>NC_073232.2:92045357-93375714 GCF_029281585.2 Gorilla gorilla gorilla | reverse complement strand
CTGATTCCCAAGATTGAGCTCGTATCATTTCATCTTTCTGCCCAGGCTGCAGAATGAGGCCTAACTCAAGAGCAGGACGCAGCCTCCTGCTCTTCCACATTACTTCCCACACCTTGCCTGGCCCACCGTGCCTACATAGTGCCCTGTCTTGCACAGATGAACCCTGTCATCCCCCACTGGACCCCAGCAGTATGTATCACATATAAGCATTAGCAACTTCCTGGGTGCCAATTCCCTGGCTGTTATTCAAGCCATATCTCTGTGTTTGGTCTCTTTCCCAGCACACTCCATTCTCCTGAAATAAGATTTCCTAATACTCAACATGAACTGTTTTCAGATGGTCAGCTTCACTTGCCAACAAGGCATCCTCCAAGCACTTCCACTGGGTCTAGTCCCCTTTTTCTCATCCAACTCACATGAGGGGGCTCGAGCTTTACACTTTAGCTCTTCCCCCTCTCCTTCGTCCCACTGCAGTTTACTGAGCAATCTGGATATGTAGCAGCATGCTATTTCTGGCCAAGGCCTTGAATCAGATTGCCTGTTTACCCACCACTGCAAGTATAAAAATAGTCTTCAGATACCCTGCTTGTATTAGACCATGGCTTTCTGTATTTTATTCAGGCAACTAAATCTATAATCCATATACAGAAAGACTTGCCAATCAATAGAGCAGTCAAGCCAAACAAGCTGGGTGACTGCTAGTGAGAAAAAATATTCTACATTTCCAAACCAAAGGAAATCATCCTTACAGCATTCCAAGACAAGTTCTCTAAGTTCACATGGAGCTGAGCCTAGCCCTGTGCTCCTTCTCTTCTGAGTTTTAAAGTACTCATATCTACCCTCTGAAGTCCCAACTACCTCCAAGAACCATACCCTGAAACAGGAACAAATAACTCATTCCTTGTTCCCTGAACCTCTTCTTTGTGCAGGGCCTATGCTCCCAGGGCTAGTCACCCTGACCTACTGGGGCTGAGGTGCAGCTATTCTTTCAGACCTCAAATGGGGAGGAAATAAACTGTTCAGATCTTGCCTTAATATTGCTTGCTTTAAAAGGTTCCAGAAGGGTGTTAGATGGGATTTACCCAGTCAGTAATGATCTCGAAACACCTCTACCTGTGCCTGCTTCTCCATCACCAGAGACACAGTCTTTTATTCCTTTGGGCCTCTGAATCTCAGTCTATTCCACTGTTCAACATTTCTAAATATATGATCTCTGTACCATCTCATTCTGAATCAGCTGACAAATTGTTAGATTGCAGATTCCCAGGTTCCACTCCCACAGACTGATTCAGACACTCTAGAGCTGGACTTCACATATCTGCATTGCTAAAAGGATCTTCAGGGAATTCTAACACACTCTGTTTGGAGCCACTTTCCAGATCCATCAGGAGGAACCACAGCCAAGTACTGTGCAGCAGAGGTCTGACACTGAATGGTACTACCAGTCAGAAGGCTGGGGAACAATCATACATGCTTTAGACCTCTAAGAGCCTAGCAGTAAACAATGTCTCTTCCAAAGAGGCCTGAGAAACACCCTAAAATATAACACTGGGGGCCTGTCCGGACTGCAATGGGGACATGTGCTAGAGTGCCCAGATAGATCCAGACCTTACCACAGATGTCTATGTAGGGAAGGAAGAGCCTGAGCAGGGACTCACAGGCAGTCAGTGCTTCCCTGAGAGAACAAGATGCTGCCTTTATGGAGTCACCCTGTGCCCTTGGAGGAGCATGTGCATCCCTTCAAAGGACCAGCCTTAACTTCCAAATGCATACCACCAGACATGTTCAGCCAGGCGAATAAACTGTGCTGAGTGTAAAGTGGCTTCCCTAAAGCTTGATTCATGTTTTGATTCAGAAACTCAAAGGGATAAGGGAGAAAATGGCGGATATGAGGCAGGACTAACTTGCAGCTAACTCCACTCGGACAGACAGAGCAGCATGTGGAGACCCACATCGTAAACTTTTGCTCCAAGAGCTATCACAGGAACATACCAGGAAAGCTGGGAGAATCCACAGACCCTTTGCAGGAGGTGGATTGCTGCTGCAGGCTCCACAGGACAGCTTAGGAACTGTGAGTCAGCTTGCTTTCTCAGCTGGGAGGCTTGTAACCTGGGGCAAGTTCTCAGTCCTGCTCACTGGCTGCCTGGAAAAAAACTGAGTGCTGTTGGGAGGCACGGTGGGAGTGAGACCAGCCTTTCGGGCTGTCGGCTGCATGGGAGCTGGGTGAGACCTGTGGCTGCCAACTTTCCCCCACTTCCCTGGTGACCTGTGTGACACAGCAGAGGCATAATCCTCCAGGGAACATAACTCCATTGGCCTGGGAACCACACCACCATCTCACACAACAGCTGCAGCAAGCCCCACCCAAAGAGAGTCTGAGCTCAGACATGCCTAACCCTGCCCACCTAATGGCCTTTCTCTACCCACCCTGGTAGCTGAAGACAAAGGACATAATCTCTTGGAAGCTCTATGGCCCCACCCACCACTTGCACCTCCCTATACTACCAGAGCTGATGCAATCTTGAAAGTGCCACCTCCTGGGTGAAGGCCAACCAATACAAAACCAGTGCACTTAACAAAAATACAACCAAGGACCCTCATAGAGTCTAATTCACTCCCCTGCTACCTTCTCCAGAGCAGGTGCTGCTATCCACAGCTGAGAGACCTGAAGATGGATCACATCACAGGGCTCTTTGCAAACACTGTCTAATACTATTCCAGAGCCTAGTCGCTCCACTGGGTGGCTAGACCCAGAAGAGAAATAACAGTCACTGCAGTTCTACTCTGAGATAGCCCCATCCTTAGGGGAAAGGGGAGCACACCACATAAAGAAAACACCCTGTGGGACAAAAGAATCTGAACAGAAGCCTTGAGCCCCAGATCTCCCCTCTGACATAGTCTACCCAAATGAGAAGGAACCAAAAAAACAATTCCAGTAATATGACAAAACAAGGCTCTGTAACACCTCCAAAAGATCACACTAGATAACCAGCAATGGATCCAAACCAAGACAACATTTCTGAATTGCCAGAAAAAGAAGTTAGAAAGTCAACTATTAAGTCAATCAAGGAGACATCAGAGAAGGGTGTCCACCAGAGAAGTCCAACTTAAAGAAATCAAAAAAATGATACAGAATATGCATGGAAAAATCTCAGTGAAATAGTTAGCATAAATAAAAAACAATGACAACTTCTGGAAATGAAGGACACACTTAGAGAATTGTAAAATGCACTGGAAGTTCTCAGCGGTAGAATCAAACAAGTAGAACAAAGAATTTCAGAGCCTCCAAGAAGTTTGGGAACAAAAACCTCCAAGAAGTTTGGGATTGTGTTAAACTACCAAACCTAAGAATAATATCTTCATCCAAGGAAGAAGATAAATCTAAAAGTTTGAAAAATATATTTGAGGGAACAATTGAGGGAAACTTCCCTGGCCTTGCTAGAGATCTAAACATCCAAATACAAGAAGTTCAAAGAACACCTGGGAAATTAATCACAAAATTAATTCATATATAATGTCCTCTTTGTCTTTTAAAACTGCTCTTGCTTTAAAGTTTGTTTCGTCTGATATAAAAATAGCTATTCCTGCTTACTTACATCACATAGTCATGAGGTTATCTAAAGTCAAGATGCAGAAAAGAATCTTAAAAGCTGTGAGGCAAAAGCATCAGGTAACCTATAAAGGAAAATCTATTAGAGTAACTGCAGATTTCTCAGCAGAAACCCTATAAGTTAGAAAGGATTAGGATCCTATCTTTAGCCTCTTTAAACAAAAGAATTATCAGCCAAGAGTTTTGCATCCAGCAAAACTAAGCTTTATAAAGGAAGAAAAGATAGTCTTTCCCATATAAACGAATGCTAAACAAATTTGCCACTACCAAACCAGCACTACAAGAACTGCTAAAAGGGAAGCTAAATCTTGAAACAAATCCTTGAAATACACCAAAATAGAATCTCCTTAAAGCAACAATCTCACAGGACCTATAAAACAACAAAACAATGAAAAACACCAAGGTATTCAGGCAACAAACAGCATGAAGAATAGGCAAGTACCTCACATCTCAATACTAACATTGAATGTAAATGGCCTTAATGCTCCACTTAAAAGATACAGAATGGAAGAATGAATAATTCACCAACCAAGTATCTGCTGTCTTCAAGAGACTCACCTAACACATAAGGACTCATATAAACTTAAGGTAAAGGGGTGGAAAAAGATATTCCATGCAAATGGACACCAAAAGTAAGCAGGAATAGCTATTTTTATATCAGATGAAACAAACTTTAAAGCAAGAGCAGTTTTAAAAGACAAAGAGGGACATTATATAATGATAAGAGGTCTAGTCCGACAGGAAAATATCACAATCCTAAATCTATATGCACCTAACATAGGAACTCCTAAATTTATAAAACAATTACTACTAGACCTAAGAAATGAGATAAGCCAGGCATGGTGGCTCATGCCTGTAATCCCAGCACTATAGGAGGCCAAGGTGGGCAGATCACCTGAGGTCAGGAGTTCGATACCAGCCTGGTCAACATGGTGAAACCTCGTCTCTACTAAAAATACAAAAATTGCTGGATGTGGTGGCACACACCTGTAATCCCACCTACTTGGGAGGCCGAAGAAGGAGAATAGTTTGAACCCAAGAGGCGGAGGTTGCAGTGAGCTGAGATCATGCCACTGCACTCCAGCCTGGACGACAGAGACTCCCTCTCAAAGAGAAAAAAAAGAAAAAGTAAAAAACAAGAAAAAAAGAAATGAGATAGACAGCAACACAGTAATAATGCAGTAATAGTTGCGGACTTCAGTACTCTACTGACAGCACTAAATAGGTCATCAAAACAGAAAGTCAACAAAGAAAAAATGGACTTAAACTATACCCTACAACAAATGGACTTTACAGATATTTGCAGAACATTCTACCCAGCAACTGCAGAATACACATTCCATTCATCAGCACATGGAACCTTCTCCAAAATAAACCATATGATAGGCCACAATACAAGTCTCAAAAAGTTTAAGAAAATCAAAATTAATATAACTACTCTCTCAGACCCCAGTGGAATAAAATTGGAAATCAACTCCAAAAAGAACCTTCAAAACCACGCAAATACATGGAAATTAACCTCCTCCTGAATGATCATTGGGTCAAAAATGAAATCAAGATGAAAATTTAAAAATTATTTGAACTGAACTGAATAATAATAGTGACAAAATCTATCAAAACCTCTGGGATACAGCAAAGGTGGTGCTAAGAGGAAAGTTCATAGCATTAAATGCCTACATCCAAAAGTCTGGAAGAACAGAAAGAGACAATATAAGGTCACAACTAAAAGAGCTAGAGAAACAAGAACAAACCAAATTCAAACCCAGCGGAAGAAAAGAAATAACCAAGCTCAGATCAGAGCTAAATGAAATTGAAACAAACAACAACAACAAAAATATAAAAGATAAATGAAACGAAAAGCTGGTTCTTTGAAAAGATAAGTAAAATTGATAGACCATTAGCAAGACTAACCAAGAAAAGAAGAGAGAAGATCCAAACAAGTGCTATTAGAAATAAGATGGGAGATATTACAACTGATAGCACAGAATTACAAAAGGTCACTCAAAGCTACTGTGAACACCTTTACATGCAGAAACTAGAAAACCTAGAGGAGATAAATAAATTCCTAGAAATGTACAACCCTCCTAGATTAAACCAAGAACAAATGGAAAATCCGAACAGACTAACAACAAGCAGAGAGACTGAAATGGTAATTAAAAAGTCACCAACAACAACAAAAAGTCCAGGACCAGACAGATTCACAGCTGAATTCTATCAGACATTTAAAGAAGAATAGGAAGAATAGGTGCCAATTCTATTGACACTATTCCAAAAGATAGAGAAAAAAGGAACCCTTCCCAAATCATTTTATTGAAGCCAGTATAACCCCAATACCAAAACCAGGGAAGGACATAACAAAAAAAGAAAACTACAACCAATATCCCTGATGAACATAGACGGAAAAATTCTCAACAAAATACTAGCTAACCAAATCCAACAGCATATCAAAAAGATAACTCACCATGATTAAGTGGGTTTCATACCAGGGATACAGGAATGGTTTAACATATGCAAGTCAATAAATGTGATACACCACATAAACAAAATTAAAAACAAAAAAATCACATGATCATTTCAATAGATGCAGAAAAAGAATTTGACAAAATCCAGCATCCCTTTACGATTAAAACCTTCAGCAAAATCGGCATAGAAGGGACATACCTTAAGGTAATAAAAGCCATCTATGACAAACCCACAGCCAACATTACACTGAATGGGCAAAAGTTGAAAGCATTTTCCCTGAGAACTAGAACAAGACAAGGATGTTCACTTTCACTACTTCTATTAAACATAGTACTGGAAGCCCTAGCCAGAGGAATCAGAAAAGAGAAAGAAATAAAGGGCATCTGAATCAGTAGAGAGGAAGTCAAACTGTCGCTGTTGGCTGATTACATGATCGTATACCTAGAAAACCCTAAAGGCTCATCCAAAAAGCTCCTAGAACTGGTAAGTGAATTCAGCAAAGTTTCAGGATACAAAATTAATATACACAAATCATTATCTCTGCTATACACCAACAGTGACCAAGCTGAGAATCAAATCAAGAACTCAACCCCTTTTACCATAGCTGCAAAAAAAAAATAAAATACTTTGGAATATACTTAACCAAAAAGGTGAAAGACCTCTACAAGGAAAACTACAAAACACTGCTGAACAAAATCAGAGATGACACAAACTAATGGAAACACATTTCATGCTCATGGATGTGTAGACTCAACATTGTGAAAATGACCATATTGCCAAAAGCATCTACAAATTCAATGCAATTCCCATCAAAATACCACCATCATTCTTCACAGAATTAGCAAAAGAAATCCTAAAGTTCATATGGAACCAAAAAAGAGCCTGCGTAGCCAAAGCAAGACTAAGCAAAAAGAACAAATCTGGGGGCATTACACTACCCGACTTCAAACCGTACTACAATGCTATACAAAACAGCATGATGCTGATATAAAAACAGGCATATAGACCAAAGGAACAGAATGGAGAACTCAGAAATAAAGCCAAATTCTTACAGACAACCAATCTTCAACAAAGCAAACAAAAACATAAAGTGGGGAAAGGACGCCCTGTTCAACAAATGGTGCTGGGATAATTGGCAAGCCACATGTCGAAGAATGAAACTGAATCCTCATCTGTCACCTTATGCAAAAGTCAACTCAAGATGGATCAAAGACTTAAACTGAAGACATGAAAACATTAAAATTTGAGAAGATAACATTGGAAGAACCCTTGTAAACATTGGCTTAGGCAAAGACTTCATGATCAAGAACCCAAAAGCAAACACGACTAAAACAAAGTTAAATTGATGGGACTTAATTAAATTATGAAGCTTCTGCACAGCAAAAATAATCAGCAGAGTAAACAGACAACCCATAGTGTGGGAGAAAATCTTCTCAATCTATACATTTGACAAAAGACTAATATCCAGAATTTACAAAGAACTCAAACAAATCGCCAAAAAAACACAAAACAATTTCATCAAAAAGTGGGCTAAGGACACGAATAGACAAGTCTCAAAAGAAAGTATACAAATGGCCAACAAACATATGAAAATAATGCTTAACATCGCTAATGATCAGGGAAATGCAAATCAAAACCACAATGCAACACCACCTGACTCTTACAAGAATAGCCATAATCAAAAAATCAAAAAATAATAGAGGTTGGCATGAATGTGGTGAAAAAGGAACACTTTTACACTATTAGTGGGAATGTAAACTAGTACAACCACTATGGAAAACTGTGGAGATTCCTTGAAGAACTAAAAGTAGATCTACCATTTCATCCAGCAATCCTACTCCTAAGTATCTACCCAGAGGAAAAGAAGTCATTATACTAAAAAAGATACTTGCACACACATGTTTATAGCAGCACAATTCACAATTGGAAAAATATGGAACCAGCCCAAATGCCCATCAATCAATAAGTGGATAAAGAAAATGTGGTATATATATGTATATATATATGTGTGTGTATGTGTGTGTATGTATAGATAGATAGATGATAGATAGATAGATAGATAGATAGATAGATAGATAGATAGATAGATAGATAGAAAGAAGATAGATAGATACATAGATGAACACTACTCAGCCATAGAAAGGAATGAAATAAGGGCATTTGAAGCAACCTGGATAGAATCAGAGACCATTATTCTAAGTGCAGTAACTCAGGAATGGAAAATCAAACATCATATGTTCTCACTTATAAGTGGAAGCTAAGCTATGAGGATGCAAAGGCCTAAGAATAATATGGACTTTGGAGACTTGAGGAAAAGGATGGGAGGAGGTGAGGGATAAAAGACTACACATTGGGTACAGTGTACACTGCTCAGATAATGGGTGCACCAAAATCTAAGAAATGACCGCTTAAAACTTATTCATGTAACCAAACACCACCTGTTCCCCAAAAACCTATTGAAATAATAAAAAAAAAGAAACTCAAAGGGTCTTTATGAGTAATCAGATTGAGTTCCTCTGGTACAATGTCAGAGAACCAGAGACCTCTTATATTTTCTGGAAAAAGTATGATGGCTCTTATAATAACTTTATGCATCTGAGCCAATAGAATATGTCTCTAATGCACACTCTAGGCAGAAGCGACTCTGCAGATGTTCTTCAGACTTGGTCATAGTCGTGAAGATCCCAGGCTCAATTGGGAACATTGGAGTCTATCCTGCAGAGACCAGATCTCATGGGACTTCAAGTGGCTCTATGCAAATAGAATATTTGCTTTCTGGAGTGAATGACCTTGCCAGGGTACCACCTGTAAGCCTGGAGCTAAGGAGTCTTCCCTACTGGTGAGGGGAACTAAACGGTATGAATTGTTACGTCACGAAGGGAATTGGATAGTAAAGACATTAAATACCCTTCCCCAGAGGGCTGGGAAAATCAGAAAGGAGCCATGTGGAACTTACTCCCTTGTCAATGTAGACTGAAAGGAAGCCTATATGATTAAATAATGTCCCTGGACTCAAGTAGCCCATGGAGAGAGTTCTGAACATCATAAAAGAGGGAAAGAAGAGATAGCAAAAGTGAGAAATATCTGAGGGTTCCATGATCTATCTATAAAGACATTTTCTGGGCCTCAAAAACACAATATTGGCATTTTATGCATGTGAGTAGAAAGAATGACATTTCATGCGTGGGAGACAATGCACAATAAGTATACAAGTTAAAGGATGTAAGGACTTACCAAGGAGTCCAAGAGGCTTAGAAGTTCAAAGTATGTACTTCATGTTATGGCAATAGTTTAAGAAAATTTCTGCAGCCAAATATACAGTGAGGTTTAGGGGTGTAGTGACAGTGAAGAGACTGAGGACCAGGTAATGGGATTCAAGAGAAAGGCTGAAAGAGACTGGAGGATGGCAAGCTCCAGTGATAGAAAATGTACTGGGTGGGGTAAAGTTCACTATGAATATATGTATCTTAGAATAAAGGATTTTGAGTGTCAAGAGGACTCAAGAAAGACATGTCAATAATAATTCCAAGTAATGTGAGCAACAGAATGGATTGTTAGTGTCATTTACTGACATTTGTAAAACCAATACTAATTGAGTTCCTAGTATATACCAGACACAGTACTTGCGGTATATATTTGAATGCATATATACACAAACACACACACACATATATATCAATCATACCACACATACCATATCACATGTATATATAATCCATGCTTTCATTGTACTAATCTAATTTATCCAAAAGTAACTAGGTAATAAATTCAATATTTGCTTTCTAAGGCCTGTTAATAGTCAAACATTATTTGTTTTTTAATAGTTATTAAATAGTTATAATTCAAATATTTCTATTGAAATCAAGAGTCAATGAACCATGGGTCCATTCTGGCTCACTATGTATATTTGTAACTAAAGATTCACTGGAACATGACCAAGCCCCATTGTTTACTTCCTGTCTATGGCTGTCTTCCATGCTCAGGAAACAACAGCACAGTCAAATAGTTATGAAAGAGACGATGTGGCCTGTAGAGTCTAACAAATTTACTATCTGACCCTTTACAGAAAATGTTTGTCTATGCCTTGTCTAAATCTCTACCAAGAAGCTAAACAGATACGTTTATTAATACAATTAAACCTGACAGCACCTCTCAAACTTATGATAGCCTCTCTTCCTTCACCTCCTAGATAGGTTCCAGCTTTATGTCCTGCTGCAGACTAACTTACCTCCTACTCTCGCCCTTGGTCAGGAGGTAGGGGATATTGTCTCTGCTAAGCCAGACAACACAGTGGGACGTAATTATACCCATTTCTGGGATGTGAGGCCTTTCCTTTTAAAAATTCTAAGCTAAATACTGAGAGAATATACACAAGAAATGGCAAAAGTAAGAAAAAAGAAAGTTCCAAAATTTAAGACACCTTATGTATTCTTCAAAAAACATATAGTTAGGTTTGTAGAAATATGGAAAACCAAACAGAACCTTCTAGATTGGGTAACTCTGTGAACACAGAAGCTGAACTGGCTCTGATCTCTAACATATTTAGATGAATAAGAAAAAAATATGAGATAAATTGATAAAACCCCTAAACAGAGAAGGATCCCACTCACACATGAGAAATTTTAAGAGATCATTTTCCTAGGTAAAAGACAAGTAGAGCCATAACTACAGCAAAAACTAAATAAACAACTTATTGGAGAACAATGTGAAACTGTGTCATAGAGAATTAGCAGTTACCATCCAACTGGAGAGAATTATATTCATGACGTGGGAGGCCACAGAAGATATGGCTCACCCCCCTGGCATACACTTCTATTGCCAAAAATCAAGAACCCTGAAAAATAGAGTTGATGGTTGTGGGCATCTCCCACAATGACTCTGGTACCTGCACTTAAGATGCCACGTGTGGCTTAGTGTGAGTTCCTTGCTATGAAGAAGAGAGGAGAGAAGTGGTTCTCTATAATTAGAAAGAGGACTGGTGCCAGAGACATACAGTATCTCTAAAATGGAGGCAGGACACAATAAAGCCTGGACATAGAAAGCTGCACCTTTAGCAGCCACTTCAACAAACACAGAGGAAAAAATGTGCCAAGATAAGGATTCCAGATGGGACCTGTGTTTAGCCCCAACTCATTTTTCCCTCCACTGAGAATACTGACTCAGAATGACAAAAAAAGGAAATTAGAACATATCTAGTTGATAATGGGGGAAAGAAAATACAACGAAAAAAATATATATTGAAAAAAAAACTTTGGCCAGGAGCAGTGGCTCACGCTTGTAATCCAGCACTTTGGGACACCAAGGTGGGCAGATCACAATGTCAAGAGATCGAGACCATCCTGGCCAACATGTTGAAACCCCCTCTCTACTAAAAATACAAAAATTATCTGGGCATGGTGGCAGGCACCTATAATCCCAGCTTCTGGGGAGGCTGAGGCAGGAGAATCGCTTAAACCAGGGAGTCAGAGCTTGCAGTGAGCCGAGATCGCACCACTGCACGCCAGCCTGGTAACAGCGAGACTCCGTCTCAAAAACAAAAACAAAAAAACCTTACTTTGTTTAATGAAAAAGAAAACTTCCAACAAAAGTTTATGGCAAGATTATTTAAACTAGGAATAATCACCAAAGGAGAAAAATATAGCATGAAAGAAAGTGATTTCTAGACAGATTTAAACTAGAAATATGTTCTAGTTTGTATCTATTTTGTGTTTGCAGTTAAAAAAAAAACAGCAAAAATGGACTCAACAAAATAAATAAAGATTAGCTGGTAAATCAGCAATCAGCAGATTCCAGAAAAAGGAACTGAGAAAGGCAAGCAGAAGGAAGGAAATTGAATGTAATAAAGAAAGAATATGAAGAATTTAAAATGAAATAACAAGATTAAAACCTTCATTGAGAAAAGAAAAAAAGTAGTTGGCACAGCAGAATATAACAGTTCACAGGTCTAGAGAACATATTAGAGAATGTAGTCTATAATTAGGGTGGATATATAAATGTCATGCTTGCCTGGTGGAAGCCCTCGAGTCAGAGAGAAAACACTTGGCTCCCAGGCCTGTGGGTCAGGTCAGCCCACCCTGGCTTGAGGGGAGCAGGAAGCCAAGTGTGTGCTTGCCTCAGAGATCAACCTGGGAGTGGAGAAGCTCTCCGAAAGCCCCTTTCTGCTCTGCACCATCAGTGATAACATTGACAGTTGACAAGCATTCTGTATATTCAGGACATATACTATAGACGACTTTGTCTTGCAACCTGTGTTGACGTTGTCAGGACACTCTAAGTATCCTGTAATCAGAAATTTATTTTTAATTAATTATAAGAATTCAGCACTTAAAGATATTTTTCTGCCACAGAATTTGGCCCTTAAACCACTTATATAGCAACACTAGCTGAAAATGATACCTCCACAAATAGAGATCTGGACAACCCCGCTCAATGTCTCTCCTGCAGGTTTGGCTAAGGGAAGACCAAAAATGAGGTTGGAGGGAATGGGGTGAGGAGGGAGGCTAAGAATTCAAAATGCTGATTTTTGAAGTTCTAGAAAGGGAAAAACTGTTCTGTAGCCAAAGTGCCAAGTCATGAACAAATAACTACTGTTAGAGATAACTTTGGATTGGTATACATGCTCTGAAGTCAGCCTGTCAGTGACAACCTGTCTCCAGTAATTTGTTTCTGGAAGTTAGCCTGTCAGAGGCAGGTCCACACTGCCAGAAAATAACCAATCATCAAGCGTCTCACTCCAGGGCTGGTGCTTCTGAAAACCTGTCCACAGCAGTTTTAATCCAGGGACCACTCTAACATAGGTGAAAATCCATCAATACCTAAACGCTCCCACTTCTGAAAATCTACCAATTCCCAAACTCCATGCTTCCCAAGACTTACGCAAGGTCAACTCTGGTTTTGTTCAGGAATATTATGTCTAACAAGTACAGATCTCCCTTGCAGACAATCAGGAAGTTTATTTTGTCTTGCATTTGATATCTAATTTATTATTTGTTTGTAAGTTCTCAACCGTTTCCACAATTCAAGCCATGTTTACTAATAAATATAAATTTGGACTTGAGAGTAACAGACAGGCTGAAGAAGAGGTAATAGCAATCTTTTCAATTATTGGGTGGTGGCTATTATCTATTCAAATGCCAAAACACAGGTATAACTTTTGTGACGAATTTTTTCAACAATGGACATTTATTAAATGAGGAAAGATCCTTCCATAGCTCTTTGAACAGCATGCAATTGTTATTCAGTATCATAAACTGAAATTCAGTGCAAGCCAAGATATCCTGACAGCTACACTTAAGAGATTTATGATTTCCTCAACTACTTCCAAAGGAAGTGATAAAATAACAAATTTTTTGATTAAGATAAATTCAAATAAAGCAGATAAAATAATCACAGCAGAAGTTAAAATGGCTCCTCTCGTTTCATATCATCATCAGCCTTTCAGCTCAAATGACTGTTTGAACATACTGCTACCATAAGTATTTTCAGATCCCAAAATTGCAAGCAAATTTTCAAGTGCCAGGATGAAGACTACTGCAATAATTAAAAAAAGAAATGGCTCCATTTACTATTACAGAGATTATCAAAAATCTAAACCTCACCTTTTTTTATGACACAGCATAATTGCAAGTAATCACAATGCAGAAAAAAATTTTTTTCATTGCTTGTACAATATTTTTCCCATGAAAAGGGCTGGTTTTTAAAGCGTTAGCAAGTAAAATCTCTTCCAAATAAGACTTCAGAAACAAGAGCAAATTTTTGTGGAAAACTCTCTTACTGAGCTAAGAGTGAAGACAAAAAATCATACTGCTTTTGGTGGAGATAATACAAATACAAATGTTGGTGTAAACGTTCAAACAATGTGTATTCAAAGTTAAAGCAAAGCATAAATGATTCTGTGAAAGGTGTTAGCTATTTTGTCCGTATTCTGTTTAATGTTCCTCAGACCACATCTGTATCCTTTCTACTGACATTGTAGTAGTTGTCACGAAAATGTTCCCTTTAGTACTGTTCAAAGTGAACAATTGAGGGATTTTTGTAATTTTGTCATCATTTCATATTCTTTAATTCTCTAGAATTCAAAAATCTGTTGGTTTTCTTCAACAAAAGCAGTTGAGAGAATCTTCAGTTCATTTTGAAACATGGAAATCATAGTTTAATTCTGGTAACCCAAAAAGTTCTTGTTGACTTTTTAAATAATTCATTGAATGAAGTCTACTTATTTCTTGTTCATTGTTTTCACTTTCTCTCAAGCAAAAAGATTATGCAAATCAAAGAAGAGTAAACGTGTTATTGAAGTACTCTATTGCTAACAGAAACTTGTTGAATGGATAAAAAAAAAAGAAAACAAAAACTCATCCTTTAAGTGTCAAGATTGTTCTTACTAGGCACAGTATTGCCTAGTAATGAATAGCATGAATAGAATTCATCCTATTTATGAATTTCCCTAGTTATGAATAGGAAAAGAAATTTTGACTTGAAGAGGATAATTATTACAGCATTTAGTGTGACTGTTTTGAAATGAATTTCATCTCTTGAACAATTCAATTATTTTAAATGAGTGTTAGTAAATACTCTTCCAGCATGGGGACAAATGAATTCATGATGTTTATTGTTGAAGAAAGGGGAAAAAATTGACAATAATTTTCTTTTTGTCAGTGAAAAACATTTTAGAAAGTCATTGATCAAGAGTTAAAATCCTGAAGAATGGAAAAACAAGTCATGCCATTGAAGATGGCATTATATATTGTAACATATCTAACTCGAAGAGCTTTCTCAGAGTGGTAGATTTTATGGTAATTGATGTCCAGTGTGCTAGCTTATTTTTTCTCATTAATCAATGTTGAGTAAACAAAAGAATACCATTAATTTTATGTGACAATATGTAGATGGTATATTACAATGTAAATGGAACATAGATTGTATCAGCAAAAAATTTTGTAAGCGAATTTTATAAAACAAGTAACAAAGAGACCCAAAACATTAAGGCCACAAAATTAAAGAAAGTGTTATATAATTTAAACACTTGTAATGTATTTGAGATGAACAATGAATAATTTTTAAATATGTCCACATAATATTTTTCTTTTATCTCAAGGTATACATACATATGCCATTAGAAATTATTCACATTGAACTGGAAATAAAAATTACATTTTTACTTCCTAAATCTGGTGGCCCTAATCAGAAAGCTGGCTTGCCTCATTTGCCCAGGGTTGGGGCAACTGCATCTGTGATATTTGCAGAAATATACACAAATTGACTTTGGGATACAGGGATCCTAGAAGACCTTCTTCTTTCAAAGCCAGAATTTCAACTGTTGATCCAGCCAGCTCAGCCTAAATCAAAAATTCCCCTTCTTTGGGAATTTCTATTAAGATTCCTATGTTACAGGTGAGGAAACTGAGACTGAGGCAAGAGACTGAGGTGGATACTTTTCAGTAAAGAGCAAAGACTGCCTGGGTTCATGCCTGTAATCCCAGTACTTTGTGGGGCCAATGTGGGAGAGTCCAGAAGTTCTAGATCAGCCTGGGCAACACAGAGAGACCTCCTTCTCTACAAAAAAATAAAAATAAAAAAAAAAATAAAAGCCAGGAGTGGGGCATGATCCTGTACCCCCAGCTACTCAGGAGGCTATGGCAGGAGGATTGCTTGAGCCCAAGAATTTGAGACTGCAGTGAGCTATGATTATACCCCGCACTCCAGCCTGGGTGACAGAGAAAGACCCCATCTCAAAAAACGAAACAAAACAAAACAAAAAAACCCAAAAAACAGTAGGGCCTGCACCATGGCTGGATAGGAAATATGTACGTACCTAACAACAGAGCACCAACATACAGAGAGCAAAAACTCACAGAATTGAAGGGAGAAATAGACAATCTAACAATAGCAGTTGGAGAATTCAATATTACACTTTCAATAATTGACAGAACACATAGGCCACAGATCAACAAGGAAATCGAACCTGAGTAACGCTATAAACTATACCTAATACATTCCTACAGAACACTCAATAACAGCAGTATATATATTCTTCTCAAGTACAGATGGAATGTTCTCCAGGATAGTCCATATGCTGGACCATAAAACAAGCCTCAATAAATTTGAAAAGATTGAAAACAGACAACATGTCTTATTCAATAACAATGGAATAAAATTAGAAAATAGTAACAGAAAGAAAATTGAGAATTTCAGATATATATATATGTATATACATATATATATATATATATATATATATATATATATATACACACACACACACATTAGAAAACATACTATCAAACAGCCAATAGGTCAAGGAAGAATTCACAGGAAAATTAGAAATTAGAAATTCCTTTGAGCCAGGTGCAGTGGCTCATGCCTATAATCCCAGCACCTTGGGAGGCCAAGGAGAGAGAATAACTTGAGGACAGAAATTCAAAACCAGCCTGGGCAACAGTGAGAAGTCATCTCTATGAAATTTTAAACACTTTTTAAAAATAAAAAATAGAAGAAATTACTTGCAGCTGAATTAAAAAGAAGACACAACATATCAAAACCAAAACTTACTGTATACAACTAAAGCAGAACTAGAGGGAAATTTATAACTAGAAATTCCTTTGTTGAAAAAGATCTCAAATCAATAACCTAACCTCTCTACCTAAGACACTGGAGAGAGGGGAGCAAACTAAATGTAAAACAAGCAAAAGGAAAGAAATTATAACATTAGAGTAGAACTTAGGAAAACAGAGCATAGAGAAACAAGGAATTTTTTTAAAGTTGGTTCTTTGAAAATATTTTTTTAAATGACAAAGTCAGCTAGACTGACAATGAAAAGAAAGAAAGATGACTCAAATTATTAAATTTAGAGATAAAACGGGATATTACTACCAAGCTTATAGAAATAAGGAGGATTATAAGGAAATACTATGAACAATTGGATGCCAATACATTAAATAATTTAGATAAAATGTACAAATTCCTAGAAACATACAAGCTACAGAAACTGACTCAAGAAAAAATAGAGAATCTGGATAGACCTGTAGCAAGTAGAGATTGAATTAGTAATCAAAACAAAACACCCGAAGAAAAATTCAAGCCCGGGTGACTTCACTGGTGAACTTTGCCAGACATGTAAAAAAGAATTAATATCAATTCTTCCTAAACTCTTCCAAAGAAGAGAGTTTCATGAAGCCAGTATTACAAAAACAAGACAGACACATCCCAAGAAAAGAAATCTACAGACCAATAAGTATTAGGAATACAGACAAAAATTCTCAATAAGATACTAATAAACCAAATTTAGACATATTTTTAAAAACACCATGATAAAATGCCAATTTATCCCAGGAACGCAACATCCAAAGATAAGTTAATATATGATATCAATAAAGTGTAGGACGAAACCCACATAATCATCTCATAATACAAAAAAAGTATTTGACAAATTTCAACATATTTTCATGATAAAAATACTCAGCAAAATAAAAATGGGACGGCATTTTCTCACCCTGATAAAGGGCAGCTATAAAAAACCCAGTTACCATTATACCTGACTACAAAAAACTGAATGTTTTCCCCCTAAGATAAAAAAAATACGACGATGCACTCTCTCACTTCTTTTACTATGCGTACTGGAGGTTCTAACCTGAGAAATTATGCAAGAAAGTGAACTAAAAGGCATGGAAATTGGTAAATAAAGTAAAATTACCCCTGTTTGCAGATGATATAATCTTGGATATAGAAATTCTTAAGGAATCCACTAAAAGACTATTCAAACTATAAAACAGGTTTAGCAAGGTTGCAAGATACAAGACTAATATGTTAAAACCAGTTGTATACAAATGGCAATAAATAATCTGGAAATGAGATTAAGAAAAGAACTGCATTTACAATGGCATCGCAAATAAAACACTTAGGAATAAATTAACGAAAATGGTGCAAAACTCATACTCCGAAAACTACAAAATATTGTTGAAAGAAATTTTTAAAGATCTTTAAAAATGGAGCAACTTCTCAATTTCAAGGATTAAAATTGTTAAGATGGCCATATTCCTTAAATTCATCTACAGATTTAACACAATTGTTACCAAAATCTCAGCTGGCTTCTATGCATAAGTTGACAAACTGATCCTAAAATTAATATGGAAATTCAAGATAACCAGAATAAACCACAACAATCTTGAAAAAGAACTATATTGGAATATTCACACATCCTGATATCAAAACATACTACAGAGCTACAGTAATCAAGACATAAGGATAGATATATAGATCAATGGAACAGAATTGAGAGACCAGAAATAAACAATCACATTTATGCTCACTTCATTTTCAACAAGGGGGTCAAAACATTTCATTGGGAAGCAGTAATTTTTAAAATAAAAGGTGCTGGGATGCGTGGATGTCCACATGGTAAAGAATGAAGTTTGAGCCCCTACCTCATACCATACACAAAACTAACTCAAAATGGGTATCAGACCAAAATATAAAGGCTAAAACTATAAAACCCTTAGAAGAAAATAGGCTTAAATCTTAATGAACTTGGAGTTGATAATGGTTTCTTAGATGTGACACCAAAAGTACAAGCAACCAAAGAAAAAAATTGACAAACTGAACTTCATCAAAATTTAAAACATTTTTGCCCCATCAAGAAAGATAAAAATACAAAATGGAAGAAAAAAATTCAAATAACATATCTGATAAGGGACTCATATTTAGAATATGTATTTAGAGAATGCTTACAACTCGATAGTAAAAAGACAACCCAATTTTAAGAATCTGAATAGACATGTCTCCAAATAAGATATACAAATGGCCAACAAACACATTAAAAATACTCAACATCATTACTCATCAGAGAGATGCCAATTCAAATCACAATGAAACACCACTTCACACACACTATGATGGCTAGGATTAAAAAGTCGGAGAGTAGCAAGAGTTGTCATGGAGTTAGACAAACTGGAACTCTCATACATTGTTAGAGGAGATGTAAATAGTGCATTCACTTTGGAAAACAGCCTTGAAGTTCATCAAAACTTAAACATAAATTTTCCATATGGTCAACCAATTCCACTCCTAGGTATATTTCCAAGAGAAATGGAAACATATGTCCAAGAGAAATGGAAACATAGAAACTTGTACACAAATATTCACAGAAGCACTATTTATAATAGCCAAAAAATTCGAAGAACGTGAATTCACTTCAATTGATGAATAGACAAAGTATGGTATATTCACATAATAGAATATGGCTCAAGAATAGAAAAAGACTGAAGTACTAATATATGACACAACATAGATGAACCATGAAAATCTTATGCTAAGTGAAAGAAGTCAATCAAAAGGACCACATATTGTACAATTCCATTTATAGGAAATGTCCAAAATAGGCAAATCGATAGAAATAGAAAATAGATTAGCAGTTTTCTGGGGCTGGGGGACAGAGATAATGGCTAAATGGCACAGGGTTTCTTTTGGGGATTGTTCCATGAAAGGGCTGTATATGCAAAGCAATTCCCAAATGCCAAAGGAGCCAGGAAACTGAAGAAGGAGGCAGACAATTTCAGTTTGTCCATATTGGATGATTTATTGAGAGGCCTCATAGACAGAAGCATGGTCTTGGGTAGCTGCAAGACAGGTAGATCTATGCATTGTTAATCCCCAGGCCCAAGGCTTATATACCACAGAGAAAGTATATGTGTGCTCCGTGCAAGACAAATAAAGGCAACCCTCTGGAACAAGCGAGGATGTAATGAAATTAATGTAAGTGAAATAATGCAGTATATACGCTTGTATGTTTGACTTCTTTTGCTCAATTTTATGTTTGCAAGATGCGTCCATATTTTTATGTGTAATACACATCAATCATTCACATCGCTATATAGTATTGCATTGTGTGTCTACCAGAATGAACTTACCCATTTTCCCGTTGATGCGTTCTTGAGTATTTTCCAGTTTGAGGCTCATACAAATAGTGTTGCTGTGAACATTCTAGTATAGTCGGTTCTGCTTGCTTAGAAACACAAATCTGTTTCAACACAACTGGTATATTAGAGAACACTTATGCTTACTGCAAGTTTTGTGTTTGCTTGTGTGCAGTTTTGTTTGTGAGAAGCACTAGATGCACACTTAAAATTCCACCCAGCCGAATCAATCCGTGTAGGAACAAGGAAAACACACACACACATACACCTCAAACATCTATCAGCTACCTCAGTTCACTACATGTGTTATTCTACAAGGTTGTATTTTGTATTTCATTGTGAACTTTTCTATATTAAAAAAAAAATGGACATTCAACATCCCAAACATCTCTAAGCATCCTGGTTCAAGAATGCTAGGAAGAACATACAAAATAAGTTTTAAGTATTAAATAGAAGCTAGAAATTATGTGCTATTTTAAAAGAAATAAGAGAGCATATCATATCTCACAAGCAATAGTCATAAAGGAATCTACACATAGACCATGAGACATAGTACTATAAAAATGAAAGAAATTTGGCTTTTTTTAATCTCCAGAAAGGCTGGAACAACTTCAAATGCTACAAATGCTATAAAGTCAATAAGAACAAGGCCTAAAGAAATAAAAGAAATAGATTGTTGAGCACGTGGACTCAAGACCAGTGAAAAATATCAGGAACAACCTTTCTCATAATCAAAGAGAAAGCACCACCTATATGCAGAGACCTTAAACAGAAATTGCCAAATCCTGCTAAAGTGGTTTATTTTAGTGCTAGTAGTCAGTATTTTGATGGATGCAGCAATTTCCAGAGGCTTCAACTCTCAGACAAAGCCAAGAGTGCAAACCAGAAAGTCACAAAATAATTTCCAGCAGTGATCGAAAAATTAAACTTTTAATTGAAAAAGGTGGCTATGCATTTGAACCGGTTTGTTCGTTTTTGATAAAATAGGCATCTATTATGAACTTGTGCCTCAGAGGACTTACATTTCAAAAACAGAAAAACACAACCCCAGATTTAAGGCTGCAAAAGATTGCAAATTTTGATAACCCGCCTATAATAGATTGAATGGTGGCCTCAAAAGAAATATATTCATGTCCTAAACCCCAGAACTTGTGACTATGACCTTATGTAGACAAAGTCTTTGCAGATGTAACTAAATGAAAGATCTCAAGATGAAATCATTCAGGATTAGTCAGGTGGGCCTAAATCCAATAATCCAGCCTTATAAAAGAAAAAAAGAGAAGAAGACAGGGAGAAGGGATGGTCAATATGAAGATGGAGGCAGAGATTGGAAGGAAGCAACCATAAACCAAAGGATCCCTGGAACCACTAGAGCAGGGAGAGACAAGAAGTATTTCTCCCCTAAAGCCTTCAGAGAGAGTGCAACCCTGCAAACGCCTAGCTTCTGGACCTCGGGTGTCCAGCACCCATACCATGAAAGAATAAACTTCTGTTGTTTTAAGGCACCAAGTTTGTGGTAATTTGTCACAGTAGCCGTAGGAAAGTAATACACTCCCTTCTACCTTTTCATAATAATTCACAAGCTGCAATGCTTGATGTCCACTTTCAAAAGGAAACTTCAGGTCTTTTTTAAGTTAAAGCATCATATTTATTATAGCATTTATGTATTTGTTACACCATTTAACATATATAAAATTGCACTACCATTTTTAATAGGTTTTCATCTTCTTTACGGGTCACCGATTACACTTTTGAGTGTTTTGTTTATAAATGTATTTTTTCCACAATCCCTGTGATTTTTACTGTATGCTTTTGCATAATGTGGTTTTTATGGACATGTGTGTTACATTATAACACGGCTGACTGCACATGTTTTGGATAACTGTATTACTCATTTTTCTTGGGTATATATTCGGTCATGGAATTGCTAGATCACACGTATGCATATGGTCAGCTTTTACTGATGCTGCCAATTTTTCAAAATAAGTATACTGCCACTAGTAGCGATGAGAGTTCTAGATATTCCACATCATGACCAACAATTAGCATTTTTCATGCTTTCCATTTTAGACATTAAGATGAGTAGCTGTAGAATGATGATATGACTTTAATTTACATTCCCTTGTGATTAATGAAGTTGAATTTTTTTATCTGTTAATTAGCCATTTGAGTATTCTCTTAGTGAAGTATCTGGTGAAATTTTTTGTTCATTTTTTTAATTACATTATCTGTTAGTTTCTTTTTGATGTCTAGGATTTCTTTATGTATTCATGAATATCTTCTTCCACTCTGTTGCCTCTTCACTCATTTAATTATGTGTTCTTATGAACAGAATTCCTTCATTTTGATATAAAATTGACCCTTGAACAACAAACATGAGTTTTAACTGCGTGGGTTCACTTACACATAGATTTTTTCAATAAATATACTGGAAAATCTTTTGGAGATTATGATGACATTTGAAAAAACTCTCAGACAAATCACATAGCCTAGAAATATCAAAAAAATAAGGAAAACTTAGGTATGTTATGAATGCATAAAATATATGTAGCTACTAGTCTATTTTATCATGTACCACCATAAAATATACACATATCTATTATAAGAAGTTTAAATTTATCAAAGATTATGCACACAAAAACTTACAGAGCATACATGGTGCCATTCACATTCAAAAGAAATGTAAACAAACATAAAGATGCAGTATTAAATCATAACTGCATAAAATTAACTATAGTACATACTACTACTGTAATAATTTTGTAGCAACCTCCTGTTACTATTATAGTGAGCTAAAGTGTTGCAAGTATCCCCTTAAAATGCCATGTAACACTAATCATCTCTGTGTGAACAGTTCACCTCTCCAGTAAATTTCATATTGCAGTAAAAAGTGATCTCTCACAGTTCCTTGTATTTTTCACTGTGTTTGGTAAAATACCGTGAACCTTGAATAACATGGTGAGATCCACATGAAGTGCCACTAGTGACGATGGAAGTGTTCCCAAGATGCAGAAAAAGGTATGACACTACAAGAAAAAGTTGAAATTCTTAATATTAGCCTAGGTTGAGGTCTGAGGCTGTGGTTGCCTGCCATTTCAAGATAAGTCCAGTGTAAGCACCATTGTAAAAAAAAAAAAAAGAAAAAAATGGACAGAAAAGGAAATGTGTGAAGCCTCATTGCAGCTACACCACCAGGAGCAAAAACCTTGCACTTTTTATGAATTTTTTTTTTTTTTGAGACGGGAATCTGGCTCTGTCACCCAGGCTGGAGTGCAGTAGCATGATCTCGGCTCACTGCAACCTCCGCCTCCCAGATTCAAGTGATTCCCCTGCCTCAGCCTCCCAAGTAGCTGGGATTACCAGTGTGCGCCACCAAACCCGGCTAATTTTTGTATTTTTAGTAGAGATGGGGTTTCAGTGTTGGCCAGGCTGGTCTTGACCTCAGGTGATCCACCCACCTCGGCTTCCCAAAGGGCTGGGATTACAGGCGTGAGCCACTGCGCACAACCTGAAATAAATTTTTATCTGATATTAAAAATGCAGCTTGTATGTGGGTGCAGGATTGCTCTAAGAATGGCATACCTGTAGACATTAATATAATTCCAGGAAAAGTGAAGTCATTATATGACAAATCAAAATGGAGGTGAAGGACCAAAAACTGGAGAAGTTAATGTCATTAAAGGATGGTTAGATTATTTTAGAAAAAGATTTGGCTTTTAAAATGTCAAGATAACAACAGAAGCAATTTCTCCCAACCAGGAGACAGTGGACACGTTCCCAGACATCATTAAGAAAATCATTAAGGAGAAAAGATATCTGCCTAAACAGCTTTTTAATGTAGACAAAAGTGCCCTGTTCTGGGACAAAATGCCACAAAGAACAGTTATTACTAAGGAAGAGGAGGGAGCACCAGGATTTAAGACAGAAAGGATAGACTAACTCTCCTTTTTTGAGCAAATGCAGTTGAGTTTGTGATCAACTAACCCCCAAGGCTTGCTAACCCCCAAACCTCGAAGAGAAAAGGTAAACACCAGCTGCCAGTCTTTTGGTTGTACAAGAAGGTCTGGACAAGAACACTTTTTATGGATTGATTCCATTGATGCTTTGTCCCTGAAGTCAGAAATTACCTTGCCAGGAAGGGACTGCCTTTTAAAGTTCTTTTGATATTAGACAATGTCTCTGGCCGCCAGAACTCCGTGAATTCAAAGAGATGCACTTAGCCTAAAACACAGCATCTCTAATTCAGCCTCCAGATCAGGGAGTTATAAAGACCTTTACGGCTCATTACATACTGTACTCTATTGAAAGGATTGTCAAGGACGAGAACCCCAACAGAGAGAACGTTATGAAAGTCTGGAAGAATTATACCATTGAAGACGCCATCGTTGTCATAGAAAAAGCCATGAAATCCACCAAGCACAAACAATATATTCATCTTGGAGAAAACTGTGTCCAGATATGCGTGACTTCATATGATGTAAACCATGCCAATTTAAAAAATGTAATTCAGATGTAAATTAGAACCAATCAAGGAAATTATGAAAGAGATCATGGATATGGTTTAAGAAAAAAAGTATGTGGGGTGGGGGAGGGTGGTAAACGATCTTAGAGAAATTCAAGAGCTCATAGATGCCACAACAAAGGAATTAGCAGAAGTCAACTTGATGAAAATGAGTGCATCTGAACCACTGACAGACACTGAGGAAGAAGACGTAGAAGAGGCAGTGCCAGAAAACACATTTACGTTAGACAATCTGGCAGAAGGGTTCTGATAATTGAGGACTGCTTTTGACTTCTTTTATGACATAGACCCTTCTATGATACAGGCATGGAAATTAAAGCAAATGGTGGAAGAAGAATTGATACCATATAGACACATTGTTAGAGAAATGAAAAAGCAAGAAAGCCAGACAGAAATTACGATATGCTTCTATAAAGTTACACTAAGTGTGCCTCACTATACGGCCTTCTCTTCCACCTCTTTCACCTCTTCTATCTCTGCCACACCTGAGACGGCAAGACCCTCCCCTTCCTTCTCCTCCTCAGCCTACTCAATGCAAAGATCATGAAGATAAGAAAGATCTTTATGATGATCCATTTCTACTTCATAAATAGTAAATATATTTTCTCTCCCTTATAATTTTGGGGGTTTTTTGGTTTTTGGTTTTCTTTTTTTTCTTTTCTCTCCCTTCAGATAAAAATTTTCTTACTAACATTTTCTTTTCTCTAGATTTATTGTACGAATACAGCATATAATACATATACAACATATGTGTTAATCGACTATATGTTATTGGTAAGGCTTCCGGTCAACAGTAAGCTATTAGTAATTAAGTTTTTGTGAAGTCAAAAGCTATATACGGATTTTTGACTGTGTGAGGAGTTAGTGGCCCTAATCTTTATGTTGTTCAAAGTCAACTGTAGTCCAATTTTTTTTTTTTTTTTTTTTTAGACGGAGACTCGCTGTGTCGCCTAGGCTGGAGTGCAATGGGATGATCTCGGCTCACTGCAATCTCCGCCTCCTGGGTTCAAGCAATTCTCCTGTCTCAGCCTCCTGAGAAGCTTGGATTACAAGCATGTGCCAACACACCCGGCTAATTTTTGTATTTTTAGTAGAGACAGGGGTTCTACCATTTGGCCAGGCTGGTCTTGAACTCCTGACCTCAGGTGAGCTGCCCACCTTGGCCTCCCAAAATGCTAGGATTACAGGTGTGAGCCATTGTGCCTTGCCCATTTATTTTTATGGCTCGTGCTTTTGTGTCTTTTTTAGGGATTCTTTGACAACCCTATGGTAATCATATAAGATTCTTTTGCATTTACCGCTAAAAGTTTTATCATCTTACTCTTCACATTTAGTTGTACAAACTATCTGGAATTGATTTTTCTGTATATGAGGTATGGATTCAAATACATTTTTTTCCATTGGGCTAGCCAGTTGACTCAGCAATATTTATCGAAAAACCATCATCCTACCTGCCCTACCATTACAGTATGTCTGCTTCTAGATTCTTCATTCTTTTCTATGGTCAGTTTGTCTAGCCTTATGTCAATACCACACTATCTCAATTTCTATAGCTTTGTAGTAATGTGTGTAGATATCTCACAGTTTAAGACCTTAAGATTTGTTCTTCAAAATTGTTTGACTTAGGGCCCTTTGTATTACTATATGAATTTTTGAATCAACTGTCAATTTCTGAAAAAAAAAATCATATTTTAAGTTGTATTGTATTGATTCTACAATTGAGGAAAATTAATGTCTTTGCCACATTGATTCAACCCTGTATATATTACATACACTTCCATGTATTTAAGTCTTTGATATCACTCAATAATGTTTTGTAGTTTTTATTGAAAAGATTCTCATATCTTTTATTAAATTTAGTCTTAGTTTTTTAATGTTTTTGATACCACTGTAAACAGAATTTTTAAGTTTGTATTTTATCTTGTTTGTTGCTATTATATAAATGTAGAATTGATTTTTTAAATATTTATTTTCTATCAAGTGACTTTGTTAAATTCACTATTTCTAATAGGATATCTATTATTTCTAAAGCTTGTTTGGGGGATTTTTTAGGTACATAATTGTGTCATATGCATATTTATTTATTTAGCCTTATTTCACTGACTAAGACCTCCAGTAGAACGTTGATTAGAAAATGATAGTAGGCATCTGTGGCAGACAGAATAATGACCCCCAGAGATGCCCATGCTCTATTTCCCATAATTTGTGAATATGTTACCTTCTGTGGCAAAAGAGATTTGTAGATGTGATTATGGGTACAGACCTTGAGATGTGGAGATTATCCTGAATTATCCTAGTGGGCCCAATCTATTCAAATGTGTTCCTGAAAACAAGGAACATTTCTTGGCTGTGCTCAGAGAAAGAGCTGTGACAATTTTGCTGGCTTTGAAGATGAAAGAAAGGGCCACTAGCCAAGAAATGCAGGTGGCATCTAGAAGCTTAAAAAGGTAAGAAAATGGATTCTCCCTTAAAGTATCCAGAAGGAGAGCAATTCTGCCCTGCTGTTCTGTGGATAAATACTTTCCATCTGAGAAACAGCTTTTGGCTTGCTCCTGCACCTTAGGAGAGAATAAACACTTAACCACAGGCCATCAAGATACCACATGACCTTGGCTGCCCATCATAAACACAGTGTTGTCCGAACCACCACACCATAAAGTTGGGCATGCACAGCAGCACTCTGTTATTGAATGGAGGAAGTATGGGTGATACTGGGATCAAGCAGGCCCTAGAATTACAAGTAAATTGCAAGAAGTGACCCAAATCTTCCTGAGCCCTATAATATTACCTTTTCTTTCCCAGCCTACAACTATGGCTTCATGTGGAGTTTTTGTTATTGTTGTTTTTGTTTGCTTTTGTTTTGTTTTTTGACCAGTTGGCTGAGAAAGAGAAAGCTAGGCCTGCTTTACAGATGCTGCATGATATGCAAGCTTAGCCAAAAATGAACAACTGCAGCACTACACCCCTTTCTGGGACATCCCTGAAACACAGTGGTGAAGGGAAATCCTCCCAGTAGGCAGAACGCTGAGCAATGTGCTTTTTTTTTTTTTTTTTAATTTGAGTTATATGCCAAAGTTCATTTTTCTTGAAAGGAGAAATGGCCAGAAATATGAATCTAGACAAATTCACAAGATGTGACCAGTGATTCGTCTGGACAATCGGGCCCCTGGAAGAAACATGACTGGAAAATTGGTGACAAGAATGTCTGAGGAAGAGTTACAAGGATAGATCCATCGGAATGGACAAAGAATGGTAAGAGATTTGGTTTCATCTAAATGATCCTCAAAGGTGACCTTAGCAGAGGAGAATTTTGATAATCAAGTGGATAAGATGATTCATTTTTATGGATACCAATCAGCTTCTTTGCCCAGCCATGCCTTTCATTACCCAATGGGTTCATGAACAAAGTGGCCATGGTGTCAGGGAAGGAGATTATATATATGAGCTGAGGAATGTGGACTTCCACTCACTAAGATCAACCTGGCGACAGTCATGCTGAGGTCCCAATCTGCCAGCAGCAGAGAACAACACTAAGCGCCCAATATGACATCATTTCCTGGGGTGATCAGCCAGCTACTTAGTGGCAGCATGATTACAATGGACTACTTTCCACATAGAGGGGCGTAACTTTGTTCTTACTGTAAAAACACTTGGATATGGATTTGCCTTACCTGAATGCAATGTTTCTTCCAAACCTGTCATACTGCAGAGTGTCTTATCCACTGTTGCAGTAATTCTGTACACATTACTTCTGATCAAACAACTCATTCACAGCAAATAACTTGTGGCAATGGGCCAACGCTCATATAATTCACCGGCCTTACTGTGTTTCCCCTCATCCTGTATCATTTGGTTTGGTACAACAGTGGAAGGGCCTTTTGAAGGCTCAGCTACACCCTGCAGGGCTAAAGCAATGTCCTCCATGAGGCCGTCCAGGCCCTAAAACAGCATCCAGTAGATAGTGATATTTCTCTCATAGCCAAGAATCAAGGGGCAGAAATGCAAGTGGCTCCACTCAATATTACCCCTAATGAGGTAATATTGTTTAGTGTCTTTCTATATGACCAAATATGACCAAATATTGCTATATGATACAACATAGAGTCAAATTTGCTAATGTTTCACGTCCACTAGAAACACATAGGCATTATTCTACCACTAGAAACACATAGGAATTATTTTATTGGTGGATGCAAGTTTCTACATGTTTATGACTTTAAATTTCTCAATATTTTTTCAAAGACTCTATATTATTTTATTTTTATTATAGGTTATAGATTTGTCCAGCTCTCCATTCCAACATTTGCCTTATAGAATTTGAAGATATGTTACTATATGTGTAAATATTTGGAATTGTTTTATCTTACTAATGGGACTACACTTTTATCATTGTAAAATATTCTTCTTTATTTCTAAGATTACATTTTGTCTTAAACTCTAATTTGTCTATTATTAGTACATCTATATCACTTTTCCTTTTGGTTAGCATTTACACGTTATATATTTTTCCATTCTTTTACTTTTAATCCTTCTGTATTTTTATACACAAGGTATGTTCCCCATAAGCAGCATGTTGTGGATTTTGCCTTTTATTCAGTCTATCAAGCTTAGTCTATTAATTGATGAATTTATCATAATTGTTGATATATTTATATTTGTCATCATTCTATTTCTTCTTTTTAGCACTGTTTTCCTCAGCTTTTATATTTCTTTTTTCCTCATTTCTTGCCCCTTTTTGGTTAAACAATTATTTTTATTATTTTATTTTCCCCTGTATGTAGATTTTAAACATTTTTGTTGTTGTTATTGTTCTTTCAGAGGCTCTGTACAGATTACATTGGGCATTTTTCTCTTACTACAACTTAATATAAAATTAGTACTCATACTTACCAATTCCCAGATCTTCAAACACTTGAGTCTTATTCCCTCTTCCACTTTGTGTTTTTGTTTTTATGTATTTTAATTCTCTCTATGTTTTAAATCTTGGGATACATAATTATTATAAAATCATCAGTTTATTTATATTTATTCAGTGATTGACTCCATTGCTCTTCCTTCATTTTCATGTTTATTTTATCTCCGAGATTATTTACTTTCTATGTTAGTATCTCTTTTAGTGGATAAATGTTGGCAATTTTAATTTAGCTAATTTTTGTTTGCATAGAAATTCTTTAATATGCCTTATCTTTTGAAGAATATTCTTGGTACATTCAGAATTCTAGGTCAGTGGCTGGTTTTCTGTTTTGTGTGTGTGTGTGTGTTTGTGCTGTTTGTTTTAAAGGTCTATTTCCATTAAGTTCTAATTTCATCCATTTCTTTTGAGAAAATAGCTCTGTCTTATGGATATTCTTTTTCAGGTAATGTGTTCTTTTTCTCTAGAAGTTTTTCAGAATTTCTCTTTGTCCATGGTTTTAAACAATTTTATTATGATGTGCTGAAGTATTTTTTTTCTTAGTATTAATACCTTTCATGCTTGGAGTTATAAAGATTCTTGAATCTGTAGCAAGATTTCCTTCCTTTTACATTTTTAGGAAAGACTCAGCCATTGTTTCCTAAATATTGCTTTTGCCCTGGCATCACTTTCCTTCACCCTTAGAATTTCAATTCACGTCAGACTTTCTCACCATGTCTTAGATGTCTCTTAACCTTTTTTGTGTATTTTCTATCTTTTTATCTTTCTGTGCTTCAGCCAGAACATTTCCACTGACCAGTATATTTATCTTATTTTCTGCTATGTGCAATGTAATTAAACTCATCTACTGAATTTTAAATATTTCATTTTTCAATAATTAAATTTTCACTTCTTTAATGAAATTCTTCACTTTATTTTCTTGAAACTATTGATTACAGCTACTTTAACTATATGTTTTATAACTCCAAAATCTAGATCATCCATGGTTTTTTCCTATTGTCTTTTTTCCCCCTCTTAGAACTAATTATGGGAATACCTATTAATTTTTGATGGATTGTTGGACATTTTATATGATAAACTACAGAGTACCCAGAGGTATTATCGTCCCCTAAATGAGCTTCCCTCTACCTCTGGTACACAAAGCGTGGGCATGTCATCTGCATCCAATTAGGGACTGAGCTGACTTAATTTGAGTTACAGTTTTTATAAAGTTTTATTTTCTCCGGTTCACTTCTACCCCTAGCCTGTAGCTCTCTGAGTGGTTTTACAAAGGCCCTCCTTTTAGTGGATTCTGAAGTGTAATTTTTGTCTTCTTGGCACTATGAAATGGTAAAAGTCTTTCAGTGGTGAAAGACGCCACTCTGACTTCCATGAGCATTCTGCTTAAACTTTGCATTTAGGAATTTGGCAAATGCCTGAAGGACAAAACTGGCCACTGGTCTTAATTTTCTATGCCTCTCTTTTCACCAGGATCTTGCCTTCACCCCATATTCTGGCTGTATTCATGTTACCAGAAAGGGGTCCCAATCCAGACCCCAAGAGAGGGTTCTTGGACCTTGCAAGAAAGAATCTGGGGTAAGTCCACACAGTAAAGTTCTCAGAGGCATTTGAACCAGAGCAACTCCATCTTAAATAGGAGCTGGGTAAAATGAGGCTGAAACCTACTGGGCTGCATTCCCAGGCAGTTAAGGCATTCTAAGTCACAAGATGAGATAGGTCAGCACAAGATACAGGTCATAAAGACCTTGCTAATAAAACAGGTTGCAGTAAAGAAGCCAGCCCAAACCCAAAAAACCAAGATGGCCACGAGACTGACCTATGGTTGCCCTCACTGCCACCTCCCACCAGCGCCATGACAGTTTACAGACGCCATGGCAACATCAAGAAGTTATCCTATATGGTCTAAAAAGGGAAGGCATAAATAATCCACCCCTTGTTTAGCATATCATCAAGAAATAACCATAAAAATGGGCAAACAGCAGCCCTCAGGGCTGCTCTATGGAGTAGCCATTCTTTTATTTCTTTACTTTCTTAATAAACTTGCTTTCACTTTACAGACTTGCCCTAGATTCTTTGTTGCGTGTGATCCAAGAACCCTCTCTTGGGGTCTGGATTGGGGCCCCTTTCCTGTAACAAAATGAAAGCAAGTTTATTCAGAAAGTTAAGAAACAAAAAATGACTACCCCGTAGGCAGAGCAGCGGCATGGGCTGCTGAACTGAGTCTACTTATAGTTATTTCTTGATTATATGCTAAACAAGTGGTGGATTATTCATGAGTTTTCTGGGAAAGGGGTGGGCAATTTCAAGAAATGAGGATTCCTCCCCTTTTTAGACTATATAGGGTAACTTCCCCACATTTCCATGGCATTTGTAAACTGTCATGGCACTGGTAGGTGTGTCTTTTAGCATGCTAATACATTATAATTAGCATATAATGAGCAGCGAGGACGACCAGAAGTCACTTTCATTGCCATCTTGATTTTGGTGTGTTTTGGCCAGTTTCTTTACCACATCCTGTTTTATCAGCAAGGTCTTTGTGACCTGTGTCTTGTGCCAACCTCCTATCTCATCCTGTGGCTAAGAACACCTAACCTCCTGGGACTGCAGCTCAGTAGGTCTCAGTCTTGTTTTACCCAGCCCCTATTCAAGATGGAGTGCTCTGGTTCAAACACCTCTGACATTCATATCCCCAAACTTTAATTTTTGTCCCTCCCGTTCCATGAAATTGCCAGACTCTGCTGGCTTCTCTCTCTCTTAGCTGCAAACATCTTCCTAGCTCTACACCAGGCTACTCAACTATTTGCTCAATACCAAGAATAGTCAAACGCCCTGAGGATAAAAAGCAGTTACAGATGTTATCTTCTTAAAGGTTTTCTTCTCTCTGAACTCTTGTACCCTCAAATCCTAGTTGCTTCAGTAACTCTCTGATGCCTTCAAGCACTTTTTTTTGTATCCTATCCAGCTTTTTAATTGTTCTCAGTAGGAGTATCTGCCTTCTGCAGGCTATTCCATCATAGCTCCAGAGCCTTATTCTAAAGTAATTCTTCAGATACTCTACATGGGATGATTAGTTTTCTGCCATTTACCATTTTCACTGAAAAATATACTTATTATTTATTTTGTTACATATTTGACAACCATATATTTACCATTTTATAGATAGATAACTTATTTGTCCAGTATCTTATCAATGAACTATTTTTTTAAAGATTTTATGAAAATGTTCAACATGGAGAAAAACAGATATAGTACAATAAACACCCATGTATTCATCATCTAGATTCAACACAGTTAGCATTTTTGTCATATTTCTCTTCTCCCTAAATTCTTCAGCATGCAATTCCTAAGAATAAAGATATTTTACCTTCATTATCACAATATGTTGGACAGTTCTGTCTAATGTTTTGGTGATTACAAAAAATACTTTAAAGAATATCCATGTACTTATATTCTGGATAATTTATGTTTGTATATCCACAGTATATATTCTAAGTAGGGAGGTTGCTGGTTCAAAGTGTAGGTGCGTTTACAATTTTGATAAATAACTGGCAAATTGTTCTCCAGATAAGTTGTACCAATTTGCACTCCCAACAAACTGTATGGGAGCTCCTTTGAAGGGGAGAGCTTTTGATGTTTCTCTTTGGGTGTCTCATCTGGTGATCTTGGCATCCTGTGATAAACCAAGTGTGTCAATTAGCACTTGAAAGTCACCATCTCTTATCAAAGGCACTCAGGGCTTCTTAAATCCAGGAATAATTTTCAAAACTTTAAGTGTCCTCTAAAAGAAGGCAAACACCAAGAAGACATGAATTCTAAAATTTCAACTCTGATTGTCTAACTACACCCAGATCATAAAAAGACCCAGGAAACTGTTCCTAGATGAAAGCGATTTCAGTTTCACAGAAGCATTATCAAAAGGGAAACAAAAGGAAAGAGGAACAGAGAGCCAACCAAATTTGTTTAGTGAGTTTTTTAAGGAGCTCATTCCAGTGCTGTTTTAATCCTCTTTACATTTCCCTCTCATAGAGAACCAAATTAAATGTTTCATTTCACAAAGACAAGAAAAAATTATGATAACCTTGAAAATATTTATTTTAGATGAAAACAATGATTAATAAAGCTTAATTCAGATAAAATTAATTGATCCTCTGTTATGTTAAACAAACTGTTTTAAACACTGCTGAGCATGAAAACTGAAGTGAAACAACCTTTCCATGAGGTAGTTAAAGCCATTTAAGTGTTGCCAGAAGGCTGACAGAGGGAATCAGTGGAGCAGGCATGCTTTCTGAATATGACTAGTTGTGTGACGAATAATTAATTTCAGCAGGATCTTTGTATTATTTTTCAATTTTATGCAATGTTTTCAACCGTCATTGAACATGATGCTCTCATACAACTTTATAACATTAGCAACTATCATTTGTAAAGAATCTACAAAATTGCCAAAGGGTTTGCATGTTTGTTTTCAATTTAATCCTCGGGTTATGCCGATAAGCAAACAAAGGCTCAGAAAAAAAAATATTTAAAGAGACTAATTTAAAAATAGCTAGGAATTTTTAAAGCTGAAATTAAACCCAGAGTATGCCATTTAAATTTAAATATTATCTAATTTAAATATTAATGAAAGTTTGTAATAGAAGATACAAGAAATCACAGACCTAATAGCTACAATGATTTTTAAGAGATAGTGAATATTAATATTTTATATACACATATATCTAAATATCTATAATTGTTTGTCTTATGTCAAAATAATATTCATTTTATTTTTTTAACGTGTAGAAATAAAGTAGGCCAGAAAAATACAACTTCCAAGTATGTCACTACTAAGAAATAATCAGTGTTCACATATTGTCAAATAGCTTTCCAGAATTATTTATATTGATGGGGATCACACACTACCCCAAAGGATAGCACCTTGACATTTGAGAAAATAGCAGAAGCAGGAAGGTCTCTCTGACCTTCTCCCACCCTTCTCCCCTGAAGCAGCCCATAAAATAATTCACTGGCCTTCCTCTAAAATAGTTCATAAGACCCTCATTCCAGAGAGGTCCTGTCTGTACCCAGAGGAAAGGAATGTAGCACAGGCACACAGGAAAGAATCTGAACAAACAGGCCTTGCTAAGTGCCCCGGCCCCAATTTATTACCATTTACATCATACTCTTTTTTTCCTCCAGTTATACTTCTGTGCAACTGTTCACAAAAATACAGTTTTTCCTGTTTTGGGGGGTCTTTGTTTCTCTTTTTCTTTTTTCTTTTTTTTGAGACAGGGTCTCACTCTGTCACCTAGGCTGGAGTGCAGTGGCGCAATCACGGCTCACAGCAGCTTCAACCTCCCAAGCTCAAGGAATCCTCCCACTTCAGCCTCCCAGGTAGCTGGGAGGACAGGTACACACCACCATGCCCAGCTAATTTTTTGTATGTTTTGTAGAGATTGAATTTCACCATGTTGCCCAGGCTGATCTCAAACTCCTGGGCTCAAGCAATCTTCCTGCCTCAGCTTCCCAAAGTTCTGTGATTACAGGCATGAGCCACTGTAATCATTACAGGCATGAGCCATTGGGTCTTCATTTCTAAAGACTCCTGTGTCACATAAAACTTATATAAAATAAATTTGTTTCCTTTTTGCTTGTTATCTGTTTTTTATCATAGGTCTTTCAGTCTTGAAAGAAAAGAAACCTTTTCTCCCCTGTGATAGGTATACATGAATTTTAGGGTGCTATGGTTTAAATGGGTCCCCCAAAGTTTATGTGTTAGAAATTTAATTCTCAATGCAATAGTGGTGAGAGGGGAACGTTTAAGAAGTGATTAAGTCATGAGGGCTCTGCCCTTATGAATGAATTAATGCCACTATTGGAGGAGTTAGTTATCATGGGAGTGGCTTCTTGATAAAAGCAAGTTTGGTCCTCTCTTGCTTGATCTCTCTCTCTCTCACTGTCACCCTTTCTCATCCTCTTGCCTTCTGCTATGGAATGATGCAGCAAGAAGGTCCTCACCAGATGCTACAGCTTGATATTGAACTTTCCAGCCTCCAGAACAGTGAGAAACACATTTTCTTTTTTATAAATTACTCAGTCCCTGGCATTCTGTTATAGCAGCACAAAAAGGACTAAGACACAGAGTGACTAAATGTCTACTGTTGTAGCTTAATATTTTTATTTAGGTATATATTGAGTGTGGTTTTCATATCAATAAATATTTCCTGCTTTTAATTACTATGACAGTTTTTTCACCATTATAAAAATGACAAAGAACTTAAGAATTCCAGCAGTTTGGGTCAGGTGCCATGGCTCACACCTGTAATTCCAGCACTTTGGGAGGCCAAGGCAGACAGATCACTTGAGCCCAGGAGTTTGAGACCAGCCTGGGCATCATGGCAAAACCTTGTCTCTATGAAAAATACTTTCCTTTTTAAATAACAATAAATAAATAAATAAATATAAAAAAAGAAGTCACGCAGTTTAAAGAATCAATAACCCTCATCAACAATTATAAAGTCTCGTAGATATACAGAAATACATACATTTCTTTTCCATACCAATGCAAGCATACAATATGCACTGTTCTGCATTTTCCTTTGTTCACTTAATAATGTGTTATTGAAAATTTTCATTTCACTACCCACATAGAGTATGCCATTGGATGGATACATTATAATTACTTTACTAGAATTCTACTGATAAAAATTAATTTTTAGTACCTTTTTAGTATTATAAATATAAAAATATTCTTGCAATAAATATAACTACTAGAAGCAGTAGTAATCATCATAATATTATTGTTGATGTTATTATTTCTATGTTCCAGGTACTATTCTAAGTGACTTACCTGTCAATATTTATTTTTTTTAAGTTTTTGAGATGGAGTCTGGCTCTGTCTCCCAGGCTGGAGTGCAGTGCAACTGCAACTTACTGCTTACCGCAACCTCCACCTCCCAGGTTCAAACAATTCTCCCACCTTAGCCTCCCAAGTAGCTGGGATTACAGGCAGGCACCACCACACCTGGCTAATTTTTGTATTTTTAGTAAAGACAGGGTTTTGTCATGTTGGCCAAGCTGGTCTCAAACTCCTGGCCTTATGTGATCCTCCCACCTCAGCTTCCCAAAGTGCTGGGATTACAGGCATGAGCCACCACACCCAGCCACATGTCAATAATTTAATCCTCACATCAACTTTATGAAGTAGTCACTATTATTACCTCAGTTTTACCCAAATAAGGAAAATGACGCACATAGAAGTTAAATAAATTACCCAAATTACACAGATGATAAATACATATGTATTTCCACATGTTAATAAATACATAGGATAATTTCTAAGACATGTGAGTCAAATAGAAACACATCTTAAATTTTGAATGATATGGTCAAATTGTCCTTTAAATGAGGCTGTATTAATTGTATACTCTCTTCAACAGAATATGAAATTTCTAGAATTCTTCCATTCACCAGTGTTGGGCATTATAAAACTTGGTAATATGCGACAGTTTAATAAGTGAACAAATCAAATTATTGTTTTGTTTACAGTACCTTCATTATGAATAATTCTAGCAAATTTTAATATAATTTTTAGCTATTTGTAGTCCTTCTTCTGTGAACTGTCTATACTATAAATGTTCTTTGCTATTGAGTCGTGAACTTGTAGGATTGCCTAATATGCCAAAGAAAATAACCCTTTGACTATTATATATTTTGCAAATATGTTTTCCCAGTTTTGCTTTTTACTTCCCTTACAAAATTTTTGCAACTACCCTGTTGAGGTACTAAATTTAATTTTTATGTACAGTCCACTGCCTCCAAAAAAGAAAATACTGTTTCACTTTTCTTTATTTATTCCCTTGCATCTGTCTTTATGCCTGCCAAACTTTCTCTCTCTGTGTCTTGTTCTCTGCCCCTCCCTGACTCCTTCCTTTCTTCGTTTTCTTTCTTTCTACTTTGATCTCAGTAGAAACAGTTGAGTTAATCATACTGCTTAGATTAAAGAATACTATTATCACATTTGCATGTTATACGCCCCAATTGTTGCATTTTATTGTACCCCTCCAACCCAGTCCCCACTACCTTTCCTGCCCTGTAGGATCCCATAAAAAGAAGATGCTGGATGCATGACCTTGGTAAAGGCTCATTTGGAGGGAAATTTGATGATTTCTGTTTATCAATCTAATTGTAATCTCTCTTTATATATACATACATATAATTATCATGCATTTTGCCATTTTATCTTTTTTTATCGTTTAAACCATTTCTACTATCAAATAAGCTTCTTCTCCAGATTTCTTAGAAAACAGAATGAAATCTAAAAATTAAAAATTACTTTTCACATTAGGGATAAAGAAAAATATTTAAAGTATGAGGATAGTAATTTATACTGGATTGCAAAATAAAAATACAGTGTATTGAGATTAATTATTTAACATTTTATAATTCACCTTTTGTTATTTTAAATAAAACATTTTAATTTACATAAATGACATTGTGCTATAGGCCTTTTCCTATTTATTAATAGCTTCACACAACATTGTATTTTAAAATCTGTCCATATGGCTTTATATCCATGCATCCCATTTTTATTATTCATTATAATGAATGTGGGCACCTCTGTTGCTCATCTCAAACTGTGTCATGATAAGCATTCTCACCCTTGTCTGCCTATGACCTGAGTGAGTGGGAGCCTGGCTCATATGGAATACCCATTCTTCATTTCGCTAAGTACTGCCAGATTGCTCTCTCAAAAGACAGTATGAATTTACATTTTCAATAGCTGTAACATATTTTTTCTCTATATCTTGGTCAACACCAGAAATTATTCAACATTCCAATCTTTGCCAATATTGGGTATAAAATGAGATTTCTTTTGAATTACATTTATCTGCTTATAACTAAGACTGAGAATCTTCTCAGTTTTTGTTAACTGTTCAAGTTCCTCATCTTTTAAAAGTCTAATAGTTGTAGTAGTTGGCAGTTAATGATGAAGTGACTAGTAACTCAAGTTAAATATCTCAGGGTAAGCTTCTGAATCCAAGTTATGGTGTCTCAACTATACTTAAATTAGCAGCTCATTGTCTGTCTTCCTAGCTAGGACTGATATTCATTCAGATGCACTAATCTAACTGTATGGGTTTTTCACCTTGCTGTTCACTCTGATTGATCAGATACTACTTTTAATTATGCAATATCTATATCAAATGAGCTGTTGATTATTTTTAATATTATCCTTGTTTCTAGCACCTAAAATGAAACAAAAGTCTTCTCATACCTTCCTTCTATCTCCCATAAAAACATTTTAATAGCAATGTAACAAAATTATCTTAAACATTTGCATCTATGCCTATAAATTTGAAAATCAGCAAGGCAGAGAAATGGAATTTGTGAGGAAATGGATTTGAAAGCTACAAAATAATTGCTCCTAAAATCAATAAGTGGCGCTGTAAAATGGTTCAAACATTTGGAGAGAATTACAAAAATTCAAATTCAAGTGATGGTTTCTTTGATCCAGCAACTGACTCCTAATTTGCTACCTGAAACAATTCCAAAGAAGAAAATTGGCTTTACCCAAAGATATTCACTGCAGTCACTCTATCTGGAGAGAAGAAAGTTATATTTAAAAAGAAGTTTAATTTGATACTAGTTAAAACTACATGCACCTGAGTAAAGCCCAAACATGGAATTTGTCATTTTATTTTTAATTTTAATTTTATGTTACTATTTTTGTTATTTTAATTGTAAGTAAAGATTGAAAAAAGATAATCATTGAAAAGACATAATGTTTACTCTTAAGACATAATAAATGTAAAACTATCTTAATGCTATTAAGCAAGTCTTAAGGGATAAATTGGGGATAAATAGATGGAGCATGTTTGAACAAGGTAGAGGTGAACGATGAGACAAATGATAGAGATCAGAAACTCTAACATGAAAATTCAGATTTTTAAGAAGAGCAATTTTGGTTTTATATATTATATGGATCTTCAAGAACTGATCTAAAATGAAATGTGTGTTGAGCATTCTATTAAGAATCAGCACAGTGTCAAGAAATGCTATCTGCATCCATAATTGTAAGACTCAAATTAAAATATCGACCCAACTTTGCCTCCTCAACATCTGAACAACGACTTGCTTGTTAAGCCTTATTTTCTCTAAGATTGCTGAGTTGCGATAAAGAGGAAGCATTCACAAAAGCAGGTAAAGATTTCTCTTTTAGCATGTGTGACCCCAAACCATCTTTTGAGTGAATTCTCAGTTTGTGTGAGAACATAACCCTGCTCTTACGCAAATCCATATCTGAATGATGAAAGATAATGGATTAACTCTCTTCAGGTTTCATGATTGGAATAGCATGCTTATCTGTTTAAATAGGAACCCCTGAATGTCGACTAAAAATGTTGGTATGTTCATACATTGCAACTATATATCTTCCATGAAGAGAGTTCTATAGCTGCTGGACTAGGACTATGAAGATGAAAATGGTATTGTCTGTATACTGATGATTCCTAAATATTAATTCCCAATTTAAAATTCTCTATCTCTGGAACTCAACTCATACAAATCAATTACCACCTGAGCCACTTCCAGCCAGGTGTCTTAAAAACACCTGAAAAAAATTGGGTTCTATACTGAATACATCACTTTACTGTGCAAATATGCTCTCCAAAATCTCTGTCCCACTGAGTGACACCACTGTTTCTACCTTGCCTCCCAAGCCAAGTGATTCTTGGTTTCTCACTCTCCCTCACTTCTCACAATAAAACTCTCATCAAATCCTGTTATGTTATCTATGTATCAGTATAATCCATCCAGTTCTCATCTGGAGACTTACCCATACTTGGTAATTTTAAATGGGACTTTTAATGGGACTTACCATACTTGGTAATAGTTGAATTTTTATATATTAATTTGCTTAAATCGCTGAACAATAAGCTCTTTGTAGTTGTTGTTTTGCATATAATTGTGTTCCCAGAATCTAGCCCAGTGTCTAGCATATAGTAAACATCACATAAACATTTTAAAATCACTGAAACTTTCAAGTGATGAAACTTGAAAATAAATCAAAATGCACAGAAGATAAAATTCTACTAAAAGGTAAAATATTTTCAAAAGCTGAAGATACAGATGAATATAAAGAGTCCATTTGTTTTACCTGACCTTTTAAATAAAATATGTATTCACTCCTTTTTGTGCTGAAAACTGTGTTGTATATGCCTGTAAAATGTGTTTCTTTATAACAACTCTATAAGTTCCTTGCACGTCAAGTACTAAAGATTGAAAAAGACCAGGTACCTCACAAATAACGGTATCTCCAATATTATCATACTTGTTTTTCACTAAACCCTTGGGAAATAAATGGGGATTTTAAAAATATTATTATTTTACAAATAAGAAATAAAGACTTAGAGAAAATAAAAAATCAAATGCAAGTTTCCTTGATTTTTATTCAAAGTTATTAATATTATGACATTTATAAAACAGATTGTCAAAGGGCTGGCTAATGCCAGCCAAACCTACCTAGAAGATGATGGAGAGAGAAAAACACTTCTTGTTTCATTTTAAGAATGAATCCATGAGTCATAGCCATAACTGCATTTTCCAAACTACACCTCTAGATGATTTACCGGGTAATATATCCAGAAAATTTGCCTTGTTGTATTAAAAATTGTGATTAGAAATGACTTCTTAGTATTAAAGTGATAAGTTAAAATAAAAAGTTAAATGGGCATATCTGAATTTTTGCATTACTCCACATAGCACAAAATCATACGAGGGGATGTTATTTTGGGTAGAAAAATTCTATACAAAAAAAAGGGATTTTATCACTGTATTAGTCCATTCTCATGCTGCGATAAAGAAATGCCCAAGACTGGGTAATTTATAAAGAAAAGAGGTTTAATTGACTCATAGTTCAGCACAGCTGGGGAGGCCTCAGAAAACTTACAATCATGGCGGAATACAAAGCAGAGGCAGGCACTTTGTTCACAAGGCAGCAGGAGAGAGAGTGAGTGTTAGCCGGGGAAATGCCAGATGCTTATAAAATCATCAGATCTCATGAAAACTCATTCACTATCACATGAACAGCATGGGGGAAAACATGATTCAATTCCCTCCACTTGGTCTCTCCCTTGAGACATGGAGATTATGAGAATTATAATTCAAGATGAGATCTGGATAGGGACACAAAGCCTAACCATATCAATCACCAAAACACAAAGATATTTGAGTTTTGGTTTGCATCTATTCCTTACTGGAAACTTGTACTAGCAGTTTTAGTTCAATCTATTGGAAATTTGGTAAAAAGTCACCAAGAAAAACACAGTACATTGTTCCTGACTGTAAATTCTGAATTTACAAAATGGGTCAGCAATGCTGACATGCATATTCATTGGTTTTTGTAGCAAAGTGATTTAGCAAACAGTTTTAGAAACCAAAATTTTGGATTCTAGTTCTATCTCCATAATGAGCTATTTTAGTGTACCTAAACAAGTTACATACATTGCCTAAACCTCAGTTTTATATTTTGTAGATTTCCTATGATTATTTCAAATACTATGCATCATACAGCTGACAAAGTGCCTGGCATATAAGATTTATTAATACATTTATCAGCAGTTATTAAGAGCAGAATTATAAACTGTCAAAGGTAAGAGGGCCTTAATAACCACACACTCTACCCCTGCATTTTATCAGTTTGTAAACTGATTCCTAGAGAGTAGGAAACAGGTGATCCAAAGTCACGGAGGTAGGCTTTCAGTGCAGCAGTGAGTTTTAAGCTGTGCAGTGCATCAGAATTACCTGGAGGGCTAATTGAACCACTGGTTGCTGGGCCAAAGATTTTTGCATTTCTAACAAGTTCCCAGGTGTTGCCAGTTCTGCTAGTCCAGGGACCACACTGCAGTGATCTTTCCACTACACTCCACTAACCTACTTCATATCCCTGTGGTAATCAGGGTGGATTGATGTCCACACCAGTCAGCCTAGGCTTTGTGTTTCATGAGTCACAGTTGGGAAAATTTTTTTAAATGTAAACTAGTTTTGTTACATGTTAACACATTACATTCATCAGCCTAAAGATTAATAAATTAAGTCTATGTAGCTTCCTTAAGGTCTTACACATGGGAAGGGACAGAGCATGACTTCAACACCTGCCTGTGTGACATCACAGCCTACGGCCTTACTCCTGTTTCAAATCTGGCATTCTTTCCAATATCCTGCACTGAGTAAAACCCTACTCCTCAATGGGCAGTATTAACAAGCATCAAATTGGTAGTAGGGATAGAGGTGAAGATTATGCATTTAAATGACACCTGCCTTTGGGAAGTCAGAATCCACTGGGGAGACAGACATGCCCTCAGTAGAAACCAAAGCACACAATGGTTCAAGGCTGCACCATAGGAAGTATTAAGCAAGGGCAGGTGGTAGAGGGAAGAACAGTAGAGCTTGGGTGGGGCTCAGAGGTAGAATAATATATTTGGAGGCAGTCCAGCTACAGGAAGGCATCACAAAGAGCCCTGAGTTGAACCTCAGCCCCAACACCTTCCATGGGGTCACCTGGAGCAAGGCATATTGTCTTTCTGTATCTTTTTTTCTCTTCTATAAATGTGGGATTATGATAGTGTCTGCCCCACAAGGCAAGTACCAGGCTGTAAGCCCTATTGAGACAGCCAGGTAGGACGGTGTCACTGGAAAAACTACAACAGGCCTGCGCACTTAGGTGGAGCCTCAGGACGTTTCCCATTTGCAGCGGGGAGGATGCTGGCCCATCCTCTTCCTGTGTGGAACCTGAGATTCAAGCTGTGGGTGGGAAGCCCTCTAGCAGGGACTCAGGCCTAGTGAGAGTCCCTGTCTCCCCCTTTTCTTCCTTTTCACCCAATGAAACACTGCTTTACTCACCCTTCAAATAGACTGCAAGCCTAAATTTTCATGGCCGTGGGACGGACAAGGACCCCATCTTTAGCTGATAACTTTAGAGACTGTAACATTGGAATAAAGGAAAATGTATAGGACTTATAAAGAGCTGAAATGTTCATTAATACCAAGCAAAACAAGAGTTAATTAAATGGACTGAACTCAGAAAGCTGAGGAAAATCTTTTTGACTTCTGCTTAAAATATTACTGATCCTTGTTTTGTTTTTCAAAGTCAAAGAAACTTATTTTAAGCTATTTACAGCCTTTGATAATTGAGTAAGGTATACTCCTACGAACAAAATTTAGAGCATGTTTGTTTCTCTCTGCCTGTTTCCTCTAGAATTTGGAAACTATCTGTGAGTATTCTTATGGCAATATAGTTGTTTGCATCAGTGCAATAAGAATTCATTTTTCTTTTGCAACAGAACACAATTGGAGAAAGTGGTTATTTTACCAAGGCTTTGACTGGAAGGGTATGTGTCCCTTTAAGGAGTCAATCTCAACTTGCAGAGCCAATAAAAGCCCAGTGGGGAAAGTGGCCTCATACCCTTGCCTATACAGTCCCTGTACAGGGTTCCTGACCCGTGATCAGTAAAGAATGTCACTTTCTAACAGGTCTAGGAGCTCCAAGTTTATCTTGGGACCTTAAGAGGAGAGAATCACCCAACTCACAGGTGTTTGAGGATACAAACCCATGGTTGGGCTCAGCTTTAAAAGGTCTTATCTGAGATTCCTTGTGGAACAAACTTCCATCAAAGCCAATCCAAAAGTCCTATGTAGAAATAATTATTCTTGCTGCACTTTATGCAAATAATCAGGCCAAGTATAAGACTAAAGTATATTTTGCAAACGACTCGGTCCTATTAAGACTTGGGTTTTTTTTTTTTTTTTTTTAGCAAAAATGAGGACTAGAGAGAGAAAAATTATGTTTCAAAACCTATGAATTTGTCATTAAATTGTAAACTCACTAGTTTTTAAGTTGTTACCTACATTTTAGACTAACCCTGCTTGTTCCTGTGAACCAACCAGAAATCTCCAGCTGCAGCTCAGAAAGAACAAAAGGGGTGGTTAATGTAAAAATCTGGATCAGTATTCCTGCAAATCTTGCCAGGTGATAGGAATAAATAAATAAACTCAGAGATTTCTTTTTGGGAAAGTAAGACCAAGGGAACGAAACAGAGCCAAGGACCTTGCACCCAAATCCTAGGAAGCATGACTATAGCTACCAGTTATCTGGGTGCGTCACAAGACATGCTTTCCTCTCTTTTTTTGGAGGAGGACTCAGGTCCACAGTTTCACTTTAGCATTTGGCTTATGATAAGGAGTGAATGCAACCCCCTGAGATACATTTCTATCCCAGACTCAATTCCAAGCTTTGGGTCAAAGCCCTAGGAAAGAAAACTGGATCTGAGGAATCCAGAGGCAAATGGTAACAGAGGTTAAAAGGCACAGCACAGGTGAGTGTGGCTGATTGCTGCCGATTAAGCCAATCCCATCGTTCCTGCTTCATGGATAAAGGCCGCGTTAGTATCCATGGCATAAATGAGGTCTAGATAACTCCAAGGCTACTGACAGCAGCGGGGAAAGAGGCATAGGTCAGAGCAGATAATTCCTATTCTCTAGGCCCTCCCCACTTCATGGGTGTAAGCCGCCTTTACACCTGTGGCGGCGCCTGCCAAAGTCACCAGAACTCAGGGATGCAAGGATGGAAGAAGGAAAAAGGACGCTCTTTCCCTCTCCCTTACATACTCTGGGTATCTGCTAGGAATAGAAAGGAACTGGGGATGCCTGCTCCCATCTTTCTAGATGGGCAGCCATTAATCTTCAGTCTGTACCCCTTTTGAATGCAGCATAAACCTCTGGGACTCCTTTGAAAAAGAATGCCTTCTATTTTCTTCCCTCCTTCTCAGTTCTCTCTTCACTAATAGGTAATTGTGTCTCCATAATATGGGACACTCTCCTCAGATGCATCCTCCAAACTGGAAAGAGTTAATTTCCCAAAGTTTTTTTTGTTGTTGTTGTTGTTTTGAGATAGGGTCTCACTCTGTCACCCAGGCTGGAGTGCAGTGGCACGATCTTAGCTCACTGCAACCTCTGCCTCCCAGGTTCAAGCGATTCTCCTGCCTCAGCCTCCTGAGTAGCTGGGATTACAGGCACACACCACCATGCCTGGCTAATTTTTGTATTTTTAGTAGAGATGGGGTTTCACCATGTTTGTCAGGCTGGTCTCGAACCCCTGACCTCATGATCCGCCTGCCTCAGCCTCCCAAAGTGCTGGGATTACAGGCGTGAGCCACCGGACCTGGCCAGTTTCCCAAATCTTAAACTTACTAGTTTAGGATTGGGCTCAGGGGAAGGGAACCCAGAAGCCCAACATGCCAGCAAAAGAGTAAAGTTTCTTTGCCAAAGTTTTGGCCTCCCTCTCCCTGTGCAAACTGGTAAAAGGCCTCAGAATTTTTTATCTGTACTTACCTCCCCTTTGTTTCATTTTGATACATGTTTTCTGATAACCCGGTTTGTCTGTTCTTGCCTTCAGGCCATCAAACTCCAAACGGTAATACAACCAGAGCCTTGGGCAATGGCCCCTTTGGCTGGGGACTCTTAACTAGGCCTCTGAGGGATCTCTGACTGCTTTTTTCCCCCAAAACAGTGCCCCCTGTCAACAGGAAGCAGTTAAGATCTTTCTTCCTCCTTATTCTTAATCTAACAGCAGTTAGATGTACTTCTTTACAGGAGTGAATGAGACAGCCAGGTTGGCGGCAGGGGCCCGGTGGGGGGGGGCGGTCCCTGAAAAAACTCCACCTGGACTGCGCACTTGGGTGGAGCCTCAGGACATTCGCTGTTTGCAGTGGGGAGGAGCCTGCCCCCTCCTCTTCCTGTGTGGAACCTGAAATTCACTCTGCAGGCAGGAAGTGCTCTAGCAGGTACTCTAGCCTAGCGAGAGTCCCGGTTTCCCCTTTTTCTTCCTTTCCACCCAACAAAACCCTGCTTTACTCACCCTTCAAACCATCTGTGAGCCTACATTTTCATGGTTGTGGGACGGACAGGGACCCCGTCTTTCGCTGAACTAAGGAAAAGTCCTGCAACACTGTAAAAGATAGAACTAGATTTTTGTTTTTATATTTTCCTTCCTTTTTTTCCTCAACAGTGGTTCACCAGGACCTGGCAAAGTATAAGCCATATTGTAGACATTCTATAAACATTTATTAAATAAGCTAATGAGAACAGATATGGAAATTAAATTAGATAATAGATGCAATGAGTTAGAACAGGACCTCGTTCTTAGTAAGACCCTCAATGGATGCTACTTATTGTTATCATTTTTATTAGATGGTAGAAATGAGTATTGTAAAATCAAAAGATATCTGAGACAAGTCTCAATTAATTAAAAAGCTTATTTTGCCAAGGTTAAGGACATGACTGTGACACAGCCTCTGGAGGTCCTGACAACATGTGCCCAAGGTGGGCACATGTTGCCCAAGGGCTAAGACTTGGTTTTAGACATTTTAGGGAAACATAAGACATAAATCAGTACATATAAGATGTACATTGGTTCAGTCTGGAAAGACAGGACAACTGGAAGCAGGGGCTTCTAGGTGATAAGTGTATTCAAAGATTTATAGGTGCATTCAAAGATTTTCTGATTGGCAATTGGTTGAAATATTATCCAAAGACTCAGAACCAATAGAAAGGAAAGATCTGGGTTACAATAAGGGCTTGTGGAATCCAAGGCTCATATCATGCAGATGAAGCCTCCAGGTAGCAGGCTGCAGAGAGAATAGATTATAAATGTTTCTTATCAGACTTAAAGGGTCTGTTCCATCAGTCTTAATGTCTGTGTTGATGTTAATGGTTTTCAGGCACGTCCAATTCCCCCTTCCCATTATGGTCTGAACTAGTTTTTCAGGTTAACTTTGGAATGTCCTTGGCCAAAAGGAGGGGTCCATTCCAATAGTTGGGAGGTTAGTGTTTTATTTTTGGTTCACAGTATCAAAGAATGAAAAACTTAATAAGTAAAGATATGAGGACCTAAAGTTATGTCAACACAACTGTTTCTGAATTGGTTACATGATTAAAAATAGCATTTTCTTTTTTAAAAGATCACTTGCTTAATACATCAGTACTAACATAACAAAGTCTAAATCCTCACTACTGTGTTTGATACTTACATACACAACTGCATAAGTACGCTAAATTACTAAGTACGCTAAATTACTAAGTACAACTGCATAAGTACGCTAAATTACTAAACTACTAAGTAATATCCTATGTTTTTATTCCTATTGTTATTTATCAATCTTCTTTGTTCACTCCGAGAAAGGAATTACTGCATAATCACCATGGTATGGCCAGCCTCATGTCTATAAAACTCTTTCTCTACTACAATGCTGGGGTCTTTCTTTATGCAGTGGGCAGAAATAACCTCTCAGATGGTTACAAATTTGGAGGCTTGTCCAGAATTGCCCTTGTGGCTCCCTGGCTGCAGTTCAGTAGCCCCCCACCAGCAAAGAATCCAGAGGCCAGCCCAAGTGGCTGCCTAGGCTGGAGACTGACTCTGGCACCATCTCTACCTGTGGGGCATTGCCCACCCATGATGCATGAATTTAATTGCAGGAGAGAAATCATTCCTAGAAAGAGGTTTTTAAACTGGTCTGGTGGGTATTCTAGGTGCTGCCAACATCTCCTTCCTTCTCTTGATTGGTTCAGCTCCTTAGGGGTCTTGGTTCAGCTTCTTTGGAGGTCCTGGTTGGCTCTACCTGAATAGTAGGAATAGTCTTGGTTCAGGAGATTTTTCCTCAATTGAGAAGTTTTGGGGAGATTGCTCACATGGAGAACAGGAGTTTAGTTTGAAGGAATACTCATGAAATTCTTGTTTAGGGATCTTGGTTTGGAAGACCTCCTGTCTGTCTTATCTTTGTGTGTGTGTCTGTACATGTGGAGGGGATCTCTAAAGAAATTGCTGATGAAGGTCAGCAGGCCTAACTCAAAGAACCCTCTTTAAGTCTGTTCACATTCAATGAACCCTGAAGGAATTGTTAGTGGAAGCACAACAGGCCTGACTCGAGGTGACCATTTGCTCCTTCATCTTGTCCATAGTCCTGCATTTCTGGTTGGAAGTTATCCCTCCCCTCTTTGAGGGGATCAAAGAAAATAGGGACTCATGGGGGCAAGTTTGAACCCTGCTAGGTTAATATTGGGTACTAAGCAAGGTGACTAGTGTCTGTTTTGTTACAGTATTTTATGTCAGCTGGGATGGAAAATGTTAACTTGGTTCCCCCATGCAGCCCGTTTGGTAACATCTTGTAAAATCGAGAGGGTTTTGCCTATCGTTCCATGAAACAGAAAAAAAGTAATTTTCCTTTACAACTACGGTGCAGCCAGCAGGGTCACTAGGGCCACTCAGGAAAGGGAACCCAGAAACCTGGCATGCTGGCAAAGGGTAAGAATTTCTTACCAGTCAGGCTTCTATCCTCTCGCTCTTTCTGTGCAAACTGGTTGAGTGAATGTTAAGATATCACTGTTTACTAATGAGAAAAAGGATTTATGAGGCTAGTCTGAGGCTGTAGTGAATCTGATGTACCTTGTGCTGTGAATTTGTCTTTCTATGCTGTTCTGTCATAAAGAACGGTACCACAGGATAGAACATGGGCTTAGGACCCGTATAAGCCCACTGTTCAAGCCAGCCTATCAGACTGGTCAATTACAAACTTTGCTGTGGGTCCCGGAAACAAAAACCAAATGTGGTCTCCCTCTTGTTTTACATCCTTGAGAGCGTGACTTTGTGACCATGTGAGGGTACTCTCTCTTGAGCTCCACCATCCAGAGCGCAGGAATTTTCGAGGCCATGTCAGGACTGGGAGTCAGAGATGAGTGAGCACCCTCTTCATCATGAATGTGTTGAGCCCTTGGGTGAATTTTGTCTGAAAAGGTCCCATCCCTATAGGGCTCTTGTCATCTCTTGCTATCTTTTTTTATTTTCTCTCTTTTTTTTTTTTTTTTTTTGGAGACAGAATCTTTTTCTATCACCCAGGCTGGAGTGCAATGGCGTGATCTCAGGTCACTGCAACATCCACCTCCCAGCTTCAAATGATTCTCCTGCCTTAGCCTCCCAAGTAGTTGGGATTACAGGCACCCACCACCACAACCAGCTAATTTTTGTATTTTTAGTAAAGACGAGGTTTTGCCATGCTGGTCAGGCTAGTCTCGAACTCCTTACCTCAGGTAATCCGCCCACCTCAGCCTTCCAAAGTGCTGGGATTACAGGCCTGAGCCACCACGCCTGGCATCTCTTGTTATCTTAAGCCCATTTTTGAGAGTAAATTCTTGGGGATCATGGAGATGCCTTTTCTACCCCCTTTCTGGAAATACCTTTTGTTTATATCGTAAAAAACCTGGAAAGATCTCAAAAGGCCAATGTACAATAGTGGTGTTACTTGCAGGAGTAGTTGGTAAAATTGCATATCTTAAAACCTCCGGAATAATGGCTGACAATCATTTATGTCTGCACCTTGGCAGAACTCAGGCTCCGTTTCACCTCCCAGCTTGCTGACCTCCCATTAGCATTACAAAAGCAGTTGAGTTTTGGGCAAGGCCTATTATCATTTACACTGTAGCCTAAACATCTTGCAAAGTTAGTTCAGCCCAATAACCCAGGAAAAATTAAGGGAAAGGCAAGATGGGGGGTGGGTTAGCTTAGCTTACTATAACAATTTTTCTTACTGATACGATTTTTGCAAAGGCGATTTCAGTTGCACTGAGAGACTTATACACTTTAATCTCTGTGCTGAAGAAACAGTTTCATTATCATTGATTTAGTAGTAAAGGTAAAAGTTTAGCTATGCTCCCTTTTCCTGTTTTTGTTGTCCTTCAAGAGTTGTTTGGTTTGGTGTGGAGTAGCAGTTCTTTAGGTTTGCTTTTTTTGTTTTTCATTTACAAGTTTAAACTCTTCAACTGTAGAGTAAACTTCAGAATATGTATATATTTCTTCTTACAAAGAAAAGGATTTCTTAGATAACTTGAACTGTAGACAAAAGAAAGAACACCAAATTCAAGCAAAGATTTTTTTGTGTGTTAAAACTTCCATGTGATATTTAATGTGCCTTATCTTCTTACTTTATTTTACAGGCTTAGAAATCATGAGGGAAATCAAACTTTGTCTTTTAACAGGTAAATGCCAAAGGAAGTCCTTTATTAGTTGGTGCTAAGACTTTGGATGTAGTTTTTTTTTTTTGCAGTGGCGGTGGAGGGGAAATAAGTAGAAAGATAATTTAGCTAGAGCTTATAAAAGAGGTTAGTATTTTAGTTTCCAATGAGCTCATTATTTTGCATTTTCTCCATTGCCATGGAATTCATATTTAACTGTAGCAAGTAACCAGAGGTGTCACTGCAAAATAAGCCATGTGGTTCAATAACAAATCTTTGTTTATTCTAAAGTAAACATTTTTTGTTGTTGTTTATCCCATTCATTATTGTTACTTCTGTCAGAGGTGTTTGAAGAAGCGCAACTCCATCTTAAATAGGGGCTGGGTAAAATGAGTCTGAGACCTACTGAGGCAGGAAACTAGGGTCTGGATGCAGGGAACATAAGGCCAATTCACGCTTCAGCTATGACAGGAAATATCCTCTCCATAGGGCTTATGTGGAGTAAATGACTTCGTAACCTTACTTCATCCTCTCCCTTCATATAGGGCGTATTCCAAGTAACCAATGGAATCCTCTAGAGGGTATTTAAACTCCCAAAAATTCTGTAATGGGGTCCTTGAGCCCCTATGCTCGGGCCCACTCCCACACTGTAGAGTGTACTATCATTTTCAATAAATCCTTTATTCCTTCCTTGCTTTGTTTGTGTGTTTTGCCCAATTCTTTGTTCAAGATGCCAAAAACCTGGACACCCTCCACTAGTAACACTACTGGGCTGCATTCCCAGAGAGTTGAGACATTCTAAGTCACAGGATACAATAGGAAGGAGTTTGGCATAAGTTGCAGGTCATAAAGACCTTGCTGATAAAACAAGTTGCAGTAAAGAAGCCGGCTGAAACCCATCAAAATCAAGATGGTGACAAGAGTGACCGCTAGTCGTTGTCACTGCTACATTCCCACCAGCACCATGACAGTTTACAAATGCTATGGCAGCCTCAGGAAGTTGCCCTATATGGTCTAAAAAGAGGAGGCATGAATAATCCACCCCTTGTTTAGCATATCATCAAGAAATAACATAAAAATGCGCAACCAGCAGCCCTCAGGGCTGCTCTGTCTATGGAGTAGCCATTCTTTAATCCTTTACTTTCCTAATAAACTTGCTTTCATTTGACTCTATAAACTAGCCCTGAATTCTTTATTGCGCAAGGTCCAAGAACCCTCTCTTGGGGTCTGGATCAGGACCCCTTTTCTGTAACACTTCTACTTAGTAACAAAATTTGTCTTGTGTACTTCAGCACAGGACTCAAAGTATCTCCCTGTGGTTCTATGTGAAAGGAACTGTCGGTAAGGAAAAATAATTTGCCCTTCCACCCTTCATAGGTTCTTAGCTGGGACTTCCTGTAACAAAAGACAAATTAACAAGAGAACATCAAACAGAAGTTTAGTAACATGCATGCCTCCTGCATACATGGCAGATAACACAGAAAAAATTACTAAATCACTACAGTAGATTTTCAAAGAGATTTCTTAGACTTTAGGTTCAAATATCTATTGTTCTTTGAAACAAAGAAAGAAAGGAGTGTGGAAAGGCCTATCTAAGCGTAAAACAAGAGTAAGATGTACTATGCAGATTTAACTGTGATGCCTTCTCTACTGACTAAGAGTCTTTAGTGAATTAGCCTTCTCTTTCTGGGACAGAGAGGGAGAGTTGAAAATTATTATTTTTATTATAAACCTATAAATTCCTCTTTTACTTCTACAAAAGTAGAATGTCAAAAGGTTTTTTAAAGTTTCTAAGCTCCTTGAATATGGTTGCTGATCATGATTCCTTGCAATTTGAAAAATTCTCAATAAACATTTGTGGAATTGTTTTGAATATAATTGACCGGCATAATGACATACTACTGTCTACAGTTAGCACTAAGAACAAATTAATGTAATTTACATCACTCCAAAAATGATACTTACAAAGACTTGAGTGAGTATGTCATGGCATCACAGAATATGAGTTTGGGAATAACTTAAATTTCTAGAATTCCTCCATATTCACCTTCTTATAAAAGTCACAGAGTAAATGTTACTGACACTGAATATTTCAGGTACATAATTTCTCTTCCTCCTGCTGTTGATGTTCCTCCCACAAACATGATTTAGTCTTTGGCCTCAATCTTGGTAACATGTTCTATAGTGGCATCTCACATTTTTTGGGAATTAGAAATAGCAGTTGATTTCTTAAAGATTGACATTCTTGTCATGCAACTGATTATAAAATTTGTTCAAAGAAAAACTTGAGCTGAATTAAATTTAAAGGAGTTTAATTAAGCAATGAACTATTCGCAAATCGGGCAGCCTCTCAAGCCAGAGTAAGCTCTGAGAATCCAGCGCAGCCACGTGGCGGAAGAAGATTTATAAATAGAAACAGAAAATGACATACAAAAAATGGAAGTGAGGTACAAAAACAACTGGATTCGTTACAGCTTGATGTTTGCCTTATTTGAATATAGTTCAAATAGTTGGCTACATTTGCTTGGCCAAAATCTGTTGATTGGCACAAGTGTAGGCTGTGGTCTTTTTACACCTGCACTTGTTATAGTTCACAATGTAACAAACTTAAAATATTTCAGGTCAAACTTTAAATATGTAAGGAGGCAGCTTTAGGCTAAACTTGATTTAACAAATTCGTAAAGAGAGGAGGAACACTCTTATCCTACATTTATTTGAAATTTAAGATAGTTCTCTTTATTTAAACATAAATATTTTCATTATATTATATTTGTGCCAGTTATTAAGTAACTGTCGCAGCTCCACACCAACTTTACCTAGCTCTGTAATGCTGGAGCTGAAACTCTGCAAACTGTACTCTTGCATTGCCAGCTGTATCTGTTAGGCTCTGCCAGAAGAGGACAGTAGAGGGAAGCTGGCTGGAGGAGAGGGAGATTTGCTCTTTCCTGTTTGTTTCCGGACAGCCTAGCATTAGAATGACCAACAACCACATCTTTCTTTTTTTATCCTGGCACCAGCAATGGCAGCAGCTCTATTCAGTTTGCAATTTTTTCATCACTTACAAAACCAGCCTCATGCTCCCCTGACCTTACAGACACCAGGCAGGCCAGCCTGTGCTCTGCCATGAGGAGTCTGAGTTTCAGCTTTGCAGGGCTCCTCTTTCAGGTTATTGTTTTAATAATTCACTTATTTCCTTTGCTCCCCCAGCCCTGGGAACGACAGTTGTTTCCTACAATTGCTACTACCCTGATATCTTAAATTTGGCTTTTTACCATTTCAGTTTCCTGCTAAACACCTTTGTATTGACTAAGATTCTTTTCTTGGCCAAACCTTAGTCAAACGCCCCTGAATCTTCTCTTCTACAGGGCCTGTTCATGTACTTGCTTTGTGGAGTCCAGTTTTAGCATGAATCCTGCTAGGTCAGCTTAGCAGAACTCCCAACGCTATGATACAGACAGGAGACAGGGAAATACTGGGTAGAGGAGGGTGGTTCTCCAGCAAAGGCCCCACCCTCACACCTGGATACCCATGGCCCTAAATTCCTGTTTTCGCACCCAGAGCTTGCCTTTTGGCCTGCCAAACCCCCTATCCTGTACCCGTGTAAAACCCAGACCCCAGTCTTCAGGGACAGACAAGGAGACAAGCAGACAAGCAGATGAATGTCAGAACGGTGTGGAAGAGAATGAGAGAAGGAGCATCTGAACATCAGGAGGAGTTCGGCTGGGGACGGTTGGAGAATCAGCCACTGGAAAGCCAAACTCCAGAGGAAGATCATTTTCCCACTCCATCCATGTCCAACTCTGCTTCCATCCCACTGAGAGCCACCTCCACCATCCAATAAATCCCCGCATTCACCATCCTTCAGGTCCATGTGTGACCCAATTCTTCTGGGATGCTGAACAAGAGCTTAGGATACAGAAAGCTGTCACACTGGCCCTCTGCCCTTGCAAAAAGGCAGAGGGTCCACTGGGCTGGTTAACACTTAAATCATCCATGATGGCAACGCTAAAAGAGCACACTGTAACGCATGCCCATTTGAGCTCTTGCACCTGTCCGTCTGCATGCTCCCACTCCCATAGGGGTTTGAGCAGCAGTGGCGACTAAATAGATGAGCCGCACCCCTGTTGCACGTTCTGTGAGGGGGCTCAGGGAACTCTCCTGTTTCACCTTCATATTTGGTATCTGATCAAACTCTTCATCTCCACTATCCCAAGATGATATCTGGTCATCCTGCCCTGCCTTCAGCAAGAATCCTGTTTGGCCAGTTCAGCCAGAATCCCCCCAGACTTGATGTCTCCTCTTCTTAGTAGTTTTCCAGCTATCAGTTTCCCCATATCCCCAACTTGCTTCTTGGCTATAAATCTCCATTTTGTTCTAATTATATTTGGAGTTGAATCCAGTTCTATTTCTATAGAACTGGAATCTCTCTTCTGCTACTGCAATAGTTTTTGTTTTGTTTTGTTTTTCTTTAATAGACTCCATCCTCACTGGTTTAATTTCTGTCCAGCTCTAGTTATCCTTAACAGTGTCTGGTTAAATTATCTCTGTTCAAATAACTAGTATGTTCTGTCTCCTGATGGTACTCTGATCTCACACAGTATTGGATAATCAAAGTAATGAAATAAATACTTATTTTAAAAATATATACCTGAGCTATAAGTATTTAGCTATTAAAACATTAAACTAATATAAAGCCAAATACACATAGAATCATAGAATAATGGTGCATTTCAAAAAACATGAAAAGTTGGAAATATTAATATTCTGAGAGGGCCATAGAGCTATGCTGAAAATCTCTGAATTCGTGTTGAATTGTAACTTCAAATTGCATGAGGACGCTAAGTTGAGCAAAAGATGAACCAATTTTGGCACTTCGGTACCTGAGACAGAGGAAGTAACTGAAGGAATAAATTAGAACAAAAAGGGGAAAAAAGAAGGAAGACTATGTGGATTAAGTATCCTAAGTTTTAAATATAATACGTGATTTTTGTGAAGTTATAAAAAACAATGTAAATTCACAGAAGAAAAATTGGAAAAAAAAGAGACAAAAAATAAATCCAAAATCTCCACAAGCCTTCTACTATGCAATTGAATTAACTTTGTGTTCAGGTTTTCAATTTTCTTCTATATGATTACAATTTTTTCACTGTTTTATAACTTTATTCTTTAATAAGATAGGATCTAAGACCATAAGTAATTCTAACGTGTTGATATTTTGAACATTATTAATGTATTCTCTCTCTTGCCTTATCCATCTTTCTGCAGGGAGTTGAACATATGTTTCAGAAGAAATGGAAAGAACAAAGCAATAATCAGCTTCTGATAAGAAAACTAGGATTTTGCCACAAGAAAATTAGCTTGAGAGGCAAGCATTTTGAGACAGGATTTTCAAAATTTCTTTATCTCCTCTATTTAAAATTGCAGTAGCCGTGCCTGACAGATACATACTTACAGAGTTCTCCCACAGTTTGGCAGAGACAGACCTTCTACACAGGACAATAAATTCATAAAGCTTTTCTCTTGATGATAGGAGGCTATGACAGAGGAGACGTAATAGGAAAAGAGAAAGACAGAAAAAAAGGCATTGAGACAAGCAGATAAATGGCTCTGCTTCATCTCAGGTTTGGCCATGACCTGTTGACCAGGGAGATGTGGCTCTTCCTGAGCCATTCCTAGTTTCCGTGTGATAGACATGGGATTCAAAGATGTTGTGAGTCCTGCTGTGGAGCATGTTGAAGGGCACCAGGAAGGGAGCAAGGGGAGTCTCTAGCAGCTGCCACAAAGCACTTCCTCTGAACTGAACTACAGCAGAGACCCAGCCAGACGTCAGTCTTCTTCTGCCAGGGAGACACAAGGTGGGCACAGCAGAGTCAGCCAAAGAGAACTGAGGCCCAACATAGCTGAGAATGATGGGCATATGACTTATATTAGTCAAAATTTTCTGTCTTGAATGCCAGCGGGGCCAACAATTCAGGCAGAAGGAACATTGTCCTGAAGACCAGCAGACTAAGCATAAATTAAAAGTCACCATGAAGATTAGAGGATCATTTTTCCCCTCCAGTGCCATGTGTTCTCCTAAATCACCTCCTGGATGCAATTTCAAACATATCCCATCTGAGAGAAGGAAGCATGAGGAGGGGAAGAAATTAAGACAAACAGTATTTTTTATGAAAAAGTGACTCAATATTACCCAAAGTTACCATTTAAGTTATCAGCCTGGACTAGGCTTAAAGCAAGACTAAACACAGGTCATTCTTCCCACTAACCTGTGGGTAGGAACTTGAGAGAGAAGGTTGTATAAATTATAGATAAAAATTAAGAAAAGTACATTTTTTCTACACATCAGAGTCATACTTTGAATTTCATTTTGCAATTCAACACACGATTACTTCCAAGACAATTTTAAGAGATACATGGCATTTCCTTTCATGGTATTTCATATCATGTATTAGTTATCTATTGTTGCCATAACAAATTACCACAAACTCAGCAGCTTAAATAACGCCTATTTATTATCTTGCAGTTTCTGAGGGTCTTACAAGGCTGAAATCGAAGTATTGGCAGGGGCTGCAGTTCTCACTTGGGGCTTGGGGCCCTCTTCCAAGCTCACTAGCTATGGGCAGAATTCTGTTCCTTGCAATTGTAGGATTGATGCTCCTGATTTTGGACAGAGTATCTCTTTCATCTTCAAGCCAACAATAATGGCAAATCTTTCTTGTGCTTCCTATATCTCTGGCTTCCCCTTCTACTGCCCCTCTCTGCCTTCCTCCTCTGCTTTTAGGGCCTCAAGTGTTTACATTGGGCCACCTAAATATCCAGGATAATTTTCGTATTTAAATATAAACTAACTAGTAACCCATCTGCAAATTCCGTTTTGCCACTTACCACAGCATAACCACAGGAGTAACACCAAGGTAGCAGAGATTACAGGGACCAAAATTCTGTCTACTACACACGATGTATCTCAAATAATTTGTTTTGCTAATTGCCTACCATTATCCATTCAGGCTCTTTATTTCTTTGCTTGTGATACACAATTAAACAATCAGCAACCTTGCATAAAGCTTCAGCACAGGACCTTGGACCAGGAACTTTGCAGAGGAATAGTGGCTGATCTTGTCCTCAAGCAGCATGACATACATTAAATATTTGCAGGCATTCAGCTCATGGGGACCTTCCATACTTGCAAATAACTGACAGTCATTAGAGTTAGGTGAAGCTGTAGAAAGACTAAGTAAGGCACTGTACTGTCAAGCACCACTGATGCACAACTCATCCACATCTTACAGGCTCCAGTTCTCCTTGGAGAGCACATCCTGAATACCATGGTGGTATAAATAAAGAGAAAGTCATCTTTTTCAACAGTCTCTGCTGTCTGACTGCACATGATTAAGTTGGAGTCTTACATACTTGGCCAGGATGCCATAGTTACAATACTTACACCAGGGAAAGGCAGAGCAAGCGAGCCAGAATCATGATGGCCCCATGGGCCCACTAAGCCCCAGGCTTCAGGCTGCAGATGTTATGTTATATAAGACCACAAACATGGCTTTGATAGGGGGAGGGTGAGTCCAGCCCAAGGAACCAGTGCAGGATCTCACACAAGGTTTCAAAAAGAAGTTTGAAGAAATCCCTTCCAGTCCCCAGTTTAACTTCATGAAGTAGGTAAGATCCCTCATAATCCCTCTGCCAAACTCTTTAAGCCCATCCTAAATAAACAAAGCAAACTGCAAATAAAAAGTTGTGTATGACCACAGATGCTAAGAAAATAGTTATATGTAAAAAGGAGCTCTATAAACAACCTGATATTAATAAATTTTAAAATCTCAGTTAACTCGATGACTGTATAAACAATTTTTAATTATAAAATGTACTCAGAATTAAGTAGAAATGTTTATTTGCCAAAAACTTTAGCATATAGAGATGACAGATCAAATCACTGGAAAATTTGTCAAATTCTGTAAGTTGCCTGGGATAATAATGTAATTATTTAGAAATAATTATATACTACCTTTAGCTTACATAATGCACTAGTCCAGGTGTATTAAGAAAACTATCCAATATAAGAGTATAGAAAATAAACCCAACATTTAAATAATCTCATGGTACATTAATCTTTCCAAACTATGACACCAAAGTGAGAAGCAATCAAGTTACTTACAAAGTCCTTTCAATCTGATAATGAAAATAAAACTGAGTCATTTCTGTTTTATACTTCATTTAATTTTCAAAGACAGCATAGCATCATGATTAGAATCTTGGATTTAGATCCCAGCTCCTTTCTTCTGAACTATGTGTCCTTGGGCAAATTCCACAATCACTTCATGCCTAATTTTCCTGAACTATAACGTGAAGATATTATAATTTACCCTCTAAGATTGTTATGAGAATTAAGAAAGTAAACACAGGCTGTAAAACTGGAACAGGGTCTGGGCCTATGGTAACCACTCAGTAAATATCTATTTTTATTATTATCCATTTTCCTTTTGCCCCTGTTCTATAATTCCAGACATGTCCTCCATGTCTTTTTAAACCTCTCTTCTATTTATTCACCTCATTTGTTTCCTCTGAATCAGAGAGAATTTCTTACTTTGTCATCACAACTTATGATTTGCCTTTCTGCAGAATCTAGTCTGCTTTTCACTGTCTCCTTTAATCTATTTCAAATTTTTGGAAATGAATGTTTTTCATTTCTAGGAAAACTTTCTGTATGTCAGATTATTTCACTTTTAATTCACTGGAATCTTTTATTTTGATCTCTTTAACCCATTTGAATTAGACTTGCTCCCATTTTCTTTTTCACTTGTAGTATTTGCCTCAAATGTCTCATTCACTTTGCTTCCTTGAATTAAGCCAACCTTTATAAACATTGAAATGCTTTTTCCCTCTGATAACTTTTTCCTTCTGTTTATCCATCTTTAGAGAGGTCAGTGAAGGGAGCCTGATTGGCTGAGATGATAGATCAGGTGATTAATCTTTCAGAGACTCAGACATAATTTCTTTCAGAGATTGAGCCTCTCCACAATTTTCAAATCTCATGAAAAATAAACAGACAGTTTAGATGTTCGCTTTTCTTTATTAGAATTCTAAAGTAGACATAGAGTTTTCATTACTTTGCCAAATTATTGGCTTTCTGAACTTCCTATGAAAGCATGAAGTTAGTCAAAGCAGCCTTCCTGTCCATCCCGTAATTGGCAACCTCCTGATTAGGAGGCAGCTTTGAGAGTTCCTCTTTTACTGAGCATGACAGTCCTTAGTGCACTTGCCAAAAGCATTGAATTCATTTCCTCCAAAATCTGCCCATGACCCACCTTTCTTCCTCTTTACAGCCCCTCTTGCCATGACTCTCTTTTATCTTTCTTTCAGCAGCTATCACCATCTGACATGTTATGTATTACAGGTTCATTTGCTTATTGCCTGCCCCCTCACACACACAATAAGTGCTCAGGAAATATTTGTTACATAAGTATTTTCCCCATATAAAATTAATATTGATCCATTAGCCCTTTCCTCAATACAGTATGCTTTTCTAGTATATCTGCTGAAAAGAGTCTGCAAAATTCCACAAAATTGCTGACATGGTTTCCAAGCCTGACCTTTTGTATAATTTCAATGGGAATTGATACAAGTTGGATGACAAATGCAATTCTAAAATTGCCATATTGAATCATTAGTTTTCTTTATAGTTTATAGGTTGTTTTTCTTAAACTTCAACAGTCCCGAATTTTATTTGCTTTTAACATGGTGAAAAGCAAATATGATATAAATGGTTTGTGGTATAAAACAGCCCAAACTCTTTTTTTACCCTAATGTAAAGCAATTACTTTTAATTTTTGTGTGTGTGTTTAGTTCTTCCAGTGCTTACTTTTTTTTTTTTTTTTTTTTTCAGATGGAGTCTCGCTCTGTCATCAGGCTGGAGTGTAGTGTCACGATCTTGGCTCACTGCAACCTCCACCTCCTGGGTTCAAGCAATTCTCCTGCCTCAGCCTCCCGAGTAGGTGGGACTACAGGCATACGCCACCACGCCTGGCTAATTTTTTGTATTTTTAGTAGAGACAGGGTTTCACCATGTTGGCCAGGATGGTCTCGAATTCCTGACCTTGTGATCCACCTGCCTCAGCCTCCCAAAGTGCTGGGATTATAAGCGTGAGCCACCATGCCCGGCCCAGTGCTTACTTTTATGACTTCTAATATGGTATGCTCAATTCTCCAGGAAACAGGCTCTGAGATGGGGAGGTTTATTGTGGGGGTGCTTTTGGAATCAACTCCAGCAAAGCATAGAAGGAAGCAGGACAAAGCAGAGTGAGAAGTTAGAATTGTTCAGCTGCACCAGAGCCCTTAGCTGATCTCCCAGAAAGTTCTGGAGCTAGGGTGGTTCTTCAGAGTTATCTCAAATCGAGACAAGGGAGTTGAGCCTTTTTTATTTTCTCACTGAACACTTATTAGATGTCGGCTGCCCCAGGGAGGGGATAGACCTTGAGCAAGGCAGTTCCCAGACCAACAGGAGTGACCAGAGAGCAATGCAGATGTAATTCTTCTGCAGTCAACACTCCCTGAACTGGGGAAATTGTGTGTTTCAGTCCTTAAGGGAGGGTCCAGGCAACACACATGAGCACTCACCACATTGCTTTGGATCACCCCACATATTTTTGCCTCATTTTTGAGGAAGAAGAACAAGTGGAAACAGAGGAGGAAGAGGGAAAAAAGCAACCAAAACAATAATCACAACAACAACCATCAATGCATGGACATGCATCTTAATAACTGGGAAAAGGGGAGACAAAGAAAACCAGGATAAGGCAACTCTTCCTCTTTTCTAGTAAGGAGAGTGAGTGGATAATGCCTACTGTTTAGAAAATGTAAAATAGAACAGTAGAACATTATTTAGAATTAAGGATAGGACCACTAGAAAAACTAAAAATAGAAAATCAAAAGAGGCACATAGGTAAAAACTGAAAGAATGCCTGAGAGCTTACAAGCAACAGCAATGTATTCTTGATTCACTATATGCTTAATCCTATTCCCCAGGGACAAACACTTTTAACTTGTTCTTCTGACAATAATTTTATTATACTTAATAATATGTTTGCATATCTATTTCTTGGCTTGCATGCTCTATTCTAAATATATTGACTTGCCATTATGAAATATAATAATTAGGCCACCTCCACCTTCATCTCCCCTATTATCTGCTCAGAAGAGCTTCCAAAGGGGTCTAATTTCAGAATTTTGAAGATGGAAATACAGAGGGCTGAACACATTGGACTTAATTGAAAGTTTGTTTACAGTAAAGAAACCAAAGTCATAACCTATACCATGACCTAAGCAACATAGCTTTAAAAATATCTGAAGGAAAACTGTTAATTTCACAAGAATCCTGGTGTCAGCTGATAGACTGAGCACAAACATTTGCTACCCCCCAGTATGAGAACCAATAAAATAACAGTCAAATAATTTATCATGCAATTGACCAATAAAGGGAAAGGGGCAGAAGACAGCATCATCAGCACATGAAAGTTAAGATTACTTTCTGGAAGACAAAAAGTGGATGAAAAAATATTTTTATTTGAAACCGAAAATGAAAGTTGCAGCTCAAATATACATGCCAGTAAATAGAGGAGATAATTCAAGGTCTATATTGAAAACTATAGTGCCAATCGCCTCAACCATGGCCCCCACAAGCACAGTGACAAGCAGTACAGCATATATGCTTCAAACAAAACAAATGACACCAAAAGAAAAAAAGGCTCTTTTCTTAAGAAATTAAAGAAAATGCTCCTGGGAAACTAGATTATTGGGAAAATAAGCCCTCCTTACACTGGCATTTGTGGAAATTGCCTCCTCCTGGCTCACTCCCACTAAAACAAAAACCCAGCAATCAGCAGCTAAATGAGAAAAACTGAAGTGTTAGAGAAAACAAACTAGTAAACAAAGAAAAAAGAGAAGGGAAATTGAAGCCTTTAATTCTCTTTTTCTTTGAAAAAGAGAAAGCAAAAGAATTTGGAAGGAAAGACTCTGTAGCTGATAGACACACCCATATTAAAATAATAAGAAACAGTAGCTACGGTGAGTGAGACAAGGGCAGTCACACACCCTTTGTTGCTGGAGAAGGCAGCTCCAGTCTGAGCTAAGACAGTTCCTGAAACCAGAGCTGAGACAGGTGACCAGAAAGCACCCCCAGCCCCACTAAAAGGGCCAGACAACCGACTTCTGGTTTGGGGCTTAGAAACTACCCAATTGGGACTCAGTCGTTCTCAACCAATCTGGACTGAATGTATTTAAATCTTTCATTTACATATAAAGACCCAGTTGAAGGCCTGGAGCAGGAAATCTCCCTATTTTAGTCAGAGCCCCTCTCAGTTCTCTGAAACATGATTTCCTTTTACACCAGGGGTTATGTCTCCCCAATCTGAAGATTTTTGTTTGTTTGATGTAGAAAATAAAGCTCTCCCTTTTTCTTCTGCAGATCTCATGGTCTTTTGTTAACACCAGTAAGAAACAGATTTTCTGGGAAGAATAATGAACCTAAAACAAAAAGACAAAATCTTACTTTTTAGTGTCTCCAGAAAATTCAAACACATGCTCGTATCATTACAATAAGAGCAAATGTTGTAAATAAAAGAGATATTAAAGAACTACAGTTTGAGGAAATTAAATACAGCTGACCCTTGAACAATGTGGAGGTTAGGGGTGCCTCCATACAGATGAAAATCCACATATAACTTTTCATTTCTCCAAAATTTAACTATTAATAGTCTACCGTTGATCAGAAGCCTTACCTGTTAACTAGAAGCCTTACCATTAACATAAACAATCAATTAACACATATTTTGTATATTATATGTATTACATGCTATATTCTTACAATAAAGCCAGAGAAAAGAAAATGTTATTAAGAAAATCATAAGGAAGAGAAAATATATTTACTATTCATTAAGTGGAGATGGATCATTATAAAGGTCTTCAGCCTCATCTTCTTCGAGTTGAGTAGGCTGAGAAGAAAGAGGAAGAGGAAGTGTTAATCTTGATATCCTGTCCATTCATCCATAATAAACACATTGTTTCCACCTTTTGGCTATTGTCAATAGCACTACTGTGAACATTCATGAACAAGCATTTGAGTAACTATTTTTAATTTGAGGTACCCAGGAGTGGAATTGCTGCTGAGTTAAATACTAATTGTATGCTTAACTTTCTGAGGAACTTTCAAACCATGTTCTTTTTTCTTAAATTTAACATTTAAGTTCAGGGGTATATGTGCAGGTTTGTTATGTAGGTAAACTGTCATGAACATTTGTTGTACAGATTATTTTGTCTCCTGGGTATTAAGCCTAGTACCTATTAGTTATTTTTCTTGATCCTCTTCCTGTTCCCACCCTCCACCCTCTGATAGGCCCCAGTATGTGTTGTTTCCCTCTGCATGTCCATGGGTTCTCATCGTATAGCTCCCACTTACTTATAAGTGAGAACATACCGTATTTGGTTTTCTGTTCCTGCATTAGTTTGCCAAGGATAATGGCCTCCAGTTCCACCCATGTTCCTGCAAAAAACATGATATCATTCGTTTTTATGGCCACATAGTGTTCCATGGTGTGTATGTGCCACATTTTCTTTATCCAGTCTAACACTAATAGGCATTGAGGTTGATTCTATGTCTTTGCTATTGTGAATAATGCTGCAATGAAAATACGCACGCACGTATCTTTATAACAGAATGATTTCTGTTCCTTTGTATATACACCCAGTAATGGAACTGCTGGGTCAAATTGTATTTCTGTTTTTAGAGTTTTTGAGGAATCACCACCCTGTCTTCCACAATGGTTGAACTAATTTACACTCGCACCAGAAGTGTAGAAGTGTTCTTTTCCAGGAGAAAAATTTTGCAAACTGTGTATCTGACAAAGGTCTAATATACAGCATCTATGAGAAACTTTTACAAGCAAAAAAAACCAAACCCCTGTAAAAAGTGGGCAAAGGACATGAGCAGACCACTTTTCAAAAGAAGACACACATGCGGGCAACAATCATAAGAAAAAAAAAAGCTCAACATCACTGATCATTAGAGAAATGCAAATAAAAACCACAGTGAGACATCATCTCACACTAGTCAGAATGGCTGCTATCAGTCCATTTTCCAAAGTAGCTACATCTTTTACATTCCCACCAGGTACATACGAGGGTTCAAATGTTTCCACATTGTCATTTACTTTTATTTTTCTTCTTTTACTTGTAGCAATCCTAGTGGGTATAAAGTGGTATTTCATTATGTGTTTGATTTGCATTTCCCTAATGACTAATAATGTAGAACATATTTTCAGGTGCTTCTTGGCCATTTTTATTTCTTTGAAGAAATGCCTATTCAAGATTTTTACCAATTTTTAAATTGTTTTTCTTGTCTTTTAAGTTATAACAGTTTTTTACGTATTCTAGATACCAGATCCTTATCAGATATATGATTTGTGAATATTTTATCCCACTTTGTAGTCTTTTCACTTTTTAAATAACATCCTTTGACACACAAAATTTTGAATTTTAATGTTATTAATGTCATCTCTTGTTGTCACACCTAAAAATCCATTGACAAATTTAGGTCAGTAGAGATATGCCCCTATGTAATATCTTAAAATTTTTATAGTTTTAGCTTTTACATTAAGACTCATGATTCATTTTGAGTTAATATGGATATACAGTGTGAGGTAGTGGTCAAAATTCTTTTTTTTTTCCCCCTATAGGCATCGTGCCGTGATAGCACCATTTGTTGAAAAGACTTTTATTTTTCTTTTGTCCAAACCCTGTTGACCATAGGTATGTCTCAGTTTACTTCTGGATCTCAATTCTTTTCCATTTACTTATATGTCTGTCTTTATGCCAATATGACACTGTTTTAATTACAAATGTTTTGTACTAAGTTTTGAAATCAGGAGTATGTGTCAGCTGACTTTGTTCTTCTTTTTCAAGACTGTTTTAACTATTTGGATGCCTTCGCAATTCTAATTAAATTTAAGAATCGGCATTTTTATTTATGTAAAAATGGCCATGAGAATTTTAGTAAGGATTATACTGAATCTATAGATTATTTAGGTAGCATTGTCATCTTAATAATATTGTCTTCCAACCCATGTATATAAGTTTTTCCACTTACTTAGGTCTTCCATAATTTCTTTCAGCAATATTTTGTAGATTTCACCTTGTATTTCTTTGCTAGTGCTGCCGTAACAAAATACCAAATATTAGGTGTCTTAAGCAACATAAATTTATTTTCTCTCATTTCTGGATGCTGAAAGTCCAAGATGAAGCTGTTGGTGGGTTTGGTTTCATTCTGATGCTCTGTTTTTAGCTTGCAGATGGATGACTTCTCACTGTGTCTTCACATGGTCTTTTCTCTGTGAGTGTACATAACTAGTGTTTGTGTGTCCAAATTTTCTCTTCTTATAAAGACACCAGTCAGATTGATTAAGTCCCACACTATAAGAGCCTTATGTTAACTTTATTGCCTCTTTAATGCCCTATCTCCAAATATAGTCACATTTTTCAGAACTGGGCATTAGAGCTTTAACATGAATTTTGTGGGGACACAATTCAGCTCGTAACAATTTGCCTGGATACATTTATTGCCAGGTATTGTATTCTTATAAACACTATTGTAAACAGAATTGTTTTCTTAATTTCACTTTCAATTCTTCATTGCTAATATGTAAAAATATACCTGACTTTTCTATGTTAATCCTGCAAATTTTCTGAATTCATTATCTATGATACTTTTTGTGTATGGGTTCTTTAGGATTTTCTGTGTATGTCATCAACAAACAAGGGTAGTTTTACTTCTTCTTTTCCTATTTAGATGCCTTTTATTTATTTTCCTACCATTGAGTATAATGTTAAGTGTGGGGTTTTTGTTGTTGTTTTTTGCTTTTCATTTTAGTGTCCATTGACAGATTGAGGAACTTCCCTTCTAGTTATAGTTTGCTACACGTTTTTAATCTTAAAAGGCTGTTAGATTTTGTCTGATGCTTTTTATGCATCTATTGAAATAGTCATGTGATTTTTAAAATTATTCTTTTGACATAATGTATGGAATTTATTGACCTTTATATATTGAACTACTCTTGCACACCATTTGATCATGGTGTATAATCATTTTAAAATGTTGTTTGCTAGTATTTTTGAGCATTTTTACATTTGCATTTGTAAAGGATATCAATCTATAGTTTTCCCGTGTACCTTTGGCTTTGGCATTAGGGTAATGCTGAGCTCATGGAATGAGTTAGGAAGTTTTTCCTTTTCTATTCTTTGGAAGAATTCGACAAGGATTTGTGTCAATTCTTCTTAAAACGAGCCATACAATTCACAAGGCAGGCCATCTGGTTCAAGACTTTTCTTTGTTATGAGATTTTTGACTACTGGTTCAATCTCATTTTCAGTTATAGGTCTATTTATATTTTCTATTTCTTCTTTTTTTAAAGCTTTATTGAGATATAATTCATACACTGTACAGTTTTCCCATTTAAACTGTACAACTCAATGGTTTTAAGTACATTTTACAGATATGTTTAATTATCACCAGAGTCAAATTTATAGCATTTTTATGACCTCAAGAAAGAAACTCTATGCCCTTTAGCTATCATCCTACTTTCATCCTGTGTTCCCCTGCTCCACACCCAAGCCTAAGCAACTACTATGTTCTAACTCTATAGGTTTCACTGTTTAAAACTTTCATATAAATGGATTCATATAATATGAGCTCTTTTGTGACTGACTTCTTTCACTTAATATAATGTTTTCAAGGTTTATTCATGTTGTAACATGTATCAGTTCTTTATTATTTTTATGACTAAACAATATTTTGTTCATTCATTTTGGGTTCCTTCTGCCTTTTGGAAATTATGAATAACGCTGCTATAAGTATTTGTATACAAGTTTCTATGTGCACATATGTTTTTACTCTTCTTGGGTACACACCTAGGATTGGAATTTCTGGATCATATAGAAAGTCTGTCTTTAATCATTTGATGAACTGCCAGATTGTTTTCCAAAGTGGCTGCACCATTGTACATACTCGACAGTATATGAGGTTCCAATTTCTTCAACTCTTCAGCAACATTCGTTTTTATCTGACTTTCTGATTACAACCATCAAGGGGGTGTAAAGTGGTACCTCATTGTGGTCTTGTTTGTATTTACCTGATGACGAATGATGTTGAGTGCCCTTTGTTTATTGACCATTTGTGGTCTTTCTTGCAGATATTTCTATTCAAATAATTTGATTGTATTTTAACTTGATTGTCTTTTTATTATTAATTGACAAAATTTTTAAATTTTTTTAGGTATAGATTATCAGATTGCAAATATTTACTTCCATTCTGTTGTCTTTTCACTTTTTTGATGGTGTCCTTTGAAGCAAAAAGTTTTTAATTGCAATTAGGTCTAGCTTATTTCTTCTCTCATTGCTCATGCTTTTAGTGTCATATCCAAGAATATTTTGCCAAATTCAAGGTCAGGAAGATTTACCGCTACGTTTTATCATAAGAATTTTACAGTTTAGCTCTTACATTTAGGAATCTGGTCCATGTAGAGTTAATTATTGCATATGGTATAAGGTAGGGGTCCAACCTCATTCTTTTGCATGTGACATTCCAATTGTCCCAGCACTATTAGTTGAAAAGATTTCTTTCTCCTTCTAATGGTCTTAGGACCCTTGATGAAAATCACTCAACCACAAATGTATGGGTGTATGTATGGACTCTAAATTCGATTTCATTCAGCTATACGTCTATCCTAATGCCAGTATACAACCTTGCTTACTGTTGCTTTATAGTAACTATTGAAATAAAAAAAAGTATGAGTCCTCCACATTGTTCTTTTCTTCCCCCAAGGTTATGGATCACTTGGAATTCCATATAAGTTTTAGAATCAGCTTGTCGATTTCTACAAATAAGTAATTTAGGATTCTTACAGTGATTGCATTGAATCTGTTAGAACAATTTGGGAATTATTGCCATCTTAATGTTAAATCTTCAGATTCATGAACATGGAATGTTTATCCACTTATGTAGGTCTTCTTTAATTTCTTGCACAATATTTTATAGGTTTCAGGGTACATGTTTTTGCATTTCTTGTTTAGTTTATCACAAAGAATTTTATTATTTTCAATGTTGTAAACAAAATATTTCTCTTAATTTTATTTTCAGATTATTTATTTCCAGTGTACAGAAATACAACCGATTTTTTAAATTTTGTAATCATGCTTAATTCATTTATTCTAATGGATTTTTAGTGGATTCTTTGGGATTTTTTATATATAAGATATTGTCATCTGTAAACAGAGAGAGCTTTATTTCTCTCTGTCTATTTTGAATGTCTTCTATTTTTGTTTTTGCCTAATTTCCCTGGCTAGATCCTCTAGGAAAACATTAAGTAGAAGTGGTGAGAGTGACATCCATGTCTTGTTCCTGATCTTAGGAGCAAAGCATCAGTCTCCTACCATGAAGTATGATGTTGGCTCTGGGTTTCTCATAGATGTTGTTATTGGCTGAATGTTCATGTTTCTGCAAAATTAATATGTTTAAATTTAACCCCAATGTGGTAGTATTAGGGCCTTTGAGAGGTAATTATGTGATGAGGGTAAAGCCCAAACAGTGTGATTAGTGCCCATATAAGAATAAGCCAGAGAGTTAGCTTGCTCTTTCTGCCATGTGAGAATACAACAAGAAGTTAGCAGTCTACCAGAAGAGGGCCCTCACAAGAACTTGACCATGCTAGTTCCATGATTTTAACTACCAGCCTCCAGAACTGTGAAAAATAAGTTTCTGTTGTTTGTGGGCCACCCAGCTTATGGTATTTTGTTATAGCAGCTGAGCTAAGACAATAAAATTCTAGTTATTTTCTTAGTGATACCTGGGGATTATAATTAACCTCTTAAACTTATAACAATCTATTTTTAATTAATTCAATTTAGGCTCAATAATATACAAAATCCCTGCTTCTATACAGTCTACCCTTTCCCCTTTATGTTGTCACAAATGACATCTTTATTCATTGTGCTCCAATTAACATAGATTTACAATTTTTATGTATTTGTCTTTTAAATCATTTACAAAAGGAAAGAGTTACAAATGAAAAATTCCACAATACTGGCTTTTAGTATTTACATATGTTGCTACCTTTGCCAGGGTTCTTTCTTTCTCATATGATTTCAAGTTACTTTCTTGTGTCTTTGCTTTTGCCTGAAGGACTCTCTTTATCATTTCATGTGTTGCATGTTTGCTAGTGACGAACTCCCATCACTTTTGTTTATCTGAGGCTCTCCTAACTTTCCCTCCATTGTTGAAAAAGAATATTGCTGAATATGGAATTCTTGAGTAACAGATATTTTTTCCTTCAGCACTTTTACTATGTCATCCCACTGCCTTCTGACTTCCAGTTTCTGCTAAAAATTGGCTGTCAATGTCATTGAGGGTACCTGGTATGTGACAGTCACTTTCCTATTGCTGCTTTCAGATTTTCTTTATTTTTGACTTTTGACAGTTTGATCATAACATATCTCAGTGTGGGCCTCTTTGCATTTATCCATCCTGGAGTTCAATGACCTTCTTAGACATGTAGTTTTGTGTCTTCTATCAAATTTGGGAAGTTTTCAGTCATTATTTCTTCAAATATTATTTCCCCATTCTCTCTTCTTTTGAGAGTCCCATTTTGAGTATATGTTGGATGGTGCCCCAAGGGTCTCTTAGGCTCTGTTTATTATCTTCATTCTCTTTTCTTTGTGCTACTCTTTCTTAATAATTTTAATTAACCTACCTTCAAATTTGCTGATTCTTTCTTCTGCCTGCTCACATCTGCTATTGAAATCCTCTAGTGGATTTTTTACTTCATTTATTATCATTCTCAGCCCCAAAATTCTTGCTGTGTTTCTTTCTATAACTTGTAATTCTTTGTCAATATTTCCTATTTGGTGAGACATAGTTCTTCTGGTTTCTTTTAACTCCTTGAGCATATTTAAAACAGTTGACTTAAAAATCTTTGTCTAGTAAGTCATTCAATGTCAGTGATTTCTCAGGAACAGTTTCTGTAGTTTCCCCTATGCATGTGCTATACCTCCTTTATTTGCATGCTTCTTATTTTTTTGTTGAAAACCAAACATCTTGGAATATTATAATGTGGCAACTCTAGAAATATGATTTTTCTTCCCTCTCCAGGGTTTGTTTTTGCTGCTTACTTTGGGTAGAGTTGTTTGCTTAGTGACATTTCTAATAATTTTTGTAAAGTCTAATTCTTTGTCATGTGTAGTCTCTGAAGTCTCTGTTCCTTTAGCTTGGTCAGCTAGGGTATTTACCGTGTCCACCTGGGATAAAGAAAGAAAAAACAGGAAGAGAGAGAGGAAAGAAGAGAAAGAAACTTTCCCAGTCTTTGGAGATTGGCTCTGTGTTGGGACACTGATTTAATGCTTAGCCAGGCAATTTAGAACTCTGCCTTAGCCTTCTTTAACTGTTTGTGCTGAGCCTAGGGGTCATCCAGAGATAAAAGCTTAGGGTCTTTTCAGATTTTTTTCTGAGCACACGTTTTATGCCAAGCTTGTGTGTGACTTTCAAAAGTCCCTGATATACATGGGTGATATTCTTTCCCTAATTTCCCAAAGAATCTTTCTCCCAGGCTTACATGTGTACTATTTGTGTCAACTGTAATCTTTAGCCCCAGATAGCACTGGGTTGCTCATTTGCCTTACAATGTCTTCAAGAAATACCCTAGGTATAGGTGCTTTCTTGCCCTGAAAAAGTTCAAAACTGGGTAAAACAAAGGCAAATGCTTTATATCAGTTCTTCAGGTAGTCCCCAAACAGTCAAAACAGACCAAAAAAGTTATCTGAGATTAAGTTTTTTTCTGCTCCGTCCAAAAGCAGGGACCAAGGCTGCACACTGGGAACAGCAGCTTCTGTCTTTAGACCACAACTGAGCTAGGGATGGCAGAGGGGTAAAAGCAGATAAAACTGCCACAAAGCTTTCTTGCCATTTTTACGTTATCTTTTTGGATTCAGTGTTTGCTTATTTGCTATAAATTTTTGACTATTTCCCAGGGTTCTGACAAAGTTGATTCTGACCATTTTCATTCCATTTTTCAGTGTTTTTTCTGGAGAGGCAGGCCTTTGGAACTACCTACTCTGTCATTTTAACCGTGGCCACTAAACTCATTGTAATTTTAAGTCAGTTATAATCAACTTGGCCCATTTTTTGCCTTTGCCTCCCAGTTTTGGGAGATTTTTTTAACAATGTGACATTTTAAGTAAGATCCCCCGCCTTTGAATTTCAGCTCTCCACTTACTAGATATGTGATCTTCAAGTGGTCACTCCATGAGGCTTAGTTTCAGTATTTGTAAATTAGGGATGATAACAATAACAATCATGTCCAGCTTTGAGGGGATATTAAAAAATGACAAAATGAATTAACATACTTGAAAAAAATTTTAAATTATAACATGAGAAAATACCAATTATTTTCAAATGTAATTTTTTTTAAGTTGTAGTTTAACTTTCATTCCCTCAGCCATTCAACCCTATTCAAAATCTTTCAAGTATTTGTACTTAAAAAGACCTTTGTTTGATTATTTTTTATCAATCTTTCCAAAGACTGTAATATTCTTGCCACTTATTTATCATAAAAATATTTTAAATGAGAATGTATTTATGAGGAACATAAGCCAAAAAATATTATAAAAGTGTAAAACAGAATAAGATAATACACAGTTTAATGTTATTGAGGGAAAAGTATATCTAGGGTTGCTCAAAATACTTGTTTCAATCAAAGACAATCAAACAAAGTAAAGGTTTTGCTATCTCAGAAACACTACCACTCAGCTATTCAGGAACTTCCTTTCTCCAGTTCAATTTTGAAAGTTTAGAGTTCTTGTCAGAATGACACATAAGAATCACCTCTGGAGGTTTTTCGTTTTTGTGTTTTTTTAATACAGGTCCCTTTCTGAATTTGGAATAAGAATTAGAAGCCAAGCATATGTATTTTTAAAAAGTTCTGTAGAAAATTATGATAAGCAGTCAGGATTGAGAGCCATCAATTTGAGTGTTTCTATATTGTTATACACAGGGGATACATTCCAAGACCCCCATTGAATGCCTGAAACTGAGGATAATACCAAACCCTATATAAACTGTATTATGTGTTTACATATACATGATACTTATGATAAAGTTTAATTTATAAAGTAGGCACAGTAAGACATTAACAATAATAATCAATAATAAAATAGAACAATTATAACAGCATGTCAGCATCACTAGTCTTGCATTTTGGGGCTATTATTAAGTAAAATAAGGATTATGTAAACACATGCACTGTGATACTATGATAGCCCATCTAATAACCCAGATGGTTGCTAAGTGACTAACAGATGGGTAGCATGTGTACAGCATGGATATGCTGGACAAAGGGATGATTCACATGTCAGGTAGGACAGAACAGAAAGGTGTGAGATTTCATCACACTACTTGGAATGGCATATGATTTAAAACTTATAAATCTCTTTTTCTAGAATTTTTCATTTAATATTTTCAGACCACAGTAGACCTTGGGTAACTGAAACCACAAAAAGCAAAATGGTGGATAAGGAGTGACTATGTATAAAGACAATCAAGAGTAATATGGACATCCTAACATGCCACAGACCTTACTGTGCGTCAATTTTACATATGCATAAAACATCATCACACCTATTAATATTTCCCTTGAGTCTGATACCAACGAATGCCATAGAAAAGTAAATTTTCCCGTCTTACCATTCAACTGAGCTCAGAGTCAATGGACGATTCATCCAAGGTCAGCCTGCTAGGAAGTGAGAGAATCACAGTCAGATCTTAGTTTGATATCAAGCCCAGTTCTCTTTCCACAGCACCAGATATTAACTTTTATAATGTGTTGTTCATACAGCTTTCTCATCTCTCATTCCTAGCATTCCTACAGTGAACACTTTTTGGAAACCCAAATCTTTTAAATTATCTGTATTTTAGGGCCTAGGGCCTTAACTTGGTCAAGGATTCTTGTTCTCCCCATTCTGTGTAAATATTGTGATTCAACATGCCATACTCTCACCAACATCTACAGTAGTTCCACACATTTGTTTATCTACCTAAGATTCCTGCCCTTAAAATCTTCCTCCTTAGATCAACACAATCTTTCCTTCTCTGGTTGTCTTTCTGGGTGTCTGTAGACCTACAGAAAAGCACATGATGTGTGAATTGTTATTCACAGTCTCCGTCCTCATTGAAAATCTCTGTGTCACTCAGCAATCCATATCAGGGCTTATATTGTTCTCACTCTCTATTGCTTAACTCTTGAAAATTTCTCTCACTTTCTAGGCACTTTTCAACTCACTACCATCAGGGTTCTGTCCTGATTATTCCACTGAAACTGCTCCTGCAAGGATCCCCTAATATCCAAATACAGTAAATTGGCTTCAGGTCTAGCCTTTTTTGACCTCTCTGTGGAACTAAAACTAGACCATTCTTTTTTTCTTGAAATTGCTTCTTTCCTTTATAGTATTCCCAGCTTGCTGTCTTATTTCCTTCTCAGTAATTTCTTCTCAAGCTTCTTATCTTGTTCCCGGATGTTATGTAATGACATCTCCTGAGGAATCTGTAAGGTTTTCATCCTTGACCTCCTCTTCATACTCTATACGGTCTTCCTCAGAAAAATCACCCACTCCTTTGACATCAAATATCCGACATATACCAACAAAGCTTTCATGGATCTCTGTAATTATGGAGTTTGGGGAATTGTGGAACTGATCAAGGAAAAAGATATGACCACGAGGTGGCAGTAGCACGCACATGCTTTATTTGGCTGATGTGTCTGAAACATCAGCCCCTGCGGCATGAGACCATGGGGTAGGAGGGCAAGGGAACTCTTAGGGAAAAGGAGTACCGGAGAGGGGTTTACATGTCTAGTTTCTGTCTCTCAGTAGCAAGGCATGAAGTCTTTGGGTCAGAGAGCTCCAAGTGGCAGTAGCAACTTGGGGTATTAAATACCCAGGGTTTTATTCTATCTATAGCTAGCAGATGTTAGATGCAGTTTTGTGGGGTATGCAAAGCAGGCAGGCTCCAAATGGCTAAAAATCTGCTTGTTTGAGCTATATTTAAAACAATTGGGTGTGTAGTAATTTGAGTTTTGGACTAGTATGCTTTTGAGCTAATGGGTCTTAGCCTACCATGAAGAAATAAACAACCTAGGGACTAACATACAGAGGGCATCATGGGTCATTTATGTAGTAGTTGGTCAGATTTCTGGCTGAACCTCAGGAAGCTCAAAACTAAACCCAATATATTTCTACTAAATGTAGTTTCTTTTCCTCTTATTCTATCAAAAATATAATATATTGTGCCATTGAAACTAAAGTACTCCTCCTTCTTGTCTTTCATGCACTTTAATCCATGACCATTTTACTGATTGTACTCTCTTTACATCTTTTACTCTCTCATACATTATTTCATTCCTCAGTGGTTTGGATTATGGCTTCTCTGTATCTTGCCTAGGTTATTATCACTGTCTCTGAAATAATCCTCTTCTCCCTTGTCCTGCTATTGCCTGGTACATTCTTTGCACTACCATTGAGATAATTTTTCTGAAACTCGAATGTGATGTTACTTGCCCGGTTAAAACTTTTTTAACTCTCCGTGATGTAGAAGAGGTGTTGGCAAACTATGACCTGTAGGCCAAACCCAGCCTTCCACCTGGTTTTGTAAATAAAGTAGTTTTATTAGAACACAGACACTCCCATTCATTTGTATATTGTCTATGGCTGCCTTCGTGCTACCACAGCTGAGCTGAGCAGTGGCAAATAAGACCACATGGCTCACAAAGTCCAAACTAGTTGCCCCCGGCCACTTACAGAGAAAGTTTGTCAACCCCTGGTCTAACCGTGAAGTTTGGAAGCTTGGCACGACATACAGGGCCATTCAGGAGGTAGCCACTTTACATCTTAGTTTTATCCTAGCCCATATTCCCCACTGCTACTCTAAATCACACCCATATGGAACTACTGGTAGTTTCCAGAATGTACCACGATACTTCATCCTTGATGCTGTTGCTCCTTCTACCCAGTATATATTTCCTCTGTATATCCATTTCTCATTCACCTCCTCATTTTTAAGATTTAGGGGCTACTTATTCTGTCAAGCCTTTCTTAAATCTCTCCCAGAGTAGCACTGACTTCCTTTCTGCCTCACTGTACAGACTTTGATCATAGCACCAATAATCTTTTTTTATGTTTAAAAATGATTTTATTCTACTCGGGTGACATTTCTACATTTAAAATCATATTCCTTCAATTTTGAAAGCATTTTATGCCACTGTTTTTGAGAAGTCTGATATCAGTCTGATTCTTGATACTTCGGATATCACTGTCTTTTATAACCTTTTTAAGATCTTTTTATCCCCAGTGACTTTAATACCTTTATTTTTAGAGCACTTTTAGGTTTACAGAAAAATCACATTGAGCAGGAAGTACAGAGCTCCCATACATTCCCTTACCCCTCCACCCACACACACATGGTTTATTACTATTGAACCAATATTAATACCTTATTATTAACTAAAGTCTATAGTTTACATTAGGGTTTACTTTTCCTATTGCACATTTTGTGGGTTTTCACATATTTATAATATTTGGCTAGCATTACAGTATCATAAAAAAATAATTTTACTGCCCTAAAAATCCTCTGTACTCAAACTATTCATCCCTCTTCCCTGCACCCTCCAACTGCCCCCAGCTCATCATCTGGCAACCACTAATCTTTTTACTGCCTCTTACTGTCTCTACAGTTTTGTCTTTTTCAGAATGTCACACAGTTGCAGTTATAGTTTGCAAGCATTTCAGATTGGCTTCTTTCACTTAGTAGTACACATTTAGGTTTCCTCCATGTCTTTTCGCGTCATGATAGCTTGTTTCTTTTCATCCCTGAATAATATTTCATTGTCTAGATGTATCACGGTTTTTTTTAAATCCATTCACCTACTGAAGGGACATTTTGGTTGCTTCCAAGTTTGAACAATTATGAATAAAGCTGTTATAAACCCTTGGGCACAGTTTTTGTGTGTGTGTGTATCCATGAGTTTTCAACTTATCTGGGTAAATACCAAGAAGCATGATGACTGACTCATATGATAAACATATGTTTAGCTTTTTTAGAAATGGCCAAACTATCTTCCAAAGTGAATGTATCATTTTACACTCCCACAAGCAATGGATGAGAGTTCCTGTTGCTCCACATCATCACCAGTATTTGGTGGTGTCAGTGTTTAGATTTCAGTCAATCCAAGAGGTATGTAGTGGTATTTAATTGTTATTTTAATTTGAATTCTCTTAATGACATATAATGTTGAGCATCTTTTCATATGTTTATTTGCCATCTGTATATCTTCTTTGGTAAGATGACTGTTCAGATCTTTAGCTAATTTTTAATTGGGTTGTTTACTTACTTACTGTTGAATTTTACCAATAACCTTTTACTTTTGTGATAATTATCATCAACAATATTACTAATAATGAGACCAAACATTTATAACTACTTACCAAGTACCAGATGTTGTGACAACTGTTTTATAGACATTATTTCATGTAATCCTCATTATAATGCTATTATTTTATCTACTTTTGTTCATGAGTAAGTGGCTCAGAGAGGTTCAAGAACTTATCTAGGATCACACAGTAAATAAGCACTAGAGCTAGAATTGCAAACCAATTCTCAAATTTCTAGGACCATAACCATAACCACTGCAAGACACTCTTTACCTTCCTTTCACTGATGATGACAGGCTTATTTCTTCTGGTTAAGCTAGGAACATCAAAAGGGTGGAAGGGGTAGTGTGCTGGAAGTGGGGATTGATGAATGCATCAATCAGTATCTATATCTATAGCTATCTAAATCTGATTGGAAACTGGAGATAAGAAAGGCATCTACATCTAAAGAGAAAACAAAAAGCCTGGAGAACAGATTCTACTTAAAGTTGACTACTTTGAATGCTATTTTTTTTTTTTAGAGAAATTAAATTTTCGCCTACAGTCAAATTGACAACAGTTTAAAGTGTGAGGTTTTTTTTTTTCCTCTCTCTCAAGTCACTAATGGGGCAATTAGCAATTTCTAATTTGGTCTGTTACTCACTTTCATGTGAAACAATTATTAACCCAAGTAAGTCGATCATCATAATTCATTTAGCATATGAGGGCTTCTTCCTTTAGAGACATGTATGCATCTCTGGACACCAAGGCAATTTATAGAAATTATACATGTTATACAAATGTCATGTAAAAGATGAAAATAAGGCTGTTTATTAAACTTAGCACAGTTCCTGTGCTTATACTAATGCATAGTGATTAGAATTCTATTCATTGGGGATGAAAACATTTGAACATTTCAGGCTGCCACTACAGTCCTCCTGGCTTCTCTCACTTCTACACCTTCTCCTCCTCTGGCTGCTCCTTGTGGTTTTACATAATTATTAACATTCCACTCCTAGTGAAGCTGTTACATTGTCTGGGGTATATACCTAGGATTCATCATCTCGCGGCAGAAAAATTGAGGACACGGACACACACGAGGAGTTTAGGAATGGAGGTTTAATAGGCAGAAGAAAAGGGAGAGAAAAACAGCTCTCTCTATTGAGAGAAAGGAGCCTTCCCAGCAGAAAAGACTGACTAGTGGCGGATGTACATTTTATAGTCCAGCTTGAGGAAGCGGTGTCTGATTTAGGTAGGGCTCACAGATTGGTTCCACCAGATGTAACGTTTACATAGCGCTCAGAGAAGGCTGGTCGCCCCACCCTAACCTTACGATGCAAATAAACTCTCCTTGGCCAGTGCCATCTTGTCTGCTCTTTACTGCACACGTTGCTGGCAGACAAGGGAAGATGGAGCTGCCATCTTTAACACGTCTAGTCCCTAGTTCCTGCCGGCATTCACCCATGCAAGCTCCCAGCTTGCTTGTCTATGTTTGCAGCTCTACTTTACAGACTGCTCTTTGTTAGGAAATGATTTGGGGCTGCTTTTCATTAAAAAGAAAAGCCTTACAGAGGACTCCCATACCTTTACTGTCTGCCTAAGTGATTTCTTCTTAACTCCTGTATCACTAGAATAGGAACGAAATTATTTTCACCTTCCTCAGGAAGACTCTCTGGTGTAATCAGGCCTGAAAGAGATGTTTCCAGCCTTTACTTCTCATCCTGCAATCTCAGCACCCCCAACAGGCCAGTGCTTGAAAATGAGGGGTTCCTGCTGCTGAACACCCCAGCTCACATTTTGGCCCCACTCAGATTCTTCCCTGAGCCTCAAGCCTTCGGGCCACATTCCTCCTTTCCCTCACTGCTTTCCTTGATTCTAAGTCTTCAACTACCCTCCCCCTTTAATCTTCCCTCTCCACCAAATCACCCTCCGTCCTTGTTTTAAAATATAAATCCATTGAATGTATTACTCAAAACATTCACTGCTTTTCTCTCTGAGAAAAAGAGATAGAGAAGAATATGAACAGGAAGTGATGAAAACCAGTGCAGGGAAATGCCCAAGATTCTAGCAAAGTATGCCAATTTTGGAGTTCTCATCTCTCAGCTACAGTTCTTGACAACGTGATGTTACCTACAGGTAACCTGAAGGTCTTTTGTTTTCTTTCACTTGGGAACATGACTCTCTTAAATTCCCCTTATCCAGACATAAGCACCTTCCTAACCCTCACCACAACAAACAAAAGCTGCTATTCATTAAACACAGACTAGGAGTAAGATATTGGGATGGTTTTTTTGTTGTTATCTTATTTCAGCCTCTTTGTATTATCTTCATTTTTATAGATAAGAAAACTGAGGTTCAAACACATTAGTCATTTGCACCCAAACACAAAATGCTTGTACAGTACTGAACAAGGACATGAAGCCATGTCTTTCTGATTCCTGAATCCACCCTCACTTTACTTCATTGTCTGCTCTCTCCAGAAATAATGTTAGGATATTAGATAAAAATAAATGGCATTTAGGCATCCTCTCATCCTAAACAGGTCATGTCATCTGTGGCCAGGCTGCTAACGCAGTCACTCCCCACCATGCTCTAACACCCCTTCTGTCTTAAGTAGACAAGAAGGAGGGAGCACATTCTTGTTGAGCTGTATTTCAGCAAGGGAATCAAGTCATTTCCTCATCTATATTGTGAAATATAAAACTCTCTAAGGCCCTATCCTCTAGTTCATAAGTCTCTCTACAAGACAAACCTTGCCTAATACATCACTCTATATATAGCACACTCCATGTAGAGCACAGAACAATTCTGGATGTCTAGCAGATGCTCGACATTTTTATTTTATTTTTTATTAAAATGCTGAACTTCGCTATTCACATCTATAATTCAAGGATGCTGTTTCATCATTTTCCAAATCAATAATAATAAAAACAATAACTGGAGAAAATATCCCAAACTTAAATGTCATCTAATTTAATATAGACATTATGAAACACTTCAAATAAAATTTCTCATTACTTCCTCTTCCAGCCTGTCAGTTAGCAAATAAAGGAAATATAGAGGGAATTTTGGTCTTATTAAATTGTCCAAAATTATAAAGTTCTGGAATATACATTCAAATCCATGACTTGGTTTCCTTTTAATTTTTTAGTTTTAACAAATAGGGCTTTATTTCCCTGCCTCTCCAGGTACCAATAATAGAAACCATTGAAAGTGTCAGTGCAAATATGCTTCATATTACCATTAGGGCTGGCAAATTTTGATAATAGCAGCATGAACTCACAAATGTATCTCAAAATTCAAAAAATTAAATACACAAATACACAAGTAGTTCCTTGCAACAAATATGCTCTTAATCTGAAACATTCCCTACAACTGAAAAACTGAATTATCAAGAGTCACCAATTAAGAGACAATTAGCACTCTCCTGGTTAAACTCTTCTGTTCCATAGTACTTCTTAGGATTACCAACTAATTTGTGATTTCAAAACAATCATAGAGAAGGCAGACACAAAACTCCTATTAGGGGTCCTGCGATTTTTCAGGATGTGTTCAATTCACATTCGTCTTTTACACCAGAGCAGCAGGTAAGCACTGGGAACAAGAGCTGAAGACACCATATAAGTCAAAATTTTAAAGTACATTCCTAATAGGAAATATAGAATCATTTTAATATAGATATTTTAATCCAATAGGTTTATATTTTTAATTTTTTGTTTTAATTAAATATTGTGGACAAGAACTTCCTTTTATTTCTCATTAAATATAAAGGTTTTTGAAACTGCTATAGGTTTAAAGGTTGTTAATTTAATGAAGCTGGCACAATGATGCAGCATATAGGCTGCTTAGCTCGAAGAAGATACTTTCTGGCCTTTATCTTCACTGGGGATGAAAGGACAACATAATTGCCTGTCTCTGAAACATTTGTTTGCCACGTATTGCAACTCCTCTATCTATCACATTCAAGGCAGTCTGCCCAGCTCTGACGGTTGATGTAAATTGGCCCAAGGCAGGAGTGAGCTCTGAGCTTATCAAGGGTGGGTGCAGCTGCTCCATCATTGGCACAGGTGTGGAGAGATCGGAGCAAGCCCTTGCCACTCTTTACATGCACTCCTCCTAATGACTTTGCAGCTGGCAGAGCTGCAAGCTGAAATCCACCCAGATCCAGTGGCGGGAATTAGCACTGTGGGCAGCTTAGATCCCCAGACCAGGGAAACCTCAGTGAAGCCAAATTAAAAAGACTAACACAACTACACTCACATATGGTTTTCAATGCATTGACAGGAATGATGATGAGCAGGACAGAGGCAGGAGGAACATAACAGGATGCTATTTTATCAAATATGATACACACCTACATATATACACACATACCATGTATCTCAAACATATTACATGTTTTTATAACCTATTTTCTTCACCTAAATAACGTATTTTAGAATGTTGACATTTCTACAACCAGCATTTCTAATGTCTACATGGTGTTCCATTATATGGGTTATATCTCTTTATGTAATCAATCTCAACATTTGATATTTTGGATATTTCCAGTTTGGGCTTATTTTTAAGTGCTGTGAGGAATAGTAGTAAGAAATAGTTCATACATATTTCAAATAATCTCCTTAGATAAGATTTGTAGAAGTGGGATTATTGGGGAAAAGAATATAAGCATGTTTAGACAATTTTTGACATATTACCATGATACTGTCTAGAAAAGATGACACCCAGCAGCAGAGAATGTAACACTGGGTTGGAGAAAGCTTGGCTTGTTTGACATATTGGAATCTAGAATATCTTGCAATTAATAGTATTTTATTTGAATCTTTGTGAGATTGAACAAGATTTCATAAATTCATCGATGTTTGCTTCTATTTTGGTAATCTCTGATTATGATGTTTACTAATTTTCCACTGAGTTTTAGTCTTTTATTGATTGATAAAGACTCATTATAAGATGTTTAAAATAGCTCTTTGCCAAATATTTTACAATAGTACTTTGCCAGATTGTAGTTTGTTTCAAATTTTAATGGCATTTTAGGCTATGTGGATTTCTATGTTATCAAATGTATTAATAATTCTTAAATGATACATGGTTTCTACCCCAAGTTGTAGGCTTAGAAATTCCTCTACCACCAAGAAATTATATAAACACATTAGATCTGTGTCTCACAGGGAATTTTTTGGTCAATAGAGAATTTTTTTCTGTGTGTTGTAAAATGACTCTATCCAAATATCCCAGCATTTTCAAAATTCAGAAACATGAAATCTCTCTAGATTTATTTAACAACCAAATTAGTATTCTGTTTTTTATCATATAGATGTGTATCATTGCTTATTATATTCATTCCAAAGAACAATAAGAGAGAGACCAGGTAAAATATTTGTAAATGTCCTCTGTTCCTTTATCAATAAATGAGCTTCTTGCTCCCTGAACCCTATCTATCATTGATTGAGCTTTAAGTCTCGATTTAGGAAGAATAAGAAAGTGACATGGGGAGGATAAAATTAGATCAGATAAACTAAGAGAAAAAAATAATACCATCCCTTTGACGCTTGTTGAATTTTATAAAGATGAGGTAGACAGAAGGAGGGAAAGGTTACATATGAGAAGCTGTTTCTCACTGCCTCTACCACCATACATGGAAGGTGATAGTAGGAGACTGCAGGGAGGCTGCCATAGATTGAATATTTGTATTCCTCAAAATTCAGATGTTGAAATCCCAACCCTCAATTGGATGGTATGAGGAAGTGAGGCCTTTAGGAGATAATTAGGTCCTGAGGGTGGAGCCCTCATTCGTGGAATTAGTGTCTTTATAAAAGAGGCCCCAGAGAGCACCTTTGCCCCTTCTGCTATGTGAGGACACAGTGTGAAAAGATGGCGAATCAGGAAGCAGGGCCTCACCAGACACCAAATCTGCCGGCCCCTTGTATTTGGACTTCCCTGCCTCCAGAAGTGTGAGAAATAAATTTATGTTGTTTATAAGCCACCCAGTCTATGTATTCTGTTTTCATAGTAACCTGAACAGACTAAAACAGAGGCATTAATTTAAGCACATCCAGATAAGTATAGGGAAGTTTAGAAAGTCTGACACCAGCAGCCTAGTTTACATGATATACTTATGAGAGGCCCTGAGTCTCTCAGGAAAAGACCTTTTTGTAGCCAATGCAAACACAATATGAGTCCATGGTATGGCAGATGTATGGGACTAGGGTAGTGCTCCTGCTTCCCACAGCCTGGTTGTACGTGCAAGGGACCCAAGTGTGTCCCTGAATCCACAGGGGGCATGGAGGTACTAAAAGGATTGAAGGCCAGAAGAAGCCTGGATTCAAACAAAGGCTTCCCACCCCCAAGATATGGGGTATTTAAAACCAAAGGCAAATAATGGTGACTGCTGATTACAATCACATCTCCTTAAAAATTCAGAAGGAATCAGTTATGCCATAAAGATCATGAAAGAGGAATCAGTCTTGGTTGGTCTCTCCATGCCAGCTACACAAAATGATTCAAAAGGCTGGGCACGGTGGCTCACACCTGTAATCTCAGCACTTTGGGAGGCCAAGGTGGGTGGATCACCTGAGGTCAGGAGTTCGAGACCAGCCTGGCCAATGTGGTGAAACCCCGTCTCTACTAAAAATACAAAAATTAGCTAGGCATGGTGGCGGGTGCCTGTAATCCCAGCTACTTGGGAGGCTCAAGCAGAAGAATCGCTTGAACCCAGGAGACAGAGGTTGCAGTGAGCCGAGATCGCGCCATTGCACTCCAGCCTGGGAGACAAGAGCCAGACTCAGTCTCAAAAAAAAGAAGCAAACAAAATGATTCAAAAAACATTGTGTAGATTCAAGGAAGCCACTTCTTCTGTCATCACAAAGTCATATCATCTGAATCACCACTCCCTCATAACACTAGGGTGATTTTGGAAAAGGCAAGCACAAGAATAGTCATTTACCTGAGCCATCCAAGCAGAGACTAGTTTTCTTAAAAGGCAGTTTAAATTGTTGGAAATAACAGAGATTACAAATTTGGAATAAATATAGTGATTCCCTCTGTTTACTCTTCCCTTCCTCCCTTTGGGGTGGGGAGTGGAAGGGAGATCATGCAGAAAATCAGGACAGTTATAAAGGGATAAATACTAAATTGCTTTGTATGCCCCAGCTAATGAGACTGAATTTGTTATCCTAATATGCACACATGCATGCACACACGGACACGCACACACTTTTCTTTCTTTTTTATTTTCCCAGTTGTTTTATAATGGTCACACATTGCATTTCCCTGGAAGTAAAGAAACATTTATTTTTGAAATCTTAACTAGTCTTGAAAATTCCCAAGCAACTATGTATTTCAATACACTTCAAAAGCAGTTGGAAGATTTTACTTAAAACATCGCTCCTATATTTTTACTTCACAAACTACTTGGCAAATCTGAGTTTAACCAATATAAGTATCCTTGCATATTGGGCTACCTTTATTATAATTCAGATCTAAGAAGATTTTCCCAAAATTTCCCATCTGAAAATCGTATTTCAGAAGTGAAGTGCACAAGAGAAGAGAGGTAGGTATAAACATTTTACCTCACATCTGGTTGGGAGCAAATTCTATTTTTAAAAGACCATGTAAGCAAGCCTGTTGCTGTTGAAAGAGACAACTAAAACCTAACAAATTATTCCAAGAAGGCTTGGAAATACAAAGCAATCTTTTCCAGGTCCTCTTAGAGTCATTTCTTAATGGAATTATTTCACCCTGAATTAGACACTAAGTTGTACTCAGATATAAGAATAAAATTAGAAGATGGTGAAGTTGAAGAGCTCACCTTTATAAAGCACATAGCATGTGCCAGGCACTTTAAATGCCTAATGGGATTAATGCCTTAATCCTTCCCACAACACACTGATATTTTAACAGATTAGCAAATTGGGACTCAGAAAGGTGAATTAGCTTGCCCAGGTCTGCTGCTGGGAAATCGTGGATCTGACATTCAAGCCTGTATCCTCCAAAGCCAGAGCCCATACTTGCCTGCTGCTCTGCTGCTTTTGTCTTGAGTTTATGTATTGATGAAAACAGCACACTTAGCAACTAGTAACCCATGTCCACATCTTACTTTTTTTTGGAGATGGGGTCTCACTCTGTTACCCAGGTTGGAGTATAGTGGCACAATCGTGGTTCACTGAAGTCTCAAACTTCTGGGTTCAAGGGATCCTCCTACCCCAGTCTCCAGAGTAGCCAAGACTACAGGTGCACACCACCATGCCTGGCCATTTTTAATTTTTTTTATATAGAAAGAAAGGGTCTTACTATGTTGCCCAGGCTGGTCTGGAACTCCTGGCCTTAAATGATCCTCCTGACTCAACCTTCAAAGCACTGGGATTAAACAGCTGTGAGTCCCTGCAGCCAGCCTACATCTTACTATTGCTACGTCCTTGTCACGTTATTCTAAGCAAATGATGTTACATGCTTGGAAAAACATGGGTTCTTTTGGCGATTAAATGGACCTCACTTTTCCCCTCTATAAAAAAAGAGGTAACATTATCTAATTCAGAGTTATTTTGAGGGTTTCATTAGATAATATATGGACAGCACAGAGTACAGTACTTTCTACATACAGCCAGCCCCTTATAAATTAGTTATTATTATTAGTTGGATACATTCCAATTCACTTCCTTTATAAAGCACTACATTGGTATAAAATGATGCTAGTCTTCCAGAAGCAGGGCATAAAATAATGAATGTACTATTCTGGAGACATTTAGGCACAGAAATGATGACAAACAAACGCATGATGCTTCCAGTCAGAGGAGCCCTACCCTATTTAGATAAGCTCACTTCCCATGACTTCCCAATACATCCATTCCACAGGTCCTTCAGAAACACAAGGGTAATCCTGGACTGTGGGCCCTTCTTCGTGCCTTCCTTATCTATCTGGAAAGGCTCCTCTTCTCCAAGACAAAACCTTCTCATAGCATGAGTCATGGCACTTTGGGAACAGCAGTGGCCTGGAATTAGGATGCCAGGCTGAGAGCCACCTCTGTCCAAAACCATCAAAGGAGCTCAGGAGACTTGCCTAGGCTCAGGATGCATACAGGGGAAAGGACCCTCCAGGTCCCCACTGCTCTTAACATCTTCTATTTAATAATTAAAGAGAGGCAATAACTATATTTATTCCAAATTTGTAATCTCTCAGCTCAGTTCCTTCATTAAACTTTCTAGAATTACTCTCCTCACATTAACCATGCCCTTCCCAATCAGAATTTTGAGTGCTAAATAGTCTTCTCTACATATTTCCTGCAGAGCTGGCCAAATTCACCAGCTCCTTAAGCCTCATTAGGGGAGGAAGACTTTTCCCTTTCTCCAGGCCAGAACTGGTTGTACATCTGTCCTACCATATTGCTACCTAGAGTTCTTGGAAAGTCCAAGAGCAGAACATCAAAAGGCATGACAACTGAGTTCCACCTTCCAGCCCTGGGAATCAACTGTTTCTATGCCTTTGCCATGGAACATGCCTACTCTCTGGTGGAGAGGGGAAGGTGAGCTTGATTCACTCATATCCCTGGCCCAGATACCTGCCAATGCACTGTAGGAACACAAATGTGCATCACAAATGTGATGAGTACAGCAAGCTCTCACCTCCTGTGGATCTATCTATATGGAAGAAAGTTCCATAAAACAAATTGTATTAACAGATACTTTTAAAATCAGCTCTTTTGTAAAGATGTTCAAAGGTTTTAAGTGTAAGAATGGATAAGAATTTATGTGTTGTCCTTTATTAACTGTAAAGCCTTTCTCAAGTTACCTTACTTCTATATGCCTCAATTCCTCATTTGAAACAGAAGCAAAAGTATCTAGTTTATGGGGACAAAGTGAAATATAGGGTGCTCAACCAAGCCAGCCTGTGGTAGTGCTTTAGGAACTCAACAAGAAGCTGCTACTGCAAGGACAGCTGTGATGATTATCTCCTCAATATCACCAAAGGCCCTAAATTCTAAGTCAAAGCAAAGAGAACAATAATCAATACCCAAGTGGTCAGGGTTTTGTTATTTAAAGAAAACGAGCTTTTCCCTCAATGTATTTTTAGTCTAGGATACTGCTTTTGCTGCAGACACCATTTTTGTTCCGATCAAATGTATTAGTGTCCTGTTGCCACTGTAACAAATTACAGGCCAGGCCTGGTGGCTCATGCCTATAATCCCAGCACTTTGGGAGGCCGAGGTGGGTGGATCACGAGGTCAGCAGTTCGAGACCAGCCTGACCAACATGGTGAAACCCCATCACTACTAAAAATACAAAAATTAGCCAGGTGTGGTGGCATGCACCTGTAATCTCAGCTACTCAGGAGGCTGAGGCAGGAGAATCGCTTGAACCCGGGAGGCAGAGGTTGCAGTGAGCTGAGACTATGCCATTGCACTACTCCAGCCTGGGCAATAGAGTGAGACTCTGTCTCAAAAAAAAAAAAAAAAAAAAAAAATTACAGTTGGCCTTTGGTATACATGGGGATTGGTTCCAGGACCCACATGTATACCAAATCCACACATTCTCAGGTCCCACAGTTGGCCAACACTGCATATACAAAAAGTCTCTCTCCCTAGATACAGGCTTTTCATCTCCTGAATAGTGTATTTAGGATTCGTGTTTGGTTGAAAAAAATCCTGATAAACAGACCCACATAGTTCAAACTCATGTTGTTCAAGGATCAACTGTGCCACAACACTGGGAATTTAAAACAACTCATATTTATTATCTTACATTTCTGGAGGTCAGAACTTTAGCATACTCTCACAAGGCTAAAGCAAAGCTGTCAGCCTCCCTGGAGGGTCCAAGGAGAATGGTTGTTGTTACTTTTCCCGCTTCCACTGGCTGCCTGTGTTTCTTGGCAGGTGGCCCCTTCCTCCATCTTCAGCGTACATCACTCCAGTCTCTGCTTCCATCACCACATTGCCTTCCCCTCTGACTCTGACTCCCTCGGCATCACCCTGATAAGGAGGATTGTGATTCCATGAATAATCCAGGATAACCTCCCTATTCAAGATCCTTAATTTAATCTTATCTGCAAAGTCCCTTTTGCCAAGTAATATAACATTCATAGCTTCTAGAGACTGGGATTGTCAGGCCTTTGAGCCGAAGCTAAGCCGTCATATCCCCTGTGACCTGCACGTACACATCCAGGTGGCCGGTTCCTGCCTTAACTGATGACATTCCACCACAAAAGAAGTGAAAATGGCCTGTTCCTGCCTTAACTGATGACATTGTCTTGTGAAATTCCTTCTCCTGGCTCATCCTGGCTCAAAAGCTCCTCTACTGAGCACCTTGTGACCCCCACTCTGCCTGCCAGAGAACAACCCCCCCTTGACTGTAATTTTCCTTTACCTACCCAAATCCTATAAAACGGCCCCACCCCATCTCCCTTCACTGACTCTCTTTTCCGACTCAGCCCACCTGCACCCAGGTGAAATAAACAGCTTTATTGCTCACACAAAGCCTGTTTGGTGGTCTCTTCACACGGACGCGCATGAAAGGGATGTAGACATATTTCAAGGTTATTATTCAGCCTACCATACCACGTTTCCACCATGATTGCTTACATACTCAGTCTTGCCACTCTTTCTAACTAATGAACTCAGCCAAGAGGACATTTGGAGTTGTCTGTTTTTAATCATGACTGAGCAATATCTAGAACTAGCAGAGACCCGGAAGCCTGAGAAAACCTCTGAGTGGAACCTTCTTTCCCTCCTATCCCACTCACTATAATGTGTCTTTAGTATATCTAGATTGTAATTTGATGGGGCACCAAGACCCATTTCCTTCACCAGCTTGTGGATTCAAAGAAAACATTGAAGTGGAAGCCACTCGGCACACACTTCAGAAAATGTTCCTGGAAGTACAAACTTACAGAGAAGAAAAAGCAGTGTGTGTTTTATGTAGAACAAGTGATATAGTATAAATGAATCTAGCAAAGGAATAAGTGGTGCTAGTGATGATTATAGTTGGAAATTATATTAGGCGAGCAAGTGCAGATACTTAAATATCTTTTAAGGGATTTCTGATTTATCCACAAATCTATGTTCGAATAATCTATAACAAATCTAGTTATGTCCATAGGCATTCTCCTATCCCAACTAGTATTAAATATCATGATCTGTAGGCTAGGAAAGTAATCACCAAGGTACTTGTATCTAACCTGGAAGTTAAGAGGCTTAGGATCCAGTGCCAGAGAAGCAGGGTGAACTATGGCTTGAATATTTGAGACCTCCAAGCCTCACGTTGAAATTTTATCCCCAGGGTTGGAGGTGGGGCCTAATAGGTGTTTGGATGGGAATGGAGACTTCATGAATAGCTTAATGCCCTTCATGGGATTTGAAGAGTGAGTGAGTTCTTTCTCTGTAGCTCCAGTGGGAATTGGTTGTTGAAAAGAGCCTGGCACCTCCCCCTCACTCCCACCTCCACTCGCCATGTGATCGCTGTGCACACCAGCTCCCCTCTGCCTTCTGCCATGAGCGGAAGCAACCTAAGATCCTCACCAGAAGCAGACGCTGGTGCTATGCTTCTTGTACAGCCTGCAGAACTGTGAGCCAAATAAACATATTTTCCTTATAAATCACCCAGCCTCAGATATTCCTTGATAGCAACTAAACGGACTAAGACAGGTAATTTATTTATTGTCTTAATTTGGCCAGATATGAGAATAAACAGGAGCTCTAATGCCAGGAAAACAGGCACAAACCAAGACATATAGTCACTCTGTGGATAAATTACTTCACCTCCTTGGCCATTGTTTTCCTTGTCAAATGGTGACAGTGCCATATAAGTTTCTGAAAGCATGAAACATGAGACTAGGCATAAGAACACTTTGAAAAAGTACACAGTGCTATACAAATAGTGGTTTTACTGTTAATACAAAAAATTGAAATTAATTAATTTTAAGTTTCCCCTGTGAGTTGATTCTAAGGAATTTTTTAAAAGTGTAGACACTATAATACCGAGAAGTTATAGGAAAACACCTGGAAACAACTTAAACATTACCAGGGCTTCCAATACTTTCTCCGAGTTAATCATTGTTAACACCACTATTTCATTACCACAGCAATTCGTCAGTGAGAACAAAGGAAATGAGGTGAATGGCATCGTGGAAGTGACAGAAACCTGCGTCCCAGTGTGGCGTAAGCTGAAACAAATGCCTGTAACACACAGCCACACTGCCCTGTAATTCTGGACTGCTAAATCCTTACTAATCTTTGGGGAAAATTTTTACTCTTCAGCTGTGAGTCTGACTTAGAAAGTATTTTATCTGACGATAATAGTGCAGTAGCTGTTGAGATAATAGATCATATTTTTCCTCACTATAAACCATTCACTTTTATCCTAGGAAGTGAAAAAAAAAACTGATGACTTAAAGCAGTCATAAAATACTTAATTATTTATTAGGAAGGGAAACACTGAGGATGCTGATATTGACATAATCTAAACAGCCTGAACAAAGTGTGGCCCAGTGGATGCCATGTTATGGCATGCTATAAGAGTGGAATAAAATGCTGTGTAGGAGAGGCTTCCAGGAGCAAATGAGGGAAATGAATACAAAAAAAAGACTAGAAAAGACTCTCTAGGGAGGAAAGTGACAAATGAAGTTAAAGAAGTAAAATGAAATAAAACAATAAAATTAGAGAAACAGATGGAAAGGCAACTAAACGCCCTGTTATAATATCAAAAACATTCCTGTTTGTAATCGTCAGATTTTTGACAACTTGCAGGACAGCAGGGATTCTATGTGGCTTCTATTAGGTTGGTGCAAAGGTAATTGCAGTTTTTCCATGACTTTTAATGGTGCAGTGGTGCCTACCTTTAATCCTAGCACTTTAGAAGGCTGAGGTGAGAGGATCACTTGAGCCCAGAAGTTCAAGACCAACCTGGGCAACATAGCAAGACTCTGTCTGTAAAAAAGAATAATAAATAAATTAGCCAAGGGTGGTGGCATGTGCCTGTAGTTCTAGCTACTCTGGAGCCTGAGGCAGGAAGATTGCTTGAGTCCAGGAATTCAAGACTAGCCTGGATAACATGGCAAGACTCCATCTCTACAAAATAAATTAAACAATTAGCTAGGTAATGTTTCCATTGCTTTTAACAGCAAAAACTGCAATTACCTTTGCACCAACCTAATAGACTTATGAAATGGAAGCATTTGAAAGGAATCACAAAAGACTTATCAGAAAGACCTTCAAAGAAAATTGGGTACTCAGAATGGGAGAATATCCCTCTACTTCAGCTCTTAAAATGCTTTATTACTAATAATGCCAGGGCTATGACAGCATACAGGAAATTATAAAAGCTATTCCTCAAATTCCCATTATAATCTTGGAAGAAAACTGATAGTTTTTGTGTCAGTGTTAGTTCTCATCATCTTTCTTAGTAATAAAACCTGATTATTGACTGGGCATACGTTTTATATGACAATTAAGATTACACTTGTCAGCTTTTTCTGTAGGCACATGGGCCATATGACTAAGAGCTATGCATTGGATCTGAGCAGAATTGTCTTCAAGAAGCATCCTAAAAGTAGGGCACATCCAATTTTGCCTATTCCTCCGTCACACTGCCTGGGATGTGGATGTGAATACCGAAGCCAAAGCAGCCATGGTCCAGTGTAAGGCTGATGTTGAAAGTGATAAGGCAAGAAGATAGGAGCAATAGGAAAGCAACCAGAATGGCCCTAAATTACTAACCCCTGGGATGTCACTTACATGGAGAAGAAATGAAACTATCTTATTGAAATCACTGTTATTTGGAGTCATTGCTAACAGCCAAAGATTACCTTAATGATAAATTCATTGAGTTAATATTAAACACCTTTTAAAAAACTTTAGAAAGAGGCTCTTGCCTCTGTTACCCAAGCTGGAGCGCAGTGGCACAATGACAGCTCACTGCAGCCTCGACCTCCTGAGCTCAAGAGATCCTCTCGAGTAGCTAGGATTATAGGCATGCAACACCGTGCCTGGCTAATTGTTTAATTTATTTTGTAGAGACAGAGTCTTGCCACGTTATCCAGGCTAGCCTTGAACTCCTGGGCTCAAGCAATCCTCCTGCCTCAGGCTCCGGAGTAGTTGGAACTACAGGCACATGCCAGCACCCTTAGCTAATTTATTTATTATTCTTTTGTACAGACAGGGTCTTGCTATGTTGCCCACGCTGGTCATGAACTCCTGGGCTCAAGTGATCCTCCCACCTCAGCCTCCTATAGTGCTAGGATGCTGCACCCAGCATTAAACCCTTGATTTTTATAAATGTCATAGGAGTGTAAGATTGTACCAGTGACTTGCAAATTCAGTACACACAAGTTTGGATTCTTCATTGAACTCTGTAAATATTTGCCTCATTTGTTCATTCTCTCATTTTTGCTCTCTTGCTCTCTCAATCTCTTGCTCTCTATTGCTCTCTGTCTCTTGCTCCTCAATACGTTGTGATATTTCATCCCTCACTACTTAAGCTTACATCTCTTGGTCAAAAACATATTCTCCTACATAACCACAATACTATAATATGGCTAAATTAATTAAGGATAATTCTGTAAATCAACTATTATACTGTAAATATTCAAATTTCCCCAATTACACGAAAAAATGTTTTTGAAACCATTAATAAAATAAATATATGGCAAGTATAATAAATGAAAAAAGAGATATCAGTAAAAAATAATTTATATTACAAATTTTAAAAGTACTTAACTAGATATATGTATGTGAGATATAAAAACATAGCATAATATTGTGAATAACTAAAAGTTTGGAAACAAACAAAATAGAAAATTTTTAATAAAAATAACATTTTATATTTCAAGAAAAGCATAAAATCTTCAGTAATCCAGAAATTATTCAAGGAAGTGGAATAAGTAATAAAAAAAAAACTCCCTTATCTCTGAAAAAGCACATGGTTTAAAAAATTCTACTCTACTCTATTTTACTCTAGAAGTTTCATATAACCCTAATACAAAAAAACTGATAAAGGAAGGTAATAAAAGACAGTCATAGACTGAGCTTACATCTTATAAACAAGTATTATAAATAAAAACATGAATAACTTGATTCCAGTAATGTGTTTTTAAAATAAATATTACTTATGGGCCACTTAGCTAGGGGGTGTGTGTGTGTGTGTGTGTGTATAGATAGGAGTCTTGCTATGTTGCCCAGCCTGATCTAGAACTCCTGGCCTCCAGTGATACTCCCACCTCAGCCTCTGAAAGCACTGGGATTATTGGCATGAGCTACCATGTCCAGCTCTGAGCATTTGAAATAAGGAAAATAATACAAAAGATCAATGAAACAAATAGTTTTTTTTTTGAAGAGATAAACTAAATTGATGAAACCTTGCAAGACTAAGAGAAAAAGAGAGAAGGCTCAAATAAAATCAAAGATAAAGAAAGGAGACACTACAACTAATACTGCAGACATTCAAAGGATTATTAGTGGCTACTATGAGCAACTATAGACCAATACATTGAGAAATCTAGTAGAAATGGATAAATTCATATACACATACAATCTACCAAGATTGAACCATGCATGAAGAAATCCAAAACCTGAATAGGTTAATAGCAAGTAACGAGATCAAAGCTATAATAAAAAGTGTCCCAGAAAAGAAGAGCCCAGATCCTGATGGCTTCATTGCTGAATTCTGCCAAACATTTAAAGAACTAGTACCAATAATACTCAAACTACTCTGAAAAATAGAGGAGAAGGGAATACTTCCAAACTCATTCTATGAGGCTGGCATTACCCCATACCATAACTAGACAGAGGCACATCAAAAAAAGAAAACTGTAGGCCAATATTACTGATGAGTATCAATGCAAAAGTCCTCAACAAAACACTAGCAAACCAAATTCAACAACATATTAAGAAAATCATTCATCATGACCAAGTGGGATTTATTCCAGGGATGCAAGAATGGTCAATATAGGCAAACCAATTAATCTGATACATCACATCAACAGAATGAAACATAAAAATCATGTGATCATTTCAATTGATGTTGAAAAAGCATTTTATAAAATTCAACACCCTTTCATGATGAAAACCCTAATAAAAATTGTGTGTAGAAGGAACATACTTCAACATAATAAAAGCCATATCAACAGACCTATAGCTAGTATCACACTAAATGGGGAGAAACTGAAAGCCTTTCCTCTAAGATTGGTAACACAACAAGTATGCCCACTTTCACCACTGTTACTCAACATAGTACTGGAAGTCCTAGCTAGAGCAATCAGACAAGAGAAAGAAATAAAAGGAATCCAAATTAGAAAGAAAGAAATCAAATTATCCTTGCTTGCATATATGATTTTATATTTGGAAAAACCTAGACTCTACAAAAAAACTATTAGAACTGATAAACAAGTTTAGTAAAGTTGCAGGATATAAAATCAACACACAAAAATCAGTAGCATTTCTACATGCCAATGGCAAACAATCTGAAGAAGAAATCAAGAAAGCAATCCCATTTACCATTGGTGCAAATAAGATAAAATATCTAAGAATTGACCAAAGAAATAAAAGATGTCTACAATGAAAACCATAAAACATTGATGTAAAAAACTGAAGAAGACACAAAAAATGGAAAGATATCTCATGTTCATGGATTTGAAGAATCAACATTACTAAAATGTCCATAGTACCTAAAGCAATCTACAGATTTAATGCAATCTCTATCAAAATATCAATGACATTCTCCACAGAAATAGAAAAAACAATCCTAAAATTTATATGGAACTGCCAAAGACCCAGAATAGCCAAAGTTATACTGAGAAAAATGAACAAAACTGGAAGAGTCACTGGACCTGAATTCAAAATATACTACAGAGCTACAGTAACCAAAAACAGCATGGTACTGCCATAAGAACTGAAACATAGATGAGTGAAACAGAATAGAGAACCCAGAGATAAATCCATATATCTACAGTAAACCCATTTTCGACAAAGGTGCCAAGAACACACCCTGGGGAAAGGACAGCCTCTTTAATAAATGGCACTGGGAAAAGTGGATATTTATATGTAAAAGAATGAAACTAGACCCCTATATCTCATCATATCCAAAAATCAAAATGTATTAAAGACCTATATCTAAGACTGAAAGCTACGAAACTACTACAAGAAAGTACTAGGGAAACTCTCCAGAACATTGAAGACATACAAATGGCCAAAAGAAGACATACAAATGGCCAACAGATATATGAAAAGGTGATCAACATCACTGATCATTAGAGAAATGCAAATCAAAACCACAATGAGATATCACCTCCCCCCAATTAAAATGGCTTTTATCCAAGAGTCAGGCAATAACGAATGCTGATGAGGATGTGGAGAAATGGAAATTCTCATGTACACTGTAGGTGGAAATATAAGTTACTTAGTAAAACCACTATGGAAAACAATTTGGAGGTTCCTCAAAATACTAAAAATAGAGCTACCACATGATCCAGCAATACCACTCCTAGGTATATGCCCAAAAGAAAGAAACTAGTTTATTGAAGAGATATCTGCACTCCCATGTTTATTGCAGCACTATTCACAATAGCTAAGATTTGGAAATAACCTACATGTCCATCAACAAATTAATGGATAAAGAAAATGTGGTAGATACACACAATGAAGTATTATTCAGCTATAAAAAAGAATGAGATACTGTCATTTGCAACAACACAGATGGAACTGGAGTTCATTATGTAAAGTAAAATAAGCCAGGCACAGAAAGACAAACTTCATATGTTCTCACTTATTTGTGGGATCTAAAAATTAAAATAATTGAAATCATGAAGATAGAGAATAGAAGGATGGTCACCAGAGGCTGGGAAGGGTAGTGGGGGGTTAGGAGGGAAGTGGACAGGGTTAATGGTTACGAAAGATAGAAAGAATGAATAAGACCCAGTATTTGCTAACATAACAGGATGACTATAAAGTAATTTAATTATACATTTAAAAATAACTAAAATAATACAATTGGATTGTTTGCAACACAAAGGATAAATGCTTGAGGTGCTGGCTACTCCATTTACCCTGATGCGATTATTACACATTGCATGCCTATATCAAAATAACTCATGTAACCCATAAATATATACATCTACTATGTAGCCACGAAAATTAAAAATTTTCAAAATTAAAATTTAAAAATATAAGAATATTCCTTCGTATTTGAGGATAACCACTTGAATTAAAAATAGAAGTGATTTCATGGATTCCCCTGAGTTTTGCACATTTCTGTACTCTGAAATCTTTATACATGCATTTTTATGAAATTCGTATCAACCCATTTTTGTTGCATAACGTTCTATTCTTTCTATGAATTGTATATATTAGACTAAACATTTGAATAACATATACCGTCTTAAAGAAGATGTTTTAAAAGTAATTTTTCAGAATTTTTAAAATTTTCATTTTCTTGGGAGATGATTTTTCAGGCTTGTTGAATTTGTTAAATATATTGCTTATGTTTCTTCATATTCTTTGAAAGTTTCATATGCAAATTCACATTGAGTGAAGGTTTTAAAATGTGAATATCTTCTTTCTGTGTTCACCCCTACCTATTTCATGGATTTGCAGGTGCCTAAATACAGGCCAGCAGTGATCTCAGGAATCCTGAGACAGGATATAGCAAAGATCTGTGGCCTGAGGCAGCACTAGGCTTGGTCTATTTCCTGGTTTGCAGCTGCTTCTGTTCAATCCAGCCATCCTTGATGAAAGTTCTCTAGCGGCTTCAGGTTCTGAATGCATCTGAAGATTCTTTCAGCCTTCAATCATTCTTGGGGCCCAGACCCCATTCCTCACCCCACCCCCATTTCATATGGTCTCTGGCTCCACTCCTATGTCATACATGTGCTTTTTTTTTTTTTTTTTTTTTTTTTTTTTTTGAGACGGTGTCTCGCTCTTTCGCCCAGGCGGGACTGCACTGGCGCGATTTCGGCTCACTGCAAGCTCCGCCTCCCGGGTTCACACCATTCTCCTGCCTCAGCCTCCTGAGTAGCTGGGACTACAGGCGCCCGCCACCGCGGGGCTAATTTTTTTTTTGTATTTTTAGTAGAGACGGCGTTTCACCGTGTTAGCCAGGATGGTCTCGATCTCCTGACCTCGTGATCCGCCTGCCTCGGCCTCCCAAGATGCTGGGATTACAGGCATGGGCCACCGCACCCGGCCTACATGTGCTATTTTTTATTCATCTCCTACACTTTTATGTTTATTTCCTATAAGGGTAATATCCTCGTTGTCACCTTCTGTTTCCATTCCCAAACTCCAGTAGGCCTTCGGCTTCAGAACCCATTTGAAAGCTGGTGCTTCTAGCCCATGGAGATTTATTCATTTTCCATTATATTTATCCATAAGTAGATAGAAAGTCCACTGTCTGCTTCTTGTTCATGGAGATGTTTAACAGCTGTTAACCATTTTTTATCTTTTATCTTACTTGCTAGATGTTTTCACAAGGGACAGGGAGGGTTATGGGAACTCACGCTGTCATCTACTGGAAATCCACAAAAGTACAAGCTTTACAAATACATACATGCCATTGTCCATGCATTTGGTAGTATGTAAGAAAAAATTTAACTCAAAGACACTCTAGTTATTTGAGGTATTGTCCTGTGTATTTGTATCAGTACAGAGGTAGAGATGGCTTCCATATAGATCAAGTCAGGAGTTACAGGACATCATCAAAGGCTGAGGTGTCTTCATCTCTGCTCCATCATACACAGAATTAAAGAAAGTCAATTTAATACTGCTTTCCCCACACGTTACAAAATGCTGCCACTATAAAGATAGTAAAAACACTTTGGCAAGCTTTTCTCCAAATTTCACATCTGGACACACATAATGGCCAGATGAACAAACCCAGGGAACCATCCTGGTGTTAGAGAAGATGCAGATGCATTGCTTCAAATGGCAAAAAGAGATCAAAGGTCTTCCAGCCCAAAGCCAGCTGGCACCTCCCACACAACCATCTAATGGTTAATGATTAATTAGATAGTTAATGCCCATCTGGCAGCATCTCTGAGCACCTTCACTAGGACTGGAGGGTTAAAGTACTGGCAGAGTTTTAAATAACAACAGTGGGCAAGCCAAGGCAGGCTGTGCTGAACATCGATACCCAAACACTTTCATGAATAAAATCTTGTTTGCATTCCATAGCAAGATATAACAGAACTGGGTATATCTGGATTGAATGTTCCTTATGTGGGGTACATGGTGGCAAATCCCAATAAGAAGTTGGAGGATGAAGGCTGCAATGTACCCTATTTCTGTGGCATGCCTGGATCTGACTAGACCGGGCTTTCTCACCCTCAACACTATTGGCATTTTGGGCCAGATAATTCTTTGTTGCGCAGATTGTCCTGTGCATTGTAGGATGTTAGCAGAGTCTCTGGCCCCTACTCAGTATATGCCATACCACTGTCTCCCCAGTTGTGACATTCAAAATGTCTCCAGACATTACCAAATGTTATCGGGCAGGAAAATCACTCTCAGTTGAGTACTACCAGATTCAACTAGCAAGAGTAATTGGGACTAACTCTAGACTCATGTTGCTTGTAGTAATTGGGGAAATGTATTCAGCTAAAGTTTCTGCTATGTAACGTTGGATGCATATATGCCACCACATAGTAACAACCAAAGACAGCTTCCTCCACTCCAGCTGATCAAGTTCACAGAGTCGGACCAAGGGAAACTGAGTTTGAATCACTTCAAGTTCAACAGTTTTCCAGCACGTGCAGGAGGAAAGCAGAGGTTAAAAGTGAAGCTTTTAGACAAGGAGCAACGGTGTGCTGGAGCAAGCTCACACCTGATTGCAACGATCTCTTCCCAACTCCATGTTCAGTGACGTCACATTTGTAGCTTGAAATCAGCCAGGATGAAAGTATTTATACCACAAAATTGGCAGGTGCTATAATGGAGGGATTTTTGTTGGTTTGTTTTAATTTGGTTTTTCTCCCAGAGACCCAGTTGTTAAACATTTATTTGCCAGCACACCACTGGCTAAGAGTGAGGTGCTACATACACTGAGTATGTTGGGAGCTGTGGAAAAGAGGAGCAGCTAGATCCAGTTTTGTGAGATCCTAAACCTTTTAGGAAGAACTTCTCAAGAAGAATAGCTTTGTTACAGTTAATGATTTTGAGATGATATTCAATAATTTTTAGTCAATAGCTTTATATCTGTGTCTGGGAAGCCCTATGTATCTCCTGCCATGGGTATGCGGCAAATAAAAAGCAAAATTAGAATTGGTCATCATAGGCAGAATAATTATACCAAAGTAGATCAATACCCACTCCCTGAAATTTAGGCTGCCCTGGTAGCTTATGAAGGGAATCAATAATATTCAGAATCAGATCTAAAGAGTGGATACCTTCAGATGCCCACAGATGAGGATGCTAGAAAGATGCTCATTTATGATCAATTAAAAATGATGCCTCAGAGTGTTACTAGGTCCTCAGCCACCTTCCAGTGGCTAAAACTAAAAAAAAAAATATAACATATTTAAATGTATAGTTCAAAAATACTTTTCCTGAAATAAAAGAATATTTGAATCCCAATTTTAAAAGAGCGCGTAGTAACTGGAAAAGCTGATCTAGATTGATGACTCCAGGACATTCCTCAGTAAAATTATTTTAAACTTTTAAAATGCAGAGAATACTACAGGCCTATGCCAAGGATTATCCTCCAAAATGGCAATCTTTTCATTAACTTGATTGAAAGTTACTAATATAGCATTAGGATTCTTTCCTGAGAGGGCACAGTGTCAACTCCATTTTGACTAAGAGAGGCTGAGCTATATCTGTGAGCTGTCATTGAGAACATTACTCATTGGATATTCAGTGTCCCCCTTGGCTGGCTTACTAATCCAGAAATTCTTTATACATTATGTTCAACCAATCTGTAGGATTTGAAAGCAGCCAATGGAATTCTGGGGCAACAAAAACCCACTGCAATGTCTTTTTAGAGGTTATCTAATAGCAAAATTTTGGATTCCATTCATAAACTATAGTTCTTAGTAAATTCAGTTATCATAAATTTAATGAACACGCAAGTGAAGTACCATTTCAAGTGAGGACCAGCTATAACCTTTCATCTATGTGCTCATCGGTGAATAACAACAACAAAAAAATGTGGATGCCACAACTTCCTCTCCTGAGGTGATTGAAGTGTTTGAAGACATTCTTTTGTGAGCCCAGCTTTATATCACCAAGACTGTCCTTTGGAATGTGTACCCTCAGTTGCAAGAAAATAAAGGTAAAATTTTTTCCTTTAATATTTCATAATTTTGTTTTTCTAAAATGTTGACTCAACGAAAATAAATCACTCATATTTAAAATTAAATGAATCCATAAAACAAGGTTGACAGTATTTCCAACATTTATATTTTCACATTTACAATGGTGATTTTGAAATACCTAGAGTACAAAAATAAAGTTTTATGATTCAACTCAATTGAATTATCCCATCAGGTGAAGAGTAATCTCTTTTTCAAACATATACATATAGCACACTCACATATAATGTATTAACACACAACACACACACCTACATAATGTATAACATACACATAATTGACCTATTGCAATTACAGGTTATAAATATACCAAAATACCTTCTCATTACTGAGACTTTATGTCCGTAAAGTAAAACTTTTATAGGTTTTTGGTAGGAAGGCATATTAAATTCAAAGCAACTTCTATTCTCCTCTTACATAAAAAAATAGGTCAGCTTATCCCAGATTATTCAAAAATCCATTTTTTCCAGGTATCCTACGTGGTGAACTAACAAGTCCTATTGTATTTCACAGTGGGAGTTGTTACACACCATTAGGTAAGCTATTTGTTCTCGTTTGAGATTTGACATAAACATTATTGTAGCTATTATTGCAACCATAAGATACATACATGATTTATCTGCTTTTTATCTTTCAAAAAAACTGCATTCTCTTAAAGTGGTATTTGTATGTGTTTTAAATTATAATCGTATATATCTGGAGAACAGCCGTATTTAAAATCTGTGATGCAGAAACTAGATCACTGGATTTGGAGTGAGAAACAAGAAACTAAATGCTGGTAAGCCATATGAATCCGCAAAGAAGTAACAGCCAAGGGTCTGTCTCCCAGGCCTTCAGGAGGCTCCCAAGACAGCACAGCGGTGGCTCTCCAGGGGTACATGTCACAGCCAGTTTCCTAAGCAAATAGCACCTGAGAAGAGACAGGCAAAACCTTGTTCCTCTGCCATAAACATCAAGTGTTATCTGCAAGTTCAACCCCACATGCAGAACTGGGAAAAGCCCTACCCATAGAAGGAGATTTCCAAAGGGCAGGATAACAGACCTGATAAAGAAGAGACAGCATTTGAAATGGAGATTTAGTTGAAAAATTATGCAGAACTCACCCAATTCTACCCCAGCCATTGGCCCTTATTGGTAGGTATCTATATCTAGAGGAGAATTTAATTTTAGCAATATAGATAAAACAGGAAATATGAAAGCTACTATTTTCGTTACCCACACAATGGGTGGGTTCAATCACCTGGCAGGTGACAGTCCAATGACCACAACCAAGGAGGATGTAATGAGGAGATTTTATTATTTGCAACAAGTAAGGAAGACATCCAGGATAGTTCCTGAGACAGCTCCTCCCCGAACAATGGTGAAAACAGGGATTTTACTGGGCTGGTCAGCTGAGTCATCGTATGTAGCGGAGGAGTAAAGGCAGTGCAGGTGCAGTTACTGATCATGCTTTTACCTACGTCACGAGCACAAACCAAAGGGAAAATAAGTTCCTCCCTGGGCAAGGGTTTTAGTAGGGTACTGAGGAGAATTCACCAAAGTTTATCTCCAACTCAGCTATCTCTGGATCCAACTCGTTTTTGTTTTTCCAGGGCTGAGCGTCTTCCTAGAACATTTTGAGATGACAAAGAATTCACGGTGCCACAGTTACAAGTGGGTAGTTTTTCACCGTGCATATCCAAAACCCTAGGACCTTGGGTTACAGTTTCCGGAAAAAAAACAAACAATATTATTCAGAGATTGGGTGTGCAGGGCCGAGGTCTGCAATACCTGCTTGGTTCTCTGCACAGCATCGTCTCATCCCTCTCCTCTGTGGCAGCCACTTAGATCCCTCAGGCAGTCTCATTCCTGTCCCACACCCATGCTCCTCACTTTATGAGGGACTTAAACAATGTTAGTCTGGACTAGATTTTATCTCAATCCCAAGTTGCAGCTCACTAAAGCTAACCACTATGCCATGCTGCCTGCAAAGATGACAGGCTTGGATCCTCTCCAGGCAAAATCGTATTTTCAGACACCAAGCTTCTGCTCCAGTTTCCCTGTTTTCTCAGTGGAGATGGTGTTTTATGACAGGGAACGGGTGAATTCCTCTCCTGCTCCACATTATAAAATCCTGGTCAAAATATCTGTAATAAAATGCAAGACGAAAGGTGAGCAGTGAGGCTGACAGCTGGAAAGTGCCAAGAGTATATGCTTTTTTATAATGCCGTGGGGCTTTGCTGGAGGGCTGCAGTTTTGAATTGGCAGCTGTTTCATCTTAATGTAGAAATATCAACTATAAACAGGAGACCCATATCTCTACGTGTGCCCGTGGTATTCTGGTATTCAGATCAGATCTTTTCCTGGGGCGAATATAGACTTACTGTTTTTTGCAAGTAGTCATTGACCCTGGGAAAAATGATAAGTTGCTAAGATAAAAAATTGAGCAGCCTCATAGTTTAGTCAAAGACAACACATTAGAGGATTTTTTTCCTGTCTCTCCTTAACGTAAAATATTCACAACCTCCTTCAGCCTTAGTTTCTTCACTCACAAAATGCATAATTTCTTCTCTCTCCTCCTGCTCAGCAGTTAGGGGAAACAAAGGCAGAAATGGTCATAGCTTCTGGAATAAACAGTAATAAAGGAGAATGACTGTAAGCATATCCTCCATGTAGGGTAGATCTGTTTGAATATACAAATTTAAAAGGGGAATGATATAAAAAGACACATTTTGTGAAAAATCAGCCTTTCTTCACCAAGGACTTCATTCACAGCAAAGATGAGAGGTAAAGTTACCGAACTCTTCCTCTGCGCAATCACTACGCTGGGTTCTGCTTTGTTTTTAAGGAATTTCCAGTGTCATTGTCATATTGGAAGCTTATAATTCCTCTCATCACGTGTTAGGAGCACCACGTACCAGACAGTGATCTGACAGCAACCTTCACTATGTTAACAGGTCCAAGAAACCAGGAAACAATATCAAGGCAGAGTTATCAATATGATTTCATAGAATCATGTTACATTTTTAGATGCCAAGCTAACATTCAGGGAGAGCCCTTGGCCTTTTTTTACTCTTGTTTCTCACTGGGTTCCAGTTTGGACCATTTCTATTGGCCTGACTCCAATGTTCACGTTTCTTTCCTTAACTGTGTCCAGTCTGTGGAACGGGAGGTAGGAATTGAGTCAGTCTGGTGAGTAAGCTGAGCAGAGGTGGGGTTTGGGGTGCTAGGTTACCTTCAGTGCCGCATGGATCTGAATTCCTCTAGTGGTGAGCCGCTGCTGCCTGCTCTTCATGCCCCACCCTCAGCCGTCAGTGGTCCCTGCTGCTCTCCTCCCTGCACCTGCCCAGAGCTAGCCCACTGGTGCTGGCTACCTGGTGCTGGGTTGTTGGTGGAGGCAGGCATGTTTCCTCAGGTGCAGCCTCAGACCCAGGCAGACCTGGAGCACCTGGGCCACATAAGTGGGCTTTTCTCAGCGTTCTTGCTCCTATCCTGCTCCCAAAAGGCAGGAGAGAGTGCACCGTAAGTCCCCCAGGTGTAGACAACTCAGTTCCCTCAGGTGTAGATAATTTTGGCTCACTCTGCTCTCCCAGCAGTGGTGGACAGCCTGGATGCTGGGAGCTGAAGGGCTTCCTCTCCTCCACCAGCGGCTTCAGGTCTTGCCTGTGAGGATGGCAGGCCTCTCGCCTCTGAAGGACACCATTCCAGGCCCGTATCCTACCTCGTCTTTGTGAGGGAGTCCCTGGAAAAGAGCTGGTGAGTGACAGCAGTCATCTCTCGTGTCTGGGACATCCAGGGTTTCTAAACTGCCATATTCGTTCATATTCAGCCTTTAAAATGTAGTATTTGTTTTAGCTTTTTTTCTTTTTTACCCAATTCTGTGGTGGCCCGCTCTTCCCACCATGAGCTGCCAAAACTGAAAGAGCTCACGTGCCTCTTTACTTGTCATTCTTTGGAATTCTGTCTACCTGGTTGCCTTTGGACCTCAGCTCCCTGATGGGCTCAAGAAAAGTTAGGACCCTGTAGATAACATGACTTTTTATTAGGGTGGAAGGCACATTCAGTTTTGCTAATGTCTACAGCCTTTAAGGAAGCAGAACTCCTTTGTTCTTTTTTCATGCAAATTTTAAAGTCATCCATTTTCAACCAGGGTAAAAAACAAAAAAAAAAAACAAAAAAAACCCTTCTCTTTTAGGAAGAGAACTTCCTCAAGAAACAAAGACCACAGGTGTTTTTGCCTCTATGCTGAGTCCTTTGATCTTTGAGTACTTTCCTGCTTATAATTCTTAAAGCCACAGCTCCAGGTAATTAATGGTTGGAAAGTTTTTACAAGAACAGCATTTTCTACAGTGCTTTTTAGAGAATTCTACTTCCTATGGATGGTAGCTGGTGTTATTCTTAAAGCAGGATTCAAAGGCGCTAAAGTTTAGTAAGTGATGGTTTTAAAAAAAAAATTTAAGATTTCTCTACTACAAAACTTTTTAAAGCTTTCTTTGCACATTCTATGTCCAGTAACTTTGCAAGTACAAAAAACACTGCCACATGATTACACATAAATCTTTGTGCATGTGCAAAAGCATATCGGTAGACCAAGTCTTGAAAGTGTAATTCTTGGTTCAAGTGGTTTGCATTTTTATAAAATCTTTATTCAAATTCACATTTTACATGATACAACAAAAGTTATACCAGTTTACCTTCACAAATAGCACTTTAATATTTCCACTTTCTTTCTTTTTTTTTTTTTCTGAGACAGAGTCTCACTCTGTTGCCCAGGCTGGGGTACAGTGGTGTGATCTTACCTCTCTGCAACCTCCACCTCCTGGGTTCAAGCAATTCTCCTGCCTCAGCCTCCCGAGTAGCTGGGATTACAGGCATGTGCCACCATGCCTGGCTAATTTTTGTATTTTTAGTAGAGTCAGGGTTTCACCATGTTGGCTAGGCTGGTCTTGAACTCCTGACCTCAGGGGATCCATCCGCCTTGGCCTCCCAAAGTGCTGGGATTACGGGCGTGAGCCACCATGACCAGCCACCATTTTCTTATACATACTTAGTAACCCTGTATATTCACTAACACTCTTCTAAAACATGCCAATTTCATAGGAAAAAGATCATGTCTCTGACTCTCATTTGCATATTGGCAAAGTGTGTGTGTGTCCGAAGTACAGTACTTAGTTTGTGCTTCTTTTTCTACTGGGTTAATCTATTTAGTTGGAAAAGTTCTTCATGCTTTAAAGAAATGGGAGCTTTTTCTATATACAACAATTTTTTATTTTGCCGTTTGTCTTCTAACGTTGTTAGTGAGGTTTGTTCTTGTTCATAAATGCTAATTTGCATGTAGTCAAGTTGAGCAATCATTCTTTTATGGTTTCCAAGTTTCATGCCATGCTTTAAAAGAACTTTTCCACTCAAAATTATATTTTTAAAGTCACTAAACTGTTATTTGTTATAAAAGTAGGGTGTTTTTTTTGTAATGGTCAGAAATGGATAAATCTATACATTACAGAAATAAGTCTATAATAGTTTTAAAGAAGTGAGACTTAATTGGCTCACGGTACTGCAGGCTGTAGAAGCATGCCTCCAGTATCTGCTCCCGGCAAGAGGAAACTTCCAGTCAAGGCAGAAGGCGAAGGAGGACCAGGTGCATCACATGGTGAGAGTAGGAGCCAGAGAAAGAGAGTCCATGACTCTTTTAAACAATCAGATTTCACATAAGCTGGACAAGAACTCACTTATCACCAAGGGATGGTGCTAAGCCGTTCACAAGGGATCTGCCACCATGATCCAATCACCTCACACCAGGCTTTACCTCCAACATTAGGAATCACATTTCAGCATGAGATTTGGAGGTGACAAACATCCAAACCATATCTTCTATGCCAGCAGCCACAGTTCAAAACTTCCCCTTCCATTTTAATAGAAACAAATAGCTCTGGAAATACTGGCTCACCTTTAATTATTTTGTAACTTTACTTCCAAAGTGAGGCTTCTGGCTTCATGCAGCACCAGTAGCCAAAGACTGGAGAGTAACAACCACAATCAGGAATTGTGCAGAAAGAATGTTTCATCCTAAGACCTAGTCAGCATCCTCCCAGGAGCAATTCCCCCTTCTTTTGGCTTATTAAGGAAATTTTATTTTTAAAAAGGTAGTTATGAACTCTAGCACCAAATCCAACTTTACTCTGAAACCTAATCTCTGCCACTTTATAAATAACAACCAAATGAGCAATACAAATGCAAACTAAATTGCAGGGGAGGATTGGTGGCTGGAGGTAAAGAAATCCTTGGAGAATTGGTTTATCTCCTAGGTAATGAAGATGGCAGACTGGTATGCAGATTAGTTTGCTCTCTCCTAAGCCCTGGGAAAAGAAATGATGAGAAGTGAGGATACAGCTGTGGAATGTGTCCTGAAGCCCATCTATCTGGCTTCCCAAGGTTATTCCCAAGCTTTCACACAATAATGTTTGATTACTACAGTAACCGATAACTGTTTGTGCTTGTGTTTGCCACAGTGCTGTTATAGTGTGCGTTCTTGGCTTGGGACTGCTGAAAATCTTTAACGTGTAACTGCTATTTTCCATAAGAATGAAGCTAACCTCACAGGGAGCAGGTTCTGGAAATGCAGGTTTTCAGAAGCAATCCAATATTTTCACAGCAGTGTCCTCCCTGCACAGGTCTTCTAATAGCTTAGGGAAGCAGCTCTGGAGTTCACAGTATGAAATTAGAGTATGAACTACATATGTCACTAGGACACAAAAGCAGCCAGGATCCCCACTCATTCCTGTACACACTTACCTTAATAGAGAGGTGAATTCTAGTCCTCTGAACATGTCTGCATCCTGGTAGTGGCCAAATTGGCTTTCCCTAGATATCCATAAGATCTAAATATGCAAAGTTCAAAAATAAAGGGTAAGTGTAAGTCAACAGCGTGATGTGACTGCCAAAAACTGTGTCATAAACACTGAGCAGAGCCTATTGCCCATGAAGAAGGAGGTATTCATGCCCCCAGACCACCTCTAATCGCCTGCACCCTATGCAATGCCCTGTTTGCTTCAAATTTAGCAAGGATACTGATGGTATCAGGTGACCCTTTCCCCACTGCCACCTTGCTCCAATCTAAGTGGCTTTTGGGAGGATCTTTGCTTACTTAACTTCCTGAGGACTTAAGAGTCAAAAAAATATCTTTTCTCATTCTGATAGTTTAACAGAATATATGACATTAATTCATTTCTTTTTCTGAACAGTTAAGAGCATTTATTTTCTTCTTTCTTTTTTTCTTTTTTTGTTTTTTAAGGTAGGGTCTCACTGTGTCACCCAGGCTGGAGTGCAGAGGTGCAATCACAGCTAATGGCAGCCTCAACTTCCTGGGCTCAAGCAATCCTCGCACCTCAGCCTCCTGAGTAGCTGGGACCACAGGCATGCAGTACCACACCCAGCTAATTTTTTATTTTATTATTTTTTTTCCTGGAGATGGGGTCTCACTCTGTCGCCCAGGCTGGAGTGTGGTGGCACGGGATATCGGCTCCCTGCAAGCTCCGCCTCCCAGGTTCATGCCATTCTCCTGCCTCAGCCTCCCAAGTAGCTGGGGTTACAAGTGCCCACCACCATGCTCTGCTAATTTTTTGTTTTTCTTTTTGTTTTTTTGAGACGGAGTCTCGCTCTGTCGCCCAGGCTGGAGTGCAGTGGCGCAGTCTCGGCTCACTGCAAGCTCTGCCTCTTGGGTTCTCACCATTCTCCTGCCTCAGCCTCCCGAGTAGCTGGGACTACAGGCGCCCACCACCACGCCCGGCTAACTTTTTTGTATTTTTGGTAGAGATGAGGTTTCACTGTGTTAGCCAGGATGGTCTCCATCTCCTGACCTCGTGATCCGCCCGCCTTGGCCTCCCAAAGTGCTGGGATTATAGGCATAAGCCACCACACCCAGCCACGCCTGGCTAATTATTTGTATTTTTAGTAGAGACGGGGTTTTGCTATGTTGGCCAGGCTGGTCTCGAACTCCTGACCTTAGGTGAGTCGCCCGCCTTGGCCTCCCAGAGTGCTGGGATTACAGGCATGAGCCACCGCGCCCGGCCTACCAGGGATCATTCTTACCCCAAACCTCAACATCACGCCATATAACCATGTGACAAACCTGCACATATACCCCTGAATCCAAAATAAAAGTTGAAATTTTTAAAAAGCAAATAAATGATTTAATAGCCATTCAATTTCTATACATTATGAAAGACTCTTAAAATGCCTACTAAAAGAGTAATTAGCTACCATAGCTGAAATGACCATTTTAATAGATATCTAGCATATTTTTCCACTTTGAATTTCACTAATTTAACCAATAATGCCTGAAAGAAACCAATATTCCATTTTTAATAGTTTTAATCCAGTTATCTTCATCTCTACAAATTGTAAGAAAAAAATGCCTTATCCATGTATAGGCATCACCTCATAATTTAAAAGAAAAGGAAATTTTGATGTATAGCAAAGATTTTTCAGTATTCTGATTTCTAATTGCTTCTACAAATAAACTGCAATAAAATGTGATTTAAAGAAAGGTCATTGCCAAAGTTACCTTCAGTTTCTCCTATGTTGTCTTTTAGGAGTTTTGTAGTTTTGCATTTTGCATATATGTCTGTGATCCATTTTGAGTTGATTTTTGTGAAAGTGTAAGGTCTGTGTTTAGAATCTTTTTATTTTTTGCTTGTGGGTGTTCAGTTGTTCCAGCACCATTTGTTGAAAAAATGATTTTTCTCCATTGGGTTGCCTTTGTCCTTTGTCAAGAATCAGTTGACTATACTTCTGTAGGCCTATTTCTGTGCTCCCTATTCTGTTCCATTTGTCTGCTTTTCTGTTCTTTCCGCAATACCACACACTCTTGACTGCTATAGCTTTGTGGTAAGTCTCGAGGTCCAATATGTCAGTCTTCTGACTTTGTTTTTCTCCTTTAACATTTTGTTTTCTATTCTGGGTCTTTTGACTTTTCATATAAACTGTGGAATCTGTTTGTCAATAACCAAAAAATAGCTTGTTGAGATTTTAATTGAGATTTCATCAAGTCTCTATAGATCTAGTTGGGAAGAATTGACATCTTAACAATATCGAGTCTTCCTGTCCTTGTTTTTTTCTTTTTTTTCTTATTGTACTTTAAGTTTTAGGGTACATGTGCACAACGTGCAAGCTTGTTACATATGTATACATGTGCCATGTTGGTGTGCTGCACCCAGTAACTCGTCATTTAACATTAGGTGTATCTCCTAATGCTATCCCTCCCCCCTCCCCCAACCCCACAACAGATCCCGGCGTGTGATGTTCCCCTTCCTGTGTCCATGTGTTCTCATTGTTCAATTCCCACCTCTCATGTTCTCACGTGAGAACATGAGAATTGAATTGTTCAATTCCCATTCTCACATATTCTCATGTGAGAACATGTGGTGTTTGGGTTTTTGTCCTTGTGATAGTTTGCTGAGAATGGTGGTTTCCAGCTTCATCCACGTCCTGCAAAGGACATGAACTCATCCTTTTTTACAGCTGCATAGTATTTCATGGTGTATATGTGCCACATTTTCTTAATCCACTCTATCATTGTTGGACATTTGGGTTGGTTCCAAGTCTTTGCTATTGTGAATAGTGCCTCAATAAACATACGTGTGCATGTGTCTTTATAGCAGCATGATTTATAATCCTTTGGGTATCTACCCAGTAATGGGATGGCTGGGTCAAATGGTATTTCTAGTTCTAGATCCCTGAGGAATCGCCACACTGTCTTCCACAATAGTTGAACTAGTTTACAGTCCCACCAATGGTGTAAAAGTGTTCCTATTTCTCCACATCATCTCCAGCACCTGTTGTTTCCTGACTTTTTAATGATCGCCATTCTAACTGGTGTGAGATGGTATCTCATTGTGGTTTTGATTTGCATTTCTCTGATGGCCAGTGATGATGAGCATTTTATCATGTGTCTTTTGGCTGCATAAATGTCTTCTTTTGAGAAGTGTCTGTTCATATCCTTCGCCCACTTTTTGATGGGGTTGTTTTTTTCTTCTAAATTTGTTTGAGTTCATTGTAGATTCTGGATATTAGCCCTTTGTCAGATGAGTAGATTGCAAAAATTTTCTCCCATTCTGTAGGTTGCCTGTTCACTCTGATGGTAGTTTCTTTTGCTGTGCAGAAGCTCTTTAGTTTAATTAGATCCCATTTGTCAATTTTGACTTTTGTTGCCGTTGCTTTTGGTGTTTTAGACATGAAGTCCTTGCCCGTGCCCATGTCCTGAATGGTATTGCCTAGGTTTTCTTCTAGGGTTTTTATGGTTTTAGGTCTAACATTTAAGTCTTTAATCCATCTTGAATTAATTTTTGTATAAGGTGTAAGGAAGGGATCCAGTTTCAGCTTTCTACATATGGCTAGCCAGTTTTCCCAGCACCATTTATTAAATAGGGAATCCTTTCCCCATTGCTTGTTTTTGCAGGTTTGTCAAAGATCAGATGGTTGTAGATATGCAGCATTATTTCTCAGGGCTCTGTTCTGTTCCATTGGTCTATATCTCTGTTTTGGTACCAGTACCATGCTGTTTTGGTTACTGTAGCCGTGTAGCATAGTTTGAAGTCAGGTAGTGTGATGCCTCCAGCTGTGTTCTTTTGACTTAGGATTGACTTGGCAATGCAGGCCCTTTTTTGGTTGCATATGAACTTTAAAGTTTTTTTCCAATTCTGTGAAGAAAGTCATTGGTAGCTTGATGGGGATGGCATTGAATCTATAAATTACCTTGGGCAGTATGGCCATTTTCACGATATTGATTCTTCCTACCCATGAGCATGGAATGTTCTTCCATTTGTTTGTATCCTCTTTTATTTCATTGAGCACTGGTTTGTAGTTCTCCTTGAAGAGGTCCTTCAGGTCCCTTGTAAGTTGGATTCCTAGGTATTTTATTCTCTTTGAAGGAATTGTGAATGGGAGTTCACTCATGATTTGGCTCTGTTTGTCTGTTATTGGTGTATAAGAATGTTTGTGATTTTTGCACATTGATTTTGTATCCTGAGACTTTGCTGAAGTTGCCTATCAGCTTAAGGAGATTTTGGGCTGAGACGATGGGGTTTTCTAGATATGCAATCATGTCATCTGCAAACAGGAACAATTTGACTTCCTCTTTTCCTAATTGAATAGCCTTTATTTCCTTCTCCTGCCTGATTGCCCTGGCCAGAACTTCTAACACTATGTTGAATAGGAGAGGTGAGAGAGGGTATCCCTGTCTTGTGCCAGTTTTCAAAGGGAATGCTTCCAGTTTTTGCCCATTCAGTATGATATTGGCTGTGGGTTTGTCATAGATAGATCTTATTATTTTGAGATACATCCCATCAATACCTAATTTACTAAGAGTTTTTAGCATGGAGAGTTGTTGAATTTTGTCAAAGGCCTTTTCTGCATCTATTGAGATAATCATGTGGTTTTTGTCTTTGGGTCTGTTTATATGCTGGATTATGTTTATTGATTTGCATATGTTGAACCAGCCTTGCATCCCAGGGATGAAGCCCACTTGATCATGGTGGATAAGCTTTTTGATGTGCTGCTGGATTCGGTTTGCCAGTATTTTATTGAGGATTTTTGCATCGATGCTCATCAGGGATATTGGTCTAAAATTCTCTTTTTTTGTTGTGTCTCTGCCCGGCTTTGGTATCAGGATGATGCTGGCCTCATAAGATGAGTTAGGGAGAATTCCCTCTTTTTCTATTGACTGGAATAGTTTCAGAAGGAATGGTACCAGCTCCTCCTTGTACCTCTGGTAGAATTCGGCTGTGAATCCGTGTGGTCCTGGACTTTTTTTGGTTGGTAGGCTATTAATTATTGCCTCAATTTCAGAGCCTGTTATTGGTCTATTCAGAGATTCAACTTCTTCCTGGTTTAGCCTTGGAAGGGTGTTTGTGTCGAGGAATTTCATCCATTTCTTCTAGGTTTTCTAGTTTATTTGCATAGAGGTGTTTATAGTATTCTCTGATGGTTGTTTGTACTTCTGTGGGATCGGTGGTGATATCCCCTTTATCATTTTTTATTGCGTCTATTTGATTCTTCTCTCTTTTCTTCTTTATTAGTCTTGCTAGCGGTCTATCAATTTTGTTGATCTTTTCCAAAAACCAGCTCCTGGATTCATTGATTTTTTTGAAGGGTTTTCTGTGTCTCCATTTCCTTCAGTTCTGCTCTGATCTTAGTTATTTCTTGCCTTCTGCTAGCTTTTCAATGTGCTTGCTCTTGTTTCTCTAGTTCTTTTAATTGTGATGTTAGGGTGTCAATTTTAGATCTTTCCTGCTTTCTCTTGTGGGCATTTAGTGCTATAAATTTCCCTCTACACACTGCTTTGAATGTGTCCCAGAGATTCTGGTATGTTGTGTCTTTGTTCTCATTGGTTTCAAAGCACATCTTCATTTCTACCTTCATTTTGTTATGTACCCAGAAGTCATTCAGGAGCAGGTTGTTCAGTTTCCATGTAGTTGAGCGGTTTTGAGTGAGTTTCTTAATCCTGAGTTCTAGTTTGATTTCACTGTGGTCTGAGAGACAGTTTGTTATAATTTCTGTTCTTTTACATTTACTGAGGATTGCTTTACTTCTAACTATGTGGTCAATTTTGGAATAAGTGCAGTGTGGTGCTGAGAAGAATGTATATTCTGTTGATTTGGGGTGGAGAGTTCTGTAGATGTCTATTAGGTCTGCTTGGTGCAGAGCTGAGTTCAGTTCCTGGATATCCTTGTTAACTTTGTCTCGTTGATCTGTCTAGTATTGACAGTGGGGTGTTAAAGTCTCCCATTATTATTGTGTGGGAGTCTAAGTCTCTTTGTAGGTCTCTAAGGACTTGCTTTATGAATCTGGGTGCTCCTGTATTGGGTGCATATATATTTAGGATAGTTAGCTCTTCTTGTTGAATTGATCCCTTTGCCATTATGTAATGGCCTTCTTTGTCTCTTTTGATCTTTGTTGGTTTAAAGTCTGTTTTATCAGAGACTAGGATTGCAACCCCTGCCTTTTTTTGTTTTCCATTTGCTTGGTAGATCTTCCTCCATCCCTTTATTTTGAGCCTATGTGTGTCTCTGCACGTGAGATGGGTTTCCTGAATACAGCACACTGATGGGTCTTGACTGTTTATCCAATTTGGCAGTCTGTGCCTTTTAATTGGAGCATTTCAGCCATTTACATTTAAGGGTAGTTGTGTTATGTGTGAATTTGATCCTGTCATTATGATGTTAGCTGGTTATTTTGCTCGTTAGTTGATGCAGTTTCTTCCTAGCCTTGATGGTCTTTACAATTTGGCATGTTTTTGCAGAGGCTGGTACCAGTTGTTCCTTTCCATGTTTAGTGCTTCCTTCAGGAGCTCTTGTAGGGCAGGCCTGATGGTGACAGAATCTCTCAGCATTTGCTTGTCTGTAAAGGATTTTATTTCTCCTTCACTTATGAAGCTTAGTTTGGCTGGATATGCAATTCTGGGTTGAAAATTCTTCTCTTTAAGAAAGTTGAATGTTGGCCCCCACTCTCTTCTGGCTTGTAGAGTTTCTGCTGAGAGATCCGCTGTTAGTCTGATGGGCTTCCCTTTGAGGGTAACCCGACCTTTCTCTCTGGCTGCCCTTAACATTTTTTCCTTCATTTCAGCTTTGGTGAATCTGACAATTATGTGTCTTGGAGTTGCTCTTTTCAAGGAGTATCTTTGTGGCATTCTCTGTATTTCCTGAATTTGAATGTTGGCCTGCCTTGCTAGATGGGGAGAAGTTCTATATAATATCCTGCAGAGTGTTTTCCAACTTGGTTCCATTCTCCCCATCACTTTCAGGTACACCAATCAGATGTAGATTTGGTCTTTTCACATAGTCCCATATTTGTTGGAGGCTTTGTTTGTTTCTTTTTATTCTTTTTTCTGTAAAGTTCTCTTCTCGCTTCATTTCATTCATTTCATCTTCCATCACTGATACCCTTTCTTCCAGTTGATTGAATCAGCTACTGAGGCTTCTGCATTCTTCACGTAATTCTCATGCCTTGGTTTTCAGTTCCATCAGGTCCTTTAAGGACTTCTCTGCATTGGTTTTTCTAGTTAGCCATTCACCTAATTTTTTTTCAAGGTTTTTAACTTCTTTGCCATTGGTTCGAACTTCTTCCTTTAGCTTGGAGTAGTTTGATCATCTGAAGCCTTCTTCTCTCAACTCATCAAAGTCATTCTCCATCCAGGTTTGTTCCATTGCTGGTGAGGAGCTGTGTTCCTTTGGAGGAGGAGAGGCACTCTGATTTTTAGAGTTTCCAGTTTTTCTGCTCTGTTTTTTCCCCATCTTTGTGGTTTTATCTACCTTTGGTCTTTGATGATGGTGATGTACAGATGGGGTTTTGGTGTCGATGTCCTTTCTGTTTGTTAGTTTTCCTTCTAACGGTCAGGACCCTCAGCTGCAGGTTTGTTGGAGTTTGCTGGAGGTCCACCCCAGACCCTGGTTGCCTGGGTATCAGCAGCAGTGGCTGGAGAACAGCAGATATTGGTGAACAGCAAATGTTGCTGCCTGATCGTTCCTCTGGAAGTTTTGTCTCAGAGGAGTACTGGCCGTGTGAGGTGTCAGTCTGCCCCTACTGGGGGGTGCCTCCCAGTTAGGTTACTCGGGGGTCAGGGACCCACTTGAGGAGGCAGTCTGCCCATTCTCAGATCTCCAGCTGCATGCTGGGAGAACCACTACTCTCTTCAAAGCTGTCAGACAGGGACATTTAAGTCTGCAGAGGATTCTGCTGCCTTTTGTTTGGCAATGCCCTGCCCCCAGAGGTGGAATCTACAGAGGCGGGCAGGCCTCCTTGAGCTGCGGTGGGCTCCATCCAGTTCGAGCTTCCTGGCTGCTTTGTTTACCTACTCAAGCCTCGGCAATGGCTGGCGCCCCTCCCCCAGCCTCACTGCTGCCTTGCAGTTTAATCTCAGACTGCTGTGCTAGCAGTGAGCAAGGCTCAGTGGGCATAGGACCCCCTGAGCCAGATGTGAGATATAATCTCCTGGTGTGCCATTTGCTAAGACCATTGGAAAAGCGCAGTATTAGGGTGGGAGTGACCCGATTTTCCAGGTGCCATCTGTCACCCCTTTCTTTGACTAAGAAAGGGAATTCCCTGACCCCTTGCACTTCCTGGGTGAGGCAATGCCTCACCCTGCTTCGGTTCATGCTCGGTGCACTGCACCCACTGTCCTGCACCCACTTTTCAACACTCTCCACTGAGATGAACCCCATACCTCAGTTGGAAATGCAGAAATCAGTCTTCTGCGTCACTCACGCTGGGATCTGTAGACTGGAGCTGTTCCTATTTGTCCATCTTGGTTCCACCCTTCCTGTCCTTGTATATGGAATATCTTTTATTTGGATTTTCTTATATTTCTTTGATCAGAGTTTTGTAGTTTTCTTCATGTAGATCTTGGACATATTTCATAAAATTTATACTTTTTTGTAGCTAGTGTGATTGGTATGATTTCAATTTCAAATTCAAGTTGTTCATTGCTGGTATATAAGAAAACTTTTTTTTTAATCAACCTGGTATCCTGCAATCTTATGAATAAAATTGCTTATTAGTTTTAGGAGAAAAATAAAGAACCTTAACATTCAAAGCATTGGTTGTAAACATCAGTTCCCTCTAAAGGAAACCAAGAATCCTTAAAAAATAGCTGTTTTCCAATCTGGGCAGAAATGTGCAAGATAAGCCTAGAATATGTTGTCATGCCTGATAATAAGGAAGCTATCAAAGAATATTAAAATTATGTCTAGAGGGCTCAAGAGCCAATTCAGTGATGTTTCCACTTGCCAAATACGGTATAATACAATGTCAACACCAATAAGAGTAATAACTACGATGTATTAAAATACATAAGACATGTTTAAATGTATGATTTCATAATACTATAATAGGTCAACATTGAAGATAGCAAACTTTACCATTTGCATATTAATAAAGGAAAAACTAAAGCATTTATCCTGCCTTTCCTATAAGAACTATACCAATGGATTGCCAAATAGTAGATGAAGGGAAGTTTCTCCTTATAGTATTCTATTATAGCTAATAAATGAAGGAATAATAGGATTCCACCATTTTGCAGCTTCTAAGGAATTAATCTAACACTGATTGCCAATGGCTGTTAATATGACAAAAAGAGAGACAAACACATACTATGTGTCTCCTGTGGAAGATGACAACCTCATCTATGAAATATTCTTGGAGGAAAAAACAAACTAAATCAGAGCAAGCCTCTAAATTTGATTATCTATTTGCCAAATTGGCATAAAACATTTGTTCATCTGATAGTGAATTACTCAGCTTATGTGAAATTTTCCAGAAAGCTATGCTCCATAAATCCATAGATCCTAGGTTGGTTTACCAGAAATAATCTTAGATAATGGTATATCCTGCTGAACTCTCCCACTAGCAAATATTACTAGTTATTTATCTGGATATCTGTCATTAGCATATTTACAAGGAGATTTAACTGAATGGCCTTATCTTCTTTTTTTCCCAGGGAAATCCCTCTGTGAGAGACAGAACTATAGACCTATTGTTTAACCATTTACTTTCTTCATGTTCTTTCAGCTAAAACATATCAAAAGTTCACAAGTATAAAATGAGACAAATGGAAAAGAATAAAAAATCCAGAAATCATATAAAATTTTTCTATATCCTAGGGATAACTAAGAATCAATACAGAAGCAATGAATTGTTTAATAACAGTGTTAAGAAAGTTGAGTCATTGTGGTGCTCTATTCCCCAAAGATCCTTACCTCCTGGTATGCACAACCTTATATAGTTCTCACTCACAGTGTATCATGGTTGGTTTGTGTAACCAAAAGCATATGGCAGAATTGATTATAAAACACTATGATTGTAAAAGGTAGGATTATAAAACACTATGATTTATATCTTCGGTGCATTCTCTTTCATCTCTATCCCTATATAGCAGACAGGGGAGCTCTGGGGAAAATAGCAATGTCAGCAGCAGCCCTCTGGGGAAGTCAGCAAGGAATTCAGCCTCCAGCCAGGAGTCAGTGAGGAACTGAGGGCTACCAATAACTATATGAGTAAATTTAGCGAGATTTTCTAGGCTGTTAAGCTTTGAAATGATTGTAACTCTGACCAATAGCTTACCTGCAGCATTGTGAGAGATGCTGAGGCAGAATCACCCAGATAAGCTGTTCTCAGGTTCCTGACTTGATAATGTGAGATAATTTTTTTTTGTTTTAATATACTATGTTTAGGAATAATTTTTTAGGCAGCAATAAAAAAATACAGTTTGGCACTAAAAATGGGATATACCATAACAAAAATCTAAAATGTGGGAGAGGAAGTGGGCAGCACCTGGATGGATGAAGGACTTTAAAGAGAGCATTGGCGAAAATCTAAATTGCCTTAATCAGACTGTTTGTTGAATTTTTGACTTAGAAGAGGTTGTTGGTGAGGGTTCAGAAGAAAGGAAAATCTTATTGGAAATTTGAGGAAAAAAGAGTCTCATTATATAGTGGTAGAAAGTTTAGCGACAGTCACCAGAAGTAATGTGGAAGGTACAAAAGTTACCTAGTGACCTGGATGATCTAGCTAAGGAAATTTCCAGCCAAAATGATGAAAATGCCACATAAATACTATTTATGGTAAAACCTAAGAGTGATTTGCTAAAGAAAGGGATGTTATACAAAAACAATTAGAACTTGTGAGTTACGAAGATTCCCAGCCTCTTCAGATGATGATTAATACTAGAATTAAGAAATGGCCATGAGCAAAGATCAAATCTAGGAAATCCTCAAGAAAACATGGTTTAAAGTGAAGCTGAGGGTGTGAGCATAAAATTCTTTGTTAAGACCTTCTAAAAATGAAAAGTTGTGCCTCAAAGTGTCACTAGGTCAGATTTCTTTTTAAAGCTCCCTTATGGTTGCAAGAGTGTGATTCCCGGATGCTTCAAATCAAACAATAGAGCTCTAAGAAGATTAAGAGTGTTGTCCCTCACTAGAAGTCCAAAGGAGAGAAGTGGTCATCTTGAAGAGACCTATAGATGTGCTTTTGTCTAATGGGGTGAACTCCAGAAAGATGCACAGGAGACCTACAAAGCTTTCAAGAGAATTATACATGCAGAAACATCACCAACTTGGACTGAAGGGAACAGAGACAGTACAAAATGAAAAGAAGCCTTAGCAACCCAAAAATAAACAAGATGCTTGTGGAGAAACTATTCAGCTGCAAACACAGGCTACTTTTCATAAAAATGAAAGGATGACTTAGTGAAACCAAGAGCCCAGAGAGTATAGCCAAGAGCCATGCAAATTACCTCCTGGGCAGAAGCGGGACTGAATCTTAGTAAGAAACTTCTAACATTTGCCCAGTTCAATTTTATAATTGCTATTTGAATAGCCAAGGCAATCCTAAGCAAAAAGAATAAAGCTGGAGGAATCACATTGTCTGACTTCAAACTGTACTACAAGGCTACAACCAAAGTCTGTAACCAAAACAGCATGGTACTGATACAAAAATAAACACATTGATCAATGGGACAATATAGAGAACATAGAAATAAAGCCACACTTACAACTATCTTATCTTTGACAAAGCTGACAAAAACAAGCAATGGGAAATGGACTCACTGTTCAATATATGGTGCTGGGATAACTGGTTAGCTATATGCAGAAGACTGAAAGTGAACCCATTCCTTACACTATATGAAAAAAAAATCAACCCAAGATGGATTAAAGACCTAAATGTAAGACCTAAAACTATAAAAATCTTGGGAGATAACATAGGAAATACCATTTTGGAGATAGGAATTGGCAACGATTTCATGACAAAAAATGTCTAAAGCAATTGCAACAAAAGCAAAAATTGAAAAAGGGGAGCTAATTAAACTAAAGAGCTTCCGTATAGCAAAAGAAACTGTCAACAGAATAGGTAACCTACAGAATGGGAGAAAATATTTGCAATCTACACATCTCACAAAGTTCTAATATCCAGAATCTACAAGGAAATTAAACATACAAGAAAAAAACAACTCCATTAAAAAGTGGGCAAAGCTAACAACCAAAAAAAGCCTAGGAACAGATGGATTCACAGCCAAATTCTACCAGAGGTACAAAGAGGAGCTGGTACCATTCCTTCTGAAATTATTCCAAACAACAGAAAAAGAGGGACTCCTCCCTAATTCATTTTATGAGGAGGGCGGCATCCTGATACCAAAACCTGTCAGAGATGCAACAAAAAAAGAAAATTTCAGGCCAATATCCCTGATGAACATCGATGTGAAAATCCTCAATAAAATACTGACAAACCGAATCCAGCAGCACATCAAAAAGATTACCCACCACAATCAAGTCGGCTTCATCCCTGGGATGCAAGCCTGGTTCAACATATGCAAATCAATAAATGTAATCCATCGCATAAACGAAACCAATGACAAAAAGCACATGATTATGTCAATAGATGCAGAAAGGCCTTCGATAAAATTCAACAACACTTTATGCTAAAAAACTCTCAATAAACCAGGTATTATGGAATATATCTCAATAATAAGAGCTATTTATGACAAACCCATAGCCGACATCATACTGAATGGGCAAAAGCTGGAAGCATTCCCTTGGGAAACCGGCACATGACAAGGATGCCCTCTCTCGCCACTCCTATTCAACATAGTATTGGAAGTTCTGGCCAGGGCAATCAGGCAAGAGAAAGAAAAAGAGGGTATTCAGATAGGAAGAGAGGATGTCAAATTGTCTCTGTTTCCAGATGACCTGATTGCATATTTAGAAAACACCATCGAATCAGCCCAAAAATTCCTTAAGATGATAAGCAACTTCAGCAAAGTCTCAGGATACAAAAGCAATGTGCAAAAATCACAAGCATCCCTAAAAACCAATAATAGACAAGCAGAGAGCCAAATCATGAGTGAACTCCCATTCACCATTGCTACAAAGAGAATAAAATACCTAGGAATACAACTTACAAGGGATGTGAAGGACCTCCTAAAGGAGAACTACAAACCACTGCTCAAGGAAATAAGAGAGGACACAGACAAGTGGAAAAACATTCCACGCTCATAGATAGGAAGAATCAATATCATGAAAATGGCCATACTGTCCAAAGTAATTTATAGATTCAATGCTATTCCCATCGAGCTACCATTGACTTTCTTCACAGAACTAGAGAAAACTACTTTAAATTTCATATGGAACCAAAAAAGAGCCCATATAGCCAAGACAACCCTAAGCAAAAAGGACAAAGCTGGAGGTATCATGCTACCTGACTTCAAACTATACTACAAGGAAAGAGTAAGCAAAACATCATGGTACTGGTACCAAAACAGATGTATAGACCAATGGAACAGAACAGAGGCCCAAGAAATAACACCGCACATCTACAGCCATCTGATCTTTGACAAATCTGACAAAAACAAGCAATGGGGAAAGGATTCCCTATTTAATAAATGGTGCTGGGAAAACTGGATAGCCATATGCAGAAAACTGAAACTGGACCCCTTCCTTACACCGTATACAAAAATTAACTCAAGACAGGTTGAAGACTTAAAGGTAAAACCTAAAACCATAAAAACTCTAGAAGAAAACCTAGGCAATACCATTCAGGACATTGGCAATTAACCCAAGGTAGACTCAAGATTTAAATGTAAGACCTAAAACTATAAAAACCCTAGAAGAAAACCTAGACAGTACCATTCAGGACATATACATTGGCAAAGACTTCATGACTAAAACAACAAAAGCAATTGCAACAAAAGCCAAAATTGACAAATGGGATCTGATTAAACTAAAGAGCTTCTGCACAGCAAGAGAAACTATTATCAGAGTGAACAGGTAACCTACAGAATGGGAGAAAAGTTTTGCAATCTATCCATCTGATGAACGTCTAATATCTGGAATCTACAAGGAACTTATACAAATGTACAAGAAAAAAACAACCCCATCAGAAAGTGGGTGAAGGATATGAACAGACGCTTCTCAGAAAAAGACATTTATGCACCCAACAAACATATTTAAAAAAGCTCATCATCACTGGTCGTTAGTGAAATGCAAATCAAAACCAAAATGAGATACCATCTCACACCAGTGAGAATGGCAATCATTAAAAAGTCAGGAAACAACAGTTGCTGGAGAGGATGTAGAGACATAGGAATGCTTTTATGTTGTTGTTGGGAGTCTCAACTAGGTCAACCATTGTGGAAGACAGTGTGACGATTCCTCAAGGATCTAGAACCAGAAATACCATTTGACCCAGCAATCCCATTACTGGGTATATACCAAAGGATTATAAATCATTTTATAAAAACACATGCACACATATGTTTATTGCAGCACTATTCATAATAGCAAAGACTTGGAACCAACCCAAATGCCCATCAATGATAGACTGGATAAAGAAAATGTGGCACATATACAGCATGGAATCCTATGCAGCTATAAAAAGAATGAATTAATGTCCTTTGCAGGGACATGGATGAACCTGGAGACCATCATTCTTGGCAAACTAACACAGGAACAGAAAACCAAACACTGCACGTTCTCACTCACAATTGGGAATTGAACAATGAGAACACATGGACACAGGGAAGGGAACATCACACACCAGGACCTGTTGAAGGGTAGGGGGCAAAGGGAGGGAGAGCATTATGACAGATACCTAATACATGCGGGGCTTAAAACCTAGATGACGGGTTGATGGATGCATCAAACCACCATGGCACATGTATACCTATGTAACAAACCTACACATTCTGGATATGTATCCAAGAAATTAAATTATAATAAAAAAATGGGCAAAGGACATAAACAGACACCTTTCAAAGGAAGGCATAAGTGTGGCCAACAACCATATTTTTTAAATGCTCAATATAATCATTAGAGAAATGCAAGTCATAATCACAATGAGATACCATTCTCACCAGTCAGAATGGCTCTTATTAAAAAGTCAAAAAATAACATGCTGGTGAGGTTGCAGAAGAAAGGAATGCTTATAAACTGCTGGTGAGAGTGTAATTCATTCAACCATTGTGGAAAGCAGTGTGGCAATTCCTCAAATAACTAAAAACAGAACTAGCATTCAACACAGCAATCCCACTACTGGGTATATACCCAAAGAATTATAAATTGTTCTACCATAAAGACACATTCACATGTATATTCATTGTAGCACTATTCACAATAGCAAAGACATGGAATAAAACTAAATGCCCATCAACAGTCAACAGGATAAAGAAAATGTGGTACATATACACCATTGAATATTATGCAGCCATAACACGAACAAGATCATGTTCTTTGCAGAGACGTGGGTGGAACTGGAGGCCATTATCCTTAGCAAACTAACAAAGAAACAGAAAACCAAATACCACGTTTTCACTTACAAGTGGAAGCTAAATAATGAGAACATATTGACAGAAATTGGAGAAGAACAGACACTGGGGTCTACTTGAGGGTCAAGGGTAGGAGAAGTAAGAGGTTCAGAAAAAAACAGACTGGGGGTTTTGGTGTATGAAATACTCTGTACACCAAACCTGTGAGTCACAATTTTACCCATATAACCTGCACATGCACCGCTGAATCTGAAATAAAAGTTAAAATATTGAAATATTTCCTTCCTTTTATTTTTTAAATTTATGTGTGTATTTATGAGGTACATAGGGATATTTCAATACATATAATGTATAGTGATCAGACCAAGGTAAGTTGCATATCATGATCAAACACTTATTTTTTTGTGTTGGGAACATTCAATATCTTCCTTTTAACTAATTAAAAGTACTTAATATATTATTGTTAACTATAGTCATCTTACAATGGTATAGAACACTATAACTTATTTCCGCTATTGTGTTGTAATTTTGAATCCTTTGAAAAATCTCTCCCTTTCATTCCCTTCCCCCCACCTTTTCAGCCTCTAGTATCATCTTTTCTTCTCTGATCTCAACTTTTATTAGCTTCCACATATGAATAACAATATGTGATATTTGTCTTTCTGTGCTTGATTTATTTAACTTAACAAAGTGAACTCCAGTTTTACCCATGTTGCAGTGAATGACAGAATTTCATTCTTTTTTATAGCCGAATAGTATTCCATTGTGCATGTAACCCACATTTTCTTTATCCATCCGTTTGTTGTTGGACATCTAGGTTGATTCTACATCTTGGCTATTATGAATAGTGCCACCACAAACATGATGCTGCAGATGTTTCTTTGATATACGGATTTTCTTTCCTTTGGATAAATGCCTAGTAGTGAGATTATTGATCATATGGTAGTTCTATTTGTAGATTTTTTTTAAAACCTCCATACTGTTCTCCAAGTGGCTATACTAGTTTACATTCCCAATAGCAGCGTAGAAATATTCCCCCTTTCTCTGCACCCTCACCAGCATTTGTTATTTTTAGTCTTTTTGATAATTGCCATCTTAATTAGGATAAGATGATAGCTCATTGTGATTTTCATTGGCATTTCCCTGATAATTAATGATGCTGAGTATTTTTTTCATATATTCATTGGCCATTTGTATATATTCTTTTGCGAAATGTCTATTTAGATCATTTCCCTATTGTTAATGGGATTGTTTACTTCTTGCTGTTAAAATGTTTGAGTTCATTGTACATTCTGTATATTAATCCCGTCAGATGCATAGTTTTCAAATATTTTTCCTATTCTGTAGGTTGTCTTTTCACTCTGTTCATTGTTTCCTTTGCTATGCAGAAGTTTTTAAGTTTGATGTAATCTCATTTGTTTACTTTTGCTTTCCTTGCCTATGTTTTGAGGTCTTATTCATAAAATATTTACCAGACCAATTTCCTGAAGTGTTTCACCTATATTTTCATCTAGTAGTCTAATAGTTTCAGGTCCTACCTTTAGGTCTTTGATCTATTTTGAGTTAATTATTGTATAGGATGAGACATGGGGGTCTCATCTCATTTTTCTGCACATGGATATTCAGTTTTCCCAGTTTGATGTATTGATGACTCTCCTTTCCCCAATAGGTGTTGTTGGTGTCTTTTATCAAAACTCAGTTGGCTCTATATATGTGAATTAATTTTGCAATTCTCTAGCCTCCTCTGTTGGCCTATGCATCTGTTTTTATGCCATTACCTTGCTGTTTTGTTTACTACAGCTTTGTAGTATATTTTGAAGTCTTGTAGTGTCAGCTCTGTGTTTTGCTCAGGATTGCTTTGGCTATTCCACTTTTTTTTTTTTTTTTTGGCCTTATACAAATTTTAAGACTTTTCTAATTCTGTGAAGAAAGTCATTGGTATTTTGATAGGGATCGTGTTTAATTTGTAGATTGCTTTAGGTACTATGGTCATTTTAACAATATTTTTGGAGCCATGAGTATGGGATGTTGTTCCATTTGTTTTTATCCTCTTCAATTTTTTTGTCAGTGTTTTGTGGTTTTCCTCATAGAAGCCTTTCAGTTCTTAGTTAAATTTATTCCTAGGTATTTCATTTTTTGTAGCTATTGTAAATGGCATTATCTTCTTGATTTCTTTTTTAGCTATTTTGTTGTTCATGAATAGCAATGCTACTGATTTTATATGTTAATTTTTTTATCTTTACTAAATTCATTCATCAATTCTAAAAGACTTTTGGTAGTCTTTAGGATTTTCTATATATAAAATCATATTGTCTGCAAACAGGAACAATGTGACTTTTTACTTTCTAATTTGGATGCCCATTATTTCTTTCCCTTATCTAATGTTCTTGCTAGGACTTCTAGTACTGTGTGGAATAAAAGTAGCAAGAGCGGGCATCCTTCTCTTCATCCAGTTCCTACAGGATGTTACTACAGGATGTGGGTTTGTCATATATGGCATTTATAGTGTTGAGTTACCTTCCTTCTATACCTAACTATTGGAGAATTTTTACTATGAAGGGATGTTGAATTTTACCAAATGCTTTTACTGCACCTACTGAGGCAATCATATGGTTTTTGTCTTTCATTTTGTTGATGTGACATATCACATTTATTGATTTGCATATGTTGAACCATTCTTGCATTCCTAGGACAAATCTCATTTGCTCATTATCTGTTATCTTTTTGATGTATTGTTACATTTACTTTGCTAATATTTTGAGAATTTTTATGTCTATGTTCATCAGAAATATTTGCCTGTATTTTTCTTTTTGTGTTGTGTCCTTGTCTGGTTTTGGCATCAGAGTTATGCTTACCTCATGGAATGAATTAGGAAGAGTTCCCTTTGTTTCCATTTCTTGGATTACTTTGAGAAGACTTGATATTATTTAAAGGTTTGGTAGTATTCAGTGGTGAAGCCATCCAGTCCTGGACTTTTCTTTTTTGAAAGACTTTTTATTACTGATTCAATTTTATTACTTATATTGTCTTTCAGGTTTTCACCTTCTTCTTGGTTCAGTCTTGATAGGTTGTATGTAACCAGGAATGTATCTATTTCCTCTAGGTTTTTGAATTTATTGGCATATAGTTGTTCATAGTAGTCTCTAACAATCCTTTGTATTTCTGTGGTATCCATTGTGGTGTATGCTCTTTTTATTTCAATTTATTTGGGTCTTCTCACTTCCTTTCTTATCTAGCTAGTGGTTTGTCAATTTTGTTTATCACTTCAAATAACCAACTTTTTGTTTTGTTGATCATTTGTATTTTTTAGTTAAATTTTATTTCTGCTCTGGTATTTATTCTACAAATTTGGGGTTTGGTATGTTCTTGCTTTTCTAGTTTCTTGAGATGCATCATTGGGTTGTATGTTTAATTTCTATATATTTGTATAGTTTCAGGTGTTCCTCTTGTTGTTTACATCTAGTTTAGTTTCATTGTGCTCAAACAGGATACTTGATATTATTTTGAATTTTTAAAAAGTTTTTGCAACTTGTTTCTTGTCCTAACCTACAGTGAATCCCAGAGAATGTTCCATGTGCTGGTGAAAAGAATGTGTATTCTACAGGTGTTGGGTGAAATGTTCTGTAAATGTCTTTTAGTTCCATTTCATCTATGGTGTAGTTTAAATCTGATGTTTCTTTGTTGATTTTCTATGTAAATGATCTGTCAAATGCTGAGAATAGGGTGTTGAAGTCCCAGCTATTTTGTATTGGAGTCTATCTATCCCTTTAGTTCAATAGACCCCAATAACTCTAAAGGGTGAGCTAGACCCCAGTATATCTCTGGGTGATGCAAGGTTGGATGCACATATATTTACAATTGTTGTATTCTTTTTCTGAATTGATTGGTTTATTATTAGAATACAGTCTCCTTATCACTTACACCTTTTGACTTGAAGTGTATTTTGTGTGATATAAGTATAGCTACTACTGCTTACTTTTGGTTTCTATTTGCATGAAATACCATCCCTTCACTTTCAGTCTGTGTGTGTCTTTAGAGGCGAGGTGAGTTTCTTGCAGGTAGCATATAGTTATGTCTTGAGTTTTTATACATTCACTCAGTTTATATTTTTTAATGAATTTATTTTGTTTTAATTCAAGGTTATTATTGATAGGTGAGGACTTACTCTTGTCATTTTTTGGATCCTTTTCTGCTTTTTTTTTTGGTACATCCTTTACTTTTATTGTTTGTTTTTGCAATTGGATGGTTTTCTATAGTGAAAATGTTTAATTCCTTTCTCTTTCTCCATTGTGTATTGGCTCTTCCAGTGAATTTTGTAGTTTTGCATGTTTTCATAATGGTGGTTATCATCTTTTCCTTCCAGATGCAAGACTCCCTTGAGCATTTCTCATAACGCCAGTCCCTTGGTAATGAATTCTTTGTTTTTGCTTGTTTGTAAAATATTTTATGTCTCCTTCATTTCTGAAGGATAGCTTTTCTGGATGTAATATTCTCGGCTGCCAGTTTTTTTTTTCTTTCAATATTTTGAATATATCATTCCAGCCCCTCCTGGTCTGTGAGGTTTCTGTGAGAAATCCACTGTTAGTCTAATGGGAATTTACTTATATGTGACTTGATACATTTCACTTGCTGTTTGTAGAAGTCTTTATCTTTGACTTTTGATAATTAGACTATAATTATAATCTCCATCTCCATTGCTGGAGATGGAAATGGAGCCCAGTGCCTTGGAGAGTACCTGTTTGGATTGACTCTATTTGGGGTTCTTTGCAATTCCTGTATCTGCATGTCCATCTCACCCACAAAATGGGAATTTTTCAGCTATTGTTTTATTAAATATGTTTTTTTAGAACTTTCCTTTCTCCTCTTCCTCAGGAGTGCCCCAGTGTGAACATTTGTTTGTATAATTGTGTTCCATAAATCTCGTAGGCTTTCTTGATTCTTTTTTATACATTTTTATTTATCTGTGTTACTTCAAAAGACTTGTCGTCAAGTTTAGAAATTCCATCTTTGCTTTGTCTACTCCATTGTTGAAGCTCTCAATTTTATATTTTATTTCCTAATTGAATTATTCAACTCTAGGATTTCTGTTTAGTTTTTTGTGACTTGTGACTTTTATCTCTTTGTTAAATTTCTCATTCAAATTAGGAAACATTTTCCTGATTTCATTGAATTGCCTATCTATATTCTCTTACATATCATTGAGTCTCCTTAAGGTTATTATTTTGAATTCCTTTTCTAGCATTTGGTATATTTCCTTATGATAAAGGTCTATTACTGGCGAATTATTATGTAGTAGTAGAGAGGTCTCTCTCTACTCCCCCACTACACTCAGTGCTCTCCCTTTTATTCTCCAGGCAAATCTTAGCTATTTATTCGTTGTGTTGGTCTTTTCTTGCGGAGGAAATGAACACCAGGCATCTCTGGTCAGCTCCCCTTGACTCTTTGTGCCTCCTTTTTTGAACAGGAATACCTTCAGAGGTTGCCCTGTGCCTGTGACATCTTGATTGTCAGGTATGTGGGGGATGAACAGCTTGTCTCTTTAATTTCACAGTTCAAGAAGAATTGCAATCAGGAGTCATACTTAAAGAACTCTATCCAGGAAGCCTCACACTCACCTGGACCTGACTTAGATTATGAGAATCTGGACTTTGAGCTGATAATCAGATAATACCAAGCAGTAGCAAAAATTGTAAGAACATTTATGCAGTTTTTGTTCAAGAAAATTTTTATTTTTTGTGCTTACTTGACGTGTAATAATTGTATATATTTTAGGATACAGAGTAATATTCAAAATATATAATGTATAATAATCAAGTCATGGCAATTAGCATATCTGTCATCTCAAACATTTATCATTTCTGTGTGTTGGGAACATTCCATTCTTCTAGCTATTTAAAAATATACAGTAAGTTATTGTTAATTATGGTTACCCTGCAGTGCTATTACACACCAGAGCCTCTTCCTCCCATCTAGCTATAATTTTGTATTGATTAACCAAACTGTCCATATCCTTCCCTCCACCCTAACCTACCAAGCCTCTAATAACCACAATTCTACTGTCTACTTCTATACTCTCAGCTTTTGTAGCACCCGTGTATGAGTAAGAATATGCGGTATTTATTTTTCTGTGCCTGATTTATTTCATTTAACAAAATGTCCACTGGACTCACCCATTTTGCTATGAATGACAGGAATTCATTTTTTATGGCTGAATAGTATGCCTTTGTGTGTATATCCATTCCTCTGTTGATGGACACTTAGGCTGATTCCATATCTTGGCTGTTGTGAATAGTGCTGCAATACACATGGGGGTACAGATATCACTTAAGACATTTTTGAGGAAAAAATGCCAAAACTTGGCAAAATTAAAAGTATTCATACCCTACAACCTTAGCCATTTTACTCGTTCATAGGGAAACTCACATAGGAACATAAGTAAACATGTATAATGATATTCATTGTAATATTGTTTATGGGGTACTAAAGTCATCAACCTAGAGGCCATCATTAAAATAATGAATAACTAAAATATAGCATAGACATTTAATAGATGATGAATATAGCAGTGAGAAAAAGCTAGAGGTTTACAAACAACAATATAATTAAATCTTTTAAAAAGTAGGGCTGAGTAACCAAAAAAAGTCCAGGACCAGATGGATTCACAGCCGAATTCTACCAGAGGTACGAAGAGGAGCTGGTACCATTCCTTCTGAAACTATTCCAGTCGATAGAAAAAGAGGGAATCCTCCCTAACTCATTTTGTGAGACCAGCATCATCCTGATACCAAAGCCCGGCAGACACACAACAAAAAAGAATTTTAGACCAATATCCCTAAGGAACATTGATGTGAAAATCCTCAATAAAATACTGGCAAACCGAATCCAGCAGCACATCAAAAAGCTTATCCACCATGGTCAAGTCGGCTTGATCCCTGGGATGCAAGGCTGGTTCAGCATATGCAAAACAATAAACATAATCCATCATATAAACAGAACCAATGATAAAAACCACATGATTATCTCAATAGATGCAGAAAAGGTCTTTGACAAAATTCAACAGCCCTTCATGCTAAAAACTCTCAATAAACTAGGTATTGATGGAATATATCTCAAAATAATGGCAGCTATTTATGACAAACCCACAGCCAGTATCATACTGAATGGGCAAAAACTGGAAGCATTCCCTTTGAAAACTTGCACAAGGCAAGGATGCCCTCTCTCACCTCTCCTATTCAACATAGTGTTGGAAGTTCTGGCCAGGGCAATCAGGCAGGAGAAGGAAATAAAGGGTATTCAGTTAGGAAAAGAGGAAGTCAAATTGTCCCTGTTTGCAGATGACATGATTGTATATCTAGAAAACCCCGTCGTCTCAGCCCAAAATCTCCTTAATCTGATAAGCAGCTTCAGCAAAGTCTCAGGATACAAAATAAATGTGCAAAAATCACAAGCATTCTTATACACCAATAACAGACAAACAGAGAGCCAAATCATGAGTGAACTCCCATTCACCATTGCTACAAAGAGAATAAAATACCTAGGAATCCAACTTACAAGGGACGTGAAGGACCTCTTCAAGGAGAACTATAAACCACTGCTCAAGGAAATAAAAGAGGACACAAACAAATGGAAGAACATTCCATGCTCATGGATAGGAAGAATCAATATCGTGAAAATGGCCATACTGCCCTAAGTAATTTATAGATTCAATGCCATCCCCATCAAGCTACCAATGACTTTCTTCACAGAATTGGAAAAAACTACTTTGAAGTTCATATGGAACCAAAAAAGAGCCTGCATTGCCAAGACAATCCTAAGCAAAAAGAACAAAGCTGGAGACATCACACTACCTAACTTCAAACTGTACTACAAGGCTACAGTAACCAAAACAGCATGGTACTGGTACCAAAACAGATATATAGACCAATGGAACAGAATAGAGGCCTCAGAAATAACACCACATATCTACAACCATCTGATCTTTGACAAACCTGACAAAAACAAGCAATGGGGAAAGGATTCCCTACTTAATAAATGGTGCTGGGAAAACTGGCTAGCCATATGTAGAAAGCTGAAACTGGATCCCTTCCTTACACCTTATACAAAAATTAGTTCAAGATAGATTAAAGATTTAAACGTAAGACCTAAAATCGTAAAAACCCTAGAAGAAAACCTAGGCAATACCATTCAGGACATAGGCATAGGCAAAGACTTCATGACTAAAACACCAAAAGCAATGGCAGCAAAAGCCAAAATAGACAAATGGGATCTAATTAAACTAAAGAGCTTCTGCATAGCAAAAGAAACTACCATCAGAGTGAACAGGCAACCTACAGAATGGGAGAACATTTTTGCAATCTACCCATCTGACAAAGTGCTAATATCCAGAATCTACAGAGAACTAAACAAATTTACAAGAGAAAACCCCATCAAAAAGGGGGTAAAGGATACGATCAGACACTTCTCAAAAGAAGACATTTATGCAGCTAACAGACACATGAAAAAATGCTCATCATCACTGGCCATCAGAGAAATGCAAATCAAAACCACAATGAGATACCATCTCATGCCAGTTAGAACGGCAATCATTAAAACGTCAGGAAACAACAGGTGCTGGAGAGGATGTGGAGAAATAGGAAAGCTTTTACAGTGTTGGTGGGAGTATAAATTAGTTCAACCACTGTGGAAGACAGTGTGGTAATTCCTCAAGGATCTAGAACTAGAAATACCATTTGACTCAGCAATCCTATTACTAGGTATGTACCTAAAGGATAATAAATCATGCTGCTATAAAGACACATGCACACGTATGTTTATTGTGGCACTATTCACAATAGCAAAGACTTGGAACCAACCCAAATGCCCATCAATGATAGACTGGATTAAGTAAATGTGGCACATATACACCATGGAATACTATGCAGCCATAAAAAATGCTGAGTTCATGTCCTTTGCAGGGACATGGATGAAGCTGGAAACCATTCTCAGCAAGCTATCACAAGGACAGAAAACCAAACACTGCATGTTCTCACTCATAAGTTGGAATTGAACAATGAGAACACATGGACACAGGGTGGGGAACATCACACACCGGGGCCTATCGTAGGGTGGGAGGCTGGGGGAGGAATAGCATTAGGAGAAATATTTAAATGATGAGTTGATGGGTGCAGCAAATCAACATGGCACACGTATACCTATGTAACAAACCTGCACATTGTGCACATGTACCCTAGAACTTAAGGTGTAATTAAAAAAAGGATTGAGTAAATAAATAAAATAAATTCTGTTAACAAAATACAATTTATATATATTTAAAAGACGCATTTGCCAAATAAAACTTTGCTTTTCACTGGTACTTATCTAAGTATAGGCATTAACTGATCTATGCTGGGTGCCTATAAAAGGTAGAGAAATGAATGTATTATAGGTAATAAAGGATAAAAAGATAAAACAATTTATGCTAATGAATTATGAACTGAGGGATGATTACCTCATCTCTCGATATCTGAGGTCCCTGAGAAATAAAACAGGCATACAGAAAGGAAGAAATAGACTATCAAAATACATACGGAGAGCAGAGACAGGAGGGAAGAAGGCAAAATGGCTAAGCGATGTATAATATTTTTGGCTAAAGAGCTTGAGTGGTTACTGTGAGCCATTAGAAACTCCAGCCTCTAGCTAACCTCCTTCATAATTGACACCATCCCTGGCTCTCTTTCAGGCTTTTTCATATGTTGTACCATGACAAAAGTATCAGAAATTATGAGTACCTTAAGCTGGAGAAAAACTCCAGGTGATATGTATTGTTTTTCTAGCTAATGGATGGAAGGGAACGATGATAGAAGGGGTCTGAGATACTGTTCTACTGGGGTAAAAAATACTTGAGAACTTTTATACTCAAATTTCCCAAATAGGGGTATCTGAAACATCTTGGGAAATTAAGTAATTCCAGGTCTCTGCCTCCTGATTCTCTTTTCAGTGCATCAAATTCCCCTTAAAAAACAGGTTTGAGGGCATTTGAAAAGTGACTAATTAGGTAAGATTCATATCATATTCAGAAATTGTGTTGCATTAACGCAATATGAAAATGCTGCTATTAGCCACACTTATGTCTTATTAACAGTATAAAAGCATTAAGGTGACTTGCTTGGGCAGCCAGTGGTACTGCTGGCCTCTCTGGCACCCGTATTAATTACAAAGCCATCCTTGAAAGGGCAGTGTGATAAGGTTGGCTGAAGATGAACAGAAATATGGGACTGTGTTTTTCTATTTCTCTCAGTTCCTTCTCCACTGAAACCTTAATGGTACTTGGGTAAATGATACTCAAGAGCTACCAATTCTGAGACCCTTAAGCCATTAAAACCAGGGAGGGAAAAAGTGTTGTGTGTTACAAAAAGCAGGCCAGGAGAGATGGCTTATGCCCAGTAAAAAATCAAAAACTCATTGCTTGCTCGGGAAACCAGGTGTGAGGAAGGAATTTGATACCCATCTGGATGCTTAAATCTTAAAATAATATGGAGGAGGAAATTCATAGAATTGAAAATGAAGAGGGGAGCAACAGATCCTAAGCTGGAGAGGGAAACTGGGTAAGACTGACTTTCCTAGCCTACCGAATAATGAAAATATCACCAGGCTCAGCTATCCTGGAGAAAATAAAGGCAGAGATTCATCGAGTGTCATGTTTTCGCACATGTATTAATTGTGCTGATTTTTATTGTTCATGAAACTTTTCCATAAGTGCATGTCAGAAAATTTGATATTTTGTATATTGACCGTCTTTAGATTGTGCTTTTATGTACAGGGTGTTATTAACCAAATCTGTGCTGAAATGCTAAAATTTATCTAAAATGAGAAATGCGCATGCAACTTAGCAATGATCATCTTGGCGGCTTTTCTAAGAAGAGGGAAAGCATGCATTTGCAGAGCAGATAATAAGGCATATTCATCTAAATTCAATTCTTCAAAGTAAAAGTCAACCATCATAAAAAGCCAACCCCTTACGTGAAGGTACAATTACATCTTTCTAAATTATCTATTCATACAAAAATGCTGAGCTTCCAGGGCAGTAAAGGGAATGACCAGAGAGAGATTTCTTACCTACACTTTTGAAGACTAGATTTCAGATGGCCCATGCCCTATTATAAGTAAATTCAAAGAAAATATTATAATAAGCACAAATAATATAACAGCTCTTAAGAAAAGCAAAGTCATATTATTGTAGCATATATTATTTGCCTTGCTGAAAACCATAGCCTTAGTCCTTCCTGGATGAATTACAGTTTCTTAACCATCTGTGTAAGGAGAGGCCAGAAATCACCGGAGTAAATGGGATGGGTAAGGATGGGAACATTCAGTCCAGGAAATTAAATGCAGGAGGACAGTGAAAGATAGTCCATGATCACTGACAGAGAGCAACTTCCCTTGCAGCCAGAAAGGGCAGATGTTGCTAAAAACCCTTCAGTGAATTCTCTGCCTTGGAGTTTACCTACCTGGAGGAATGGGGTGAGCAGATGCTTTAACAATATAAATTCCCCATGCGGGCAGGGACAAAATACTTAAGGAGTCAGAATCACATCGCCAGAGGTGATTAAGAAATTTACTGTGAACAGATGGATGTATCAGTGACTGTAAAGGGCAAATAAGCAGATTTTCACAGATATTAGGAAGAAGATTCCACCGTGTTCTGATGCCCTGATCCTGTATGCATGCAGGCTCCAAAAAAAAAGGGGCTGTTGGATCCTTAATAAACTATAACATCCTTAGGAGGCAGTCAGGAGCAGAGGATAAAGCATGGACTTTTGAGTGCCTGAACCTAAATTCCTTCAATTGTTTTTCTGCAGTTTACTTAGTTTATGAGAACCTCAGTCTTCTCTGCAGAGTAAGGACAGTAAAATCCTTTGAGGATGCCTGTGGTAATACAGAACCCAGTGCTTGGCATATAATGTAGCCTCAATGAATCATCTGGAATCTTATAATTATTATTACCATTAACCTTTAGTACTTACTTGTTGACATTCTTATACAATTTTGGACAGAGCTTTCAGAGGTCACTCCTTGGGATCAATGGTAATGTTATTTGAACCTGTGATCTGTATAATGAACACTTCTCTAAAGGGCAAATATCACAGTATTTTTAGAGGATCGTCTACATTTGGGGATAATACCATTCGTATCTGAGATTATCATAACAAGAAAAAGGAAATTTCCAAAATCAAGTTAAAGGAAAAGAGAAGTCTGAGAAGTAGATCTAGACAAGGAAAAATGAGCTGTGGAAATTATTGACATGCCCAAAACTACCAAAATTAACCTATGGATCTAGTAAACCACTATCAAATAAAGAGTATACAAAGTTCCTCTAAACAGCATTTCTTTTAAAGTGTACATGTGTGCCTTATCTGGTCTGCACAGCAGAGGGTATCGATGTTCTGTGCAGTTTGAGCTTCTGCCTGCTATATAGCAATTGAAAACTCAAAAAGATGCAAAAGAGCAGTAGAGATGATGGAGGGTACAAAATTTGTTTTAAAGCCAGAAAAGCAAAGGGTAAAGATGCCTGGGACTCAATAATAAAAATGTTTCTAAAATGAAGAAAAGACACTCTCTCCTCATAGAACTTTTTCAGTGAAATTGCCCTGACACCTTCCTCTACATACTCTCAACTTTTGTCTCACAAAAACTCTGGCAGCAAGTGAGCAACTCTCAGCTGCATTTCACAGGTGAGGAAATGGAGAGTTAGCAACTTGGGGTGATTGTGGGAGACTCAGGTTTGAAGCTGGGCTCCGTTTCCAATATCTCACTCTCTCTACACACAGAGACTCAATGGAATCTCTTTCTCTTGAGAACTCCAAGAATTGATTTCATTTTTGAGAGATGCAATTCCCTCTTGGAGAGAGAATTAATGATATCTTTCCCCATCAAGATTCTTTCCAACTTTTGATGTCTCTGCATTTTTCTTCTCTGAGCCTGGGCTACTGGTTGACCTACTTTGGAAGCAGAAGAAAAAGAACCTATAATAGAAGGAGTCAGCACTAAAATGTCATAAGTACCTCTGAGTTTTAATGAGGTGGCTATAAAAATAAAAATTTTGTATGTGATGACACATCACATTGCATTGCCTAGGGTGTTATGAAACATATAAGCTGATTGACAGTATTGTCAAAAACAAACTTAAAAATAGAAAGTATATACCTATATGTCAATAACAGTTTTGAAATAGGCTGGATGTCAGTACACAGCAGCAGCCTGTGAAAGTTTGACCCATATGAATTCTTAATATTTTTGGGAACTGAGTAACTGTGTACAAACTGGCATTTTCTAGGATGCCTTTTCCTGCCATCTATCCTTGCCTGTGTTCAAATGAAGGCCTTGCCATTTCTTGACCTCACTGATTTCCAGTTTCTTCATCTATAAAATAAGGATAATAGAATCTAACTCATTAGATATCCCCAGGGGTAAATAAAATAATGCAAGTATAGTGTTTACATGATGTTAGTGTATGTAACTACCATTAAGTAGTAACTGTTAGCTTTCCTCATGAGTGTCCTTTCTCAGGCTCTGCCAAGAGTAAACATGACCTTGAGCACCACTGCCCTTCAACCTAGAAGTCAGTGCCACTGCTGCTGGTTCTATTGTACTCTTCAGCACTAGCTCTGACAACCAGAGGTATTCATTTTCTAGGGCTGTCCTAACAGAATATTTTAAACTGGGTAGCCTTAAACAACAATCACTTACTCTCTCACAGCTCTAAAGACTAAAGGGCTGAAATCAAGATGTGAGCAGGGCCATGCTCCCTTTGGGTCCTGAATTGGTGGGTTCTTGGTCTCACTGACTTCAAGAATGAAGCCGTGGACCCTCACGGTGAGTGTTACAGCTCTTAAAGTGGCATGTCTGGAATCTGTCCCTTCTGATGTTCAGATGTGTTCGGAATTTCTTCCTTCTGGTGGGTTCGTGGTCTCGCTGGCTCAGGAGTGAAGCTGCAGACCTTCACGGTGAGTGTTACAGCTCTTAAGGCAGCGCATCTGGAGTTGTTCGTTCCTCCCGGTGAGCTCGTGGTCTCGCTGGGCTCAGGAGTGAAGCTGCAGATCTTCGTGGTGAGTGTTACAGCTCATAAAAGCAGCGTGGACCCAAAGAGTGAGCAGTAGCTTGATTTATTGCAAAGAGCGAAAAAACAAAGCTTCCACAGCGTGGAAGAGAACCCAAGCAGGTTGCCAATGCTGGCTCGGGCAGCCTGCTTTTATTCTCTTATCTGGCCCCACCCACATCCTGCTGATTGGTAGAGCCGAGTGGCCTGTTTTGTCAGGGCGCTGATTGCTGTGTTTACAATCCCTGAGCTAGATACAAATGTTCTCCATGTCCCCATCACATTAGTTAGATACAGAGTTTCCACACACAGGTTCTCCAAGGCCCCACCAGAGCAGCTAGATACAGAGTGTCGATTGGTGCATTCACAAACCTTGAGCTAAACACAGGGTGCCGATTGGTGTGTTTACAAACCTTGAGCTAGATACAGAGTGCCAATTGGTGTATTTACAATCCTTGAGCTAGACATAAAGGTTCTCCATGTCCTCACCAGAGCAGCCAGATACAGAGTGTCGATTGGTGCACTCACAAACCTTGAGCTAAACACAGGGTGCCGATTGGTGTGTTTACAAACCTTGAGCTAGATACAGAGTGCCAATTGGTGTATTTACAATCCTTGAGCTAGACATAAAGGTTCTCCATGTCCTCACCAGAGCAGCCAGATACAGAGTGTCGATTGGTGCACTCACAAACCTTGAGCTAAACACAGGGTGCTGATTGGTGTATTTACAATCCCTGAGCTAAATATAAAGACTCTCCACGTCCCCACCAGACTCAGGAGCCCAGCTGGCTTCACCTAGTGGATCCTGCACAGGGGCTGCAGGTGGAGCTGCCTGCCAGTCCTGCGCCCTGCGCTCGCATTCCTCAGCCCTTGGGTGGTCGATGGGACTGGGCGCCGTGGAGCAGGGGGTGGTGCTCGTCGGGGAGGCTCCGGCGGCACAGGAGCCCATGGAGTGGGTGGGAGGCTTAGGCATGGTGGGCTGCAGGTCCCAAGCCCTGCCCCGCGGGAAGGCAGCCAAGGCCCGTCAAGAAATCGAGCACAGCGCCGGTGGGCCAGCACTGCTGGGGGACTCAGTACACCCTCCGCAGCCACTGGCCCGGGTGCTAAGTCCCCCATTGCCCGGGGCCAGCAGAGCTGGCTGGCTGCTCCGAATGCGGGGCCCACCAAGCCCACGCCCACCCGGAACTCCAGCTGGCCCGCAAGCGCCTCACACAGCCCCGGTTCCCACTCGTGCCTCTCCCTCCACACCTCCCTGCAAGCTGAGGGAATGGGCTCCGGCCTTGGCCAGCCCAGAAAGGGGCTCCCACAGTGCAGTGGGGGACTGAAGGGCTCCGCAAATGCCACCAAAGTGGGAGCCCAGGCAGGGGAGGTGCCCAGAGCAAGCGAGGGCTCTGAGGACTGCCAGCACGCTGTCACCTCTCACCTTTAAGACTCACTAGAATCCTTCCTTTTCTCGTCCTAGCTTCTGGTGGAGGCCATCAATCCATGGTGATCTTGGCTTATAGAAGCATCACCCCAGCCTCTGCCTCTGTCGCCCTATGCAGTTTCTTGCATGTGTCTCTGTCTTCCTGTGGCATTTTCCTCCTATAAGGACACCAGTCATATTGGATTAAGGCCTGCCCTAATGGCCTCACTTTAACTTGATTATATCTATAAAGACCCTATTTCCAAGTAAGGACACATTCACAGTACTGAGGATTAAGGACTTCAACATATCTTTTGTTTTGTTGTGGGGAGGGCATACAAACCCACAATAACAAGTTTCTGCCTTGTTCATTTATTCATCCAATTAACTGTTTTTCTTATGTGCCATGCAACATGCTTAAGCAAGACAGATAATGGTCCCTACTCATGGAAATACCAGTCTAAAGAGGGAGACCGGCACTAAAGAAATAACAAAGTAGTAACTGACTACAATGTTAGTGACAGAGGGTGTTATGAGAGCATATAACAAGAATCCCTAACTTAGTCCTTGGAAAGGGAAGCCTTCCCTGCAGAACTGGAAACGCAGCAGGAGCAAGTGAGCTCAAGGAATTAGGTGGGTTGAGGCAGCAAGTTATATGCAGAGTTCTAAGGAGCAGAAAGAAGATACTTGAAAGAAATTAAAACAGTGTGGCTGGAGAGCAAGAGGCCAGGGCATAAAAAGTAGCCAAATTTCCAAGGCCAAAAAATGACTATAAAGAACTTGATCATAAGAGCAGTGGCATCTGTGGAAGAATTTTAGGTAGAGAAGTATTCTTATCAGGCTGTTGCCTGCTACCATTTATGCTGAATAAACCACGAACAAATTTTCATAGCTTCACAAACTCCATGTAGAAGCTGATTCTGTGCCTCTTAGCTAAAGCTCTTCCAAATTCTGATCGTTTTCTTTTCTATTTCATGGTCATTAATATCATAGTTGATGTCTGCATCATCTCCACTCTGCATTCATTTCTTCTCTGTAGAATTATATTCTATATTATATTCCTATCACCAGAACACTATCTGGACCTCCAGTAAGAGAAGACATGGAACACTTGATTCAAAAGCCTTTATTATATACATATATATATGTGTGTGTGTGTGTGTGTGTATATATATATATATATCATGTATACATACACACACACAAATCAACTTGGAGTTAGCCCTTTAACAGAGTGTAAATTAAAAATGCGAAGCACTAGAAAAAGTATGTTAAGCTTAGTGATTGAAAAAGATAAGCTCTTTTCACCTAATTGGAAATGTCATGGAACTCTCTATAAATTCTGCAAAATTGATTTTGTTAAGTTTTTATAATTTGATAACATTAAGTATACATTCATGTCTTGATGCTCTTTTTCCTTAAATGTTCCTTTATATTGGCTTTGAAACCCAACAAAATCAAGTCATACTTCATTTGCAATTGTCAAGCAAATGAAAGATAAACTGCAGTGGTTTATCCAAACATTTGATTCATTCTAGATCTGTTAAATGTTTCAAGTGCAATGGGATCATATCAAATTCTAGGCTCTAAAGAAAAAACTACTTTATTCGACTCTGCTGTCTGACGCACAGTATTGTTTAACCGGGAATCATAAATACCAGGATTTTAGTTTGAGTTTGAGACCACCCAGTGACTCAGGGATTAATGCCCCCTGCCATTAGGCAGGAATATTAAATTAAGGGAAATGCCCATCTTGTACCTTTACTAAATGTAATTTATAGTTTAACTATCATATTAAATCCTTTAATTGAAATTTGTAAAACAAATGGCAGTGTTAGTAATTCCTTTATCAGCTTCCAATTCTCTTTCTACTTAACACCCACCTCTAACCCAGGGCAAATATAGTTCCCAAATGCAATCCTTGAACTTGGGAAAACGTCATTGAATCTTCACATTGCCTAACCTTCGTGTTCACTATTCTCCAAGATAACACATTTTCGTTTGTCATACAAATGCGCTCATTACTTTTTGTGGTACAAATGCATATTAATAGGGGCTTTCTAGCTTAACGTTATCTGGACTTCTGGCTTACACTGTAATTATACATAAAAAAGAACAATAGTTCAAACAGAACAAGGAACAGAAAAACAGAAACAAAATGTCAACTAAAGAGGTGGAAAGTCAAAAAGCAAATGAAAAACAATAGCAAACCTACAGAATAAGAAGTACAGAGTGACTAAAACAATTGGAAAAAGCTAGAATTAGCAGAATATCATTATCATTTTTCCCCACTAGGTTGCTCTCTGCAAAGGCAGTTTTTTGTTTTTTATAATTGGTGCTTTCCAAATATAAGTGTACAGTGGGCTTTTTCTCCTACTATGTGCCTAAATATTTGACAATTTCTCCCTATCCAGAACAGAGAAAAGTATAAGGGAGGCAAAACCCATTAAATATTTAAAGGTAAACACATACTCCTACAGCCTTAAACCACAAGCCAGAAATGTCTATTAGTTCCACTAGATCACAGGTAGGATCAGATTGAGGGAAGGGTTGGCCAGCCCACAGTGTGGGAAGGAAAAACCTGCATAAGAGATAAAGAAAAGATGCCAGGAGAACCCATTTGCTTGAAGGAGGCAAAGCTAATGGGACAGCAAGGTGGCGGAGGAGGCCAAGGAGACAGCTCCAATCAAAGGGAGCGTGCCCCCAGGCATGAGGCATTTAAGCTATCTGAGGAAGGTGCCTGGGGCTTTCCACTCCTCTTAGCTGGCCCATGAGTATCCATGTTAAGCTATTTCCTTCTTACTCTGAGAGCAGGTACCTTTCTTCACTGTACAAATACAGCTTTTCCCCCAGCAGACTTCCCAGCAGCTTTGGTACCAGTTTGCTATCAGTTACTATTTCTGCCATGTAAAAGCAGATTCTGGCCAAGTTTTCTTCTCTCTTTTATCATCATTAACATCAAAGTCAATGTCTATTCATTCTCTCCACTCCGCCTTCATGTCCCCTGTGGTATTCTCATCCACGTTTGCCAGATCCCAACCCCGGGACACGATCTAGATCTCAGGATAGAAGACATGGAACATTTGGTGCAAGTGTATGAAGAATCAACTAAAAGCCCCACAGCTATTGCTAGAAAACTAGAGAACACTTTTGAACATTCTCCTGAAACCAGAGAGATGCTTCCCCAGTGGGATGGTCATGGGGTCATGGGTACCCCCAACCCCCACCCCACTGGTCATCACCCTCACCCCAGCAACTCCTGTGCCTCTTCTGAGTATGCACTGATGCTTATAGGAAGGTGCCAGAGCCGGTAGGGCCAGACTCTTCCCAGTGCAACTGTACCTGCCTGGGGCCCGTTTCCGCCTCACACTGTGGTGGGGCAGCACCCCAGTTCTATGTAACATTCATTGTGGGTTTTCTGTAAATCCCATTCATGGCTGTGCCTCTGTTCAATGCTGAGAGAGAAACCCAGAATCTGCAGCAGTCTCTCGTTTCTGCCATCTGCTGTTCATCTGCCAGGGAATCTGTGAGCCAACCCCTCCCTCCCCAGCCTCCCGGTCAAGAACCCCTGGGAATTCTCAAGCTTCCTTTCAGGTTCTTCCACCCTCATTTGCAGAGAAAGTCTTGAAATCAGTAAAAATGCCTCTGCTGCTGCTACCTTCACCTGACATATTGCTTCCAGACTATAATCTGAGGGACACCTTCTCCTCATAGTTCATGGCCTGAATCCTCTCTCCTTCCTGGAATGTCTTGAGGTTTTGCCACTTTCTTCAGAGGAGGGTTCAGAGTAAGTGCTGTGGGTCCTTTCCAGCATCTGGTCCCACAACAGTGCCGCTAGTTCAAGCAGCTTCTCTAAATGAAAATCCCCTTCTCTAAACGAAAGCATATTTACATTTCCTTCACGTTTCTATCAGGGTCACAGGAGTAGAGATGGAGGCATAAGTCTTTGTTTCTGCTGCTTTGTTTCATATTGATTTTCTAGCTTGGTTTCTCACAGCCCTTCTATCAAGGATTGAGACCATTTTCTCCAAATGTGAGAATGTAGCTTGTTTATCCTTGACTCCCAAACAGCTAGTAGAGGGCAGGTTTAAACATGGTCAAACCTGCATCATGCATCAAACCTGTAGGAGCTAGGATCAATCAGCGGGCATTTTGATGTCCCCAGCAAGTAGCACATGAAAAACCACACCTTTATACCCACAACAAATAATCACCCTTGGGAAAAACACAATAACTATTTTTCTGCATTTTCAAAATGAATTTCCTGTGCACTGAGGGCAGTTCCTCAGAAATCAGAGATGACCTTCACCTTCTCTCCCTCTGAATCCCTGGATCTAAGTGATCCAGGGCCCAAACACAAGTTCTAGAGCTTTCTTCACCATTTCTTGGGTCATTGTATAAAATTAGACCCCTCGCAGCCTTCCCTGGCAAGCCAAAGTTCCCAAGGTCACTTTGCAGATGAGGCACAACTGGAGTTACTGTTGGTGACTTCAATTAGTAGATTAGGAAAGGAAGAAAAAAAGAAAAATATAGATATCCCAAGATCAGAGATATTTCCAATAAGAATTGAATTCATGTGTCACTTAATGATAGGGATATGTTCTGAGAAACATGATTAGGTGATTTTTTATTACATGAACTTCGCAGGGTGAACTTAACACAGACCTAAATGGTATAGCCTGCTGCATCCTTAGGCTATATGGTTTGACCTGTTGCTCCTAGGCTATAAACTTGTACAGCATATTACTATACTGAATACTGTAGGCAATTGTAACACAATGGTAAGTATTTGTGTATCTAAACATAGAAAAGGTCCAATTAAAAAATGGTATAATAATCTTATGGGACCACTGTCCTATATGCAGTCCTGTCACTGAAAAAATTGTCACTATGCTGCACATGACTATATTTCTAGGTTTCACTTTTTTTTCTGTTCCTTTATTTCTTCCCTTTTGACATATTTTTAAACAGAGAAGATGGAAACTATAGTTTTTCAAGAGCCTTCAATGTGCTGGGCTCTGTGTTGGCACTTTCCTGGAGTTTTATTTAGTTCTCCGAAGACCCCTGCAAGATAAGATTTCAGGTAGTCAAACTAAGGTTGGCCAGTAAAGGGATTTACCTACAGTCACAGGTGACAGATTCACAATTCAAATTCAAGCATCTAATCCCATAACTAATGTCCCTTCCTCTACCCCATACCATCTCTCAAAAGCTTCATTCTATGGGAATTCTTCAATCAATACATGGATCGATACGTGGCCAAATTAAGGAGGCAACACACTGCAGAGAACGCCCATTGCACCCATCTCAGTTCAGGAAGCCTGGATTTTTCTTGTTCTTTCCATGAACCAGCTGTGTGACCTTGGACTGTTCATGTAGTCTGTCTGCCTCTCTTGTTATCTCCATAAAATTTATTTCAATAGCTGGATTATTTCTAATGTCTTTTTGGATCTAATATTCTGTGATTCTGATATATAAGTAGATGAAGCTCTTTGAATAAATTAATATATTGGAAATCAAGACACAATTCTTTCTAACTCTTCCCATGATATCCCTCCCCTGAAGAACTCAATTTCCAGGCACTAGTGTTCTCATCACCATAGACATTACCACTTTGACAATGCCATTTCATTCACCTTTAGAATTTAAAAATCGTCCACTAAGAGTGCATTACAAAAATCACTCACAGGCAAAGGTTAAAAAGTGGCTGCTGAATATAATGAATTTCTGAAGAGTATTCAGTCCCTGATCCTTCTAATACAGACACTGCTTCTCAACAATAAAGGAATGATAATAATTGGAAGCAGAGTCCTTAAAACACACACCTCATATTCATCCCTCATCTTTGCAGCAGTCCTATCGTAATGGAACAAGAGCCTTTCCATGCTTAAAGGAAACTCATTTAGTCTCTTCATTCAGATTTTATCTTAAGGAGAGGAAACAATAGACATTTTGATGCCAACCAGAGCCCTCACTTGCACTCCTTGTTGCTAAGATGTGTGGGTGTCCTGTGGGAATTGGGCAAGGATGGATGAAATTCAGGGCAGCTGTTTTTCTTTTCTCTGCCGTGCAGTTCCCACTATAAATTAAGCCTTTTTCAATTTTCTTAGTCTTGAGTTTCAATGGCATTAGCATCTTCCTCCTCCATGTTCGTTATCATCCCTGACAAACGTTTCCAGAAAAAGTGTTTCACTGTGGTTCTTGCAACATTTTCTCTAAAAATACCGACACTCCAAAAGGTAAACGGGGAAAATGTAACTTTAACGTGATAGTATTCAACACACACACACAATAACACTATATATTTTCTGTAGTCATATGAGTACAAATTCACTGAAACATCTGGAAGGAGATACAACAAACTAATGATCGTGGTTTGGTGGTTTCCTCTGAGGAGTAGAGTGAGAGGAGAAAGGGATCAGGGAGGATGTGTCAGAGGGATTTTAGCCTTGTCTAAAATTTCTTAACGTCTTAACAAGAAAACAAAAACAAAAACATATTCTAAAACTCTAAAACAAAATAGGTCTAAAGAAAATGAAAGGCATGTACTAGTCTCCTTTACTCCCAATGGTTAGAATGGTTCTTGGATCTCTGAAACCCTTTTGCTCATGGAGAAGTGTGCTCAGTTATTGACAATTTGGGGTGTGCGGTCATCTACCTCCCACTATCTGCCAGGAAAGCCAGCCTGGCAACCCCAAAGAAAGTTCAGTGATTATTTCACATTTGGTATAATTGAAATAAACAGGACAGATTCAGAATCTGATGTGGGCAGAAATGAGGAATGGCCCCTTGTGCTAATCATCCTATCTCTGTATCCTCTGCAGAGGTATAGGAACTCCTGTCCAGGCATCGAGGTTTCCTGCAAAGATCAATCCTGGGATTGGTGAGAGTGACCCAACAGTCCCTGTCCCTGCCTCTCACTGCCTGCTTTCCCTTCTATCATCTTTCAACATCTTATCAACACCCCCACTGACCCATTTACTCTAATGTCAGGCTTTTTTGTTCTTCCTGACCCCATGAGAGTGCCCATCACCACTTAATCTTGGGTAGCAGCCATACTGCTAGCCTCCTCTTCTAGTTCTGGGACCCTGCAGACCCTTCCATCTCAGAATGTCAATAGGTTGAACAATTATAAGGTAAACATTTTACAGCACACATCATACTTTGTGGGGAAATATTGAACATGTTTCCCTCAAGGTCAGGAAGAAGACCAAGTTGTCTATTACCACCAATTCAACACTGTTCTGAAGTCATAGCCAGCAAGACAAGAATAAAAATTAAACCACGTGGGTAGAAAAAGAAAACAAATCTGTAACTGTCATAGATGACATGATATATAGAGATAACTTATACTAATCTACAGACACATTATTTGAACGGGAATTTAGCCGATATAATACCAGGCAAAAAATCTATTGCATTTCAACACAGCAATGAAAAAAGAGGCTACAAAAAAAATTTTAAGTACCATTTACGTTAGCATCCAAAACTATGAAGCACCTAGGGAAAATAATTTAACAAAATCTTAACATAAAGGAGAAAAATGACAAACAGAAAATATAGAACATTTATTATTTTTAAGTGGTCTAAAGTGTAGTGCAGGTATTAAAATGTTTAAATAAATTATGTTTAATGTTTAAATGAAAGTTTTCAGAGGTGATTATGAAAACAGTATTTTTATAATAACAATATTCTTCAAATAATAGAAATGTCACTGAAATCATCTACCTGCTGGATTTGATATATTTTTTGCATGAGCACCTGCAAAATGCCAAATGAACAGGCATAATTTATCTAAAACAGTTTATAGGCTGGGCATGGCGTCTCACACCTGTAATCACAGCACTTTGGGAGGCCCAGGTGGATGGATCACTTGAGGTCCGGAGTTCGAGACCAACCTGGCCAACATGGTGAAACCCTGTCTCTACTAAAAATACAAAAATTAGCCAGGCACGGTGGCACACAGCTGTAGTCCCAGGTACTTGGGAGGCTGAGGCAGGAGAATCACTTTAACCCGGCAGGCAGAGGTTGCAGTGAACCGAGATTGCATCACTGCACTCCAGCCTGGGCAACAGAGCAAGACTCTGTCTCAAAAATAAATAAAACCATTTATGAATACTTAGTAAAAATAATATAAATGTATATAAAATAAAGTTATATTTCTATAACTTTATATTATAAATAAACCAAATAGCAAATACTATTACATTATTGTAGATTTGTCACCATATAGGACAAACACTAATAAGTGGGGAATTAAACTCTATTTAAGGATAAAGAACATAGCAAAAAAACTCAGCATGCTTTATAACTTTTATGTCAACTGAAAATTTTCTTTTAGTTTATTTAATAACTTGAAACAAGTTTTATAGATGTATAACCTGCTGTTGAATAATAACCACAGACAAATACATAGGAACACTGGGTGCAGGGCTGAAGTGCCTTAATACATCTACCAGCAATATTCCCTTAGTCTTATCTGATAAAAAGCTGCCTCCCATAGTTCCTAAAATCACTGACTGCTTTGGTATTTTGAAACGGTTACACTTTTTCTTTTTAAGTTGTCCTTTAGGTGGAGTATTTTAAATATGAGTGCTAATGTGGAGTTTTTTATTTTTTATTTAGTTATTTATGTACTTTTATTGATATATCATAGTTGTACATATTTTGAGGGTACATGTAATTTTCTGATACATGTATACAACATGAATGATCAAATCAGGGTAAATAGTATATCCATCACTTTAAATGTTTCTCTTTGTGTTGGAAACCTAATTCTTCTATCTCTTTTGAAATATACAAAAAAATTAGTGTTAACTACAATTTCTCTACTATCAAATATTATACCTTACTCCTTCCGTCTAACAATATTTTTGTATGCATCAACCAGCTTCTCTTGATCCCCCCACTCCCTTCCCAGCTTCTAGTAACCACCAGTCCACTCTCCACCTCCATAAAATCCACTTTTTTAGCTCCACATATGAGTGAGAAAAAGTACTATTTGTCTTTCTGTGCCTGACTTATTTCACTTAACATAATGTCCTCCAGTTCCCACAATGTTGCCACAAATGATGGGATTTCATTCTTTCTATGGCTAATATTCCACTGTGTATATGTACCACATTTTTAATACATCCATCTGTTGATGGACACAGGCAAATTTCACATCTTAGCTGTTGCGAATAGTGCTGCAATAAGCATGGGAGTGCAGATATCTCTTCAGTATATTCATTTCCTTTCTTTTGGACATATACCCAGTAGTGGGAATGCTGGATCATAAGGTACTTCTATGTTTAATTTTTTGAGTAACCTCCCTACTGTTTTTCATAATGACTGTACTACTTTACATTCTCACCTGACCATTCCTTTCTCTTCATCCTCATCAGCATTTAATATTTTTTGTCTTTTGGATAATCATTCTAAATAGGATGAGGTGATATCTCGTTGTGGTTTTGATTTACATTTCCCTAATGATTAGTGATGATGAACATTTTTGCATATACCTGTCAGCCATTTCTATGTCTTCTTTTGAGAAATATCTATTCAGGTCTTTTGCCCATTTTTTAAATCGAATCATTTGTTTTTTTGCTATTGACTTGAGTCCCTTATATATTTTGATGATTAATCCCTTGTCAGATGGATGCTTTGCAAATATTTTTTCCTAGTCTGTAGGTCCCTTCACTTTTTGTTTCCTTCACTGTGCAGAAACTTTTTAGCTTGATTTAATCATATTTGTCTATTTCTGCTTTTTGTTGTCTGTGCCTTTGAGGTCTTAAAAAAAAATTGGCCAGACCAATGTGTTATAACATTTCCCCAATATTTCCTTCTAGTAGTTTCATAGTTTCAGGTCTTATATTTAAGTATTTAATCCATTTTGAGTTGATTTTTGTACATGGGGAAAGATAGGTATCTAGTTTCACTCTTCTTTATGTGGCTATCCAGTTTTCCAGCAACATTTACTAAAATGACTGTCCTTTTCCCAATGTATGTTCTAGGCACCTTCATAAAAAATGAATTGGCTGTAAGTGCATGGATTTATTTCTAGCTTCTCTATTCTGTTCCATTGGCCTATGTTTCTGTTTTTATGCCAGTGTCATGCTGTTTTGGTTATAACAGCTTTGTAGTATAATTTGAAACCAGAGAGTGTGATTCCTCCAGCTTTATTCTTTTTACACAAGTTTACTTTAGCTACTCAAGGTCTTTTGTAATTTCTTTTGAACTTTAGGATTTTTTCCTATTTTCATGAAGATATCATTGATATTTTCATAGGGATTGAATTGAATATGTTGATTGCTTTGGGTAGTGTAGACATTTTAACAATATTCTTCCAATCCATGAACATGGGATATCTTTCCAATTTTTGTGTTATCTTCAATTTCTTTCATAAGTGTTTTATAGTTTCCCTTCAAGGGATCTTTCATCTCTTTGGTTAAATTTATTCCTAGGTAAATTTTTTCTTTCATAGCTACTGTAAGTGAGATTGCTTTCTTGATTTATTTTTCAGATTGATCATTGTTAGCATATAGAAATGCTATTGATTTTTATGTTGATTTTGTATCCTGCAATGTTAATGAATTCATTCATTTATCTGTTCTAAGAGTTTTTTTGGTGGAGCCTTTAGGTTTTTCTACATACAAGGTCATGTCACCTGGAATAAGAATAATTTGACTTCTTTCTTTACAACTTGGATGCCCTTTATTTCTTTCTCTTGCCTAATTGCTCTAGCTGTGACTTCCGGTACTATGTTTAATAAAAGTGGTGAATGCGGGAATTCTTGTTTTGTTCCAGATTTTAGCAGGAAAGTGTTTCATTGTGAGCAGGTATATGCAAGCCTACCCCCAAAGTCTGAGGTAGCTGAGAGGCTAAAGAAAGAGGCTGACAAATCCAGTTCCTCAGAAAGAAACATGTCTTAGTTACTTGTAAACAACAGCAATGTCTTTGGTGGCCGAGAGATGGTGGGTCCAGAACCTGTCCCTTAGAAACTATCCATTATATAGCAAGCTTTTAGGGTAAAATTATGTCAGCTATTCATGCCTCAGAATTTTTAAAAGAACCTATTCTACTAGGGAGCCAACTGAAAATATCATGAAGAAAATTAAAGCTTGATTATTTTTTCTTTGTATAGCCAGGAAATAATTCAGGAGTCAGTCTAAATTGTAGGAAAACAATAAAAACTCAAAAATAATGGTTAGGGCTGAAATCTAATAACTGGTAGGCTATAGTTTTATTCTGAAACATAATTTTTCCTTCTCCAGTCCCCCTTTTCTATCAAAGAGAAATCATAGATCAATTTTTTTCCAAAATAATTTGGCCTGATTACGGGTGGATCCACGAGGTCAGGAGATGGAGACCATTCTGGCCAACATGGTGAAACCCTGTCTCTACTAAAAATTCAAAAATTAGCTGGGGGTGGTGGGTGCCTGTAATCCCATTACTTTGGAGGCTGAGGGAGGAGAGTTACTTGAACCAGGGGGTCAGAGGTTGCAGTGAGCCGAGATCACCACTGCACTCCAGCCTGGCAACAGAGCAAGACTCCGTCTCAAAAAAATAATAATTAATAATAATAATAATAATAATAATTCGGCCTGATTATTTGCATAAAGTGCAGCAAGAATAGTGATTGACCATATCAAACTTTTTTGTGTTGGCTTTGCTGAAGCTTTCATAAGGATTTTAGATTAGACTGTCAAAAGCCTTGAGACTAGGAAGCCAAGCCAAGGTTGTATCATCAGACTGTGCTTATAATTGTATGAGACTGTGCTTATAATTGTATGAATTGAGTGAATTCCTCTCTTCTTGAGGTCCAGAAATATCTTGAGGTTCCTGGGCCTGTCAGAAAGTGACATTCTTTGTTTATACAGATTTGGGGTATATGAATGCACTTTACTGCATTGATACACTGTGTAGTGGTGAAATCTAGGCTTTTAACATAATCATTTGTATAGTGTACAGTGTACCCATTAGGTAATTTCTCATTCCTCACTCCCCTCTCACCCTCCCAGTCTTCCAAGTCTCTAGTGTCTATTATCCCACTCTCTATGTCCATGTGTATGCATTATTTAGCTCTCATTTATAAGTGAGAACATGTGCTATTTGAGTATTTCTAAGTTATTTCACTGAGGATAATGGCCTCCAGTTTCATCCATGTTGTTGCAAAAGATGTTACTTCATTCTTTTTATGGCTGAGTAGTATAATGTGTGTGTGCGTGTGTGTGTATATATATATTTTATATAATATTTTCTTTGGTCCTCCATTGATGGACACATAGGTTGACTCCATATCTTTGTTGTGTATAGTGCTGTGATAAATATATGAGTGCAGGCATCTTTTTGATATAATGTTTTTTTTTTCTTTAGGTAGACATGCAGTAGTGAGATTGCTGGATTGAATGGTAGTTCAATTTTTAGTTCTTTGAGAAATCTCCATACTACTTTCCACAGAGGCTGGACTAATTTACATTCCCACCAGCGGGGTGTAAACATTCCCTTTTCTCCGCATCTTCACCAACATTTGTTGTTTTTTGACTTTTTAATAATAGCCATTCTGACTGATATGACATGGCATCTTACTGTGGTTTTCATTTGTGTTTCTCTGATTATTAGTGATGTTGAACACTTTTTTGTACACTTGGCCATTTGTATGTCCTCTTTTGAAAATATCTGTTCATATCCTTTGCCCACTTTTTAATGGGGTTAACTTGTTTGCTGGTTTTTTCCTGTTGAGTTGTTTGAGTTCCTTGTAGATCCTGGATACTAGTCTTTTGTTGAAAGTTGTCTTTATATTCTGTTAATTATTTTATTTGCTACACAGAAGCTTTTTAGTTTAATGAAGTTCCATTTGTTTATTTTTGTTTTTGTTGCATTTGCTTTTCAGGTTTTAGTCATGAATTATTTGCCTAGGCCAATGTCCAAAAGACTTTTTCCTATGTTTTCTTCTAAAATTTTTAGTTTGAGAACTCACATTTAAGTCTGTAATGAATGTTGAGTTAACTATTGTATATGGTAAGAGATGGGTCCAGTTTCATTCTTCCGCATATGTCAAGCTAATTTTCCCAGCACCATTTATTGAATAGGATTTCCTTTCCCTGGTGCATGTTTCTGTTAACTTTGCAAAAGATCAACTGGTTATAAGTATGTGGCTTTATTTCTGGGTTCTCTATTCTGTTTCATTGATCTATGTGTCTATTTTTATAACAGTACCATGTTGTTTTGGTTACTATAGACATGTATAATTTCAAGTCAGGTAATGTGATGCTTCCAGCTTTATTATTTTGTTTCGAATTGCTTTGGTTATTCAGGCTCCTTTTTGGTTCAGAAAGTGAAATTCTTTAATTAACTGCAAGGTCAAAAACCTTGTAAGAGACTCATATAAACAAGGTGTCAGGCCTTTATCTAAAAAATTTACATAAAGGAGACATAGCTACCATATATAGAGCCTATTGAAACATTCCAACTTTTATAATCCTGTCAACCCTTACATTTTTATGTTCTAGTCTCAAAAACTTCTCTCCACCCCCAGATCATTTTACTCTCTCTTGTACAAAAGGCTTTGGGCCCATAGCAGAGGGTTAAGCCAAGTAACCATGGCCCTTTTGTCAATCTTTATCTCGACTAACCTGCCTCAGCACTGACGTAAGAAATTCTGGGTCAGCTTTCTCATTATAATCTTGGTCTTACAGCTTTTAAAATTTCTCCAGCCTAGGAGAAATGCAGCAAACTGGTTTGGGGCCTTTAAACATTGGGGAACCAGGATAGGCTTCCTTTGGTTCACACAAACTTCAACAGTGTTGTATTAAGACTATTGTTTTAACTCTTTCAATTTCTATTTTATTCATTCAATTTTTTAACAGCCATCTAAAGATTCTCACCCTGTTGGGATGAGTCCCATAGCTTTTCCACTTCTTTTTACCTATTCTCTTTTTGTCCATTTACTTTTATGTGTAAGATTTTCTTTATCATTATGAAACAACTTTTAACCTCTACACTATATAAAATTACTTTTCCTTTAGCAAAAACCACATCCTCATGTCTTTTTGATAAACTTCTTCACCAAAAACACATCTTGCTTTCTCACACTCTGTATGTAGAATTGTCTCTCTTATATCTGATAGTTTTAATTACAAATATTAACTAGGAGGAAGTAATTTTGAACTGTTTCATATCAATATTTATATTTAGCTTTCCCATACCATATTTAGCTTTTCTATACCATACAAATGACTCCGACATTTAATGATTTTCTATTACTTAATTTAACATAACATGACTTTAATATTTTTAATTAATAAAAAGAATTTTGAAACTATGACACAGGTACCCTCCCTAATCTCTTCCTTAGTCACCATGGGTCCCAAGTACGCATGTCGCACGCAAGGATGACTGTAAAGGTCAGGACTTCTCTGAGTCCTAAATTTATACACCAAGTGTAGAGCTCAGAACAGAGAAAACAGTTGTGAAGATAACGTCTAACCTTTCCCAGCATAGCCAGGAGGCACAGGTGGGCCAGAGAGAACTCCATATACATCCCCACGCCTTACCATGGCCATTTGTTTAAAGCCTTGAATCTAATGACTCTAAGACATTAAGTCACAGACAAGGCCGGGCACGGTGGCTCACGCCTGTAATCCCAGCTCTTAGGGAGGCCGAAGTGGGCAGATCACAAGGTGAGGAAATGGAGGCCATCCTGGCTAACATGGTGAAACCCCGTCTCTACTAAAAATACAAAAAAATTAGCCAGGCAAGGTGGCGGGCGCCTGTAGTCCCAGCTACTTGGGAGACTGAGGCAGGAGAATGGCGTGAACCCGAGAGGCGGAGCTTGCAGTGAGCAGAGATCACGCCATGCACTCCAGTCTGGGCGACAGAGTGAGACTCCGTCTCAAAATAAAATAAAAAAGTCACAGACAAGTCTGACAAGTATCGAAAATCACAGAAGCAAGTTTTATGACCTTGAGAAAATCCAGCAGAGATAGCCTAAACCTGTCCAACAAGTAGATCCAAGTAAAAATATCTGAGTTATATTTAATTCTGACAATTCTGAAGACATTTCTATTTTACTAACAACTTAAAAATTAGTTATATTTACCAAAGATTACTAAAGTCACATGAACTAAAAGGCATTTCAGTGAGTTTCTATTTTTCCTGATAAAATATTTGATTTAATTGCTTACCTTTCCTTTAAGCCAATTATTAGAGCTTCTTTCCATATTTTGGTAGTGAAATATCATATACACATGACACATATAAACATATAGAGACACAGACACATGGAAGCCGATCATAATAACTTTATAAGATTCTTCATTTACCTGTGTTCAAATAGTATCTCCCCACCCCTTACAGTATCCATCTTTTAATTACCTGTTCAATTGCTCTAAACAATTGTTAGCTAGGCAGCCCTAAGTTTATACTTCCCAAGACATGACTCTTGGGTAAAAATTTACATCATAAAGGCACAGAACTTAGCTCTAAACACCACAATCTGCTGAGACAAAGAAGGGCATAGACAAAAGTCCAGTCAAGACATGATTGCCAGGAAACATATCTTAAATAAAAACAAGATTTGTTATGTAAACTTTAAGCCAATGTCTTCTGTCTTCCCCACTGTAATAGTTTCTAGTGCTTTAGGTGTGGAGAGGGAGATGCCCTTACAACTGCAGATTTGCTTTATAGATGTGAATTCCTTTTACAAAGAGTTTCAAAATAGCCAGCTAAATGCCAGAAAGTTGTATTTTAGAGACCAATTTAGTTTTATACATGGTTTTTCTTTCAGTTTAGCTTGCTTCTTAATTAGATTACTGACTTAAGCCCTGTCTTTGTCAATTTGTGTTGTCATAAAGGAATACCTGCGGCTGGGTAATTTATAAAGAAAAGAGGATTATTTGACACATGATTTTGCAGACTGTACAAAAAGCATGGTGCCAGCATTTGCCTCTGGTAAGGGCTTCAGCCTGCTTCTACTCATAATGGATGGTGAAGGGGTGCTGGTGTGCAGAGATCACATGGCAAGAGAGGAAGCAGGAAAGAAGGAAGGGAGGTGCCAGGCTCTTTTTTTTTTTTTTTTTTTGAGACAGAGTCTCGCTCTGTTGCCCAGGCTGGAGTGCAGTAGCGCGATCTCTGCACACTGCAAGCTCCGCCTCCCGGGTTCACGCCATTCTCCTGCCTCAGCCTCCCAAGTAGCTGGGACTACAGGAACCCGCCACCACACCTGGCTAATTTTTTTGTATTTTTAGTAGAGACGGGGTTTCACCGTGTTAGCCAGGATGGTCTCGATCTCCTGACCTGACCTCATGATCCACCCGCCTCGGCCTCCCAAAGTGCTGGGATTACAGTCGTGAGCCATGCACCTATGCCAGGCTCTTTTCAACTACTAGATTTTGTGGGAACTAATAGAGTGAGGACTCTCTCATTACCACAAAAACAGCACTAAGCCATTCATGAGGGATCCACCTCCATGACCCAAAAGTGTCCCATTAGGCCCCACCTCCAACAAGGGGGATCAATTTTTAAAATATTTTTCACCTTTATTTTTATTTTTTGTAAATACAGGATCTCACATTTTATCCTAGGCTGGTCTTGCACTACTGACCTCAAGAGATCCTCCCCGCCTTGGCTTCCCAAAGTGCTGGGATTACAGATATGAGCCACCATACCCATTCTAGGAATAAAGTTTCATCATGAGGTTTGAAAGGTTATATATTCAAACTGTTGCAACGCCTTTAATAAGTAGGGCAAAGAAAGCATTCAGCTTTCAATTATTTAATTTATGAATAGCAGGCATAGCTGGAACGTAGTACACTTAAAAGGATAATCTATGCTACAGGAATGCTTTGGTAAGCAGTAGTCAAACACCAGTCATGGTTGCCCAGGCAAGGTGGCCAAATAGGAACAGCTCTGGTCTGCAGCTCCCAGTGAGACCAACACAGAAGGGGGGTTATTTCTGCATTTCCAACTGAGGTACCTGGCTCATCTCACTGGGACTGGTTAGACAGTGAGTGCAGCCCACAGAGGGCAAGCAGAAGCAGTGTGGGGCATTGCCTCACCTGGGAAGTGCAAGGGGTCAGAGAACTCTCTCCCCTAGCCAAGGGAAGCTCTGAGGGACTGTGCTGTGAGGGATGGAGCTATCTGGCCCAGATACTATGCTTTTCCCACTGTCTTTGCAACCCACAGACCAGGAGAATCCCTCGGGCACCTACACAACCTGGGCCCTGGGTTTCAAGCACAAAGTTGGGAGGCCGTTTGGGCAGACAATGAGCTAGCTGCAGGAGTTTTTTTTTTTTTCATACCCCAGTGGTGCCTGGAACACCAGCAAGACAGAACCATTCACTCCCCTGGAAAGGGGGCTGAAGCCAGGAAGCCAAGTGGTCTTGCTCAGTGGATTCCACCCCCATGGAGCTCAACAAGCTAAGATCCACAGGCTTGAAATTCAAGCTGCCAGCACAGCAATCTGAAGTTGACCTGGGACACTTGAGCTTGGTGGGGGTGGGGCGTCCACCATTACTGAGGCTTGAGTAGCCCGTTATCCTCTCATAGGGTAAACAAAGCTGTCGAGAAGTTCAGACTGGGCAGAGCCCACTGCAGCACCACAAAGCCACTGTAGCCAGACTGCCTCTCTAGATTCCTCCTCTCTGGGCAGGGCATCTCTGAAAGAAAGGCAGTAGCCCCAGTCAGGGACTTATACATAAAACTCCCATTTCCCTGGGACAGAGCACCTGGGGAAAGTAGCAGCTGTGGGCACAGCTTCAGCAGACCTAAACATTCCTGCCTGCCAGCTCTGAAGAGAGCAGAAGATCTCCTAGCACAGCACTCGAGCTCTGCTAAGGGACAGACTCCCTCCTCAAGTGGGTCCCTGAGCCCCGTGCCTCTGATGGGGAGACACCTCCCAGCAGGGGACTACAGACACTTCATACAGGAAAGCCCCGGGTGGCATGTGACAGGTGCCCCTCTGGGACGAAGCTTCCAGAGGAAGGAGCAGACAGCAATCTTTGCTGTTCTGCAGCCTCCCTGGTGATACCCAGGCAAAAAGGGTCTGGAGTGGACCACCAGCAAACTCCAGCATACCTGCAGAAGAGGGGCCTAACTGTTAGAAGAAAAACTAACAAACAAAAGCAATAGCATCAACATCAACAAAAAGGACAACCACTCAAAAAACCCATCTGAAGGTCACCAACATCAAAGACCAAAGGTAGACAAATCGACGAAGATGAGGAAAAACCAGAGCAAAAAGGCTGAAAATTCAAAAAACCAGAATGCCTCTTCTCTTCCAAAGGATCAAAACTCCTTACCAGCAAGGGAAAAAAACTGGACAGATAATGAGTTTGAGGAATTGACAGAAGTAGGCTTCAGAAAGTGGGTAAGAACAAACTCCTCCAAGCTAAAGGAGCATGTTCTAACCCAACACAAGGAAGCTAAGAAATGTTAAAAGGTTACAAGAACTGCTAACTAGAATAATCAGTTTAGAGAAGAACATTAAATGACCTGACGGAGCTGAAAAACACAGCACAAGAACTTCATGAGGCATACACAAGTGTAAATAGCTGAATCAATCAAGTGGAAGGATATCAGAGATTGAAGATCAACTTACTGAAATAGGCATGAAGACAAGATTAGAGAAAAATGAATGGAAAGGAATGAACAAAGCCTCCAGGAAATATGGGACTATGTGAAACGACCAAACCTACGATTAATTGGGGTCCCTGAAAGTGACAGGAAGAATGGAACCAAGTGGGAAAACACACTTCAGGATATTATCCAGGAGAATTGCCACAACCTGGCAAGACAGGCCAATATTCCAATTCAGGAAATACAGAGAACACCACTAAAATACTCCTCAAGAAGAGAAACCCCAAGACACATAATCATCAGATTCACCAAGATTGAAATGAAGGAAAAAATATTAAGGGTAACCAGAGAGAGAGTAAGGTTGGGTTACCCACAAAGAGAAGCCCATCAGACTAACAGCAGATCTCTCTGCAGAAACCCTAGAAAACAAGAGGAGAGTGAGAGCCAATATTCAACATTCTTAAAGAAAAGAATTTTCAACCCAGAATTTCATATCCAGCAAAACTCAGCTTCATAAGTGAAGGAGAAATAAAATCCTTTACAAACAAGCAAATGCTGAGGGATTTGGTCACCACCAGGCCTGCCTTACAAGAGCTCCTGAAGGAAGCACTAAACGTGGAAAATCAGTACCAGCCACTGCAAAAACATACCAAAATGTAAAGACCAGCAAAACAATCAAGAAACTGCATCAACTAATGGGCAAAATAAACAGCTAGCATCAAAATGACAGGATCAGCTTCACACATAACAATATTAACCTTAAATGTAAATGGGATGAATGCCCCAATTAAAAGACACAGACTGGCAAATTGAAAAAGAGTCAAGACCCATCAGTGTGCTATATTCAGAAGACCCATCTCATGGGCAAAGACACATATAGTCTCAAAATAAAGGGATGGAGGAAGATTTACCAAGCAAATGGAAAGCAAAAAGAAGCAGGGGCTGCAATCCTAGTCTATGATAAAACAGACGTTAAACCAACAAAGATCAAAAACGACAAAGAAGGGCATTACATAATAGTAAAGGGATCAATGCAACTTGAAGAGCTAACCATCCTAAATATATATGCACCCAATACAGGGGCACCCAGATTCATAAAACAAATTCTTAGAGACCTACAAAGAGACTTAGACTCCCACACAATAATAGTCAGAGACTTTAACACCCCACTGTCAATATTAGACAGATCAGGAAGAGAGAAAATTAACAAGGATATTCAGGACTTGAACTTAGCTCAGGACCAAGCAGACCTAATAGATAGCTACAGAACTCTCCACCCCAAATAAATAGAATATACATTCTTCTCAGCACTGCATAGCACTTATTCTAAAATTGACCACATAATTGGAAGTAAAACACTCTTCAGCAAATGCAAAAAAATGGAAATCATAACAGTCTCTCAGACCACATTGCAATCAAATTAGAACTCAGGATTAAGAAACTCACTCAAAACCACACAACTACATGGAAACTGAACAACCAGCTCCAGAATGACTACTGGGTAAATAACAAAATTAAGGCAGAAATAAGTTCTTGGAAACCAAGGAGAACAAAGACACAATGTACCAGAATCTCTAGGACACAGCTAAAGCAGTGTTAAAAGGAAAATTTATATCACTAAATGCCCACAGAAGAAAGGAGGAAAGATCTAAAATCCACACCCTAACATCACAATTAAAACAACTAGAGTAGCAAGCGCAAACAAATTCAAAAACTAGCAGAAGACAAGAAATAACTAAGATCAGAGAAGAACTGAAGGAGATAGAGACACAAAAAAACCTTTTAAAAAACAATCCAGGAGCTGGTTTTTTGAAAAGATTAACAAAATAGATAGAACACGAGCCAGACTAATAAAGAAGAAAAGAGAGAAGAATCAAATAGACACAATAAAAAAAGATAAAAGGGATATCACCACTGATCCCATAGAAATAAAAACTAACATCAGAGAATGCTATAAACACCTCTATGCAAATAAACTAGAAAATCTAGAAGAAATGGATAAATTCCTGGACATATACACCCTCCCAAGAGTAACCAGGAAGAAGTCAAATCCCTGAGTAGACCAATAACAAGTTCTGAAATTAAAGCAGTAGTTAATAGCCTGCCAACCAAAAAAAGCCCAGGGCCAGACAGATTCAGAGCCAAATTCTACCAGAGGTACAAAGAGGAGCTGGTACCCTTCCTTCTAAAACTTTTCCAAACAATAGAAAAAGAAGGACTCCTCCCTAACTCTTTTTATGAGGCCAGCATCATCCTGATACCAAAACCTGGCAGAGATACAACAAAAAAAATTTCAGGTCAGTACGCCTCATGAACATCTTTGCAAGAATCCTCAATACAATACTGGCAAACCAAATCCAGCAGCACATTAAAAACTTATCCACCATGATCAGTTTGGCTTCATCCCTGGGATGCAAGGCTGGTTCAACATATGCAAATCAATAAACACAATCCATCAAAGAACCAGTAACAAAAACCACATGATTATCTCAATAGATGCAGAAAAGGCCATCAATAAAATTCAACACCACTTCATGCTAAAAACAGTCAATAAACTAGGTATTAATGAACATATTTCAAAATAATAGCTATTCATGACAAACCCATAGCCAATATCACACTGAATGGGCAAAAACTTTCCCTTTGAAAACAAGCACAAGACAAGGATGCCCTCTCTTGCCACTCCTATTCAACATAGTATTGGAAGTTCTGGCCGGCGCAATCAGGCAAGAGAAAGAAATAAAGCGTATTTAAATAAAAAGAGAGGGGAAGTCGAATTATCTCTGTCTGCAGATGACATGATTGTGTATTTAGAAAACCCTACCATCTCAGCCCAAAAACTCCTTAAGCTGATAAGCAACTTTAGCAAAGTCTCAGGATACAAAATGAAAGTTAAAAAATCACAAGCATTCCTATACACCAATAACAGACAAACAGAGAGCCAAATCATGAGTAAACTCCCACTCACAATTGCTACAAAGAGAATAAAATATCTAGGAATCCAACTTACAAGGAATATGAAGGACCTCTTCAAGGAGAATGACAAACCACTGCTCAAGGAAATAAGAGAGGACAAAACAAATGGAAACAAAAAATCCATGTTTATGGATAGGAAGAATCAATATTGTGAAAATGGCCATACTGCCCAAAGTAATTTATAGATTCAATGCTATTCCCATCAAGCTACCATTGACTTCCTTCACAGAACTGGAAAAAACTACTTTAAATTTCATATGGAACCAAAAAAGAGCCCATATAGCCAAGACAATCCTAAGCAAAAGAACAAATCTGGAGGCATTGTGCTACCTGACTTCAAACTATACTACAAAGCTACAGTAAGCAAAACAGCTTGTTACTGCTACCTAGATATATAGACCAATGGAACAGAGCAGAGGCCTCAGAATTAATGCCGCATATCTACAACCATCTGATCTTTGACAAACCTGATGAAAACAAGCAATGGGGAAAGGATTCTCTATTTAATAAATGGTGTTGGGAAAACTGGCTAGCCATATGCAGAAAACTGAATCTAGACGCCTTCCTTATGCCTTATACAAAAATTAACTCAGGATGGATTAAAGACTTAAACGTAAAACCTAAAACCATAAAAACCCTAGAAGAAAACCTAGGCAGTACCATTCAAGACAGAGACATGGGCAAAGACTTCATGACTAAAACAAAAACAACTGCAACAAAAGCCAAAGTTGACAGATGGGATCTAATTAAACTAAAGAGCTTCTGCTCAGCAAAGGAAACTATCAGAGTGAATAGGCAGCCTACAGAATGGGAGAACATTTTTGCAATCTATCCATCTGACAAAGGGTTAATATCCAGAATCTACAAGAAACTTAAACAAATTTACAAGAAAACAAACCCATCAAAAAGTGGGCAAATGATATGAGCAGACACTTTTCAAAAGAAGACATTTATGCAGCCAAGAAACATATGAAAAAAAGCTCATCGTCACTGGTCATTAGAGAAACACAAATCAAAACTGCAATGAGATACCATCTCACACCAGTTAGAATGGTGGTCGTTAAAAAGTCAGGAAACAACAGATGCTGGAGAGGATGTGGAGAAATAGGAAGGCTTTTACACTGTTGGTGGGAGTGTAAATTAGTTCAACCATTGTGGAAGACAGTGTGGTGATTCCTCAAAGACCTAGAACTAGAAATACCATTTGACCCAGCAATCCCATTACTGGGTATATACCCAAAGGATTATAAATCATTCTACTATAAAGACACATGCACACATATGTTTATTGCAGCACTATTCACAGTAGCAAAGACTTGGAACCAACCCAAATGCCCATTAATGATAGACTGGATAAAGAAAATGTGGTATATATACAGCATGGAATGCTGTGCAGTCATAAAAAAGAATGAGTTAATGTCCTTTGCAGGGACATGGACAAAGCTGGAAACCATCATTCTCAGCAAACTAACACAGGAACAGAAAATCAAACACTGCATGTTCTCACTCATAAGTGGGAGTTGAACAATGAGAACATATGGGCACAGAAACGGGAACATCACACACTGGGGCCTGTTGGGGGGTAGGGGGTAAGGAGAGGGATAGCATTAGGAGAAATACCTAATGTAGATGATGGGTTGATGGGTACAGCAAACCACCATGGCACATGTATACCTATGTAACAAACCTGCACGTGCTGCATATATATCCCAGAGCTTAAGTATAATTAAAAAGAAAAATCAGTCCTGATGGCATCACTCTTTGCCATATAACAGGCTGTTTTCCTACAAAAGACTTTCAATTTTTCCCCGTTTAGTATGATATTAGCTGTGGGCTTATCATATATGTCCTTTATCATGTTGTTGAAGTATGCTTCTTCCATACCCAATTTATTGAGGGTTCTTATAAAAGGAAATTGAATTTTATTGAATGCTTTTTCAATATGATTGAATGACCATATGATTTCTGTTTTTGATTATGTTGATAATGTATCATGTTTATTTGTTTGCTTATGTTGATCCATCTTTGCATCTATGGGATAATTTCCACTTGATCATGGTGAATGATCTTTTTAATGTGTTGTTGAATTCAGTTTGCTGGTGTTTTCTTGAGGAACATGTATGTTCATCAGAGAGATTAGTCTGAACATTGTTGTTGTGTTCTTTTCTGGCTTTGGCATCAGGGAAATGCTGGTATCATGTAATAAGTTTGGAAGTAGTTCACCTCTTCAATTTTCTGAAGAATTCAGTAGAATTCATATTCATTCTTCTTTAAATGTCTTGTAGAATTCAGCAGTGAAGCCGTAGGGTTCTGGGCTTTCCTTCGATGGAAGATTTTTATTACTACTTCTATCTTGTTACTCATTAATGATCTGTTAAGGTTTTTAATTATTTCATGATTCAATTTTGGTAGGTGGTATGTATCCAGGAATTTATCCATTTCTTCCAGGTTTTCCAATGTGTTGGCACGTAATTGTTCGTAGTAGTCTCTAATGATTTTTGTATTTCTGTAGCATCAGTTACAATGTTTCTATTTGTCTCTGATTTTATTTATTTTGCACCTACTCTCTTTCTTATTAATCAGTCTAGGTAAAAGTATGTCAATGTTGTTTATATTTTCAAAAAACCGACTATACATTTTGTTAATCTTCTGTATTTTTTTAGTCTCAAATTCACTTATTTCTGTTCTGATATTTATTATTACTTTTTGTCTACTAATTTGGGATTTCATTTCTTCTTTTCCAGTTCCTTGAGGTGCATCATTAGGTTGTTTATTTGGAGTCTTCCTATTTTTTTGATGTGGGCATTTATTGCTATACACTTCATCTTAATACCAATTTTACTGTATCTCATAGATTCTGGTATGTTGTGCTTCCATTTCCATTTATTTCAATAAATTTTTTAAATTTTCTTCTTAATTTCTTCATTGACCTATTGGTTGTTTAGAAGCATGTTGTTTAATTTCCATGTATTTGTAAGTTTCCAACATTCTTCTTGTTACTGATTTCTAGGTTGATTCTGTTGTGATAAGAAAAGATACTTGGTATGATTTCTACTTTCATGAATTTGCTGAGACTTGATTTGTGTCCTAGCATATGGTTAATCCTGGAAAATGTTGCATGTGCTGACAAGAAGAACGTGTATTCTGCATCAGTTGAATGAATGTTCTGTAAGTGTCTTCTTAGATCAATGCGGTCTATTAATAGAATGTAGTTTAACTCCCATGCTTCTTTGTTGGTTCTCTGCCTGGATAATCTGTTCATTGTCAAAAGTGAGGTATTGAAGTTCCCTACAATTATTGTGTTGCAGTCTATATCTTCATTTAGACCCATTAATATTTGGTTTATATATTTGGGTGCTCCAGTGTTGGGTGCATATATATTGATTATTGTTATATCCTGTTGCTAAATTGACCTTGTTATCATTCTACAATAACCTTGTTATCATTCTACAATAACCTTGTTTTTCTCTTCTTACAGTTCTTTACTTAAAGTCTATTTTACATAAGGATGGCTACTCCTGTTCTTTTTTGGTTTCCACTTACATGGAATAGTCTTATCCATCCCTTCACTTTCAATTCCTGTGTGTCTTCATAGAAGTGAGTTTGTTCTTGGCAGCGTATCATTGGGTCTTGTTTTTTTTTCAATCCATGCAGCCACTCTATGTCTTTTAATTGAAGAATTTATTCCATTTACTTTCAGTGTTATTGACAGGTAAGGACTTACTGCTGACATTTTGTTACTTCTTTTCTAGTTGTCTAATTCCTTCTTTCCTTTCTTCCATCTTCCTTTGTGGTTAAATGATTTTCTTTGGTAGTATGTTTTATTTCGTTGCTTTTCATTTGGTGAATTCATTATAGTTTTTTGCTATGTAGTTACCATGGGGCTTACAAAAAACACATCCCATAGTTGTGACACGTATTTGTTTTTTTTTTTTTTTTTTTAGTATACTTTCAGTTTTAGGGTATATGTGCACAATGTGCAGGTTAGTTACATATGTATACATGTGCCATGTCAGTGTGCTGCACCCATTAACTCGTCATTTACATTAGGTATATCTCCTAATGCTATCCCTCCCCCCTTCCCCCACCCCTCAACAGGCCCCAGTGTGTGATGTTCCCCTTCCTGTGTCCACGTGTTCTCATTGTTCAATTCCCACCTATGAGTCAGAACATGCGGTGTTTGGTTTTTTGTCCTTGGGATAGTTTGCTGAGAATGATGGTTTCCAGCTTCATCCATGTCCCTACAAAGGACATGAACTCATCATTTTTTTATGGCTGCATAGTATTCCATGGTGTATACCTGCCACATTTTCTTAACCCAGTCTATCATTGTTGGACATTTGGGTTGGTTCCAAGTCTTTGCTATTGTGAATAGTGCAGCAATAAACATATGTGTGCATGTGTCTTTATAGCAGCATGATTTATAATCCTTTGGGTATATACCCAGTAATGGGATGGCTGGGTCAAATGGTATTTCTAGTTCTAGATCCCTGAGGAATCACCACACTGACTTCCACAATGGTTGAACTAGTTTACAGTCCCACCAACAGTGTAAAAGTGTTCCTATTTCTCCACATCCTCTCCAGCACCTGTTGTTTCCTGACTTTTTAATGATCACCATTCTAACTGGTGTGAGATGGCATCTCATTGTGGTTTTGATTTGCATTTCTCTGATGGCCAGTGATGATGAGCATTTTTTCATGTGTTTTTTGGCTGCATAAATGTCTTCTTTTGAGAAGTGTCTGTTCATATCCTTCGCCCACTTGTTGATGGGGTTGTTTGTTTTTTTCTTGTAAATTTGTTTGAGTTCATTGTAGATTCTGGATATTAGCCCTTTGTCAGATGAGTAGGTTGTGAAAATTTTCTCCCATCTTATAGGTTGCCTGTTCACTCTGATGGTAGTTTCTTTTGCTGTGCAGAAGCTCTTTAGTTTAATTAGATCCCATTTGTCAATTTTGTCTTTTGTTGCCATTGCTTTTGGTGTTTTAGTCATGAAATCCTTGCCTATGCCTATGTCCTGAATGGTATTGCCTAGGTTTTCTTCTAGGGTTTTTATGGTTTTATGTCTAACATTTAAGTCTTTAATCCATCTTGAACTAATTTTTGTATAAGGTGTAAGGAAGGGATCCAGTTTCAGCTTTCTACATATGGCTAGCCAGTTTTCCCAGTACCATTTATTAAATAGGGAATCCTTTCCCCATTGCTTGTTTCTGTCAGGTTTGTCAAAGATCAGATGTTGTAGATATGCAGCATTATTTCTGAGGGCTCTGTTCTGTTCCATTGATCTATATCTCTGTTTTGGTACCAGTACCATGCTGTTTTGGTTACTGTAGCCTTGTAGTATAGCTTTAAGTCAGGTAGTGTGATGCCTCCAGCTTTGTTCTTTTGTATTAGGATTGACTTGGCAATGAGGGCTCTTTTTTGGTTCCATATGAACTTTAAAGTAGTTTTTTCCAATTCTGTGAAGAAAGTCATTGGTATCTTGATGGGGATGGCACTGAATCTATAAATTACCTTGGGCAGTATGGCCATTTTCACGATATTGATTCTTCCTACCCATGAGCATGGAATGTTCTTCCATTTGTTTGTATCCTCTTTTATTTCATTGAGCAGTGGTTTGTAGTTCTCCTTGAAGAGGTCCTTCACATCCCTTATAAGTTGGATTCCTAGGTATTTTATTCTCTTTGAAGCAATTGTGAATGGGAGTTCACTCAAGATTTGGCTCTCTGTTTGTCTGTTACTGGTGTATAAGAATGCTTGTGATTTTTGCACATTGATTTTGTATCCTGAGACTTTGCTAAAGTTGCTTATCAACTTAAGGAGATTTTGGGCTGAGATGATGGAGTTTTCTAGATATACAATCATGTCATCTGCAAACAGGGACAATTTGACTTCCTCTTTTCCTAATTGAATACTCTTTATTTCCTTCTCCTGCCTGATTGCTCTTGCCAGAACTTCCCACACTATGTTGAATAGGCATGGTGAGAGAGGGCATCCCTGTCTTGCGCCCATTTTCAAAGGGAATGCTCCCAGTTTTTGCTCATTCAGTATGATATTGGCTGTGGGTTTGTCATAAATAGCTCTTATTATTTTGAGATACGTCCCATCAATACCTAATTTATTAAGAGTTTTTAGAATGAAGCGTTGTTGAATTTCGTCAAAGGCCTTTTCTGCATCTATTAATCATGTGGGTTTTGTCATTGGTTCTGTTTATATGCTGGATTACGTTTATTGATTTGTGCATGTTGGACCAGCCTTGCATCCCAGGGATGAAGCCCACTTGATCATGGTGGATAAGCTTTTTGATGTGCTGCTGGATTTAGTTTGCCAGTATTTTATTGAGGATTTTTGCATAGATGTTCATCAGGGATATTGGTTTAAAATTCTCTTTTTGTTGTGTCTCTGCCAGGCTTTGGTATCAGGATGATGCTGGCCTCATAAAATGAGTTAGGGAGGATTCCCTCTTTTTCTATTGATTGGAATAGTTTCAGAAGGAATGGTACCAACTCCTCACTGTACCTCTGGTAGAATTCGGCTGTGAATCCATCTGGTCCTGGACTTTTTTTGGTTGGTAAGCCATTAATTATTGCCTCAATTTCAGAGCCTGTTATTGGTCTATTCAGAGATTCAACTTCTTCCTGGTTTAGTCTTGGGAGAGTGTATGTGTCGAGGAATTTATCCATTTCTTCTAGATTTTCTAGTTTATTTGCATAGAGGTGTTTGTAGTATTCTCTGATGGTTGTTTGTATTTCTGTGGGATCGGTGGTGATATCCCCTTTATCATTTTTTATTGCATCTATTTGATTCTTCTCTCTTTTCTTCTTTATTAGTCTTGCTAGTGGTCTATCAGTTTTGTTGATTCTTTTCCAAAAACCAGCTCCTGGATTCATTGATTTTTTGAAGGGTTTTTGTGTCTCCATTTCCTTCAGTTCTGCTCTGATCTTAGTTATTTCTTGCCTTCTGCTAGCATTTGAATGTGTTTGCTCTTGCTTCTCTAGTTCTTTTAATTGTGATGTTAGGGTGTCAATTTTAGATCTTTCCTGCTTTCTCTTGTGGGCATTTAGTGCTATAAATTTCCCTCTACACACTGCTTTGAATGTGTCCCAGAGATTCCCTTTCTTTGACTAGGAAAGGGAATTCCCTCACCCCTTGCACTTTCCAGGTGAGGCGATGCCTCACTCTGCTTCAGCTCATGCTCAGTGCACTGCACCCACTGTCCTGTACCCACTTTCCAACACTCCCCAGTGAGATGAACCCGGTACCTCAGTTGGAAATGCAGAAATCACCTGTCTTCTGCGTCGCTCACGCTGGGAGCTGTAGACTGGAGCTGTTCCTATTCGGCAATCTTGGCTCCACCCCCCCGTATTTAAACCTGACACCAACTTAACTTTGATCACAAAAAGAAAAGAAAGAAACCAAAACAAGTGCATATTAACTCCCTTCTCCCCACACATTATGAATTTTTGAGGTCACAGTTTAAATTTTTTTTATCTTGCCTATCTCTTAAATTTTTTAAATAGTTTTGTCTTTTAGTATTCTTACTTAAGATATGTGGTTTAAACACTATCTTTATAATATTAGTATAATGATCACATTATTGTCCTTTCCTTTCAGTTTGAAGAGCTCCCTTTAGCATTTCTTGTTCAACAGGTCAGGTAGCAATAAATTACCTCAGCTTTTGTTTGTCTGGGAAAGTCTTTATCTCTTCATCATTTCTGAACAATACCTTGCTAGGTACAGTACTATTGGTTAATTTATTTCCCACTTCAGCACTCAGAATATATCATGCCCTCTCCTTGCCTGTAGGGTTTCTGCTGAGAAGTATACTGCCAGGTGTATCTGATCTCTATTACATGTAATTTTTTTTTCCTCTTGCCACTTTCAAGATCTTCTCTTTGTCTTTGACCTTTGAGAGTTTGATTGTATCTTGGGGGTATTCTTATTAGAGTTGAATCTGATTAGTGACCTTTGACTTTCCTATACCTAGATATTTATATTGTTGGCTTTGGAAAGTTTTCTCTTATTTTTTTGAGTAATCTTTCTACCCCTTTGTCTTTCTCAGTTCCTTCTTCAATTCCAATAACCCAAATATTTACTCTTTTGATGTTGTTTCATTTTGTAAGCTTTCTTCATTCCTTTTCATTCTTTTTCCTCCTCTGACTTTATTTTCAAATGGTTTATCTTTGAGCTCACTTATTCTATCTTCTGCCTCATCAATTCTGCTACTGATGCCCTCTATCACATTTTTCATTTTATTCATTGTATTTTTTACCTCCAGGATTTCTCTTTGAGTTTTTAAATTTCAACCTCTCCTAAATTTCTCCATAAATTTCTGAATTGATTCTCTGCATTTTCTTGAAGTTCACTGACCTTCCTTAAAACAGCTATTTTGAATTCCTTGTCTGTGGGATCACACACATCCATTACTTTAGGGCTGGTCTCTGGCACCTTATTTTGTCCATTTGGTGAGGTCATATTTCCCTAAATAATCTTGATGCTTATGGAAGTGTAAGAATGTCTATGCATTGAGGGATTCAGTGGTTATTTCAGTCTTTGCACTCTGGCATTGTTTGTGCCTGTCCTCCTGCAGAGGGCCTTCCAGGGATTCTAAGCCAACTGACTGTTGTATTCCCTAGGCTTGTGACTCCTGCAGCCATCTCAGCTCTAGAAAACACTCTAAACCTGCACTTGCTGCAAGACTCACAAGGGCTCTAAGGTTAATACAGCTTTCCAGCCCAGATAGACCTGAGGAAGATGCAAGGAGGGTACTGGGGCTATGTGGGAATGCTGGTCAGGGACCTGAGTTCAGAAGATTGTTCCAGTGGCCCAGATGTATGTGCCTCCCAGCAAATCTCCACACAGATAAGATAGGTCCCCAACAGCAGCAAGAGGGGCTAGAATTGCAACAGGGCCCCTATGGGATCTGCTGTGGGGAGGAGGCTGGTGGGTTCATCTTGCTGGGTCAGACAGGTATGTGTCACCCATTAGATCCCTGTACTTGTGTGTAGTTGAGGAACTACAACAAAAAGGACTCAAGCTAAGACTTGGCCCCTTTGGGATCTGCTATGGGATGGAGGCTGGCCTGCCCTATCATATTACCTCATATGGACATCTATCTTCCAGTAGATTCCTACACAGATGTGATAGTTTCCTGACTGTAGCAAGTGGGGCTGGCACTGAGGCTGAGCTCCCTTATGATCTACCGTGGGACGGAGGCTGGAAAGCCTTTCTTATTCATCCAGAAGGGCATGTATCTCCCAGCAGGTCTCAGCACAGACAGAATAGTTCCCTAACTGAATTGGGATGGGGTGGGGCTGAGACTGGGCCTCCTAGGGATCTGCTGTGGGGCCAAACTGAGACTAGAAAGCCCAGTCTCATTGGTTTAGAGGGGCACCTGTCTCCTATCAAGTCCCCATACAGATGATGGGATACTGCCCTGATTGCAGTAGTGGGGAGCCAGAGCTGAGACTAGGTCCCCTTAAAATCTGCTGTGCGATGAAGGCTGGAGAGCCCACCTCCTTGGCACAGACAGATACGCATATTCCAGCAGGTGTCAGCACAGATGGGATAGTTACATAACTGTAACGAAAAGGGCTGCAGCTGAGATTCTCTCAGGCCCCTTCAGGATCTGCTGTGGGACAGAGGTTGGCAAGACCATCAGGGAGGTCCAGGGTCCCAGTGGTGAAATATTGGCAAGTGTTCCTCTGGGTTCTTGTGCAAGCAGCTCTGAGGTGGGACTCCAGCTTGGAAAAGCTAGAGCAGCACCTCAGGACAACTTGCAGGTTCACTTCCTAAGATTGATGTCAGCAGGCAGAATAGCCTTTCCATCAAGGCCCCACTGTGTGTGATTCCTTCTGAATCCCTTAACAGATGGTTTTGGTTGCAGACTCAAGACCAGACAGGGCTGTAGCCCAAACCCTTGAGGGACTAGGCTGTTTTCAGGCTTGAACCCAGAAGCAACCTCAGCAGGGTACATCAGCCACATGGGTGTCAGTCTACACTCTCAAAATGACCCTCCTAAGTCTTGGGTTCCACTGGGGTTTCACAAGCTCCCACCTGAGTCTTGGGGCTTCTGCAGGATGACTAACTGTGGATAGGTGCAGAATTCTTGCTGTTGGGGGATATCAATGGGTTACCTTCTATTTTACCATCTTGGTGATGTCACTCCAATATAGTTTTCTTTAAATAATCTAAAAAATGAGACCCCTTGCCCATATAAAACTGTTCAATCTTCGATCACAAATAGAGCAACATTTTAAGGATTCAAACACATTTTCAAAGATTCAGAAGATAAAACACAAATGAGGTACAAAAAAGTTTATTTAAAAAGTTTAAATGTGCCATTTTAACTGCAATTTGGAAAAATATTTTGGAATGTTTCAGTAAAACAAATGATAAATTACAGTCCTGAATTAGATCCATGTAATGGGTAGCTCTCGTCATCTTTAAATTTATTTCAAAAGAACTGGAAGGGAATTTTGATAAAACATTAATGAAATATACAACAAAGGCAATAAAGATGAGTGATGAAATCAATAAAAATTATTCTGACATCAAGAAAAATAGCAAAAAATTTCAGCAAAAACTGTAGCCAAAGAAATGTTTAGACTATACCAAGAGCAGTTAATAATAGAGAGAAAGACATAAATTTCAGATAAAATTAAGAAATGAATTCTTGGGCAGCTTGAAATACAATTAATGAAAGAGTGAAATATCTAAACACATTTAAAAAGACTTAAATTTCTTGCCAATTTGAAGCAAAATACTGGCACCAACTAAAATAACATAAAACTGATCATACGTCACTACAAACCAGATGTCATCAACAAACTGGTTAATGGGGGAGGGGTCATTAAGAGTATTTAAGATGAGTCACTATCCTCAAAAACTTGAGGTAACCTGAAATTTTATAGCTCATATATGAAAGAAACTTAGAAGAGAACTTCCCAAATTTGATAATAATCCTAAAAATGTGTGACATTACCAGTAATGAGTTATGAATCTTAAAGAAATTTTTCTAAGCCATCAGTAACAAAATAAATTTCTATCACCCATGCTAGAGTAGACACTAAATCATCTTTATGTTCTCTGTATAGAAAGCTATATTACAAAATCATTGTCGTATAAAGCGGCTATCAAAGTAGCCAAAAAAGGAAGAAAAAGGGGTTCTATTGCTGTCAAGCCACTAATAAAATATGTTACTTTTCTGGAGTTTGTGATGTTTGTGATATTTTTGAGCTTTTAAAATTTGGAATGTGTTGTGGCTTCTCTTCCAAATGAATGTTCATATTTGAACTTAATTATTGTATTTTAATTGTATATTTTTCCTTTAATGAGGTCCCCACCCCCAAATCATATAAGCATCAATTCCTACAAAATCTAGATCCATCTGGCACCCAGGTTAGGTGAAAGTTGTAACTGGAATCCCAGTAAAGGTAGACATATGATTACAATTTCTTGTTTTCCTTTTTTGTTTTCTTTTTTTTTTTTTTTTTTTCTTGAGACAGAGTCTCACTCTGGTGCCCTAGGCACTAGACTAGGGTGCAGGGGCATGATCATGGCTCACTGCAACTTCTGCCTCCTGGGTTCAAGCGATTCTCCCACCTCAGCCTCCTGAGTAGCTGGGACTACAGGCACACACCACCATACCCAGCTAATATTTTTCTTTCTTTTTTTTTTTTTTTTTTGAAACAGAGTCTGGCTCTGTCACCCAGGTTGGAGTGCAGTGGCATAATCTCGGCTTACTGCAGGCTCTGCCTCCCGGGTTCACGCCATTCTCCTGCTTCAGCCTCCCACGTAGCTGGGACTAGAGGCGCCCACCACCACGCCCAGCTAATTGTTTTTTGTATTTTTAGTAGAGACAGGGTTTCACCGTGTTAGTCGAGATGGTCTCGATCTTCTGACCTCGTGATCCGCCCGCCTCGGCCTCCCAAAGTGCTGGGATTACAGGCGTGAGCCACCGCTCCTGGCCAATTTTTGTATTTTTAATAGAGATGAGGTTTTGCCATATTGGCCAGGCTGGTCTCGAACTCCTGACCTCAGGTGATCCGCCCGCCTCGGCCTCCCAAAGTGCTGGGATACAGGCATGAGCCACCGAGCCCAGCCCTGTGGTTATAATTTTTTAGGGATATTTTTAATCCCTTCCCAGCTGAAAACAAAGATAAGTCTTTGCAGTCCCCTAGAGAGTATGGGATTCTAGGGTCCTGGTTTTCTACGAAATGTTCTCCTCTTAGCCTCTCCAACCTGGATGGATATTGGGCTTCTCTCTCCCTTACCTAGCAAGTCTCAAAAACTGCCAGTCAGTTTGGCAAGTTCAGCAAAGCTGTCAGGGCAAGAGCCAGAGGCTTTGGTGTTCACTGACCTCCCAAAGTGCCACCTTCACTGAAATTTGACCTGTCAGTTCCTTACTATCTTGGCAACTTTACATGCTTTTAAGATGTTTTTAACTTTTTTATCCAGTATTTCTAGTTATTTTCAGTGGCATGGTCAGTCTGAATTATTAGCCAGCCATAGCCCTAGGCATATACCCTTATCCATTTCATACCAGATTTAGAGAAGCCCTATATATCCTGTCACACATATTCTCGCCTTAAAAAAATAGGTTTATTTAAATCACACAGAAGAATTTTTAAAATTAAAAAATCCTCAATCCTACTAAGCAAATAAAATTAGTGTTTTCACACACCATCCTGTTCTATGCTTTTTCACGTTCTTGAAGTCATAAGCTAGCTAAGATTTTGAATGATGCTTGCTTTGTTGCTTTCATTCTCAATGTTTTAACATAAGCGTTTTCTCACATCATTAAAAATGCTTAATGAACATTTTAGTTAGCTGTGCAATAAAAATATATATGCTCCTCTAAATTACACAGTAATAATGTGTGCAGTTCAGTTAATTAAATAATAAGCGCCGGGCGCGGTGGCTCACGCCTGTAATCCCAGCACTTTGGGAGGCCGAGGCGGGCGGATCACGAGGTCAGGAGATCCAGATCATCCTGGCTAACACGGTGAAACCCTGTCTCTACTAAAAATACAAAAAATTAGCTGGGCAAGGTGGCGGGCTCCTGTAGTCCCAGCTACTCGAGAGGCTGAGGCAGGAGAATGACGTGAAACCCGGGGGGCGGAGCCTGCAGTGGGCCGAGATTGCGCCACTGCATTCCAGCCTGGGCGACAGCGAGACTCCGTCTCAAAAAAATAAATAAGATCTGAGAATAAATATACATATGCTTCACCTAGACTTTCCATTCCATGAAGTTCAACTCTGTGGGGGCAGATTCACTGCCTGGACTGAAAGCCTTGTTAAGGAACTTGGTTTGGTGACAGCTTCTTCTCTCCATCTCCTTCTCCCTCTCCACTCTCTCTCCCCCTTCCCCAACCAGAAAAGGCAGCTTTCGACTGAGGTTGCATTGTCAAAGCCTGGTTAGCTGGATCCAGCTGGTTCTAAGGGTGCATCTGAACAGGAGGCAAAGGAGCGGATTCTAGAATGACCAAAACTCAATGTTTCCTCACACATGCTTCTTTTTTTTTTTCACTTTTTTTAAACTTTAAGTTCTGGGATACATGTGCTGAAAGTGCAGGTTTGTTACATAAGTAGACATGTGCCATGTGGTTTCCTGCACCTATCAACCCATCATATAGGTTTTAAGAACTGCATGCATTAGGTATCTGGCCTAATGCTCTCCCTCTGCTTGCCCCCCAGCCCCTGACAGTCACCAGTGTGTGATGTTCCCCTCTCTGTGTCCATGTGTTCCCATTGTTCAATTCCCACTTATGAGTGAGAATGTACGGTGTTTGGTTTTCTGTTCCTGTGTTAGTTTGCTGAGGATGATGGGTCCAAGCTTCATCCATGTTCCTGTAAAGGGACAAACTCATTCTTTTTTATGGCTGCATAGTATTCCACGATGTATATGTGCCACATTTTCTTTATCCAGTATATGGTATCAGGATGATGCTGGCCTCATAAAAAGAGTTAGGAGTCCCTCTTTTTCTATTGTTTGTAACAGTTTCAGAAGGAATGGTACCAGCTCTCTTTGTATCTCTGGTAGAATTTGGCTGTGAATCTGTGTAGTCCTGGGCTTTTTTTGGTTGGTAGGCTATTAATTGATGGGCATTTGGGTTGGTTCCAAGTCACTGGTACTGTAAATAGTGCTGCAATAAGCATATGTGTGCATGTGTTTTTATATTAGAATGATTTATAATCCTTTGGGTATATACCCAATAATGGGATTGCTGGGTCAAATGGTATTTCTAGTTTTAGATCCTTGAGGAATTGCTGCATTGTCTTCCACAATGGTTGAACTAATTCACACTCCCACCAACAGTGTAAAAGCCTTCCTATTTCTCCACATCCTCTCCAGCATCTGTTGTTTCCTGACTTTTTAATGATCACCATTCTAACTGGCGTGAGATGGAATCTCATTGCGGTTTTGATTTGCATTTCTCTAATGACCAGTGATGATGAGCTTTTTTTCATGTGTTTGTTGACCACATAAATGTCTTCTTTTGCAAAGTGTCTGTTCATATCCTTCACCCACTTTTTGATGGGGTTGTTTTTTTCTTGTAAATTTCTTTAGGTTCCTTATAGATTCTGGATATTAGCCCTTTGTCAGATGGATAGATTGCAAAAATGTTCTCCCATTCTGTAGGCTGCCTGTTCACTCTGATGATAGTTTCCTTTGCTGAGCAGAAGCTCTTTAGTTTAATTAGAACCCATTTGTCAATTTTGGCTTCTGTTGCAATTGTTTTTGGTGTTTTTGTCATGAATCCTTTGCACATGCCTATGTCCTAATGGTATTGCCTAGGTTTTCTTCTAGGGTTTTTATGGCTTTAGGTTTTATGTTTAAGTCTTTAATCCATCTTAATTTTGTAAAAGGTGTAAGTAAGGGGTCCAGTTTCAGTTTTCTGCATATGGCTAGCCAGTTTTACCAGCACCATTTATTAAATAGGGAATCCTTTCCCCATTGCTTGTTTTTGTCAGGTTTGTCAGGTTTGTCAAAGATGGTTGTAGATGTGTGGTATTTCTAAGGCCTCTGCTCTGTTCCATTGGTCTATATATCTGTTTTGGTATCAGTGCCATGCTGTTTTGCTTACTGTAGCCTTGTAGTAGAGATTTAAGTCAGGTAGCATGATGCCTCCAGCTTTGTTCTTTTTGCTTAGGATTGTCTTGGCTATATGGACTCTTTTTTGGTTCCATATGAAATTTAAAGTAGTTTTTTCCAGTTCTGTGAAGAAAGTCAATGGTAGCTTGATGGGAATAGCATTGAATCTATAAATTACTTTGGACAGTATGGCCATTTTCACAACATTGAGTCTTCCTATCCATAAGCGTGGATTTTTTTTCCATTTGTTTGTGTCATCTCTTATTTCCTTGAGCAATGGTTTGTACTTCTCCTTAAAGAAGTCCTTCAGGTCCCCTGTAAGTTGTATTCCTAGGTATTTTATTCTCTTTGTAGTAATTGTGAATGGGAGTTCACTCATGATTTGGCTCTCTGTTTGTCTATTATTGGTGTATAGGAATGCTTGTGATTTTTGCACACTGATTTTGTATCCTTAGACCTTGCTGAAGTTGTTTATCAGCTTAAGGAGTTTTGGGGCTGAGACGATGGGGTTTTCTAAATATACAATCATGTCATCTGCAAACAGAGACAATTTGACTTCCTCTCTTCCTGTTTGAATACACTTTATTTCTTTCTCTTGCCTGATTGCACCGGCCAGAACTTCCAATACTATGTTGAATAGGAGTGGTGAGAAAGGACATGCTTGTCTTGTGCCAGTTTTCAAAGAGAATGCTTCCAGCTTTTGCCCATTCAGTATGATATTGGCTGTGGGTTTGTCAAAAATAGCTCTTATTATTTTGAGATATGTTCCATCCATGCCTAGTTTATTGAGAGTTTTTAGCATGAAGGCTTGTTGAATTTTATTGAAGGCCTTTTCTGCATCTATTGAGATAATTTTTTATCTCAATAGATTTTTGTCATTGGTTTTGTCATTGGTTCTGTTTATGTAATGGATTACATCTATTGATTTGCGTATGTTGAAACAGTCTTGCATCCCAGGGATGAAGCCAACTTTATCATGGTGGATAAGCTTGTTAATGTGCTGCTGGAATCGGTTTGCCAGTATTTTATTGAGGATTCTTGCATCGATGTTCATCAGGGATGGGCCTGAAATTCTTTTGTTGTCGTGTCTCTGACAGGTTTTGGTATCAGGATGATGCTGACATCATAAAAAGAGTTAGGAGTCCCTCTTTTTCTATTGTTTGCAACAGTTTCAGAAGGAATGGTACCAGCTCTCTTTTGGGAGGGTGTATGTGTCCAGGAAGTTATCCATTTCTTCTAGATTTTCTAGTTTATTTGCATAGAAGTGTTTATAGTATTCTCTGATGGCAGTTTGTATTTCTGTGGGATCAGTGGTGATATCCCCTTTATCATTTTTTATTCTATTTGATTCTTCTCTCTTTTCTTCTTTATTAATCTGGCTAGTGGTCTATTTTGTTAATCTTTTCACAAAACCAGCTCCTGGATTCATTGATTTCTTTAAGGGTTTTTTGTGTCTCTATCTCCTTCAGTTCTTCTCTGATCTTAGTTATTTCTTGTATTCTGCTAGCTTTTGAATTTGTTTGCTCTTGCTTCTCTAGTTCTTTTAATTGTGATGTTAGGGTATGGATTTTAGATCTTTCCTGCTTTCTAATATGGGCATTTAAGTGCTATTAATTTGCCTCTTAACACTGCTTTAGCTGTGTCCAAGATTCTGGTACATTGTATCTTTGTTCTCATTGGTTTCAAAGAACTTTGTTATTTCTGCCCTAATTTCGTTATTTGCCCAGTAGTCATTCTGGAGCTGGTTGTTCAGTTTCCATGTAGTTGTACAGTTTTGAGTGAGTTTCTTAATCCTGAGTTCTAATTTGATTGCACTGTGGTCTGAGAGACTGTTATGATTTCCATTCTTTTTCATTTGCTAAGGAGTGTTTTACTTCCAATTATGTGGTCAATTTTAGAGTAAGTGCTTTGAGGTGCTGAGAAGAATGTATATATGTTGATTTGGGGTGGAGAGTTCTGTAGATGTCTATTAGGTCCACTTGTCCAGAGCTGAGTTCAAGTCCTAAACACCCTTGCTAATTTTCTGTCTCATTGATCTAATATTGACAGTGGGTATTAAAGTCTCCCACTATTACTGTGTGGGAGTCTGTCTCTTTGTAGGTCTCTAAGAACTTGTTTTATAAATCTGGGTGCTCCTGTGTTGGGTGCATATATATTTAGGATAGTTAGCTCTTCTTGTTGAATTGATCCCTTTACCATTATGTAATGCCTTTCTTTGTCTTTTTTGATCTCTGTTGGTTTAAAGTCTGTTTTATCAGAGATTAGGATTGCAACCCCTGTTTTTTTTTTTTTTTTTTTTTTTTTTTTTTGCTTGGTAATCTTCCTCCATCCCTTTATTTTGAGCCTATTTGTGTCTTTGCATGTGAGATGGGTCTCCTGAATACAGAACACCAATGTGTCTTGACTCCTTTATGCAATTTGCCAGTCTGCATCTTTTAATTGGGGCATCTAACCATTTACATTTAAGGTTAATATTGTTATGTGTTAATTTGATCCTGTATCATGATGTTAGCTGGTTATTTTGCACATTAGTTATACAGTTTCTTCATTTTATCCTTGGTCTTTATATTTTGGTGTGTTTTTGCAGTGGCTGGTACTGGTTTTTCTTTTCCGTATTTAGTGCTTCCTTTGGGAGCTCTCGTAACGCAGGCCTGGTGGTGTCAAAATCCCTCAGCATTTGCTTTTCTGTAAAGGATTTTATTTCTCCTTCACTTGTGAAGCTTAGTTTGGCTGGATATGAAATTCTGGGTTGAAAGTTCTTTTTTTATGAATGTTGAATATCGGTCCCCACTGTCTTCCAGCTTGCTTGTAGGGTTTCTGCAGAGAGATCTGCTGTTAGTCTGATGGGCTTCCCTTTGTAGGTATCCTGACGTTTCTCTCTGGTTGCCCTTAACATTTTTTCCTCCGTTTCAAACTTGGAGATCTGACAGTTATGTGTCTTTGGGTTGCTCTTCTCGAGGAGTATCTTTGTGGTAGTCTCTGGATATCCTGAATTTTAATGTTGGCCTGTCTTGCTAGGTTGTGGCAGTTCTCCTGGATAATATCCTCAAGTGTGTTTTCCAACTTGGTTCCATTCTCCCTGTCACTTTCAGGGATGCCAATCAGTCATAGTTTTGGCCTTTTCAAATAAGTTTGGCCTACTTCAGTTAAGTTGATCCTCAATATCTGATATGCTTTCTTCTGCTTGGTTGATTTGGCTGTTGACACTCGTGTATGCTTCATGGAGTTCTCGTGCTGTGTTATTCAGCTCCAACAGGTCATTTATGTTTTTCTGTAAACTGGTTATTCTAGTTAGCAGTTCCTATAACCTTTTGTCAAAGTTCTAACTTCCTTGCATTGGGTTAGAACATGCTCCTTTAGCTCAGAGGAGTTTGTTATTACCCACCTTCTGAAGCCTACTTCTGTCAATTCCTCAAACTCATTCTCTGTCCAGTTTTGTACCCTTGCTGGAGACGAGTTGTGATCATTTGGAGGAAAAGAGGCATCCTGGTTTTTGGAATTTTTCAGCATTTTTGCACTGGCTTTTCCTCATCTTCATGGATTTATCTACCTTTGATCTTTGAGGCTGATGACCTCTGGATGGGGTTTCTGTGTGGGGGTCCTTTTTGTCGATGTTGGTATTATTGCTTTCCGTTTGTTAGTTTTTCTTCTAATAGTCAGGCCCCTCTTCTGCATGGCTGCTGCAGTTTGCTGGAGGTCCACTCCAGACCCTGTTTGCCTGTTATCACCAGCGGATGCTGCAGAACAGCAAAGATTGCTGCCTGCTCATTCTTCTGGAAGCTTGTCCCAGAGGGGCACCAGCCTGATGCCAGTTGGAGCTCTCCTGTATGAGGTGTCTGTCAACCCCCTTTGGAAGGTCTCTCCCTGTTAGGAGGCATGGGGGTCAGGGACTCACTTGAGGAGGAAGTCTGTCCCTTAGCGGAGCTCAAGTGCCGTGCTGGGAGAACTCTCCTTGTCAGGATCCTCTGTTATCTTCAGAGCTGGCAGGCAGGAATGTTTAAGTCTGCTGAAGCTGCACCCACAACGGCCCCTTCCCCCAGGTGCTCTGTCCCAGGGAAATGGGAGTTTTATATATAGGCCTTGACTGGGTCTGCTGCCTTTCTTTCAGAGATGCCCTGCCCAGTGAAGAGGAATCTAGAGAGGCAGTCTGGCTGCAGCCGCTTTGGCATGCTGTGTTGAGTTCTGCCCAGTCTGAACTTCCCAGCCTCCTTAACACTGTCAGGGGAAAACTACCTACTCAAGCCTCAGTAATGTTGATGTGCCGCTCCCCACCAAGCTCAGTCATCCCAGGTCAACTTCAGACTGTTGTGCTGGAAGCAAGAATTTCAAGCCAGTGGTTCTTAACTTGCTGGGCTCCATGGTAATGGAACCCTCAGAGTGAGACCACTTGGCTCCCTGGCTTCAGCCTGCTTTCCAGGGAAGTAAACAGTTCTGTCTCACTGGGGTTCCAGGCACCACTGGGGTATGAAAAAAAAAAAAAAAACTACTGCAGCTAGCTTGGTGTCTGCCCAAACAGCAGCCCAGTTTTGTGCTTGAAACCCACACCCCTAGTGGTGTAGGCACACGAGGGGACCTCCTGGTCTGCGGATTGCAAAAACCATGGGAAAAGCATAGTATCTGGACTGGGTAGGATAGTCCCTCATAGCCTCCCTTGGCTGCGAAAGGGAGACCCCCACTCCTTGCACTTCCCAGGTAAGGTGACACCCCACCCTGCTTCTGCTCGCCCTCTGTGGGCTGTACCCACTGCCTAACCAGTCCCAGTGAGATGAACAGTGTACCTCAGTTGGAAATGCAGGACTCACCTGCCTTCTGTGCTGGTCTCGCTGGGAGCTGCAGACCAGAGCTGTTCCTGTTTGGCCATACTGCCCGATCCCCACATGCTTCTTTATTTTGAGATGGAGTTTCATTCTTGTTGCCCAGGCTGGAGTGCAATGGCGAGACCTCAGCTCACTGCAACCTCCACCTCCTGGGTTCAAGTGATTCTCCTGCCTCAGCCTCCCGAGTAGCTGGAATTACAGGTGCCTGCCACCAAGCCCAGCTAATTTTTGTATTTTTAAAGTAGAGATGGGCTTTCGCCATGTTGTTCAGGTTGGTCTTGAACTCCTGACCTCGGGTGATCCACCCACCTCGGCCTCCCAAAGTGCTGGGAATACAGGCATGAGCCACCACACCTGGACACACATGCTTCTTTGAAGTCCCTTTCATTCAAAGAATTCCGTCCATATATTTTTTAATGTAGAAATATATGTTTGGGTGTAAGAGGAACAATGAAACTCATGTCTTTCCCTCCCCTCACTCCCAAATCCCACTGAAATGACAGCAAAGATGCACAGAAAGGAATAAACCTGCTACTGCTCTGATAATAAAACCAGAACCATGAGTAGACAGACTTAGGCACTTTGATGAAATTTCTGTAGGAAAGAAAGGGGAGAAGAGTGTATCAAACAACAAACCAGAATGCAGAGAGCTGCAGCCCAGATCACACAGAGAATGCCAATGGTACTTTTCTATTCTGCTGACAACCCCTCCGAGTCTCCAATTGGTGATCAAGATAAATGGAGGAGTGCATATGGGACACCTGGGATATATCGTCTGCACCACACACATACAAAGTGACTGGCAGCAGTTCAAACCTGTCCCCTGCTGAAGTCTAAAATCTCTTCTTCAGTGAAAATGCACGATCTGCCTGAAGGGAGCCAGTGTTCTGGGTGTTGGTGCACAGGGTAAAGCCCTTTGGGTTTTTGGTTTTGTTTTTTGAGATAGAGTCTCACTCTGTCGCCGAGGCTGGAGTGCAGTGGCACAGTCTCAGCTCACTGTAACCTCTGCCTCCTGGGTTCAAGTGAGTCTCCAGCCTCAGCCTCCAGAGAAGCTGGAATTACAAGCAGGCACCACCATGCCCGGCTAATTTTTGTACTTTTAGTAGAGATGGGGTTTTGCCGTGTTGGCCAGGCTGCTCTTAAACTCCTAGACCCACCTGCCTCAGCCTCCCGCAGTGCTGGGATTACAGGCAAGCCACCACACCTGGCCAACCTTTGGGTTTTCACATTGATGGCGGGGAGGAAGTCTGCCTACCTGCTCCTTGTTGGAGTACATCCTGCAATGAAACCTGCTAATCAGTACCCCTACTCTCACCACATACACCCCCAACAACTTCTGTTTTGTTAACTATTGCTGCTTAACAATTTACTCAACATGCTGTGGTTTAAAAAATCAGCCATTTTATTGTTTCTCATGATTACTGGCTCAGGAATTCAGGCAGTGCTCAGACGGACATTTTTCCTGCTCCATGTGGCCTTGGCTAAGGTCACTTGGTGGAATTCAGATTGGGGATGGCTGGTCTAGAGGGTTCAAGGGGCTTCATTCACATGTTTGGCACCTTGACAAGCATGGCTGGAAGACTGGGCTCAGCTGGATGGACCACTGGAGCACGTATACATGAACTTTCCTACATGGGGGTCTCAGGGTAATTGGACTTCTTATATGGTCACTAAAGGATACCAAAGAGGATGTACTAAAAGACAGGAAGGGCCGAGTGCGGTGGCTTATGCCTGTAATCCCAGCACTTTGGGAGGCCGAGGCAGGTGGATCATGAGGTCAGGAGATCGAGACCATCCTGGCTAACATGGTGAAACCTCATCTCTACTAAAAAGTACAAAAAAAATTAGCTAGGCATGGTGGCAGGTGCCTGTAGTCCAGCTACTTGGGAGGCTGAGGCAGGAGAAAGTTGTGAACCCAGGAGGCAGAGCTTGCAGTGAGCTGAGATCACGCCACTGCACTCCAGCCTGGGTGACAGAGCGAGACTCCATCTCAAAAAAAGGAAGAAGAAACCTCCAATTTTTTAAGGCCTGGTCCCAGCAACCTGGACCATGGTCCCAGCAATATGGTCACATTTACCATTGTCTATTAGTCAAGCAGTCAGAAGGTCCATCTATATCCAAGGGAAAAGAACACAGACCTTGCCATATATTCTAGTAGGGAAGGGAGGAAAAAAAAGCCACTAAATACATAAGACGATTTGAGTTATGAAGAAAACTAAAGCAGTCAGAGGGATTAGGAAGTGTCAGGAAGGTAGGAGGGGTACTATTTATCCAGGGCTGTCATGGGGGTCCTCACTGGTTACGTGGCTTTCAAGCAGGGACTAGTGTGTCCAGAATTGGTGGGTTCTTGGTCTCACTGACTTCAAGAATGAAGCCACGGACCCTCGCAGTGAGTGTTAACAGTTCTTAAAGGTGGCGTGTCCAGAGTTTGTTCCTTCTGATGTTCGGATGTGTCTGGAGTTTCTTCCTTCTGGTGGGTTAAGTGGTCTCACTGGCTCAGGAGTGAAGCTGCAGACCTTCGCGGTGAGTGTTACAGCTCATAAAGGCAGTGTGGACCTAAACAATGAGGAGCAGCAAGATTTATTGCAAAGAGTGAAAGAAGAACCCTTCCACACCGGGACCAGAGCCAGTTGCCATTGCTGGCTCAGGTAGCCTGCTTTTATTCTATTATCTGGCCCCACCCACATCCTGCTGATTGGTCCATTTTACAGACAGCCAATTGGTCCGTTTTGACAGGGTGCTGATTGGTGCATTTACAATCCCTGAGCTAGGCACAAAAGTTCTCCACATCCCCACTAGATTAGCTAGATACAGGGTGTCAACACAAATGTTCTTCAAGTCCCCACCAGATTAACTAGATACAGAGTGTCGATTGGTGCATTCACAAACCCTGAGCTAGACACAGGGTGCTGATTGGTGTGTTTACAAACCTTGAGCTAGATACAGAGTGCTGATTGGTGTATTACAATCCCTTAGCTAGACATAAAGATTCTCCAAGTCCCCATCAGACTCAGGAGCCCAGCTGGCTTCACCCAGTGGATACCGCACCAGGGCCGCAGGTGGAGCCACCTGCCAGGCCAGTGCCCTGAGCCTGCACTCCTCAGCCCTTAGGTGGTGATGGGACTGTGCACCATGGAGCAGGGAGCAGCGCTTGTCAGGGAGGCTCCCTCGCGCAGGAGCCCAGGTTGGGGAGCTGGAGGGGTGGGGAGGCTCAGGCATGGCGGGCTGCAGGTCGGGAGCCCTGCCTGGCGGGGAGGCAGCTAAGGCCCGGTGAGAAATCGAGCATAGCAGCAGTTGGCCCAGGTGCTAAGCCCCTCACTGCCTGGGGCTTGTGGGTCGGCCAGCCACTCTGAGTGCAGGCCCACCGAGACCATGCCCACGCGGAACTCCCGTTGGCCCCAGTTCCCGCCGGCGCCTCTCCCTCCACACCTCCCAGCAAGTTGAGGGAGCCGGCGCCGGCCTTGGCCAGCCCAGAGAGCGCCTCCCACAGTACAGCGGTGGGCTGAAGGGCTCCTCAAGTGCCGCCAAAGTGGGAGCCCAGGCAGAGGAGGCGCCTAGAGCGAGTGAGGGCTGCGAGGACTGCCAGCAGGTTGTCACCTCTCACTGGAAGGAAATGAAATACAGCCATGTAGATTTTTGGCTTTTCTCCTAAGTAAAATGGGTAATCCTTGGAGAGTTTTCAGCAGAGGATTAATAATATAGTCTGATTTCAGCCGGGCACGGTGGCTCACACTGGTAATCCCAACACTTTGGAAGGTCGAGGCGGGTGGATCACCTGAGGTCAGGAGTTTGACACTATCCTGGCCAACATGGTGAAACCCTGTCTCTACTAAAAATCCAAAAATTAGCCAGGTGTGGTGGCACATGCCTGTAATCTCAGCTACTCAGGAGGCTAAGACAGGAGAATCACTTAAACCCAGGAAGCAGACAGAGGTTGCAGTGAGCTGAGATTGCACCACTGCACTCTAGCCTAGGAAACAGAGAAAGACTCCATCTCAAAAAAATATATATAGAGAGAGAGAGAGACAGAGAGAGAGGGAGAGAGAGAGTGTATCCGATTTTAATTTTAAAGCCATACTCTTACTGCTAAATAGACTGCAGGGGAGATAAAGGGGAAAGTAGGGATGCTAACTAAAAGGTTATTTTGATAATCTGGTCAAGAAGTCATAATGTCTTGGACCAGCAGTGGATATATTAAAAAGTGGCCAGTTCTGTAAAGACACTATGTAGATACAGACGTACCTACAAATATAACTTAATTAAATTTTTATCCATATATCATAGGGAATATATAGTTTATAAGTTCTTGGTAAGAAACCAATAATATAAACCAATAATATTTCTTTTTATTGAAGTATAGCTTACATTAATCTGTGCAAATCTTAAGTGAACCTTCATTTGCTCATTTTCACATATGTGTATGTGAAAATGTGTATACTTATATATGTATGTGTATGTGTATACTTATCACATATTAATAGAAGAGTCCCTCCTGGCCCTTTCTGTCAATATTCTCTTTAGAGATAATCACTATTTTGACCTCCATGAGTAAGGATTGAGCTTGTCTGTTTATATTCTTTATATTAACAGAATAATATAATATGTATGCCTTAATACCTGGCATATTTCATTTAATATTAGTCTGTGAGATTCATCTATGTTCCCATAAGCAGTGGGTTCATTCCTTCTCATTAATGTGTACTGTTCCATTGTATGAATATAGCATTATTTATTTATATATTAAAGATAGCTAATAGTATTTGCTGATGGTTTGAAAAAGCTGAGAAAGCAAACTAACACAGGAACAGAAAACCAAATGCTGCATGTTCTCACTCGTAAGTGGGAGTTCAACAATGAGAACACATGGAAACAGGGAGGGGCATATCACACCATGGGGCCTGTCGGGGGTAGGAGAAAAGGGGAGGGACAGCATTAGGACTAATACCTAGTGCATGAGGGGCTTACAACCTAGATGATGGGTTGATGGGTGCAGCAAACCACCATGGCTCGTGTATACCTATGTAACAAACCTGCACGTTCTGCACATGTATCCCAGAACTTAAACTGCTGAGAAAGATAGAAGTAATATTTAGCCTGAGTTGTTAGAAGGCTTGGAATTACAATGGAGAAGGCTGTAGGAGGAACAATTTCAGGTGAATGAGGTGGAAAATAGATCTGTTTGGAGCATGCTACATAGGAGATGCTTACTAGACACCAAGTGGAGAGGCTGAGAAGACAGCTGGATATGCAAATCTGAAGTGAGGAGATAGCTCTGAGATGAAGATACCCATCTGGGAGTCTTCAGTGTGTATAGATGTATCCAGACCTTGGGTCTGGACAAGATCTATCAGAGGGTGAAGGTAGCTGGAGAATAGAAGAGACTGAGGACTGAGCTCCTAGCAACATTGAAAGCTCAGGGAGGTGGATGAAAATACAAAGGACATAGAGAAGGCGTGGCTAATGAGGTAGGAAAAGAACCAAATGGTGTGTGAAAAGTAAAATAGGAAAGTGTTTTAAGGAATAAACTGCAGCAAAGGTTGCTGACAGGCCAATGACTGGGATTGATGTGACAAGAGCTGTCTCATTGGAGGGCTGGAGAAAATGCCTGATTGAACTCATGTGGAAGTAACTGGACTCCACCCAAAAGCCATGTGCTGTTCTTTTTTGGTAACAAGAATTCTAGTTTTATTTAAAATGTACCCAGTTACATTTTTCAATCTCTCTCTCTTCAACGTATGACTATATGACAAGTAATAAGCAGAGGTGTGTGGGGCATTCCTAAGAAGCCAACTAATCTAGCCATGAGGCACCTCATGCCCTTCTGCATTAGTCATATTTTTACTGTGATAATACTATGAAGCAACCCAAAAATACATCAATAGCTTACAACCAACATTTTACCTCATGCTTCTGGATTAGCAGTTTGGCTTAACTAATCTGAGCTGAGGTTAATAGGCTTGAATGGGTGAGCCTGCACTCCAGGCTTTGGATCAGATCTGGGCTGCTTCAAAACCAGACTGGAAGAAAAGCATGCTGTTCCCATTGGTAGGGCTGGAAGCTCCAAGAGGGCTTATGGAAACGTGCCAAGACTCCTAATACTTCCGCTCAGAACCTGTATGGTCACTTCTACCCATTGGCCAAAGATTTCGCACGTCTGAGCCCAAAGTCAGTGAAGAGGGTTATTACTCTCCACCCATTGTGAAGCCATTTTGAGGCAGAGGAGTGGGAGTAGGCATTATGAATACACCTTCTTTTGGTCATGCCTTCTATGCACTAAAACCCAATGTGATGGCTGGAGTACCAGCAGCCTTTGTGGACCATGTGACCTTAGAAGCACTAAGCTAAGATGGTAGAATAGAAAGGTGTATCCCATATGTCCATGGAGTCACCATACCAACCCTAACCAAACTACCTCTGACCTTGTTTTATGAGAAAGAGAAATTATGACTATCTTTTCATTTACTTTTATGTTGTATTTTCTACTATATGCAGTCAAACGTAATAGTGATGGACACAAGTGGGTTTAAGTAAGAATGGGAGGAATGTGTACAATACGTTTTTGAGGAGTTTTTAAATACAGAAGTACAGAGAAATGGGATAGTCACAGGAAAGGGTAAAGTAGTAAGGGAATGTTGTTTTTCACTCTAAGTTGGAAATATTACACCATATTATATGATGAGAAAATGCAGTAAAGAAAAAAGTGCTTAATACAACAGAGTACTTACTGAAGTTTTATCCTTCAATAAGCAAGTAAGAGTAAGCAAGAAGAGAAGGGATCCCGTACTTACCTTGACCTGTGGTACTAAAAGGTGCATTTGTTTTGACTTAAATCAGTGCAATCTGTACTGATTATATAACCTAAACTATGTGAATTCCATGAATATTTTCCAAGAGTTTTTCAGGTAACTTCCACACAGTAAAAAACTTTTTTGTTGTTGTTTTGTTTTCTTTGAGATGGAACCTCACTCTGTCATCCAGGCTGGAGTGCCGTGGTGCAATCTGGGCTCACTGCTGCCTCAGTGTCCTGAGTAGCTGGGACTATAGGCGTGCATCAACTAATTTTTTTTTTTTTTTTTTGTATTTTTGGTAGAGACAAGGTTTCACCATGCTGGCCAGGCTGGAAAAATGTTTTTATTTGTGGATTTTTGTATAAATAATAATTGAGTCTTTCACAGACATTAACTCCATCCCTCCTCACATTGTTTTTCATCTTCAAGTGAGAAAGAAGGAGGGAGGTTTGTATTGTTTTGGATTATATGAATAATCAAAAGATGGCCCAATAGCCTAAATTAAAAGAAATAGCTCATTAAATGGCATAAATCATCTTGCAAATAAAAAATGCAAGACACAGAAAGCTGATAAAGCAAGTAAAGAAAAATCCTATTTTTTCTGAGTCCCCTGTTAAAATGGAATTTTTAAACCCACAGATGTTCAAAGGAGGTAAAAATATATTTTCTTCTTTGATGGAATTGCTACAATTCCAAATATATAAATCCACCCACAGCATTAATTAAAGTTTTAAAAAATGTTCTCCCTCTGGTGTGAGAAGCATAGTATTTTTACCTGAATAAGCCACTTTTTTTCTTCCGTATTCTGTCATGTAAGATTCAGTATCCTTTTAAATACATATTTTCCCATAAGGAACAAGTATTGGGAGAAATATCAGAAATTACATTTGAGATCTGTTACCTTTGAGATACCCATTATCATTCCAATGGAGATGTCAGTAGGAAGTTGGATATATGGATCTAGAGTTCTGGTAAAGTTCTGGGCTGGAGATAAAATTTCTGGAGTCTTCAGCCTTTAGTATATTTAAAGCCATGGAGCATATAAGATCATCTAGGGATTTCATGTATGTAAACTACAACAAGGACAGATTCCTAGACTAAGCTCTGGAGCGCATTTTGAGGTTAGGAAAGAGAGAGAGAAAAAAAAAAGGAGCCTGAAAAGGAGCAGCTGGCAGTAAAGGGGGAGAAAACAAAGAGTGGGATCCTAGAGGCCAAGAGAAGTGTTTCTGAGAGGACGTTTGTGTATTTTGATAACTCAAGTAAAAATGGAGAGAGAGCATTGGATTGTGCAAAGTGGAGGTCATCTGTGAGCTTCACAAGAGCACTCAGAGTGGACGCTTGGAGGGAATGCTTGTTTGGAGTGAGTTCAAGAGAGAACTGAAGAGAAATAGAGGCAACTGGAATAGATGATTCTCCCTAGAGCTTTTCGGCAAATAGCAAGAGAAAGAAATTGAGTGATGAGGTCAAGGAAGTTTTGTTTGCTTTTTAAACTGGGAGAAATAACAGCATGTTGCTGCATTTATAGGAATGACCCAGAAGAAAGAGGGAAGATGACGCAGGAGAGAGATGGGAAAATTCCTAGAGGGATGTGAGTAAGAGAGGATGGGATCTACTGCACAGGAAGAGAGCCTTGTTTCAGCTGGAAGATGAACAATTCATCCAGAATGACAAAAAATATATAAAATATGTAGACACCTATGCAAGTAAGGAGTTAGATGCAGTGGTAGGAGTTTGTGGGAGCTCTTTGACTTATTCACTTTTTAAAAGTATTCTTATTCACTTTTCTCGGTATCATCAACTAAGTGAAGATAGGGAGAAAATATAGGAGGTTTAAGGCTAGTAAAGAAAGTAAGAAACATCTATCTAAGATAGTAGGAAGGAAAATTAACCTGGAAAATATGATGTGATCGCTTGGCAGCTTTAAAGGTACACTTGAGGTTGAGGTTATTGGTCATGGATGCAAAGATCACCTGGCAGCTGTAAAGGTACACTTGAGGTTATTGATCATGGATGCAAAGTGAGAGCAATGAGCATGGTTCCATGTTTTACTACAGCCATTTCAGATGTGGATCCAGGTCTGGGAGGCATTTCATCAGTGGTTTTACTGAGCAGTATGACAAACTGAAAAGAGTCAAGAGAGTTGAGGCTGTATGCAAGAGAACCGTTGAGTGACTGACCACAGAATTGAAGCTTAGCTCATGAGGGAGAGATATGAAGATGATAATGAATTGAGGGTCTAGGTGGACACTGAAATTACTGAAGCCAAGTACTAAAAGGGATGAGCAGGGAAGCTGGTGGGAGATTTGTAAAGTGCTTGAAGTCACAGTTTTAGAGGGGATGAAGTTTTGGGGCAAGATCGTGGCTTACCACGAAAGTGAATACCAATATAGGGAAAAGGACAAGATCACTAAAGAAAAGGTTAGGTAAGGCACCACAAGTCCAAGGAATTGGAAGGATTATCCAAGTGTGTGTTTAAATCACCAAAAATTACAATAGGAGTAACAGACAGAATGACAGTGACTGGAAGTCAACACCTTCATGGACATGACCTGGCAGCCATAGATGGCCACAATGAAGATGAATCCTGGCCGGGCAAAGTGGCTCACACCTGTAATCCCAGTACTTTGGGAGGCTGAGGCAGGTGGATCACCTGAGGTTAGCAGTTCAAGACCAGCCTGGCCAACATGGTGAAACCCCATCTTTACTAAAAATACAAAAATTAGTCAGGCGTGGTGGCAGGCACTGTAATTCCAGCTACTTGGGAGACTGAGGCAGGAGAATCACTTGAACCCAGGAGGCGAATGTTGCAGTGAGCTGAGATCATGCCATTGCATTCTAGCCTGGGCAATAGAGCAAGACTCTGTCTCAAAAAGAAAAAGATGAATTCTGATTGGCCAATCCCATAGTCTAATGTTGACATGCAAAGCTCAGGGTTTTTATGGAGGAAGCAGGAAGAATGGTAAGAATTTGCCATGAGAAGCAGGAAGGACACTTCCCCACCTTTGAGGTCCATGGTTGTGAAGACTGTGTGAGGGAAGGGAGCCACTTTTGGAAGAGCTGCCAGGAAGCAGGGTCCTGAGGCAAAGGCCAGGCTTGAGTTTTAACAGGAACACTCTGTTCATTGTGTTTAGAATGAACTGAAGTCAGGCTACGGGTAGAAGCAAAATGACAAGTTAGGAGGCTATTGCAATAACATAAGCAAAAGATGATGGAGGTTTATCCCAGGAAAATGGCAGTAATGCCGTTAAGAAATGGTCAGATTCTGAATATTTTTCACATATCATATTATACTGCATCATTGATTTTAAGATGTCCCACTGTTTTATGTGCCACTAAGAAAGAAAACAATGCTACCAGTTAAACAATATTATTTTTTATCAATTTTAAGACACATTGAAATCTCAGATATTAAAATATGAAAATGTACATCTTAGAATTGATGAAATATGGTATATTGGTTAAATATACTACTGTACTGAGGAAGAAACTCTTTTTCCAAGAAACTGAGAATTCCACAAACTGAATTTCAGCATCTTTGAAAGCTTGCTAGAAAAATTCACCAACAGCGGTTTGAGGAAAAGCAAGACTGTTTCTGTTAGCTGACCTCACTTGATACATTTTGCATGTATTTACTAATTGGCTCCTGGCAAGAAATAACTCCTTGTTGTTTGGTATGTCTAATAGCCACAAATCAATTTGCTTATCATTTGCATCTGCATATACTGCTTGTTATTTGCAGTTCATGGTCATGTCTGATCATTATGGGAAGATGGCTCAGAATTATCCATGTTGTGAATTGAACCCTGTCCCTAAGTGCCAAGTTAGAAGTCTTATATTTGTGCACCCATTTTCTCCCATATTGTTGGGAATAAGTGAAGGGGTAGCCTGCCCCTCCACACCTGTGGGTATTTATAGTCGGGTGGGATGAGAGACTGAGAAAAGAAATAAGATGCAGAGACAAAGTATAGAGAAACAACAGTGGGCCCAGGGGACCGGCGCTCAGCATATCAAGGACCTGCACCGGCACCGGCCTCTGAGTTCCCTTAGTTTTTATTGATTATTATTTTCATTATTTCAGCAAAAAGGAATGTAGTAGGAGAGCAGGGTGATAATAAAGAGAAGGTCAGCAAAAAACATGTGAGCAAAAGAATCTATGTCATAATTAAGTTCAAGGGAAGGTACTACGCCTGGATGTGCACGTAGGCCAGATTTATGTTTCTCTCCACCCAAACATCTCAGCGGAGTAAAGAATAACAAGGCAGCATTACTGCAAACATGTCTCACCTCCCACCACAGGGCAGCTTTTCTCCTATCTCAGAATTGAACAAATGTACAATCGGGTTTTATACCGAGACATTCAGTTCCCAGGGGCAAGCAGGAGACAGTGGCCTTCCTCCATCTCAACTGCAAGAGGCTTTCCTCTTTTACTAATCCATCTCAGCACAGACCCTTTAAGGGTGTCGGGCTGGGGGACGGTCAGATCTTTCTCATCCCACGAGGCCATATTTCAGACTATCACATGGGGAGAAACCTTGGACGATACCCCGCTTTCCAAGGGCAGAGGTCCCTGCGGCTTTCCACAGTGCACTGTGCCCCTGGTTTATTGAGACTAGAGAATGGCAATGACTTTTACCAAGTATACTGCTTGTAAACATTTTGTTAACAAGGCACGTCCTGCACAGCCCTACATCCCTTAAACCTTGATATTATACAACACATGTTTTTGTGAGCTCCAGGTTGGGTCAAAGTAGTTGGGTCAAAGTGGCTGGGACAAAGCTACAAATTAACAACATCTCAGCAAAGCAATTGTTTAAAGTACAGGTCTTTTTCAAAACGGAGTCTCTTATGTCTTCCCTTTCTACATAGACACAGTAACAGTCTGATCTCTCTTTCTTTTCCCTACAAATAAGACCTCTGAGTCACAAAGAAAACAAGCACTCAGACTGAGAATGCCTCAGCAAGGCAAATTTACTTCCGCAGAAGGGTGCATCTCACATATGGAGCAGTGGTGAGAGCACACAGAACAAAGGAAAGCAGGGGTTTTTAGTATCTCTAATGCAGCTTCTGCTTCTGTGTCTTTCCCCTATTGGCTAGGGTTAGACCACACAATCTAAACTAGTCCCAACTGGCTAAACATTTAAACTTTCTTAGATAAGGTAAGCACGTAAGGGAGGTGAGAAAAGAGAGAAGGAGGGTCATTTACAGGAGGCGGCAGGGAGTAGGAAGGTAACCTATTCCCTAATAAGGAAAGGAATGTGGAGTGGGGTTGTAGCAAGTTCAGGCATGCCTAGGCATATTCCGACAAGTTGGGGCACAGCAAAAGCAAGGGGTATTTGGAATTATAGGATAGAGAATGGGGAAACTGGATAAGCTGTTTGAAAAGGGAACCTAGCTGGATCTAACACATATTATGTCAAACTGGCACATCTTCCTCACTGATTCATAATCCTGGCTTTGCATTTGAAACACATTGGGGTGCTTTTAAAAAACATTCTGGGACTCCATCTCTGATCAGTGTTTTTGAAAACTTCCCAGGTAATTTAAATATACAAAAATACACAACGAACCTTGAGAACCATTGGTGCAAAAGTAGTTTCCTCATTAATAAATGATGAGCTTTGATGTGTTCAGATCAAGTCGCTCAATGTCATATAGCAGGCATCAGAAACGAATACGGAGTACAGGAAGTTACAATGTGTTAAAAAAAACTGTAGAGTATTATCTTAAGTTATATCTATTGTATTTTTGAGTGTACACATGTCAACAGCCACAGATCAATACACCTATAATTTCCCTCTGCATATATTGCTTATTTTATTTTGCTTATTTTCCAGTTAATGGGTTTTTTGTTTTTGTTTTTTTGAGACGGAGTCTCGCTCTGTCGCCCAGGCTGGAGTGCAGTGGCGCGATCTCGGCTCACTGCAAGCTCCGCCTCCTGGGTTCACGCCATTCTCCTGCCTCAGCCTCCTGCATAGCTTGGACTACAGGCGCCTGCCACCATGCCCGGCTTTTTTGTATTTTTAGTAGAGACGGGGTCTCACCATGTTAGCCAGGATGGTCTTGATCTCCTGACCTCATGATCTGCCCGCCTCGGCCTCCCAAAGTGCTGGGATTACAGGCGTGAGCCACCACGCCCGGCCCAGTTAATGGTTTATATCTGACCATTTTATGGAAAGATGGTTCTGAATCATCATGGTGCAAATTTAACCCTATCACTGTTGAATACAGCTTATGTGTGTGTGTGTATCTTCATACATACATATGGCATATATACCCATACATATGATGAAGGGCTATAAAAAATGTTATGAACCTTAAATGCTCAAGATTACAGGAGATTTGTTGTTGTTTTTTTTTTTTTAATTTTGAGATGTTGTCTCACTCTGTTACTCAGGCTGGAGTTTAGTGGAGTCATGATAGCTGACTGCAACCTCAAACTCCCAGGCTCAAGTGATCCTTCTATCTCAGCTTCCCAAGTCAATAGGGCTACAGGCATATGCCACCACACCTGGCTAAGTTGTTGTTGTTGTAGAGATGAGATCCTGCTATGTTGTCCAGGACAGTCTGGTCTTGAGCAATCCTGCTTTGGACTCCCATGGTGCTGAGATTACAGGTATGAGCCACCTCACCCAGCCTGCAGGACATTTTAATTTTCTTCTCTTTTGTCTTCATTTTCTAGATGTAAATGCATTTTCTTTGTAATAAAAATTTATTCTGAAACAGCAAAACCTATTGATTAGAGAAAATTTGGAAAAAAAATTATAAGAAAATGGTTCATAGTTCTATCACTCAGAGATGACTACTTTGTGCATTTTGGTTCATTCTTTCCAATTCTTTTCTGTGTCTGAGAATGTGTATACAGAATTGAATTATACTTACATGGATTTTAAAAAATTTTTGCCTATTTTTCTCTTAAATTTTTTACCATATCATTAAACATTTTTACAAAATATACATTCTAAATGAACTACATAGGATTATATTGTGTGAATGTATCATTATTTATTCAAACTATTAAACTAAATATGTTATATAAATATGTAGAAATATAGCATCCAATGTTGTTAAGAGTGCAGTGAAACAGTCATTTGATTCTTTTCTGTTGGTGCAAAAGTTCTAAAACCTCTAAAAAAAAAAAAAAAAAGGCAGGCAAACAGTGCCTATCAAAAGCCTTAAAAATGTGTACATGTTTGGCCCAAGAAGTCCAATTCTAGGAATTCATACAAATGCACACCATTTGCATGGGAAGAATATTTACATTTAGGGAAAGTGATATGTTCATATTTAGGCAAAATATTGGAAACAATTTAAAAGCTAAATAACAAACCCTCCACCTCCCTGCCCCACCTTCACTCCTGGTATTTAGAAATTATTCTCTTGAAGTTCTCCTGCCTCCTGTTTCTTTACCATTATTAGTATATGTGCTAGAGTTGTTGGCAGGGCTTATTTTAAGACTCAAACCTTTCAAAAGACTGTCAGCTGGTAGATTTCTGAATTTAGAATATGGGCAAATGACAACTTTTTTCCTGGGTTTAGGCACTAGCTATGATTCTTGGACAATGGAGCAACCTCCATGGACATTTTATTTATTTATTTATTTACTTACTTACTTACTTACGAGACGGAGTTTCGCTCTTGTTGCCCAGGCTGGAGTGCAATGGCACGATCTTGGCTCACCACAACCTCTGCCTCCCAGGTTCAAGCAATTCTCCTGCCTCAGCCTCCCGAGTAGCTGAGATTACAGGCATGTGCCACCACACCCAGCTAATTTTGTATGTTTTAGTAGAGATGGAGTTTCTCCATGTTGGTCAGGCTGGTCTTGCACTCCCGACCTCAGGTGATCTGCCCACCTCGGCCTCCCAAAGTGCTAGGATTACAGGCGTGACCACCGTACCTGGCCTGCTTTTTCATCTTTGGTGGTTTCCAATGCCTTTAAAATGAAAGACTAAAATCCTTAATACGACCTCTCACACCCTCCTGGCACCTCCAGACACTTCTTAGGGAAGCTTCATATGTTTCCTCACACCCTCCTGGCACCTCCAGACACTTCTTAGGGAAGCTTCATATGTTTCATGCCCTCCTCCCTTGGGGACTTTATTCCCCATGTGACTGTAAAGTCCCCAACCCTTCTTCAATTGCTTAACCCCAGCAATCCTTTAGACTCTTTCTGGCCTACACAGCGAGGTCATTACATACTTTCTTGTAGCATCCAGGCAGAGACAAACCATAGTGTGATGATCAGAGCTGGCAGGGAATGTGATTCCTTCCAGAAACTGAAAATCACCCAGTATCGCTAAAACAAAGTAATTGAAAAGTGGTCCTGGGTGATCTTACAGAGTGGGTTTTAAGTACTGCTGCAACATGGTCAGGTATATATTAAAAAAAAGAAAAAAGAAAAAAACTGTAACTAACTTCCAGGAGGCAGAGAATGGAAAGAAGAAAAAGTAGTGCAAGAAGATTGATGCAGAAGTGAAAATGTCTTGGCCTAGGCCAGTGGTGGTAAAGGTGAAAAATGAACAAATTCAGTAGATATTTAGTGGCTTCTAGTTAAAGATGACAGGTCCAGTGCATCCTGCCCAGCTAACATGTCTCCCATTGCCAAATAAGGATGAAAGAAATTTGCCATGAAATTGATGGTGTTTAAAGTGCATTAAAGATGGGAAGTGAGAGGCTCAACAAAGTAGAGAGGTCATTGAAATTCTGGAAGACAGAAAGTGAGCATGGTATGTTGTATCCTTTTACCTTATTGCCATGTCTTCCCAAGTGAAGGCAACAAAAGTGGGCCCTGCAGTTAGTTGTACATGCTTTTAAGAAATATTGAAGTAACTCGGTGTGACCCAAATGAATTACAAATTGCTAAATTATCAGATGATGTCTTTATACCACTCACACACCAGCTCTCTTCTGAGGAGGTGGTGGTCCCAAGACCTTTGTACATACAACCTATGTTCTTCCTCTTTGCCTGGAATGTGTCCCCGCCACCAACTCTTTAACAACCTAACTCAAATTCATCACTCATGCCTCAGCTGAAACATCACTTCTTCAGTAAATCCTTCTCTCTCTCCCCTTCCTGAATTGTTACCCTATTAAAACCCCTAATCACAAGCTTCACTTTTCCTTCAGAGACCCAGCACAATTTGTAATTACATATTTTCATGTGTATTTGTTCATGTCTTACTTAGAATACAAATTGCATGAAAATACAGAATATGTCTATTTTTTACTGCTGTATCCCTTATGTCTTGGAACACTCAATAAATATTGAATGAATGAAATGTATAAATCAAGAACTGCCAGGCCATGGTGCCATTTGTAGGAGTTAGGCTAAGCAAAACAAAGGACTTTAAATGTCTTCTGTGTAGAATTTTCTTTTGGAAGAAAGAAGGGTTGTTTCTCATTTTCCAACAGAGCTGCATCAACTGCTGCAGTCAGCTGGACCTATGTTGTTGTTCTTCTGACTAGGAAAAGGTCACCCTCTTCCCCATTAAAAGGCCAAACAGGTTTTAAAAAAAAAAAAAAATGCCATGAGCAATAAATACAGTCTAGCTAGGCCTTAAGCCAGAGAAGATCAAGGGGGCAATAGCTTGGGAGATTAGCGAGCTACCTGCCTTAGCAAGCAGAAATGTGTGTTTTTATCTTGAGTGTCCTCTGCTTGTATCTCTTGAAAACTTCAACAAGGGGAGCTGTGAAGCAGGTGGCTCTGAGATTTCTGGATGGAAATCCTGGCTGTTTCACCATATAAATACAGTTAATAGCTCAGATAATTTGGCAAAGTGAGGTGAGTTAATGATAAGAGGTTAAAAGATGAGACACTAACCTAGGTTACCACAGTGCATTCATTTCCAAGGCTAGCATGCTTACACAGCAAGAACACCATCCTATCTGGTTATCAGCACCTGTGAAAAGTGAGATTCATCAATAAGGTCAGCAAAGGTACTTGGGGGAAAAAACAAGACTTTTTGTTGGCCCCATGCACTGGTGGAGGAAAACATTTTTGCTACCCCAGATTTTCCGTCAACTTATTCTTAACCATGGATGGATGACCAGCATAAGGAGGGCTACGAATCTGCTGTAGGTTATCTGTAATTTTTTTTTGAGATAGGTCTCTATCATATAGGCTGGAGTACAGTGGTGCAATCACAGCTCACTGAAGCCTCAAAACTCCTGGGCTCAAGTGATCTCCCAGGTAGCTCAGACACAGGTGCACACCATCATGCCTGGATAATTAAAAAAAGAATTGTAGAGATGGGGTCTCACTATGCTGCTCAGGTTGGTCTTGAATTCCTGGCCTCAAGTGATCTCCCTGCCCTGGTCTCCCAAAGTGTTGGGATTACAGACAGGTATGAGCCATTGTGTCTGACTCGTTATCTATTAATATGGAATTTTTCTACTCTCATGACAGCTGAGGCCGTGTCCTGGAAAAATCCAAAACAAGATAGAACTGGGATTCCAGAAGCAAAGAGATATTGTATTATTCAGGGTTCTCCAAAGAAAGAACCAATAGGGGGTTTGTGTGCATGTGCATGTGTGTGTGTGGAGAGAGATTAGGAAGGCTAAGAAGTCCCCCAATCTGCCATCTGCAAACTGGGGACCCAGAAAAGCCAGTGGAGTGATCCAGCCCTGTGAGGCAGGGGAGCTGATGGTGTGAATCCCAGTTTGAGGGCAGAAGAAGATGAGATGAGATGTCCCAGCTCAAGTAGTGAAGCAGAAAATAAAGGGGACACATCCTCCTTCCTCCACCTTATGCTCTATGGGGGCCCTCTATGGATTGGACAATGCCCACCCACACTGGGAATCATCCAGTGCCCAGGGCCATCTGCTTTACTGAGTCTACCAATCAGTGTGAATCTCATCTGGAAACACCCTCATAGACACACCCGGAAACCATGCTTAGTCTAGACACAAAAAATTAATCATCACGGTATGAATAGGAGGGGAAAGGTATGCAAAGGGAGGGATGGAGAAGAAATAATAAATGGTCAGAAAGGTGAAAGAGAAGCTGTAATTGGAGCCTTGAGCCCAGCCACTGTCCCAGACCAATGCCAGGGGCTAGTCAGTGCCGTGTGTAAGTGCACCCTATCTGAGGAACATGAGCTGCCACTTCAGTTCCCCTTCCAAATCTCATACGAGCAGCTCTTGTGGCCAACCTTCACCTGGAACCACAGAGGGAAGAGAATTCTGAGAGATGTATTAATAGCTCCACCTTTGCTAACTTGGACAGCTCAAAACCTCCACAATTTTCCCAAAATGATTGACAGTTACATCCCTTCAATCCTCCATCTCATCACTTTCTGCTTTGTCCAAAAGATAAATTGACTTAGTAGCTACTTGTTTTCTATCAGAATGAAATACATTCCAATTCTCTTTTCAAAATTTATTTAATGAGTACCTTCTATCAGTACACTGTTTTTGCAGTTTTGTTTGAATCGGGTCATGGAGTAGCACAGTGTCGCGATGGCTTTCCCCTGTCAAGCGCGGACCCTTCTGTAATGCACATTTTTGTTTTCTTGGGTGGGTGGGTGTTGGCTAAGCAAGTTCATATCTCAGTTCAATTCCACTTCTAAATTCTGACTGTAGGCACAATTCTAGGAATCCTTATTGCTATCTTTCCATTATCACTTTGTAATTTTCTAATTTTCAGAAAACTTCATTTCAAATCATCTGCACACAGCAAACTCATCAACTCTCTCTTTGGGAGAGCTCAAATTGCATGCTACCCATAGTCTATACACACTTTCTGTAATTAAGAAATTGTTAAAAGTGAATAATAGATAATTGAATATAGACAATTTTCCCCTTAAGTTAGACACTGTTTTACAGTGTGATATAATTGGGGGAGAGGGCAGAATTGGGACACTTCATATTTATTTTTCCTAATATTATTTAAAACTTAATAAGATTTTCCTGGCCTATTTATTTCATTTCAGGAAAGTATATTTCAATAAGTAAAAAGAAGCTTAGTAAAAAGTCAATTGTTTACATTCTGCCAGATCAACACATTGTGAAGATTCTTTTGTGTTTATCCATTATTATGGTACATAAGTGTCAGATATTCCAAATTATACTTCTAAAATTACACAGCACCTGTGCCACATTTGTTTTCTTCCAATATTTTTTAGCATGACTCAAAATCATATGCTCTGGTTAACACTTTTCTACTTAATGTCATTGAAGATTTCATTGGAAATAGTTTCCTAGAGCCCACAGATGTTTTATTCCTGGCCTTTGACTTCCAGGATTAAATTTCAGACACTAAGCTTTCTTTGTAGAATCAGTAATGTGTTATCAAACAAAACACTCATAACAAGTAGATTAAATATTTCTGAAATAGGAAACAATGATTTGAAGGAAGGAGAGCTTAATGCAATTAAATTGCAAACCTTATGTATGCTTCTAGACCATGTACCAGGCCCTTTTTCCATCTTCCTGAACTACTCACAGTCTACAGGCTCTTGGAAGTTAATAAATATTCATCAATAATTTATGACATCGGGCCCACTCTACTCAGCATCTAATACCCTTGGATGTTTACTGAGCAGCCAACATCAGTGAAATTTTCATCCCATGGCTCAAATGGGTTCCCTGCCTCCAGGATCTCCTCGCTGCAACCTGCCCTGTGTCTCAATATTAAATTAATCTTTCTGAAGCCCTACTTTTATATCACTCCCTTGTTTAAAAGTATGTAAGGTATGCTCTTTGCCAGCTGGGCCAAGTCCAAATCCCTTAATGTCACTGAGAAGACCTTTCATATCCTGGCCCCGTCTCCTGCCAACCACCTCCCCACCAGCTTCTCCCCCCGCTCTACTGCCAGCCAAACCCTAAGGCAGCTAGGTCTTCAAATGGGTCAGGCATGCTCTGTCTTCCAGGCCTTTGCTCCAGCTATTTGTTGCTTTTAACAGCCCCTCACTCAATTCCATGCCCTGATTTCCTTTGCCTAGGTATTTTCTGTTTAGGAAGACATCCCTGGATCTAGTTGACTGGTTGGGCCCTCTCTGCTCTGTGCCTCCCTAGCACCTTGCACTTCCCTCTCTGTGGTGGCTGGATATGACTGCTCAAAGATACTGGGTCCTAATCTCTGGAACCTGTTGATTTTATACAGAAAAAGAGTCTTTGCAGATGTGATTAAGGATCTTGAAGTAGGAAGATTATTCTGGATCATCTATGTGGACCCTAAATGCAATCACGTGTCTGAATAAGAGGGAGGCAGAAGGAAATTTTACACTGAAGAGGGAAAGACACGCCTAGAAGAAGAGGTGGTGTGAAAACGGAGGCAGGGATTTGTCACAAGCCAAGGGATGCCAGCAGCCACCCAGGGGCTGAAAGAGGCCAGAGACAGACTCCCCTGAAGCCTCCAGAGGAAATACAGAGCCATAGGACATCCTAATTTCCACCCCGTGATACTGATTTCAGACTTCTGCCCTCTGGGACTTTCACAGAACAAATTTCTTTTAAGACCCCAAATTTGTGGTAATTTGTTGCAACAGCCTCAGGAAACAAATATACTATCACATCTGTATCAGTCAGGAGCCCATCAGGCAGCAGATGGCACAGGTGAGGGGAGGTAGAAGTGCTCCATGGCTTATGACACCAAGTTGCCATCACTGCTTCTGAGGGAGCAAGAAAAGAGAGCAGTTACCAGAACTCAAAGATGGGCTGTGTGGAGAGGGCTCCCCAGTAGGAGCCATGGCCTTCAATGGAAGGACATGGCCAACTCAAAGTGACCAGGAGAAGGACAGCTGGGGAACAATTGTCCCAGCCTCATCCTCCCTCCACTCTTGAACCTCCCAAGAAGCCACGGGCAAGGGAGTCTTTTCCTGCATTTCACAAAAGTCAGAGCACACAGCAAGGTGGAAGGCGCTGGTGGAGAGTGGATCATTAGGGGAAAACAGATGACGTCCTGCACAACATGGATTGTTCTATTCTATTGCAATTGCTCATTTCATCATCTGATTCTTCCACTCTGCTTTAAACACCATGAGTGTGACTACCCCATCTGCCCTCTGTATTATGAATGCCAGTGCCTGGCACAGTGGCACGGTGTCAGGCACAGACTGGGAACTTTATAAATACTTATTTAACAAAACTAATTAATAACATACAGACAACAGACTCTCCACATAGGATCTAGTCTTCCATTTCTGGTCTCATTTTCCATGATTTCCCTTCATGAAACTTTTGCTGGAACCCAGAATGGACCACAAAATAAAACCCAACAAGCTTCACTTTTTCCCCATCTCCGTACCTCTCCTTGGGTCATTTCCTCTTCCTAAGCCACCATCAACACATCTACGGAATTTCTATTACACTTTGAAGATCATCTTATATGCTACTTCCTCCATTATGTCTGTCTGGCCCACCTAGTCAAAAATGATCTCTTCCTTCTTGGCACTCTTTCAGGTCTTATTTGTATTTCCCTTGAACAAGTAACATTTTATTGTTGTGTCTTGTTGATATGCCTGCAGTGTCATAAGTCAACTTGAAGACCACAGTTCCCTGCAGAGCAGCCTCTCAGTCTCATATTATGAATCCTAAACAGGATTTAGCCAATGACTTTCAGAAGTCAGTTCACAATCAACATTGTTGAATAAATAAATTAACTGGAACCTTTCTGGTAATTAGCATTTCATGGTCACTTATTTATCCCAGTCTCTCCTTGGCTTTGCTACTGAAAGCAAAAAGAATCTTTGAATGTCGATTCTATTTCTTTCAATAACAGTGGTTTTATTATTTAATAAAAGCGATGCAAGAAAAGGCTTGCAAACAAAGTTTAGGTTCTTGCTCTTGACTTAGTAGTTAATAATCCATAACAGTACTGTGTGTTTTATTGTGAAGCATCATTACAGCAGATTTGCCCCAGGGGTGGTGGGTGGTAGAAGTAGGGGCAGTAACAGATCTTTAGGACCACTCTGGCATCTCTGGGGTTTGCTTGAGGTATGAATTTACCAGTTTTTGGCATTCCTCAGAGCAATTTAAAACCGCATTTTAGTGTAACTGTGTATAAAAAAAGAAAACAGCTATTGGGATTCAAAGGAGTGGCATATACACTAACTGAGTTCTATGACATTTTAATAAAAGTTATATTAAAGGAACAAATACCAGACTCAAGAAGGCTAAAATGACATATTCTGCCACAAAGTGAATATACCTCTTAATATCAGAGTAAACATTGAAAACAATCCTTACCCATGATTACCAGGAATATTTAGCAATATTTATGATAGTTTATGAAATTTACTGTCTCATTTTACTATAGTATCACCTTAAAAGAGAATATAGAGCTGACTATATCTCCTGAAAGACTATAAAGAATGGTATGAATATTAACATATTGATTTTATTGCTGTCAAAAAATAAAGGCATACTTTCACACATAAAAGCTATGTAGTTCAGTAACTCTATTTTGCAAATGACTGCAGCACCATAATGACATCCCAGAAAAACTCGTATTTGAATGTCTTTCGAAATGTTTAAGCTCTTTAATATTTGAATTGCTTATAAATGTTTATCTGTGTTGTGTTTTCCTTCTGAAACCTACCAAGCTTACTTTGTTGCAATGCATAAGTCAATATTTGCATATGGATGTGGGTAAACACAGCTTTGCAGTAGATTCATTTAGATGCAATGGGCAGAATAAACTATATATTTTCTAAAGAAACCGATTCTCTTGGCTATTCACTTAGGGCTCAAAAGCAAATGAATGTTCAATGTTTCACAGCTATTTAAGCCAGTGGGGACTTAACAGCTAAGTTTCTAAAGAAAGAAGAAATAAACTGATTTTAAAAGGAAGGACCTTGTAAACTTACTCAGAACTGAAGTGGCCCATTCTTTGAGCATGGAGGCACTATTCACTCTACTTTGCAAGGCCTTGTATGGGCCCTATTACTGAATTGGGACTTTTATACCCAGCAGCCAAAGCATCTTCTGGGTCCTAAGATAACCTAGATAAGACCAAGTTGATGCTGGCTACTACTAAGTTAACTCATCAAATTAATTGCAAGGAGAGTAAAATGGAACACCCCAAACTTATGTAGATGTATATAGATTATAGAAGCCTCTCCCCCTAATCTTCATTTGTTGTGGTACAAATGGGCCCTCCATACATTGCAAACTAGCCTGGATTTCTGAAATGAAGGCTTCCATCTTCCTTCTGAAGATTATAAATCACTTAACATTTAAATACGAGTGCATAATCTCAGCTGCTATGCCCAAGAATAATACAAGGGACTAGCAGAGATGTCCTAAAACAATTAACTGTTAAAGGGAATGAGCCAAAGGAACACCTATGTCTGAGTCTCAAGCTCTGGCATCCTAAGATAATGGCAAACCCCTAGCAGCAGAGGAGAGAAGGAGATTTCCAAGGTTTCCTGCTTGACCCATAATTTCTTCCATTTTGTGTTACTATTAGACTTCAGGATATGTAAACAGGCACCAGGAATAAATGAATATGTACAGCAAGAGAGATACATATAGATAAGTAGTAAATCTAAGTATACTTTCTTTAAAAAGGCAAAAAAGTGAATTCCACACGAAGGAACTCCCCAGCCTACTAGTGGAAGCAACACATGAGCATTAGGAGTTACCAGTTTTTGTTCAGTGGAGAGAAGCAATTCCAGATGAGTGATCAGGCAATGCTTCACAGAGAAGATAATGGAGGTAGGCCTGGGAACATGAATAGTATTTGGGCTTATAGACATAAGGAGAGACTGCATTGCTGAGAGTGTAAATCACATCATAATAAGGCGATGAAGATGATGATAGTGTAGTTATTATGTATCGGTTAACAAACTCAGGTGTGCAATAAATATTTTCTTTATTTTTCCTAAACCAACTTATGACCACAAACTCCTTTGCTAGGCTAATGGGAAATACGTCTTTAATCACTCTTAAGCCTTCAATCCTTTCACCCTAGGGTTATGCCAAAGTTCTAAGGCCTGAAAACTTCCAAGGTATCAAGGGTACCTCTTTAGTAGTAGGTCCCCTACCCCTACTGATACTTGCTTGCACACTGACTGTCTTTCCCCACATGGTCTCTTGAGGCTCTCATTTTGCTATTTCCTTCTAGGCTTTTGATACAGTCTCTGGAGTGGCTAGAATTAGCCTGAATCCATTCCTTCAGGTCCCACCATTCCTCCAGTCATTACATGGTGGGAAACGGTAGGTTTCTACTGCCTGTAAGAACCAGACTCTCTGCTACCTGAGACCCTCTCTTTGTCTGCAGGCATTCTCTCCTGTTCTCCTCCTTTCCCTCAGAGGCCTTCCTGAGCTCTTCAAACACTCTTCCCCTCAAAAGTCACAGTCTATGTGAAACAAAATCCAGAAAGACTTAACTAAAATCTACCTCCATCTCCTCCCCCGGATCCTGATAGGAGGAAGAAGAATATAAAGGAAAACATGATAAAACTTAATATCTTAATAAAGTGTCTGCTATCTTACCTGGTATTTACTAAGCATTTGCCCACTTTCTGCCCTGCACGTTCTCTCAATCAATCTTTTTGGCACATATCAGGAAGATACTCATCTCCACTTTACAAATGAATGGTGTTAAGTAACTTGCCCAAGGCCTCACAGCAGGTAAATGACAGAACTAGGAGGAACCTGGCTTCAGAGCTTGCACCTGATGCCGCTGCACCCACTGCCTCCCCTGGATATGGACAAAGACGAAAAAGGGAGTAATCTCAAGAGGTAAAAAACATACCAGAAAAGTAAAAAATATTGGATAATTGAAGGTAAACTGCAAACAATAATGCTAAGGACAAGGTTGAGGGTAAATTGTGAAAATCTTAATTAAACAGCCTTTGTTTGCAGGTGACAAGATTTTCTGTGAAGATCTGAAAGAATTGACCAAAAATACTTATGAAACTAATAAATAATTTTAGCAAGTTTGTAGGATATAAAGTTAATTTTCAGAAGTCAACAATGTTTATATGTACCACCAATGAACAAGTGGAACTTGAAATAAAAAACACTGTCATTTACATTGGTACCCCCAAAAATAAAGTACTTAGGTACAAATTTAAGAAAACACGTACAAGATCTATATAAGGAAAACTATGCACTCTGATGAAGAAATCCAAGAACTAAACACATCAGAAAATATTTCATGTTTAAGAATAGAAAGACTCGGCCAGTGCGGTGGCTCAAACCTATAATCCCAGCATTTTGGGAGGCCGAGGTGGGTGGATCACTTGAGATCAGGCGTTCGAGACCAGCCTGGCCAACATGGTGAAACCCTATCGCTACTAAAAACACAAAAAATTACCCAGGTGCAGTGGCTCGTGCCTGTAATCCTAGCTACTTGGGAGGCTGAGGCAGGAGAATCGCTTGAACCCAGGAGGCAGAGATTGCAGTGAGCCGAGATTGTGCCACTGCACTCTAGCCTGGGCAACAGAGCAAGACCCTGTCTCAAAAAAAAAAGAATAGAAAGACTCAATATTTACCAAGATGATCTATAAACTTAATGCGATCCCAATCAAAATTTTAGCAGCTATTTTGTGGATATCAACAAACTGATTCTAAAGTTTATACAAAGAGACAAAAGACCCAGATGATCAATACAATATTGAAGAAGAAGAACAAAGTTGAATAATTGACACTACTGGACGTCAAAGCTTATTATAAAGCTACATAAATCAAGACAGGGTGATATTGGCAAAAGGATAGACAAGTTGATCAATGAAACAGAACAGCCCAGAAATGGACCTACATAAATATAGTCAACTGATCTTTGACAAAGGATCAAAGGGAATGCAATAGAGCAAAGATAGTCTTTTCAACAAACGGTGCTGTAACAAATGGACTTCCACATACCAAAAATGAAACTAGACACTGACCTTACATTCTTAACAAAAATTAACTCAAGATGTATTATAGACTTAAATGTGAGATGCAAAATTTTAAACTCCTAGAAGATAATCTAGATGACCATGAGTATGGCAATGACTTTTCAGATACAACAGCAAAGGCATGATCTGTGAAAGAAATAATTGATAAGCTGGACTTCATTAAAATTTAAAATTTCTGCTCTATGAAAGATACCGTCAGGAGAATGAGAAGACAAGCCAGACTGAGGGAAAATCTTTGCATGAGACCCATCTAATAATGGACTGTTGTCCAAAATATACAAAGAACTATTAAAACTCAACAATAAGAACATGAACCCAATTTTCAAAATGAGCAAAAGACCTGGACACCTCACAAAAAAAGGTATACAGATAATGAATAAGCATATGAAAAGATGCCTCACATCATTTATCATTAAAGAAATTGCAAATTAAAGCAACAATGAGATACCACTACACACTTATTAGAATGGTCAAATCCAGAGCATTGACAGTACCAGAAATGCTGGAGAGGATGTGGAGCAACAGGACCTCCCATTTATTGCTGGTGGGAATGTAAAATGGTACAGTCACTTTGGAAGATAGCTTTGGTACTTTCTTACAAAATTAAACATACAGTAGTTGCCCCTTACCCATGAAGGATACATTCCAAGACCCCCAGTAGATGCCTGAAACCTCAGATAGTACCAAATCCTATATATACTATGTTTTTCCCATATATACATACCTATGATAAAGTTTATAAATTAGACACATAAGAGATTAAAATTAAGAACTAATAAAAGTGAGCAATTGTAGCATTAAACTATAATAAAAGTTGTATGAATGTGGTCTGTCTCTCTGTCAATATCATATTGTACTACTGTACTCACCTATTTTCAGACTATGGCTGAACTTGGGTAACTGAAATCATGAGAAGCAAAACTGCAGATAAGGGGAGACTACTGTAGTTTTACCAGTGTGATTCTGCACTTACGCTCTATTGTATTCACCCAGGTAAGTTGAAAACATGTCCACACGAAAACTTGCACAAAAATATCTCTATCAGTTTTATTTATAATTGCCAAAACTTGGAAGCAACAAAGACGTCCTTCAGTAAATGAATAGAAAAAGGGATATTCTATCATCTGGTGCATGCTGACAATAGATTATTATTCAGCACCTGAATAACAGATTATTATTCAGCACTAAAAAGCAATAAGCTAACAAGCCATGAAAAGATATGGCGGAAACTAAAATGCCTATTACTTAAAGATGACAATCTGAAAGGCTGCATATTACATGATTCAAACTATATCACATTCTGGAAAAGCCAAAACTATGGAGACAGTAAAAAGATCAGTGGTTTCCAGAGGCTAGTGGGGAGGAAGGGATGACTAGACAGCACAGAGCATTTTTAGGACAGTGAAACTATTCTGTATGATAATATTATGGTTATTATACATTTTTCAAAACCCATAAAATGAACTGCAACGTCAACTAAGAACTTGAGTGATAATGATGTGTCAATGCATGTTCATCAGGTATAACAGATGTAGCAATCTGACGTGAGGTGTTGATGGTGTGGGAGACTGCATGGGAGGGGGCAGAGGGTACATGGGAACTCTGTACTTTCTGCTCAGTTTTGCTGTGAATCTAATACTGTTCTAAAAGATAAAGAAAAAATCCTAGGAGGCCTAGTCATAGTTACTACTTTATTTGTAATCAGTAGTGATCCACTGAAGAATTCTACAAACACAGAGGTTATATAGTTCTGCTTCCAAAGGTTAATCTGGGGGCAATGCACGGTAAGGATGGGAAGAGACAGGGAGAAGGAAACAGGCTCCCCATGCGACTGTACACTAGCTGGCCTATGTAGAAGATTGCAAGGGGCTCAATCAGGCCATAGCCCTGGAATGAAGGGATGGGAAGAGAGATTAATGACATCACGGTGATGGGACCCACACGGCTTGGCATCTGGTTAGACGCCACCATTCAAACATGAGAATGAGAGGAAAAGTAAAAGGGAACAAAAAGTCCTAGGGAATGTGAAAAATGATGTCACCAATAAAAGAAGTATAGGACACAGAAGGAAATTAAAGAAGGAACTAGCATAGTTCTGTAATTTAGTTAATGCACATTCCACAACGGACCTCTAGAGTATAATTCTAGACGGAAATGTCTAAATCACATTCCCACAGTACACAAATGAGGGGTTTTGCAGATGTTTTGTATGACTGCCTAACAAGCAACCAATCTTTCCACTTGCTCTGTAGCTGGGACCCCTGGAAACAGCGAGTGATGCTTTACAGAAACCAGTTCCTCTGCCTTGGAGGGAGAAAATTGGTTAAATCAATCATACATAGCTAACCTAAGAAGCTGCACTCAGGGAGAAAGTTGTGCTGTCAGGGAGAGGGAGTTGGATTTTAAATCAAAGGACCTGAGTTTCAAGCGCCATTTCTGCCACTTAATGAACTTGAACCTGGAATAAGTTATTCTCCTCTCTTATCTTCAGTTTCTTCTTATTTAAAATGTGAATACTAATGCGTATCTCATATGATTGTAATGAGAATAAATGGAGTACTCTCTGTGAAGGGTTTTGTAAAGAGCCATGCAAAAGTGAAGGATTTAAAGTTATTTCTACTCAGCAGGGTGAAAATCCCATAATTGATTGTAGTTTCTGGATGGAAAAGGATTCACTAAAAGGAGGGAAATAAGTTTTATGTTCACCAAAGCAATTTCAAGTTACTGAATTCATTATGCATACACAGCCATCCCTCGGGATTGCCCGGGATTGGTTGCAGGACCCCAGTGTATAACAAAATCCACACTTTACTCGACTTCTGTAGTCAGTCCTGAGGAACCTGGGTACAGGAAAATTCAGCCCTCTGTATACAGGGGTTTTGGATTCTGCAAATACAGTATTTTTCATCTGGGTTTGTCTGAAAAAAATCCACGTGTTAGGTAGACAGGCCCAGTTCAAAACCACATTGTTCAAGGGTCAACTGTATATGCAGCATTGTAAGATGCCCTCTTCTGGCACAAAATAATAAAGGGTACCATTCCTGATCAAACAGTCAAAATACTTGGGTCAGAGATGGCCCTGCTATGCATATCCATCTTAGGAACTCAGAAGTATCTGTGACAAGCCCAGGGACATTCATTTACAGGAGAGTCCCTCATTCTTCTAGAAGAAACTATTAAAACATTTTGGGATTTGTGGCCCAAATTCCAAATTAGCATCTGGAAGCAAATACTGAAGATGGCTGCAATCACAATTCCTTGGAAGCTCCCATGGCTCTAACTTTCTAAGCCAAGAGTGTTATAAACAAGCATGAGATACCTCCTGAAAAACATGTTCTTGGCTAACAAGGCCATTTCCTGGTCTTTGAAAGAGTAATAACAGGGTGGCATGTAGCCATGCAGACCAGATAAAAAATGTCCCCCTGAATTAGGGCCTCCCCCACCACAGATGTGAAGTCCTACCCTCTGCCCTGAGCTGGTTTCCCTGGTACCTCCATGATCTGTCACATTGGTCCTCCTGCCCCCACTGAGTCCTGTTGGATTACCTGCAGATTTAGACATCAGTACCATTACTCAAAACTAACTGATTCAGCTAACACTGATGCATAATAAACCACCTCCAAACTTAATGGTTGACAAAAACCACCATTTATTACTTCTCACAAGTCTATGGATTGGGGAGCAGTTCTGCTCATGGAGGCTGGGCTTAGATGATCTTATTGGGGCCATGCATGCATTGGGATTCAGTTGGTATGTTCCTGGCCACTGGCTGCTCTATGATAGCCTTGAGTGGAACAACTTGGCTCTACATACATGCCTTACATCCTTGTAGCAGGCCAGCCTAGGTAGGGCAGGGTCCAAGAAAGAAAGAGGAAACATGAGAGCATTATTTCAAGCCTCGGCTTGCACCAAAACCACAGTGTCAGATACCAACTATTATGTACTACTCTCTGGAGGTGAGTCCTAACTTACTCCCCTCTCCAGCATTTTATTATTTTATTATTTATCAATATATGATCAACTTATTTGCTATTACAAAATATTCCTCTAGAGCAGGGATCAAATCTTGCCTACTGCATGCATTTTTGTAGCTTGTGAGCTAAGAATTGTTTTTACATTTTTAATGGTCGGGGGGAAAATATGATTTTGTGATGAAAGAAAATTGTATGAAATTCTAACTTCAAGGTCCATAAATAAGTCTTACTGGAATACAGCCACATTCATTCATTTATATGTTGTGTATGGCTGCCTTCTCACTACAACAGCAAAGTTAAATCATTGCAGTTAGAGAGCACATGGACCCCAAAGCCTAATATATTTACTACCTGGCCCTTTACAGACAATGTTTGCCAACCCCAGTTCTACAGTGTGACTTCCAAAGGCTAAACAGTGATGTGATCTTTCTTTTGTGTCAGTACTGTCAAGATCTAAGCTACAAATGTTGAATATGAAGGTCGTGCTCAATTTTTACTATTATAGATAACAACTTTCAAAAGGAAATATCATGTGCACTTCTGAATTATTCATTAGTTCAATTCTTAGAAATGGAATTGTTGAGGCAAAAGATAAGCACATTTTAAGGCTCTGATACATATTACCACTTTGACATACCTTTAAGATAGATATAAAATCATTTAAAATATAATTTTATACCCACCATTTAAGAGTTATTTTCGTTAGGAATGGATATGGGATTTGCTCAAAGAACATTTTGACCTTTAACTGAGATAATCATTTGATTTTTCCTTTTGTTTAATGACACAGTTTTCTGAAAAAAAAAAGTTTTTACTTTCTTATTTAATCACCTTTGAATGCAAAAACAGGATGTATTGAAACATTTTATTTAACACAAAATTATGTGAATAACTTCTCCATAGGCTATCACTACCCACCCGGGCTCCACTTCTACATTTCTGAGATGGAGAGCTGATTCTTAGACACTTTGCCTCCAGTTTCTCCTGGCTTCCCATGAAATGTACAGCAAGGCCACATCAGGCCTCACTCACTGATATGGTTAGACTGTGTCCCCACCCAAGTCTCACCTTGAATTGTAATAATCCCCACATGTCAAGGGCACGACCAGGTGGAGATAATTGAATCATGGGGTCAGTTTACCCTATACTGTTCTCATGGTAGTGAGTACATCTCATGAGATCTGATGGTTTCATAAATGGGAGTTCCCCTGCCCAAGCCCTCTTGCCTGCAGCCATGTAAGACATGACTTTGCTCCTCGTTCACCTTTCACCATGATTGTGAGGCATGACCAGCCATGTGGAATTGTGAGTCCATTAAGTCTCTTTTTCTTTAAAAATTACTGACTCTTAGGTATGTCTTTATTAGCAGCATGAGAACCGACTAATACATTCACTACTTTGTTACTTTCTGTCATCCAGGGGAATCCCCTTACCATTCTGGGGATTTACCACTTAAGTGGCTTATAAGAGTTTTTGCCAAATGCCATTGATTCAAAGTGGCAGAATTCTGGTTCCAGGCAGATTATTCCCAATCTGGCCATGGCCTGTACTCTTCTCCAGCCCCACACTCTGAATGAGAGGGGACCAGGGTCACCAGCATCTCCTCTAATAATTTCCTGTGATAACTCTTTCGCTTTCTCAGGAAGGCAAGCAGCCTGGCAGCCCTTGGCACCATCGCTTAGTTTAGTGGCAGTTATAGATAAATAGCAGAATTTTATTAGACTTTTTGGCATATTGGTAGCTCCTCTACAGTATTTTTGGGTCAATGCAGGTTTTTCTAAGAGTTTGTTTTTCAGATGGATTCTGGGAGGGAGGAGTTTGACACCTGTGCACAAGTCAACATCCTTTCAAAAAGTCTTCCTAAAAGGCAAATTTATGTTAGGATGTGATTACACGAGCATGAAGAGTTTTGAAAGGTAGTTCAGTGAAGATGGAAGGAGCAAGAGCTGAGGAAAAAAGAACATTGAGACCCATCTTTTAACCAAGTATAAAATTAAACACTTAATATCTTAGCAGAAAAGGCCTGAAAGGAAGGTACCATCTCAGCACAAACTTATTAAATAAGGTCTAAAAATTACCCAGACAGTAACAGAATGTTTCCTTGGCAATAATGGTGGTCAAGAGATTGTTACCAGCCTCTTAGGCAGAAAGAATTAAAGGAGTGATATCCCACTGTATTCCTTAATGTATGTAGCCTAAATTATAGGGCATTCTAATTTGTTTAAAAAACATAATTTGCTTAAAAACTATATATCTGTGATAGTTAGCCACACCTATGAGAAAGCCTCTTTTTATTTTTTTTTATTTTTTTGAGACGGAGTTTTACTCTTGTTGCCCAGGCTGGAGGGCAATGGTGTGATCTTGGCTCACCACAACCATCGCCTCCCGGGTTCAAGCAATTCTCCTGACTCAGCCTCCTGAGTAGCTGAGATTACAGACATACACCACCACGCCCAGCTAATTTTGTATTTTTAGTAGAGACGGGGTTTCTCCATGTTGGTCAGGCTGGTCTCAAACTCCCAACCTCAGGTGATCCGCCCGCCTTGGCCTCCCAAAGTGCTGGGATTACAGGTATGAGCCACCGGCTGAAAGCCTCCTCTTAATGTGCTAGACCAGGTAACCTTGTCCACCTGATGATGGCTTGCCCAATAGCAAGAGTTTTCTCTATCTTTTACCAATAATCTAAGTATTTTAGTTCTCTGTTCCCTCTACCCCCACTTATTTTTCCCCCCAAAGTTTCCATCCCAATACCCTTTATTTTTTCTATGGTATTCTGTAGGATATCTACAGGTATCCTCTGTATAACCTGGGCTAAATTCAGTCTTCTTTTTACCGTCAAATAAAGTTAGACCCAACCAGGATATTTATTGGAGAGATGAACATACATCGTAATGCAAAAAAAGAAAGGAGCATAAGTGTGAGCTAAAGATCATGAAAGGTAGCCCAGAATCAAAATCTGGTGAGACTACTTTCAAATGCCAAATCCTAAGGACAACCCCCAAATCACAAATATGACTTTGAGGCCAGATTCAGAAGCCAGAAGGCAAGTGATAAGAACAAGAGGCAGTCAGAAACAGACATTCCAAGTCAACTCCTATTACCATCTTCAGAGTCAACATGGCTTACATTTATTGGATGCTGGGAGGATCAGACTATCTTAAGGTAAAGACAGAGTGAGAGTGGATACAAGTTATAACTAAAACATTTAGCAAATTCCAGAAGATAATTCTGTAAATCTGAGTCATCAATAAAGTAACTGTCTTAGTCTGTTCAGGCTGTTATCTAAAAATGCCATAAACTAGGTAGCTTATAAACAACAGAAATTTATTTCTTACAGTTCTGGAGGCTATGATGTCCAATACCAAAGCACCCACATATTAGGTGTCTGGTGAGGGTGTCTGCCATCTTAAGATGGCACCTTCTTGCTGTGTTCCCACATGGTAGAAGGGGGCAAGGCAGCTCTCTGGGATCTCTCTCAGAAGAGCACCAATCACCTCCTAATACCATCACCTTGGGGGGTAGGGTTTCAATATACGAATTTTGGGGAAACACAAACATTCAGACTATTCCAACTATAAAATTTAAATTTCATTCAGAATGTTATAAGCAAAGATGATTTTCTATCTTGGCCCACATGAAAATTATATGTTTATCCTTGTATATTTTAAAAGGTTGAAAATACCGTCTTTGAATTCACTCAGCTACAAGTTAAGTACTATGTATATTAGAATCAATTATTGAAGTGATTATCATGTAATTGTTCTGCGCAATAATTTGAAGCATACAGTGCCTCGAAGACTCAGTTTCCTTCAGGGTCAAGCATAACTAGCTCACAGGCTTGCTGAGAGCCCAAGATTAAATACTGTCATCTTTAACGGAGTACTTATTTCTTAAAATGCTGCAAATGAGGTGATGATGAGGAACTGAGAGGATATAAAACAATCCAAACTAAATAAAACAGCGATGTCTGCCAAAGTCAGATATTTCTCTCTCTCTGTCTCTCTCTCTCTCTCTCTCTCTCTCTCACACACACACACACACACACACACACACACACACACACACACACAATAATTACCGAATATAACCTGGGAGTGATAAAGGTTGTCAAAAAAATTAATTGGGAGGTCATTAGCCTGAAATGGCTCCAGCACAAATACACAAATAAGTATGAGGAAAACTGGATAAAGAAGGGCAAACAATATCAATGCCAATACCCTGGTTGTAATATTATACAATAGTTTTGCAAAATTGATCAATGGGGGAAACTGAGCAACGAGTACAAGGGATCCCTCTGTATTATTTCCTACAACTGTATGTGAATCCACTCCACAATTATCTCAATACAAATTTTAAAAATAAGTAAATATTAATCATAAATAAGACTAAAGACTAACCACGTTAGTTTTTATAAATATAAGTTAAATTCCCGCATTGAAATATAGGAGTATTCAAATCAATTTCTTTTAAAACTATATGTTATTTGAAAGAAATATTTAAAAGATTATTGAAAGTAATAAATGAAAAGATATGAAAACACTTAACAAAGATTAAGGAAGTGTAAAAATATTGATATCAGAAAAATATAACCTGAGGAAAAAGAATCAAATAGAAAAGTAATAATTCATGTAGACATAAATATAAAAGGAAAAGAAAACATACATGAACTAAACACAGCTCCCAAAATAAATGAAAAATTGACAGAAATACAGAAGGAAATAGAAAAACAAAAATAGTGGGATGCAATTATAACTCTCTCACACAGTGAGATCAAGTAAACAAAAGGATAACATAATTTGAATAACCAAAAAAAATCAGTATGGATAAGACAAAGGTATATGAAACTCTCTACCCAATTGAGCAACCACATTCCTTGAAAACACACAGGAAAACATGGATAAAATCTTATCCTCCATTAAGCCCTAGAGAAAAAATTCATTACTTTCCAAACAACTGAAATCATGGAGACCATATTCTCTGTAAGCAGTATAATAAATTAAAAACAAAAGCCAGAAAAATTACACTCACTAGAAAAGCCTAAAACGCCAAATCTTCCATGAAAATAGAGACAAGAATAGAAAGCGCATGTACTTAGAAATCATCGATTTTGAGAGCACAGGTATCAAGACCTACAAGTGCTACATTACTAAATTGCGAGATAAGCCCAAGATGATGCTCAAAGAAACATTTACAAATGCAAAGATTAGAAAAGAAAAGGCTGAAAATAAAAGAAGTATATAGTTTAGGATGCTATTGAATTAGGAGTAAAAGATTGTTTTAAGATAGAAAAGGGGGAAATTAGAAACTTAAGTTAAAATAAAAAACAAAAGATGTAGACATTATCAATAAAACTTTGAAAAAACTAAAACCAAACCTTTGACAGGCCTGAACAACAAAGTGAAAACTCACAAACACATTTGAAACAAGAAAAGTCAAAGAAATGGCAGGTTATTTTTAATTATAAGAGATTAATAGGTATAATTTATAATAAATTTGAGGTTTTATACAAAACATGATTTTCTAGGAAAGATCAGTGAAAAACATTAAAAAGGTATCAAAGATGTAATCTTTTAAAATGGTACAGGGTCTTATCAGGAGTTTTTAAGGACAAGTTTTAATAAACTTTCAAATATCTGAAAATTCCAATGTTACTAAGCTCTTCCAAAACACACAGGGGTGAAATGAAACACTTTTTAGCTCACTTTAGGAAAACAGATTAACCCAGTGCCCCTGAATCAAAATCAGAACAGGAGAGCAAAGAGGGAAGGCAAGTAGGAAAAAGAGATGGGATATTATAAGACTGAAAATGCAAAAATCCTAAATGAAATTTTTGCAAATGGAACCCACGAGTATGCCAAAAGGGTTTATCTTAGCAATGCAACTATGATACCATATGAAATCTCTTAACGTAGCAAAATATATTTAAAGACAAAAAAGCTGTGTGATCCCTATAATAGTTAAAAGTTTTAAATCAAATTCAGTACATAGTCTTACTACAAAAAACTAGTAAACTAGGTAGAAAATAAAACTTTAATCGGATCAAGTGAATCTGCCAGAACCTACAGTAAACAACAAAATTCACAGAGAAACATTATTAGTATTTTCATTAAATGTATGAATAAGATAAAGAAGCTTGCTAATACCATTATTATGTGATACCATAATGTAGGTTCCAGAAAATGTTTTTAAAAAATTAAATAGATATATGGAAAGACAGAAAGATGTTAGGTCATATTGATATAGATATTACGTTTGCTAAATTAAATTTCACCCAAAACAGTAATATGGAGAACAGATAATAAAATACTTCCTATTCACAATGCAAGATGTTTAACCTGAACTTATATTTTATTAACTACAGCAAAATAGTGCTGATGCCAGAAGAGACAAATCAGTGAACCAGTGTTAAACCAATAAATAGCCCCTGTTACATCTAGGCATTTTTTGATACACTAAATATATCATTTCAAATTAGTGAAGACTAAGCAAACAAGTTATCAGATATATGCTCAAACATATATAGGCAAAAGTAATAACCTTAGTATTCTTTACCTGAATGTTCTATAATCTAGAATACCACTCACCATCAAAATTATATGACAAAATATTCAGAAAATTTCCACAATAAAGTTTTGTGTAATTTTTTTTCTTTTTTTTTTTATATGGAGTTTCGCTGTTGTCACCCAGGCTGGAGTGCAATGGCATGATCTGGGCTCACTGCAACCTCTGCCTCCTGGGTTCAAGCAATTCTCCTACCTCAGCCTCCCGAGTAGCTGCAATTATAGGCATGAGCCACCACGCCCGGCCATGTTGTATAATTTTTAAAAAGAAAATAAAATAGTATTTTGTTATTATAATTTCATAAATATAGAGAGACATAAAAGGTCATGCACAGAAAAAAAGATGGGAAAAATGTGAAAAAAATTACAATGGTTATTTTGAGGGAATGCAGTTATGTGTGATTTTATTATTTCTGCTGTGCTTTTCTGTGTTTTCTTTTCCTTTTTGAGATTGGTCTTTCTCTGTTACCGAGGCTGGAGTGAGTGCAGTGGCACAATCTCAGCTCATGCCTCCACCTCTCAAGCTCAAGTGATCCTCCCACCTCAGCCTCACAATGTAGCTGGGATCCCAGGCACACACCACCACACATAATTAATTTTTTTATTATTTGTAAAGATGGGATCTCGCTATGTTGCTCATGCTGGTCTTCAACTTCTGGGCTCAAGCAATCCTCCTGCCTTGGCCTCCCAGAGTGCTGGGATTACAGGCACAAGCCACCGCACCTGGTCCTTTTCTATCTTTTCTGACAATTAAATTTGTCATTAGAAAATAAATTTTGAGTTGACTCATTTTAGCTGAAATGACAACCGTGTTTTGTGAACAGGAGAGAAAAAAAAACACTTATGATAGCAAGAGTGAAAGAATATGTAAGATTCTCATGAAAAAATATGTGAGAATATCTCATGAAATAATATATACGGTTATATCATTTTATTCATTCAAAACTTTGCCTCATAAAATAAACTGGCCAAGGAGTGAGTCTACAGTAAAATTGTAGGATAGATATAAGGGTCTCCACATCATCCACGTACTTGGCTTCAGTAGGATGCATTATGTATTAGCTGATAATATGTGTTGCAGGAGTCAACAAAGCAGTTAGATTTGTGGAAGCATAATTAGCTTCACAAGAAAAAAAAAGCAAAAAAGCAATCAGAGGTGTTCTTGATCTTTAATACAAACGTGGATGTGCTGTTGTTTTCCCTGGAAGATCTGTTGAAAGGCTATTATATCTGCAAGGCTACTGTGTCTCAACTCACTTGGGTGCAACTGGGCTGACAATGATTTCTGGAAGGACATCCTGCATCTGTTCCTTCCAGCTAATTTCTCTGCAGAAATAACCATGAGCTGCCAGGCATGGGACTTTGCTGGTGCCAGCAATCTGACAATCAAAAGCCAAATCTATTATGACCCAAGGTAGGCAATAGTTAAGTAGTGACAGCATGAATTTCTCTAATTCTGAGTTTTCTGTACCCTCTAGCTGATCGCTACTCAAGGAAAACTATGAACAGAAACAGCATTGGAGGGGGAAGCAAAAGCTAGTGTTGAGAGCTGAATTGTGTCTCCCCAAAATTCATCTGTTGAAGTCCACATCCTTAGTACCTCAAAATGTAACTATATTTTGAGACAAAGACCTTTAAAGAAGTGATTAAGATAAAATGCGGTCAGATGGGTGGGCCCCAATCCAGTGTGACTGGTGTCATAAAAGGAGGAGGTTAAGTCACAGACAACATACAGACCAAGGGGCAACCCTGTGAGAACACAGTGAGAAGACGGCCAGCTGTAAGCCAAGGAGAGGGGCCTCAAAAGAAACCACAGCTATGGATATCTTGATTTTTGACATTTAGACTCCAGAACTGTGAGAAATAAATTTCTGTTCTCTAAGCCACCCAGCCTGTAGTATTTTGTTATGGCAGCGCTAGTATACTAATACACCTACGAACACTCAAATTTCAAAAAGCTCCTATAGTACTTCTCTCAAAAGAAAAATATATTTTAAAAATACGTATCAAGAAAAAAAAATCTTACTGTATCAATTCTAATTGTTTTTGGAAGATACCTTGGCTTCTTTACTTGAAAATAAAATACCAAAAAATAAATTGTACACACAGATGTATATATCTGGGGATGTGTTTTATACTTATTAGAAAGAGATTTGCTCTTTCTCATAAAACATGGTGTGCTGTGATCCTTGCTAAATGCAAACCCTTGTCCCCAAAGCCATCTGTGAGACCCTGTCATGCAATGATCTCTGAAATTTTTGCTTGCAAGGAAATGAGGTCACATCATCCATCATACCACCAGTGAGGAAATCTTTTCCACAGTGTCCTTGACAATGTGGATGATCTCCGAGAGCTTACAGGTGCCCAAACACGGGACAGTTTCATGTACTGACAGAATTCCAGTTTCTGAAAAGTTCATCCTGATATTTAGCTTAAACCTACATCCATTATTCCAAATTCCACCTTCAGATTTGCACTGAAAATGTTTACCCCTCCTTCATGTCCAGTGTCCCGGGTCTTCACATCTACTGCCTACCTTCCTTCAAGTACACTCTCCTTTGACTCTGTCCTACCTCTGGTAGTGTCCACAAAGTCAACACTCTATCTCCCCTAAAGTCGTCTAACAAAAAGGGAGCATGAAATCAACTTCTGGCATGACCACATGAGGAGCTCAGCTGACCTGTTCCTTAGTGAAACTATTGAAATTGTATACACACACAGAATGTGAAGCCCCTGGAAGCGGGCCTGATACCAAGCAGCAAATCAAAACACATCTATTCAAGAAAACCTAAGGAAATTCTGTAACAAAGGCAAGTCTGTGCCTAAATTAAGAAAACAAAAAAAAGAAGAAGATCCCAAATCAATAACCTAACTTTCCAGTGTAAGATACTGGAAAAAGAAGAGCAAAGTAAGCTTTAAGCAGGCAGATTGAAGGAAATAAAGATTAGAGCAGAAGTTAATGAAACAGAGAATTGGAAAACAACAGAGAAAATCAATGAAAACAAAAGCCAATTCCTTGAAAAGATCAACAAAAATAGCAAACTTAAACTAGACTGGCCAAGGGAAAAAGAAAAGACTCAAATTAATAACAACAAAAACAAAAGAGGGACATGGGGGGGAGGAGCCAAGATGGCCGAATAGGAACAGCTCCGGTCTACAGCTCCCAGCGTGAGCGACTCAGAAGATGGGTGATTTCTGCATTTCCATCTGAGGTACCGGGTTCATCTCACTAGGGAGTGCCAGACAGTGGGCGCAGGTCAGTGGGTGTGCGCACCGTGCATGAGCCAAAGCAGGGCGAGGCATTGCCTCACTTGGGAAGCGCAAGGGGTCAGGGAGTTCCCTTTCCGAGTCAAAGAAAGGGGTGACGGACAGCACCTGGAAAATCAGGTCACTCCCACCCGAATACTGCGCTTTTCCGACGGGCTTAAAAAACGGCGCACCACGAGATTATATCCCGCACCTGGCTCGGAGGGTCCTACGCCCACGGAGTCTCACTGATTGCTAGCACAGCAGTATGAGATCAAACTGCAAGGTGGCAGCGAGGCTGGGGGAGGGGCGCCCCCCATTGCCCAGGCTTGCTTAGGTAAACAAAGCAGCCGGGAAGCTCGAACTGGGTGGAGCCCACCACAGCTCAAGGAGGCCTGCCTGACTCTGTAGGCTCCACCTCTGGGGGCAGGGCACACACAAACAAAAAGACAGCAGTAACCTCTGCAGACTTAAATGTCCCCGTCTGACAGCTTTGAAGAGAGCAGTGGTTCTCCCAGCACGCAGCTGGAGATCTGAGAAAGGGCAGACTGCCTCCTCAAGTGGGTCCCTGACCCCTGACCCCCGAGCAGCCTAACTGGGAGGCAACCCCCAGCAGGGGCACACTGACACCTCACACAGCAGGGTATTCCAACAGACCTGCAGCTGAGGGTCCTGTCTGTTCGAAGGAAAACTAACAAACAGAAAGGACATCCACACCAAAAACCCATCTGTACATCACCAGCATCAAAGATCAAAAGTAGATAAAACCACAAAGATGGGGAAAAAAACAGAACAGAAAAACTGGAAACTCTAAAAAGCAGAGCGCCTCTCCTCCTCCAAAGGAATGCAGTTCCTCACCAGCAACGGAACAAAGCTGCATGGAAAATGACTTTGACGAGCTGAGAGAAGAAGGCTTCAGACGATCAAATTACTCAGAGCTACGGGAGGACATTCAAACCAAAGGCAAAGAAGTTGAAAACTTTGAAAAAAATTTAGAAGAATGTATAACTAGAATAACCAATACACAGAAGTGCTTAAAGGAGCTGATGGAGCTGAAAACCAAGGCTCGAGAACTACGTGAAGAATGCAGAAGCCTCAGGAGCCGATGCGATCAACTGGAAGAAAGGGTATCAGCAATGGAAGATGAAATGAATGACATGAAGCGAGAAGGGAAGTTTAGAGAAAAAAGAATAAAAAGAAATGAGCAAAGCCTCCAAGAAATATGGGACTATGTGAAAAGACCAAATCTACGTCTAATTGGTGTACCTGAAAGTGATGGGGAGAATGGAACCAAGTTGGAAAACACACTGCAGGATATTATCCAGGAGAACTTCCCCAATATAGCAAGGCAGGCCAACGTTCAGATTCAGGAAATACACAGAATGCCACAAAGATACTCCTCGAGAAGAGCAACTCCAAGACACATAACTGTCAGATTCACCAAAGTTGAAATGAAGGAAAAAATGTTAAGGGCAGCCAGAGAGAAAGGTCGGGTTACCCTCAAAGGGAAGCCCATCAGACTAACAGCGGATTTCTCGGCAGAAACCCTACAAGGCAGAAGAGAGTGGGGGCCAATATTCAACATTCTTAAAGAAAAGAATTTTCAACCCAGAATTTCATATCCAGCCAAACTAAGCTTCATAAGCAAAGGAGAAATAAAATACTTTACAGACAAGCAAATGCTGAGAGATTTTGTCACCACCAGGCCTGCCCTAAAAGAGCTCCTGAAGGAAGCACTAAATATGGAAAGGAACAACCGGTACCAGCCGCTGCAAAATCATGCCAAAATGTAAAGACCATCGAGACTAGGAAGAAACTGCATCAACTAACGAGCAAAATCACCAGCTAACATCAGAATGACAGGATCAAATTCACACATAACAATATTAACTTTAAATGTAAATGGACTAAATGCTCCAATTAAAAGACACAGACTGGCAAACTGGATAAAGAGTCAAGACCCATCAGTGTGCTGTATTCAGGAAACCCATCTCACGTGCAGAGACACACATAGGCTCAAAATAAAAGGATGGAGGAAGATCTACCAAGCCAATGGAAAACAAAAAAAGGCAGGGGTTGCAATCCTAGTCTCTGATAAAATAGACTTTAAACCAACAAAGATCAAAAGAGACAAAGAAGGCCATTACATAATGGTAAAGGGATCAATTCAACAAGAAGAGCTAACTATCCTAAATATATATGCACCCAATACAGGAGCACCAAGATTCATAAAGCAAGTCCTGAGTGACCTACAAAGAGACTTAGACTCCCACACATTAATAATGGGAGACTTTAACACCCCACTGTCAACATTAGACAGATCAACGAGACAGAAAGTCAACAAGGATACCCAGGAATTGAACTCAGCTCTGCACCAAGCGGACCTAATAGACATCTACAGAACTCTCCACCCCAAATCAACAGAATATACATTTTTTTCAGCACCACACCACACCTATTCCAAAATTGACCACATACTTGGAAGTAAAGCTCTCCTCAGCAAATGTAAAAGAACAGAAATTATAACAAACTATCTCTCAGACCACAGTGCAATCAAACTAGAACTCAGGATTAAGAATCTCACTCAAAACTGCTCAACCACATGGAAACTGAACAACCTGCTCCTGAATGACTACTGGGTACATAACGAAATGAAGGCAGAAATAAAGATGTTCTTTGAAACCAATGAGAACAAAGACACAACATACCAGAATCTCTGGGACGCATTCAAAGCAGTGTGTAGAGGGAAATTTATAGCACTAAATGCCCACAAGAGAAAGCAGGAAAGATCCAAAATGGATACCCTAACATCACAATTAAAAGAACTAGAAAAGCAAGAGCAAACACATTCAAAAGCTAGCAGAAGGCAAGAAATAACTAAAATCAGAGCAGAAGGGAAGGAAATAGAGACACAAAAAACCCTTCAAAAAATTAATCAATCCAGGAGCTGGTTTTTTGAAAAGATCAACAAAATTGATAGACCGCTAGCAAGACTAATAAAGAAAAAAAGAGAGAAGAATCAAATAGACGCAATAAAATATGATAAAGGGGATATCACCACCGATCCCACAGAAATACAAACTACCATCAGAGAATACTACAAACACCTCTATGCAAATAAACTAGAAAATCTAGAAGAAATGGATAAATTCCTCGACACACACACTCTCCCAAGACTAAACCAGGAAGAAGTTGAATCTCTGAATAGACCAATAACAGGATCTGAAATTGTGGCAATAATCAATAGCTTACCAACCAAAAAAGAGTCCAGGACCAGATGGATTCACAGCAGAATTCTACCAGAGGTACAAGGAGGAACTGGTACCATTCCTTCTGAAACTATTCCAATCAATAGAAAAAGAGGGAATCCTCCCTAACTCATTTTATGAGGCCAGCATCATTCTGATACCAAAGTCAGGCAGAGACACAACAAAAAAAAGAGAATTTTAGACCAATATCCTTGATGAACATTGATGCAAAAATCCTCAATAAAATACTGGCAAAACGAATCCAGCAGCACATCAAAAAGCTTATCCACCATGATCAAGTGGGCTTCATCCCTGGGATGCAAGGCTGGTTCAATATACGCAAATCAATAAATGTAATCCACCATATAAACAGAACCGAAGACAAAAACCACATGATTATCTCAATAGATGCAGAAAAAGCCTTTGACAAAATTCAACATCCCTTCATGCTAAAAACTCTCAATAAATTAGGTATTGATGGGACATATTTCAAAATAATGAGAGCTATCTGTGACAAACCCACAGCCAATATCATACTGAATGGGCAAAAACTGGAAGCATTCCCTTTGAAAACTGGCACAAGACAGGGATGCCCTCTCTCACCGCTCCTATTCAACATAGTGTTGGAAGTTCTGGCCAGGGCAATTAGGCAGGAGAAGGAAATAAAGGGTATTCAATTAGGAAAAGAGGAAGTCAAATTGTCCCTGTTTGCAGATGACGTGACTGTATATCTAGAAAACCCCATTGTCTCAGCCCAAAATCTCCTTAAGCTGATAAGCAACTTCAGCAAAGTCTCAGGATACAAAATCAATGTACAAAAATCACGAGCATTCTTATACACCAACAACAGACAAACAGAGAGCCAAATCATGAGTGAACTCCCATTCACAATTGCTTCAAAGAGAATAAAATACCTAGGAATCCAACTTACAAGGGATGTGAAGGACCTCTTCAAGGAGAACTACAAACCACTGCTCAAGGAATTTAAAGAGGATACAAACAAATGGAAGAACATTCCATTCTCATGGGTAGGAAGAATCAATATCGTGAAAATGGCCATACTGCCCAAGGTAATTTATAGATTCAATGCCATCCCCATAAAGCTACCAATGACTTTCTTCACAGAATTGGAAAAAACTACTTTAAAGTTCATATGGAACCAAAAAAGAGCCCGCATTGCCAAGGCAATCCTAAGCCAAAAGAACAAAGCTGGAGGCATCACACTACCTGACTTCAAACTATACTGCAAGGCTACAGTAACCAAAACAGCATGGTACTGGTACCAAAACAGAGATATACATCAATGGAACAGAGCAGAGCCCTCAGAAATAACGCTGCATATCTACAACTATCTGATCTTTGACAAACCTGACAAAAACAAGCAATGGGGAAAGGATTCCCTATTTAATAAATGGTGCTGGGAAAACTGGCTAGCCATATGTAGAAAGCTGAAACTGGATCCCTTCCTTACACCTTATACAAAAATCAATTCAAGATGGATTAAAGACTTAAATGTTAGACCTACAACCATAAAAACCCTAGAAGAAAACCTAGGTTTTACCATTCAGGACATAGGCATGGGCAAGGACTTCATGTCTAAAACACCAAAAGCAATGGCAACAAAAGACAAAATTGACAAATGGGATCTAATTAAACTAAAGAGCTTCTGCACAGCAAAAGAAACTACCATCAGAGTGAACAGGCAACCTACAAAATGGGAGAAAATTTTCGCAACCTACTCATCTGACAAAGGGCTAATATCCAGAATCTACAATGAACTCAAACAAATTTACAAGAAAAAAACAAACAACCCCATCAAAAAGTGGGTGAAGGATATGAACAGACACTTCTCAAAAGAAGACATTTATGCAGCCAAAAAACACATGAAAAAATGCTCCTCATCACTGGCCATCAGAGAAATGCAAATCAAAACCACAATGAGATACCATCTCACACCAGTTAGAATGGCAATCATTAAAAAGTCAGGAAACAACAGGTGCTGGAGAGGATGTGGAGAAATAGGAACAGTTTTACACTGTTGGTAGGACTGTAAACTAGCTCAACCATTGTGGAAGTCAGTGTGGCGATTCCTCAGGGATCTAGAACTGGAAATACCATTTGACCCAGCCATCCCATTACTGGGTATATACCCAAAGGACTATAAATCATGCTGCTATAAAGACACATGCACACGTATGTTTATTGCGGCATTATTCACGATAGCAAAGACTTGGAACCAACCCAAATGTCCAACAATGATAGACTGGATTAAGAAAATGTGGCACATATACACCATGGAATACTATGCAGCCATAAAAAATGATGAGTTCATGTCCTTTGTAGGGACATGGATGAAATTGGAAATCATCATTCTCAGTAAACTATCGCAAGAACAAAAAACCAAACACCGCATGTTCTGACTCATAGGTGGGAACTGAACAACGAGATCACATGGACACAGGAAGGGGAATATCACACTCTGGGGACTGTTGTGGGGTGGGGGGAGGGGGGAGGGATAGCATTGGAAGATATACCTAATGCTAGATGACGAGTTAGTGGGTGCAGCGCACCAGCATGGCACATGTATACATATGTAACTAACCTGCACAATGTGCACATGTACCCTAAAACTTAAAGTATAATAATAAAAAAAAAGAAAAAGAAAAAAAAAACAAAAACAAAAGAGGGACATTACTAATGACCTGACAGAAATAAAAAAAAACTATAAAGGAATACTATGAACAATGTACGCCAACAAATCAGATAAATTAGATGAGATGGACAGAAATTTTAAAAGATACAAACTACTGAAACTGACTTAAGAAGAAATAGATTATATAAATAGACTTGTAATAAGTAAAGAGATTGAATGAGTAATCAAAATCTACCCACAAAGAAGCACCTTCTGTTCTTCCAAACCCTGGGCCAGGCCTACACTGATGAAGAATTTGATGAACTATGTTTTCAATTTGGTCTGGAAGTTGATGACATTACTTTTGAGAAGGAAATAAGTAGTGAACAAGATAATGTAAAGGCAGAAGGGACTTCTAATGTTCTTTGCAAAATTGACATCTCTGTCAATAGATATGACCTCATGTATCTGGAAGGATTGATTTGAGGACTTCAGGTCTTCAAAGAAAGGATAAAGGCTCTGGCATATAAACAGGTAATGCCTAATGGAAAAATCCAGAAATTGATTATCACAGAAAAGATAGTTAAGGTATGCCCTTTACAGTAGCAGCAGTTCTCTAAAATCTAAAGCTTACTAAAGATCAATATGACAGCTTCATTGAACATCAGGAGAAATTACATCAGGATATTTGCTGGAAAAGAGCATTGGTTGCTACTGGAACCCACTGGACACTTTGTCACCCATTTACTTGTACTGTGCAAAGTGTCCTTTAGATATCAAGTGCAAGCCCTAAATAAGGCCAAGGAGTATATAGTCTGTGAGCCGATGAACATGTACAAGACTGACAACCACCTTAAACACTATTAACATGTCATTGGAAATAAACGCCTGTACCCAGTTATCTATGATAGCAAGGGTGTCGTCCTTTCAATGCCTTCCATCACCAATGAGGATGACTCCAAAATTAAATACTAGAAAGGTATTTATGAAATGCACAGGAAGTGACTTTAGTAAGGCAAAAAGAGTTCTTGATATTATCTTGACACCATTTTCAGTGACTATATTGAGAACCAATTTACAATCGAAGCAACTGGGGTAATTTTCCTAATGGAAAAGCATATACTTTTCCAGAACTAGCTTACCAAAAGGAGATAGTGAGGCTGGGCGTGGTAGCTCACACCTGTAATCCCAGCACTTTGGGAAGCTGAGGTGGGAGGATCGCTTGAGTCCAGGGGTTCAAGACCAGCCTGGGCAATATAGTGAGATCCCATCTTTATAAAAATATTTTTAATTAAAAATTGTTCAAAAAGATATAGTGAAAGCTGATTTCGTTAACAACAACAACAAAAAAATGAAATCAGAGAAACTCCAGAAAATCTTGCCTAGCTTCTGACCAGGATGTATTCGAAGTCCAAAGTCATCGGCAATGGGAATCACATTAAGAATAAAATCCCTCTGACCACAGCTGACATTATCCATGCATGTGATATTGTAGAAGATGCAGCTATTGCTTATGGATATAACAATATTCAGATGACTCTCCCATAAACACCACAGCTAATCAATTTCCTCTTAATAAGCACAAAAAATTTATCAGACATGACATGGTAGCTGAATCCATGGTAGACATGGATTCACTGAAGCACTCACCTTTGCTCTCTGCTCCAAGAGGATATTTCTGATAAACTTGTTTTGGATTATGTCTGCAACAAAAGCAGTCCACATAAGTAAAACTAAAACAGTTCAATTACAGGTGGCATTCATTACCCTTCTTCTTGGTGCTCTGAAGACCATAGAAACAAATCAGAAGATGCTCCTTCCTCTGAAACTATTTGAAATCTCTAACATTGTAATAAAAGATTCTAGCAGAGATGTAGGTATAAAAAACTATGGCCATCTCTTTGCTGTTCATTACAACAAGAATCCTGGGTTTAAGGTCATCCATATGCATCTGGACAGAATTACACAGCTGCGCAATGTACCTCCTGTTGAAAATAAAGGGGGATATGTGATCAAATCATCAAAAGAAACCGCTTTCTTCCCTGGGCAATGCACAGAGATCTTTGCCAGGAGTCAAAATGTCAGGAAGCTTGGAGTTCTTCATCCTGATGTTATCACCAAATTTGAGCTGACCATTCCCTGTTCCTCCCTGGAAGTCAATATTGAGCCCTTTTTGTGAAGATAGGTCCTTGTTGTGTGATTCTCTTCCCAAGTATCCCTTTCTCCTCCCCTGATGTCCTTTAGTCCTACTCCACAGAAAACATTCATGTGTGCTTTAATGTTTAGTAAAGTCAAAAACAAAACAACAACAAAAAACCTATCCACAAAGAAAAGCCCAAACGCATATGGCTTCACTGGCGAATTCTGCCAAATATTTAAAGAAGAATTTATACTAATTTTTCACAAACTCTTCCAAAAAGCAGCAGAGAGCACTTCCCAAATTATTTTATGAGGCCAGTATTAACCTGATACCAAAACCAGGTGGAAAAAAATGACAAGAAAACTATAGACTAATATCTCTTGTAAATATAGATGTAAAATGTCCCAACAAAATACTAATAAATCAGATCCAGAAACATATTAAAAGGATTATATTCCATTACCATGTGGAATTTATCCCAGGAATGCAAGGTTGATTCAACGTCTGAAAATTAATTTAATACATTATATCAATACGATAAAAAATAAAATTATCTAATCATTCCAATAAATGAAAAAACAGATTTGACAATATCTGATGCCCATTCATAATAAAAACTAATAAACTAGGAATAGAAGTGAATTTTCTCAACATAATGAAGGGCTTCTGAAAAGCCAGTAGTTAACATCATGTTCACTGATGAAAAACTGGATGTTTTCCCCTCTAAGAGCAGGAACAAGACAAGGATGTCTGCTCTTACTACTTCTGTTCAACATTGTACTAGAGGTTCTAGTCAGGCCAATTAGGAAAGAAAAAGAAAAGACATCCAGGTATGAAAGGAAGAAGTAAAACTATCTCTGCTCACAGATGACATTATCTGATGTTATAAATAGAAAATGCTAAGGAACCCATTAAAAAAATACTATAATAAACAAGTTTAGCAAGGTTGCAAGATATAAGATCAATATACAGAAATCAATTATACAATTGTATTTTGTACATTTGCAAATGAGCAATCTAAAAATGAAATTAAGAAAACAATTCCATTCAAAATAACATCAATAAGAATAAAATACTTAGAAATAAATTTAACAAAAGAAGTTCAAAACTCTGAAGACTACAAAACATTATTGACATTAAATAAGTGGAAAAACATCACATCTTCATGCATCAGAAGACAACATGATGCCAATACTCCCTAAACTGATACAGAGATTCAGTGTAATCACTACCAGAATCCCAACTGAATTCTTTGTGGAGATTAATTAGCTGATTATCAAATTCATATAGAACTTAAGGAACCAAGAATAGTTAAATAGTCCTGAAAATTAAAAAAAAAAGATTCATACTTTCTGATTTCAAACTTTTTTCTTTTTCTTTTTTTTGAGACAGAATCTTGCTCTGTCGCCAGGCTGGAGTGCAGTGGCGCGATCTCGGCTCACTGCAACCTCTGCCTCCCAGGTTCAAGCGATTCTCCTGCCTCAGCCTCCCGAGTAGCTGCGACTGCAGGTATGCACCACCATGCCCAGTTAAATTTTGTGGGTTTTGTTTTGTTTTGTTTTTTAGATGGAGTTTTGCTCTTGTTGCCCAGGCTGGAGTGCAATGGTGCGATCTTGGCTCACTGCAATCTCCGCCTCCCCGGTTCAAGTGATTCTCCTGCCTCAGCCTCCCAAGTAGCTGGGATTACAGGCATGCACCATCACACCTGACTAATTTTGTATTTTTAGTAGAGACGGGGTTTCTCCATGTTGGTCAGGCTGGTCTCAAACTCCCAACCTCAGGTGACCCGCCCACCTCGGCCTCCCAAAGTGCTGGGATTACAGGCGTGAGCCACTGCGCCTGGCCAATTTTTGTGTTTTTAGTAGAGACGGGGTTTACCATCTTGGCCAGGATGGTCTCGATCTCTTGACCTTGTGATCCACCCACCTCAGCCTCCCAAAGTGCTGGGATTACAGGCAAAACTTTCTACAAAAGAATGGTAATCAAGATATTGTGGTACTGGCATAAAGATAGACATGAATCAAAGGAATAGAACTGTCAGTCCAGAAATAAAACCATACATCTATAGTCAACTGATTTCAACAAGAGTGCTAAGACCATTCAAAGAGGAAAGAATAGACTTTTCAACACATAGTGCTGGGACAAATGGATATTCACTTACACAAAAATTAACCTGGGCTCTTCCTTCACACCGTATACAATATTAACTCAAAATGGATCAAACACTTAAATGTAAGAGTTCAAACTATAAAACTCTTAGGGGAAAACACAGGAGTAAATTGTATGTCTTCATGACCTTGGGTTTGGCAATGGATTTTTACATATGGCATCCAAAGCATGAGCAACAAAAGGAAGTAAAGTAGCTTTCCACAAAATTTTAAACCATGTGCTTCAAAGGACACCACACGAAAACCCACAGAATGGGAGAAAATATTTGCAAATCACATGTCTAAGAGACTTATCTCTGGAATACATTCTTTAAACTCTCACATCTCAAAAGCAAACAGTCTAGCTAAATAATGGGCAAAGGATCTGACTAGACTTTTTTTTCAGAGAAGATATACAAATAACCAATAAGCACATGAAAAGATGCTCACATCAGTCCTCAAGGAAATAAAAGTCAAAACCACCATGAGATACCACTTCATGTCTCCTAGGATGGCTCAATCAAAATGTCATATGATAACAAGTGCTTGCAAGAATGTTGAGAAATGGGAACACTTACACACTGCTAGTGGGGATGTAAAATGGTGAAGACACTTTGGAAAACAATCTAGCAGCTCCTCAAACATGAAGTTGTTATATGACCCAGTAATTTCACTCCAAAGTATTTAGCCAAGAGAAATGAGAACATATGTGCACACAAAACTGTGTACAGAAATATGAAAAGCAGTATTATTCACAATAGCCAAAAGGTAGAACCAACCCAAATGTCCACCAACTAATAAAGATATACCATACACTAGAATATTATTCAGCCATAAAAAGGAAGGAAACACTGACACATGTAACATCTTAGATGAACCTTGTAAACATTATGCTAAGTGAAAGAATCCCCTCACTAAAGTCCACATATTATACAATTTCATTCCTATGAAAATCTAGTACAGGGAAATCTACAAACACATAAAGTAGATTAGTTCTAGCTTAGTGTTGGGGTAGATGGGGGAATACAAGGGTGATAACTAAAGGGTAGAGAGTTTCTTTTTGACATGATGAAAATATTCTAAAGTGTTCTGTGAGGCTGGGCACAGTGGTTCATGCCTGTAATCCCAGTGCCTTGGGAGGCCAAGGAAGGAGGATTGCTTGATGACAGGAGTTTGAGACAAGCCTGGCAACATGGCAAGACCCCATCTCTACGAAAAATTTAAACATTACTCAGTCATAGTGGTGCGTGCCTGTGGTCCCAGCTACTTGGTTGGGGTTGGGGTGATGGGCTGAGGTGGGAGGATTGCTTGAGCCTGGGAGGTTGAGGCTGCAGTGAGCCATGATCGTTATCACTGCACTCCAGCCTGGGTGACAAAGCAGAACCCTGTCTCTAAAAATATATATATATATTTTTTTAAAAAAGGGCACTGTGGTGATAGTTGTACATATATGTGAATATAGTAAAAAAAATAAATTGTACACTTTTAGTGTGTAAATCATATGGTATTTAAATTATATTTTAATAGACTATTTTTTTGAAAAAATGAAACATCCTGATATCAAAAGAAACTGTTCTTAGTTTTAAACCTCCCAAAATTTTTCTATATGGGATATTCAACAACACATTGAACAGTAATCTCAATTTAACCCCAAACAAGGTTTCCCCAAGCATTTGACTGGACACGTAGAGCTTAATTATGAATTTCTACTAGATTTACAATGCTCCATCCCTGCCATGGTCTATTCAAAAACGGCTAGCTGTGGACCAGGTCTGCGGTACTTTGTGGCACCTCCAATTAACAGACAGGAGATCCAGCCCCTGTCTTTATCTCCACCACTCAGTCACACATTCCTGGGCTTCAGTTTCCTCATCCGTGCATCTGGCACGCTAGCCCTGGCCCTAACAAGTTCCACAGTTGGTTGTGAGGATCAAATGAGATAACAAAAAGCACTTTGAAAAGATGAAGGTATTATAATAACAAGACATGATTCCTTAGCACTCCCTGCAAGACGCTCTAGCAACTACCCCCCTGGGGAGAGAAGATTAAGTACACATAAGGTAAAAACGAAACTTTACCTAGTGTTTTCAACCAAATTCAGAAAGTGTTTTACATTAATTAAGGTTTCAAGTTGATAAACTAGTACATCATTTGAATATTTCCATCAGTCCTGTAAAGTAAGAAATGACGTCACAGCCTTTTTCAGAGGACTGAATATTTTCCAAGTAACATATCTCATGGATACAGGGCAGAAAAGTAGTAAGAATTATCAAATTCCATCTTTCTTTTTTAATATAATAATACCCAAAAAGCCTTTAAAATTAAAAAATAATCTTTGTCACACTTTGAACATACTTAGCATTCCTTTTAAAGCGTTTTCCCTGCTGGCAATGGATTTTGGGTTGCAGTGCCTTAAGCAGAAAAAGCAAGTCCAAAGAGAAAAGAAAAAAACAAAAAAAGAAGGAAACAAGCATGATGCATCTGTTGTAAGCAAGCACTTTACAAAGGGAATGAAAAAGGAGGTCTGCCAGTCTCGCCTTCAGGGTTCCTCCCTAGAAGGATCTGGCCATTTATGCTGCTACATTAATTCATGACAGGAGAGGGAGCCAAGTTCTCCAACTATGGTTCTCAGTATTAAAAATATTTCTATTGTCCAAGTAATTTTACATATATTATCCTTTTTGATCACCACAATAAAAGAGAAGCAATGTTTTTCCTATTCTTGAATTGCAGAACAAGGAATAGAATCCAGCACTCCAATTCTTTACCTCTCTGTAATGTCCTATGCCCTGCACAGAGAGCTGAGGGCTCCCACCCCTGCACTGAGACTTGGCCAACAATGCTGGCTTGGCTTCTGCTTGCCTAAGCCAATCCCTAGGTCGACCCAGCACTGCTTTGAGTTCCTATCTGAAGACTTGCTCAAGGCTGTCAAAAGAATTTACCTTTTGATCTAGCCAACACCTGATGATAGGCCACTGATACTCCCACTGTACTGGAGCATTTACTAAAAAAAAATAGCTTACGATTGTAAATCCTCCCTCTGTCCCTTTGAGATACAGATGGTCCACGACCTACGATGGTTCAATCTGTGATTTTTTGGCTTGGCAATGGTGTGAAGGTGATACACATTCAGAGAAACTGTACTTCAGAATGGTGCAACCATTCTGTTCTTCACTTTCAGTACAGCATTCAATAAATTACATGAGATATTCAACACTTTATTATAAAATAGGCCCGGTGTTAGATGATTTCACCCAATGGTAGGCTAATGTAAGTCTTCTGAGCACACTTAAGGTTGATTGGGCTAAGCTATGATGTTTTGTAAGCTGTATTAAATGTATTTTTGACTTATAATATTTTCAATTTACAATGGGTTTATTGAGACAAAACACCAGAGTAAGTTGAAGAGCATCTGTATCTCCTGTAACTTAGGTGTGTCCTTCTCAAGGACCTGAAAGCTATTTCTTTGAAATGTAATTATCAAGAAAAATAGAGCTTCTGTCCCCCAGTCTCTGGAGGAGGATAGAATCCTAACTTCAGTAATTTCCAGCAAGCAAACACAGCTGGCCTCATCATATTTACACTGACTAACCCTCTTAGCCCTTTTTGTTTCACTTCCCTGACACTACTGAGCCCCTGCTTGCTCCCACTCCCTGTTCCCTCATTCTCCCTTTAAATTGCCCAGTCGCCTCTGTACAAATTTGAACAGAGCTCAGCTCTTCCCGCTACTGTCAGTTTTACTTAATAAAGTAGTTTTTATCACTTTTAACTACTGTCCAGCTTTGTTTCTCTTCGACAACACAGAGGTAAAAGTGGTCAAATCCTGTCAGCTCTCCTCTTCATTGTGTCTTGAATCTGACCCAAGTCACCAACTCTGCCCTTCCTCTCTTTGCACCCCCACCAACCAATACCCACCCCCAATATTGAGGGCTTCCCATCTCTCCCAGTGGACAAACCTCCTTTAAATCTCTCTCTGCCTCAAATCTCCACCCTCCCAGGCAATCCCCTATGCATTTCCTCACAAAGTGTAGGTTGCATCATATCTCCCTCTCTTCAAAAACATCTGTGGTGTTGACAAGCTAATTAGCATTTAATACTCTGCACTGGCTGTTCTAAGCCTCAATTTCATTTATATCTCTGAGCTAATCTGCCAAGGGAAGGCAGGGACAGGAAGAAGCAAGTCTTTCACAAACTTCCACAGGGCTCAGAGTGTGACAGCATAGGGGGTTGTGAAAAACATGTGGCCCAGCCATTCGCAGAAAGCCTCAGCCCTGTCCCAGCCATTGCCTGAAACTGTCCCATGAAAAAGAGCCATTATCTCCTTAAACAACGCAGCAAATCAGCAAATCCTGCCTCATAGAGGCTGGAATTTGTCATTCTGCATCCTTTACTCTTTGGGCTAGCACAAAACAAAATAAACACCAAAATTAATGACACTGACAACCAGTATTTATTGAGTGCCTTCTCTGAACCAAGTGTCTTGCTAAATGCTTACCTGTATTTTCCCATTTAATCTTCATATAATAACCATGAGGTAGGTATTATTATTCTCATTTAACAGATGAAGAAATTGAAGCTTAACATGGATCTGCATCTTATCCTATGTATTTTTTCGTTTGTAAATCTGCTGCTGTTACCCATTTCTCTTAATGTTTTTAAGGAGCAGCAGAGTTACAAAACAGAAAACACATACCCGTAAGTGGTGAGGCTGGGACACGAATCCAGGTCCCTGTGCCTCCAGAGCTTCTTAACTACTGCACATGCTGACAAATAACGTAAGGGTTTTAAACAGCTGTCATTCAACTTATGGTCTTCAGGCCATTTCTCATAACACATGGACTGCATTCCTTTTTGTCATCCTAGGCATTTTCCTCCAAATGTGGGCTAGTAAATCTAGAATGGAATAAAAATAGCACTCTAAGGAAGGTCTGGGTAGGTCAGAGTGGAGTGGGACTGCCCGTCACCTCTCTCAATTCATCAAGGTAAATTTCAAATAGATTAAAGAGTTAAATATTTTCTCAAAAAAATCAATGAAAAACAAGAGAACAGAATGACAAATTTTTTAAAGCCTGAAAGAAAGATTATTTTCTCAACCTAGCAGTAATACAGTTCTTGTGTTTTCTGTGTTACAAGGGACAATATTGAAGGATTTGACTACAAAAAAATTAAAACCTCTGAACATAAAAAGTAACTAAAATATAAACACAAACAGCAAACTGAAATAATGTTTGCAGGATATATGACAAGGGTAAATAACCTTATTCAACAAAGAGTGTGCGCCAATAGATATGAAAAACATTAAGGTAAATGGGTATCAGCAGGAGATTTACAAAAGAGAAAATACAACCTGTAACTAACATGTTGGGAAAAAGTTCAGCCTTACGAGAAACAAAGAAATGTAAATAGCAAGCTCCTGGTTTTCTTCTAATAATTAGCAAAAGATTAAGAAAAGATGTTCAATTCTCTTAGCAGATGTGACAAAACCATTAGCAGATGTGAAAACCAGTAGTCTTCTACTTTTTCTACAGGCAGTATACACTGGTAGAGACTTCCGGGAAAAAAAAAATTGGCAATAAATTTCACAGCTATGTTTTTAAGTGTTACAGTTAGGCTACTTCCCATTTTTGTAGTAATATAAAATACAAAAAGAGCTAAAAGGATAAGATAATTATAGTAGCTCAAGTTGGAAGTATTCAAAGATTACAGTAATAGGAGCATATCCATGTGATTTGTGCTATGTAGGTTACATCCACTTTATAAATTACTATTTTATAATGTAAAATAGCATGTGTATGCTTTCTCACATTAAAATATGTATTGCATGCTATGAAAAGGCAGCATGAATATGCACACTGTCTATAACTATGCACAAACATTCATCCAAAAAAATAGGTGGGGCTAGGGAAGCATGATAAAGATTGCTGAGTCAGCCATTGGTGTTCACGTGTAACTAGGATTTTGTCTCATTTTGCCAACTTACATGCATATATATATATATATATATACACGTATATACACAATGTTATGCTATCTATCAATATTTCTCTCAAATTTTGGTTTATTATGCATGTTTTATTTGAAAATCTTTTATTAATATTGTTTGAAAACCTTAAAAAACATAAGCACAAAAAGAAACACCTTGAAATCGTAACTCTAAATCATTCTAACTATTGTAAACAGCTTGATATGCAACTTTCAGTACTTTTCAGTAATAATGGTAATTGCAATAATAGTTGACCTTTGTATGTCATTTACTCTGTGCCAGGCACTGACTGTTCAAAGTTCTTGATGTGTATTAACTCACTAATTTCTCACAAAAATCTTATGAAGTAGTTCTATCATCATCCCCATCTTACAGATAAGAAAACTGAATTATAAATAAGTTATTGGCTGAAAATTACACCACTAGATATTAGTAGGGCTAAAATTCCAAATATTTTGATCATTTGTATGTCATTATTTATTATTATTATTCTACATCCCAGTTAATGATTTATACAATCGTTAGAAAGTAAAAGTTAATTAATGAGCAATGACTCATCATCCAATCCATTGTTTTGGACCATTTACAATTTTCCAGTTTCCTGACAGTATAAAAATAATGGTAAGTGTTTACATCTATAAACAAATTTTTACACATTAGCAATCAATTTCTCAGAATGAAATTCTGAAAGAAATATTGCTGAATTAAAGAGTAGAAAATTTTTATTGTCTTTTGGCTAAAAACTTCCCATATTTGGCAAAAGACATAAACATACAGATTTAAAGAAGTTAAATGTATCCCAAAGAGAATAAATCTAGCAAATCTCCATCAAGATACAGATAGTCAAACTTCAGAAGACCGAGAAAAAAGAGAAGTGAGAGAAACAACACTTTACCTAAAGGGGAAAACAATTTCAAAGAGAGCAGATTTCTCCTGAGAAACCACGGATGCCAAAAGGAAAGGGCACAGTATTTAACATTGCTGAGAATAAAGAATCATCAGCCCAGAATTCTGTCTCCAGTGAAAATTGATTTCAGGAATGAAGGAGAATCAAGCCATTCTCAGAAGAAGGAATACTAAGAAAATTTCTCACTAGCAGACCTGCCCCAAAAGAATGGCTAAATTAAGTTATCTAAATAGAAAAGAAATATTAAAAGAAGGCAACTTGGCACTTCAGGAAGAAAGAAGTTAATAAGAAAATAAATGCGTAAACACAACAGACATTTCTTCTCTTTGAGTTTTCTAAATTATGTTTGATAATAGAAGCAAAAATTATACTACTAGATCATGTGATTCTAAACATATATAGAGGAAATAGTTAAGATAATTATAGACAGGGAAGAATAAAATGATGATAAAGGAGGTAAGATTTCAATAATTATTTGAACTGGTAAAATAATGGCATCGGTACACTGTAATAATTTATGCATATATATAACAAAATACCTAGAGTAACCACTAAAAAAGCTACATAAGTATATTTAAATACTACACATACATAAAAAGGGAATTCTAAAAATGTTCGAGTAACCCACAGAAAGTCGGGAAAAGAAAACAGAAAAATAAAAACAACAAAGTGAACAAATAAAAACAAAAAATAAAATGGGATACTTAAACCCTAGCAGACCAATAATTCCATGAAATGTAAATGGTCTAAATACACAAATTAAAATACACGGATAAGCAGAAGAGATTTAAAAATATGACCCATCTATATGCTGCATATGAGAAACTCGCTTCATATGTAATAATATAGGAACATTGAAAGAAAAGGGATTGGGGAGGGATAATATATTATGCAGATCCGAATCAAAAGGCGGCAGATGTGGCTATATTAGTATCAGATAAGGTAAACTTCAGACCAAAGAAAATGACCAGAGAAAATAAGCAATATTATATGATGATAAAAGGGTCAATCTATGAAGAATACATTGCAATCCTTAATATGTATGCACCAAAAATCAGAGCAATAGATGAAGTAAATAAAAACTGACAGAACTGAAAGGAGAATAGACAAATTCAGAATTAAGGTTGGAGACTTCAACACACCTTTTGCAACAATTGAGAGGACAGCTAGACAAAAAAACAGCAAGGATATAGAAGAACTCAACAACCACCATCAACCAACAGGGTCTACTCAACAATTATAGCACACACTACCACAGAACAGCAGAATGCACAATGTTTTCAAGTGCCTATGAAACATAAACCAAGATATATCATATGAGCCATGAAACCTCAACAAATGTAAAAGAATGGAAATCATACAAACGGCATTCTCCACCAGTAGTGGAATCAAACTGGAAGTCAATAACTGAAAGAACAGAAAAATCTCCAAACACCTAGAAACTAAACAATACACTTCTAAGAGTCACAGGGACATTTTAAAAGTGCGTTGTACTAACCAGGCATGGTGGCTCACGCCTGTGATCCCAGCACTTTGGGAGGCTGAGGTGGGCAGATTGCCTGAAGTCAGGAGTTCAAGAACAGCCTGGCCAACATGGTGAAACCCTGTCTCTACTAAAAATACAAAAATTAGCCAGCCATGGTGGTGGGCGCCTGTAATCCCAGCTACCCAGGAGGCTGAGGCGGGAGAATCGCTTGAACCCAGTAGGTGGAGGCGGCAGTGGACTGACATTGTGCCACTGCACTCCAGCCTGGGTGACAGAGCATGACTCCATCTAAAAACAAATAAATAAATAAAATACATTGTACTGAAATAAATTTAAAATACAGCATATGCAAATTTGTGGGACATAGCTACAGCAGTGCCAAGGGGAAAATCTGTAGCACTAAATGCATACAACTTTTAAAAAGAAAATCTCAGATTAATCATCTAAGTTCCCATTCCAAGAACCTATAAAAAAAGAGCAAAACAAATGCAACCAAGCAGAGGGAATAAAATAATAAAGAACAGAAATCAATGACACAGAAAACAAAGAAAATAGAGACAAGGAATAAAACAAAAGTGGGTTTTGTAGTTTTCAGCATACAAGTCTCATACATGTTTTGATGGATTTATACTGGAGGGTCATATATGCACAAGATTGGGTCTCTGCCAGCAGGATCACAAGTAAGCAAATAATCACAATACCATGAGATGGATGAGACCAAAACAGGCTGATGTGACTTAAAGGAATGGTGACAATCCAACTCCCTCTGCAACTCAAGATGAATGCTAGGACCAAACACACCAAGAAGTTAGAAGAATCCGTACCAGTATTCAAAATTAGGAAAGGGCTCTGCCCACGTGGCATACACCTTGAAGATCTTCTGCTGAATATGTTGACAACTGGGGCAGTGTAAATGAACTCACAAGGGACAGAGTCCGATCACATTTGTGGAGGTGCAAAGACTCAGGTGCACCATGGGCCAAGAGATCAACTTCTCTAGTGCAGTAGATGGGAGTGCACGGGGAGACACAGGAGGGGGAGGGCTGTGTGTGTGTGTGTGTGTGTGTGCGTGTGTGTGTGGATGGGGACCTCACATTTGAGGAGACCATGAGCAATGACACACACACTGCTTCTGAGGTCACTTCGTCAACCAGGGGCTCAACACCGTGACTGGAATTTATCACAGGTGTGATTTGTTCCTTTTCTGAGGTTTGTTCTACCCACATTTTAATGGTAAGTTTGATGAATGTGTAGTAAATATTTTGGAAGACTTTATTTTAGTTAACAAATGAAAATAACACAAAAGCAGTACGCATCATTCAAATCCAAACAAAAACTTATTGCAACCAATGCTTTAAGAAAATAAGTTGAGAAATTCTGAAACTAAGCTTCTATTTTTGACGTACAAGGTCGGGGAAAGTGAGGAATGCAGGCCCTCCTCCCTGCTTCATTTCCCCAGGCCCCTCCAGACCTCCTGCTACCTACAAGGAAGTATAGAGGAGGCCTCTCCTCCTTACTGGGCAGTGTAGGTCGTCACCAAGGGCAGAGGCTACAGGTTCCATGACTGGTGCCCAGTGTCACACTTGTTCACCATCTCATACCACCCTAGACCCTCACCGTGGGAGATTTAGGCACAGAGTCCTTGTTGAGCCACCCAGAGCCACCACTTTGCCCTGGCACAGCTGACATTACCAGGTTTGCCAAACACATGAAAGCTTTCTATGCCGATCATGAGTATATGAGCCTAATGACTGCCCTGAATGCAATTCATATCCATTTTACAGCTTTACTATGTGGCCTATCCTTTGAAGAAGTGACATAGTGTCATCTCCATCCTACAAATACATAAACTGAGACTAGGACAAAAAAACAGTTGATCCCATATTTTGGCCTCTATTAGACCACTACTTAGATTTCCAGTCAAAGCTAATTAATTGGTTGATTATAAAACAATATAGGCTTTACTATGTTAGGGTTTATTTAAGGAAAAATCCAGACAAGGGCATATGTGTATGTGCATTATTTCATTTCTTCTGAAGTTTAGGATATTTGCAAAATGAAAAAGTGTCAACTTTGATGTTCTTATGCCAGTCATAATGCATTATCCCTTCTGAATAAGTAGTTCTATTTCAAGAGAAACTGGACATATTGTATTGTGATTCCTTCAAGGGATGGTGCAGCAAGGCATGACAAGTTACTATAACACTGTGACATTCAGACTTCAGAGATAAATTTTACAAAACCAGAAGAGAGAATGCCAACAGTCTTCCTTCAGTCTTTTTCCTCCTACTCCTGTCAAAATATCACAAAACTCAATAGGACAAGAAAGAGAAAACTGGCCCATATCAACCTTTACCTGTCTTTTTAAAATCTTTACTTTTTCTGTGTGAAAAAGGAATGTAATTTAAAACTTTCCTTCATATGAATTAACCTGTAACTTGGTAGTTGCAGAAATTATAACCGTGCCTAAACCATACAGCCAAGAGACCCCTTCTCAATCCCTACACTCTGTTGCTCCCAAAAATCTTAGGAAAAAACCTAGGAAGTTAACTGAGAGTGAAGAATTCATCAACTTCCTTTCTTTCATTTGTTTTGGGTTTTTTTGTTTTTGTTTTTGTTTTGAGACAGAGTCTCGTTCTGTCGCCCAGGCTGAAGTGCAGTGGCACGATCTCGGCGCACTGCAAGCTCTGCCTCCTGGGTTAACGCCATTCTCCTGCCTCAGCCTCGTGAGTAGCTGGGACTACAGGCACCCGCCACCACGCCCGGCTTTTTTTTTTTTTTTTTTTTGTATTTTTAGTAGAGACGGGGTTTCACCGTGTTAGCCAGGATGGTCTCGATCTCCTGACCTCGTGATCTGCCGGCCTCAGCCTCCCAAAGTGCTGGGATTACAGGTGTGAGCCACCGCGCCTGGCCAACTTCCTTTCTTTCTAATTCTTATACCTTTAAATCCCTAGGACAATGAACTTAGAGTGTTTAATTTTTTAAATAAGACTTAAAGAATCAGTGTGATAAATGAAGATTTGAAGCTGGGATCCTTGGATTTGATTTCCCGGTCAGTTATTGAAAAGCTAACCTTAGGAACCATCTTTAACCCTGAGAAGCCGCCCTGCCTGCCCACAAAAGGTGTAACAAACATGGAAAAAGGAGCAGATATTTTGTGTTCATTTTGTGCAGAAACTAAATATGGGCTTTATTTTAGATATTTATGATTTTATAGCAATACCTCTTCCATGTGCTTTAAGATATGCAAGGAGTAGTTGGATAAGCCAATGAAGGAAAAATTAAGTGGGAGCAAAGTAGCAAGAAAACATAACACAGCAGAAACTAGACGTGTGACCTGTGGTAACCAGCATGGAAAGAAAGACTTTCAGATGAGTAAAGACACACACACACTCACAATTACACACCTGTTAAAAGATAAACTCCTTCCAAAAAAATAAAGTACAAAAATTTTATTTTAATGATGACCCTTTTTTCTAACCCTGCACCCAAGCAGTTAATTGCTGTCAGAGAACGCAGACAACAGGACAAATAGGAAATGCCATAAATCTGGGATTGCTTCCCTTCGATGAGCTTATGGCACTCAGAGCTTTCTGACTATACTGCCCTGGTCCAACATCTGACCCTCTTCTGTGAACACTTCAGAACTTGTCCACCCTCATCCAACCTGAACCATTGTGATGGTTACTTTTATATGCCAATTTGGCTAGACTATGGTATCTACATATCTGGTCAAACACATCTGGATGTTGCTGTGAAGATATTCTTTATATGAGATTAACATTTGCAATCAGACTTTCAGTAAAGCAGATTGCATGACATAATGTGGGTGGGTCTCATCCAACCAGATGAAGGTCTTAGAGAAAAGACTGAATCCCTACAGAAAGAAAGAATTTTGCCAGAAGATTGCCTTCAGACTTGAGCTGCAACACTAGCTTTTCCCTGGGTCTCCAGCCTTCCAGTTGTGCCTATCCTGCAGATTGTGGACTTGCCACTCTCCAAAATCATGTCAGCCAATTCCACACTCATGTCTGAGCATCCAAAACACCCCCATGATCCTGGTTTTCCTTCTTTCTCTCTAGATTTTCCAGAGAGAAAGAAGGTGCTTTCTCAGGGTGCTTTGAGGTTTTATCCTTCCCAGTCCAACTTCAGAGAAATCCTTTTCAATGCTGGAATCCCTTTCTCTTCAAAGCCTATTCTCTACCCAGAAGACTTCACGCAGAAGCATGGTTTCATTCACCACCCACATACTGCTGGCCCCAGCCCAGGTTTCTCTGAGGTCCAACAGATCCACCTAAACACTCTGTCACCTTCTCACAGCTCCACCTAGACACTCAAAAGTTGTGATTTTATTTTGCCAGATGAGAAGTCTAGTTTTCTGTGGGAAAAAGGGAGCTAGTCTTCCTAAAGGGCAACTGGGTGACATTTTGCTGTATGTTTGTGCACAAAGTTTACTTCCTATTTATAGTTGCAATCTGAAGACCAGTAATGTCCTTCTCCAACTTGGATAATGCCACCTTAGCCACTTCTGTGGCTTCCAGCTCACAAAGAACCCCAGCTGAGCCAAGTATAACCTGGGAGTGACCATCAAGTCCAGCCATGGCATGGATTTCCACCAGCACATGTTAACCTTGGATATCATTAGCATGGGAAACTGCCACCAACAGACAGCACCACATCCTATACTTACTTCTAGCCCCTCTGCTTGATATTAGAAAGTTTCAACTAGAAGTCCTATCCATTAATTATCAGGTGGGCTTTATTTTTGTATGCAGCATCTCACAAGTTAGTCCACTCATTGTAGTCTTGGCTATACTTTATCATCCAAAAATTCATCAACATTCTGGTGAATGGACAGCATCTTTTGAGGGTTGATTGTATTCTATGTCATTTAAAGGGATTCAGGAAGAATGCTTTCATGGGATTCATATGCCATCCTGAATTAGAAGTTTAAGTTTTATTCCTAAAGATTCTCCTCACTCTGACATTCTCTTAGCCAATAATTCTTTAAAATTTTCCAATCCTGGTCAGGCACGGTGGCTCACACCTGTAATCCCAGCACTTTGGGAGGCCAAGGCAGGCAGATCACGAGGTCAGGAGATTCAGACCATCCTGGCTAACACGGTGAAACCCCGTCTCTACTAAAAATACAAAAAATTAGCCAGGCATGGTGGTGGGTGCCTGTAGTCCCAGCTACTTGGGAGGCTGAGGCAGGAGAATGGCATGAACCTGGGAGGCGGAGCTGGCAGTGAGCTGAGACGACACCACTGCACTCCAGCCTGGGTGACAGAATGAAACTCTGTCTCCAAAAAAAAAAAAATTCCAATCCTAGTTTTCTTTAAGAGTCCCCACTATCTTTTGGCTGGGCATGGTGGTGCACCCCTGTAATCCCAGCATTTTGGGAGACCGAGGTAGGTAGATCACTTGAGCTGAGGAGTTTGAGACCAGCCTGGGCCACATGGCAAAACCCTAACTCTACAAAAGCGAAAACTGCACACCTGTAGTCCCAGCTACCTGGGGGGCTGAGGCAGGAGGATTGCTTGAGCAGGAGGTCAAGGCTGCAGTGAGCCCAGATTGTGCCACTGCACTCCAGCCTGGGTAACAGAGTGAGACCCTGTCTTAAAAAAAAAAAAAGAAAAGAAAAGAAAAATTAAGAATACCCATTTTGCTTAACTGAGGTACATACCCATAATCTGGAGCATCGATGCCTAGGAAAACACTAGCCACGAAGCACGTCTAACAACTGTTATGAGGAGAAAAAAAGGAAACCAATGGCCTTTAGCTTTAAAATCTTTCTCTAATAGACAAAGTGCAATGGCCCTCACTTAGTGTTCTTTCTTCTGCTACAATCCACCAGCCTAGGGCTGGGATATCTGCTGCCTGCATCTCCTTGCTGCCTTCTGCTCTTAACTTTCCAAAGCATCTCCACATTTTAAGGGAAAAAGGCTGTGTCAGATGGGAGCTCTTTAGTACATGAAGAGATATGAGATTATCTGGTCTGGGTAGATGAGGAATCCTGATTGTGAGAAATAGCAGCAGTGATGAATGTCTGTTGAGTTCCACATAAAAAGCCCTAGTAACTGATCAAGTGCACAGTCATAAATAGCAAGCCTTTATCTTCACGCTTTGGGAGAATCTTGTTTTCATAGGTAGCCCATGAAGATGATCAAGATTTCCCAAGAGTGATGTTAGTTTTCGGTTTCCACATGTAATATGAAAACAATTTTTACCCTTAACTACAGCTTTCAAGTTCCTTTTTTCTCTAAGGAAATATCTAGGCATATTATGAAAATTAATCACTGCATTATATTCACTAAAAATAACCTTTTCTGGAGACAGTCACAAGGGCCTTCTTATGCTTTCTATATATAGTCTTGCTTTTAGATTTTAAAAAGTAGCTTTGTGGTAAGTTTTGAAATAAGAAGTGTGAATCTTTCAACTTCGTTAGTCTATAGTATGCTGTATGCTTGGTATATTGCAGACCCAAAGAAAGTCTAACTTATCAAACTTCATCATCAGAATTTCTTTCTGGTGAATCATGTTTGATTGTTTGATTTTAGGCTCCTTAGATTCTTCAGAGCTGGTGGGGGTGAGGTGGGCTGTTTATCTTATTATTTTTTTTTTAACCTCTCACCTTCACAAAGGCAAAGAAAAGATTCTATTTAAAACCTTCCTGCTCGAAGTATAATTTGCAGAACAGCAGCATCAGCATCACCTGGGAGTTTGTTGCAAATGCTACTCTCAGGCCCACCCCAGACCTGCTGAATCAGAATTTCTTTTTGAATCAGAACCTCAGGTGGTTGATGCTCACATTAAAATTGGAGAAACACTGATTTAAAACACTGAACATCATCCGGGTTTCTATATCCTGTATCTGTAAAATGGGGGTAAAATCAATTATGTCTGTCATAGCACATTATGAAATTTGAATAATATAGGGAATGTGGAAGTGATATCCAGATGAAGAGAATTAAAGTCAGTTAGTAGATTAAGCACTTACAGGGTTGTAGTGCAGATGAAGTGAAATGTGCACAGCACAGTGCTTGGTAAAATGTAAGATGCAATCACAGAATTAATCATTCACTTATCTAATAAATGTTTATTAAGCTTTTATTAGATGCCAGGCAGTGATCCCACCCCTGCTCTCACAGATGTAAGAGGTGACAATAGACAGGAGGTCCACAGCCAGAGGAATGCTTCAGGTTGGGTAGAGGCCAGATTCTGTGGTGCAAACCTTTTCCCACATTCTAATCTTACCAAGAGATTGAAAAGGTGCTTTTAGAGCCTAGTGAAAGTGACTTTGAGCATATCCTGAGTCAGAGATTTCTCTTCTGAGTTGGTAAATCCCTCTTAGATTTAACTCTGCTATGGTGATTCAGAAACAACCAAGCATCAAAAATGCACACTAGCTCACGATGCTGGGGAAATAAAATATCTATTATCCCTTGACACTTGCTCTACTCTTGCAATGCATGATGCAGCTAAAATCAATGGTGCACAGACATAGCCTCAGCTAATGAATATTTTCATAGAAGCAAGCATATCAGGCTTGCAAGCAATGCAACAGTAAGAAATTGAGTAGATCCCATAGTTGGAAATAACTTTCAAAAGAAAAAAAAAAGCTCAATTATTGTGAAAGGGGACTTTCTTGAACAGAGACCTCTTCATTGAATCATTGTCTTCAAAGAGCTGAAGAAACCTGAGACAAGGCCTAGTCCAAGGGACACCAGCACAAAGGAAGGGAGAAGAACAATGAAAAAAGCAGGGGAAAGAGCATTGCCAGTAATCACAGATGAAGGCAGTAAAGAGGACCACGTGGTCAGTGCAGACCAGTCAGTCCACACACTGGCACTTGGACTTGCTGATCTGTTCCAACCCCTTCATTTATAGACAAGAAAGCAAGTTCCAAGAGATTACACGTCTAAGTTTTCCATATTACTACGGAATTTAAAGATATCCTAACTACACTGGAAAAACTTACCATCTACTTTGGAAATAATTCATGCTGATAAAAACATGTCAGGTAGTACCTGTGGCCAGGGAAAACAAAAGCATTGTGATCAGGGTGGCCAGGAGAAGATATCAAGAGCTGGTTTCTGTAGAAATTGACAAACTGATCCCAAACTTCATATGGACCCAGAAGAACCAAAACAATCTTGAAAAAGAACAAAGTTGGAGGAGTCACACTTCCTGATTTAAAAACTTACTACACAAAGTTATACTAATCAAGGCTATGTGTTGCTGGCATAAGGATAGACATATAGATCAATAGAATAAAATTGAAGTCAAGAAATAAACCCTCACATTTCAGGGTAATCGATTTTTCACAAGGATACCAAGGCACTTCAATGGGGAAAGAAAGTTCTTGAAAAATTATTCTGGGACAATTGAATATCCACATGCAAAATAATTGGTATGGAGACCTAACTGATACCAATTAACTCAAAATGGATCATAAACATAAGAGCTAAAACCATAAAACTCTTAGAAGAAAAATGGGAATAAATCTTTGTAATTTTGGGTTAGGAAAAGCTTTCTTAGATACTGCACTAAAAGCATAACAAAAGAAAAAATAGATAAATTAGACTACATCAAAATTAAAATGTGTTTAAGAGTGATCTCCAAACTCCAGATTAACTGCATTCAAATATTCTAGGAAAAAAGAAAAGGAAGCTATATAAAAATATAGAATCCCAAACCACACCCTCAGAAGGTATGAAAAGCCATACTTTTACAAATCTCAAATTATACTGATGCTAACATACAACTGCAAGTGGAAATTCTCGTTCTAGAAATTTAAACAAAACATAGAATGAGAAGAAAATATAGATGAATATCTTATGTCCACATAAGGGAACATTTTCAATATGTAAAAGCAAAGAAATAAGCTATTTATTTATTTATTCATTCATTCATATATTTTTGAGACAGTGTCTTTCTCTGTCATCCAGGCTGGAGTACAGTGGCATGATCATGGCTCACTGCAGCCTTGACACCCAGACTCAAGTGATCCTTCCACTACAGTCCCCCAACAACCATAGCTGGGACCACAGGAAAGCACCACCACACCCGGCTAATGTTTTAATTTTTTAAATTTTTTTGTAGAGACAGGGTCTCGCAATGTTGCCCAGACTGGTTTTGAACTCCCGGGCTCAAGCAATCCTCCTGCCTCAGCCTCCCAAAGTTCTGGGATTACAGGTGTGAGTCACCACACCCAGCCCATTGATTTATTAAGCACATACTTACTGGGACTATCAAGTACATGCAATTTTTGGCTACATGAAATGTCTAAACTTCTGTGTATCAAAAATTATCATTACAAACAAATGAGGAAAAACTATTTTCAATGTCTATGGGAAATAAAGATAATGTCCTTAGTAAGTTTTTTTTTTGAAATACACTTGTAATCTACTAAGAAAGGCAAGTAATGAAATAAAAGTAGGAAATTGACATAATTCACAAAAGAAAATAAATTCCCAAAATTAAAATGAAAATATGTGAAAAAGTGTTTGGCTTCTCTAATAGTTGTGGAAATGGAGACTATTTGGATAAAATACAAAATACATGCGTGCCTATCAAGATGTTAAATATAAAAACAATAGAATGAATACCAGGGTTGGCATGGTTGTAGTTATAGGAGAGCTTTCTTACACTCTTAGCAGTTGAAATTGCCACATATATTACTCTCACTCTTCTTTTCTGTTAACTTTCATCCAGTTATGTTGTGGTAGCAAACGACCCCAAAGTCTCAGTGGCTTACGACAGTAAAGTTTTATTTCTCACTCATGATGTGTGTTGGCTGTAGGCTAGCTGGGACATTGCTCCATGTGTCTTCTTCCCTCTAGGTTCCAGATTGCTAACAGGAATATGTCACTATCTGGAATAGAGGTAAACACAGCGTTGGAAACTACGATGGTTCTCAAAGTTTCAGCTGGGAAGAACCTGATGTCACTTCTACTCATGTTGCATTGACCAATGCAAGTCATAGGTTCAAAGAATAGGATAGAAGAGCACAAGAAAGGGTCTCTGAAAGAAGGCAGCAAGCACGGGGTAGCAAATCCTTTGAACAAATTATACAATCTTCCATAATCTGCCTTCCTGATCACAGATATTCACTTTCCTCCCTTTGCATTAAAAATACACTCTGTCAGACCCCAAGGAAAAATATTTCCCAAAGGCCTAGCTAATTATGGTTTCAGACCCAAAGCCCAAGATCGTTAATAGTTTCTGAATCTGATCCACCTGGCTCCTCTTGATATACAGATCATGATATACAGATCTATGCACCTGAAGAAAAGTTATCTACACACACACAAGTACATCCCTCCCACACACACATGCATACTCACCAAGCATTCAATGGTGCAAGAGGGACAGTGTGATCAAAACAGGCATTTCTATGTGGAAAGGGAAAGACTAGGAGGTCACACTTAATACTGGTACATAAATTCCTGAAATCCTACTGGACAGATTTTTTTTAAAAGCCCTTTAACCTGAAGTTAGAATCCATTATTCTTAACAGCTGTCCCCTCTTGAAAATCCTCTCTTCTTTTCTGTCTCTGAAAATGGCATTAGAGAATACGCCCATGTTACAGCCCGGGTAGCTACTTCTTGTAGAAGACTGGAGGGCCCTAGGGCCATTTTAAATACTCAAAAGTCTCAGTTTCTTTAACACATGCTAGTGTCTCTTTTGGTTATAGGACTCTCTCAAAAATGTGGCTTTTTATCATTTGATCCAATCAACAATACATGTAAAGTGGCACCCACAGTTCTTGAATCATACCAATGCACTTAACTTTATAATGTATGAGTTACAAGTGAAAATCAATTGCATCTTCCAACCATGTAAACCCTGAAATTTATAGACCCTCTACATTCCCTTTCAATTCTGCTTGAATATCGGCCAATTCTTTTCTGAGCTAACCTCAGTCTTTTAGAACATTTCCAATAACAACCAAATCACGCTACAACATTCTAATTTCTCACTTTCCTCATAAAGCCACAAGTTCATTAGTTTGGGCACTGCCCCATATTTTAGATTTTGTTGATGTTTTTGTTGTTGTTAGGCAACATCACTTTTATGGTACCAATTTCCATATTGGTCAACTTTTTACTAGGTTTTGCTACCATAACAAACCCCAAAATCTTAGTGACTTACAAGGGTTTACTTCTCATGCATATACATGCTGTCTGCAGATCAGCTGTGCCTGTGCTCCTGGTATGTTCTTCATTCTGGAACGCAGGCTAAAGGATCAGCTGCCCCTATCTGAGCCCTCCTGTTCTCATAGCAGATGGAGAAGAGTGATAGCAGAAGCAGCATGGCTTTTAAAGCTTTTGCTAAGAAAGGGCACAAGTCATTTACACTCATGTTGCATTGGCCAAAGCAAATCACACAGCTGAGGCTAACTCCAATGACAGAACCTGTAAGATCTTCTCATGGAAAAAGCACTAAGTAAGGGCCCCTGTAGGAATGGGGCATGGGTGGGAGGAGGCCATCAATATTTAAAATAGGTAGTACAGGCCGGGCACATGCCTGTAATCTCAGCACTTTGGGAGGCCGAGGCAGGTGGATCACTTGAGGTCAGGAGTTCAAGACCAGCTTGGCCAACACAGTGAAACCCCGTCTCTACTAAAAAAAACACAAAAATTAGCCAGGCATGGTGTCAGGCACCTGTAATCCTAGCTATTTGGGAGGCTGAGGCAGGAAAATTGCTTGAACCTGGGAGGCAGAGGATGCAGTGAGCCAAGATCATGCCACTGTACTCCAACCTGGGCAACAGAGTGAGACTCCATCTCAAACAATAAAATAAAATAGGTAGTACAGTGTTCCACACCTCAGTCACAAAATAGTGTGAATATAATTAGTAAAAGTTTCCTGGAACATAGGAGCTGCTCAATAAATAATAGCTTATTTTCCTTTTCATTTCTATCTCCCTTTTCCTTCCCAATTCTGAGATTTTAGCATTCTATGATTTTGCTGATAGCATCTGCAACCAGTGAATGAGAATAATGGAATGAAAAAGATAATAAAAATATCATCAGAGTGTTTCTTAATTTCCAATGTGGAGGACATATAGGAAATCATCCTGATCATGACCTAATTTTCCTATCATTATCTTGCAGAATTATAGACTAACCTCCTCTTCTGTACCCTTTCAACAAATTCAATAAACATATGCTGTGTGTGTTTTAAAATCAGCACAAAAATTTAGGAAAACAGGTTTCATGAGGGTTTTCTTTGGTTATTATTGCTAACAATCAAATACACTGTCCTCACTTAAAGACCTAATTCTAAAATGATCTGTGCCAGCAAAGAATGAATTTCAAGACAAGTGTCCCAGTCATCATTTGCTTTATTTCCTGAATTGCTTTCTTTGAGTCACTGACTATATATAAGCCACCATCATGCCATGACCAACTGGATTTCTGGGACTGTTTTTCTCTGTAAACACATTGGTAGAGCTACCAATAAAAATAGAAAAGAAACTCCTGAAGTTAAACATTGTCCCAAGGCAATGTTATTCATCTAGTTACTCAAAATTTTTCTCTATTACTGAGCGTGGACAGCATCTTTATGGAGTGACAAGACACTAGTCCATTTTCTCCCTCTTTCTTCTACCATGTTATGCAGCCAGAGGATAGAATCATGGGTAATCCAAATTGGTACGATTTTATTTACTCTCACCCTTTCCCAAAAAGTTATTTTTAAAAAATAAGGTTTCTGTATTAGTCCATTCCCATGCTGCTATGAAGAAATATCTGAGACTGGGTAATTTATAAAGAAAAGAGATTTAATTGGCTGACAGTTCTGCATGGCTGGAGGCCTCAGGAAATTCACAATCATGGCAGAAAGGAAAGCAAACATCCTTCTTTACATGGCAGCGAGAGAGAAAAGTGCTGAGCAAAGCAGGAAAGGCCCCTTATAAAACCATCAGATCTCATGAGAACTCACTATCATGAGAATAGCATGGGGGTAACTGCCCCCACGATTCAATTACCTCCCAGTGGGTCCCTCCCACGACACATGGGGATTATGGGAACTACAACTCAAGATGAGATGCAGGTGGGGACACAGCCAAACCATATCAGCTTCTCTTCATAAAAAGTCACTTCCCTCATTCCAAGTTGCAAACAAAAACTAAAACAGAATTCAATTGTGATGACTGTTTATCTAAACACCTGCCATCAAGGACCTTCCAACAAGGAGCAGCAGGGGACAAAGGGTGAGGATGTTGAGGACAACTAGGAATTCTAGAAAGTAATCTGATAAAAGAGCTAGAGGTTTATACATTGACCTGGAACTCCACACAAAACAAGAGCACTGAGAACGTGGCCAGGATGCCCTTCACCCACATGCCTCTGAGCCAAAGGTGTGTCAGGGCCAGCTTGTATCAGCTTGAGAAAACCAGTTGTCAAATTTTTGATAGCTTGAAATTGCCCATGCTGGGAGTGTTTATACCATGGAAATTGTAAATGCTACAAACAAAAGCTTTAGTTTCCAGAGAACTGGTTGTTAATGTTTACCAGCCCATCACAACACCAGGCTGTGGTTGCTGCTCTCCAGCTGAAATCCCATTGAAATGAGCACATCACATTCCCCTCTCCCTGGATACTTGCTGCCAGATTCTGTTCAGAAAGCAACAGAAAACATTAAGAAAATATGACCGTCAATACCCTGTCACTGAGCATTAACCACAAAGTCTATCCACGTGTGCTCTGCATAGGAAGGAGGGCTCAAATTCATCCTCTGCTGATGTTCAGAGCCACGCATCACCTGAGGTCAGGAACTGTTGGTTTTTATTCACTGTTGTTCCCACTGTTCACACTGAGCAAGAGAGTCTTGAAGGAAAGTGAGAAAAGTAGGGGCATGAAAAAGACAGGATTGAAGCTTTGCCTGTGGCATTGCAAATCATGTAAGACCAGGAGAGGTGGTGAAACCTCACTCTGCAGGCTGTTTCCTTTCTCATTGGAATGACACCACAGTAAGAGAAAAGGCTCCCATGTAGGAAGAAGACCAGGTCTGACTCCACCTCTGACACTGACTCACAGTGTGACCTGCAAAAGTGTTCAATTGTCCTCCCAGGATACTGTGATTCTAGTGATTTTCATAGAACCTACCACTTGTGGAAGTGCTTAGGGGATAATGCAAAAACAAACAAATAGAACTACATCTAAAAAAACAAAAAGGAAGAAAGTGAGAGAGATGGGGGAAAAGTAAAGAAAGAGAAGCAAGTTTTAAAAAGGAAACAGAGAAAAGGAAATTGGAAGCTGAGGCTAAAATGGTTTTTTTCATCCATAGGAACTGAAAAAAAAGTTCATTTTTCCCAAGTTTCCTTAAACTCAATAATTGGCTTTAAAATAAGTAAATGTCAAAACTGTGAACTTAATACCTACATATGAATAAAATATCATTTTGTATTTTTTTAATATATCGAAGACATTTACACACAATTTTGTTCGGAGAAAAAAGCTCCGGTGCTGAAAAATAAGTTTGAAAGCTACCCAGAGAAAGAGGAAAATGAAGGGTTACTAATCAATGGGCATAAAGTTTCAGTTCAGCAAAATAAATAAGCTCTAGAGATCTGCTGTACAACATGGTGCTTATAGTCAGCAATAATGTATTGAGCACTTAAAATTTTTTCAAGTAGCCAGACATGGTGGCATGTACCTGTAGTCCCAGCTATTTTGGGGGCTTAGGCAGGAGGACTGCTTGAGCCCAGGAGATCAAGGCCAGCCAGGACAACACAGCAAGACACCATCTCAAAAAAAAAAGTTAAGAGAGTAGATCTCATTTTAACCGTTATTACCACAATTAAATAAAAGAAATAAAGAAAACTATTCAACCAAATATTTATTGAGCAAGTATTTTATTGTAAGCTCATTACAAGGCTAGCTGCTAACCGTATGTGTTTATAGATTAAAGAGAGAATGCAAATATTTTCCTCAAGAAACTCAAAGCTAGACTTCTAATCCAAGGTTTATGCTTTAAACTACCCCAACACTCTCAACAGAGCAATTCCGTTTAAAAGCTTTAATTGCAGTTTTTAAAGTTAATACAATACCACTTTTCAAGAAAGGAAATTCCTCAGTGGAAGTCCAAAAACAGAAAACCAACCTAATCAGATGCTAAGAAGGCTCTGAGCCCATAACCTTGTTGATTATAGGTCAAAACTAGAAGTGGCTGAGAGTTCCACCACAGGGATAATGGAGATCCCATCCACCCACCTCCAGCAGTGACTAAGGGAAAGAGCCATCTGCCACACAAAACAGGATGTGGACTGGATCCCTCAGATGAAAGAAGGCTGAAAACAAATTGTAACCATGCCTGGGTCTGCAACTTGAAGCATCAACAACAGCACTTTTGGGAGGGAGAAGAGAATGCTGTTTATGAAGAACCAACTCCTGTGTGTACAATAACTGTGATATCAACATGGCATAGGAGTCCTGCACGTGGAGTTCCATTTGGCCATAAAACTGCTGGGCAGGGAGAAGTGAGCGTAGACAGTGGGAAAACAAAAACCCTACTCAGTATGAGCCCAGAGGAAACGCAAACTACAAAGGGTGGCCAAGAAAATTAATAATAAGGGGATGAGTTCACTACCAACACAATGCAAAACAATCTCACAAATGCTGTAAAATAAGCATATTTTAAGATCTTGGAAGAGTTCATGCAGGAATGACATTCGTCTTTTATTTATTTATTTATTTATTTATTTATTTATTTATTTATTTATTTTATTTCTTGAGATGGAGTCTTGCTTTGTCACCCAGGCTGCAGTGCAGTGGCGCCATCTTGGCTCACTGCAACCTCTACTTCCTGGATTCATGCAATTCTCCTGCCTCAGCCTCCCGAGTATTACAGGCATGCGCCACCTCGCCCAGCTAATTTTTGTATTTTTAGTAGAGAAGGGGTTTCACCATGTTGGCCAGGCTGGTCTCAAACTCCTGACCTCAAGTGATCCACCCACCTCAGCCTCCCAAAGTGCTGGGATTACGGCGTGAGCCACTGCGCCTGGCGACATTCGTCTTTTAAAAGAACAACAAAAAAAAAATATGAAACAGAACAGGTCACTACCAACAACGGACCAGTGAGAGTACCCAAGCAAAGGACCCGTCATTTCTGACTCAAAGTCCCCATAGAAAACTCACCATCTCCCCAGCCCAGAAAATGGATGAAGCTAAGTTTCTTCTAGGAAACTTGGGTTTTCCAGCTCTCATTCTGTGCAGTGCTTAGCCCTGTGCAGGATCACTCCACAGCATTCAAAAGATAACCTCCCAAAATCATGGTCAAGTTTCACCTATTTTTTTCATGGATGATAAAATTTGAAAATCTCACCCCTCTCCTTATAACACAGATATTCCAAATATGAAGAGAAATGAATATCACCGGTTTGCAATCAGGATGGTCCCTGTCATAGGTCTAGGTTCCCCTGAGGCCAACTCTGAGCTAGAGATCATAAGCAAGTGATGTGTTAAGGAAGTACTCCTAGACCAGTAAGGAGTGGGGAGCAGCACAGAAATAAAAGAAGCCACAGGGCAAGGGTGCAATTTCAGGCAAAGTTAGTCAGTAGGATCTCATATAAATTACACCTCAGAGATTTTCCTGTGCTGAGGCAAGGGAGCTGGGCTTTCATGCTCCCGAACCAGTCATTGGCATAAACTCCCAGGCACTTTCCTCTCTCTGTGCCTACTGCGAAGGCAGCTATATCATAGCCCACAGATAAGTCTTAAGATGGCCATAAGTAGTAAAAGCACCCAGAAGCCTGAGGAAGTGATGCAGGGCAGGTTCTTGGCTTCATTGGGAAAAAATTCAAGAGTGAGCTGGCAGTGGAAGAATGCATCTTTACTGAGTTTGCGGCAGTAAACTCTGTGACTGTTCCCGCAGAGCAAGTTCAGCTCATAGGCAGCATGCAGACAGTAGCAGTGTATGGGTGGCTGGCAGTTGCATTTATGCTCATTTTAATAATATGTAAATAAAGGGGCAGGTTATTCAGAAATTGCTAGAAAATGGGTGGTAACTTCCTGGCATTGCCATGATGTTTGGAAACTGTCATGGTGCTGGTGGGAGTGTCTTAAGCTGATGGGCAGCAAGGGCAACTAGAGGTGGCCTTCAGCATCACTTACTGGTTTGGGGCTGTGATATGGTTTGGCTCTGTGGCCCCACCCTAATCTCATCTCGAGTTGTACTCCCCATATGTCAAGGGAGGGGCCTGGTGGCAGGTGACTGGATCATGGAGGCAGTCTCCCCATGCTGTTCTTGTGATAGTGAGGGACTTCACAGGAGATCTGATGATTTAAAAGTGGCAGTTTCCTCTGCGAGCTTTCTTTCTCTCTCTCTCCTGCCACCTTGTGAAGAAGGTACCTGCTTCCCCTTCACCTTCTACCATGATTGTAAGTTTCCTGAGGCCACCCCAGCCATGCAGAACTGAGTCAATTAAATCTCCCTTCTTTATAAATTACCCAGTCTCAAGTAGTATCTTCATAGTAGTGTGAAAATGGACTAATACAGGCTGTCTTCATTCTGGTCTGGAGAACAAGTCCTGCCAACCTCCTACCTCAGTGGGATCATGGAAAAGGTAATGGGCATCTCAGAGCTCAAACATTGCCTTCTACAGATACCTTTTCTTGCTGCCAGTAACTAGGGAGGTTTGTGATGATTGTAAGTTTCCAGAAGGTAAACAGGGCCAAGAAATAGAAGGAAAATACAATTCAGGATATATGTTTCGTTCATGTGTTCAGTGACTGAAGATTATGCTGTGGCCAGAAAGGCCTGAATATAGATAAGAACTTCAGATAGGAACACATTACTTAAGTCTAGCTGAACTATAGAACTTAAATTTGGTTCAAATTACTTCTGAAACTATGGCCTTCACAAGCAATCTCATATATTTCTGAGTTATTTGAAAATAATGCAAGATTAGTTTTGTAGGCAATTGATAGTTTTAAAAATCATGAAGATACATAATTCTTTATTAATTTTGTAGACATGTTTCCAATAACATTCTTATAGTTAAGAAAATCTGACAAAAGAACTTCAGCAGATGTGTTTCATTTGCTTGGCAAATTATTATAATTTTTAGTTAAGTAACAGATAAACCAGGGATTTACATAAAATAATTTAACTTCTAGTAAGATTGTTACCTATAGATAAAATTAGTGCCACAGCAGTTGAAAATGGAATAACTTAGAATAAGTAGATTTATGAATTGATGTTTTGATAGTTCTGACCTGGGTGGTCCAAGCACACTTTTTAAAATTAAAGACAATCCAAAATAAGCCCATGTTATCAAAATGTGGAGTTGCCTTGGTAGCCGTGTACAACAACTTGTATTATCTCTTCCAAAGTGTTGGCATAATTAATATAATCTTATACTCTAGTGCCCATACCCTACCTACAGCTGATGGAAGGGCAGTGACAACATGGAGTGGATGTTCCCAAGTCAGGCTGTAAACAGCAGCCTATGATGAAGGTGACTGGTCAGGGTTTTCATTTGAGGCTTCTTGTAGTCCAATTTAAAAAAAAAAAAAGTCTTCCATTAAAAAAAAAGAAGAAGAAGAAATGAACATTTTAAAAGTCCATTGCAATTCTGGATAGTAAAAATTTGGTCATTGAAATTTTTTTAAAAATGGATGGAGACAGATACAATAAACTCCAGATTGCAGACAGTTCAATTGAACTAGTGAATTAAACTTGGCATTGGTGGATTAGAAGCTCTCTGAAGACTTTACCCGGAGAAAATAAGATTAAAAAGTCTGAAGAAGTAAGAGATATGGAGACTAGATCAAAAGATTCCAACATATGTCTAACAAGCACCCCCAAAGTTAAAAGTAGAGGGAATTAAGGAGAAGAAATACACAAATAAATAATGGCCAATAATTTTCTAGCATTAAAAAAGACAGGAGGTTTTTTTGTTTTGGTTTGGTTTTTTGTTTTTTTCTGAGTGAAAAGCCAAACAAGAGGGACCGAAATAAATCCTCAACTAGATAAGCTGTGGCGGTGATAATGCAAAAATCAAGAAAGCAAAGCGTAAAAGATATAACGAAAGGTAACAAAATTGCTCGGAGATTCTAATAAGCTCTAACAGATGCCAGGAGACAATGGGTTGAAATCTCCCAGTGTTAAGGGGACATAATTGTCACTTAGAATTCATATTTACAAAATCCTCTCACCAGTTATGGCAAAATAAGTATATTTTCAGACTTAACAAAATTTACCACTCACATACCCTCACTGAAAATTACTAAATAATATATTTCAACAACAACAAAAAGATGTGAACACAGGAGGCAACACTGACTAAAGAAAGAGCTCAAATATTGACTGTAAACATACTAAAATTAAGATTTTCATACTAAATATATAGACCTGTTGGGAATAATGTTCAAAATCCTAAGGAAACTGAACACTCAAATAAAGGATTCTTAGCAAAGCAATTTTACTTCTGTGCAGAGGGGTGCTTCTCCTTGGCCAGTCACCATGAGAGCACACCTGAACAAAGGGGCATGACAGCCTTTATTGCTGATGCAAGTCCGGCCCCGTACCCTTTCCCCATTGGCCAGGGTCAGGCCATACAATCTAAACTAATCCTGATTGGCTAAACATTTTAACTTTTTTTAGATAAGGTGGGCACATAAAGGAGAGAGGGGAAAGGGGAAGGGGTGTGTGCAATGAGCTAGAGAGCTAGTCTTCTTTCCAAATAAGGAAAGGAATGTGAGCTGGTACTGATAACGCCTGGTGCTGTGGCGCGTCTCGGCATGTAACAAAGGCAGAAAGGAAGAAAAAAAGAGAGAAAGCAAAAAGGGATGGGGGGAGTACTATGAATTAAAGAATAAAGGATTGATCAGGCTACTTGAAGAGAAATCTCATCATATCCCACAGCTTTCCTCCTCTTTTTATAACTCTTTCTCTTCAAATCTTTTTAGCATAATTTGGCTCCACTGTTCTACTTGGTCTTCTAGGGGGAAAAGCTCATTTGAATAAGGGGGAGGAGGATCCTAAGAGGTGTTAGTGAGAGCTGTTTCAATAAGTCTTTGTATTAGTCCTCAGGCACAGGGTATAATACAGCATCCTACAAGAATAAGCAACCCTATTCTGATGGCCAGAGAGATGAGGATTGAGGACATAAGTCCCTTCCATCTACCGAACCAATTTCTCATTAAATTTGTGAAGGGATCGTTTAGTCCAGAATTTGTGGCTAGCTCATTTGATAAGGCAGTAAGAGCTTGTAATGCTTTAGTTATGGTCCTGCTGGGAGCAGTATTATTAGGGATATAAGTACAGCATCGGGTCCCAATCATGACACAAACTGCACCCTCCTTTGCTAGTATCATGTCTGATGCTATCCTATTTCCCCAGGCCATTTGACTAGTGGGTCCTAATTGTTCAGCTATCCCTTTAATAGCATCTCTAGTATAATTAATAAATCATTGTTGATTGTAATAAATGTAATCTATCCAACTCACATTTTTATTTACAGTTAACCACCAGAAGAACATAGATTCAAATCCAGCAGTTATTTGATTTCAGGCCTTAAATTCAATTGCCACCCCTCTTGGGACCCCAATGGCATCTATATAAACATGAGAATTGAAGGACTTATCGGGGGCCTCTCTTGTTTGACACTGTTTGGTTCCTATGCTTTCTGGTTGATTAAATGCCAGGGCGAAAGGGATGGCCAATTGAATTAGAGCACAAATTCCACTCCAGTTACTTGGCAGAGTGTCCAGTATTGGTCCACCAAAATACCACCACACATCTGCTCGAGGATGGCTAAGGGCAGACATGCGTAAGCTCTTGGAAGGGCTTAAGCTCACTGCATTCTGTTAAGGCTCCCAGGAACCCCAAGTTTTCTCCCCGTCATGAGAGACACAAAGTAAAACTGGCATTGGGAGATGGACACTGAATGGCCCTCGGGGGCTGACCCGCAGGGTGTCGAACTTCAGGGAACAGCAGAGAAGGAGCTTGGCATGATTTGTTGCCCCAGGCTGAGGAGTTTTGGAAGAGAGCTGCCATACAGCTCATGCCCGGTTGGCTGGAAGACCATCCAAGTGGAAAGGGGACAATCTGGGCCTCTGGTCTACTATGCGCACAAGCGTAACATTCACTTTTCTTTAAAGTGTGGACGGAATATTTAATCCATTCCAGCCAAGCATTTGCATCTTGATATCCTGTCTCTAGAGCTATAGTTTGCCTTAAGTTTTCTACCTCCACAACTGGTTGGGTCATTTTGGAGATGGGAGGAGGACGTTGGACTCGCTATACTTGGGGACAGCGTTGGGTTCCACGTGTGTCCCAGACTCTGGGTCTGAATTCCTTTATTACTGTTAACCAGTGGTTTAACTAACCTTAGCGAGAAGATTCCTACAGGGTCCTGTCCTGCAGCATCTGCTCCTAACCCAGACCGTTCGACTATAGAGGGTTCTTGGGCCTTTGTCTGGGGATTATTTATAATCAGCAACAAGGGGTTACAGTGCAATGGCTTACAATTTGGTGGGGTGGGACCACGGACTAGTTGGAGTTTTTGTTTTAGTTCCCATAACCTATTTGAAGCAGAGGGACTAGCTGTCCACCCTTTGTACTTAGTAGTCTACCAAACATCTGCCCAGTCACTACAGGGACCTTTTAAAGCTCCATACTTATACTTGGTTGACTCTTTGCGGTATGGACATAGATACTTATCAACATGGGATAGCTTCCTTTGAGCTTGCTTGTCTCCGCATGGGATGACTGAACAGGCATCAAACTGAAGGGTTAAAGGGTGGCTAGCCTGAGTTACATTGATGACAAGATGACCTTCTGTTGAAAAGAAAAAAAGAAAATAAACAAGTGATTACTAAGCTCTTTTTAGAGTTAGTTTGGTGCGGGTGAGCCTTGGAGTGACAGTCCATGATTCTAGAGGTGGTGGCACCTTTTTGACTCGGGTGTGATGAGTCCATCCTCTTTCCACTGTTCGGACTGCAGTCTCAGTAATTAGGAGCATTAGGTAGGGTCCTTCCCAAGCTAGTTCGAGTTTCCCTTCCTTCCACCCTTTGATGAGGACGTGGTCTCCAGGCTGATGCTGATGTGCTGAAAACTCCAGGGGCAGCACCTGTGCTAGGAGACCTTCAGTCTTAAGGGAAGAGAAAGTAGAGGATAGACCAAGTATATAATTTTTGAGGAACTGTTCCTTTGTTTCAAATGTAGGGATGTCAGCAGTGGAGTGTAAGTAGGGCAATCTATAAAGCACTTCATAAAGGGAAAGGCCAATATGTCTCTGAGGGGCAGTCTGGATTCTTAACAAAGCAAAAGGAAGACATTCAGTCCATGGCGATCGAGTTTCTAAAACTAACTTAGTTAAGTGTTTTTTTAGAGTCTGATTCATCCACTCTAATCTTCCTGAGGAGGATGGATGCCAAGGGGTATGATATTCCCAATTTATATCTAGTACCTGGGCTAACTTCTTAATGACATGTGCAGTGAAATGGGTTCCATTATCTGAATCAATATTTTCTACTAGTCCAAATCTGGGTATGATGTTTTCAATTAATGCTTTAACTACATTATTGGCGGTTGCACTTGAGAATGGGATAGCCTCTACCTAGTGGGTAAAGTGATCTATTATTACTAATAAGTATTTTAAACGACCAATTGGGGGCATTTCAGTATAATCAATCTGAACACTCTGAAATGATCTTAGCCCTGGATTCCTTCCTCCAAGGGGCGATTTCCTTAGAATCTGCTTATTAGTCTTTTTACATATTAAGAAACTATCTATAACTTGTTTGGCCTGGGTGTAAATTCCTATACACCCACAAACCCAGAGAACTGCATCGCACATTTCCTGGGGTCCTCAATGGGTCCTCTGGTGTAATTGAGACAAGACCTCCCTCATGAGAGGTTTTGACAACATCTCCCTTTGATCTGGTAATATCCATTTCCCTTCTGTGTTCTCTTTAGTTCCTATTCTTACTTGCTTCTCTTTTTCTTTTTTATTTATTTATTTATTTTTTTGAGACGGAGTCTCGCTGTCGCCCAGGCTGGAGTGCAGTGGCCTGATCTTGGCTCACTGCAAGCTCCACCTCCCGGGTACACGCCATTCTCCTGCCTCAGCCTCCCGAGTAGCTGAGACTACAGGTGCCCGCCACCTCACCCGGCTAATTTTTTGTATTTTTAGTAGAGACGGGGTTTCACTGTGTTAGCCAGGAACGTCTGGATCTCCTGACCTCGTGATCTGCCCGCCTCGGCCTTCCAAAGTGCTGGGATTACAGGCGTGAGCCATCGCGCCCAGCCTACTTCTCTTTTTCAATGGAAGAGAAAATGGGGGTTGCAGTAGGAGAAGGCAGGCATGGAGTTATATGAAAAACAGGCATTTTGGAAGAAACAGCAACTTGCTTTGCTATCTGATCTGTGAGATTATTTTCCCGACTTGTGAAAGACAAGTCCCTTTGATGCCCTGGAACATGTACAATAGCTATCTCTTCCGGCAATTGGAGATTGTTGAGGACACAAGCAATTAGTTCTCTATGAACTACATCTTGGCCTTTACTATTGACAAGACCCCTCTCCATCCAAATTTTTCCAGATGTGTGTGCCACCCCAAAGGCATACTTAGAGTCAGTATAGATAGTACCTTCTTGGTTTTGTAAATGTTCTAAAGCTTGGCTGAGTGCAAACAGTTCACACGTCTGGGCAGATCAATTATTAGGCAGTGTTCCCAATTCTACTTCTTCAAGCATTTCTCCATCAATCACTGAATACCCATTATGTCTTTTCCCTTCAATTACCAGGGAAGACTCATCTATGAATAAGTGCCGCCTTATCTTGAAGGGAGTTTCTCCTAAGTCTGGTCAAACTTTTATATGTTAATCAATCAGATCTAAATATGTGTGCTCTCTTTTTAAGTTTGGATCCCCCATTAAAAAGCCTGCTGAATTAAATGAATTATCACTAGTTAATATTAAATCATCTTTTTCCAGTAGGATAGCCTCATATTTTAAAATCCTTGAGTCAGTGATCCACCTTCCTGCTTTCTGATTTAAAATAGTTCTAACTTGGTGGGGCGTGCTTACTGTTAATTTTCCTCCAAAGGCTAACTTCCTACTTTCTTCAACTAATACTGCTGTAGCCATGATGGATTGGATACATTGGGGCCACCCACGAGTGACTGGGTCTAAGACCTTTGACAAGAAGGCCACGGGCTGTCGATGGCCTCCTTGCTCTTGGGTAAGCACTCCTAGAGCTACCCCATTATTTACATTAACAAAAAGGTGAAATGGCTTTTCTAGGGAGGGTAGAGATAGAAGAGGGGCGGTTATGAGCATCTCTTTTAATTCCTCAATTTGCTGGATTTCCTCAGAATTCCACAAGAGACGATCAGGCTTCCATGGGGCAACTTTCTCATACAGAAGTTTACTTTTTAATGCATATGAGTCAATCCATAAATGGCAATATCCAATTAGTCCTAAAAATTTCCTGAGTTCTTGTTTAGTTTGAGGCAGGGGTAGGGAAACAATTCCCTCCACTCTTTCAGGTCCTATTCTTCTACCTGCGCTGATTAGGTGACCTAAGTATTTAACTTCAGGTTCTACATACTGAAGTTTCCCTTTTGAGACCTGCAATCCCTCGCATTGCAAGTGATTGAGAATATGTGTAGAAAAGTCACCTACTTCCTTTATATCTTTACCAGATATAAGATCATCCATGTACTGAAGCAGGCATATTTGCTTAGGGGCTGTGAGTTTCTCTAGTACTTGTTCTAGGATCTGACCAAAGAGGTTGGGGGAGTCTGTGAACCCTTGGGGCAAGACTGTCCATTGATATTGTTGTCTCTGCCCCAAATGGGAGTCTTCCCACTCAAAAGCAAATATATCTCAGCTATCCTTAGCCAAGGGGCATGCCCAGAAGGCATCCTTTAAATCTATCACTGTAAATCACTGATGGTTTTACAGAATTTTTCTAAGAATGGTGTAAGGGTTAGGAACAATGGGGTGAGTGGTCTGTACTATTTGATTAATAGCTCTAAGGTCTTGCAGTAATCGATATGACCCATCTGATTTCTTGACAGGCAGGATTGGGGTATTGTAAGGAGACATACAGGGTTCAAGAAGCCCATCTTTAATGAGCTCTTCAATTACAGGCTTTAGCCCTACTCTACCCTCTAAAGGAACGGGGTATTGCTTTCTCCTTACTATTTCTCCAGGAGTTTTTAGTTTGATATATATTGGAGGGATTTGGAGTTTCCCTCTATTTCCTTCCTTTGACCAGATATCAGGATGAATATATTTCTCATCCACAGCAGTGAGTAAATGTAGTGAAGTGAGGAATCCTTTAGGGCCCACTTGAAGGCCTATACCTAGCCTTAACATTAAGTCCCTTCCTATAGATTAGTCCCAGCTTCAGGAATAAAAATTGAATATGAGTAAATTGATCTTGATATCTGACTTCTGTGCTTTCTAAAATTTTTGCCTTAAATCCTTCTCCTTTTACCGCAGAGACTAAAAGTTCTTCTGAAGAGCAGGTAAGACCAGGTGGAGGGAAACAAACAGAGGAGGGTGAAGCCCCTGAATCGACTAAAAATGTGGTAAATTCATGTTTAGGTCCCACCTCCAAATTTATCATGGGCTCCTGGTGGGATTCATAATAAAAGAGGCAGAGCCCCTGACTCCCCTATTGTTCTTCAAAAGTCATGAGTGTGAAAGTTTCTCTCTCTTTAGTTCAGGACATTCACTCTTGAAGTGGCCTGTTCTTCCACATCTGTAGCATCTATCTTGTCCTTCTTCCTTCTTAGTCTTAGCATTCTCTGCCCTTGCTCCCCTATACCCCTTAGGGGGTTTATTAAATGAGGACCTCAACCCTCCAGATGGAGGATTGGGTCCTCTAAAGCAGGGTTTAGGCCCCTTATAATCTCTGGCCCCTTGAAAGCCCTGCTTAGAGATATATGGATTTGGGGCCATCTGTTGGAAGGTAGATAACATAAGTTTTGTCTTTTGTTTTTGTTTTTCCTTGTCTCTTCTTACATATACTTTTTGAGCCTCCCTGAGTAGTTCACTCAGGGGACGGTCCTTCCAATTTTCTATCTTTGGAAAATTCTTGAAATGTCTGGCCAACTTTTAGTAATGAAGTTAAGTTTTAACATTCCCTGTCCAAGGGGGTTTTCCAAATCAAGGCCTGCATATTGTCTCATCTGCTCCCTCAATCTATTTAAGAATCTAGCAGGTCCCTCATCTTTTTCCTGTTGAATATCAAATGCTTTAGAAAGATTTTGAGTTTGGGGTACTGATTCTTGAATTCCTATTATCATTTCCCTTAGGTGCTGCATGTTTTCCTGGTGATTTGCATTGTTATTGTCCCACTGAGGGTCTTGGGTGGGAAATTTATAGTGGGCAGGAGGAACATTTTGACCGAGAGGGTGTTCGCATTCCCAAACCGCCATAGCAGCCCTCTGAATCATACTTCATTCTTCCCCTGAAAATAGGGTGCCTAAGATGGACATCAACTCGGTCCAGTGTATATCTGAGGCCCTAGAAATTGATCAATTTGATCTGCTACTCCGTAAGAGTCATCCAGTAATGGCTTAAGCTCCTTTTTTAAATTCCAGACTTCTGAACTAGTCAAGGGAGCGTTTACAAAGCCAATAGCCCAATAGCCCCCACCCCCCTTGTGGAACCTCTCTTAGAGGAAAGAAAGTTGGATCTGGCTCTTTACGTGTGGAGGGAAATGGAAAGTTTTGAATATCTTTTTTACATTGCTCTATCTCACAAGAAAGCCCTTTTAAAGAGGGATACTTAATAGGTTAGTGGGAGGCAGGCTCACAAGTTGGTAACTCTGCAAAGTTGGGATTATAGGGAGGAGGAACAATATGAGTAGAGGCACCACAAGTGGAGTAGGGATCTGCAGCAGCAGCTGGGGGGATGGAACACGGCCAAGTGACACAGGTGAGGGAGTGGCCTGAAACAGCTGGGGAGTAACCCGAAACCGCAGCTGGAGGGATGGAACCCGGAGGAGCAGAATCGGGGACAACTGAAGAGTGACGCAAGCAGGGGAGGGACCTGAAATGGAAATGGGAGCCAGATGGGGGGATTGGGGGCAACCAGAAGAGTGGACGCAAACAGGGGAGAGACCTGAAACGGAAACGGGAACTGGAGGGGTGGGATCGGGGTCCGCCAGAAGAGTGATGCAAGCAGGGCAGGGACCTGAAATGGGACCCAGAAGGGCGGGATTGGGGGCACCGAATGGAGGAAGATGATCTAGAGGGTCCCACGTGTTAGTGGGTGTGGGTTGTCTAGACATGGGAACTCTTTCCCTTCCAGAGGGGTTGGCTTCTGGCTTTCTCCCTCTGGAATCTAAAGGGTAAAGGAGGACAGGTCCCTGCCGCCAGCAGAGGGTGTAATCAATTTCTTCCTGGGAGACAGGGCTCTTATCATTAACATGCTCAATTAAGAGCTGACAAATTCGCTCCTCATTAGACCCAAATTTTGGCAAGAAAAGTGAGGGTTTAAGGTTGGGTTCTTGAACCCAAATAAAACAAAAATATTTTATCATCTGCTGTTTTCGTTTATACTTGGTTTTCTCATTATCTTTCCAATACTTTAGCATAAGCCTCAAGGGGCTATCAGAAGGAATTTCATCACTCTTGACTCTTTAGTTTTCCTGTCTTACTTGAAACATTCCCCATCTTAGGAGTTATGGGGGGCGTCAACCTCTCCTGTTAAAGGTGTCTACCCCTCTTTCCAGAGGCTGAGGCTTTAAGAGGGGGTTCAACCTCTTGTGTTAGAGGTGTCTTACCTCCCCCTTTCTAGAGGCTTAGCCCCTCCTGTTAGGGTTTCCTGCATATCCTATAGCTCACCCGCTCTGGAGGTTCCTTACACCCTTCTCTTTGTCTACTCTGACTGTTCCTGCTCCTAGTCGACAGACGGCAGCACAAAACCACAGAGAAGACTCACTCACTCCACACAACCATAATGCTTAGCCCCATTCACACACTTTCAACCTCCAAATTATCCCGACCACCAAGGAAATACTTTGTCGCCTTTGTGAAGTCTCCTATCTTATTCTGTGCACAAGAATTACCTGGTCCTCTTATTGCCGTGGTCTTGCAAGCCTCTCCTGTCCACTTTGCTGAGAACCCAGATTTATTCGTCACAACACGTGGGACCTGATCTCCCTTCACCCTCAGGCCACTGTAACTAGACAGTGGGATGCATCCCCCCTGGGTGGGGTGAGCGAAGACCCCCTTCCCGAAGGAGAATATTTGAGTCCCACATTTGGGCACCAGAATTGTTGGGAATAACGTTCAAAATCCTAAGGAAATTGAACACTCAAATAAAGGATTCTTAGCAAAGCAATTTTACTTCTGCGCAGAGGGGTGCTTCTCTTTGGCCAGTCGCCATGAGAGCACACCCGAACAAAGGGGCTTGAGAGCCTTTATTCCTGATGCAAGTCCGGCCCCTGTACCCTTTCCCCATTGGCCAGAGTCAGGCCATACAATCTAAACTAATCCTGGTTGGCTAAACATTTTAACTTTTTTTAGATAAGGTGGGCACATAAGGGAGAGAGGGGAAAGGGGGAGGGGTGTCTGCAATGAGCTAGAGAGCTAGTCTTCTTTCCAAATAAGGAAAGGAATGTGAGCTGGTACTGATAACGCCTGGTACTGTGGCGTGTCTCGGCATGTAACAAAGGCAGAAAGGAAGAAAAAAAGAGAAAAAGGAAAAAGGGGCGGGGGTACTATGAATTAAAGAATAAAGGATTGATCAGGCTATTTGAAGAGAAACCTCACCATATCCCACCGACCCAAAGTATTAGATAATAGCAACAAAAGAGGCAGAATTGAAGAACGGTGTGTAGTAAAGTATGCTGAAGCCTTTTTCTGTTTTTTTGTGTTAGGCAGAGAAGAGAGATAGTAAATTACATAAATATATAAGAAATATACAGTATATGTTAACATTTTAAGAATATTACAAGAAATATAGCCAATATTAACTAACCAAACAGAAGAGAGACTACAAGGGATTTTCAAATTTTCAGTTCAGATAAAAGAGAAAAGCAGATAAAAATAAATACAAGAAAGTATGGTAAGCAAAAAAACAAAATTAGATATAAAAATAAAAGTAAACAGTAATCATACAAGGTATAAATGTATTAAATTTGCCAAGAGAGAAAACATATCATTTGTTTTTCAAATATGTGTGCATACACACACACATACATATACTGCTTATTAGAAGTACACATCCAATAATATAACACAAAAGCCCCAACCTAGTAGAAAAGATTATCCATCAACATAAACACCAGGTGAAACATGCCAATACCATTTGAGAAACACAGATCAGGCTTTGTAAAATTTCAAAACAGAGTGAGAAAATAGACACAGAAGGTGAGAGAGAACCCATGAAATATGGAAGGAGATCAAGGAAGCCTTCATGGGAGAGGCGACATTTGAGTTGAGTCTGGAGGAATGGGTAGGACTGGGCCGCTAGCAATGGACAAAAGCACCCAATGTTGAGGAACCTGGGGAACATGGGATTTATAAAATTAGAGAGGGTTTGACTGTCTTACGTGACTTGCCACAGTATTCTTCGGCAAAGGGAGACACTGAAATCTTGTGCATCAGGAAATAACATTATATTCTCAAATCCCAAAAATTCCAGGTATCAATGCGTAGATGGGAGGAGGAATGGGGAAGAATGAACAAATGTAGACTTCATGATGCTCCTGATGTCACAGTCTTCCAGGACAAGCTTTGGTGATCATCTTGCTTGCAGGTCCTCAGAAAAGTGATCTATTTTTCTAGAACTTTATTTTTCCAGAAGGACAGTTGAGAGCTTGATTCTAGTCTGTCTCTACTAATATAATGGTGAGTGTGAGCCAGCTGCCTCTCCCTACGAAATCATTGTCATGCGGTATTTCCCATACAGTTCCTCCTTGCTCTAGCTGTGGTTGTGAGTAGGGTAAAGTGGAAATGTTGACCTGAAGAGGAAAGAAAACCTTATCTTAAGCTCCTACCAAGGTCAAGAAACCATGCAAACCCATTTGCCTCTGTATTGTTGGGGAACTTGCCAAAACTGTTCTCTGCATCACTGATCACTGTTTTTCAGTGTCATTTCTGTTCTTTATGGTCTACAACCGAACTTTAATTTGGCTTTGTGTTTTTATTTTTGTTGATGGAAACAGTCAAACTCTGTAAAATATTTGAAGAGATTTATTCTGAGCCAAATATGAGTGACCATGGCCCATGACACAGCCCTCAAGTGGTCCTGAGAACATGTGCCCAACGTGGTCAGGGTACAGCTTCGTTTTACACATTTTAGGGAAGCATGAGACATCAATCAAATACATTTAAGAAAAACAACGGTGTGGTCCAGAAAGGCAGAACAACTCAAAGCAGGAAGCAGGGGACAGGGCTTCCAGACTATAGGTAAATTTAAACATTTTCTGGTTGCCAACTGGTTGAGTTTGTCTAAAGACCTGAGATGATAGGAAACATTCGGGTTAAGATAAAAGATTGTGAAGACCAAAGTTCTTTTGAAGTCTTACAGTGGCTGCCCTAGAGAAAATAGGGCAAATGTTTCCTATTCAGATCTTTAAAAGGTGCTAGACTCTTAGTTAATCTCTTTAGGATTGAGAGGGCCTGGAAGAAAAAGAGCTAGCTATGTTAATAGAGATTCTTTACAGCTGTAAATTTTCCCCCACAAAGGAAAGCTTTGCAGGGCCATTTTAAGATATGGTAAAGAAACATGTTTTGGGGTAAAATATTTTGATTTTCTTCCTTGTCTCATAAGGTTATGTCAGAGTCAGATTCAAAGTAAGTCGCAGTATATAAGGTTAAATAAAACCCAACTGATGAGAAGTTATGGTTTGTAGGGCATGATTCCCCAGACCCCTTAGATAGGAATTTGGGCAAGATTAAAAAATCAGAGCTTAGTCCTCATTTTCCTGGAAGTCTTTTTTTTCCCCGTTATCTTTTTACTATGAACTGATGTAAATGTTTACAAAAGTAGACCTATCATTTCATCTGTAAGTATTGTTTCGGTATGTATGATTACTCTTTTGAAGACAAATCTGGAATTTCACAATCATACCCAAAACAATTCACAAAACTTCCTTAGCATAAACACATACAATCAGTGTTCAGATTTTTCCAAATGTCTTACTAGGTTTTTTTAAACAGTTTGTTTGAAACAAAAATCAACTTTATGGATGTCTCTTAAATCTCTCTTAATTTGTAGATTTCCTCCATTTCTCTTTTTTCCTTGGATTTTCTGTGTGTTTTGTTTTTGTTGTTGTTGTTTGGTTTTCTTTCTTTCCTTTAAAAACCAGCCATCTGTCACGTAGAGTTTAATATACTCTAGATTTTGCTGATTTCATCCCTATCGTATCATTAACATCTTCCTTTGTCCCCTGCATTTCCTGAAAATTGGTGTTTGTTTTGATCAGAACATACATAAATGTCTGGTTATCTCTCTTTTTTGTGATATTATCACCATTTATAAGCATTGTCTGACTCTACCTGGATTATATCTTTAGAGCCTGGAAATAGTCTAATTCTATCATTCTTGGCTTATCAGCTGAAATTCTTCTACATAGAGAATTTCTCTCAACCCATTACTCAAAGAAAGAAATTGTATAAGAAAGGCAGAATAGACCAGGCACAGTGGCTCATGCCTATAATCCCAAAACTTTCGGAGGCCGAGGCAGGCAGATCATTTCAAGTCAGGAGTTTGAGACCAGCCCGGCCAACACGGCAAAACTCTGTCTCTACTAAAAATACAAAAATTACCCAGGTGCAGTGATGCACACCTGTAATCCCAGCTACTCGGGAGGCTGAAGCAGGAGAATCGCCTGAACCTGGGAGACAGAGGTTGCAGTGAGCTGAGTTCACACCACTGCACTCCAGCCTGGGTGACAGAGCGAGTCTCCATCTAAAAAAACAGGCTAAATATTTAATATGTTCAATTTATTTCCTAGATTTTAAAATATGATTCTCTAGCATCCTCCAAAAATAATTGATGAGGTTTTTTATTATGTGTTATCATTATGAACACTTGCATTGAAACCTATTCAAAGTGTTTTAATTCATCGCAATTATCATCATTCTGGAAGACAAATATGTCCCATCTTTGGCCTCTGGAAAGTTCTTAGGTGGTCTCTAAGTCCCTTAACCCATCTCTAGTGGTATTTAATAGCTTCTTTGCTATCTAGTATGACGAGTCATTTTAAGCTCTTCTTGAACATTTCCTTCCTCATACTTAGAACCAGCCAATTCTCCAAGAAGACTTGGTTCTTCTTAGTGGCAAATGGCATTAGAGATCACAGATTGCATGCTGGGGATGCTCAAAGCCACTAAGCTGGCCACCAACTCTCAGTCTCTTAGTTGACTGACAGGAAAATTTTTAAGGTAAAATACAGTTCACAGTGACAATTCAAATTCAAAGTTACAGTTTTCATTTAACCTCATCCATCTCACATCTTTTCCTCCTTTCAACCATGCCAAAACCCTCAACTCTCAATGTCAACAACATAATCACTCATTTCATTCATTTCCATGATACACACACAACAGTCTCAGAATATCAATGTCAACACTACTACCACCAACAGACATTCTGAGTAAAATTGAAGATATTTGGCAGTTCTTCTTGTCCTTTGGGAATAACCCACAGGAGATGTCAAAACACTGTGTTTTAGTGTCACTTGGAATATTTCCTTTCTGCATGGTTATGCCAACAACTGGATGCACAGCTTGATTTCTTTCATTTTTCTGAAAGTCTTTTTTGAGTGTAATTCACTTTCTTACTATCTCATCTGTTGACTTTACATCTAATTCCTTTATCTCCTTTTCTTTGCCTACTTTTTTTTGAGACGGAGTCTTGCTCTGTCACCCAGGCTGGGGTGCAGTGGTGTGATCCCGGCTCACAGCAACCTCCACCTCCCAGGTTCATGCAATTCTCCTGCCTCAGTCTCCCAAGTAGCTGGGATTACAGGCGCCCGCCACCACGCCTGGCTAATTCTTTTTTTTTTTTTTTTTTGGATTTTTTAGTAGAGATGGGGCTTCACCATGTTGGCCAGGCTGGTTTCGAACTCCTGACCTCAAGTGATTCACCCGCCTTGGCTTCCTAAAGTGCTAGGACTATAGACATGAGCCACCACGTCCAGCCTCTTTGCCTACTCCTGACTCATGAAAGCCATGCTTTCTGAAATGCACATGCTAGGTAAATGTTCTTATGTGTTCAATTAGAAATAACTTTTTGCTTCAGGATTCTTTGGAAGGCCTCATTCTGTTTCTTGATTATTTTGTTTTTCTGTTATTTCATCCTTAAACATGGCTCTTTCTAGCTAAGCCTGGTATTTGTTAATAGGGTGGATGGCTTACCTTACCAATGCAGTTATGGGATTAATCATTATAATTGATAATAATATATTCGTTGGGGCCTTACTAGGTACTAAGAACCAAATACTCTGAATTGAGAACTATTTTAATCTCCCTAACAGGCCTATGACATAGATGTTGCAATCTCTGTTTTAGAAATGAGAACTCCAAGATGCAGAATATCTTATCCAAGAGAGCACAGCCAGAAACCGTCATAGCCAGGAAGAATACCTTCTCAGAGGTAAAGCTAGAAGGAAGACTGACGTTCACCTCCAACTCCAAATTCCAGCATCTAATACAAGTTTACTTCCTACTGCTCTGATGATCAAAATGGCCTGACATCATTAAGGGTGGCGGGTATCCAAGTTATTGGCAACGAATCTGTACGGGTCTGCAGAAACCTCAATTTTTGCCTCCTCAGAAGAAAGAATTCAACTGAGGGGCAGAAGAAGAGACTGAAGCAAGTTTTAGAGCAAGAGTAAAGTTTATTAAAAAGATTTAGAGCAGAAATGAAAAGTATACTCAGAAGAGAGTCAAGTGGACATCTTGGAGGACTAGTGCACTGTTTGACCTTGGACTTTGGGTTTTATACGCTGGCATACTCCCAGCTTCTTGCATCCCTTTTCCCTTGATTCTTCCCTTGGGTTGAGCTGCCCGCATGCGTGGTGGCCTACTAGTGCCTGGGAGCTGAGCATGTGCAGTGTGTTTACAGGAGTTGTATGTATGCTCACCGGAGGCATTATTCCCTTTTCCAGTGGAATGTCCCTGGAAGGTCATACTCCACCATTTTGCTTTTTTTTTTTTTTTTTTTTTGAGATAGCATCTCATTCTATCACCCAGGCTGGAGTGCAGTTGCATGATCTCAGCTCACTGCAACCTCTGCCTCCCAGGTTCAAGCAATTCTCTGCCTCAGCCTTCAAAGTAGCTGAGATTACAGGTGTCCACCACCACACCTGGCTAATTTTTGTATTTTTAGTAGAGACGGGGTTTCACCATCTTGGCCAGGCTGATCTTGAACTCCTGACCTTGTGATCCACCTGCCTTGGGCTCCCAAAGTGCTGGGATTACAGGCGTGAGCCACTATGCCCAGCCCACGTTGCCTCTTAATGTACATGATTGAGCCCATTGGCCCAACTCCTGAGATCTTATGAGGAAGTGCTGATCATGTTTCAGCTGTTTCCTATCTATTGGGAGACTGACTTTCCCTGGCACTGGCTGCAACCTATTATTTTAGAGAGGCAGTGTGACAACTACCTGACCATAACCTGATGGTTGCTTGACTTTCCTGGTGGGGCGTGGGGGTCCCTCTCCTGCCCTGTTAGTGTCTGACTAGCTACCCACTGTAACAACATTAAGGCAAAGGATGTAATTTCTAGTGAAGATGAGAATAAGTTAAAGATTCTCCCTTGACCAAATGCAATTTATAAAAACCTTTAAGCCACTATCCACCCCCAGCATTCCCTGTTCCCAGGGTTCAGCTTTTCTCCATCATTTTTAATAACAGTCCCTAAGATCCAGTCCACAACAGCCAGTCCCTCCGCGTGGTTGTATATAAGAGTTGTGGACTCTAAATGAAACAGAAGAGATCCTATGGAAGTGCCTGTTTCCTGGTTGGGACAGACTCTGTCTCTGACCCACGGGAAGACAGTGGGGAGAGGGGTAGTTGTTCTTCCTACCTATTCCCGAGCAACTGGCACCACTCCTTTCAGAGAGGACAGTGGACAGAACCATGCCAACAAAGCAGCTAAAAATTCTGGGGTAGTTTTGGTGTAGATTGATACTAGATTACCAAACAATGTTATAAGTCACCTGCATTGATAAGAAAAAGAGAGGTCACGGCCAGGCGCAGTGGCTCACGCCTGTAATCCCAACACTATGGGAGGCCAAGGTGGGCGGATCACCTGAAGTCAGGAGTTTGAGACTAGCCTGGCCAACATGGTGAAACCCTGTCTCCACTAAATATACAAAAATTAGCCAGGAATGGTGGCAGGCGCCTGTAATCCCAGCTACTCAGGAGGCTGAGACAGGAGAATTGCTTGAACCTGGGAGATGGAGGTTGCAGTGAGCCGAGATCATGCCATTGCATTCCAGCCTGGGCCACAAGAGCAAAACTCCATCTCAAAAAAAAAAGAAAAAGAAAAGAAAAAAGAGAAAAAGAGAGGCCACGAGACAAGGGATCAATCTTTCATCAGAACTATAGTTAGAAAAGTTCTCCCAAATGTTCTTGTTTTCAGAAACAGAAACATAGTCAATTACATTATTTGGGGGGAAATTTCCTGACTACTGTTTTTGTATAATTTCTTTAGTATTCACACAGTAATTGGGAGAAAACTCTTTCAAGTGCTGATTGCCTGAGGCCATCTTAAAGTGGATGTCCTCTATATGTTAAATAATTTAATCTTCACAACAAACCAATGAAGCAAAGGTTAATTTCCCCAATTGTCAAGGAAACTGTGACTTAGAAAATTGGCCAAGGTCACATGGTAGAAGCTGAATTCCAAGACTCTTTCTACTACTCCGCCCACCAAGAAGCAACCTTTTGTCTAGGAGGAAAGCTGTCCGTTGGGAATATATATTTTCACCCTCCAGGGAATATATTGATTCCTGATATTCAGAAGATGTCCCTGATATTAGGAGGCACATTAGATGCCTGTGGGAAGAGCCCTAAGTACTCAAAAAATGCAAATCCTAGGCCAGGCGCGGTCACTCATCCCTGTAATCCCAGCACTTCGGGAGGCCGAGGTGGGCAAATCACAAGGTCAGGAGTTTGAGTCCAGCCTGGCCAACACAGTGAAAACCCATCTCTACTAAAAATACAAAAAATTAGCTGGGCGTAGTGGTGGGCACCTGTAATCCCAACTCCTCGGGAGGCTGAGGAAGGAGAATCGCTTGAACCCAGGAGGCAAAAGTTGCAGTAAGCCGAGATGTGCCACTGCACTCCAGCCCAGGCAACAGAGTGAGACTCCATCTCAAAAAAAAAGAATGCAAATCTTCATTGCCTTGTGTGGACAACAGCCCAAGGGCCAAGGTCCCCATGGGCTGGTGGCCTGCTAGGGCTCCAGCCAAGGACTCCTGACTCTTCTACCTCTCTTTCCCCCTAGAGTTCACATTACTGCTCACCTGACTCATATCCCTAATTCCTCAGCAGAAACTTCTCATAGCTTTAACTTCTTTTTAATCAGGTCAAATAAAAATGTTTTTAATTAACCGCCTTGGTTTTTATGCCTTACATACAGCTGCTTTTTGCAATCTGGCAGGTCCCATCTGTTGGTTTTTCAGCAGGCTGCTTCTGCATTCATTGCTTCTTTCCCATCATTTTACTGAGCAACCCCTGGACACCCAGAACATTATCCTGGGTGCTGTGGCAACACAACATGTAAGGAGCTATGGTCCAGAAGTGGAGGCAACACCTCGTGAGAGCACTCTGTAGAGTCTGATAAGGATGACAGCTGTGGTGTGTGCAAATACAGGAGGGGATGAGGACCATGCTGCAAGGAATCAAGAAATGCTCCACAGAGGAGGTGGCTTTGAGCCTTAAAGGGTAAATTGACCAAATGAAGAAGAGATTATTTTGTAAAAGGTGAAGCAAAACAAAAACCTTCTCAATGTTAACAAAAGAGAGGAAGAAATAAAATTCAACACCTGTGTAATGAATTTTAAAAATTGGAGTTAAACTTTCTCTTGGAGATTGCAAATACCCTCTACCAGGCCTGAATAACTGCATGTATACATTAGTGTTTAGTGCTAATTCCCAAAATCTGACCAGCACTGAGTTAAGACAGTCATCAGGGAAGGGAGTTTAAGGATGGTTTGAGTGACAGAACCCACTTCATCATCAAGACATTTTGTGGGAAGGAAATTTGGCAGAGTCGACCAGGAGGTGGAGGAGAGATGAAAAGGGAGCCCAGGACAAGCCAATATCTGCTCAGGCCCCCTGAGGAGGCAAGGGTAGAAAGAAGGCAGCCCAGGTGTCCTTCTGTGGAAGCCATTTCTCAAGTGTCTTCCACAGACTAGTCCAGCAGCCTGGAGCCCAGCGTCGAGCCCAACTCCCCAAATCCCAAATGAATTGCCGCCCATTGGCCACCTCTTCCAGACCAAGACAATAATGACACGCCTGTGGTACTGGCCTCCCCACGGAAGACTAAGGAGAACCTCGAGCTGAAGCTGATGAGAAGAAAGTGTGTCATCTCTGTTAGTTTCCCAATGCCACCCAAACAATGCATACACTGTGTCTTTTAAAAAACACATACTTTTATCACCTCAAGGTTTCTGTAGCTCAAAGTCCAGCATGCTGTGGCTGGATTCTTTGCTCAGGGTCTCACAAGGCCAAAATCAAGGTGTTGGCCAACTTAGGACCTTATCTGGAGGCTCTGAGGGAGAATCCACTTCCAGCCTTATTCAAGTTGTTGGCAGAATTCAGTTCCTTGTGGTTGTAGAACTAAGGTTGCCATTTCCTTGACACCTGGTCCCTTCAATCAAGCCAACATGTCATGTTGAATGCTTCCTGAACGTTGAATCTCTGGCTTCCTCTTCTTCCTCTGCTTTTAAGGGCTTGCATGATTACACAAGGTCTACCTAGATGATCCACGATAATCCTCCCATTTTAAAATCTCTGGTTAGTCATCTTAATTCCATTTGGAAAGTCCCTTTTACCCTGTAAGGTAACATATCTGTGGGTGTTGTATCTCATTGAATTCAGTGTCTCAGGAATTTGGTGGAATTCTCTTAGGGACAATGAGTCTACCTACCTTGCCATCCTTCTCCCCTTGAGTGTCCATCACCTCACTACCTAATCTTATAAAAAGTCAGTGCCAAGAAACTTCAGAATAAGACATGCCTTGACATTCAAGGAATGTTCACCTTAGTTGGAGAATTCAAAACAAGACATAGTGAATAATCACACTAGTCATCCCAACTTGCATATCTATGACCCTTTAGAGTTCATACTAATCTAGCAGTATTCCCTAAATGCCATGCGCTTTTTCCCCTGCCCCGCTTTATGTTTTTCCAGAACCCTGGAAAAGCCAGTCTCTTCAATCTTGTCCAGCTACCTCCTCCATAAAGACCTCCTGGCTATGATCACTTGAAATGAATGTGGCTCTCCTGAAAGCTCTCCTGGCAATGTGTTTGCTTGCCCAGTGTAAGCACTTCTCACACTCACTCTGAGCCATGGCATATTGTTGGCATGCCTGTCTCCCCCACAGTCGATGTACAGAAAGCCTTCATGGCTCACCCACTCTCTCAATGTGGCAATTAATTATGCTATTGAAGCTAGCGCTGCATGGAGACATGAGCATTCTGCAAGTCACCCTCAAATATCTGAACCTTCTCAAGGCATAGCAGGAAGAATAGAATTCAGATCGGATCAAGACCTTCCTCGGTGTCTGCACTTTTCTCAATGGTATTAATGTAGGTGGAAAAAATGTATATGCACAAGCAGGATCTACATGGTCCTTGGAAAAGGAAATGCCAAAGCCAAGTTGGAGACCCTGCATTGGACTAGTTCTGTCATGGTTTTCCACGTTGAATAAGATATTACTCAAGAATCCCTATGCCCTTGCCTGAGTCCATGACTGAAGTTCTCCGATGAAGAATTCAGCCTGGAGGAGCCAAGATGGCTGAATAGGAACAGCTCCGGTCTACAGCTCCCAGCGTGAGCGACTCAGAAGACGGGTGATTTCTGCATTTCCATCTGAGGTACTGGGTTCATCTCACTAGGGAGTGCCAGACAGTGGGCGCAGGTCAGTGGGTGCGTGCACTGTGCACGAGCCGAAGCAGGGAGAGGCATTGCCTCACTTGGGAAGCGCAAGGGGTTAGGGAGTTCCCTTTCCGAGTCAAAGAAAGGGGTGATGGACAGCACCTGGAAAATCGGGTCACTCCAACCCGAATATTGTGCTTTTCGGACCGGCTTAAAAAAACGGCGCACCACGAGATTATATCCCGCACCTGGCTCGGAGGGTCCTACGCCCACAGAGTCTCGCTGATTGATAGCACAGCAGTCTGAGAGCAAACTGCAAGGTGGCAGCGAGGCTGGGGGAGGGGCGCCCGCCATTGCCCAGGCTTGCTTAGGTAAGCAAAGCAGCCGGGAAGCTCGAACCGGGTGGAGCCCACCACAGCTCAAGGAGGCCTGCCTGACTCTGTAGGCTCCAACTCTGGGGGCAGGGCACACACAAACAAAAAGACAGCAGTAACCTCTGCAGACTTAAATGTCCCTGTCTGACAGCTTTGAAGAGAGCAGTGGTTCTCCCAGCACGCAGCTGGAGATCTGAGAAAGGGCAGACTGCCTCCTCAAGTGGGTCCCTGACCCCTGACCCCCGAGCAGCCTAACTGGGAGGCACCCCCCAGCAGGGGCACACTGACACCTCACACGGCAGGATATTCCAACAGACCTGCAGCTGAGGGTCCTGTCTGTTCAAAGGAAAACTAACAAACAGAAAGGACATCCACACCAAAAACCCATCTGTACATCACCAGCATCAAAGACCAAAAGTAGATAAAACCACAAAGATGGGGAAAAAACAGAACAGAAAAACTGGAAACTCTAAAATGCAGAGTGCCTCTCCTCCTCCAAAGGAATGCAGTTCCTCACCAGCAACGGAACAAAGCTGGATGGAGAATGACTTTGACGAGCTGAGAGAAGAAGGCTTCAGACGATCAAATTACTCTGAGCTACGGGAGGACATCCAAACGAAAGGCAAAGAAGTTGAAAACTTCAAAAAAAATTTAGAAGAATGTATAACTAGAATAACCAATACACAGAAGTGCTTAAAGGAGCTGATGGAGCTGAAAACCAAGGCTCGAGAACTACGTGAAGAATGCAGAAGCCTCAGGAGCCGATGCGATCAACTGGAAGAAAGGGTATCAGCAATGGAAGATGAAATGAATGAAATGAATGAAATGAAGCAAGAAGGGAAGTTTAGAGAAAAAAGAATAAAAAGAAATGAGCAAAGCCTCCAAGAAATATGGGACTATGTGAAAAGACCAAATCTACGTCTGATTGGTGTACCTGAAAGTGATGGGGAGAATGGAACCAAGTTGGAAAACACTCTGCAGGATATTATCCAGGAGAACTTCCCCAATCTAGCAAGGCAGGCCAACGTTCAGATTCAGGAAATACACAGAATGCCACAAAGATACTCCTCGAGAAGAGCAACTCCAAGACACATAACTGTCAGATTCACCAAAGTTGAAATGAAGGAAAAAATGTTAAGGGCAGCCAGAGAGAAAGGTCGGGTTACCCTCAAAGGGAAGCCCATCAGACTAACAGCGGATCTCTTGGCAGAAACCCTACAAGCCAGAAGAGAGTGGGGGCCAATATTCAACATTCTTAAAGAAAAGAATTTTCAACCCAGAATTTCATATCCAGCCAAACTAAGTTTCATAAATGAAGGAGAAATAAAATACTTTACAGACAAGCAAATGCTGAGAGATTTTGTCACCACCAGGCCTGCCCTAAAAGAGCTCCTGAAGGAAGCACTAAATATGGAAAGGAACAACTGGTACCAGCTGCTGCAAAATCATGCCAAAATGTAAAGACCATCGAGACTAGGAAGAAACTGCATCAACTAACGAGCAAAATCACCAGCTAACATCAGAATGACAGGATCAAATTCACACATAACAATATTAACTTTAAATGTAAATGGACTAAATGCTCCAATTAAAAGACACAGACTGGCAAATTGGATAAAGAGTCAAGACCCATCAGTGTGCTGTATTCAGGAAACCCATCTCACGTGCAGAGACACACATAGGCTCAAAATAAAAGGATGGAGGAAGATCTACCAAGCCAATGGAAAACAAAAAGAGGCAGGGGTTGCAATCCTAGTCTCTGATAAAATAGACTTTAAACCAACAAAGATCAAAAGAGACAAAGAAGGCCATTACATAATGGTAAAGGGATCAATTCAACAAGAAGAGCTAACTATCCTAAATATATATGCACCCAATACAGGAGCACCAAGATTCATAAAGCAAGTCCTGAGTGACCTACAAAGAGACTTAGACTCCCACACATTAATAATGGGAGACTTTAACACCCCACTGTCAACATTAGACAGATCAACGAGACAGAAAGTCAGCAAGGATACCCAGGAATTGAACTCAGCTCTGCACCAAGCAGACCTAATAGACATCTACAGAACTCTCCACCCCAAATCAACAGAATATACATTTTTTTCAGCACCACACCACACCTATTCCAAAATTGACCACATACTTGGAAGTAAAGCTCTCCTCAGCAAATGTAAAAGAACAGAGATTATAACAAACTATCTCTCAGACCACAGTGCAATCAAACTAGAACTCAGGATTAAGAATCTCACTCAAAACTGCTCAACTACATGGAAACTGAACAACCTGCTCCTGAATGACTACTGGATACATAACGAAATGAAGGCAGAAATAAAGATGTTCTTTGAAACCAGCAAGAACAAAGACACAACATACCAGAATCTCTGGGACGCATTCAAAGCAGTGTGTAGAGGGAAATTTATAGCACTAAATGCCCACAAGAGAAAGTAGGAAAGATCCAAAATTGACACCCTAACATCACAATTAAAAGAACTAGAAAAGCAAGAGCAAACACATTCAAAAGCTAGCAGAAGGCAAGAAATAACTAAAATCAGAGCAGAAGGGAAGGAAATAGAGACACAAAAAACCCTTCAAAAAATTAATGAATTCAGGAGCTGGTTTTTTGAAAGGATCAACAAAATTGGCAGACTGCTAGCAAGACTAATAAAGAAAAAAAAAGAGAAGAATCAAATAGACACAATAAAAAATGATAAAGGGGATATCACCACCGATCCCACAGAAATACAAACTACCATCAGAGAATACTACAAACACCTCTACACAAATAAACTAGAAAATCTAGAAGAAATGGATAAATTCCTCAACACATACACTCTCCCAAGACTAAACCAGGAAGAAGTTGAAACTCTGAATAGACCAATACAGGAGCTGAAATTGTGGCAATAGTCAATAGTTTACCAACCAAAAAGAGTCCAGGACCACATGGATTCACAGCCGAATTCTATCAGAGGTACAAGGAGGAACTGGTACCATTCCTTCTGAAACTATTCCAATCAATAGAAAAAGAGGGAATCCTCCCTAACTCATTTTATGAGGCCAGCATCATTCTGATACCAAAGCCGGGCAGAGACACAACCAAAAAAGAGAATTTTAGACCAATATCCTTGATGAACATTGATGGAAAAATCCTCAATAAAATACTGGTAAAACAAATCCAGCAGCACATCAAAAAGTTTATCCACCATGATCAAGTGGGCTTCATCCCTGGGATGCAAGGCTGGTTCAACATATGCAAATCAATAAATGTAATCCAGCATATAAACAGAGCCAAAGACAAAAACCACATGATTATCTCAATAGATGCAGAAAAAGCCTTTGACAAAATTCAACAACCTTCATGCTAAAAACTCTCAATAAATTAGGTATTGATGGAACGTATTTCAAAATAATAAGAGCTATCTATGACAAACCCACAGCCAATATCATACTGAATGGGCAAAAACTGGAAGCATTCCCTTTGAAAACTGGCACAAGACAGAGATGCCCTCTCTCACCACTCCTATTCAACATAGTGTTGGAAGTTCTGGCCAGGGCAATTAGGCAGGAGAAGGAAATAAAGGGTATTCAATTAGGAAAAGAGGAAGTCAAATTGTCCCTGTTTGCAGATGACGTGACTGTATACCTAGAAAACCCCATCGTCTCAGCCCAAAATCTCCTTAAGCTGATAAGCAACTTCAGCAAAGTCTCAGGATACAAAATCAATGTACAAAAATCACAAGCATTCTTATACACCAATAACAGACAAACAGAGAGCCAAATCATGAGTGAACTCCCATTCACAATTGCTTCAAAGAGAATAAAATACCTAGGAATCCAACTTACAAGGGATGTGAAGGACCTCTTCAAGGAGAACTACAAACCACTGCTCAAGGAAATAAAAGAGGATACAAACAAGTGGAAGAACATTCCATGCTCATGGATAGGAAGAATCAATATCGTGAAAATGGCCATACTGCCCAAGGTAATTTACAGATTCAATGCCATCCCCATCAAGCTACCAATGACTTTCTTCACAGAATTGGAAAAAACTACTTTAAAGTTCATACGGAACCAAAAAAGAGCCCGCATTGCCAAGGCAATCCTAAGCCAAAAGAACAAAGCTGGAGGCATCACACTACCTGATTTCAAGCTATACTACAAGGCTACAGTAACCAAAACAGCATGGTACTGGTACCAAAACAGAGATATACATCAATGGAACAGAACAGAGCCCTCAGAAATAACACCGCATATCTACAACTATCTGATCTTTGTCAAACCTGAGAAAAACAAGCAATGGGGAAAGGATTCCCTATTTAATAAATGGTGCTGGGAAAACTGGCTAGCCATATGTAGAAAGCTGAAACTGGATCCCTTCCTTACACCTTACACAAAAATCAATTCAAGATGGATTAAAGACTTAAATGTTAGACATAAAACCATAAAAACCCTAGAAGAAAACCTAGGCTTTACCATTCAGGACATAGGCATGGGCAAGGACTTCATGTCAAAACACCAAAAGCAATGGCAACAAAAGCCAAAATTGACAAATGGGATCTAATTAAACTAAAGAGCTTCTGCACAGCAAAAGAAACTACCATCAGAGTGAACAGGCAACCTACAAAACGGGAGAAAATTTTCGCAACCTACTCATCTGACAAAGGGCTAATATCCAGAATCTACAATGAACTCAAACAAATTTACAAGAAAAAAACAAACAACCCCATCAAAAAGTGGGCGAAGGACATGAACAGACACTTCTCAAAAGAAGACATTTATGCAGCCAAAAAACACATGAAAAAATGCTCACCATTACTGGCCATCAGAGAAATGCAAATCAAAACCACAATGAGATACCATCTCATACCAGTTAGAATGGCAATCATTAAAAAGTCAGGAAACAACAGGTGCTGGAGAGGATGTGGAGAAATAGGAACACTTTTACACTGTTGGTGGGACTGTAAACTAGTTCAACCATTGTGGAAGTCAGTGTGGCGATTCCTCAGGGATCTAGAACTGGAAATACCATGTGACCCAGCCATCCCATTACTGGGTATATACCCAAAGGACTATAAATCATGCTGCTATAAAGACACATGCACACGTATGTTTATTGCGGCATTATTCATGATAGCAAAGACTTGGAACCAACCCAAATGTCCAACAATGATAGACTGGATTAAGAAAATGTGGCATATATACACCATGGAATACTATGCAGCCATAAAAAAATGATGAGTTCATGTCCTTTGTAGGGACATGGATGAAATTGGAAATCATCATTCTCAGTAAACTATCACAAGAACAAAAAACCAAACACCGCATATTCTCACTCATAGGTGGGAATTGAACAATGAGATCACATGGACACAGGAAGGGGAATATCACACTCTGGGGACTGTGGTGGGGTGGGGGGAGGGGGGAGGGACAGCATTGGGAGATATACCTAATGCTAGATGACGAGTTAGTGGGTGCAGCGCACCAGCATGGCACATGTATACATATGTAACTAACCTGCACAATGTGCACATGTACCCTAAAACTTAAAGTATAATAAAAAAATAAATAAATAAATAAATAAATAAATAAAAAGAATTCAGCCTCCCAGATGTTTTGTTGAAGAAAAAGTAACTGTGCCATCGTAAATAAACACATAATAATCTAAGTTACACATCACTCCCCTATGAGATTTGTTCATGTAAATAAATCCTTGAGAACCTTAGGGGAAAAAAAAAAAAAAAAAATCCTAACTGCCCTGACCTGGCAAAGTCAAACTTGAAGTCCTAGACATCAAAGAACTGGATCTGAGAAGGACTACACATCAAAGAAGTGGCTGACCCACCCACCTACCTGACAGCAATGGGTCTTCTTCCCTCTATTCAAAATGCATGTGGATGATCTTAACAGAAAATGGGACCTGCATGTCTCCCAAACACCAAGAGGCTGTTGGGAAAGGGCTCTGCAGCTGGGGTTTCAAGAGGCCCAAGACTATCCCCAATCATCTCTGCCTTCCTTTCAGGAGGTAGAATCTGAGCTTTATTTCTCGCTAGGCCTGTAACTGCTTTGACCAGTAAAATGTGGAGAAGCACCATCCTGAGACTTGCAAGCCCAGCCACTGAGAAAGCCTGACCACTTCTAATTCTTTCTCTTGGAGCCCCAGGCTGACCATGTGAAAAGTCTAGCATAGAGAAAGAGGCCAATGTGGAGAAGCCCCAGAGGTCCAGATGCCACATAGAGCAGCACAAGTATCCAGCACCATCTTCAAAGTGAAAAGGCACTGGCCTGCTGAGCCCCAGTCAACCCAAGAGTCACGGTTGTTGTTTAAACCACTAAGTTTTGGGAGTGATTCTTGAGGCAAACATAGTTCATCAAAAGCCCATCCAAGGCCAGGCACGGTGACTCACGCCTGTAACCCCAGCACTTTGGGAAGCTGAGACGGGCAGATCACAAGGTCAGGAGATTGAGACCATCCTGGCTAACACAGTGAAACCCCATCTCTACTAAAAATACAAAAAATTAGCGGGGCATGGTGGCGGGCGCCTGTAGTCCCAGCTACTCAGGAGGCTGAGGCAGGAGAATGGTGTGAACCCAGGGAGGTGGAGCTTGCAGTGAGCGGAGATCACACCACTGCACTCCAGCCTGGGCGACAGAGCGAGACTCTATCTCAGAAAAAAAAAAAAGAACCCATCCAACGCCATCCCCGCTGACCTTCCATACACAAGACTAACAAGTATTTACTGAGTTGGGTGAGTTCGAAGCCTTACTCTTTAGATCTCATTGGATTCTATCAACAGTGTCCTGTATGAGGCCTGTTATAAAGGTGATATGGTTTAGCTTTGTGTCCCCACCCAAATCTCACCTTGAATTGTAATAATCCCCACGTGTTGTGGAAGGGACCCAGTGGGATGTAATTTAATCACGGGGGCAGGTTTTTCCCATGCTGTTCTCATGATAGTGAATAAGTCTCGTTACATCTGATGGTTTTATAAAGGGGAGTTCCCCCGCACCTACTCTCTTGCCTGCCACCATGTAAGACATGACTTTCTCCTCCTTTGCCTTCTGACATGACTGTGAGGCTTCACCAGGCATCGTGGACCTGTGAGTTCATTAAACCTCTTTTTCTTCATAAATTACCCAGTCTCACGTATGTCTTTTTTAACAGCATGAGAACTGACTAGTACAAAAGATAAGAATCAAATCGATATTGGTTAAACAACTTTCCCATATTGCACAGCCATTTAGAAGGAAATAGAACTAAATATACCTCAAACACGGATGCCTGTGCTGTTTCTCCAGTGGCCTGGCCCAGCCCTGATGCTTCTCTCAGGCTCACTGTCTGGTCTGGCACAAAATCCTTTTATGAATATTAAGTATTGTACACTAAAAGATTTTCTCAGGACACCAAAAAAAGTCATAAATGCAAGGACAGCTTCTCCTACTCTGTAGTCCACATAGCTTCTAACGCAGCACTGAGCACACAGTGGGAAACTAATAAATGCCTGCTGTTTAAAACACAGATCCATTGATTACAATAAAAATAGAGTAGATTGAAAATTTTCAGAAATGTGACTTGCACCAAGATTTGTCTCTTGCGAGTTTGCTCTAGTCAACCTTTTTGCAGAGGCTTGGTGTGGAAAGAACTATTTCCATGTATTTCATACATTAATTTAATTGAGTCTCTGATGGATGAAGTGAGTAGTCGTGAAAATTTATTCAACTTCCAAAATCTCCTGGAAGAGGAGCCACCAGATCACAGGCCCAGATCACCCTTCCCACGCTAGTTTTGCCCTGAAGCAAATAGCCTGAGACTGGGGCTGCATATCCCTAGCTATTTAATTAAATTGACAGTCAGTTATTTTTTCTTAATCAATGCTGTGGTTATGTCAGTTCCAAAAGCCTGCCATCCCTCTTCCAGCTTGGCAGGGTAAGAAAAAGCACAGCGCAGCCAATTCATATAAAAGGACTTCTGTGACATATGTCCCCAAGTGGGACAGGAGATAAAAGTTCCAATCTCCTCCTACCGTGAACTTCATCTGGGGTCTGGAGTAAATCAAGACTAAAGTGTACATATTTATTAAGCGCTTGCTGTGAGTGAAACACTCTGCTTGCTAAGTATTATCGGAAATGGCAATAATAAAAACATCTAGTATATATTACGCTTATCAGACAGGAAAACACTTTCTCATACAAACTCAGTCTTCATAACTTTTCTGAGAAACAGATACACTGATCACTGTTTTGTGGAAAATGGAGGCTGTAGAAGGCTATGTGATATGCCCACAGTTACGGACCCACTATTTCATGGCACCAAGACTTTAGGAGGACATTGTGATTCCAAGTTTATTATTCTTTCCAGGATGTGATGAATTGGCAGATGAACAATGTGTAATAGAATCAATATAGTGTGGATGGAACAGCATGTCATCTGGGGGACCTGGTTAGGCTTCTGGGATATGAGCAGGATTTGGAATACTGGCCTCGAGTGTGTCTGAGAACAGTGGGCACAGGGCTTCCTCATAGAGACAGAGACCTCCCTCCTGTCTGCAGAGTAGTCTGGAACGTCCTTCAGGCTTTCACCTCCCCTGGGCACTGCATCCTTACAGTAAGCAAGGGGATGCTGTGGTTATCCCCTTGGTGCAGAGGAAGACCTAGACCTGTGTACAGGTCATCCAAAGCTGCCCAGGCTGCTGCCACTCCAGCAGCTGCCTCCCAAGCCATGCAACTATATGCTGAGTTGTTTTTTTTTTTTTTTTTTTAAAGAGTCTCAGGGACTGAGTGATACAGCCATGTCAAAGACATATTCTGCATTTCCCTGCGGACCTCTGCCCCAGAGCATACTGCCTCCTACATCCAGGCAATAGTGTCTAATGGGAAGAGCAATAGCTGTAGGGTCAGGGAACCTGGATTCAATTCCTGAGTGGCCGTTTTAAAACACTGCCATAAATTCTTTGACACTCATCCTACTGAAAGATGGGGTCTGTGTGTCCCCTATGTTTGAAATGGGACCAACTTGTGACTGTCTTAACCAATAGAGTTAGAAGGAAGGTGATACTCCTAACTTGGTGGTTTGCTAGGTCAGGAGAGGCCTTGCAACTCCTGCCTTGGTCCTCAGGATGCTTGGTCCCTGACGGTCCCACCATGTGGGGATAAGCCCACGTTTGCATATAGAGGCCACATGTAGGTGCTCTGGCCAACAGTCCAAGCTGAACCCAGCCTTCCAAACATCCCACTTCAGGGATCAGCCCCCACTCAAGTCACCTACAGTCATGGGAGTTCTTGTTGGCACAGAGACAAGCCATCCTCACTGTGCCCTCCCCAGACTCCTAACCCACAGAATCTGTGAGCATAATAAAATGACGGTGGTTTTTATGTCACTAAGTTTCGAGATGGTTTGTTATACAGCAAAGAAAACTTTGCTGTAAAACATCTTGCTTCCAGGTACCAACTGTGTTTTAAAATTCAAGAGCCCCTTCTTTTTTAGAAAAAAAAAAAAAGTCCTGCCTCACATGATGCTGTCAAGACTAAATGACACAGAGAATGTGGATCACTAGGCACAGTGCACAGCACAGGACCAGCCCCTACAAGTGTGAGTTTCCAAGCAAGCTGAGAAAGGGACTTAAATTGGTCCTGAAAAGTATGGCACATTTCCCATCTTGTCAGGTAACCTCCCTCACACTCTCCCGGGGTTCAGACTGCATGGGTTAGGCCTTCCCCGCCCACCTCCTCTCAGCAGATTGCCTGGTGGGACGAGAGGCAGCCCCAGCAGAGAGGAGTGTTTTCATGTCTGACATCCGCTGCCCTCTGGACAGTCTGATCTTGCTAACTGTGGGAGGCAATGGTGGGAGGCAGCTCCATGCAGCAGCCTTGGCCAAAGCCCACTGGACTCCCACAGTGACTCAGCACAGAGTGGCTGCCCACATTCATTATCATCACCAAGTAGGGGGGCTTTGGCACCTCCTCAGCCAGCACTTCTCTCTACATTGAATTCTGCATGAGTCTCATGATCAAAGTTCAAGTGTGACAGGCACATGTATACACAGCGAGGCTCAGAGCTAAGGAAATAATTCTCTGTGTGGGTCTCTCTCTTTCTGAGGACCAGCACGAGGATAGTCCTTCCAAGATGAGAGGAGATTCCAAGCATCCTAGGAGGTGATAATTATCTTCCTGCCCCTAGAGGTCTGGGCCTGCAAGAGGACAAGAGGGGAAGGACAGCTCCCTCTCCATACGTGACCAGATGGAACCCTGCCGCACACGCTTTAAGGCCTGGCTCGCAACTCATGAATGCACTGTGCATGCTCCCCACATACAAGTCTCTTACTCTTACAAAACTGTGAATGTTTGCTTGCAGACTAAAAACTAACTCAGAAGTAAAACTAAATCAGAGAAACCATTCTACTGAGAAAAAAAATTTAAAGATTAGTTAATACAATACAGCCATCTCATAAATACACACCTATAGGAATGTCATAAATATCTGTGTGCCATTATTCCCATTTTAGAATCTGAGAAGATAGGGATCCCCGAAAGACAGTGGATCATATGTCAAAATCATCAAAATTCAGAGCAGAAAAGATCATAAGAGCATGTTCGGTTCATTTCCTACTGTTCTGACTACAGATGAGGAAACAGACTCTGGCCTGCAAGAGATAACCAAACCTCAAAATATATGGAAACAATGTTTTAGACAAGCTTCTTTCCATTGTCATATTCCTGGCCATGTGTGGCTTTGAAATGACTCTAGAAGTTTTGGCCAAATATTCACACACCTAGAGCTTTGTAGGGAGCTCTATTCAATAGTATGTTTTTCTGATGGTCTAATCAACAACAACGACAAAGATAATTTCAGAAAATCAGTGCTCTGATGAGCATATACAGGGTGATGTTACAGAGGGTACCAGGGCAAGGTAAGGTTAGGGATGCTATAGATAATGGTCAAGAAAGGTTTATTTGATTTATCAGCTCTCGTGAGACTTGGGCCTCTTCCTAGGCTGGCATTTAGGAAGGAGAAGGCCATGTTCAGTTCAAGCACCAAGACCATGAAGCCCAATGGCGAGAAGCCAGACAAGTTCAAGTCCAGCATCTCCAGGGTCTTCTGGAGCTGAAGATGAACTTGGATCTCAAGGCTCAGCTCAGGGAGCTGAAAATAACAGCAGTCAAGAAACCTGAAGTTGATGGTGGTCAGGAAGCTTATTATAATCATTGTTCCCATTCCTCAGCTGAGATCTTTCCAGAAAATTCAAATCCAGATAGTACGTGAATTGGAGAAAAAGTTCGGTGGGAAGCATGCTGTATTTATGGCTCAGAGGATAACTCTGCCTATGCCGACTTGGAAAAAATGATACAAAAAATAAGCAAAAGCATCCCAGGAGCTGCACCCTAACAGCCACACATGATGCAATCCTTGAAGACTTGGTCTTCCCAAGTGAAATTGGGAGCAAAAGAATCTGTGTGAAACTGGCTAGCATTCAGCTCAGGAAAGTTCATCTGGACAAAGCACAGCAGAACCACGTGGAGCACAAGGTTGAAACTTTTTCTGGTGTCTACAAAGAGCTCCTGGGCAAAGGTGTTAATTTTGAATTTCCAGAGTTTCCACTAAAAACAAAAATGACTAAAGTATATTCGCATTTAGAAGAAGAAAGGTTTATCTGAAGAAAGGACATTTGAGCAAATCTGCAGAATGAGACAGACCTAAACACGTGAAGAACTCTCCATGCAGAGGGAGCTGCCAGTGCTGAAGGCCTGAGACAGGGAAGGGCCAGTGCTCATGAACAGGGGGAGGGTGGTTTGAGACCAGGATGCGGGTAAGCTGGGCCAGATCTTGTAAATCCCCGTAGGCCACAGTAAGATGTTTGGACCTCATTCCCAGTGCAGTGGGAAGCTGCTGAACTCTAAGTGATGTGGCCTTATTCACAGAATGCCAGCTACAGAGTGGAAAATGTACAGAAAGATGCAAGGCCAGGTAGGCACAGAGAAATCAGTGAAGAGGGCCACGCAGTAGTCCCAGAAACAGAGGCAGTTTGGACCAGAGTAGTATCCATGGAAACGAAGAGGCAGTCGTGCTCTGCCGGATACTGACCACCATCAGCACCCACTGAGGAAAGACAAAGGCTGCCTACCCCTTCTCCACCAGGAAGGGAGTAATGGCTGCCCCTCCAGCATCTCCAGCAGGTGCAATTCAGGTCAGCATGGAGGAGGCCCACTCCCCACTGAGGCAGCCCATCTAGGGACAACCATGGGGCTTTTCCATTTAGCCAAAAACCAAATGCCAGCAATTATTCATATTCTAATCATCTACCTTATTGATGTGCAACCCACTCAAGAGTGGTCAAGTAGTAGTAACCAATATAATACTGATTTCTTCCACCAAGGAGCAGATGCAGTCATTCACTGATATTTCATGGGGTGGTGGCACATGGACTGTCATGGAAGCCTGGGTTCTGCTCAAACAGGTCTGTTTTCAGTCCCATCTTAATCAGACAGTTGCCCTTGCTGAGAGAGAATCTCCCCCATCACCCTGTGGAGTAAAGAAGGCTATCCCCAGAATCTAGCAGCAGAATTGGCTGGTGGGTAGACAAAGAAAACAGGCATGTTCAGAGCCACACCAAGGAGCAAGGCAGTGGTCGTGAGGCCAGCTCATGAGTGAGTGTGTGAGCAGAAAGGGCCTCCCTCCAAAGCCGGAACGTGGGCAAGAACACGAACTCTGGGTGAAATGACACAGAGTCAGAGCATCTTCCGTAAATCATAAAGACCCACAGGCAGCAAAGGTCCAGACCAGTGTGGTCACCACAGGCCAAGAGCCACAGGGATGACACACTGCAACTTGGATAACCTGAAAACAGAAGTCCTACTGGACCTGAGGGAACACTGCTCAGTCAGCCACGCCTGTCTGATGGTTTTCCCCCTGCCTGGGTGAGCAAGAATTAGAGGCTGGCTTCAGACCTCCTCCAGCCTTCCCTATCAATTGCCATGAAAATGTAAAGGAAATAGCAGCTGCTATTCCTCTCAAGGTATGCAGACTTCTAACACCAGAAGATATAAAAATAAGGTTGCCCTTTCGGGTTAAGCCACCACACACACTATAACAGGCCATGTGGGAACAAACCAGGCAAATTTGATCAGAGAATATGCAAACCGCCAAACTCTCCCCAAGGTGCCCTGCGTACAGCCTCAAGGAGAAGCAGCAGTGATTGTAGTTTCCTGAGCAGAAACCGAGTGGTTTGCGTTGTTCCCACTTTGGAGAAGTCCTATGAGCAGGAGGGGATGAAAACTCAGTGCATTCACGATAAAAGGTGGACGCGGTGAGCACCCAGGCCAGCCCAGGGGAAGGCTGTCTTGACCCCCTACACTCACACCGTCCCCGGCGGAGTCGCATCCCCCCGGAGGTGGTGATGAGGGCCTGTGGCTCACTTAGTCAAATGCCACGTCTCACCTCGGGGTAATTCAGGACTTCCCAAGAAATGATGAAGGCAGTGTCTTCACACAGTGTTCAAGTGTACCACCTAGAAAAAGAGAAACAGGCATCATAAACAGTGGTGAAAAGAAACCTGTAAGCCTGCAGCGATTTAGAGATCCACTGTCAGCAGTTGCTGAGGAAGAGAATCAGTCTTCTATGAGGAGCTCCGCTGGTACCTGCTGCGTGTCAAGGGTCTGGGAATCACATCGGGAGAATCCTCTGTACCCAGGGCTCTGTTGTCCATCTCAGGTGTAATTTTGAGCAATGACATTGTAGGGAGGAAATATGACAACGGCCCCACAGTGGCTAATTTATCACGCAGCATGACCTACTGACAGTTTCAGCCGTGTGAAATCTATGGCAAAACATAGCCTAAGCAGAGGTTTTTTAATGTAACATTAATCACGTGGAACATTGCTGAAAAGAGCTAAAAGAAATGACTAGCATAGACAAGTCTATTGAAGCTGGTGGGTTCAAGGAATCAGTAGACTGTCACTGCACTGGGATCTGTGGAAATTCAGACATTCAGAGGAAAGAAACTTTTCATCTCCAATGTGGAATGAGACACCTGTCATTCCAAAACCACCTCCCAGCGCCAAGGACTTACAATACCCTCTCCTGTTTATTCCCTCTGGCCGCTCTCTCTCCAGGACTATAAGCTCTTTGAAGAAAGCTTCTTGTTTTATTCATTCTTTCCAGCTTCTAGAGCAAGTGCTTGATAAACACTTGCTAACTTGAAGCAGATTCTGGTAATAAAACTGCCCTAACTTCATCCACAGGAATTTCCAGGCCTCTTCCTGATAGCCCTTAATGGTTCCAGGAGGAGCTGCAACCTCTTCAACGGTGTGAAGAGGGAGCAGCTAGAAAACCCTGAACTTATTGCAGAGGACGGTGTCGCTGGAGGAGCCCAGCTCTGAGCCAGGTGCGACGCAGGGGGCAGCAGAACATACCAAGTCGACTAAGCACGTAGCAAGTCGACTCTAATCCTGGTCAGGGACCCACCACTCACCACCCACATGGCTAAGCTATGTTGTTTCATGATGCAACACCTCAGTGTCTCTGTCTCTCAAATGCATAGATAAAAAGCTCATTCCTTCCAGAAAAAGGTCTGCCAAAGACAGCAACATATAGGATTCCAAGCACTACACAGAAGATAAAACACAGGTTTTGCTCTTGGCCCTACGTTTTTTGGCAAGACAACTGGTCTCTGGCACACTATTTTCTCCTGAGAAAAGAGAGGGTCTTTTCCTCTTCTACTCCTCTATAAATCCATAGATATGGAAAACATACCTATTTTTAGGTGATATCTTGTGTATTTTTTAAGTTGTTTTACGCACATTATAGAAACCCTTCCCATTTAACACCTTAAAAAATAACCGGGTTTGCAAAATTTCCTGATAAAATGTGTATAATTAAATTCACTTGTGAACACTGTGATTACGGTACTGAGGCAAGACGATTTCCCCACTATTTCAATAACAGTTGGAAATAATTAAGTACTTCCTACAACATGGAAATGTACAGTTTTATATCTCAAAATGCTAGTACTTTAACAGATTCAAACAGTTGTTGCCCCTTGGAGCTTACTATATATGTTAAAGTATTATTCTTCTGATTATCATGCCATGATTATAATGTATTCCATTTAGCACTGTAGATTGTATTTGCTGAGCAGTTCTAGATAATTTTTTACTCATCCACTCAGTGGTTCTTATATAGCACCTGAGCAAAAAGTTAAAGACAAAATGTAAGCTTTTCATCTAAATAGACTTTATTTTCCATACTTAAAGCTAAGCCTCATTCTGCCTGAACAGAGCTGGCATGGCTTAATTCCTTTTGTCACAATCTCCCTGGATAATAATTCCTTAATTGCTTCTTAGATGGAAATATTAATCATGGGGCGGCCTTTAATAAGACCAAAATTATGGTGTTTCTTATCTCCAAAGGTTAATGGGAAAAAAAATGATTCTTCTCTTCCTTTCTTCTCTGTCCTGATACACAGATTGTGTGGCACTCATCAGTTTTCCCCTTTAAATTATATTTAAGCTAATGTCTCATTTATCCTCAGAGAGTCTGAGTTCCTTGAGGAAGAAAATTGTGTCTGATTTATGTGTGAATTTGCCACAGAATCTAGATCCAATAACTGACACAACCCGATTGCATACAAACACAACTGATTTATGTCAACTTGGGAGATGGCCTTGACAATTTTGTCACTGCACCTGCCTGATTGTGTGATGGTTGTTCATTTGCCTGGCTGTTCAATAGACTGGTTTGAAGGAGAGGGTGGCTTAAGAGTTAATTATTCTCTAATAGTAATTAAACCTCAACCTTGTGATTGATTCTGTGCTCAGCACTGTTTCCTGCCCTCCCTCAACTTACCATATGTTGGGAGAAGCTACATTATTAAAAAGATAAATTAACAAGACAAACTACAAAGCACTGTAACAGTAGAAACAGTATGTCTGTCCTACGGATCCTGCCCAAAGTGGCCCTCTTAATTTGACAAGTGTGTGGAGAGTTTACATTCATTGTGCCAGTGTAACGGTGTAAGAAACCCCTTTGTAGCACTATTCAATCTGTAGATGCTTAAGACCTCTGGTGTAAAAAATTGTTCTCAGACGAGAAGAGAAAATCAAGTTGCATAAATGAGGGGTCAACTGGTCTCCCAACCTTGGAAAGTGAGGCAAGTGCCATACACGCAGAACCACTTCCAGGGTTCTGGGGGTAAACATGGCAAGTAGAAGTTTGCTTTGCTCTTAAGTTTGCTGAAGATATAGGGCAGGATTTTTGCAGTATATGTTGCAGGGACTTCACTGAAACACAAGAAACAGCTTGGGATAAACTGATTTAGAGAACTATCTAGATGAGACGATCAATGTGGGCTGCAGGGCAGGGAATAGGCCCTATATTACAAAAGTGTAAGATCAAGATAGACGAATAAGCAGCTAAAAAGAAAACAAAAACCAGCCAAGAGACAGACAGTGTGCATGTGTGGGTGGGTGGGTGTATGGGTGTTAAAATTTAAGATTCAACAAATATAGAAAGGAAGGAAATTGCCAAAATTTTGTGTTGGTTATAAATTTGGAAAAAATAATAACTTTGAGTTTCTCATTAAATCATATTTTAAATAAACTCTAAATGTATTACAGAGCTACAAATTAAGATATTAAATTCCAATTATAGAAAAATAAGACTGTAAAATTGAATATCAAGTATGTAAATTTCTTGTATGTAATAGAAAAAAATCACAAAGAATAGATCATCAGATTTAATTATATACAATTAAAGTTTTTGCATAGCTAAAGATACCAAAATAAAAAGGCAGATGAGAAAAGAAATGCTTCTGTAAATATACCTTCAGAGAAAAAGAGGAGGTAATGATTTTATTCTGTGAGGAACAAAGGAACATCAATTTAAAAAGAAAAACAGAGCAGATGAATAAGGAAACTATTCTCAAAAAATGAAAGATTATCATTATTATATTATTCTAATTATTATTAAATAACATTTAACAATGATTACTGCCTGGAATTATGCTAAATGTTGCATATATATTACTCTGAGTCTTTCTTGCAAAAACTACCTGATAATGGATTCAGTTCCCAACAAATGATCAAAATTAAAAACCAGATATGAAAAGTTGTGATAAAAGATTAGTGGTGATTAATCTATTTAAATATGGAACTAAAATTAAACAATTGTGGAATTTAAACTAGAATGTGCAGGTCAGCACTGTGACTCACACCTGTAATCCCAGCACTTTGGGAGGCCGAGGCAGGCAGATCGCTTGAGGTCAGGAGTTCAAGACCAGCCTAACCAACATGGCGAAACCCCATCTCTACTAAAAATACAAAAATTAGCTGGGCGTGTTGACACAAATCTGTAATCCCAGCAATTTGGAAGGCCTTCAAGGCGGGCAGATCACTTGAGGCCAGGAGTTTGAGACCAACTTGGCCAATATGGTGAAATTCCATCTCTACTAAAAATACAAAAATTAGTTGGGCGTGTTGGCACAAACCTGTAATCCCAGCACTTTGGGAGGCCAAGGTGGGCAGATCACTTTAGCCAGGAGTTTGAGACCAGCCTAGCTAATATGGTGAAACCCCATCTCCACTAAAAATATGAAAATTAGCTGGGTGTGGTGGCACATGCCTGTAATCCCAGCTACTCAAGAGGCTGAGGCAGGAGAATTGTTTGAACTTAGGAGGTGGAGGTTGTAGTGAGCCAATAGCACGCCACTGCACTCCAGCCTGGGTGGCAGAGCGAGACTGTCTCAAAAAAAAAAAAAAAAAAAAAAAAGTTGCGGTGATCAGACCCAACACCAGGTCGTCGGGGTGACGAAGTCCGGCAGAGTCGAAGAAATGAGAAAGAAGATAGTTTGAGAGAGAAAGTGGGACCAGGGAGCCATCGAGAGCGTGGAGGCTGCGAAGGCCCCAAACTCTGGGAGCCCACACTATTTATTGGTGTTCAAACAAAGAAACAGGTGGTGAGGATGTGGGGGTTGAAAGGAAAAAGTGTATCAAGTGAATGAGAAACATATGGCTACTTGAGATAATTGGAGTGCCAGAAGCAAGGAGCCAGCAAGTCTAGCAGACATGCAAGCCCTGCCTCAGATTCTCGCCCAACACTCAGCTTTTCTCCCAACAACAACAACAAAAAAGATAGCAATTGAGGAATAGACCTCCATTTCTCTCTATTTCTATGAGTCACAGAATAGGATGCTCTCACAGGCAGCAAGCTGTCAGCAAGCTTTCTGAGGAAAGGTCTTAAAACAAAGGATACATAGGGTATGGGGAAGTGTTACGTAAAACTGGAATTTTATATTACTAAAGTGACTAAAATAAATCCAGTTGTTGGAGAAAAGAAGTAGGAGGTGAAGGGGAGGAGTAGGAAAGTAAAACATTAGAGGGAAAGAAAATTAATAGTTCTTTTCGAATATATGACAGAAAAAGTAGTAGACAACATAAAGGCATATCAAAACTTCCCAATTAAAACAGGGGAATAGGCCAGGCATGGTGGCTCATGCCTATAATCCCAACACTTTGGGAGGCTGAGGCAGGAAGATCACCTGAGGTCGGGAGTCCAGACCAGCCTGACCAACATAGAGAAACACCCTCTCTACTAAAAATACAAAATTAGCCAGGCGTGGTGGTGCATGCCTATAATCCCAGCTACTCGGGAGGCTGAGGCAGGAGAATCGCTTGAACCTAGGAGGTGGAGTTTGCGGTGAGCCGAGATTGCACCATTGCACTCCAGCCTGGGCAACAAAAGCGAAACTCCCTCTCAAAAAAAAAAAAAAATTAATAGGAGAATAAAAATAAATTATATCCAGCCAGCAGATTTAAAGACTAAGATAAACAGGAAACAGTAAAACAAAATAAATGGGAAACTTTAAATAAAATGAAATGAAATGGATAAAATCAAGGCTATCCCAAGTCATCCAGAATTTCTAGATCAAAAAGTGGACCCTTAGACTGCATTAAATAACAGCACTGTATTCTTTGCTATTCACAAGAAATACCTCTAGTGCAGGGTGACAAACACTGAAAATGGGGGAGACAGAATACCAGCAAATGAAAATAAGCAAGCAAATGACAAACAATAGCAATAATCTCAATGTCAGCAAATCCCAGTTTAAAGTCCAAAGCATTTAGCAGGATAGATGGTGTGATACAAGATTCAATCCATTATGAGATTATAACAGCCACATGTACTTTATACCAAATAACATAGCAACCAAATCAAAGCCTCCTGTAAATACCATTTGAATAAGATGCAACTTGAATTTAAAATATAAATATACTTCTTTAAAATTTTATAGCTCAAGTTGACCAAAGGAATGAGGATTTGAGTAAGGATATGAACATTTATTGCTTAAATTATTAATGGACTCTTTTCATATAGATGAGAACCTTTACAACACTGATCATGTCTTCAGCCAAAAAAAGTCTGTCAAATTCAAAAATTCAGATTTACAAGCTACAGTCTAATCATGATTCAATTGTATTAGAAATTAACAATTAAAATATTATAAAAATAGAATTCTTAAAAATTAAGAAAATTCTTGGGCTACATTTAAAAAGAAATCAAAATCAAAATTACAAATTTGCAAATGATGCATGAAAGGACAGAACTCAATCTAACTGATGTGGGAATGCAGTATCTGGTAAACAGTATTGGCTGGTGGTGAATCAGGCTGCCTAGAGCTGTGTGATTCTGAGAAAGTGACTTAACCTCTCTGTGTCTCAGTGTTCTCAGCTGCAAAATTAATAGCATTTCTCCATAGGGATGTGGAGAAGATTAAATGAGAATCCACATAAAACAGGAAGAAGTCAAGCATATAAGTGTTCTTGAGTGATTTGTATCTGTTGTTTCATTCCTCCCTTCCCCATTCCGCTTATCCCATTCCTCTTTCTCATTTTAAAAATTCTCTACAATGTGTTTCTATCACTTTTGTAATAAAAAATACATTAAAATGTCCAATGGAGCTATTTCATTGCTAATCCCATTATTAATAAAATTCAAAGGGAAAAGACTTCAACTGAATAAGAAATATAATCATTCCTTAGGTCAGCATAATCTGATATTCATCATTGTTTCTGCTGGTGGCAGGATGTCAGGGGTGGGGGGGCGGTGCAAATCAATGCATAGCTGTTGAATCTGTTGCCATTTCAAGTAAGAAAAAAAGTGTCCTCACCAAGGACACAGGAAACAGATCTTAAAGATTTAAGTTCAGCTTTGTTGCTCAGTGCTGTGCTCGCTTGGGCTCTGTCGTACTGTGAAGACCACCATTGACATCCTCTATGCTTCTCCCACTTTACAGATGAGGAAATTGAGGATTGAGAGAAGAGATGACGACCCTAAGACCACACATTAGTTAGAACAGAACTGTAGCTGCCCAGCGGGGATAATGAACGGAGAGGCTTGTCTCTTCTCAGGCATGGCCAGGCTGTTCCTCCTCACAGCCCCAGGGACTCAGCCTCCCTCACCCTCCCCAGAGCTGCAGATACTGCTCGCACCACTGCCTGGGCTGCTGCATGGGACACTGCCCAAAAGACATGACCACAGGCCCTTAACATTTCCAGGGGTTTATTGCTGGTCCCTTAAGAGTAACCTGCTAGTTGAATAGGCACAGCTCACGAGATACAATCAGATAAACTTTGTCTCCAAACCCCTGTATTTTTTTTCATGTAATTGTAACATCGTATAAGCAGGGGGGATGCATCTTGGACTCTCTCCCTCCCTGTTATAGACTGTCCTCCGCATCCTCCAAGCTCCTCCCTGGTCCTGCGTGTGTGCATGCAGCATATACGAATAAGCATTTGTTCACACTATTCCCATTGTTATGTAACTGTTACAATAGCATAACCATATTAATAGTATCAACAACTTGTTATGCAAAGCATTTTGTGTCATCTCTAACACAATGACCTTCTGCAGGCATCATCATAGATGTTGTAGAGACGAGAAAATGGAAGCCCGAAGAGGTAGAAGTAACATGGGGCACAACTAGTCAAGGTTGTAGCTAGCAGAGGTTGGGCACGGTGGCTCACACCTATAATCCCAGCATTTTGGGAGGCTGAGGTGGGCGGATCGCAAGGTCAGGAGATCGAGACCATCCTGGCCAACATGGTGAAACCCCGTCTCTACTAAAAATACAAAAATTAGCTGGGCGTGGTGGTGCGTGCCTGTAATCCCAGCTACTTGGGAGGCTGAGGCAGGAGCGTCGCTTGAACCTGGGAGGCAGAGGCTGCAGTGAGCCGAGATCACGCCACTGCACTCCAGCATGGTGACAGAGCGAGACTCCATCTCAAAAATAAAAAGGTTGTAGCTCGCAGAGAATGGTAGCAAGTTTTGAATCCACACTAAATTTAAATCTAGACCACACTATATAAAACAGTTATTGCTTTCCCCAGCTAAAATTGTCTAATACCCTTTAAATTTGCCCAGTGAGATTAATTTTTCATCTGCCCCCAAGATAAATTCTCAGGATGTTCCTGGTCATTTCTGGTTATTATAAAGTCATTTGAAATCACAGAGCTCAGTCTTGATTGAGGAACTAGAAGGTCTGGCTCTATATAATAATCAACACTATAATCTTAATTTGAAAATAAGACTTATCCTCTTCCTCTTCCAGGGTTTCTTGCTGGTACAAAGCTTCTCTCTTCTCACTCTCCTATTTTCTAACTTGTTAGCTGCTATTTCTTTTCATTTAATTTTTGAATACAGAAATTTCCCAGCCTATACAAATGTAAAGAGAATAGTATAATAAACCCATCACTCACAATTATCACCTCACCAACTTATGGCGTATCTTGCTTCAACTATCCCCCACCCCCACCCAACATTATGTGGCTATTTCTTTATATATATCTGTAAATCTGTGTGTGTGTATATCATGTACACATTATTTAGCTCCCACTTATAAGGGAGGACATTGGTATTTGACTTTCTGAGTTGTTTCACTTAATGGCCTCCAGTTCCATCCATGTTGCTGCAAAAGACATGATTTCATTATTTTTCATGGCTGTATAGTATTCCGTGGTGTATATACACCATATTTTGTGTATATATACCACATTTTCCTTATCCAGTCATCCAGATCAACACTTAGGTTGATTCCATATCTTTGCTACTGTGAATATAGCTATGATAAACATACAAGTACAGGTGTCTTTGTGATATAATTTTTCTTTTCCTTTGGGTAAATACCCAGCAGTGAGATTTAAGGATCAAATGGTAGTTCTATTTTCAGTTCTTTGAGAAATCTCCACACTGTTTTCCATAGAGACTGTACTAATTTACATTCCCACCAACCATGTATAAGTGTTCCCTTTCCTCCTCATCCTCACCACCATCTTCTTTTTTTTTTTTTTTTTTTTTTTACTTTTTAATGATGGTTACCATTTCTGATCCCTCCAGTATTGCACCAGAGAGAGTTAAGAGAGCAGGGAAACTTCTCTTATAACAGTGTTGTGAGCACCGTGCCCAAAGACAGTGAGACAGAGGCTGTGTTCAGAAGCCCTGGTGCTCTAGTGGGGAGACTGCGAGAAGACAATGACAGGCAAATGTGGCCTCAGGCTTCACATCTGACCGTTACCTCTGCCACGCAACAAGATCCCCAAAAATGAATTGGAAAGAGGTTAAGTCGCCTTGGGGAAACTGTCATCTTTCTGAGCTTCAGTTGTCTCATGTTGAAAGTTCAAACGAGTATGTAACCTTTTTCTGGGTGGGGGTCGGGGGCTTGAGGACTCAGTGAGCTGATAAACAAAACATTTTGTAAAATGCAGAGTATGAGGCCAGGCACGGTGGCTCACACCTGTAATCCCAGCACTTTGGGAGGCTGAGGCAGGCTGATCACCTGAGCTCAGGAGTTAGAGACCAGCCTGGCCAACATGACAAAACCCCGTCTCTACTAAAAATACAAAAATTAGCTGGGCGTGGTGGCAGATGCCTGTAATCCCAGCTACTTGGGAGGCTGAGGCAGGAGAATCACTTGAACCCAGAAGGTGGAGGTTGCAGTGAGCTGAGATTGCGCCATTTCACTCCAGCCTGGGCGAAAGAGCAAGATTCAGTCTAAAAATATAAAAATGCAGTGTGGTAAAATGAGAGGGATTCAATATTTGAATAAACTATAGGTTCATACTTTATAGTTATTATTTATATCTTAATGGTCATGCTAGTTACATGACATCATTCTTCTAATATTATATATAAATCTCATCACAAACTGTATCCAATCTCCCAGTAAATCCTGCCAGCAATGACTTCAGAATATTTCAAAACTTCCTCCACCTCTCTCCACTCCAGCTGCCACCAGGGTCCAAGACTCCATCCATGGCCTCCTCATGCCCTGCTATCTCCTCTGCCCAAGGTAGCCTTTTCTCAAAAGGTGATTTTTCTTTTAATTGTGGTAAAATAGATGATCGCTTTTCATGTTTTTTAGAGTTTTTATTGAGGTATAATTGGCAAATAAAAATTGTGTCTAGATATACAACTTGATATTTTGATACACATCTCCATTGCGAAATGATTACCACAATCAAACTAATTAACTTGTCCATCACCTCACATAGTTACCGTGTGTGTGTGTGTGTGTGTGTGTGTGTGTGTGTGTGTGTGTGTGTGTGATGAGAACACTTAAGGTCTATACTCTTGGTAAATTTCAGGTATACAATACAGTATTGTGAACTACAGTCTCCGTGCAGTACACGAAATCTCCAGAATTTATTCATCTTGCAAAACTGAAAGTTCATACTGTTTGACCAACATCTCTCCATTTTCCCCACCTCCCAACCACCATTCTACTCCCTGACTCTATGAGTTCGACTATTTCAGATTCTACCTATAAGTGAGATTATGCAGTATTTGTCTTTCTGTGTCTGGCTTAATTCACTTAACATAATGCCCTCCAGGTTCATCCATGTTGTCGCAAGCAGCAGGACTTTCTTCTTTTTAAAGGTTAACTCAGGATTTTAGTGCAGTAGCACTGGGATGAACCAGGAGATCTCACAGTGTGTCAGAAATAACTCCATCAAAGGTGGAGCATTTTTTCTCTGCCTAGATGCAGAGATTTTGGTCTTCCACTTTTTTTTCCAAGCATCCTAAATGAGCTGGCTCCAGTGTACAGAATACTATTCTCCTTACATCTGTATATGCTGGGGAATTTGCATATTCAAAAATTAAAAGAAATGAAAGAAACAGCAGCTAACAAATGCTAAAAGGCTACCCTGAAGGAGCTACCTTCCGGCCCACAAGAACTCCACCACAGCAGAATTTCTGCGCCTCACCTCTAACTCAGTATTTCCTCGATGCCTCTTTATGGAAGTTAAAGTGGTCAGAAGCCGAGTGTGTGTGGATAGCGCTATTGGTTTTTCGCTCCTTGCAGAGACCAGGCTGCCAAATTACAAGGCTACAAAACAGGCTAACTAGCTTGGCAGGGGTGCCCCCACCAACTCCACATGGCTCTTTCCCATCCTGTCTCTCACCACACTGGCTTGAAAGACCCCTGTTTCTCTGTCCTCTGCCGTGGACCTGCCAGACTCGGGAAGGCACCGGAGCTGCACCAACCAGCCCAGCGGTGGGTTTCTGCCGTTCTTATTTTTAGCCCTGATGCTACTCCCAAAGAGAAAATAAAAGCAAATAAAATTTAGACTGTTGCAACTGATCTCCAGTCATTACAGAATGTTGCTACAGCAACCAACAGGGGCTTGACAGTATCTTTCCTCCCCATACCTCCTCCACCTCATTTCTGTGACCGGGGAGCAGGACCATTCCAATGGCATCAGCACCATCTTCTGCGCAGGGCTTCTATCCAACGTCTTTGAGAATGGAGCTACCCGGGGCCCAGCGCCAGGCAGGCAGCTCTGTGCATGTTGCCTGTTAACTGACACACCAGCCCCCCAGCCAACCTTGGTCCTAAGATGACAGATAAAGGAAGGTTGAGCAAGGAACTGATCACTGTTACGCACTTGAAAACAAACAGAGAAGGAAAGTAAGCTACAAAATGTTTTGAAAGAAAGTTTTACAGCCTGGATTTTTCCTACTTCCCTGTAAAGTGTTGGGAGACTCCTCAGTCGCCTCTGCAGTGTAATCCAAGAAATCTGATTTTGGTGGCCCTGCCCCCTTCCCCTCCAGGCTCCTCAGGGACCTGGTGTACCCTCACCCCTCACCCTCACTCCATCTCACCAGGGACCTGTCTTCCTGTTCAGTCCAGTGCTGTCATGTTCTTTCCCTCTTAAGGATTCCAAAATGGACTGGTTAAAATATGCATCCTGAGTTATGGGTGACAAATAGTAATGTATGAGCTTGCGGGAGGAAAGACTGAAGTTCTGTTCAGGTCAGCTTGGGTCCCCTTGGGGGAGGAAAAACTGAAGTTCTGTTCAGGTCAGCTCTGGGTCCTGAGGTGACTGCACTGGGACCCCGGCCCCTCACACAGTCTCAAGTGTAATGACAATACCAATAATGAGAACAGGCCACATGAGATCCAACACACATGGGTACTAGCCAGAGGTCTCACAGAGGCACAGGTGAAACCCACGTGCGTGTGAACATGAGCTGGTTAAATATCCAAACCCTCGACAGCTACTGGTGTGCATGCTTGATGGTGCCACAAAGGGAATAACTACAGAAAATGACTTCTAGGTAATAGGTAGCAAGTTCAGAGCTGTTCTATTTCCATCTGAAGCAAGGCCGCCTATAAACCCCTTCACATGCCAGCAGCTCAGAAAGAGGAAGGCATTTGTAACAGGCAGCTGCTGTGGCCATTCATTGCTGAGGGTGTACAGACAAAAAGCCTCCTCCGTGGCCTGAATCTCTGCAGCAAAAAATAGCCACAGAGAATGCTGGGCCTGCAGAAATGCAGTTCATGACAAAACACAGGCATGGGGACCAAGCGGCAGCCGGTGCTGGCCCACAACCAAGTTCTACACAGTCCTCCCACTTTCACCTCAGATTCCTCTAGTCTCAGGGGAAATCCTTCCTGCAGGTTTGTCCCAGTTGCTCATCTTGTCTGCCTCAAATTCCTTCTCTCCTTTGAGGCTAAGACCTTGGAAAGTAAATCCATAAAGACTTGCTATTTCCACTGTCAGCTCTTCCTCATCCCTGGAGATCAGAGTCCAAGCATCAGCTTAGATGGAGGAAGGGAAGAAAAGAAAGCGGGTTGCCCATATCAAAGCATTACACCCATGAAGACTCTGACATGCCTCAGGAGGCCTGGATCCTCCCTTGTTCTGCCACTGATCCTCCTTGTGGCCTGGGTCAACCCCTTCCCTCTCTGAACCCTGGGTTCATCTGCTCATACTCCATAGAGGCAGAGTTCACAGTTCCCTCCCAAATACATATGTGTCCTTAAGGCCAGGAACTATGTACTTTGGAAGATGATGCAAAATTAACGTGTGCTTAATGAAAAAAGTTACTGCTTTTTGAATAGTTCTAAATACTATAGGTATAAGTAACTGTTCCAAATGTATTGCACACATTGCTCAGTTAATTCTCATAGTATCTTGTGAGAAAGGTACTAATTTTGTTTTCGGTTTAGAAAACAGGAAGCAGGAATTTGAGACACAGAGAAGGCAAGTCACTTGCCCAAGGTCACGCAGCTTGGAGTGGTGGAATCATGACTCAAATTCAGGTAGTCTAGTACAGGGCTACTCTTCACTGCCAGGGCTCTGCCATTTCTGGAGACACATTCCACCACAGTGGGAATGCAGTAATATGCGGATGTCATTCAGTGCCAGCCTCCCCAGCTGCCCACCTCTCAGCTCCCTCAGGCCAATGCAAATCAGGTGACTACAGGGTGGAAAAAAGACTAGGGCTGGGGCCCAGCCGGGCACATGGACACAGATATGCTGGTTGTGAAACTGATGAAATACTTCCAAGCTGGCTGACAAAAAGTCACTGCCCCAATCCACCTACCTGCTGGCCTGGCTGCCAAGCCCCTCCCTACTCCCTGCTGAGGATCCAGCCATTAAAGGGATGACCCTTGGCTTTAGATGGGGCCTCCAGGAGGCACCTACCTATGAGGCAGCTGCAGCCCACAGAGGTTGCTGCAGTGTGTCTGTCAGCCCCACCCTGGCCCATGGCTCTTCCCAAGTCTGTCAGGTGTTTAGGGGCGACTACGGGGACTGGAGCCTCCAGTGTCCAGCTGAGCCTCTTTCCCTGCCCTCTCTGTGTGGGACCTGACTCCTGGCCAGCTCTGGCCTTTGGTCCCTGGTTTTCCGCCCAGGCTGGTGGTTGGCTGTGCTCCTGGGTGGCATGGTTCCTGCCTGTCCTTCCCTTGGAGCTAGACTCTATTCCTATTTCCCATGCACGGATCCCGATGCATAGCCCAGTCTGCCACTGGCACCCCCAGCTGAAGCCACAGCACTCACATCTCTCCCTTTCTTCTCCCCGACACATTGGCCCTTCCAAATTGCCTGGAGTTTCAGACCTGGTGGCGTAAAGAGCAGCTCTCTCTCTCTGGGAAGGGGATGGGTATCCCTGTGGCCCTTGGTTGGTGCCCTCCATCCACCAATATAGGCTGCCCCACTCCACTCCCTGCTAGAAACTCTTTCCCCCATTTAAATCCCATTCGGCATTATTGGAAACCTACTGCATGCCCTGCATTAGTGTGACGTGACTTAGTTGAGAAAATTGCTGTATGCTCAGCTGATGGTAATAACAACCACTTAGATCTAATAACTGCCTGTCAGACGCTGTCCCTAAGTGCTTTATATTTATTAAGTTAATCCTCACAGTAAACCCATGAGATAAGAATTGTTACCATCTCCATCTTACTGCAGAGGGCTCTGAGGCACAGAGAGGTTAAGAAACTCACTGTATCACACAGCAAGTCATAGAAGTGTCTAGATTCAGATCCAGCCCCTGTACCTGCAACTGCCACACTATGGCTGACATGCTACCGTACAAAAGGATGACTATCAGGACAGGAAAGACCTTAGACATACCAATTCAAGTCCAAACAGGAATATTTAAGAAAATGTTTACAATTAATTGGTTTATCCCAAGACTTCCACATCTCAGGGGCAGCTTTGGAGCAAATGAAACTGACCAGCTGCTGGGGAACAGGCCCAGGTTTCCAGGGAGAATCTTCCTTTTTTGGCTACTAGGGGGCTTTCGCCCTGTTCCAGGCTGCTTGGGAGCAGAGCATTCTGGCTGGCCCCAGCCTTGCCCACCAGCCACCCCTGCCTGCCAGCAAGCCCAGGGCCACGTGGCAGCTTTATTCTCTCCAGCAGATGTGTGCGTAGAGGGCGTTTTCTAGGTGAGGACAAACACCCTGTTTCCCAGTCCCCCGGAGAGAAGATGCCGTGCTGGACTGGAGCCCTAGCAGTGCAGACTCCCCTGCTGGGGACACGCAATTTGGGAAGAAGGCTAGGGCAGACGGTTTTTCCAGTCTCAGCCTACTCTCCTCGGATACTCAGCTGCGCGGCGCCACCTGCTGGACAGACCGAAAGTCTCCTCTTTGGCGGTGGCACCAGCAACCCTGGGCTTCCCTGAGGCCGCCTCCCCTGGTCCCCCCTCAAGTTCCTCCAACCCTAACCCTGGCCAGCAGGAAGGGGAGATCTTCGCCTTCCAAAGAAAGCTTGTGCCGTGGGCACTGGTCTCCGCATCCTGACATTTCACAGGATCAATCAGTAGCAGGATTGTTCATTTATTTATCTGCATTACTTGTCTTTGTTCTGATTCTCAGGGCTCTGACTTCTCCCAGGTCACCCTCATGTCACTCCTTGCTTAGGGATGCTAATTCTTTAAACTCTTTGAGCCTCAGTTTCCCCATCTATCAGGATGGTGCAGGGCTGTTATGAACAAGAGAAAGTGCCGACCTAGGTTATTGCACACCTGCCTAGATAGAGCCAGGTGCTGGGCTCACAGCATGGTGGCCCCGGGTGTCTGTAGATGTTCTCAAGTGCTCAGATGTTGCTAGAACATACCATTTCCTCTGGACAGGGTGTACATAAGCACTGAGCGCTTTTGAGATGAGGGTTCTGGACAGTTCCCGAACCCTCCTACCCATGGGATTCAAAGAGTGCGAGACTCAAATCAAAGCCCCAGCAAAATAACAAATTCCTACATAACATTAACTCTCAGAGGAGTAAAATCAATAATATTCACATATTTTAACTCTCAGAGGAGTAAAATCAATAATATTCACATATTTAACACATATTTATTCACAGTTATTATACCTGAAATGCCCAGGTCTATTCTATTTCACTTAATAAATGTTATTTTTTCCTCTTTTTTGCTCCTTGTTCCCTCTAAGCCTATTCTTTCTTATCTGTTATGGGCTGAATTCATGTTTCATATGTTTTAATATGTGGATATGTGGAGATGAGGCATTTAAAGAGGTGATTAAGTTAAGATGAGGCCATTAGGATGTGCCTTAATCCAATCTGACTAGTGTCTTATAAGAGGAAATGTGAGCACACAGAGACACCAGGGGTGTGTGTGCACAGAGAGAACCATGTGAGGACACAGGGAGAAGGGCTTCTGCAGGCCAACAGAGGCCCCAGGAGAAACCAACCCTGCTGACATCTTGATCACAGACTTCCAGTCTCCAGATCCATGAGAAAATAAATTTGTTGTTTAAACCACCTAGTCTGTGGTGTGTTGCTATGGCAGCCCTGGCAAACTAATCTATCATCTTAATATAATAAAGTCAGTTGCTGCTCAATGAAACAGGACTTTAGCCTACATGGAGGTCAGACAGGAAGCATGATTTTATAATAAAATCATGGGCCTGGATGTGGACTCACACTCACAGAGGGCAGAGCCTGGCATGAACCCACACATCTGGCTTCTCACCACAGTTTCAGGCACAGTGCTGGTCATTGGACCAAGTGGAATTGAATCGTCTACATTGCACAGTCTGGCAGGACCTGCCTGAGGCCCCTGCAAGGTCCCTGCTTGGATTTCTGCTTCTCTTCATCCTTGACAGAGAGTCACCAATTCCCCCTTGCAGAGAAAACTACTCATAAACCACAGTGCAGGGGTCAGGGAAGAGCAGGGTCATGTCTCTGTGGGGCTCTAAAGAGAGGCTGCAGTTTATGACTGTGTGAGATGTTTACAACAGACACATTTGTTTCTCAAACTGCTCTGGGGTTGCTGAAGTGAATTTCCTCTAAAGCTGGAAAGTGCCCATCCATCTGCTTGATGCAGCTTCTCTGGAGGCAAAGAGCAGAGACTCCACAGCTGCAGTGGATTCCTAGCTGGAGAGGGAGGGCTGATCAATCAAGCCACAACTGGGATGGGTGCTGCAGGTGTCCCTCTAAAGGTAAAGTGGCCATTTCTCTGAACCAAAATGCTATAATTTTTTTAAAAAGGATAAAAAGAGGAAGGAAGGAAAGAGGGAGGGAGGGAAGGAAGGAAGGAAGGAAAGAAGGGAGGGAGGGAGGATAGTCAGTTCTGAAATGTGAACTTATTTATATAGTTTACCAAAGATTTATGAAATCAATCATATTTTCAGTTTTAATACATTTTGTATTGAAAATAGTATCATTTCATTAAAACATACCAAAATCATATCTCATTTAAATCAAGAATGCCAGGTCTGAGTGTATTAGTCCGTTCTCACACTGCTATGAAGAAATACCCGAGACTGGGTAATTTATAAAGAAAAGAGGTTTAACTGACAGTTCCGCATTGCTGGAGAGGCCTCAGAAAACTTACAATCATGGCAGAAGGCAAAGAAGAGGCAGGCACCTTCTTCACGGGGCAGCAGGACAGAATGAGGGCAAGCAGGGGAAATGCCAGATGCTTATAAAACCATCAGACTCTCGCGAGATGAGAAGAGCATGGAGGCGACCACACCTATGATTCAATTACCTCCACCTGGTCCCGCCCTTGACCTGTGATGAGATTTTGGGTGGCAACACAGCCAAACCCTATCACTCAGCTTGAGCCTAAGCTGCATCCAGACCTATTTTGAAAAGACAGTGAACAGAGGAACAGCGGCTCCTCCTGGGCAGAGAGGGAACCAGGCAGAACAAGCTTGACCCAGGAACAGAGACGGTGCCCAGGGACCCAAGAGGGGTGATCACAAAGACACTGAGGAATCTGTCCTCAGGCCAGCCAATTCCTAAAGGGAACAAAAATTAAATCAGGTAGCAGCAGCCTTTCCCTTAAAAACGCAAAGACCCAGGCGTGGGCAGCACCTAGTCTGTCCTGAGGAGGCAGGTTAGACTCCAAGTATGAATGGATTTGTTTTCTGTGTACTTCCTCTCCCTTCTCACAGGTGCCCTGGGCCACCCCAAGCTGAAACAAGACTCCAAGACACAGATACTGACCTAGGTAAAACATGACCTGCAATGTGTTTTTACCAGGGCAAGTGCTTTTATTTGGTGGCAGGGACAGAAAAGGAAAGTGAGGAAGGAGAAAAGTCTTTGCAGTGGGGAGAGGAAGAAAGACCAGGATGCAAAAGGATCGGGGCGCCCAGTGAAAGGGACCAAGCACAAGCTGTGCTGAAGGGCAACGCCCTCATCAACTCCATCCTGCAGCCAACAGCCTCAAACCAGTGTAAACCCCTGTGAACAAATGGTGGGGACTTGGACAACATTGATGGGGATGGGAACACAAAGAGAAAGCCTTGTCCCGGACCAACCGACATGGAATGTCCCTACAATCCAGGGCAATGGTGGGCCCAGTCCCAGTGTCAGTATCATATAGCCCTGGGAGCCAGCAGCAGAGGCAGCATCCATGCCATCGTGCTACAGCGCACTGCAGTGCCGGCCAGCATCAGGAGGCCCTCAGAGCACTAAGCAGGGTACCTGGCAGAAATCTACAGCCCCTGGTAGGAGAGGCTATTATGGTGAGAGCTGGAAGAAGCAGAGAAGCAGGAGGCTCTGGCAGAGGCAGCCACACAGCAGAAAATGGCCAGAAGCAGAGTGGCTTGTGAGCATGTGGGAGAGACACCCTGGAACTCCCAGGAGTGCCTGGACTAAGGAGGGAGGTCCAGGCCTGTGTAAGCCATGCAGACGGCTCCTGGCAGTGTAACCCCGTTTGTGCCTCCAACCAGACTGGTGAGGACGGAACACCCTGGGAATAGAACTGGTCTAAGATACGGCTGAAAATGCAGCTCCTCGTTTGGGAAAACCCATCTGCCAAGGTTACGACAGATCTGATGGCAGGGAAACACAATAGCAGGCACATCAGAAACTATGCAAATGAAAAAGCAATGTGCAATTTTTAATTCTAGGAAAATGAAAAGATGTACAAGAAAGAAAATGCAATTATAGCACCAACTTGACCCGCAGTGAACAATGTTTTTAATTAAGTTGAGAGGACCTGGGTGGATGAGGAGACTGAAATGAGATGGGGGCAGGAAGTAGGCGAGCTGAGTCCACGTCAACCTGATGAGAAGTCAGTAGATAATTGCCAAAAACTGATAAGTTAAGAAGCAGCAGTCAAAACTTGTAATTCAGGGAAACAAAAAATGAACAGTAGAAGAAATAGCTAAAGAATTGAGAGAGGTTGTGTCCAGGGAGCAGGACTGAGTATGATGGGAGAGGGGGCAGCAGGGGCCTGTGAGGCCCTGCCTTCAGCTCTCAGAGTGATCTTGGACTTGCGAACTCCACGCTCTGGGTCTCAGCTTCCCCATTTTTATTATGATGGTGCTGTCGAAGTGACCACTGGTGGCTCACCAGCTCTGCAGTTGCGGGGCTCTGGGCAGGTGGTTATGTGGATGTATGCACAGTGGGTACTGCATGTGAGAATAAATACATTTTTCATGATCATAGTAACTGGGCTGTCACACAGCTGGGCCAGACCAGCCTCAGCACACATCTCAGAATGGCCTTCACACTCAGACACGCATGTGGTTTACCCAGTGCAGCCTGGGCCCTTCCTCAACTCAGCTGAAGAAAACTGTCCTGTCTCCAAGGCCAGCCTCAACCCACCTGCTCCGAGGCTGAGGGCCTGGCCACAGGAAGGCTCCTCTGAAAGGGCATCCTGTTCCTACTGGAATCAGGGAGCCACACTTGGCATGGGCTGCTCTTTACTGCAGGTGTAGACAATCATCCCAGCAGAGGGCACCCCCAGCACCCGAGGCCTCCCCCACCCCATCCTCCATATCCCATCCCTGCAAACGTGCCATGTTAGCCTCTGTCTGGTGAGCAAGACATAGATATAGAAAAATGAAGAATGAATGAATTGAATGAATACATACATACTCTAATAAACTGTGCATTGAATATCTTTGTTGTACACCAGAATTGAAGAACTTAAGGCAAGGAAGAGATACAAAGCAAGCAGAAACCAACATGCACATTCCACTCAGAGAGAACAAAAAGATCATAGTAACAGAGGCCTTGAGTTCCTTATAAAGGCTTCTTCTCAAAGTAAATCTGTTGTGGGGAAATGAGGAAAGTGTTGCCAAAGAAAGCAACTTGAGCTACTGTCAGGAAATCTTCCAGGGCCAGGTATCCAGCAAGGCCATAAGTCACCATGTGGCCAAATGGCCCTCTCTATTGTGCACTCGTATTGCAAGTCAGATGGGAAATGCTCCTGGAGATGCCAGTCATCTTAAGTCTGAAGCTCTAAGGAGGAAAGAGAAATAGCAGTGTCTAGCACCTTCTCTGCATCACCAACTTTTTATATATTATCTTCTTTAATCCTGGCAATGGCCTCATGAAGTAGGAATCATTGCCCTGATTGCAAATCAGGAAACAGAACCTCTAAAAATCTTGTCTATCTTCCCCTGGTTTCCATTTCTGGTGAATGTCAAAGCTGAGATTCAACTCCAAGGCCAGATCATGGCAAGACACACTCTACTCCCTTACCTACTAACTTGAAAAAGACTTCTTTCACACACTTCCAGGGTGCTGGCCCTCATGACCTGCTGGGGAGAGACACTCGGTGTCAGAGCCCAAGAGGGAAGGAATGTGCCTTGCCTGTTTTCTCTGTGCCTAACTCCAGGAAAGGCTCAATACATTTTCCGAGCTGGGGAGTATAGATGGTCACAATAATTTGTTGGTCAAGGAGGGTTGAGAGGAGAGTATGAGAGAGGAACCCGGGCAGATGTATTCCTTTTAGAAATGGGGTGTTCATCACATTTTGTTAATTCTGTCTTCCCTACCAAATGGTTCTGTCTCTTTTTTCCATTTATTTTAAATGCATTTAAACCAAGTGATCATTTAACAATTTCTGTGGGTTTTCTGGTGTCTGTTTGGGGTTATTTTTTTTATTTTGTTTTTGTTTGACAGTGTGGAATCATCAAAATATTGCAAAGCATTTTTCTGGCTCACTAACTGATAGACTCCTGCCTAATTGCCTGCTGTTTCATTTCTTCTTTGTTAAAATGACACAAGGTTTTCAGTTCTGCTGCTTCCAAAAAATAAACGGTGCTGCTTGACTAGCCCTCCATCTGCGCCTCCACCAGGGTGACAGCACATGCCACGATTCCCACAGATCATTGGCCCTGGGCAGAGGGTTGGGGTGGAGGCTGGGAAGGATGGTGGATGGAGAACAGTGTCCTTCTAAGAGAGCTCCCTGCATTCCTGAAGCTCCTTCCCCAGGTCCTCTCCCTAACATTACCCCATGGATCCATTGCCAGCCTCAGCAAGTCACGGGTACCTATTTTCTGAATTGCCAAATGACGTCTGAAGCTGGCGGAAACTAGGAGCCCCTACATTTAACCATGAGACTTTACGTGTGCCCAGTTTATCCACCCATAAACTATAGCCTTATACCCACTGGCCTCACCCATGCCAAAGAACTATGCTCCTGCGGTACTAGGGGCAGGTGAGGGCCCTGCCCAGTGCTCAGCATGTGGTCCTTTCCGGCATCCCACATCTCTACCTCCAGCTTCAACCCCATCTCTGGTCCCATGGGCTCACCTTGGATTTAGGACTGGCACTGTCCTTCCAGCCTCACAGGACATGCTGTGCATGCTGGCCTTTGCCCCAGGCCAAGCTCATCTGGCCCTAACCCTGGGCTTGTCCAGGAGGTCCAGGTTCACCCAGGTCCCAGGATAGGAAATCAAATCCCCTTTGGCAACATTAAAACTTCAAAAAAGGAGGAACCCAGACTAGGTCAAAACATGATCTGTCTGGCTCTCTGCCCTCCAGCTTTCTTCCCCAGCTGCTGGGACCAAGGGCTCTACCTCCAATTTCAGGAAACTTCTCCTCTAACATTATGTTCCTTTGGGAGCTAGGGGATGGAGGATTTCTTCAACTGCCTGGCCAGGATAACCAGTCCCAAGCATCTGCCTAATGGTGAGGAAAGGGGACACATGTTTGGTGTCTGGGGCCAGGCCTTTCCACTCTGCCTCATCCCTCTGCCTTGCAAGTTCCTGGTATATGTCAGGGGTAGAGCTGCAGAAAACAGGGGCTTCACTAGAAAATGTTTCTGTTCCTAAGCATCCCTTTCCCCACCTCTCCCCATTAGCAATGGGAATTAGGGGCATGGATACATTTTTCTGAGCACACCTCTGCCTTCTGCATAGATCAAACCAGAGATTAGCTGGGAGCCAATATTACAGTCCTGGCGTCCTATGTTATAGAGGAGGAAGCACTGAGGCTCAGTGAGAGGAAAGTGGAGACAAGGCCACAGTGTGAGCCAATGGCAGAGCCAAAACCGGAACCCAGGAGCCAGACTTCTAACCTGAGATTGTCCTAATTCCAGACTTAACTATCTCCCAGAAGAAAACTCAGCACCCTGATGTCCCTCTAAAGACCTAGCTGTGTCTGTAGACATGGAGCACATTTGCTGGCAGACCTGGCTTGTCGGCAGCACCTGCGAAAAGGGTCAAAGGTTCTGACTGACTGGAAGAGCACTGTGATATGCCTGCTACAAAGTTACCATTCACCAAGTGTGAAATCAAAGGATTCACTGACTAACCACTGTCACACAGATCTATCACGTGCACATACACACACTTAGTTTAACAAACTTTCAATGCCAAAGTAAGAGAGATGCTTCTCTTTCTTGATCAGACTTCATGTGGAGGACTACATTTCCTTTAAGAGGAAAACTGACAAATTAGAGCATTCCCAAAGAAGAGCAACCCGAAGTCGAGCTAACTCAAAATAATGTGAGGCATTGTGCTTAAACATCTAGAAGTTTACGGAAGAGAAGACTAAACATACATCATATCTGAACTCAGATTGCTGAAAAATAATGTAGAAAAGACAATGGAATTATCGTGGGTCATTTTAGAGGGCAGAGCTGGGTTCAATGGAAAGGGATAAGAGAATAACGTTTTAACCGCTGGAATGCTTTAAAATTGGAAGTAGTGAGTTCCCCTTCATTTCTAGGGGGAACTTCTATTCCAAACAGAGATGGGAGACACCCAAGGACTTGAGATTCAGGCAACAAACATGAGTTTGAACTAGATCAAGTTGATTCCACAATCAGATAAACTCTAAATTCCTTATGCTTAAGTTCAGAGTGAAGATAGAAAAGGGAAGAAGGAGAGGGTATTGGGTGTCAGAGCCAAATTACCCTCTAGGAGACAGGGTCATAGGAGGTGACAGTGCACTCACCAGTCTGTGTGCCCGTCACACTAGAATGATGACTTCTTGCAATCCTTCCTCTGTTTGTCATGAGTTCTTGGTTGCACATTGTAGAAGATCATGTATTTTCAGGCAAAATAAAGAATGTTTATTGTAAGAACACAGGGTGTCTAGTGAAAAGTGGAAAATTGGTGAGACTTTCCCCTCTCTTGCATTTTTGCTTCTGCCTAAATATCAATTTATTCTTCTTTATCTGCAGACCACTTTACCGGATTCTCCAGTCTTAAATTCAAGATTTTAAAATTCATTCTGCAGGATAATTGGTTTCTCTAATATGCTTGAGGCTAGTTATCACCTGGCGTGCTTGTTAAGGAAATCAATCACTATGCCTCCAACTAGATGCACTGGTTTGGAATTTCTGGAGAGGAGTCCCGGTATTTTAGAAATTCTTGTCATCAGGGATGTTTTTAAAACTTTGCAGAGTCAACTGGGAATCACTGAAGGTTTTGGAGCAGGGTCATAACATAAATGGAGTCATGCTTCTGGGAGATTAATTAGGTGGCTCTGTGGAAGCCAGATCACCAGCTTCTAGGTGTAAAGAGCCTGTTAGAATAGCCCCGAGGATGGGATGTATACCTGAGATGTCTTTCTAAAGAAATGAGTAGAGGCACAAGAAGTGGCATCACCTGCAGCCATCTCTTCCCTTCAGGACCTCACCTCCCTCATAGCCACAGTTGAGAGGAATAGCATGGAGAAACGACACAGAGAGTGGGGGCAATTGGGTTCTCCCTCTAGGGATCCAGAACTGGTGTCCAGATGACCTTCTGCCTCATCTCCCTCATCCAATTCTGCCCAGCCCTCCATGCCCAGATCAAAGCCCACCCCTTCACTGATATCTTGAGCCAGATGCCATCTCATCCTCCTTTGAATACTCATGTCACCTGTTCTGGGCTTCTCTTCTGAATCTAGTTGTTTCCTCCCATCCTACATCAGGAATGTACATGTCTCCTCCATGAGACTGTAACTGTGTTAGGAATTGAGACGATTCATCCTTTACCTTTGTTTCTTTCCAACATGCATTGGACACATGTTACAACACATCAGACTGGGCATCCAGAAAGTACTTCTCTAACTACAGCTTCACTCATTCTATGGAAACTTTGATCTCTCTAAAGGTCCTTCCAGTCAATCCTTCTCCAACATGAGCTTTGAGAACAAGCCCTCTCAGCTAAGATGTCTGTGATTTGCTTCCTGTCCTCCAAGAGTTGTCATGGTGATACCTACCAACTTTACCCACTCATAAAGTGGGAGCCATGACCCAATGCCCAGCAAGGTCCAGTTGCTGCTCACTAGACACCAAAGCCCAATGCCAAGGGCATTGCAGGTCAATTGCTGCCATCTCCAATCCCAAATCTGTATCGGTGCCTGGTCTTTTCTGTGTCCCACAGAGACACACTCAACACATTCATGCATTCAGAATAATTACTGAGGGTCTGGTTGCTGAGAGTGTCAGATTTGCTGCTAGGTTGCAGGAGACCATAAATATATAGCCCAGTTAGACCCACTTACTTTAGGGCTCAGGCATCTGTCAAAATGGTCTGGAGTGCAGGACAGTCCCCTGGGAATCCCACCTCACCTCTCCCACAGTGGTGCTTTGGCTTGAAGCGAGGCATATGCGCCAGGATGTCATCTCCCTTCTCGATGAGTTCATGTTCAGAGGGATCCCAATGTTCTCCACTGAATCAACTCCAGGGTCAAATTCCACCTCCACACAGTCCTAACTCCTACAGTAGACACAGCTTAAGCCTACACTAACAAACATCTGTTAAATATTGAATGAATGTCTTCCCCACACAAACCCTCTATATACAAATACATACCTTCCCTTCTCCTTCTTGCCCATTCATAAACATCCTTCTATCCTGATAACTAAGAAGGCTTTGTGGCTCCTAGAGGACTTTCAACAATATTGTGAGTTGGGGGCCTCATAGCATCTGCAAGAGGTAATTAGAGAGTACAATTATATTAGCCCTCTTTCGTAGATAAGGCAAGTGAGACTCAGAGGAGATCAGAGCTTCTCGGAGCTGGGAGGACTGGACATGGCACTTGAGTCTAGGTCCTCTGCTCCCAGTCACTGTGCTTTTTGTAATATAGCCTCTCCTGGAGGGTGACATCACCTTGATTAAACACCTACTATGTGTTTGACATGCTTTATCTCATCTAATCCTTGCAGCAGTCCCACAAGGCAGATGTTACCCCTCCACTTTGTAAGCAAAATGACCAAGATACAGGAAGGTCAAGTAACTTGCCAAAGTCACTCAGCAAATAAGTGACCGAGGCAGGATTCCAGTTCAGGTGTATGTGACCCATGCTTCTGCCCCTCACCACATCTCCCCTCCATGTAAAAAACATCACATTCTGTGACTGTCTCATTAGAAAACTGGCCCTCAAGTTACTGGAGCTAAAGCAGTCCTCATAAATAAATTACCTTCCTAACTAAATAGTGAGCAGCAAAGGGTGCCTTAATTCTCAGACTTCTGGCCAGTTGAACAGAGCACTATGTGTAGCTGTTCTGTGCTGTCCCTATGTAGTGTCAGATAAAATTCCCAGCAGAATTATTTTAATTTTTAGAAAAAAATGTTTGAGGGGAACATCACACACTGGGGCCTGTTGTGGGGTGGGGGGAGGGGGGAGGGATAGCATTAGGAGATATACCTAATATTAAATGACGAGTTACTGGGTGCAGCACACCAACATGGCACATGTATACATATGTAAATAACCTGCATGTTGTGCACATGTACCCTAAAACTTAAAGAATAATAAAAAAATAAATAAAACAAAATAAGGAAAAAAAAAAAAAAGAAAAAAATGTTTTGGCCAGGCACGGTGACTCACGCCTGTTACCCCAGCACTTTGGCGAGCCAAGGCAGGCAGATTGCTTGAGCCCGGGAGTTTGAGATAAGCCTGGGCAATATGGCAAAACCCCATCTCTACCAAAAAAAATATATATATATGTACATAAAAATTAGCAGGGCATGGTGGCACACATCTGTGGTCCCAGCTACTCAGCAGGGCTGAGGTGGGAGGATCACCTGAGCCCAAGAAGTCAAGGCTGCAGTGAGCCAAGATGGTGCCACTGCACTCCAGCCTGGGCAACAGAGCAAGACTCTGTCTCAAAAAAAAACTAAAAAAATACAAAATGAAACAAAGATGTTTTTAAATGGACAAATGTATTAGCCGAAACACAGACATCTTAACTCTGCATGCCTGCCCCTCCACATCATAAATGCACCTAACATTGCCAAAATTCCAGGAGTTTGGCTGGAAATTGAAAGGGCTACTGATTAATCACATATGTAAAATCTTAATTAAAACACAAATGGCACCCATTACAAATTAGGACTTTAGCTAATTTTTCCAATAGGAAGTGAAATAAACTTTCTTGATTTTCCTTCCTGAAGTCTTACTTTCCTGCCAAAGTAGTGCTTTCTCATGGGAAGTGGCAATGGAAAAATCACGCAATTTATAAATTAAGAAAGGATAACTTTATTTCCTTTTTTTTTTTTTTTTTTTTGAAATGGAGTCTTGCTCTGTCGCCCAGGCTGGAGTGCAGTGGCACGATCTCAGCTCACTGCAAGCTCCGCTTCCTGGGTTCACGCCATTCTCCTGCCTCAACCTCCTGAGTAGTCCTAAGCACCTGGGACTACAGGCGCCTGCCACCATGCCTGGCTAATTTTTTTTTTTTTTTTTTGTATTTTTAGTAGAGACAGGGTTTCACCATGTTATCCAGGATGGTCTCAATCTCCTGACCTCATGATCCGCCCACCTCGGCCTCCCAAAGTGCTGGGATTACAGGCATGAGCCACCGTGCCTGGCCAACCTTATTTCTTATAAAGAGTTATAGCTCGCAGGGTGGCCATCCCAACCAGCTGGGAAGCGTAGCCTCCAGCAGGGCCCAGAAGCAGGTACTTCAAGGGAGGGGAGAGTGCAATAGGAATTTATGCCAGACGGGTTGGCCAAGCATACATATTTAACAGGCTATAAAAGGAGCTATGAATATTCACAAAGAGGGTCCTGATACATGAGTGCCAAACAAGCATGCAGGTTACATGCATCACATGATCACTTTGGGGTGGAGGCTTAACATTTAAATGTATTACAATTAGGCCCCACACATCAAAAGGTGAAGAAGGGACACGAAGGCACTCAAGTGCGCAGCTTCTGTAAACTGGCCAGAACCAGTCCTTGACCAGTGGTCTCATATCAGGAGAAAGTTACTAAAATCAGTCTCTTGTCCAGTCAAAGCTGTAGTTACAGCTTATGGAATGGGGGTCAGTTAGTATCTGTCAGTGGCTGAGCTACAATTGTTTTAACATTGCTTATCTCAAGGCTAGTGCTTGTTTAGTTGCGAGAGACAAAGAAAACCCTTGTGGCAGTCAGAATGCAGTTATTCTTTAAATGCAGGGGTGTGTGACTTTATCCTTGCCTGGCATGGCTGTAGGTGCTGTTTATAATTTGGTTTCTTATTGCCACAAAGAGGCCATTGTGTCAGCCTTATGATCTCTATTTTAACATTCATGCTGTTGTTTTGGGAGGCGGTATCATGAGGCACCTCTGACCTCCTGTTCCATCATGGCTGGGAACTCAGTTTTTACGATTTTTCTGGGATCCCTTTGGCCAAGAGAGGGGGCTGTTCAGTTGGCATGAGAGTGGCAGGTGAGGCCAACCTTAGGTCAGCGTGTGGTGCAGTGAGGCTGGTGTGGGGACAGCGAGCCAGAGCCTCATTAGGGAGCACAGGAATGCCCCCTGGCACCAGGCACTGCCTTGCCTTTCTCTTCATGTTCCCACCTCTCATTCTTCCCACCGAGTGGTCAATCCCCCTCTCATTGTTCCTGGGCTAAGGACGGTGCTCACTGGCTGCTCCCAAGCAGAAATCACTCCTGCTGCTCCCAGGGTTGGCCTGGTCTGGGATTGGGCACAGGCCGTGCTCCCAGCATCTCTCAGTTCTCTCCTGTGTGAGCTGTAGCCATGGCCTCCTCCTTCTATCTGTCCCTATATGCTTTCCCTAACACAGGGATTCCTCAGTTTCTGTCTGCTGAGACTCATTTGCTCTTGCTGTACGAATTTCCTAGGATCTGAGCAGCCAGGATTGCAATGCAGCATATCTGCCTTCTTAAAATCCTCTGCCATTTCCCCCACACTGCTCTGCTCTGGGCTTTCTTCTAAGACTTCTAAGACTTTAGGAGAAATATTTCTCCTAAATCACCTAATGTTTGAAATCGAGCTGCTACAATGCCCCCACAACAGCGGCAGGTGATAGTTGGTTTCATGAAGCACCCTATAAAAAATCAGGACAAGATCTGAGTAGTGAGGAAAAGGGTTCTGAAAAGGCAGCATCCTCTTAACATGTCCAAAACGGAGCTTGTTGTCTTCCCTCACTGTCTCCTTCCTCCCAGATGCTGTGTCCTGGTTGATGGCCTCATCTTTCATTAAGTCACCCTCCAGAGAGTGGGAGGTAGCCCTGAAATCCCACATCCAGTCAGTAGCCAAGTGCTGTCAATTTTGTCTCCTTCAGGTCTCAAACATGCACTCTTCTCTGTATCCCTGGATGGCATCACCTGACTCCAGCCCTTGTCATCTGTCACACAAATGATTGTAGCAGCTTCAAGCTGGTCTGCCTGTCTGTGGTTTCCCCCTGCACAATCCAATTCTCATTCAACTCTGCTGCCTTGGTAGTTAGATAATTTAGTCTCTCATCCCTGAAAACCCCCTACCCTCTACCTCTGTCCATCGCTTTCGATCAATCCTCCCTAGAACTACACGCACACAGTGGGCACTGTGCTGACTGTACCAGGCAATACAGAGCCACTCCTGGGTACCCAAGCAGGCCCTGCAGTTTCACACCTGTATTCTTCGGTGTCTGCTGTCCTCCCATCTCAATGTCCCTTCCCAGGCCTACCTAGTTCATTTCCAGTCACCTACCTAGAAAATCTCCACTCCTCTTGAAACTCCTCTTCAGGTACAGTCTGATGTTGACACACTTACTAACACCTCCATTCTCCCTGTAGCACTCAGCCTTCCTCTGGATGTTTTACAGCCTTTAGCAAACTTATTTACTTAACATATGACATCCCACAGAACTACTCGAGAGCAAAGGTCTTGCTCTCTTGAACACATAGCTGGAGGATGGGTCGCACCAAATGAACTGAACTGAATTCAACCAAACTATTGAAACCAACCATTGAAAGTAATGGCAAAAACACAATTACTTTTGCACCAACCTAATAATTCACTACAGAACACTCTTGAAATTCATTCTTCCCCCTTATTAAAGACTTCAAGCATGTATTTTTAAAATCTTCCTTGAAAATGATACTTAATGGCAATAGATCATGAGCTATAATAACTCTTACCCTTGGCATTAGCAAGTAAGACATGGTACCCTGAGGCTCACAGGAAAACAAAAAGAAAAAGATCAAGAAAAGCTATCAAATGGGGCAGAAATCATGGTATAAGTCACTCAGTGCCAAAACAGAATCATGTTTATGTGAAATATTTTGGAATACTATTCTGCAGGGTTAGGAAATGATTCCTTAACATGGAGAGTACATAAAGAGAGGAATAGCCAAAAAAAAATGCTTCAAGTTGCTATTATATGACAGGCATCTTGCTACAAAGATTTAATCTAAAAACAATCATGCTATTAACCATTTATAAATAAATAAATTAAGGCAAAAAGATAGAAAATATTCCAGTTTTGTGCTCATAACTGACAAAACTAAAATTCAAGCTCATATCTGATGAGTCCAAACATTAGCTTCCCAGACCAAATGTTAAATCAAAATAAAAACATAAAGGCATAGTATAAAACGTTGAGCAATAAGAAATGAACAACACCCCAAAATCCTTACTACATTAGTTAGGATTAAGTTCAGCTGCAACTAACATGACACAAAATGACAGTGGCTTAAACCAGATAGATGTTTATGTTTCTCTTGTTTCAATGTAAGAAGGACAGGGCTGGAATAGCATCTGCAGAATCATCTATCACCATTTGTAGGGGACAGCCCTCCTGCTCATGATACAACATGAATCTCCAGCTGTCACATTCATATTATAAGCAGCAAGGAAGGGAGGGGAGGAGGAAGGAGCAAAGCATCTTAAATGTATTATATAACAATGCCTCTTAATCCTATTGGCTGGATCTAATCATGTGACCTCACCCAACTGCAAGGGAAGTTGGGAAGTGTAGTCTTTATTTCATGCAGCCATGCGTACCCTGGTGAAAATCAAGGTTTTTATAAAAAGGAAACGAATATTAGGGTAAACAACTCTCTCTGCCACAAATGTTTAATATTAATAAAATGACAATTTTATTTAATGTTATTGCAAATGTTATTATGTGATAAACCACTGTTTCTGCAAAAGAAAATGTGTCCTCTTTCAGAAGGCCTGGCAAGTAAGAAAGTATGAAAGTAAATGACTATTAAACTCCTTATGCATTGCAGCCATGTGGGGAGGGGGGTAAATGAGTTTTATCCTTAACTCTGATAGTATAAAGAGTACATTCTCCATAGTATACATCATATTTAACAGGGAAAGTCTGGAGGCATTCACACTGCAGTCAGATACAAGGATGCCCACTATCACTAACACACACCCTGGAGATGAGAGCCAATTCAATCAGACAAGAGAAAGAAACCACAACAAGAGCAAAATAGAATATATGGCTTTTATATCAGCACAATAAAACTCAACCTACCCAATGAAAACAGTAAAAAGAAAAAAGGCACACACCAAATGGAAAACATGACATAAAATGGCAGAAATAAATAAGTTCTAATCTAATGGTAATAATTTTAAAAATCCAAATGGGTTGTCAATCGAAAATAATCAAAAGGCTCAGGATCTAGTTAAAAGAGTTTATTCAAGCACGAAATGTGAGGGCGGCTTTCTGGGGACACACCTACACCAAAGAATGCTGATCAGTGCTCCCAGCGTGGGGGAAAATGAAGATCATTTATATAGGCAAAAACAAAGGCGTGAAACAGAATTACAACATTTTCCATACAAAAGCTAACATACAGATATAAGATTTCATTGGCTACTATTGATTACTCTCTGAGGGGGTTGCTTACATTCTGTTCTAAAGAGGTAATAATCACAACATTCTCTATCCCCAACGTCATGTAGTCTAGGTTTGGATAAAGAAGAGGGAATCTCATTAATGGATAACATCTTGACAAAAGGCCAGGAAGCAATGGTCATGCACCAGAGAAGAAAAACAGCCATGTTACACGACTTAGTTTTCAGGGCCTAACTTTTCCCTTTTGCATAATAAATTTGGAAGGTCTTGAATTTTTTTTTTTCTACAGGGTTAGACTTACCAATTTAAAATGAGACTCCCACACTGGATTAAAGAAAACAAGATTCATCAATACAGTCGTTGTCTTAGATAGACAAATTTGCAACCAAAGAATAGAGAAAACCTTAAAAAATAAAAGACTGTGAAAAGATACCCCAGGCAAATATGGAGCAAAAGAAAGTTGAGGGAACAATCTTCATGTCTGACAAACTTAAATTCAAAACACAGAGAAGTGTTATCTATTGATCAAAAGGAATAGCAGAGTAAAGAAATATAGCCACGAATATTACATACCTTCCAATATAATTTCAAAATATGTAAAGAAACAATAGACAGACTATGGAAAGAAACATATAAATCAACAATTATATGGAGAATGTAATACCCCCTCTCAGAAAAGGATAAAGCAGGAAAAAAGTAAAAATATAGAATATCTGAATAACGGAATTACTGAATATAGAGAATTCTATACCCAGTAAATATAGAATATTCATTTTTAATTAAATGTTATACATACACGAAAAATGACCATATATTAGCCCACAAAGGAAGTCTCAATAATTTTAAGGACTTATTATCACATTATCACAGAGAGTATGTTCTCTGCTCATAATACAATGACATTAGAAATTACCAACAAAGGGCCGGGCGCAGTAGCTCATGCCGGTAATCCCAGCACTTTGGGAGGCCAAGGCAAGTGGATCACTTGAGGTCAGGAGTTTGAGATCAGCCTGGTCAACATGGCAAAACTCCGTCTCTATTAAAAATAAAAAAAATTAGCCGGGCATGGTGGCACGGCCCTGTAGTCCCAGCTACTTGGGAGGCTGAGGCACGAGAATCACTTGAACCCGGGCAACAGAGGTTGCAGTGAGCCAAGATTGCGCCACTGCACTCCAGCCTGGGCAACAGAGTGAGACTCTGTCTCAATTAAAAAAAAAAAAAAGAAAGAAAGAAAGAAATTACCAACAAAAAGTTAGGTTCAAAATTCCTATGACCATTACATATTACATATTACAAATAACTTTTGGGCTAAGAAAATCAAAAATTAAATTAATAAGTACTTAAAACTCAGTAACAAACACTCCATTTCTAAATCCATGAGAACAATTAAAGCAGAACTTTTCAGATATTCAGAAATTTATCGAGCAAAATAAAGACACTGAAAACATTCAATTTAAGAAGTTGCAAAAGGTATAACAGAAAAAATAAAAGAATGAAGAAGAAATGATATATATAAGAGCAAAAACAAATGAAACCAATAACTAAAAAAAAGTAGACATTACATAAAACCAACAGCTAGTTCTTTGAGGAAATTAACAACATAGAACTCTGACAAGACTAATCCAGAAAAAAAGAGATTAAAATGAATAAACTAAAGAGTGAAGTAGGAAATATCTACAGACACAAAATGGATTAAATGACCACAAATAAAACAACTACATATGTTACAGCTCAACAGGTCCTTCTGCCTGCTGTCCAGGAAAGCCAATGCACTGAGAACAGCAGGTTTTGCACCAAAGAAAGAGTATACTTATCACAGAGCCAGCCAAGTGGAAGGATGGGAGATAAATCTCAAATCCACTTCCCTAAGACTTCTGAGACTAGGGTTTTTCAAGTATAGTCTGGCAGGCAGAAGGCTACAGAATGGAGAATGCTGATTGGTTGGGTCAGGGATGAAATCATAGGGGGTCAAAGCTATCTTCTTGATGATTGAAGCTGTCTTCTTGCACTGAATCAGTTCCTGGATGGGAGTCACAAGACCCCCTAGTTTCTTGGTATGGGTTACTAGCCCAGGTGGCGCCAGCTGGTCCATCAAAATGCAAAGTCTGAAAGATACCTCAAACATCAGTTTTAGGTTTTATAATACTGATGTTATCTATAGGAACAACTGGGGAGGTTACAAATCCTGAATCATAATTCTAACCTTGTGGCCAATTTGTTAGTTTTACAAAGGTGGTTTTAGTCCCTGAGCAAAGAGGTGGTTAGTTTCAGGAAGGGGCTATTATCATCTTTGTTTTAAAGTTAAACTATAAATAAAGTTCCTCCCATAGTTAACTTGGCCTACATCAAGAAATCAGCAAGGACACTGTATGAGGTCAGATGCAAGATGGATTCGGCTGTGTTGAATTTCTCACACTGTCAAAGTTTTTGCAAAGGTCATTTCATATATTAATAAAATCTAGATAAAAGGAATACATTTGTTAACATTGCTTCTGGAAAAGGTAGAGTGTGGCCCTGCCCCAGTGGGCAGCACAGCCCACCTCCCTTGACTCCTGCCCCACAGACTAACAGACTCAGAAGCAAGCAAGTCTACCTGTCATTCTTTATACCCTGAGGCCCATGTGTGAGAGGGCACCCATCCGTCATCACTCTAGTCCCAGAGTTTTCCAAAACTCAAATCTGACAACGTAGTGCCCTGTTTAAAACCTAAAGAACTGTCATACCCAGGAGGAGCCTAAGGAGACATGATGAGTAAATGTAATATGTGTCCCCGATGGGATCCTGGAACAGAAAAGGGACATTATGTAAAAACTAAGGAAGTCTGAATAAAGTGTACACTTCAGCTAATAATAATAACTGAAGTTAATAAATCAACATTGCTTTATTATGATCAATATACCAAACATACAGTATAACATATTAAATGTTAATAATAGGGGAAACTGGGTCTGGGGCTACTACTACTATGATCAATTTCTACCCACAAAACACTTCTGAAACCAGCTGTGTGGACTTTTTCTCACACCAATCAATTCTCTAACTCCTTGTATACCAACTGGTTATGCTACAATTTAATTCACTTCAGATACTATCTACCCGAAGTTAATGCAGACTCCACAGATTAGGGGAGCAGTCCCATGAGACTGCCCTCATTTCAGATGCCAATTACAAGTCATGGGTGGTGCACATCCATGTTGACCAACCAGCTGTAAAGTTGGGGGAGGGTTTGTTCCTACAGCCCCCTCCTCATTTTGGACATTTGCTAGAATAGCTCAGAAAACTCAGGAAGACAGTTTACTTACTATTACTGGTTTATACAACTCAAGAACAGCTAAATGGAAGAGATGCATAGGGCAAGGTCTGGGGGAAGGAGCATGGAGCTTCCAGTCCCTTCCCAGGTGTACTACCCTCCCAGCACCTCAGTGCACTCATCAACCCAGAAACTCTCCAAACAGCATGTTTTAGGAGTTTTAATGGAGATTTCATTGTGTAGGCATAATTGATTAAATCATTGGTAATTAAACCCAACCTCCAGCCCCTCGCCCCTCTCTAGAAGTTGGGGAGTGGGGCTGAAAAGTCCAACCTTCTAATCATATGGTTGCTTCCTCTGGCAATCAGTCCCATCCTGAGGCTCCCTTTGGGCTCACCAAGAGTCACCTCATTAGCATAGACTCTGGTATGTTTGAATGGGGCTTATTATGTATAACAAAAAAATCTTCCTCACACTTCAGTCAGGAAATTCCAAGGGTTTTAGAAGCTCTACCAGCAACCCAGAAGGAAGACCAAATATAGGCATGCTTCAAAGATGTTGTGGGTTCCATTCTAGACTATCTCAGTAAAGTGAATATCATAATTAAGTGAGTCAGAAACATTTTTTGGTTTCCCAGTGCATATCAAAGTTATTTTTATTTATTTATTTATTTATATTTGTTCTGAGATGGAGTCTCGCTCTGTCACACCCAGGCTGGAGTGCAGTGGCATGATCTCGGCTCACTGCAACCTCTGCCTCTCGGGTTCAAGCAATTCTCCCACCTCAGTCTCCCAAGTAGCTGGGATTATAGGCACCCACCACCACGCCCAGCTATTTTTTTGTATTTTTAGTAGAGATGGGGTTTCACCATATTGGCCATGCTGGTCTCAGACTTCTGATCTCAGGTGATCCACCCACCTTGGCCTCCCAAAGTGCTGGGATTACAGGTGAGCCACTGCACCCGGGCTATTTTTATACTATACTGTAGTCTATAAAGTATTGAATGGCATTATGTCTAAAAAAGTCAATGTGCAGACTGTGAAAGAAAAATAAAATCTTGGGACCCCAAACTCAGCATGCCAAAGGGAAAAGTTAAGCTTGGGAACTGAGTCATGCAGAAACCACCTTCCTTTTGTTCCTAAACAGATAGTTGCAATAAAAGAAGGCCACCGATCTCCCCAGGTGGCCTCCCTCACAAATTGCTCACAAGGAGATTCTTTGTGGGCCCCCAGATCTTGATCCAAAAACAGAATTCTGTTGAATCTCGCCCTGACAATGTAAATTAACAGCTTATCTTCACAAATATGGAAAAAGACTAGAAATCACTCCTCCTCCCATCCTGAGACAAATGCATAACTGACTTCCTCTACTCCGTTTACTTTATCCTATGTAAAAATAGATTTACTGAGTTTGAGACAAATGCAAAATTGACTGGTCCTCCACCCCCTCCTTTCACATGTAACATGTGGATTCAGTGAGTGCTAATCAAATCCTCACAAAAACGTGGCCACTTACCTCACTACCTAACCTCTCCTTTTTTTCTTCCCCCCTTTCCCTCCTGCCACTCTTTCCCCTTTAAATATTGAAGTCTTTGGCTCAGGCCTGTAATCCCAGCACTTTGGGGGGCTGAGGCGGGTGGATCACGAGGTCAAAAGATCAAGACCATCCTGGACAACATGGTGAAACCCCGTCTCTATGAAAAATACAAAAATTAGCTGGACGTGGTGGTGCGCGCCTCTAGTCCCAGCTACTCAGGAGGCTGAGGCAGGAGAATCGCTTGAACCCGGGAAGCGGAGGTTGCAGTGAGCCGAGATCATACCACTGCTCTCCAGCCTGGCAACAGAGCAAGACTCTGTCTCAAAAAAAATAAAAAATAAAAAATATTGAAGTCCTCAAAACCTTCTTTAGAAAAAGCACAGGCCACAGATCCTACTGTAACTTGTATCTCTTTTTCCCAGGCACGCCTTCAAACTTCGCTAAATAAACCTCTAATTTGATTGATATCTGTCTCAGACACTTTTTTGGTTTATAATACCTTAATTTAAAAATATTTTATGGCCGGGTGCGGTGGCTCACACCTGTAATCCCAGCACTTTGGGAGGCCAAGGTGGGCAGATCACAAGGTCAGGAGATCAACACCATCCTGGCTAACACGGTGAAACCCCGTCTCTACTAAAAACTACAAAAAATTAGCTGGGCGTGGTGGCAGGCGCCTGTAGTCCCAGCTACTCGGGAGGCTGAGGCAGGAGAATGGCTTGAACCCAGGAGGCGGAGCTTGCAGTGAGCCAAGATCCCGCCACTGCACTCCAGCCTGGGCGACAGAGTGAGACTCTGTCTCAAAATAAATAAATAAATAAATAAAAATAAAAAATAAAAATAAAAATAAAAATATTTTATTGGCTGGATGCGGTGGCTCACGCCTGTAATCCCAGCACTTTGGGAGGCCAAGGCAGGTGGATCACGAGGTCAGGAGTTCAACACCAGCGTGACCAACATGGTGAAACCCCATCTTTACTAAAAATACAAAAATTAGCTAGGCACGGTGGCACGCGCCTATAATCCCAGCTACTCGGAAGGCTGAGACACGAGAATCTCTTGAACCCGGGAGGTGGAGTTGCAGTAAGTGAGATCACACCTTTGCACTCCAGCCTGGGCAAGAAGAGCGAGACTGTCTCCTAAAAAAAAAAAAAATACGTGTATATATATATATATATATGTATTTTTTTTAATTGATAAAAATGCTAAGGAGCCTTCAGCGAGTCATAATCCTTTTGCTGGTGCGCGGGGGGGTGGGGGGGGGTCTTACCTCCATGTTGATGGCCACTGACTCATTAGTGAGGTAGTTGCTGAGGGCTGGGGTGGCTGCGGCAATTTCTTAAAATAAAACAACAATGAAGTTTGCAACATCAAGTGATTCTTCCCTTCATTATAAGTTTCTCTGTAGCATGTGATGCTGTTCAACACCATTTTTTTAACTTTTATTTTAAGTTAAGGGGTACATGTGCAGGTTTGTTAGATAAGTAAACTTGTGTCATGGGGGTTGTTGTACAGATTATTTTGTCACCCGGGTATTAAGACTAGTACCTATTAGTTATTTTTCCTGATCCTCTCCCTCCCCCAACTCTCCACCATCTGATAAGCCCCAGCGTGTGTCGTTTCATTCTATGTGCCCATGCGTTTAACAGCATTTTACCCAGAGTAGAACTGCTTTCAAAGTTGGAGTCAATTCTCTCAAACCCTGCTGCCGCTTTATCAACTACGTTTATGTTATATTGTAAAGCCTTTGTTACCATTTCAACAATATTCACAGCATCTTCACCAGGAGGAGATTCCATCTCAGGAAACCACATTCTTTGTCCATCGAAAACAAGCAACTCCTCAGCCGTTCAAGTGTTGCAGCAATTCAGTCACATCTCCAGACTCCACTTTAATTCTAGTTGTCTTGCTGTTTCCACCACATCTGCAGTGACTTCCTCCACATCTGCAGTGACTTCCTCCACATCTGCAGTGACTTACTCCACATCTGCAGTGACTTCCTCCACATCTGCAGTGACTTCCTCCACATCTGCAGTGACTTACTCCACATCTGCAGTGACTTCCTCCACATCTGCAGTGACTTCCTCCACATCTGCAGTGACTTCCTCCACTGAAGTCTTGAACCGCTCCAAGTCACCTATGAGAGTTGGAAGCAACTTGTTCCAAATTCCTGTTGATGTTGATATTTTAATCTCCTCCCACGAATCACAAATGTTCTAAACGGCATCTAGAATGGTGAATTCTTTCTAGATGTTTTTCAATTTACTTTGCCCAGATCCATCAGAAGAATCACCATCTACGGAAATGATAATAGCCTTATGAAATGCATTTCTTAAATAATAAGACTTGAAATCAAAATTACATCTTGACCCATGGACTGCAGAATGCATGTTGTGTTAGCAGGCATGAACACAAACATTCATCTCCTTGTATACCTCCATCAGAGCTCTTGGGTGACTACTTGCATTGTCAGTGAGCAGTAATATTTTGAAAGGAATCTTTTCTTTTTGAGCAGTAGGTCTCAACAGCAGGCTTAAAATACTTGGTAAAGCACATTATATAAACAGATGTACTGTCATCCAGGCTTTGTTGTTCCATTGATACAGCACACGCAGAGCAGCTCTAGCATAATTCTTAAGGCCCCTAGGACTTTCAGAATGGTAAATGAGCACTGGCTTCAACTTAAGGTCACAAGCTGCACTAACCTCTAACAAGAGTCAGCCTGTCCTTTGAAGCGATGAAGCCAGGTACTGACTTCTTTCTAGTTATAAAAGTCCTATATGGCATCTTCTTCCAATAGAATGCTGTTTCATGGACATTGAAAATCTGTTTAGGGTAGCCACCTTCATCAGTGATCTCAGCTAGGTCTTCTGGATAACTTGCTGCAGCTTGTACGTCAGCACTCGCTGCTTCATCTTGTGTTTTGTGTTATGGAGATGGCTTCTTTCCTTAAACCTCACGAACCAACTTCTGCTAGCTTTGGATCTTTTTTCTGCAGCTTCTTCACCTCTCTCAGCCTTTATAGAATGGAAGAGGGTCAGAGCCGTGCTCTGGATGAGGCTTTGCCTTAAGAGAATGTTGTGGCTGGTGTGATCTTCTATTCAGATCACTAAAACTTTCTCCATATCACCAATAAGCCTGTTCCACTTTCTTATCATTCGTGTGTTTACAGGAGTAGCACTTCTAATTCCCGTCAAGACCTTTTCCTTTGCATTCACAACTTGGCTGTCTGGAGCAAGAGGCCTAGCTTTCAGGCTGTCTTGGCTTTCGACAAGCCCTCCTTACTAAATTTAATCATTTTTAGCTTTTGATTTAAAGTGAGAGATGTCCAACACATCATTTCACTTGAACACTTAGAGGTCATTGTAGGATTACTAATTGGCCTCTCAGAGAAAAGGGAGGACTAGGGAGAGGGAAAGAGCTGGGGGAATGGCTGATAGGTAGAAGTCAGAACACATACAACATTTACGGATTAAGTTCACCATCTTATATGGACATGGCTCGTGGCATCCCAAAACAATTAAAATGGTTACATTAAAGATCACTAGGCAAAGATCACCAAAACAGGTATAATAATAATAATAAAGTTTGAAATATTACAAGAATTACCAAATTTGACACAGAGACACAAAGCGAACACATGCTATTGAAAAATGACACTGATATATTTGTTTCACACAGGGTTGCCACAAACTTCAATTTGTAAAAAAACCCAATATTTGCAGAGCATAATAAAGTGAAATGCAATAAACTGAGGTATGCCTATACATAGTTCCAATCAGATCACAGTATCACAGGGGAAATGGAGATTTTCTGTTCTATCTTGGCAATTTTTTTGTAAATCTAAAAACTACTCCTAAATAAAATGTTACTGGCATGTAGAATGAACCCGTGTAGAGATCTAATATCCACGTGACAACTTTATAGCTAATAATGTGTTCAGGATTTTGGCTTAAAGAATAGATTTTAGGTGCTCTTGCCATACACCAAAAAAAGGGTAATTATGTGAGATGATGAATACATTGATTTGTTTGACTATAGTAACCATTTTACTATGTGGAAACAACATGTGGTACACCTTAAAAATATAAAAAAGTAAAATAAAAAGTTACTACATTTTTAAAATCTAATAAGGAAAAAGAAAATCTTCAGTGGTTCTTGTACTTCTGAATCCAAGTCCCTTGTCAAGAAGCACCACCTTCGTGAGCTGCCCCTGCCAACTACTATAGACTCATCAACTTGATAACCCCCTTTGTGTTCTGCACCCCAGTCACTTCTCCAAATATGTCCTGCTCCTACCTGCCTCTGCCTTTCTCTGTGCCTGGAATACCCCTTCTCTCCACCCAGTACCTGTACCCATGGATTCACACCAATGGGTAAAAACCTTTGGCCTCCCTCAGGGTTGTCCTGGGTAGCCAGAAGCTTCATGAACAGGGAGCCCGGTAGTTCAGAATGTTCTCCCTGAGGTGACATGCTTTCTCCTAACCTCTGAGGCCCTGGGAGGGAAGAGGCAAGGCTAGTGCCCCTTCACATTTCTCTAGATGGCTGAACCCCAGCCTCAGCCAAGCTGGTAACCTTCCTGCTGTGCTGCAGATGTGCACGGTGTTCCTGCCAAAGTTCTCTCCTGCGCGGTACTGGCTGCTCACACGGGGACACTCAAGTGCTCCAGGGACCTGTGGCTCTGGCAATTGTGAAATGTGGAGGTGGGAGGGAGGGATTAGAAGAAATGCTTAGAGAAGATCATTCCTAAGGGGGGCCAAAACCAGAGACCAGGGCAGCAAGAATGGAGAGACTTGGGAAGCCTACTTCTTATCTGTCTTAGTCCATTTGCACTACTATAAAGGCATACCCGAGGCTGGGTAATTTACAAAGAGAAGAGATTTATTTGGTTCACGGTTCTGCAAGCTGTACAAGAAGCACGATGCTGGCATCTGCTTCAGGAAACTTCCACATGGTGGAAGGGAAAGGGGAGAGCATCATCTGGTGAGAGGTGGAAACAGAGAGAAAGAAGTGCCAGGCTCTTTTTAATCAGATCTCACGAGAACTAACAGAGAACTCATTCATTATCCCTAGGATGGCATCAAGCCATTTATGAGGGATCCACCCCCATGAACCAAACACCTCTTGCCAGGCCCACCCCCAACACTGGGGATCAAATTTCAACATGAGATTTGGAGGTGACAAATATCCAAACTATATCAGTACCACTCACCCAGGCTACGGAACAGAATGACTGGTGGGAACACTAAAAAAGACAGGGCCCAGCAAAAGAAGAAAAGAGAATTCTGTAAAATGGCTTAGGCCTGGCGATGGCCCCTGGTTTTGATCTGCAATGCATTCTCTTATGATTCCCTAAAACGGGCTTTGGCATGCCTTGGGGACATGTAGTCACAGCTGGAGGAACCCTTGCTGCTCCACTCCCTAAGCCTGAAGACTAAGAAGGTGCAGCAGCCCAGGCTGGATCCCCAACGTCAGCCCAATGTGGGTCCCTCCACCAGCCAGAGTATCTAGATATAGTTAATCATGGTTCAGTTCAGATCTAAATGACCTGCCTGGATCAGATGCTGTTTTCCATCCTTACAGCCACAGATCATTTTCAGATGTCGCCCCCAATCCTTAGGCCTTATCAAGCACTGGACAATAATCGCTCCATGGGCCCTTGTCTAAGCTCACCTCTTACAGGTCAATTTCCTGGGTCACAGTCCAGACTGACTCAGAGATTGCCACACTTTACAAGGAAGGGCTAGAATCGATAGGATCGAATAGATGACTTCTGAGAACATTTCCAGCTCCAAAAAAATGCTCTGAATTTCTCCATCAAATCTGCACAGCCAGCCTCTTAAATCCTCTTCTTCCTTCTCTGAATTCCTTATTTTCAATTCCTCTGCAGTTCTGCTGGAATTGAAATGAAACCTCTTTCTTTCCGCCCAGGCCCCATGAGAAGAGAATATCTATGCTGGAAAATGAGGGTGGGCTATGGAGTAAATGCCAGGCCACCACACATAGAAGCTACTTTGCAAGTAACAGATTACATTTCCATCCACATACCCCTCACTCACGTTCTGGCATAAAGCAGAGAGAGGATTAAAAATGGGAAGCTTCCATAAAATCAGGCAAAATTAATTAGCTGCAATTTCCCTGCTGAGCTGCCAGGTAAATTTCACAGTGCAATCACTGCACGCTCCTTCATTAATGCAGCAATAATGCCTTATATGTCTTCAGTATCCCATTTTCCTCCATGCATGGGCAAGCCTAAGAATTAGGTACTAGCCCAGCTGCCAGGCTTGGCTTGGAATCTGGAGATAATCAAATTTTGTACAGCACTTCCCATAGAAAAACACAATAGCTGTTGTCTTTTTTCTTTTTCTCCCCCAATACTTACCTCTCCAGCTCTGGAAGGCGGTTAGACTCCTCTGCCTGGGCCCACAGTCAAGGTGCTGGTAGGCAGGTGTGGGTCATTGGAAAGGCAGCAGAAAGCAGATGGGAGTCCCTGTTCTGCCTTAATTGACTGTAATTTGGGGCATTTTGCTCAGCCTCCCTGGATCTTAGTTTCCTCACCTATGAAATAGGAACAGTATCACCTACCTTGTGTGCCTCCAGGTATAAGATCACATAAGATTATGGAGGAGGCACTTTGCAAACTCTACAGTGATTTAGTGACAAAGTATCATTAGCCAAAAAAACAGCATGAAGCTGAAGATTCAAATTATGTAGAAATTAGTGCTTGCTCCCCTACCACAGGCACCCACGTCCCAGGCTGAGCCCTGCCTAAGTGTTGAGTCAGCATAAATACTGGCAGCTATGGACGTGGGTGGGTGTCCAGCCCCTATTGCCCACAGCTGATATTCAAGGAAGAACCACGTTATTGCTGAGCTAAGCTTTCTGATGCTGAGCCTTCACCAAAACTTCAGTGCTTACTCATTTACTGCTAATGGCTTATGGTGAGAAACACAGCAATCCTCTAATTAACCAGTAAGGTTTATAAGACAGCTTGCACATGAGCCTGGACAACCTCAAGAAGTGTAACACCATGGTCAAGTCAGAGTTATTATATATGGGGGTTGGAGCCAGGCCGGCTAAAGTTTGAATCCTGGCTCTGCAACTTCACCTTTCTGAAGCTTCCCCACCTTTAAATGGGAATCGTAATCCCTACCTCATTGGGTTGTTGGAATGTGCCTAGCACAATACCTGACACACATTTAGTGCCCAGTTTAGTCCTGTATAGCACCAGCCACATGACATGCACTAAATTGCAGTTTATTGACTGGCTGATTTTCATTTAAGAAAATTAGCCAGGTGCGGTGGCTCACGCCTGTAATCCCAGCAATCTGGGAGGCCGAGGCGGGTGGATCGCAAGGTCCAGGAGATAGAGACCATCCTGGCTAACATGGTGAAACCCTATCTCTACTAAAAATACAAAAAAAATCAGACGGGCGCAGTGGCGGGTGCCTGTAGTCCCAGCTACTCGGGAGGCTGAGGCAGGAGAATGGTGTGAACCCGGGAGGCGGAGCATGCAGTGAGCAGAGATAGCGCCATTGCACCCCAGCCTGGGCGACAGAGTGAGACTCCGCCTCAAAAAAAAAAAAAAAGAAAATTGAAGGTATGGGAAATAAACCTTGGAGGCAAGGTGTGAAAAAAGTAAGTGGATTGTGGTATTTGAATTATACTTAATCGCCCAGAAAGCACAGGAAGAAAAAAAAAAAGGAAAGCTCAGAAAAAGAGCTTGGCCCCCAGTAGCAGCCTGTCACACACAACGAGCAGCAGGGTGAACTGGAAAGAAGACACTGTCCACACCTCCCTGAACACACTGCTGTAAGGAATGCCACTACCTACATGTGGCTCACAGAGCCACAGGTATCAGAAAGGCTTCCCTGTGCCAAATGAAATCATCTCAGTAGCTCCAGCACGGCCCTGGGGCTGCCTTCTGCTGCTGCATAGAGCAATTCTACGTCTGCTTCCAATAGCCCTACAGAAAGCGCCTTCTGTCTTCTCCAAGGGCCTCTCATTCCTTCCTCAGTCCCCAGTGCCCCAGAGAGGCAGTGTTGCCTAGTCCTTAACCAAAGGGCTTTAGAGTCAGATGGACATGCAGTAAATCTCATTTGGCCTTGGGCCAGTTACTTTACCCTCTTAAGACTTAACACCTTTTCTGTAATATGGAGAATTTAGTAGAAAAGATACCTCATAAAGTCTTGTGCATAATGTGAACATCAATCCTAACTCATATTAAGCACTCAGTAAATGCTAGTAATTTTTATAAAATGCAGAATTCAAAGGAGTAGATAGCTGCTGAAGTTTTGTACACAATGCAAGCATAAGTCTTAATGCATATTAAGTGCTCCATTAAACACCAGTAATATTTCTTCCTTTCAAACTCTCTGGTACTTATGATTCTGACACCTTTACCCATTCTGGTATTGTACCATAATGATCTATCTCTATATATATCAAAGACATGAAAGGGTTTAGTTTCCTCCTAAGTCACTGGCTGCTACCACTCAGTGTGCTTTGCTGACTCGGGCTCTCTATGCCTCTTCTAAATGGTACAGTGTCCAGGCTTTGTCTTCAAGCCTCCTCTACCTACCCCTGGATTTCAATAATATCCTCATGTCTAAGGCTCCCAACCATTTTAGTTCTAGCTCAGACATTTCCATGGAACTCCAGACTCATATACCCAACAGTCTACTTGACATCTCAATTTGGATGTTGTGTAGTGAACAATTTAACCTTGCCCAACAAGAGGTCTGGTCTTTGCCCTTGGTTTCTGGGAGGTCATCTGTAACTACTTGGAATGTCATGCCTGACAGAAGCAGGACTCCCCCAGAAAGGATCACATCCTCAAAATAAGCTGTCCCTTGCTGGTTCACTGGATCCTTTCTGCTTCTAGCATGCAGCACTGTCTGTGTTGAGTTAGGAGCCACGTCAGCTGAGCGGCTCCTCTTAGGCAGGCTGGATGCTGAGCACACTTCAGCCATCATCTCGTGCACCTGCTGCATGGAACGGGGGAGGGGGGGCAGAGCACTGACTCCCGCCAGGAGATGGGCTTACTGTTCACGGCAAAGTCTAAAAACGGTTTGGTGGGCTTAGTTCCTGCCTAGGCAAGGGTCAGAGGTGAGAGCTGATCAGGGTAGTGGAACACACTGCTGACTGAGGAGTTCTTACTAAACAAAGAGAGAGCAAAATTAAAGCCATGGCCTGCCTTCCTCTTCACCCCTCTGTCCTCAAGGCCTGATGTCAAGATCCAAAAGCTTCCATAAGGTGAGCAAAGAACCTGCAGCCACTCAAGACTTGGTCCTGCAGACAGGCCTGGATCCAATGTCCCTGGAAGATGGGAGGCTGCATACTTCAGGGGCATGGCCTACCTTCTACTCACTCACTAGGAAGAGACAGACGGGAGAAGCCAGCAGGCCCTGCATGCCAATTAGGAACAGCTGGAATGAAACCAGGTCAGGATAGGAATTGACAACAGCCACCTTGAATCCTCCCATCACCCCCCCACCTGCTCAGAAATATCTGAGCCCTGAGGGATTCCCTTCCATACAGGTAGCAGAGAGAAGGCCTATACAATGATGGAATAAAAGGCAACTCAAAAGATATTCCCTTTAGGAATAAAGGTAGCTGGAAAAGAATGAAAGAAAGAGATCTTTTTATTGCAGCGTTTTTTTCTTCTCTTATAAATCATTGTACCTGAAAGGTCACTCTGTGAGGTTGATGGCTTTCCTAAGAATGTGCTTTCTTTCTCTTCCCAATCATGGGGAGTGTGTGTCACAAGACAGAGAGGCCGATGTGGTCGCTACTCACAAAATCTTAAATGGTGACCATGTGAATAGCTCAAAGGAAACTTTCCTAGGCTCTGAAGTTCTCACCTTTTCAAAAATTGAACTGACGTGTTGCTCTGCTTTCAGGCGTCCCTCGCCAATTCTGTCTTTTGAAAAGAACTACGATATGGTTTGGCTCTGTGTCCCCACCCCGATCTCATGTGGAACTGTAATCCCCAGTGCTGGGGGAGAGACCTGGTAGGAGGTGATTGGATCACGGGGGTGGTTTCTAAGGGTTTAGCATCATCACCCTAGTGCTGTCTTATGGTAGAGTTCTCACAAGATCTGGCTGTTTAAAGGTGTTTAGCACCTTCTCTCTCCCTCTTGCTCTCTCTCTCTCTCTCTCCTGCTCCACCATGGTAAGACATGCTTCTTCCCCTTTGCCTTCCACCATGATTGTAAGTTTCCTGAGGCCTCCCCAACCATGCAGAACTGTGAGTCAATTAAACCTCTTTTCTTTATAAATTACCCAGTCTCATGTAGTTCTTTATAGCAGTGTGAGAACAAACGAATACAAATCCTGAGTGAGAGGCCGATTTTCTAGAGCATCTCAGGAGGCAGTGATTCTGGATCATCCATCCACATGCTCATCCTGTATCCACCCACCCATCTATCCATTCGTTCTTCCATCCACCTATCCATCCACCCACCCATGCATTTATCCATCCATCTACCCTTCCATCCATCCATCCATCCACCCACCCATGCATTTATCCATCCATCTACCCTTCCATCCATCCATCCATCCACCCACCCATGCATTTATCCATCCATCTACCCTTCCATCCATCCATCCATCCATTCCGGTATTCATCTGTTCTTGTGACAAAGATTGCCTTAGTGCCAGGCTCTGTCCTGTAAAGTGGGGATACGGCAGAAAACTCATAGACGTAATCCCTGGCATTATGGAACTGGCATTCAAAGTGGGCAAAAAGAAGTAAGCTAGCGTAGTAGAATGATTTGTTAGAAATGTACTATAACCTGGATGTGAAACAGCTGTGTTTTATTCCTCCTCAAATACAGCCAGAACTTTTGGTCCCAAAGGCATGGGCTTCCCTTACTTGCTAGGTGAGTATGTGAGTGGTGCCATGCTGGTCACTGAGGGCCACCCTTTAGACACTGTTTTCAGCCTGCACAGGTTTTTAAAGACACTGGATCTGTGCAGGTGGGAGACTTGGCATCCTGTGTTGATGTTAGCCACTTGCTTTCTGCAGACAGCTGGGTCCGTGAAACTTCTCTATGCCTAATGAAGAGGAATTGGGCTGGCAGCAGCTCGCAACCTTGGCTGCAGATCAGAATCACCTGGAACTTTTAAGTCTCTATGCCTAGCCTGCACCCAGACCAATTAAATCAGGAAATCTAGACGTGACACTCAGCAGTTCTTAAAGTGCCCCAGGTGAATCCAATGGGAACAGCTAGTCAAAGGTGAAGAGTTTGCAGCTTTGAATGCTGCAGATTGAAGAAAAGTGTTGTTTCCAGATCAGTTGCAGGAGGAGAAGGGTTTGGGTTTCTGCTCCTAGTTGTAACCAGAACCCGCTTCAGGCCCAACACTCCAAGGATGGCAAGGTCTCAGAACAAAGGAACAAAGCTTTTTTAGCCCGAGCTGCAGGCAGAGGAAAAGGCTGCTGCATGGGGCTTCAGGGTAGCCTTCTCGAGGAAGCCATGCCCTTAACAGGCAGAGCAAGGAGAGGAAAGAGGCAGTCAACATGGATCCTGTGAGCCTCAGAGCTCTTGTTTAGGGAGAGGCCAGAAGCGACCAGACCTGGCTTCCTCACGAGCTGAATCTCAGAGCTAGATTGTGTATCATTTAGAAAGAATAAAAAATATGTTACTTTTTGTGCCTTAAGCATCATGTAAGGACTTCATACCTTTTCCCCACTCAGCGGTCACACAGCGGGGCAGTGCTGTGAGGGAGAGAGGCCGAGCTGGCTAGTACCTCTCTCCTCCTACCATGGCCCCTCTGCCACCTATACCTGCCTTGCTCAGCTCCCAGCCATGCCACACCCTCCCCCTGACAGGACATATCCTCTGGGCAAGGGCTGGCAATGATACAGAGGCCTCCATGAGGACCCCCAGGGACAGGGACACTTTCACCTTCCCTGGGAAGTGATAGGTTGGGACCCTGGGCTCCAGGCAGCCCCATCGTCTCAGGGCCATAAGAGCTCTTCCTCATACTATGACTCCCAGGAGTAGTGATGCTTCCTCAGGCTCACTCCCTCCTACATTCTTGCCCCTTGCCCATCCCATCCCAGAACAAGGAATGTGAATGCTTCTGAACTACTTGTCCAGGCCCTCTTTCTTCTGCAAACAGGCCTCTATCCCATCCCTCTGAATTTCTCCTCTTGGCAGCAAGTCCCACACCCCAGTTTTCTCCTGAAGCAGATGGCTTTAAGAACCTTTCCTTGCTTTCTATTGGGACTACTGACTGTATTATATAGAAATAAAATATTGTGAGCTTGTTCTCCCTGTTGGCACAGCCAACAAGGACCAGCCAGCAGCTTTGTAAATGGCTCCATTAAATCCCAGCTCTGTAGTGGGGCAAAGACTCCCATAGCCCAGTGCTTCTCAGCCTCAGCTACAATCATTATCACCTCAACAGGTTTGAAAATGTGAGATGCCTGGGCCCCCACTCCCCAGAGATTGTTTTAATTAGTCTTTAATTAGTCTGGAGGAGGTACAGAGAGCTCACCATCAGGCTTGAGTTTTAAGCCCTCCCAGATGGTGCTAACGTGTGGCCAGTGTTGACAGCCACTGCAGTGGAGCCCACCAGGGTCTAATTTGCCAAAAGTCTTGCCTCGTTATTCAAGGCAGCTTCTCTGAAGGACCATGGTCAGGGATGGGACAAGATGAAATAAAGCCTTGTCACTTATTACCCTCCAGGGGGTCTGCAGGTTGCTGCCTGGTGCTCCCACTGCCTCCAAATTCCCCTCCAGGTGGCACAGGCACTGCTGGGGCCACCCTCTGTCGATGAAAAGACATATTCCAAGATAACTTGTGTTTGCCTGGTGAACTTGGTGGACCTCTCAATCAGTGAACTTTTTCTGAGCACACAGGATGTAGGGAGTGAAGTTGACATCAGACCCAGTTCTGGCCCTTCCTCAAAGAGTCTCTTGTCCAACTGGAGAGATAAGCATATGACCCAGGGCTGACCTGTGAGCAATGGCCTGGGAATACAGGGGACGTTCAGGGAAGGGAATGGACAGAGTGTGCTGCACTGGAGACAGCAAGATCAGAGTCCTGACTGGCTCAAGGGAATATGGAAGAGGAAGGAGTGAGGGAGGGCGTCCTGAAAAGGGCCCTTAGGAAAGCCTAAGGGCAAGAAAATGTGTAACTGTATGAGGAAAAGAAGATGGGAAAGATGGAGAGAGAAAAATGGTTTCGTGGTCCGTCCCCTTCCCACTAACCCTGCTGCCACCCCCTTAACTAAGGTCCCTGTCACCTAATCCCTGGGGTTGTGCATCTGCCGCCTCCTTCCTGTCTAACCCCTACAGCTAAGGAAGGGGAGTAGAGGGTGACACCCATTTGCTGGAGCATAATCCAAACTATCACCCATCGCATTATCACAGTCAACCATCTTAAGAACTCCTCAGTACCGACTAATTTTTAGACCACGCACAAATGCCCCGACATGGTTCACAGGTGATCTTTTTATAGTCGGTTTGTTTAAATCAGGATCCAAACAATGTCCACACATTGCACTCAGTGACCTGTCTCTTAAGTTTTTTTTCACCTAAAAGTTACTGCCCCACCTCACCCCCCCTTTTTCCATGCCATTTCATTTATGAAAAAGTGGAGTCATTTGTCATATAAAGTTGTTCAAGTAAATTAAAATGGGGGCCAAGCCTGAAGAATCCCTGCGGAGACAAAACCAGTTAGGCCTTATAAGTGACTCTAACCTTGCTTGATTTGCAAATACAAGCAAAATTTAACTTGGGCTATTTCTTGTAAATGCCTACATGAAAGAAAAACAAAACTGAAGCTCAACGCATCAGAAACAGCCAAAAACTTAACAATTGTTATGAGGGACTTTCCAGTGGGATAGACCAAACAAGGCAACCGTCCAACTAACCCATCAAACATTTTCTTGGCTTTACTTCCATGTGCCTGTGAAAGCCTCTCCCTTGGTGGAGCTGCCCAGAACCACTTCTGGTTTGAAGCTGCCTAATTCATGAATCATTATTTGCTCAAATAAACTCTAAAAAATTTTATTGTGCCTCAGTTTACCTTTTTAACAGACTTTTCCTCATTCTGAGTTTGGCTCACTACATCCTTTAATGAGGTTTAATTTAAAAAAAATAAAATAAAAACTTAGATAATAGGCCAGGCATGTTGGCTCACACTTGTAATCCCAGTACTTAGGAAGGCTGAGGCGGGCAGATTGCTTGAGCCCAAGATTTTGAGACCAGCCTGGGCCATCTCTACCAAAAGAAATACAAAAGTTAGCAGGGCATGGTGGCACATACTTGGTAGTCCCAGCTACTCAGAGGGACTGAGGTGGGAGGATCATCTGAGCCCAGGAAGTTGAGGCTGCAGTGAGCTGAGATCGCACCACTGCACTCCAGCCTGGGCAACAGTGAGACCTCGTCTCAAAAAAAAAAAAAAAAAAAACTTGGAGACTCACAGGCAGGGAGACCTACCTGAGACATATCCTTGAGAGGAATAGAATAAACAAAACATTAGCTTCGTTTTCTTATGCTGATCCTCAACTTGTGGTTTGAAGTAAGAGGATGCAGCTATGTCTGTTCCAAGCGGACTTTGGGAATGTTCCAGACTTTCAGAATGTGGCAAGAAGAGTAGTGAATGAGAACAAAGGACACATCAGAGAGGAGGGAAATAACACTGAGGTTTGAACCAGCTCAGGAGAGGTGAAAAAAACTTACACGTTAAAGAGGATTTTCCAGTCACCCATCCCTCTGCAGCCTTTCCTGGGTAAAGTCAAAGCCTGGCACAGCCACAGCCAATGGCCTGCACTGCCCCCTGCAGGCAGAAATCCTTCAGCAGTGACGATGGACTTCCCCTGGTTCCCCGCACAGCTTTGCAGGGAGCAAGCCTGTCGTGGGAATGGTTTCCAGAACTCCTCCCCAGGCCACTCACCTGACACCCTCGCCTGCAGGTACAGGACCACCAGTTCTGTCGCCCTAGTAACGTGTCCCACTGTACCTGGCACCAGAAGTAAATGGGAATGGAGGGGAAAAAAGGCTTAGAATATACAGAGCCAGAAGTTAAATCTGTGAAAAAGTCTTTAAGTCATCAAATATATACAATTAATTCCACAATCTGGAATTCTCACTGGCATTTAGTCAAAATGGAAGTTCTCGACTCTCAAGAATATATTCAAGAACACAGAGTATTCAGTTGTAAATGCAACAATTTTTTCTTTGTTGATGGGAATTGGGTGAAATATGATCTTTCAGATTTGCTGTTTGAAAAGTACAATCCTGTAGCAACACTACAAACAATGAGTAGTCAGTATCTGAAGTTGTATGGCTTCAGAATCGCATACAACGATCAATAATAAAACAAAAGTTTATCAACTCAGAGAAAAGGTTGGCTTATCTTTTTAATTTTTTATATGAAAAATATTATAAAATTGCAATATATGAAGAGATGACTACAGCATATGAAGCCAAAAAAAAAAGAAAAAGAAAAACTGTAGGAAGATGAAAGTTCTTATAGAGATGTGTTAGGAAGTTATTTTGTAAAAAATACTATGTCATCATTCTGGGTTTGGGGATGTTTGTGGTATTTGGCGCTTGTTCAGTTTGTGTTTTGTGTTTTCTTTTCATATTTTAAATAAATGTTCACTTTTACACCAAAAAAAGAAAACTTAAGTAGAAAAAATGGAAATTATAAAATAGACGAATTAAGGAGTGATAATTAGCTTTGCACAGTTTGATTTAACAAAAAAAAAATCTTTTAAGTAGAGAGCGTTCTCCTAGGACATTTTAATTATGACTTCATAGACTGTTACTGCTTGAAAAGAACTTCGAGGTGATCTTATGCACTTTATGTCTCAGACAGCCCAGGGAACTAGGGCTGAGAAAAAGAACCAAGTCCCAAAGTCCCGCTGTGAGTTACTAGCACAACCAAAATTAGAAGCTAGGCCCCTGCCTCCCGACCACACGCACCTGCCTCCCGACCACACGCACCTGCCTCCCAGGGCTGGTTTGCAGCCGGTAGAGAGGAGCATGGGCTTTTCCCAGGGATTAGATCCACCACTTACTCTGAAACACACACATTGCCAAAAGCTTTTCTCCACCTCTGCGCCACAGCTCTGTAAAGCCGGGTGCTCCACACGGAGCAAACTGAGAGCCAGGCTTTTCCTTCCCAGCGTTGTTCTTAATCCGTCCACCGCACCCTCCTTACAGGCAGGAAGCTGAACTTCCCAGCTTTCTTCCTGCTGCTCGAGAGGCTGCCGTGGGAGATGCTGCGGGTGCCCCCTGCTGGCCAAACGGAATATCACAGTATCACAGGCCTGGCCGCCCCTCCTTTTTAGATAGACATAGATAGATTAGATAGATTAGATAGATTAGATAGATGATAGATAGATAGATAGATAGATAGATAGATAGATAGATAGATAGATAGATAGATAGATAGATAGATAGATAGATAGATAGATAGATAGACAGATAGATAAGATAGATAGATAGACAGATAGATAGAGATATATAGACAGATAGATGATAGATAGATAAGATAGATAGATAGATAGATGAATGATAGATAGAGATTGATTGATTGATTGATTGAATTTGGGCCAGTCCCCAGTGGTTGAAGATCCTTAGGTAAGATAGGGGACTAAAATGGGACAACTCTCCACACTAGAGGGCAAAGGAAAGGTTCCATGAGAGTCCCGTTCATGCTCAATTGAGATTATGGCAATCAGGATTCCATCCACAAGATCTTGAAAGGACAAAGCTGAGGCTGTGCAGCCCAGAACAGTGCCTTGAAATTTCACGTGCATAGACATCACCTGGGAATCTGGTGAAAATCCAGATTCTGGTAAGCTAGGCCTAGGGGACAGCCTAGGATCCTGCATTTCTAACAAGCCCCTAGGCGATGCTGCTGGTCCAAGCACAAGACTTGGAGTAGCAAGATTCTAGATGGAAGTGCGTGGACTTTGGAGTCAGACCAAATTGTGTGAACCTCAATTTTTCCACTTGCTAGCTGTGTGGTTCCAGACAAGTTACTTAAATATACTGACCCTTGAATTCCACATATGAAAATGGGCATGATCCCACCTACCTCACTGCACTTTTGTGTGGACTGTATAGATAGCATATAAAGGTGCCTTGTGTGGTATCTGGCATGTAGTGGACATTCAGTATGTGGTGACTGTCACCATCATATGGATTTTTCCCAATAGGTTCATGGCTTCAGCAACTCACTGCCAGTGGAGACTAGATATGGATACTGATTTACACAAAAGTGTAAATCACAGCGTCTCAAGCTTATGGATGTCATAGTTTCATTTATTAGTCCCTGGCTGCCAAGGTTGGACCCACCTTTAGCTGCAAACCCAGAGGCTTACAGTCAGTTTAGAGCTGAATCCTTAGCAGCGGTTTCAGTCATCCCTGATGAATGCACATCTTCTCTCACATCCAAACTAGAAAGACACAGAAGAAATAAGATTGATGCCTTGTCACCACAATGGAGGTGAGCTGTGATTCACATGTGTGCTGGGCAGACAATGAAACAAGACCTGCAGATAAATCATCTAAGAGCACATAGGGAAAGACTGGATGCTGTGGAGCCGGAGGGTCTGGGTTCATGCCTAGCATCAGTATTCTGTAACTGAGCAACCTCAACAAGTTTGGTAAGCTATTTGAGCCTCAGTTTCCTCATCTGTAAAGTGAGATGATGATGATAATACATCCAGATTAGACACAGAATGTGAAGTGCTTTGAAAATGATCATCCCCCTTCCCTTGGCTCCTCTTGTGTGAGAGAGCTTGGAATTTAAGATAAATGGAGACCCTTTCTCTACTGTTAGCTCTGTATCCATGGATCCAGGAAGTTAGAGGCAGCAGATGTTACAGAAATGTCCATTTGTAAATAAAACAGAGTGCAATGTATTACACAGTCAAAGAGTTCAGGTCTGTAATGTTGAAGGCCTATGTCCACATCTGGATGACATTTTGAAGCAAAGAGTGACTGAAACAACCTAGGTCCCATCTCCATATTAGAGTGCATACAATCCTTCTGTACTGGCTGCCAGCCCTCTCCAGCTCACCCCTGACTCCAACCCCAGTAATGCCAAACTCCTGCAGCTCCCCAAGAGGGTGCCTTTTCACAACTCTGTGCCTGTTCACATGCCACTCACTTTCCCCCTTCCTCAATCCTCGCCAAACTTGTGGCTCGAGGACTAGGCATTTTGTTGCAACAGAAAGAGGAAGGCCGAGAAAGAACTCACAGTATTACCGGAAAGGCTAGAGGAAGCAGCTAGATAGGTGGACGGGATGAAGAAAAGCACAGTCAGAACCACAAGCAAGACTATAGCGCAGAACCCTCCAGGGATGAACCCTCTGCCACCACCTCCAAGCACCTGAAGCCAGCAGTGTATGCACTGCCAATGCCACGGCCCTGCAGGCTGAGCCTGCTCCTGCGCTGCCATCATCAGCAATGCTCCATGAGCATCACGGTAGAACCAAGCCTTCCCTGACACACCTTCCTCCGTGTGTCACACACACACGAGTCCTTGAACTGTTCTCCCAGCACCCCTTAAACTTAATCACATGGTTTCGTATTTTTCTAAATTTCTATGACTGCCTCAGGACAAACCTCCCCAAAGCCGACCTTGAGAGGAGGAGTCATGTCACACACATGTGATTTATGAAGGACATTCTCCCAGGGAAGATGGTGAGGGAGCTGGGGGTGGGGAAGTGGGTGGGACAAGAAGAGGAGGAAGCCAAGCCAGGGAATGATCTCAGGCAAAACCGAAGCAGAAGGTGTCTTCAGACTGACCCCCAGGGGAACTCAAGAGGGTAAGCTATGCCTCAGCATTGTCCCAACCCAAGGCAAGTATCTGGGCTTCCAGACCCCGTACCTGAATGGCCTGTCTTCATGGCAGCCAGGGCTGGAGAAGGAGGGTGGAAACATAAACTCTGAGACACCTCCTTGCAAAGTGACTCCATTGCCCTAGAACAGTCCTCTGAAGAGGAGCAGCAGCCGTGGGCTATTGAAGGTGCCATGTCAGTAGCAGCAAGGGCAAAACAGGCTCCTGGGGATGGGGCAGAGCCATGAGGCTGTCTGCTCCCATAAGCCCACTAGACCCCACCAGCGCTGCCTGTGTGTCTAATTCACCTCTATGTTCCTGGCACCCAGCACTGGGCAGGAGCTTAGCAGGCCACCAGAAAGTGTCCCAAAAGTGAATAAAAGCTGTCTAGGTGGAGCATATGGTTTTCAGGGTGTAAAATGAAGGAAACGGAACAATGACAGACCCGAACGGCGGGAAACCAGGCAAGGGTAAGGGCATTCCTATCTGGGTTTACATTCTCTTCATTATTGACAAGTTCTGACCAGTGTGTCTGAGGTCAGAGGCTCCCTGTGATTAGAAAGGATCTGGTGGAGTCTCCTGTCCCTGCTCAATGAACTCTCATCTCCAGAGCAGTGAACACGCTTTTGGATTTCTCAGACACAGCAGCGCTACATCTCATCCCTCTGGGAAGAGGATTGAAGCTGGAGCTAATGCGAGTGACTTTCAGAAGTCACATAAAACACCCAAAGGACACGGGCGAGTGGCTGCAGTGGCTCACTTCTCCGCACCTGCCAGCAAGTGGAAGGCAGGACTGGACAGACTCATAAGCCGCTGACAGATGCACCTTCAGGGACAGCGCCAGAGGAATTCATCCAGGCAGCCTCTGGAGGGAGGGCTAATTTTAGTCCCGTGCCTTGGAATTGGCCAAACCCAGAGAAAGCGCAGAACCTGGAGGCAATTTCCCACTCCCATTTTAGACTGAAGAAGCAGAGTGGAGGGATTTGGCAAAGATCTGTCTGGGGATGCTAAAATGTTCTGAGTCCTTTCAGTCTGAGGCATAGAGGGTGGCTTAGGAGTGTGACAGACCATCAATAGAGGGGTCCACCAAGCAAGGCCCTCCTGTAGGTCACCATGATCAGTCGTGCCATCTGTAGTTCAGTGCTTACCACCAGCATTGGCCTCTGGAGTTGAGGACTGCTCTAGTGGTGAATTGTAGGTGGCAACTCAGCTAGGCCCTGGTACTGAGAAATGTGAAAATTGATTCTGGATGTTTCTGTGCAGGTGTTTCTGGATGATATTAACATTTAAATAGATGGACCTTGAGTTAAACAGATCACCTTGCATCATATGGGTAGGCCTCATTGGCTCAGGTGAAGACCTGGATAGAACAAAAGACTAACTTCCCTGGAGCAAGAGAGAATCTGCAGCAGAGGCCTGCGGACTGGACTGCAACATCAGCATCTCCCTGCATCTCCAGACACACACACACACACACAGACACACACAGACACTCACACACGGAGACACACACACACAGACACACACACACAGACACGCACACACAGAGACACTCATGCAGACACACACACACAGACACGCACACACAGAGACACACACGGAGACACACAGACACAGAGACTCACACATGGAGACACACAGACACAGACACACACATATGGAGACACTCACACAGACACACAGACACACACAGACACAGAGACACTCACACATGGAGACACAGAGACACAGACACACAGACACACACAGACAGAAACACACACACAGAGACACACAGATACAGACACACAGACACACAGACACAGAGACACACAGACACAGACACACACACACACACAAACACTCACACAGACACACAGACACGGAGACATTCAGACACACACAGACACAGACACACACAGAGACACTCAAAGACACACAGAGACACACAGACACACACAACAGAGACACACATAGATACGGACACACACACACGGAGACACATATATACAGAGACACACAGACACAGACACACACACAGACACACACACACAGAGACACACAGACACAGAGACACTCACACAGACACACACAGACACAGACACACACACAGAGACACTCACACAGACACAAACACAGACACAGACACACATACAGAGATGCTCACACAGACACAGACACACACCAGAGACTCTCACACAGACACAGAGACACACACACAGAGACACAAAGACACAGACACAGGCACACACACAGAGACACACAGACACAGTCACACTCACACAGACACACACAGAGACACTCACACACACACACAGACACACACACAGAAAGACATACACAGACAGAGATACACACAGAGAACACACACAGAAAGACACACTCCAGCCTGACGGCCCACCCTGGGTTAGCTTCCATAGTCACGTGAGTCAATTGCATAAGTAAATCTCTTGTATAGGTGTATCTGTCTGTACATATGTGTGCATATGTTTACACACCCCCCCATTGGTTCTGGTTCTCTGGAGAACCTTAATACACTACTATCAACAAAATCCCCAGCCCCTGCTGCCTGGAGACCACAAGACCTGGGCCTGGCCACTTGAACAGCCAGCAATGTCAGAGAGGCAGATGCAGGTTGGTGGGTCGGATCCCACGTGATAGAACACCCGGCTGGAGGTGTTAGAGGTTTCTAATGTGGCTCACCAGGCAGAGGACTGTGCCAAGGACTCTTGGGGAGGCCCCAACAAGTGAAGAGCCTGACAGAGAGACCAGGTACAGCACATTTCCAGAGCCTGTGGCCAGGATGATGCTGGTGTCAAAGAGCCAGAGGATACACACCTGGCAGGATGGAGTCAGAAGAGGCAGGCACAGAGGCCATCTAGGTGATGTCTAGCGGAAGTCTAGCCTGGAAGGAACCTGGTAGGAACCTGTCCAGTAGCAACCTGCTACTGATGCCACTAGCAGGTCTTCCTATCCTGGCACTGTGGGTGACCAGCAAGGTGTCCTACTCACTTTGGGCACAAGCTGCCTCTCAGAGGAAGGCTCAATACCAGCAGGGCTATGGCCATGGGCTGAGGTCTTCCATCCCTCAGCTTGCTCTCTTTCCAAGGGCTCTTATTACTTTCAATGCATTAACACATCATGGTTTCACAAAGTGCAGTGATGGCTGCAAAGGACACTCAGAGAAACTGAGAGCCCAAAACCCCAGAGGCTCGTGGAGAGCAGGCCTTGTGAGGAGGTGCCACCATGCTCTGAATGTTTTGGGTCCTTGACCAGCAATCAAGCCAAAGGGCCAAGATGCTTTCCAGAGGGCTCTGGTCCTCCAGAACACAGACAGCCCACGGTCACAGTGGGAGAGGGGACGGTGCTACAAGGACACAGAAAGGGTGGGAGGCGAGAGCAGGCAGGGCTCCAGGAGGGGCCTGGGAAGAGGGGATGAGAAACACTGGAGCCAGTGCAGTGCTAGTGACAGCCCTGCAGGCCAAGGACTAAATCAGGGACTTGAGGGACTCAGAACAATTCCCCAGGACCCTAGGCTGTCAGCAAGGGCAAGGCAGGACCAGGGGACAGGCTGGGTGACGACAGGAAGAGGAGGGGCCTTGTCTGCTGCTCCACTGGGCCTGTTCTGGCACGCGCACACACACACAGACACAGACACACACAGACACAGACACACAGACACACATGGAGACACTCATACAGACACAGGCACACAGACACAGACACACACACATGGAGACACTCATACAGACACAGGCACACAGACACAGACACACACACATGGAGACACTCATACAGACACAGATACACAGACACTCACACAGACACAGACACACAGAAACACCCACACACAGACACACACAGACACACACACAGAAACACCCACACAGACACAGACACACACAGAAACACACACACAGAGTTACAGATACACACAGAGAACACACACAGATGCACACAGATATACAGAGAAACACACAGAGGACACACACACAGATACATACAGAGACACACACATACACAGAGACATACACACAGGCACAGATACACAAACACATAGAGACACATAGACATACACACAGGCACAGACACACAAACACATAAAGACATACAGACATACACACAGGCACAGATACACAGACATACACACAGATACACACACATCGACACATACAGATACAAACACACAGGCACAGATACACACACAAACACACAGACATGCCTACATAGATACACACACAGGCACACACAGATACACACAGAGAACACACACTGACACACAGACACACAGATATACACAAAGAACACACACACAGACATACACACAGGCACAGATACACAAACACATAGACACACAGACATACACACAGGCACAGATAGACACACAGACACACACAGACACTCAGAGAGACACACAAACAAATCCACAAAAACACACAGACACACAGATATACAAACACACAGATACACACACAAACACATACAGAGATACACAGACACACAGACACACAGATATACACAGACACAGATACATACACAGACACACACAGATAGACACACACAGGCACACTGATACACACAGACATATACACACATACACACAGCCACAGATATGCACACAAGCACACATACAGACACACAGCACACACAGATATATACACACAGGCAGACAGACACAGATACACACAGAGACAGACACACACAGACATGGAGAGAGAGACACACACAAACACAAACACGGACACACGCATACTTCCTAATTTTTGCCCAAGACCTCCCCCGTTCAGAAATCTAGACATGAAGCACGCATCAGGAATGTTTTTACAAGGAGACTAGAGAACCTGTGGATCAAATTCTTACCTTTTTGAAGTTTTTCTCAAACCTTTTTTTTAACCATAGAAAATTTCTAACATATACACACGTAGAAGTAAGTGTCATGAACCCCCAAGTACCCATCGCCCAGCTTCACAATTACCAATGCACAGTTGGGCTTTTAGTTCAAAGGCTGTAGTCCAAGTGTAAGTGACCTGTTTAGAAGACCACAAATTAGAAGAAACCAGTTCACCCTTGCCCACTGCAACTCTTGGGCTAGAAAGAGACCCTCCAAGTTGGCAAATGAAAAAGAACTGGAGAAGAGAACAAGATCGTTATATTCTGCTGTACAGTGCCAAAAGGAGCCTGCACCTGGAGCCCTGCAGGCTGAGCCCTGAGAAGGGCATGCACGCCCAGCTTGGCCGGGGTCTGAGGGTAGACAGCAAGCCTTCCCAAATCCCCCACATCAAAGCAGAGGAGGGAAGCCCACGTGGAGGTACCCAAGGTACCTGTTCTCCCAAGTCAGTTCCCATACATCTGGATGGAGACAATCCAGAAAGAAGACAAGCCCTTTCCCGGATGTCTTTGAAAGAGAGCACACCTGGAGGGTTTTGAAGCTGCAACGAGACTATGGGCTGGTACTGTGTGAATCCTATGGCTGAGAGCTATAGGGGGAACCCTCTGTCAGGGTTCATCAGGGAAGCAGGACAGAACCCTAGGATCACTGGATGGTGAGTAGGATAGAACATCTCCTGAAAGGCAGACACCTAGCCAGCTCCATCACAGGCCAGGATAAGTTGTGAGTCCCCTCCAGTGAAGTAAATCCACTTTAGGAAGAAGAGGGAGTAATGAATTGGCTGACGTTAACCTGAAATAACCAAATTTTATTTTCAGCAAAATGGGAAATTGGTATAAATTGGGTTCAAAAATCAATTGCATTTCTTGCACAGCTTCCATAGTTATGATGATTAAATGCCATAATCCTCACAAAGACATCACCCTATTCTCACTATCCAGTGCCCCACAGAAGAGGGCACTTAACCTTGGAAACATAGACACCCTACTTCCTTAAAATACACCAATGCAGAGGCCCACCCCATATCAATGGTATCACCATCTCTTGAGTCAGAACATTGTTGTTTGTTTGTTTGTTTGGATTATTCTAATGTGAGTATAACTGGAAACTGCTTTAGATCTTCCTGTTCACACCTGACATGTAATCCAGCAATGTACCGGCTACACAGACAAAGCAGACAACTGAGGATCTTTTACCTCTTTGCGAAATTGTTTTCTATCCTTCTGTTCTTGCAAAGTTTCAAATGCAGCAATATTGGACTCAGCCTGAAACCCCAACTATAGTTAAAGTTCACCTCTCCCTTCTAATTTGCCAGAAATCACCTTAGTAGTTTCATCTCATGCTCCAATTAGCCAGTTAGGAAATGACAACAGTCATTTTGAATGGCTATCCCCTACTTCTGCAGAAACCATAAAACAACTACATGGAGAAACTGGACAGCTTTCTGGTAGGTGAAACCCAAAGCCTACATGTTCTCCTAGCAGCAGAGCCCCAACTTCCAGCCTGGATGGACTCGGGCAGGGACCATGAACTACAGGTTCAGTTAAAGAACCACTAGGGAGGCCAAGACAAGAGAGCTCAGAGTGTGCTGACTTCAACTGTGTCCTTTTCTGAGGAATCTCACAAGTCTGTTGTTTACTTCGTCTTTAGAGACACCAAAAAGGAAAGAGTCTACTCACTCCATAGGGAGAGTGGGGGAAGCTGGAAGAAACGGAGTCAATCTTTAATTAGAGACTATTCAAATGATCACAGCTAGAACAGAAACGTACCAAAAATGAGTTCATTGCTAAAAATGAAACCAAATGGGATACAAAGAAATGCATCAAAAGCAACATATCAAAGGGTGTCATAAAGGATGAGGTAGCATGTCATCCCAGGGTTCAGTGACCACTGCCGTATCTGTCTCCCCAGGTATGGAGGGAAAGGTGAGGGACACCTCGTGGTGGGGTCACGTAGACTCCACAGCAAAGTTTAAATGCTGGAGGTTTGGTGTGAGCTATGGCTTCTGCCTTCAAAGCAAGAGAAAGAGGCACATTAACTGATGTTCTGAGGAGACCTGGAAAGGTGATTGTGGTGGATGAAACAGGAGAATAGGCAGAGACACAACCTCTGAGTATCTGAGAGGACTCAAGTTTGGCAAGACAAGTTGGGACGCTGTGTTATTACGATATGATAAGAAATATGTATTTGGTCTCTGCCCCCAGTTCCTGAGACAGTGCTCCTAAACCTTTGTAGACAGTGATGCTAGGAGAATCTTTTCTCTAATATTTGGTATCTGATGAGGGTTCCTGACACAGAGCTCCAAAGACCTTTGTAATTTCCTGGATGATAGGAGTACCTTTTGTTCTAACTCTTGGTGGGTTCCTGGCCTCAGCATGGGGGCTGGTTGCCAGCAGAACCCACCATGTGATTAGAGGGTTGGAAATTTCAGTCCAACCTCTCAACCTCTGGGGAGGGAGAGGGGTTAAATATTGAGTTGATCACCAACGGCCAATGATGTAATCAATTCATGCCTATGTAATGAAGCCTCCATAAAAATCCAAAAGGACAAGGTTCAAAGAGCTCCTGGAGTGATTAACACATGGAGGTACCTGGAGGGTGGAGCACCCAGAGAGGGCAGGGAATCTCCATGCCCCTTCCCACATATCTTACTCTGTGCATCTCTTCCATTTGGCTGTTCATCAAGTACTTTATGATAAACTAGTAAGGAAGCGTTTCCCTGAGGTCTATGAGCTCAACCCAAGGAGAGCATCATAGAAACCCTGACTTATAGCTGGTTGGTCTGAAGTACAGGCAACAACCTGGGGTCTTGTGACTGGCATCTCTGCAGTGGAGGCAGTATTGTGGGGCTGAGCCCTTAACCTGCAGAGTCTGACTCTAATTCCAGGCAGTGTCAGAATTGAATCAAATTATAGGATATCCAGCTGGTGTCTGCTGGAGAATTGGTTGTTGGTGGGGAAAAATATCCCACACCTTTTGTTGATCAGAGGTCAAGCGTTCAGTGCTATGTGTTCTATGTGAGTAGGAACAACTGGGGTTTTTTGCATTTCTTACAGAATCACCATAGGACTAAGCTCGCCGCCCCCTGCCCCCCACCCGCCAACAAGATGCACTGTTTTTCCTTCTCTGCTGACATGTATAGATTACGCCAAGAGTTCCTAACCCTATGGCCTTAGGCTGCTTCAGCCAATGAGAGCCCAGCAGAGATCAGAAGGAGGGAAGAGGGTGAGGTTTGGGTACTTACTTATTTATTGCCTGGCTGCCTCACTGCAAGGTTGGCTCAGGCTGGCTTTGTCCCTGGACACAGTCCCACCCTGCCCTTCCAAAATGGCCAACTCTGTGTGCGTCTCTCTTCTCATCTAAAGTGTTCCCTCCTTTGTTGTTATGGGCCAGGTGGGTAAAGGCTGGGGTGCTACTAAGCCCTGAGTCACTAGGTTTCCCACTGTGACTGTCCTGTACCCCACCTTTCTAAATGAACCCTCCTTAAGCAACCCTTTTTTTAGGCCCCCCACCTTTCCTACCAGGGCTGTAACTAGTACAGACACCAGCAGTTCCTGGATCTTCTTTTCCCAGCCATCCTCAGGGGTCTGTGGAAAAAGACAAATTACTATTCAGTGGAACTGAAGAATGATTCCACCTGAAGAAAAGAAACAGTGACAAGAGAAGAAGCTTGCAAAGGTCTATGAAATGTGTCTCTAACTTCTCCTCTTTGAGTCACCATTGTACTTTTGAGTACAATTCGTTAAAAATTAATGTTCACGGGCTTTTTAAATTGTTTGGAGTAATGGTATCTCCTTTAGACCAATAATTGAATTGCTTAATTGAGAACATAAATCTCCATTGTGAATACTGACATTTTCTCTTTAACAGCTGTGTGCGTTCTATCCACTAGCCTGGGCCTCATTGTTTCTATATATGTGTCAGGTAAATGCTTTTAACACACAGCATTCCTCCCTCGGTAGGTACTAAGTAATAAAGGTTAAGTTGTTCTGAAAATGATTTTACATTTCTGTTTTAGCTATGAGTTAGTATCTGCTTATAAAATTAAGAATGATTCTAACCAGAACATCATTAATTAGTTTTCCAATGGCCCATTTGCTCAGGGATTCCATGCCTCTTGAACAAATTGCTCAGTTGTTCACAGAAAATGATATTCTGTTAGGTAGACTCAGGGAGGTGTCTGATTAATTCCTGAAATAGTGTGCTAGAGTAAAACTCTCGGCTATTAGCTCACAGATTTTTTTAAATGAATTTAGTTATATATTAGAATACTAATTTTTTAAATTGTGGTATAATATTTTGGTTATTCTGTTTATTTTCTTTGCCATAAGTTTTTCCAACTTTCCATAAATTAGAAACTAGAAATAAGGGAAGAGGCATAATTATCCCAAATAATTTTCTGTGGTTCCATTCAATAACCAGCTACCAGCTGAAATATGAAGCTGGGTCGGGCACAGTGGCTCACACCTGTAATCCTAGCACTTTGGGAGGCCGAGGCAAGCAGATTGCTTGAGCTCGCTCAAGAGTTCGACCCCAGCCTGGCAAACATGGTGAAACCCATCTCTACAAAAAACACAAAAATTAGCTGGTTGTGGTGGTGCACACCTATAGTCTAAACTACTCAGGAGGCTGAGGTGGAAGGATCACTTAAGCCCGGGAGGTCGAGGCTGCAGTGAGCTGAGATCACGCCACTGCACTCAGCCTGGGTAACAGAGCTAGAACCTGTCTCAAATAAAAATAAAAATACATATTTTTTAAAAATATAAAAATATTTAAATTTTTTAAAAAGAAAAAAAGAAATACCAGGCTGAAAAGCACACATGTGCCCAACATAAGTGGTTGGGTTCCCCCGCCTTATCAAATTGCCCAGCAGCTGCCCAAGAAAAAAAGAATTGTTAATGACAGAATGAAAAGAAATAATTGCAACCAATCTGAATAAGCCAAATATAAAAATCCATGAAGATGTAAGAATAAGCGGGAAATTAACCAGAGGCTTGTGAGCATAAGGACATAAAAGGTAGTTAACAACATACAATACTGATTAAAAGAGTCAGGAAAAGGCAGATGAGGAACAAACCAAGTTACGGAGGGTCTAGGCTAAATTTTTGCCAATAACCGAGTTATTAGTACAAATTGCTGTTGCCCCATAGGTTGCAGAAGTGTCCAAAACCCTTGGCTCACGGCTGAGAATCTGGACAGAATGGCTCCCGTAGGAAGAATTTGGTTGTGCAAATGTTTAGTTTCTGCAATCAGGCATGGGTATAGTGTATAGAAAGCCCATTTCAGGCCAGGCGTGGTGGCTCACACCTGTAATCCCAGCACTTTGGGAGGCCAAGGTGAGTGGATCACTTCAGGCCAGGAGTTCGAGACTAGCCTGTCGACCATGGTGAAATCCCATCACTACTAAAAAATACAAAAAATTAGCCAGGTGTGGTGGCAGGCGCCTGTAATCCCAGCTACTCAGGAGACTGAGGCAGGAGAATCGCTTGAACCTAGGAGGCAGAGGTTGCAGTGACCCAAGGTCGCAACCACTGCACTCCAGCCTGGGCAACAGAGCGACACTCCATCTCCAAAAAAAAAAAAAAAGAAAGAAAAAAAAAACCCATTTCAGGCCTACATTCATACACACACACATAGACACACAGTTTCATGACTCCAGATCTTTACTGATGCCACTTGTTTCTTCTTCCTGGAAGCGTCTTCCCTTCTTCCTTTGCCATTTAAATTCAGATTCATACTGATGACCCCCAAGAATTACTCTTCCTTCTATACTCTATTGTCTCCTCCTACCTGGGGGTGGGGAAGCAGGAGGAGATGTCCACAAATAGCAGAGGCCTGTTGGCAAATGGGTCATAGGTCCACTATGAAAAAGCTCTGCTAGCATCCTCATTCTACAGGGGATGAGTGCTCCCCCAGCCTCCTCCTCCTCAGCTTCTCTCTAGGGGGTACCTATGACTGAGCGACCTCTGACACTCGGCGCCTCCAGGGTAAGAAAGTTCCCTTCAGAAGAGCAGCTGACACAGCCATTATTGAGTATGTCTCTGCCTCTATCACCTCACACCACTTCACACAGTCTCCTGGGATGAGCCCATAAGCCCAGCAAGACCATGAGCTCATCTTGAGATGAGGATATAAATGGACAGAAGACTCCACTCACGGAAGGGCTTTCACAGCTGCTATTCAGCATGGTCAGCCAAGAGAAGGCATGGAGTCTTACTGAGTGTCTATTACAGACAGCACGCTTCACAGATAATGTCTTCTTAAAGCCTATCAGCTAAAGCCTATTAGCAATACACACACAGCCAAAGTTGAGGTTATTAGCTTGTTGCAGCAAGAGAGCACATATACAAGAGGAATCATGGAACGCAAAAAGGTAAAAGTTAGGAAAGCGTACTCACTAAGACTGGGGAGCTGGAGTTAAAGGTTCTTGGCAGGGATTGGTCAGAATCTGGAAACTAGGGAGTTGCTAGAACAGTCAGTAATTTTATCTACAGAACGCAAAAGTTATGAGATGTATACCCATGTTCATAGCCACATTATTCATAATAGCCAAAAGGTAGAACCAATCCAAGTGTCCATTGACAGTTGAATGGATAAATAAAATGTGATATATACATACTATGGAATATTATTCAGCCTTAAAAAGGAAATTCTGACACATGCTACACATGGATGAACCTTGAAGACATTATGCTAAGTGAAATAAACCAGACACAAAAAAGACAAATTCTGTATTATTCCTCTTATGTGAGGTACCTAGAATAGTCAAACTCATAAAGACAGAAAGTAGAATGGTGATTGCCAGGAGTTTGGAGGAGGGGAGAATGGGGAGTTATGTTTAATGGGTACAGAGTTTCATTTTTGTAAGATGAAAAGTTTTCTGTGGATGGATGGTGGTGGCAGTTGCATAACAATGTGAATGGACTCAGTGCCACTGAACCGTATACTTAAAAATGGTTAAAATGGTGAATTTTATGTTATGTATATTTTACCACAATTTTTTTAAAAAGTCACGTGGAATGACTGTTAGATCAGTTTGTCTGATGTCCTCTCTAAAAAATACGGGTCTGCATGTGCTGATTAGAAGAGTTTGAGTTTAGACACTTTCTCCTGTATGTTGTGGCTTGGCTGGGTTTAACTGTTTTGCAAGTCACAGAGCAGATTTGCAAGATGTGATTTCTGTTTTAATTCTCAGTTCGCCCATCTCAGACTAGCTGTCAGCAGAGCTGTTTTTTACTTTCTCAATCTCATTTAGTTGTTTGCTTGTTTGTTTATTTGTCTTAACAACTGAAAGCAGTACTAGATTCAAGATTCCAAACCCAAAGCTGCCAGAATTCTCACCGCGGACTTTTCTATCATAGGGGTCCCCCAAAAGTTAAAGTGGGTCTTTGAAATGGGCACAATCTGTCTGTTCCTAATACGTAACAGATGTAATTCCTTATCAACTATTCCAGGAACCCTAAAGTACTCAGATAAATATGGCATCACCTGATTTCCAGGACCTCACAGACTGAAAGGCAAAACATACATAGTTATGTGTAGGAAATATAATAAATCTAGAAGGTAAATGATCATATGCCCATGTTAAATATCTACATAATTATGATACTACTAACTTACATTTGGTTAGAATCCTTTCACAAGGAAGAGAATCTTTTTCTAGAGATGAGATGAGATTCAAAATTAAAATGGAACACTACTAGAAAATTTAATACATTCACTTAGATTTCTCTGAAGCATAAACGATGGTGTTAAAAGAGTAGATTTAGATAAAGCAGAGAAAGAAAGCAAAATAATTCCTAACAGATGCGTCATAATTTTTTCTGTAAAGGGCCAGAGAGTAAATATTTAAGGCCTTACAGGCCATATGCGGCCAAAGACAATATGTAAACAAATAAGTATGGCTGAATCCCAATAAAACTTTATTTATGAAGCTGAAATTTGAATTTAATGTAATTTTCACAGGTCATAAAATATTCTTCTTCTTAATTTTTTCCAACCATTTAAAAATGTAAAAACCATTTTTATCTCTCAGGCTGTAGAAACACGAGCAGCAGGCTGAATTTGGCCTGCGGCTATAATTTGCCAACCCCTGCTTTCAAGGCTGGCTTCTCCAAGTGTAACCCATAGTCTGGCAGCATCAGCAACACCCAGGAGCTTGTCAGAAATACAGAACCTCATGCCCAATCCCAGATCCGCTGAAGGAGAACCTGCATTTTTAACAACCATCATGTGTTTGTTTACGCAGTTTAAGGTCCACTCAGACTGATACGTGACTGTGGTCAATCCCTGTGCTTCCCAAGGAAGTGACCTTGGGAATGTTCTGAACCTCTCTGTGCCTCAGTTTCCCCATGTACAAGATAAAGATGATAGCATTTTCTCCCTTAAGCATGGCTGTGAGAGTTCACACATGAATGCGCATGCACACACACACACACACGGCTTAAAACAGTATTTGTCATTACTCTAACAAAATCTTCTGTTATTTTCACAGCCACCCTCTGAAATAGGCAATGTTCACCTAATTTGACATAAGAAACTGTAGTCCAAAGAATACAGAAATTCATCTAGGATCGCAATTTAGTCCTGAGAATAATGATCAAAGGGACAAAAGGGGGACAAACGCCCCAGGCTCCCAGGTCTTCAAGCTCATGTTCCCCTCCCGGGGAACACTCTCCATAACCTCTCAGCTCATGCCCCTTAGATGGTCCCTAAAAATACTTCTGCCACACAAGGATCTCCCCAAATCTGTACTCCAAGTTATCCTTTCATTCCTTGAAATTTATTTTCCATTAAGTTGCATAGTGTTTTTTTTTACAACCTCTCTTTCTAGTTATAGATTGTAAATTTTTCCTTTCCTGAGTCTTGGAGCTGACCAACTGTTTTTTATTATATTTGTAGGGCTCAGGGAAAAAAAAGGCACCTCCTTTATTTGAGAATCCTGACATTTATTAGCATAATAAAACTCTCAAGATGAAATTGCAGTTTTCCAGACAGTAATTTCATTTGCAGGACAACTTACAAGGGATTTATTTTAAAGCCAGGTAAAAAGGTAAAACCTAAAATATATGAGACATGCAGAAATTGCAGGCCCCAAATAAAATGAAATAAATGTGTTAGGGATGGAAAACCCAGCTGCTGTCTCTCACATATTAATTAGGGGTGACAGGAACAACAGCCCAGGGATTCAGGATCTCAACCCATCTCGGTCTGCTTTCAAAGCTGCTGGTAGTTCTTGGAACAGAAGTTTCCTCCAACACCTTGAAAATCATCACATCATATCCCCTGATACATCATGGGCTAAGCACTAAGTTGTTATTGTTATTGTGGTTGTTGTTAGAAATACATTTTTCATTTGGACAAAGCTTTCATGTTTATCATTTAACTAACCCACAAAAAAAACCTAGTGACGGCCACACAGAAAATTCCCTTTTCAGTCATACTGAGGTTTAATGAAGTTAAATGACTTGGACAAAGTCACATAGTTGCTAAATCAGAGAGCCAAAACTAAAACATCGTTCCTCTGAGTCCATAGAAATAAGGCAATTTTAATGATAATTTTAATGATAATCAATGAAGGCACATTACAGTTCAGAAAGCAGGTTCCTTCCATCATTTCACTTTATGCATGTAGTGAGACAGGCAGACCGGGGGAAGCCATGGAGCTGAGTTGCAAAATTGATATTATTGAACACTTCTGTATGATGGGTTCTTATCCTGGATTCCCCAAAAGACAGAGCCTGTGGCAAAAGCTTATGAGCTGCTACTTCATTCAGAAGTGCCATCCCAGAGCAACAGGAGAGAGCAGAGCAAGGCAGAGAAGAATTAAAAACGGGGGCAGCAGGGTGTCATACTGATCCGGCCACCACTTGGTTTCATCATGACTGGCTGCTCGATCTTGCAGGACTGTCTTCTAAAAGACCATACAAACAGATGCCTCTCAGAATAGTTCCTCCAGGAGGAAGAAGGAGGAAAAAGCCATCTACCAGCCTATGACTCCCATTCATCCCAGATTCACCACATGGGGCATTCACTTCCCATCTCTTCTGTCTTATGCCTCTGCAGCAACGGGAGATGGGGCATGTGGCAAGCTACCATTGGCTTATGCTCACATGACACTGATCAACATACGGAGGAAGAGCAGAACCCATGCAAAACTGGTTATAGTGCTGGTGGCTTGTGGTAGAGAAGTGACCAAGAATCTAAGGAATAGGTGAGGCAAGAGAAGAAGTGGGGCATAGATGTTTGATACAGCCATCAGGTAAAGTAAATCGTTCCCTAACATTCCTAGAATCCATTCATTCTTTTCCTCTCACCAAACACAATGCTGCAAGCATTATAATGCTAGTAAGTTCCAGGGTGAGGATATGAACCCAAGTCTTCTTGACTGTAAAGACTGTAATCTTCTCTTCATCATATACTACCTCTGTGTATATGGCCATAACTGTGGAACACAAGTATGCACCAACAGATACCATCACTGAGAGTTATCGAGGAGTTATTGGGTGAGTCTTCTTGTTAATATAAGCAACATACTGAGATTAAGTTGACAAGGGAATTAAAAGGACAATGAGGACAGAGCTAATCATTGGAGTAGCCTGCATAGAGAGGGCCACATCCCAGAGAGCAGAGGCCTCATCAGATTTCTAAAAACCATTCTTGCATTTATAACTCACCCCAGGTCTTGAAGACATCTGTAGGATTACATAAAACCATTGCAAAACCAGGGCCAAAATATGATTCAAAGATAGAGGCGAGTGGCAAAAGAAAAGGTTACATAAGGAAGGCAGGACAGTGTCAATCAGCTGCCCTGGAAACTGGGGCTCACCTTAGATAATTCCAATGATAATATCAATGAGGGTAATAATGGAGATCATGAAAGATGCAGCATTTATGTCCTCCATAGAAATCCTTCATAATCTTCTATTATTGCCATGATTTTATAGAGCGGCGAGTAGGAAATAATTTACAAGAAACCACTGCTAATTTGTGTTGGAAAACTTTTAGAAGACATGCATTCATTCAACAAACATTTACTGAATGTCTACCATATGTTAAATTCAGGGTTCGGCACTGGAATTATTTTGGATTATTAAAACATGGTCCACACATTGTAAGAGCTCAGTTTATGGAAGCCATGACAAACAGGCTTTGTCTTCTAAGGTCATAGCTAAAATCTTCATGAAAGAGTTGCATGAGCTATTAGCAATTTCTGTCCTGATCGCTGGGATGAGACCAGTAGCCCTATGCCATAGATGTCATATCCCTTGAGACATATTAATCTACTTTTTCCTTTGGATAGTGGTGGATCTTCCAGAAGGCCATAGGATTTGAGATGAGAAGTTCTTAAGCTGAGTTCAAAAACAGGATGCCAAAATCAATCCAATTGATAAGGAAAAAAACTATTCAAACAACAGATGGTAGTCTGGTGGGCTGTCCCTCTGTCCGCAGGGTTCCTGAAGTAACTCTCCTCCTGAAACAGTGATAATTTCCTCCTAAAAGAGAAAAAAAGGAAAATCCACTTATAATCAAGATAGGGAAATACACATCTATGAGAGAGAGAGAGAGTGGTTCAAGACAGAGAAACTAAGAATATGCATTTGTCTCCTCTCATTCAGATTTCTAGAAATGACAGGAAAAAAGAGCTGCCTTTAAAAAGAAATAAATTCATAAAAAGTACTGGAAAAAAAAAAAACTTTGTCATCGACAAAGTGAAACATATTCAAGAATCCCTGAAAAACAAAAGACTTGCAGGAGGGGCTTGTCAGAGGAGTCAATGTGGGACACCGGTTACAGCAAGCCAAGGAAGAGTTGAGGGACTCCAGTAGGTGTTTGCCTCAAGCAGGTCAGGGAATGAGGAGATGCACACAGTTCCTTGGAAGCTCCAAGGGACCCAAAAAGTTCAGACAGTCCCATGCCCAAAAGATGAGCCACTCACGGTCAACTCCAACCCCTACAGCATGAAGACACTGGATTTGGGAAACAAAACTGTATCCACTCATGATAGACAGAAAATTTAAAGTTGGAAGATCGCTTCATAGCCTAAAATTTATAGGCATTTAAGCAAAATTATAACCATAAAAGAAAGAGGCTGAACTCAACAATAGAAATGATTTCCAGGAAAATATCAAGTCTATAAAGCAAACAGAAGAGGCTTTAAGAGATGTGCATTAATCTCTCCTCAGCGGAATAAGAAATAAGTCATCCATGAAACGAGAATGGGCATTATTAAAAAAAAAAAAAAAAAGAACCACTTAAAGAACCTGGAAACCAAAAGCATGACCATTTAAATTAAAAGGAAAAAATTTCAGTAGAAGAACTGAAAAGCAGAATGCTCATAACTAAAGAGCAATTCAGCAGCTGAAAGAAATGTCACATCAAAAAGAAAGACACATCCTAATAGAAAAATGGACAAAGAATACGAAAGGATGATTCACAGAAGAAATCCAAGTGGCCGTGAAACGTGTGAAAAGATCCTCAGCATCAGTGGTAATCAGACAAATGCAAACTAAACCACAGTAGATTGTCTGCCCATCTGATGGAGAAAAATGAAATGATTGATAGGCCCCAGTGTTGGCAGCAGTGCAGGGAAACAGCCTCATATAGTTTTGGCAGGAGACTGAACTGGTGCCATATTTTTGGAGGGCAATCTGGCAGATCTTTTCTAATTAAAATGTGCATACTCTTCTCTCCAGCAATTCCAGTTCCAGGACCCATCCTAGAGAAATACTGCACATGTATCCATAGTGACACACAGGGAAGTCTCTACTGCGCTGTTCAAGATCATGAAAAATCGGAAGCCAGAAAAGTGGCCATCAAAAGGAGAATGGGTAATTAAACTGTAATATGCATCCATACCATGGAATTCCACATGGCATTTACAAGGTTTGGTATACGGATTAACATAGCAAGAGTTCATAGATATATCTGAATGACAGCCAGCATGTCCTGAAATTTGTAAGTGTCAGGTATATTGTTTCAGCACTTCACACAGTGATGTTTCATTAAAACCTTACAGTGACCTGAAGAGTTGAGTGCTACTATTAAACCCACTTTACTAAGGTGGAAACTAAGGTGCAAAAGCTAAATAGTCGTCCAAAGTCAAATACATAAGTTAGAATTTAAAACTCAGCAGCCTCATTCTAGGGACCATGCTTTTTAAAACTGCATTCAATTATTTAGTGAGCATGTTAAAAAATCAAGTCACTCATTTATATGTAAGGAAATATGCAACTTGGGCTGGGTGTGGTGGTGCATGCCTGTAGTCCCAGCTACTAGGGACGCTGAGGTGGGAGGATCACTTGAGCCCAGGATCTTGAGGTTACAGTGAGCTATGATCACACCACTGCACTCCAGCCTAAGCAACAGAGTAAGACCTTGTCTCAAAAAAGACTGCCCAACTTATGTGGAAAATAACAAAACAATATATTTCCTTACATACATAAGTTTTTATGTTACTGCTCAGGAGATACTTAGATAAGATACATGGCAAATTGATAATCAAAGTAGAGGACAGAAATAGAGACTTGAAATGAATGAGGCTTTCACTTTGTATTGTATTTGATTTTTCTTAGAATGTAATCATGAACTAATTGTGTAATTAAAATTTTAATTGATAGAAGTTGGCCACCAGATCTCCACATTGGCATAAATGATATCTCTCCTTAGTGTTAGAAATGAAACTGTGAGTCTCAAAGGTTTTGATTTGGAAGAGAATAAAGATCTTCAGAGATCTCTGGTCTAGCCTTTCTCTGGAATCTGTCCTGAGTGAGGAGCATTTATCCTTTGCTTGAAACACTTCCAGGGACAAGGAGCTCATCATTGCTAAAGCAGCTTCTATTATACAGGAAAAGCAAACAATATGGTTTAGTGGAAAAAGTACATTCTTTAGAGGCAAACAGCCTGAGGCTTAACTCTTGGTCCTAACCATGAAAACTTAGCCCTGGTTTCCTAATCTGTGGAATGGGGTTAAGATGCCTCCCTCAGGCATCTGCCATTGCTGGGCTTGAGTAGGTAAACAAAGTGGATGGGGAAGCTCGAACTGGGTGGAGCCCACTGCAGCTCAGCAAGGCCTGCTGCCTCTATAGACTCCACCTCTGTGAGCAGGGCATAGCTGAACAAACGGCAGCAGAAACTTCTGCACTTAAACGTCCCTGTCTGACAGCTCTGAAGAGAGCAGTGGTTCTCCCAGCATGGTGTTTGAGCTCTGAGAACAGACAGACTGCCTCCTCAAGTGGATATCTGACCCCTGTGTAGCCTAACTGGAAGACACCTCCCAGTAGGGGCTGACTGACACCTCATACAGGCAGGTGCCCCTCTGGGATGAAACTTCGAGAGGAAGGATCAGGCAGCAATATTTGCCATTCTGCAGCCTCTGCTGGTGATACCCAGGCAAAGAGGGTCTGGAGTGGACCTCCAGCAAACTCCAACAGACCTGCAGCTGAGGGACCTGACGGTTAGAAGGAAAACTAACAAACAGAAAGGAATAGCATCAACATCAACAAAAAGGACATCCACACCAAAACCCCATCTGTAGGTCACCAATATCGCAACCAAAGGTAGATAAAACCACAAAGATGGGGAGAAACCAGAGCAGAAAAGCTGAAAATTCTAAAAACCGGAGCGCCTCTTCTCCTCTAAAGGATCGCAGCTCCTCAGCAGCAACAGAACAAAGCTGGAGGAAGAATGACTTTGACGAGTTGACAGAAGTAGGCTTCAGAAGGTCAGTAATAATAAATTTCCCCGAGCTAAAGGAGGATGTTTGAACCCATCGCAAGGAAGCTAAAAACCTTGAAAAAAGATTAGACGAATGGCTAATTAGAATAAACAGTGTAGAGAAAACCTTAAATGACCTGATGGAGCTGAAACTCATGGCGTGAGAACTGTGTGACGCATGCACAAGCTTCAATAGCCAATTCGATCAAGTGGAAGAAAGGGTATCAGTGATTGAAGATCAAATTAATGAAATAAAGCGAGAAGAGAAATTTAGAGAAAAAAGAGTAAAAAGAAACAAACAAAGCCTCCAAGAAATATGGGATTATGTGAGAAGACCAAATCTACGTCTGATTGGTGTGCCTGAAAGTGACGAGGAGAATGGAACCAAGTTGGAAAACACTCTTCAGGATATTATCCAGGAGAACTTCCCCAACCTAGCAAGGCAGGCCAACATTCAAATTCAAGAAATACAGAGAACACCACAAAGATACTCCATGTGAAGAGCAACCCCAAGACACATAATTGTCAGATTCACCAAGGTTCAAATGAAGGAAAAAATGTTAAGGGCAGCGGGAGAGAAAGGTCGGGTTAACCTCAAAGGGAAGCCCATCAGACTAACAGCTGATCTCTAGGCAGAAACTCTATAAGCCAGAAGAGAGTGGGGGCCAATATTCAACATTCTTAAACAAAAGAATTTTCAACCCAGAATTGCATATCCAGCCAAACTAAGCTTCATAAGTGAAGGAGAAATAAAATACTTTACACACAAGCAAACGCTGAGAGATTTTGTCACCACCAGGCCTGCCCTAAAAGAGCTCCTGAAGGAAGCACTAAACATGGAAAGGAACAACCAGTACCGACCACTGCAAAAACATCCCTAATTATAAAGACCATCGATGCTAGGAAGAAACTGCATCAACTAACAGGCAAAATAACCAAATAACCAGCAAACATCATAATGACAGGATCAAATTCACACATAACAATATTAACCTTAAATGTAAATGGACTAAATGCCCCAATTAAAAGACACAGACTGGCAAATTGGATAAAGATCAAGACCCATCAGTGTGCTGTATTCAGGAGACCCATCTCACATGCAGAGACACACATAGGCTCAAAATAAAGAGATGGAGGACGATCTACTAAGCAAATGGAAAGCAAAAAAAAGCAGGGGTTGCAATCCTAGTCTCTGATAAAACAGACTTTAAACCAACAAAGATCAAAAGAGACAAAGAAGGCCATTACATAATGGTAAAGGGATCAATTCAACAAGAAGAGCTAACTATCCTAAATTTATATGCACCCAATACAGGAGCACCCAGAGAAAGCAAGTCCTTAGAGACCTACAAAGAGACTTAGACTCCCACACAATAATAATGGGAGACTTTAACACCCCCTGTCAATATTAGACAGATCAATGAGACAGAAGGTTAATAAGGATATCCAGGACTTGAACTCAGCTCTGCACCAAGCAGGCCTAATAGACATCTACAGAACTCTCCACCCCAAATCAACAGAATATACATTCTTCTCAGCACCACATCGCACTTATTCCAAAATTGACCACATAGTTGGAAGTAAAGCGCTCCTCAGCAAATGTAAAAGAACAGAAATCACAAGAAACTGTCTCTCAGACCACAGTGCAATCAAATTAGAACTCAAGACTAAGAAACTCACTCAAAACTGCACAACTACATGGAAACTGAACAACCTGCTCCTGAATGACTACTGGGTACATAATGAAAAGAAGGCAGAAATAAAGTTGTTCTTTGAAACCAATGAGAACAAAGACACAACGTACCAGAATCTCTGGGACACATTTAAAGCAGTGTGTAGAGGGAAATTTATAGCACTAAATGCCCACAAGAGAAAGCAGGAAAGATCTAAATCAACACCCTAACATCACAACTAAAAGAACTAGAGAAGCAAGAGCAAACAAATTCAAAAGCTAGCAGAAGGCAAGAAATAACTAAGATCAGAACAGAACTGAAGGAGATAGACACATAAAAAACACTTCAAAAAAAATCAATGAATCCAGGAGCTGGTTTTTTGAAAAGATCAACAAAATTGATAGACCACTATCAGGACTAATAAAGAAGAAAAGAGATAATAATGAAATAGACACAATAAAAAATGATAAAGGGGATATCACCACCGATCCAACAGAAATACAAACTACCATCAGAGAATACTATAAACACCTCTACGCAAATAAACTAGAAAATCTAGAAGAAATGGATAAATTCCTAGACACATACACCCTCCCAAGACTAAACCAGGAAGAAGTTGAATCACTGAATAGACCAATAACAGGCTCTGAAATTGAGGCAATAATTAATAGACTACCAACCAAAAAAAGTCCAGGACCACACGGATTCACAGCTAAATTCTACCAGAGGTACAAAGAGGAGCTGGTTCCATTCCTTCTGAAACTATTCCAATCAGCAGAAAAAGAGGGAATCCTCTCTAACTCATTTTATGAGGCCAACGTCATCCTGATACCAAAGCCTGGCAGAGACACAACAAAAAAAGAGAATTTTAGACCAATATCCCTGATGAACATCGATGGGAAAATCCTCAATAAAATACTGACAAACTGAATCCAGCAGCACATCAAAAAGCTTATCCACCATGATCAAGTCAGCTTCACCCCTGGGATGCAAGGCTGGTTCAACATCCGCAAATCAATAAATGTAATCCATCACATAAACAGAACCAATGACAAAAACCACATGATTATCACAATAGATGCAGAAAAGGCCTTTGACAAAATTCAGCAGCCCTTCATGCTAAAAACTCTCAATAAACTAGGTACTGATGGAACATATCTCAAAATAATAAGAGCTATTTATGACAAACCCACAGCCAATATCATACTGAATGGGCAAAAACTGGAAGCATTCCCTTTAAAAACTGGCACAAAACAGGGATGCCCTCTCTCACCACTACAATCCAATATAGCGTTGGAAGTTCTGGCCAGGGCAATCAGGCAGGAGAAAGAAATAAAGGGTATTCAATTAGGAAAAGAGGAAGTCAAATTGTTCCTGTTTACAGATGACATGATTGTATATTTAGAAAACCCCGTCATCTCAGCCCAAAATCTCCTTAAGCTGATAAGCAACTTCAGCAAAGTCTCAGGATACAAAATCAATGTGCAAAAATCACAAGCATTCCTATACACCAATAACAGACAAAACAGAGAGCCAAATCATGAGTGAACTCCCATTCATAATTGCTACAAAGAGAATAAAATATCTAGGAATCCAATTTACAAGGGATGTGAAGGACCTCTTCAACGAGAACTCAAAACCACTGCTCAACGAAATAAAAGAGGACACAAATGGAAGAACATTCCATGCTCATGGATAGAAAGAATCAATATCATGAAAATGGCCACACTGCCCAAGGTAATTTATAGATTCAATGCCATCCCCATCAAACTACCAATGACTTTCTTCACAGAATTGGAAAAAACAACTTTAAAGTTCATATGGAACCAAAAAAGAGCCTGCATTGCCAAGACAATCCTAAGCAAAAGAACAAAGCTGGAGGCATCACGCTACCTGACTTCAAACTATACAACAAGGCTACAGTAACCAAAACAGCATGGTACTGGTACCAAAACAGAGATATAGACCAATGGAACAGAACAGAGGCCTCAGAAATAACACCACATATCTACAACCATCTGATCTTTGACAAACCTGACAAAAACAGGAAATGGGGAAAAGATTCCCTATTTAATAAATGGTGCTGGGAAAACTGGTTAGCCATAAGTAGAAAGCTGAAACTGGATCCCTTCCTTACACCTTATACAAAAATTAATTCAAGATGGATTAAAGACTTAAACGTTAGACCTAAAACCATAAAAACTCTAGAAGAAAACCTAGGAAATACCATTCAGGACATAGGCATGGGCAAGGACTTCATGACTAAAACACCAAAAGCAATGGCAACAAAAGCCAAAATAGACAAATGGGATCTAATAGAACTAAAGAGCTTCTGCATAGCAAAAGAAACTACCATCAGAGTGAACAGGCAAGGGAGAAAATTTTTGCAATCTACCCATCTGACAAAGGGCTAATATCCAGAATCCACAGAGAACTTAAACAAATTTACAAGAAAAAAAAAACAAACAATCCCATCAAAAATTGGGCAAAGGATATGAACAGACATTTCTCAAAAGAAGACATCTATGCAGCCAACAGACACATGAAAAAATGCTCATCATCACTGGTCATCAGAGAAATGCAAATCAAAACCACAATGAGATACCATCTCATGCCAGTTAGAATGGTGATCATTAAAAAGTCATGAAACAACAGATGCTGGAGAGGATGTGGAGAAATAGGAACACTTTTAACTGTTGGTGGGACTGTAAACTAGTTCAACCTTTGTTGAAAACAGTGTGGCAATTCCTCAGGGATCTAGAACTAGAAATACCATTTGACCAAGCGATCCCATTACTGAGTATATACCCAAAGGATGATAAATCATGCTACTATAAAGACACATGCACACGTATGTTTATTGCAGCACTATTCACAATAGCAAAGACTTGGAACCAACCAGAATGTCCATCAACGATAGACTAGATTAAGAAAATGTGGCACATACACACCATGGAATACTATGCAGCCATAAAAAAGGATGAGTTCCTGTCCTTTGCAGGGACATGGATGAAGCTGGAAACCATCATTCTCGCAAACTATCACAAGGACAGAAAACCAAACACTGCATGTTCTCACTCATAGGTGGGAAGTGAACAATGAGAACACTTGGACACAGGACAGGGAACATCAGACACTGGGGCCTGTTGTGCAGTGGGGGGAAGGGGGAGTGACAGCATTAGGAGAAATACCTAATGTAAATGACGAGTTAATGGGTGCAGCAAACCAACATGGCACATGTATACCTATGTAACAAACCTGCATGTTGTGCACATGTACCCTAGAACCTAAAGTATAATAAAAAAAAAATGAATAAAATAAATAAATAAAAAGATGCCTCCCTCACAGATCTATTGGTAAGATTAAATAAGAGCATGGATGTAGAGCAATAGGTTCAGTGCTTGACACAGAGAACGTGTCAATGTCCTCACATCCCCTCCCTTTCACTTTCCTCTGTTAGAAGGCTCTTCCCAACACGTAGAAATCGACCTTGATCCTGGTTAGTCCAGTGTCCAGGCAGTACTCCACACTCAGTGCCCGAGTATCTGTGAATGGGTGATTCTCCATGTGTATTATTCATAAGGTCAAGGGCTGTCCCTGAATTTCTAGGGACTTCCATGAAGAGACAAAGAGAAAGCAACACAAACCTAAGAGTCCCTATTATAGCAAAACCCCAGTGAGACCATCAAGTCATTCTGTGAAACCATCTACACCCACAAAGCTTGGTTAGATGTCGGACGCCGGAGCTACCACCACTCTGCCCCTCGGAATCCTTCGTCCTGCCCTTCCAGGTCACTGAGTTCCACCTCTGGCTTTCTCCCAGTTACTAATGATGCCAACGGCCACACAAACATAAACGTTGCTTCTTACTGCATACACTGCTTGGAAGACAACATCTTTTCCAACATAGGGTCCATGGCAGGAGGACAAGTAACAAAAAGAATGCTGAGAAACAAGACTTTCCATAAGCACTTCACAGTCACAAAGCGCTGCTCCGTACTTGACTTCATTTAATGCTCGCAGGGTCCGAGCTAAGTATTATTCACATCCATTTGCCTGGCTAGGACGCTGACGCTTGGTGAGACTAAGGTGCTGGCTCAAGGTCACACATGTACTAAGTGGTTAAGCTGGAGTTCAAATAAGAGACATGGTAACTCCACCACTAGAAAAGCTTCTCTAATCACAGGGTTGCCTACTGCACTTCAGCTAACTCTCAGAAGCTGCTAGAGGCCTGGCTTGGAGGTCCTCATGAGAGATGTTCTTGGGAATGAGTTGGAGATGAGACCCAGGCTTGGAGAAAGGGATGATCATCCAGTCCTTGTGTTAACAGGAGGGAGCACTCAGGTACCCAATGTGAGAAGAGGCCTGAGGACCAGGGTGAGAGGTGCCCGCATGCCCCAGAGAGTGAAGCAGAGAGCAGAACAGTGGGCCCTCGGGCCCCGTGTGGACAACCTCTGGTATCTTCTGCCCTGATGCTCTACATCTCTGAGACCCTCCAGCCCCACTGCCCAGAGCCAGCAGCCTTGCTTCTCTTGCTCTAGCTCTCTCTTCAGCTCCAATTTCCACCAGTTACCCCTCCCCCACATTAGTATCCCTGTGAGGGATACCTTATGGAAATCAACGAGATCCGTGAGCGTTGCATGGCGATTGGGGTCCACTCCCAGGAAGCTGTAAAAATCCCCAGAAGCATCCACAAGAAAGTGTTTGAACCCTTTCTGCAGGCGGTAGGAGAGGGTGTAACCCCAGATTTTCTCACTGACCCGGACCAGGAATGCTCCCTCAGTCATGTTCTCCAGGAGAGCTTCTGCATCTTCTCGGCTAATAATTCCTGATTTAAAATAGAAAAAAACAAAAAAACACAGCAGGTTCTGCGACTGCCTCCCCCACGATTCTCCACTCCTCCCTGCCCCTCACCCTGTGGCTCAGTGCACATGCCATCCACACAGTCCAGGGTGGCAGGAAGGAAAGAGCCCCAAGGGCTGGCCAAGCACACGCCTCCTTCCACAGAGAGGGCATCTTGGCCCAGTGCCACCCGCCGTGAGCCTGGGGGCAGAGTTTCTACTAGGACGTGAGTTGAGCATGCTTTCCTCCACATTGAGCCAGGGTGATTTGGATTAATTGGGTAAGCAAGGAATTAGTAGTGAGCTGTGATTATAGCATTATTGATTATAAATATAAGTCAACAGGCTTGTGAAAAGCCTTAAGAGGCCTGCTTTAAAGACTAGTCCAGAATGGCTGCTGATGACTAACTCACTTATTTCTCTAGTACCATAAATAAGCACCTAAAAATAGGGGTTTCCCTTAAAAAGTAAAAAGACTTCTTCCAAATACCTGTGGACACCAGGCAAAAAGTTTCTTAATAGGGGCATAGAATCAAGCTTCACTTCAGCTCAGAGATCAAAACTTTCTAAGGACTTGCACTCCTACACAATGCGGTTTCATCACAATTTGGAATTCTGGTTGGCCTTGGAGTCGTTGATATGCTGGTAGCAATCCCCTGAAATGCTCTCAGGGAGCTGCTGTCATCTGGGTGATATAGGAGGGGTGATGTAGAACAGGTTCCAGAGGCAAGTAGGTGGGAAGAGGAGGGGAAGCCAGAAGACCTGGATTACCCCCACCCCCCACCTCTGCCAACCTGGCTATGGAATTTTCAGCCAAGCCCTCAAGGTCTCCAGTGTCCTTTGACATTTAGATGATCATAACCCAAATACTTAGAAGGTATGTTATGACTTTCAAGTTGAATAAAGTACTCAAACTCATTTCATACATGGAGAATAGCTGTGGAGATGCTGGATCCTGTTAGCATCTGTTATTCTGGTGGAGAGGTGAATTGCAACACATTGTCCCTTTGCTCACCCATGGACTTACCCTTTCCACACTATCAGTGATAGGCATGGGGACAGAGTGGCTGGGCTGCCCATCTCCATGACCCTGAGAGGCTCAGCACACCTGTGACTTCTCCCCAATCCCCGAAGCCACTCCCGAGTGAGCCGCAGTCAGGCTCCCCTCCCATCACTCTCCTGCCTCACAGGGCACACTCGAGACTTCCCTTGTGCCCAAGGCATAGGACACAGAGGCAACCACACTGCCAAATGCTGCACCCTTTAAAGACAGTTGGCGCAACCAGGGGCCACCTATTTCCTCCTTGCCCAGGATTTACAGCAAGAGGCATCCAAGCCAGCCACCCCTCCCCAGCCAAGCTCTACAAGCAGAAAAGGAAGAAGAGTAAGACAAGGAAGGAAGTGAGGAGACCTTTCGCCACAGGACACCTGAAAAGTAAACACTGGCCCATGCAAGAGGGAGGATGCACCCCGCTGCTTCCCCCCAGAAGGTCTTGGGGGCTTCATGCAAAAAAGTAGGGACAGACAAAAGAGGACCGGAAGGGAAAGTCCAGGATCCCTCAAAAGTTGGCACTGTCCTTCACCTAACTCCCTGCCCCAACACCAGAACACCCGGGCCCTAAAAGAGGCTGCAGCAGGGAGATAAGTAAGGGGGGCCAGACGCAGGGCCAGGGCCTAGGAGGAAGAGGGACCAGAAGATGTCACCCTCATCCCCACTCCAAGCACCTCAAGCTGATATGGTAGCGGGGCTAGGGTTGGAGAGGAGGGGAGTGTTACTACGGTGGGAGACTACAGTCAAATTAAATACGATTCAACTTTTTTTTCTTTTAAACAAGTATCTTTATTGTAATGTTTATTACTTTTTCATTGATGAATAAAAATTATATATATTTATGGTGTACATGACATTTTGATATATGTATGCACTGTGGGATGGCTAAATCAATCTACTTAAGATTAACATATGCTTTACCTCACATATTTTTTGTGGTAAGAACACTTAAAAATCTACCCTCTTGGCTGGGTACAATAGCCCACACCTGTAATCTCAGCACTTTGGGAGACTGAGGTGGGAGGATCACCTGAGCCCAGTAGTTCAAGATCAGCCTGGGCAACATAGCCCATGTTGTTGTCTCCACACTTTTTGTGGAGACAACTATCTCCACAAAAAAATTAAAAATAACTTGGGCATGAAGGTGCTACACCTACTTGGGAGGCCGAGGCAAGAGGATCATTTGCGCCCAGAAGTTCAAGGCTGCAGTGATCTGTGATCATGCTACCATACTCTAGCCTGGGTGACAGAGCAAGACCCCATCTCAAACAAACAAACAAAAACTCTCTTGGCAATTTTCAAGTATATAATATATCATTAATTGTAGTTACCAAGCTGTTCAATAGATCGCTTGAACTTATTCCTCCTGTCTAAATGAAATTGTATGTCCTTTGACCAACATCTCCCCAGTGCCTGCCTCTCCCAGCCCCAGTAACCACCATTCCACTTTCTGCTTCTGTAAGTTCAATGTTTTTAGATTCCACATGTAAGTGAGATCATGAGGTATTTGTCTTTCTGTGCCTGACTTATTTCACTTAGCATAATGTCCTCTAGGTTCATCCATGTTGTCACAAATGACAGGATTTCATTCTTTTTAAAGGCCAAATACTATTCCATTGTGCACATACACCACATCTCTTTATCCATTCAACTGTTAATAGACATTTAGGTTAGGCCTGGTGTGGTGGCTCATGCCTATAATACCAGCACTTTAGGAGGCCAAGGTGGGAGGATCGCTTGAGCCCAGGAATTCAAAACCAGCCTGGGCAACATAGCAAGGCCCTGAATCTACAAAAACATAAAAAATTAGTTGGGCCTGGTGGCACATGCCTGTGGTCCCAGCTACTCAAGAGGCTGAGGTGAGAGAATCACATGAGCCCAGGAATTCAAGGCTGCAGTGAGCTATGATCATGCCACTACACTCTAGCCTGGAAAACAGAGCAAGCCTCTATTTCAAAAATAAATTAATAAATAAACAAATACTTCTGTTGATTCCCTATCTTGGCTATTGTGAATAATGCTACAATCAACATGGCAGTATAGATATCTCTTCGACATACTGATTTCATATCCTTTGAATAAATACCCAGTAATGGGGTTGCTGAGATTATGGGGTACTTCTATTTTAATTTGTATTTTCACGCTTTAAGAGAATGTGCAAGGGGTCTCTTTCCTCCAACACTTGCCAACACGTTATTTTGTGGACTTGACTTTTAACATGCTAAAACGACCAGTAATACCAAAGTGACGATGTTATGTGTCTCACCCACCTAAAACCCTTGAGCAGCTTCCCCTGTCTTCCAGCAGAGCCCAGGCTCAGGCACAGCAGACAGCAGGCTCTATGCCCCGCCTCAACCTACCCCTCTGGGCTCATCGCACTGTTTGGTACTGGCTGCTCCCCACAGGCCGACCTTGGACTGAGGCCACATCCCAGCCCCCTTCACTCCAGCTGACCCCGACTCCTCATTGAAAGGCCCATCCTCTTCTCTCCCCAGAATCATGGGCTATGGGCAGCCTACACTCTACCTTTGTGCAAGTTAGGAAAAGATGACCTGAGTAACTGAATTAGAAAAATGTGCCTCTCTGGGCCAAAACCACAAAGCCTATAGCTTGATTGGGAAAGGCAGTGCCTGCACATCAATCCTCTGTTCTCCCCAACTATCCCCACCCCTCAGGTCCCCCAGTTCAGTGTGCAACCTGCTCAGCTGATCAGGAAATCCTTTATCTCCCAGGAGACTGTCTTGGATATCCCACATTTGGGTTTTCACAACATCCTGCCAAAACCCCACAGTAGATTAGTAAATAGGCTGTGAGCCGCTCAAGGCTGGGGCCTGTGGCTGCCATGGGAGCAAGCAGCCCAGGCCTCCCTCCAAGACAGAGACCTGTTGCTGGGAGCAGCATCATGCCCTTCAGGATCCTCCATGGGGTCATGTTCTCCCTAGGGTGCTTCCAGTCAAGGGCAGGGCACAGGGGTATTAGAGCCACCATTCCTACCCAAAGCAGGATTCCTCTATCAGGCAGTCTTTGCTCTGGGGCTCTCAATCAGCCTGGCCAAGATTTTTCTCTGAGCTGTACTCCAGGAGCAGGCTCACTTACCAATCACCCTTCTTCCCTCTCTCCCTCCACAGGTGTCAGATGTGTACCGTGTTCTGAAGACTCTCCCCACCTTCTCCAGCACCCTCCCCCTTTGTCTTTCACAGGCATTTCCTCCAATCAATCTTTCCTCTTTTGCTTCATGGAAGACCTGACAGACACAGACAACTCATCTTTACATCCTCCATGCCTGGGACATTGGCAGGGATTCTGCAGCAGTGATCAAGAGCGTGGACACAAATCATAACCCAGGGACTTGTTCCATGGGTGGCCTTGAGAGCAGGTGACTTCAACCTCTCTGAAACCGAGTTTGAGGTCCTCATCTATTAAGTGGTAGTGATATTAATAGCTATGTCTTAAGGCTGTTTGAGAATTAATAAGTTAATGCATGAATACGTTTAGCACAGTGCTTAAAAATCACAATAAATATCTAATACAATATAACTAGCTGCATTGGATGCACTAATTATTCTACACATGTGTTAGTGCTGCAAACTGCCTGGTGCTGGTAGCTGCAATGGTCATAGGACTGTCAGGCTGTGTCCCCCACCACAACCCCTGACACACACACACTCAATTCTCTCAAACATAGGCTGCTGAAGGTGACTTCAGCACCATAAACTTAGCTGGGCCATTTCTGGGAGACTGTCCAGGTCTCTGTGAATTCTGCCTCCTTTTTGATATTGCTGATATAGTTTGGATGTGTGTTCCCTCTAAATCTCATGTTGAATTATAATCTGCAGTGTTGGAGGTGGGGTTAGTGGGAGGTGATTTCTCACAAATGGTTTAGCACCATCCCCTTGATGCTATCCTCAGGATAGTGAGTGAGTTCTTGTGAGATCTGGTTGTTTAAAAGTCTGTAGGATCTTCCCCCTCACTCTCTCTCCCTTGCATCCCCTCTCGCCATGTGATATGCTGGCTTCCCCTTTGCCTTTCACCATGGATAGGAAGCTTCCTGAGGCCTCATTGGAAGCCAAGCAGATGCTAGGGCCATATTTCCTGTACAGCCTATAGAACTGGGAGTCTATTAAACCTCTTTTCTATATATTAGTAAGTTACCCAGTCTTGGGTATTTCTTTTTCTTTTTTTTTTTTTTGAGATAGAGTCTCGCTCTGTCACCCAGGCTGGGGTGCAGTGACACGATCTCAGCTCACTGCAACCTCCACCTCCCAGATTCAAGCAATTCTCCTGCCTCAGGCTCCTGAGTAGCTGGGATTACAGGCATGCACCACCATGCCTGGCTAATTTTTGTATTTTTAGTAGAGATGGGCTTTCACCATGTTGGTCAAGCTGGTCTCAAACTCCTGACCTCATGATCCACCCGCCTCAGCTTCCCAAAGTGCTGGGATTACAGGCATGAACCACCATGCCTGGCCGGGTATTTCTTTATAGCAATGCAAGAATGGCCTAATACATTTGCCTAGAAATCAAAATTGCAATTTGGCACAAAACCAAAGGTAATATAACCTCACAGTTCAGGATAGCAAATAGCATTCCATAGAAAACCCAACCCCTCAAGAGAATTAGCATAGGATGCTTGCAAGGAGAAGCTATGTTTTCCTTCCCCATTCACTTTGCCCTCTGTATAAGTCCGTTTTCACGCTCCTGATAAAGACATACTTGAGACTAGGCAATTTAAAAAAGTTTATCGAACTTACAGTTCCACATGGCTGGGGAGGCCTCACAATCATGGCAGAAGGCAAGGAGGAACAACTCACATCTTACGTGGATAGCAGCAGGCAAAGAGAGGAGCTTCTGTGGAGAACCTCCCCCTTATAATACCAACAGATCTCATGAGACTTATTTGCTATCACAAGAATAGCACAGGAAAGACCTGCTTCCATTACTCAATTACCTCCCACTGGGTCCCTCCCGAACGCATGGGAATTCAAGATGAAATTTGGGTGGGGACACAGCAAAACCATATCACCCTCTCATCTCTCTCTCCCCCTGGATTGCCTCTCAGACAACTGCAGAGGGTCTGGGAATTAAGCATGAATCATCACCCACCTCTGCTTCTTCTGAGCACCCTACAACCTCCTGGCTGAGGAAACAGGGGAAGGCCCTACCTCACCCCTTCCAGCTGGGGAGCTAGCATACTGTCCGAGTCCTTGAAACTTCCTCACTCTGCTAATGACTGGGCCTGGCTAAGGGATGCAGCCTAACCAGCCAACGCTCCAGGGTGACAATTTTAGAATGAATATTGGAGAATGCAACTGAAGATTGATGCTGAGCCAGTTCTCATTCCCAGACAATGGTAAACATTGTTTTTCCTATAGTTTCCAGGAACATTCTCTCTCCCCGCTTCCTTCCTTTTCTTCCTTTTCTCCTTCCTCCCTTTAATAAATATGTATGAAGCACCATCTAGAAGCTGGGCCCCAAACTGGGCACCTGGGAGTCAGCAGTGAATGAGACACAGTTCTTGCCTTCTAGAAGCTCTGACTCTGGACAGAAATGAAGATTGATGGGAATTTTGTAATATAAAAATAAAAGGCTAACTGTGAGCAATGGTGATAAAGGCCACATAAGCTATTGGCTCAGGCACTGTGGCTGCACCTAAGGGAGGCACCCCACCCAGTTCTGGAGCCCAGCGGCGGAAGTGATGGTTAGACTGAGTCCAGAAAGGGACAAGAGGGGGCAAGGCAAGGAGGGAAGATTGCAAAAGTCATTAGCAAGTGGCTCTTTGTGGCTGGAGGGAGGGCTAAGCTGGGAGCTGGGCAATGGCCAGAGGTGTACGATAGGCAGCAGTCAAGCTCCAAAGGGCGCTCCATACCATTGAAAGGATTGATTCTGAGGGCAGCGGACAGCCACTGATGTTTCCTATACAGAAGAAAGATACAAGAATGTGCAAATGTGGAAAATGGATTGAAAGATTACGGTTCAGAGCCAAGGATTTCAGCTCAGTGAGGGATTCCTCACTTAAGAATTGCTTCATGGCTACATTTCACAGTGTACCATTGATATCTGGCTCTCTGACCCCTACCCTCCCAGAAATGGCTTCCATTTTGACGCACAGAGGTTAAACGACACACTCAGGCTCCTGTGAGATGCTTATGTCACAGCCAGCATTAGGCACGACCTGGGGCCTCTGTGACCCTTCTCCTTTGGTCTTCCTATCAACCCTGTTATCACCAGTTCACAACTGAGGACACTGAATGTCAGGAAAAGAAGGGATTCACCCAAAGTCACACAGCTTAATAGTCACAGAGAATCTATTAAGTGGTGGAGGCAGATCTGAACTCAGGTCCCCAGACTCCAAGTCCAGTGCTCTCTCTGTTCTATACCATGTTGTCTCATGCAAAGGATGGTAAATGCTGTGAAATAAACAAGAAGGAAGAGGTTGAGAAATCAGGGAAGGCTCTGTGGAGGCACTGAATGGGAATGTGAGGTGGGCCTTGAAGGCCGGATAGATTCTGTGTAAGCAGTGAGGGGTAGTAATGAGGTGTGAGGGAGAGAAGGGACAAGATGAGTGAAAAGTCAGAATGAAGACCAGGCATGACACATCCATGGGGCATTTATATAAATCTAACATGAGAGAAGCTTAATCTAAATCTCAGGAGGTTAAGACACATGGCAGATGGAATGGGAAGTCTAACATATATAGAATCCGAGTCCCACAGGAGAGGAGAGGAGGCAATATTTTAAGAGTGAATAGTTAACAATTATCACAGAGACATACTATAAAACTATGCAAAGATATTCAATTCTTTTGTCAACCAGACAGAAAATGCAAATCACTACAAAGAATAAATAATTAGCCTTACAGCAGACTTCTCAGTTGCAACCATAAAAGCCAGAGAACAATGGAATAAAAGTTTCAGTATGCTGAGAGAAAAATAACTGTGTTTAACGAAACTACCTTTCAAGGAAAAGAACAAAATAAAAAATCTTCAGAAAATGATTTGAGCTGGTTGATTTCTAAAGGAAATTCTAAAGGATGTACTTCAGGAAGAAAAAAAAAAATTATCCTGCATAGAAAATCAGAGATACCAGAACAAATGATGAGCACAGATACTGCAGGTCAACCTAAAAAAGTTGACTTACAAGACAATAATAATAATGGATAATTTGAGGTTTTGAAAAAGATGGAACTATAATACTAGACAATATCTTAGCAGTAGGGAGTAGGAGTTTCAAAATTTTGTTTAGGGTGAGAGTAAAGATATATAGAGTCAGCCTTCCCTGTCTGTGGGCTCTGCATCTGCAGATTCAACCAAGTACAGATCAAAAATATTCAAAAACAGGCCGGGCATGGTGGCTCACACATGTAATCCCAGCACTTTGGGAGGCTGAGGTGGGCAGATCACCTGAGGTCAGGAGATTGAGACCAGCCTGGCCAACATGGTGAAACCCTGTCTTTACAAAAAAAATACAAAAATTAGCCAGGCATGGTAGTGCAGGCCTGTTGTCCCAGCTACTCAGGAGGCTGAGGCAGGAGAATCGCTTGAACCCGGGAGGTAGAGATTGCAGTGAGCCGAGATCACACCACTGCACCCCAGCCTGGGCGACAGAGTAAGACTCTGTCTCAAAAAAAAAAGAAAAAAAAGAAAGAAAAAAAAAATTCAAAACCAAAAATGAATAAAAAACAAGAAAACAATTTTAAAAATACAAATAAAAAGAATACGTTACAACTATTTACATAGCATTTACATCATATTAGGTATTATAAGTCATCTAGAAATAATTTAAAGTGTAGAAGGATATGCATATGTTATATGCAAATGTTATCCCATTTTACATAAAGAACTTAAGCATCTGCATATCTTGGTATCCACAGGGGCTCCTGGAACCAATCCCCCAAAGAAACCAAGGGACAGCCGCATTAACTTTAGAATCTGCTAAGTGTACATATTAAATCGTCTAAATTAACCACTGGAAGATAGACATTGAGAGTGGTAAAATCTCCAAATAATAGAGGTGGAAAAATGGAATGAGAAAAAAAAATGTTCTCAATGAAGCATGAGAAAAGCAAATAACTGAAAAATAAATACACTGTGACTCCATTTATATTAGGTTGAAAAGCTCACAATGCTAAACATTTGGAGATTAATATATAGCAATAAATGAAGCAAAGAAATAATGGACAAAATATTCAGCATAGGGATCATATCTGTTAGAAAGAGGTTACAATGGAGAGAAGCACACAGGTGAGGGCTTTAGGATTTGGTGCTGCTCCCACTTAAGCTTTCTTTATGCCCTTCACATATGTACATACATATATGGTAAGTATTCAATATTTAATATTAAAAATATTTTAATATTGTTGTTCTGCAGCTTCTCACACATTACTGCTATGGCATTCATTCAAAATTGATCAATGTCCTTTGGAGGCAGTGCAGGTTACCACCTAGAACAACAGAGTCACTAATCAGTTTTCGATTTCCATGCTGGTTGTCTTGTGTCCCTGAAGTATGGTTCTCAGCCTTGGCTGATGCCCAGGTCCCACTTAGAGCAAGTTTGGTTAATTCATCTGGGTTACATCAAGCAGTGGTATGGTTGAAAACATTCTCAGTTGATTCTAACATGTAGCCAGGTTTGAGACTCTGGGCTAGAAAGTCAGTAGTCTTGCAAGCCAGGAATGGCAGAGATATAAAAAGTGACTCTCACATTCTAGAAACTCCCTCTATATTCAGAGCAATACTTAGAGATCTGAACATAGAGTTTTATAAACCTATTCTAGAAGGGATATAGGATAGGTCCTATGAAGGTCCCTGCCAGACAGGAAAGAGAAGGAAAGAGCGTTTTCTAGGCTAGAGCTGGGAAGAGGCAGAGAAGAACTGGAGGAGCTGTCCTTAATCCCTCTTCTGCAACCCACACCCCAGAAGGTCTGAGAAGGTAGCTGAAAGCAGAATGTCCTGTACCCCAGTTTCTGTTGGAGAGTCTAGCAATTACCCTGCGCCTGCATAATGTAGCCACAGCTAAGCAGAAATGGTATGTGTAGAGAGAGAAGTCTAAAGATGGTGATCCCCAGCCTCACCAAGTTCCAGTGAGGAATGGAGGGGATCCAGGAGTTCTGCCACATTCTAGAGTGGGATTTGGAGCACACAGGTAGAGCAACCCTCATATACGGCTGGGGGAGTGGAAACTAGATCAGCCTTCCGGAGAGCCATCAGCCCCCCTAGTTAAATAAAGTACACGTGCACCCCCCCAGCCCAACAACTCCACTGCTGAAAGACACTGCACAGGTCCATAAGGATCCAATGCAAAGAACTAAATGATTAATTGTAGACAATCTGGGTTTCCATGACTTGGGGAGTAGATCAGTGAAATTAGGCGGATACACCCAGTGGAGTACTGTACAGCAGTTGGAAATAATACAACAGAGCCACACACAGCAGGCATCTAATGGCATGATGCTCAGTGAGATAAGTAAACACAAATGATATTTAAAGCACCTCACAATTCATGTAAATATAGGTAAGTATGGGGTAAGGGGAGTAGATTCTGGGAAGATGGCTACAGGGGCAGCAACATCATTTTAAAATCTCTCCAAATCTCCAAATAAGAACAGGCAATGCAACTAAAGAACAAAACCAGAAGTCCATAGACTAGGTTTATAACAAAATTAGGTCATGAGATATCCCCATGAGCCTTGCTATGGTCTGTGCCCATAAAAATTCATAAGTTGACATTTAGTCACCAACATAATGGTATTAACAGAAGGGGTCTTTAGGAGATAATTAAGTAGTGAGGATGGAGGGCTCATGGATGGAATTAGGCTCCTTATGAAGCAGCAGGTTCATTCTCTTCTACCTTTATGCTGTGAGGGAACACAGCATTCAAGGTGCCATCTTCAAAGCGAGGACTGAGCCCTCACAGATACCAAACCTGCCTATGCCTTGATCTTCGACTTCCCAGCCTCCAGAACTGTAAGGCAATAAATTTCTGTTCTTTATCAATTATCCAGTTTCGGCCAGGTACGGTGGCTCACGCCTGTAATCCCAGCACTCTGGGAGGCCGAGGCAGGCGGATTGCCTGAAGTCAGGAGTTCGAGACAATCCTGGCCAACATGGCAAAACTCCGTCTCTACTAAAAATACAAAAATTAGCCGGGTGTGGTGGCACACACCTGTAATCCCAGCTACTCAGGAGGCTGAAGCAGGAGAATCGCTTGAACCCGGGAGAGGAGGTTGCAGTGAGCTGAGATCACGCCACTGCACTCCAACCTGGGTGACAGAGTGAGACTCCATCTCAATAAATAAATAAACAAAACAAACAAAATTATCCAGTCTCAGGTATTCTGCTATAACAGCTCAAATGGGCCGAGAAAACCCCAAATACAAATGGTGGTGGGAATAAACCACTAATACAAGACCTTCATGATACCAATGTCTATACGGGAGAAAGAAGAAATAAACAACAAGGGTGGCTAATGGATCAAAGAGCAGTCAACAGAATTCACTGGAAAGCAGGAGACCAACTGAGAGTGGCAGCTGAAAATAGGGAGAGTTCTGCCCTCCCCAACCCTGGGTGAGTGCAAGGAGCCCACCATGAGACCCTCCAGGGCCACCTGCCACCACTGTGAGTGAAATCAAAATTGAGCAAAATACAGGCAAATAGAGGAAAGAAAGAGAAAGTATAGACCCATGGGGAAGGGACAGAGCCTGGAGACTTCAGAAAGCAAGCTGCCCTGTTTGGGAACACTACACAAAAACTACACAAGCAGCAGCTCCGTGGAGTTAGAAATACTTTCCTGGCCCTCGTTTAACTGCAAAAATTCAGGAAAACTAATTTCATGTAAAACTTAGCCACAGAAAATCATCGAGGTCAAATCACATATGACATCATTATGTGAAAAAGTAAGGAGCAGAACAACTTCCCTATAAGGTGATATATACACAATGTATATATAAGAACCCTTTCAACAGATACATGTGAAGCCTATCAGAATAGCTGCTTATTGGAGAGGAAAGGGAATGAAAATGAAGGAGAATAAGTAAATTAATAAGAAATAGCCTGTGTCTTCTGATGATAATAAGCCATGGGGGTGGGCAGGGGAGGGATGGCTGATGAACTCAACTCTCAGCACTTAGGACTTCTTAAAAGGTAGAAATAATTAAAAATGGTCCAGCTCCCCAAGTGGCCACAAGAAAAGAGGCAAGATTCAGCTGGGTGTGGTGGCTCATACCTGTAATCCCAGCACTTTGGGAGGCTGAGGTGGGAGGATCATGAGGTCAGGAGATTGAGACCGCCTGACCAACATGGTGAAACCCCATCTCTACTGAAAATACAAAAATTAGCCAGGTGTGGTGGTGCACACCTGTAATCCCAGCTATATAGCAAAGAGACCCCAGAAAGAGTCAAGGTAGGGCCAGGTCATGTTTAGGGGATGATCACTGCAGGGAAGGGGACCCTCAGACCCCTGCTGTGCTGGAAATCAGACCAGCCTTCCACCAGCTGTGGACCATCAGCAGTAGATGTGCTAAAACAGGACAAGGCCCATAGATGAGCCACTGACCAGGGCCTTTCTTTGGCATCCTCCCAAGGCTGTGAGCTCTCCCTATACCCAGACGACATTTGACGAAGGGAAATGACATTGGAGAGACCCATCAAGCAAGGAGAAGCAGAACTCTGAGCTTAAAATGATTGAATATTTGCTAGAAAATCACAGTTAAACTGAGACTCTTACACCAGAGATAGGATTATCTTTAATGGGAAATTTTAAGTTATTTATTTTTAGTCGTCAACAGGAAATGTAGGCCCAAAGATGAGATCACTTATAAAAACAAGTAAATAAGAAGCTCCATCTGTTGCACTTCCTCCTAGAAAAAATTTAAGTCTGAAGGAGATGTAGATAAAAATATAGACATAGTTTCTCAACACTGCTGACATTTTGCCTGTCCGGGGGGGCTGCCTTGTGCACTGCAGGATGTTTAGCAGCATCTCTGGCCTTTACCTGCCAGATGCCAAAAGCATCTCCCAGTTATGATAATCAAATGTGTCTTCAGATATTATCAAATGTCCCCTGGTGGCACAGTCACCCTGTTGAGAACCACTTACATGGACATAGACCATTAATCTCTTAAAAACGTTGACAACTGAATAAAAAGTTATAGAACAAGAAAACTGTAGTGTATGGTATAATTTATGCAAGAAACATAGCTTCCGTAAGAGTTTATTTAAAAATTATCAAAATTTTGCAAACATAAGATCTATGAGAACAAGAATTTTGTGGGGTTTTCCCCTACTATATTTTCATGTCTAGAACAGTGTCTGGAACTTAGGCCCTCAATAAAGAGTGTTGAATAAATCACTGAGTAATTAGAATTACAATCCCATAACTAGCATTTATGGAATTCTGGCATTATGTTAACCACTGTGCTGAAAGCTTGATAAGCCCTAGCTCATTCAATCTTTGTAACAATTCTTTGAGGTAGATACTTTTATTCTCCCCATTTTTGTAGAGTGTAAAATCAGGCTAAGAGAGACTGAGTTACTTGCCAAGGTCTTGTAGCTAATAAATGGCAGAGCTGGGATAGGGATGCAGCATTCTTTTAAGTCAGTCATATTCACAAGGCTTGTACTCTTATTAGACAGTAAGCAACCTGTCCTCCCCAGGTACAACCCACATCCAGATTCTACATCCAGAGCCTTTGTATTGCTCTGTTCTCACACTACTATAAAGACTACCTGAGAATGGGTAATTTGTGAAGAAAAGGGGTTTAATTGACTCACAATTCCACAGGCTGTACAGGAAGCATGGCCATTTTCCATGACCTTCATGGCTGGGAGGCCTCAGGAAACTTATAATCATGGCGGATGGGTGAAGGGGAAGCGAGCATATCTTCACATGGGGGCAGGAGAGAGTGAAAAGGAAGGTACCACACACTTTTAAACAACCAGATCTCATGAGAATTCACTCATTATCATGAGAACAGCAAGGGGGGGAACCGCCCCCCATGATCCAATCACCTTCCACCAGGTCCCTCTCCCAACATTGGGAATTACAATTCAACATGAGATTTGGGTGGGAACACAGAGCCCAACCATATCAGCCTTCCATGCACGATGACCTGGAGAATGTGTGGGCAAGGTGTGGATTTGTATAACCTGTTCCTGCCACAAAGCCTACTGAAGTCTCTCAGCAGACTGCTGTTTTGGATGAGCCAAGATATCATTTCCAAGTCCTAACCAATTTTAAGGCCGACCGCAGTTCAAGAAGCAATGCCCAAAGAAGCCTGATGTGGAGGGTAAGGAGTGGCTGCAAACATCTGCAAAATGGAAGTGTGTCCAGACTCCAGGACACAGTCTTTTCAGTTTGGGTAGATCCATCCCCAAGGACAAAGAGATTAAGTATACTATCCTGTTGAAAGCTGGTGCTAAAGCCAAACAAAGCAATTTCCAATCATCTCTCTGCCACTATGGCCTGATCTTGAACAAGTAAATCTCTCTTAAGTGGTCAGATGGAATTACATTAGTATCACCCACTGTTATTGGCCATATTAAGTGAAACAATCCCAGGAGGACAATGGATGATAGGACCACAGTGGCTGCTGCAGCCAGGCCTTGGCCTAAGCCACAAAGTCCAAGGGTCAGTGGCAGAAGTGAACAGAGTTATAATTAAGGGAACTGAGGCAGAAGCCCAGCATTTAGATTGGGGGCCTTGATGGAGACTTCAGGAGAGACACATTTGGGCCCATCTGCAGGTATCCAGAGCTCCTCTGGGCCCAAGCACCTGAGGCTGCCATACTGACCATAGCACTCCCGGTTGGGCCTCTGTAGAACAGGACAGGGCTGTGACACAGGGACAGAGATCCTTCAGGGTAGCTACCCTCTCTCCCATGGTTACAGGCTGCAGTGAGTAAAGATGAGAAGGCAGGGAATGCAGAAGAGCTGAGGAACACTGGCCTGACAAACAAGTCCAGGCTTGCTTTCACCCTTCCTGTGCCAGCACTGACTATCACAGGCAGGCCACTGCAGCCCCGCTGGCCCCACCTCAGTGGGGCCATCAGTGCCTAACTCCTCTGTTACTACACCCTGAACACAAATCCCGGTGCATCCTTCCTGACACCTCCCCTATTCGTCTCCCTGAATTCCATACAGATGTTCTGAGATAGCACCAACAACTTCATGTTCACTATTACAATATTTACTCCATGGGCACTAATCAGCTGCACCCCAGGAAAGGAAAGGCATTGTAAGTATACTTTCAGAAGACACTCTGCAATAATAGAGCCATAAATCCATGTTAGCAAATCCCCAAAGCCAACCCAGAATTCTGTTCCCAGCCCCTCCACCTCCATTCCATTCCCTGAAATTATTAGCTCAGAATTGAACCTGAGTAACCAAATGAGCTCTTTTTATTTCTCGGTTAGGACTTCACCCTCAAAAGAAAGAAACGCAGGCAGGCCAGCCACGATGTTTCACTTTTTATGGACCTCAATTTATCTGACATGCATATTTCTTAAAGCTTTCACCGCAGCTACGCCTCAACGGCTGACAACACCTCCATTACCACTTAGCTATTTCTCATTCATTTTTGTGACCTTCCTTTCTAACCGCCATACTTTCCAGACAGTATCATTAAGGAGGCTGGAATTATTAAGCTCTTCATTCTCAACAGTATCTCAAAGCATCCTAAAGCCACAGAGATTGTGATGAATGAGCTCAAAGGCCTTCATTTTTTTATAACGCCAAATGAAATTTAACCATGGCTAACTGCTCAGACAAGGGTTTCACTGGACGAGTTTCTTGGTCCCAGATATATTTACGCACAAGAGGCAATATCTATGCCTATGAATGTCTGCTCCAAGCTGACCTGCCAGGTTCTAATCACCAGTGCTGCTGTTCATGAGAGAGTGGTATCACCCAGTAAAATGACTTCTGAAACTGGCTATGGCAAGATCCTGTATAATACTGACCTCCATTGGATGTATACATTTATGGCATGATTGTTTAATGTCAGTCTCACTGACTAGACTGACAGCTTCGCTAGAGCAGAAGCCAGGTTATTTTTCCCTATGTGGTGGACACAGATTGGTCTTGCCTGCCCAGTATCATTCAGTGGCTGTCTTCTGGCAAGGGAACTGTGACCTTTCAGGAAGCCATGTACTCTCAGTCTATGCAGTTCCAACAGGGTGTTCTCCACCCACCTACTCTAGGCATGATCATATGACCCAGGGCTAGCTAATCAAGGCAGATCACCTGCCTGACCACAGTGACTGGTCCAGAAGTGAACATATGACCAACCCAGACCCAACAAAGCAGACTATTGGGACTAATACTGGGGCTGTTGAGAGACAAGCAGGCCCTTTCTTCTGCTGGATTTGAGCCTGGGAGAATGCAGGCATGCAACCTCAGGCTGATGCATTGCTTGGTAATGAAAACAACATAGAAAACAACAGAGCTGAGAGATGGAGAGAGTCTGGTTGCTGAAAAGCCTAAGCTCCCTGGATCAAGCAAAGCCTGAAGCTAGACCTATCTGTGGGTTTTTCAGTCTTATGAGCTGAAAATTCTCTTTTAGGTTACATCAGTTTGAATTTTTTGTTGTTGTTTCTCACAAGTGAATGTAAGTTCCACGAGGGTAGGGAAGGCACCAGTTTTGTTCATCACCACACACCCTGTACTTAGCACTCAACACAAACTTGACAGTAATAATCAACAAATGAATTATTTACATGCCTTTACTCAGGGAGTCTGTCTTCTCTTGCCCCTGTCTAGGTAACTCAACAATCTGAAACACACAATTCCCTGTTTTACCCTAATTGCATTAAGGACTTTGCAGACTATATGGGAACCCAGATGGCATTCTTCAGGAATTCTATAGGAGAGTGGCACCGGCCTCAGGAGGAGCAGACACTTTCCTGGTTAGCAGTAAGGCAGGGCAGTGTTGGCTCCACAGCCCAGAGATGGCTGGGCACCTCCTAAAGAAAATGGCCACCTCTCCACCCTCAAGGAGACCACCTGGACTAGAAAGGAACTGATTCCCCAGAGCACCATGTGCCCTGGAGCAGCTACTGAACCTTCCCCTCAGCTGTGAGATGGCAGCAAGGCTGCACTGCATCACAGGTAAGAGCATGGATTCTGAACCCAGATCACCTGGGTTTGAATCCCACCTCCCCAACTTACTAAAAACACAACCATGGGCAACTGACTTCACCTCTCTGTGCCTCAGCTTCCTCATTTGTGAAATGGGGCTAATGCTAGCAGCAAGTGCATGGTGATGTCACATAGGACTAAATAAATGAACATATGAGAAATGTTTAGAAGAGGGTCCAGCATACTGTAAGCACTATGTACGTAATGGCTACCATTATTACCCAGTCCAGAGAGTTGTTTGGGAAGTAAGTGAAATACTGGATGTTCAAGGTTTACTGGACACAATGCCAGCACAAAGTAACTGTTCCCAAATTATTAGTTAAAACACAAAAAGCCAATATAATCCCACAGGTGAGGCCAACCACCACATCCCATAGAGACCAGCCAATGTACATCTGACAAGAAGTAAAAAGTCAGATGTCCTCTGCCCAGGGATGCCACTGATCCAAAAGGTACCTTCGTGCACCAGACAGACACAGCCCCATACAGGATGCGAGGCTTGGAAGCAAAGTGGACACCAGAACTACAGACAGCTGATAGGAAAGGGTTAAAATTTCAGGAACACCATTACAACCTACGCTTTCCTAAAGCAAAAATAGTCTCATTCTTCTTTGTAGTCTCTTTTTGAGACTAGATAGCCAGTGCACACTTGAAAAAAACATGAAGGAAAATACTCCTTTATTTTTCAGTTGGAACCGCTAAAGCAAGAACTTAAGACGAAAGTGGGTCAACTGACCTACTTCTTTTTCTCCTTTAGAAAGTTTTGCATTTGAGGTCAGAGTTGGTAGAAAATTTCCATTCCAAATTCTGCCCAAGAGAAGAAAATTAGCAATCTCGCTTGCTATGATGGATTGTGACATGCTAACCAACCTTCCAAATGGCCCCTGTGTTACACCTAATGACTTTTAAAAAATATTTCAAGATGGGTATCATACTCAGAAGAAAATTTAGACTTGCACTTTTTTTTGGAAGGCTAAATCAGTGTCATCTTTCTTTTGTGCACAGGTCTTTTTCTTTATTTCTGAGTGATAGCAGTGACATAACTTAGTATGCCATAAAGAGATGAACCACCTTGCACGTGCCTCGGTTCCTGATGTGCCACCATGTTTGTCTATTCCATATAACAAACCAAAGCATTTATTGCATGACACCATGTTCTAAACACTTTAAAAATGTTGATACATTTAATCCTCACAACACTACTATGTAGTGGGTGTTATTATTTTCTCCACTCCTGGTTTCTTCAGCAATTCCTTGCTAAACACTGATTTTTAGTGCCTGGGTCCACACTGCCAAGATCCCAAGAACCCCATCCTAACTGTCCCCTCTCAACAGGTTCCAAATCTTCACCAGCATTTCCTGTCTTCCTACTAATCCTGGAAGCCAAGAACAGGGGTTTGGACTGGCACACTCTCTCCCTCTTAGCTCCAGAAATTCTAGTTCCTGGGAGTAATCCCAAAGACCAAACAGGGCATCCCCAGATTTTCCCTCAAGCTGGGTCAGGAAACCAGTGCCAGCTCTGATTGCCAAGGTCAGGAATGAGGAGGGGTGAGATTTAAAATAAAGAACCCAGGCCGAGCCTAAAAGAAGTTCTCCGAATATACAGTAAGGGATTGTAAATGCAGACAGGGCACTTTTCTGTCCCAGTTTCCATCCCTGGATGGCAGTATATGCAAAGAGACAGCCAGAATGGAATAGGTAAAACTAAGGGCCAGAAACCTGGTTTTTCATCCCAGCTCCCCTGCTGACTGCTGGACAAATGTGGGATAGTTTCTCAAGCTCTCTGGTCCTCAGTGGGGTCACCTGTAAAGGGCTAACCATGACCAGCTCTTGCAGTAATTGGCAGTGCCATGGGATGCAGGACTGCATGGCAGCATCAAGCCCGAGGATGGCAAAGGTCAGCAGCAGCCAGCCTGTCCAACCCCTTCCTGCTCCATACAGCTCAGACAGGTGACCTCCCTCCCAGTGCATGCAGTCAGAGGGGCCAAGCCCCAACTCCATTCCCACTCAGCTGCTGCCTCCCAGGGCACAGTTCTTTCCACCTCTCTGGGGGTTTCCTCCCTGCAGGACGGCCAGTGGGTTTGCCCCTCATCCACAGGGCTCCCAGGAGGGCTACCCAGGAGGGGATCACCATTGCTTACACCTCAGTTTCTATACCATCAACACAACATCAACAGAGAAATGAGCAAGGTGAAGTCTGACAGTCACAGGGTGGAGATCATCCTCAGTCCTCGGCCCACAGACTCCCAGGCACCTACCCTGTGGCCAGCCCCAGGCCCCGGCCAACCCTTCCAATGTTCATGACAACCTGAGCAAACTTCGGTGGCTTGGCAGGGGCAGGGCCCTGGAGCAGTATCAGTAGTGTTTGCCCTCAGAACCACACTGCATGGCAGAGGTCAGGAGCAGAGGGTGTAAAGGCCCTCACTCCCCATTCTGGGGGGTTCGCTAGCCATCAAGACTGCCCAATAGCAAGGTGCAGCCATCAAAAATGCTCTTTCTTCTACTAAAGTGAAATGTGTTTCTTCAGAATCCCCATCCATCCCCAGGGATATGGTTTGGATATTTGTCCCACCCAAATCTCACGTTGAAACATGATTCCCAGTGTTGGAAGTAGGGCCTGGTAAGAGGTGTTTGGGTCATGGGGGCAGATTCCTCATGGCTTGGTGCTGTCCTCACCACAGTGAGTGAGTTCTCATGAGATCTGGTTAAGTGTGTGGCACCTGCCACTACCCACCTTCCTCCCACTCTCGCCACATGACATGCCTGCTCCAGCTTCGCCTTCTGCCACGAGTAAAAGCTCCCTGAGGCCTCCCCAGAAGCCAAGCAGATGCTGGTGCTACTTCCTGTGCAGCCTGCAGAACTGTCAGTCAATTAAACCACTTTTCTTTATAAATTACCCAGCCTCGGGTATTGGTTTACAGCAACACAAAAACAGCCTCACACACCTGGAGCCCAGTTTTGACCTTTTTAGCAATCCCCCTTTCTCAAGACAGAACTCCAGAGACTGAGGGGGTGGTTCTGTTCCTCTACCCATTCCTCCCCACAGCTTCTCCTTTCCAAGATAAACATTCCCAAAGTAATCATTAAAATGACTTCTGTGATTTATATTTCCTTCCCTTCCCTCAAACACAGCAATGTTTTGTTTGTGTGCTGTCATCCAAACGGCAACCCAGATGAGTGTGAAGATGTGGGGCCCATTCTAGACTCTAGCAGCTCTGTGACCTTCAGTGCTCTTCTCTGAATGTATTCTGAGGTCACAGTGGAAGCAGGTGGGAAGAAGTGTCCATTCTACTTTGGAGCTCTCGCGTCTCACAAGAAAGCTGCCCCTCACTGCTGGGATCCCTGCACTGTCTACATGGCTGGGGAGTACCCTCCTCCCAGGTGGGGTCCCCCGTTTTGTGCTTGCTCACGAAGAAGCATGCCAATAACACCCCACAGAGGACAGCCAAAGGCCCACCCAAGCCCAGGTGAGGCCACGCTTGAGATCCACCCCCAGCACCTGAGCAGGGTCACATGGAGATAATTTACCAATGCCAACGATGTCACCCACCGGGTAGTCCCATTCTGTGCCAAGCCCTATGGGCAAGCAGCAAGGCAGCCAATGGGTTTTCACCCAGACAACAAATCATAGACCACATTGTGACTGTTTTTGTAGAAGTAAAGCTCAGGAAGAGAAATGGGTTCTGACTGAGCCAATGTTCAGACAGAGAACATTCTTAATAATTTTAGATACATGTCGAATTTCGAAAATACTTTTTTCCTCAAAGCCAAGGTTATATGTACTAGCATTTCTCACAAGTAGTTTGATATAACTACAATCTCTCTCCCAATTCCTGGAACATAACAATAAACAAAGGAGAAACACGGAATTACTATCACTCTTTGTAACCCAGGAGACTCTACCTAGAACCCTGTGGTCCCAGAGAAAAGCCTGTTCCCAGTCCCCTCTCACTCTGCACTCTGTGCCCATTTCCCTAAACCTGATTTCCCAAAGGAGCCTCTGGTGGTTGACCCCAGATCCCAGGAAACATCAGGAAACACACTGGCATGGCTTTTTATGGTGGACAAAGCACTCCTGTTGGCTCAATCTTCATAAGTGTCCTGTGAAGTAGATGTTACAATGCCAGTTTCACAGATGGGGAATTTAAAGGACACATCCAAGGTCTCAGAGCCGCTAAGTTCTAGAATGGACCCCATATCTTCAGATTCTTTGTCTACTTGCTGTTTGGATAACACTGGCACAAATCCACATGTGTTTGAGGAAAGGGAAGGAAATCATTCGAGTAGTCATGTTTAACCTGCATATGAAATCTAACTGAATTAACTAAGGCTGTTTTATCTGGGAAAGAAAAGATTTGTATTGGGATTCTGACAGATTATATTATTGGCTCAAATTCTTCTTCCCTCTCTGTTGCCACACCCTTTGACATAGGACTCTGCAGTTCCTCGTAAGAAAAAGACAGAATATATTTTCCCATTCCTCAGCTCTGTGAGGTACAAGGCAAAGTGACAAGGTGCTGGCTCTAAGACTAGGGCTCAAGAGCCTGGCATGCTTCCAGTTGCTCTCTGATGTCTGTCCTGTCACCATCAGAAGAGCACGCCTGAGCTGGCCCACTGGTCCCAGAAGAGTATAATAGATCCGTGGTGCAGAGATGCCCCAGCTGAGACGCCCAACCAAGCCCAGCGAGAGCTGAGTCCGCTGCCAACCTGCAGCAAAAACTCCTTAACAAATCAGACTGGTGCAGGCCACCTGCCTCTGTAGGAATTGGTACAGAGGAAGTCCTAGCCCCTCCACCAGGGAATTCCTATATTGAAAGAGAAGTGGGAACACACTCACCGTTCCAGACTTTGGGATTTTATAAGTGAGTAAAGTTGAAAAAAAAAAAAAAAAAAAGCAGGAGTTGGGGAAGTCCCGGGCTGCTAACTTTTTACTTTTTCAAGCAAAGGCAATATATAAAAATAACCATGACTTACTATCCCATCAATTCATAAAAGATAGGACATTTTAACACTAAAACTGAGGAAAGGATATAATCTTAGAACATGACACAGTCCTTTCTAAGCAAAGTTACTTGGCCACCCTCCATATGTGAGCCTTTTTCTTTCCTTCTGTCACAGATCAATGAAAATTCTGTCACAAAATAGCTCCAGCCTGTGTAACAGCAACTTTTCTGCATGCTTTATGGTAGAACTGTCAGAAGAACATGAAATTAGCTACATAAATTGTGAGACTTAAATCTTGGTTCTGTTTGTTCTGTGACAATATAAAAGTTACCTTTTAAAAAAAAAAAAGTCAAAAAAGAAAACAAAGCTAAAAATAATTTGAGCACCTTGGTTGCATCTTCTCCACTGGCTGCCAAAGGCAGTTGGAGCACCTGGCACAGCTGCCCACTCTCACCCACGTGCCACTCCTGAGTTACACTCCACAGCTCCCTAAGACGCCAGTGCTGCACTTCCATGACCATAGTAACGTCTGAAGAAAAAGCACAGTGGTGACTTAAATGGAAGTTCTACCGGGGCTACAGGGACACATAACTGGGACAGAAGGGAGAGGCAGAGAATCCCCAGCACCAGCTCCAGGGACACATGGCTCAGTCAGCCATGAGTGCGGTCTTCTCTCTGAGCCCTAAAGAGCCAGTCCAACCTTCTGCCAGATGTGTGGTGACCTGGGAGAAGAAAGAGGTCTGAAAGTGGACGGTGGTCATAACAGACTAGATTATCCTTCGAAACTATCCATTGTACCACGGATGCCACATTGGCTCTGGCTAACAGAATGTGAGCAACAACTTCACATGTCAGTTTCCTGCAAAAGCTTTAGGAGCCAATGTGTGGTTCTCCAAGTCTCTCATTTCCCTCTGTCATGAGATCATCAATGTTTTTTTTTTTTTTTTTTTTTGAGACTGAGTCTCGCTCTGGTTGCCCAGGCTGGAGTGCAATGTTGCAATCTCGGCTCTCTGCAACCTCTGCCTCCCAGATTCAAGCAATTCTCTTGCCTCAGCCTCCTGAGTACCTGGGATTACAGGGGCCTGCCACCACACCTGGCTAATTTTTTAAAATATTTTTAGTAGAGACAAGGTTTCATCATGTTGGCCAGGCTGGTTTCGAACTCCTGACCTCAAGTGATCCTCCCGCCTCAGCCTCCCAAAGTGCTAGGATTATAGGCATGAGCCACCGCGCCTGACTGACCATCAGCGTTTTAAATGGAGGCAGCTCCTTCAGGCTGAGGTGCAGACTAAAGTCTGAACCAACTCCCAAAGGGCACGTAACATGTATAAGAAATAAACCTTGACTGGTGGGGGTCACTGAGACTTCAGACGCATTTGTGACCGAGGCATATCCAATCTGACCAACATGACACGGATGCTATTCATTGGGTTGGAGAGCTCAACAGCAGTGGCAACAGAGGAAGATGGCAAGCTCGTCTTGGAGGTATTTCTGTACTTGGTCCCTGGGTGAGAGGCAGGGGTGAGGGTTGAATACAGAGAGGCCTAATACATAGGTCCCTGACCTCACCAAGCATTAAGACCACCTGGGAAGGCTAATCTGACCCTCACATGTGTGGCTCTGGATTTTCAATGCAGAGAAGCAAGGGCTGTTCTTCGGAACTGTAAAGCCTGGGATCTAATCCCAATCCAGACATTTTCTTCCCACCTTCATCCATTCTTCCCATGGATACTTACTGAGCCAGGCACAGGGAAAACAAACAAGCTCCTTAACCTCACAGGCTCACATTCAGGTGGGAGGACAGACAATAAGTAAATCTGATAAATACCAACTGGGCACACTCTGTCCAGGAAATGAGCAGGGTGAGCTGAGGGACACTGGGGAAGGCTGCTGTAGGTAAGGAGTTCAGGAAAGGCCTTTCTGAGGAGGGGATGTTTGAGATGGAAAATGAGAATGTGCCAGCCATGCAAAGAGCTGCTGAAAGACAGAAAACGTGAGCAGAGCCACGGCAAGCACAAAGGGTCTGAGATGGGAAAGAGGACGGCTTGTTTGAGGAACAGGAAAAAGGCCAGAGCTTTGGAAACAAGGTGAGCAAGGAGGGACTTTCAAGGAGCCACCCTGCCCTAACAGTCTATGTTTGGGTGACACTGACCTCTTCATTCAGCCATCTGTCATCTAATCAACAAGTATGTACCCAGAGCCTACAGTGTGACAGGCTGTGGCCAGGATCCAGGGATGGGGGTCCTAGCCACCAGGAGCTCATGCAACTCTCAGGGCTCACTGTCTTATGACCACAAAGAAGATGCCTCTGAGGGGCCCTTGGTGGCTACAGAGGCTGTGAGGTGACAGCAGTGGGCGAGAGCCATGTTCATCCCTTCCCAGAAGAGTTGGGAGGCCCGTTCAGCATCCCTGGGGCCTGCAGCCTCCTGGACTCCCACTGGGAGAGGGACAGAATGGAGACTGCTTAAAGTCCTCTGCCCCCCGATTATAACCGCCCTTCAGCACCCCTCCCCAACCCCAGAGAGAGGCAAAGATGTGGAAATCATCTGGCACAGGGCCCAGAAAAATGGTGCTACCATGGAACCAGGGGGCGATGAACTTGGTGTTCCTCTCGAAGCCAGCTCGGCGAGGCAGCTGCTCCTCCTTAAACCAGCGGACGATGACATCTCTGGAGACTGGGCGCAGTGGGCGCTCCCAGGTCCTGCTGAAGAGAAAGAAAGGGGGGAGGGCAGAAGAGTCAGGGAGGGAGAAAGACCAGAGGGAGAGGAAGGCAGAGGGAAAGGAAAGAGGAAGGGAGAGGAAGGTAAAAGAAGGAGGAGGAAGGGGGGGTGGAAGAAGGGGCAGGGGAGGGCCATGAGAGAATGAATAAGCATGGTGCCCACATCCATGCCTACAAAGAGGATTAAAACAGCCCAGGTACTCGAAGGCATTTTGCAGATTATAATGTACCATCTGTTATTATTTATTTAAAAGAAAACTGTTACCGATTGCTTCAAAAAACAGCCACACAGGTGGGAATTAAAAGAGGCTAGGAGGGGGTGTCTGAGGGAAAGAAAAGGCACATTTTCCCTCGAGCATGGCCAGGGCATAAATACCAGCATGGATGAAGGAGGCTCCTGACGGAAAGTAAATGAGTGTGTCCCATCCCCTTCTCTCTCTCAGAAAGAATTCTGGGTCTTGTCCCCTCCTTACCTCTCCCTCCCCGCCCTCTGAGGGGACGCCTGCCTTTGCCACAACTCCTGCGCTTTTGTAAGGCAGAACCAGGACAGTGAACAGAGAGAGAAGCCGGAGAACCTCAATTTGCTCTGGAAATGGCTGAGATTCCCTGCCCAGAAAATAAAAACTATGACAGAGGAAATGGAGGCGGAAGGAAACAAAACCACACGTCGGTAACTATGGATGGAATGGGTGAGGGACTGAAGGCACGGAGGGCGGGAGGAGGAGGAGCACGGGAAGAGTTTAGACGAGGGAGTAGATACGTTTTAAAGTTTTCTCACAGGTGAGCCAAGCTCGTCATTGCTTTCGTGTCTGAACTGCGGTTCCCAGATGCTTACATAGACTTGGACACATGAGACCCCCCTGCACTCGGGCTACATTGAAAGCATAGTTAAGAGCTGGCAGCACACAACACGTGACAGGCACCCACAACTGTGTGGTGAAGTACAATGCAGTAACACCATGGTGCATGAAATCATGGCACAAAAATACAGCATCTGGGCCGGGCGCGGTGGCTCACCCCTGTAACCCCAGCACTTTGGGAGGCCAAGACCAGTCTGGCCTGGTCTGCTCCCTCATCTAAACTCTTCCCGTGCCCCTCCTCCTCCCGCCCTCCGTGCCTTCAGTCCCTCACCCATTCCATCCATAGTTACCAATGTGCGGTTTTGTTTCCTTCCACCTCCATTTCCTCTGTCATACTTTCTATTTTCTGGGCAGGAAATCTCAGCCATTTCCAGAGCAAATTGAGGTTCTCCGGTTTCTCTCTCTGTTCACTGTCCTGGTTCTGCCTTACAAAAGCGCAGGAGTTGTGGTGAAACCCCATCTCTACTAAAAATACAAAAATTAGCCAGGCATGGTGGCAGGCACTTGTATTCCCAGCTACTCAAGAGGCTGAGGCAGGAGAATTGCTTGAACCCAGGAGGCGGAGGTTGCAGTGAGCTGAGATCGTGCCACTGCACTCCAGCCTGGGCAACAGAGCAAGACTCTGTCTCAAAATAATAACAACAATACAGCATCTGAGGAACAAGGCAACAGCCCACCTTGAACAACCAAAGCCTCTTCGCCATTTCCAACTGAGTGACAGGAGCCTGGTAAATTCTTATTTTGTTGTTGTCATCCACCTAATAGTACTGGCATTTAGAATTCACGGTTATCCTTGTTTTTTATAAAATCAATGTCAGCTGTCCTCTCATGTGGTCTCCGTATTTGCCCTGTACCCTCACTTTGACACTGTGCTCAGCGTACCTCCTTATAAGCCCAGAATAAATCCATGGGGCATTTCTTCACTCGCCCTAAACTGAATACATTCACACATGCACATGCATGCACACACACAGTAGTGAACACTGTAGATTTGAGAAAAGATGTTGGAAGGACAGACGGTGAGGTTACATTGCATGGCTTACAGCCGTCATCTGTGGAGTTGGCCTCCAGCCCGTTTTCCCACTCGCTGCCACTCTGGGCTTTCCTTTACCCCCTACAGCCCTACAGAGAGCCAGCCTGTGTTCCCAGTCCCCACACTCTTCCTTCTCAGTAACCTCAGATGTCTTTCTTCTTCATTAAGCAGTGCAGGGCAGCCTGCTTCACCCAGCCTCTTCTTCCACATTTGCATCCCCCAAAAAATAGCTGTGCTCGGTGGAAAAACTCCTCTAGTTTCTAGGACTCGCTTTCCTTAGAAGGCAATAGGAAGTTATATATAACAGCAAAAAATAAATTCACTCACTCTTGTCCCTCTGTTTCTAAGCAGTCGATTTGAATTCGTTTCTAAGCAGAGAGTTTCTAAGCAGGGAATCTGACTCCCCCAGAATATAAATGCTACATTTATATACCTTAAAATTTTGATCATTCTATATAAATTAGACAGTTTTCACTTCTTTTTTCTTTTTCAGCTAATCTATGGCATTTTCCCTTGTTATAAACCCTTCAAAGGAGTCACTTTTATTTTCAGAAAACATTCCAGTGAATTGACTTAACCAAAATTCACTGTAAACAATTACATTGCTTCTGACTTTTTGCCATTATTAATAATGCTATGATAATCATCTTTGCGCTTTTTCCAATTTGCAGATAATTTCCTTAGTATAGATACTGGCACTGAAATTACTAGCCTAAGTCATACCAGCAGTAAAGAGTAGGGCCTGGGTAAAAAGATATGTGAGCAGCTTGTATACTGGTCCACAAGAGCTGACTGTTAAATTTTCAGGAATTTTCTAAGCCAGTTGTTAAACACAGCCATCATTAAAAGATAAATGTAACAGGCTGGGCACAGTGACTCATGGCTGTAATCCCAGCACTTTGGGAGGCCGAGGTGGGCGGATCACCTGAGGTCAGGAGTTCAAGACCAGCTTGGCCAACATGGTGAAAACCTATCTCTACTAAAAATACAAAAAATTAGCCGGGTGTAGTGGCATGTGCCTGTAATCCCAGCTACTTGGGAGGCTGAGGCAGGAGAATCACTTGAACCTGGGAGGCAGAGGTTGCAGTGAGCCAGGATCGGACCACCACTGCACTCCAGCCTGGGCGACAGAGCGACTCAGTCTCAAATTTTTTTTAAAAAAAGTTAAATCTAATAAATGTACAATTAAATAAATTTTATTAAAATAAGGATAATAAATACTCAAAACTAAAAAAAAAAAAAAAAAAAAGAGTATAAATACTAGATGTGTATTCCACGAGGCTACTTGGCCCAAAGCCTCACTCCTGAATCTGAACCTCTCCTCCCATCAGCGGCATGCATCTGCCCTTAGCACAAACAGATGAGGTGTGCTGACAGGCGCCACAGAGGTGACAGCAGTGAGGCCATGGGCACCCGTCCCATGGGGCGGCTACAGGAGAGAGGCTGGTAGGAGGGCCCTCTCACCGCCTGGGCCTGCTGCCCTGTATGCACAGCTGCTTGTCCCCTTTGAGGCTCACTCTGGAGTGAGGCCACTGCTCCCCTATTGGCTGCACAAAGCCAGCCCAGAGCCAGGTTGCACCATGGTCCATGTGGCTCCATCAAATGGGCCTGAGGGACAAATTCTAGGTTTCTTTTAAAAAGCATAGACGAGGAGATGGCTTTTCTAACTATGCCCCCAAATTTAGAAAATATAAAAGAGGTCGGGTGTGGTGGCTCACGCCTGTAATCCCAGGACTTTAGGAGGCCAAGGCCGGTGGATCACCTGAGGTCAGGAGTTCGAGACCAGCCTGACCAATATGGTGAAACTCTGTCTCTACTAAAAATACAAAAATTAGCCGGGTGTGATGGCACGCACCCATAATCCCAGCTACTCGGGAGGCTGAGGCAGGAGAATCACTTGAACCTGGGAGGCGGAGGTTGCAGTGAGTGACCGAAGATGGTGCCATTGCACTTCAGCCTGGGAGACAGAGTGAGACTCCGTCTCAAAACAAAAAAGAAGATATAAAAGAAAATTTGACCTTGTAACAATCAAGAATTCCTGCATGACAAAAAATTTCATATGAAAATCAAAAAATAAGTGCCAAACTGAGAAAAAATGTTTATCACAGACAAAAGAATCCTCTTCCCTAATATGTAAGGAGTTCTTAGACATCAATAAGGAAAAGACAACACAATAAAAAGATCATTTACAGCACATTGTATAGAATACTATGCACCTGTTAAAAAAAAAGCCTAAATAGATAATATAAGAATTGATATGAAAAGCCTTCTAAAAACTAGTTAAATGAGGGGAAAGCAATCAAAGTGCAGAACCCCATGCATAACATGCAAACTTTTCCACAAAAAAAAAGAGGAGGAATAAGGCCTTTCATGACGGTAACTGCAAAAACAAAGTGAGTGGATACATAAAAAACGAAGAACAGAGCCGGATGCAGTGGCTCACGCCTGTAATCCCAGCACTTTGGGAGGCCGAGGTGGGTGGATCACAAGGTCAGGAGATCGAGACCACCCTGGCTAACACAGTGAAACCCCATCTCTACTAAAAATACAAAAAATTAGCCGGGTGTGGTGGTGGGCACCTATAGTCCCAGCTACTTGGGAGGCTGAGGCAGGAGAATGGAGTGAACCTGGAAGGCGGAGCTTGCAGTGGGCTGAGATCATGCCACTGCACTCCAGCCTGGACAATAGAGCAAGACTCTGTCTCAAAAAAAGTAAAAAAAAAAAAACTAAGAACAGTAGTGACCTCTGGAAGAAGGGGGAATGGAGTAGATGGAGGGAGAGAGGGAGTCAGCCATTTCTCAGTATACCTTTTTAAACCTTCTGGTTTGGGAATCTTATACTTGACAAGAAAGGAAAGGGTGGGAAGGGCGGGAGGGGAAGAAATGAAGACATCAACTGTCCCTAGACTGCAGGCAGAAGCAAAGCAAAACTCAGACACCCCTTCATTATCTGGGGGTGACTGGACTCTTCTGCAGATTACTTGAGGTTAAAGGAGCAGGCAGGTGCTCACCACCCAGCCTCTGGCCCTCCTGGGGACAGTGGTTGTTCAACAATGATGAGGGAAGGAGGGCACCCAAGAGGAGAGAGGCCAAACCTTGGGGGTGGCCTAAGGTGGGGGCAGGTAGAAGGAAGAGAGGTTCCCTGCAACCTCCTAACCTTTGGTCCTGGCAATTTCGGACAGTCACCTAAGTGCCCTTGCCAAACAAACCCTCAGGGGACACAAATGTGTGTGAGGACCCGCCTGCAACCAACCATGCTAAACTGCAAACCTACTATTCCAATTGGAGAAAAACTGGCTTGCCTGGGGCTCCGAGAGGCAGCAAGCCCTGGTGTCCAGGCTGCCCGGCCATGCTTTACCCATCTGAGGTCTCACTACAAGTTCTTAGCCGGAGGCCCTTAGAGTCTCAAATTGTATGCAAACATTCTAGATCTTTATATATGCATATTTGAGGGGGAAGAAGGTACACAGCTTTCTTCCGATTCTCAAAGGAATCCTTGACCTTAAAAAGGTCAAAGCTCCCAGAACTCCAAAGTTATTACAAATCTCCAACTCCCACATCTCTCCTCCCTCTCCTACCCTAGACTAGGGCTGAGGTCCACAGGGGAAATGCTAGCCCCAAACTACACAGCAAATCTGGGGCAGAACCGGGACGGGGACCCCGGTGTCCCATGCCCTAATCCAAGGCCCTTGCCCCAACCACACCAACGCGGAGCCTGGACCCACCTGACCGGCAGGGCAAGGGGCTGCGGCGGACCCGGGCCGGGGAGGTGGTGGTAGAGTCTTGCCTCCTGCTCATGGCTCTGGCCAAGCTCCCGGAACATGGAGCTAAGGCCGGCGACCGTGCCCTTCTGGATAGCACGGAGCGAGTGGCGTCGGTACTCGTCCCGGGCGCGCTGGGCTCGGCGGCTCCTCTCCTCATCAGCCGCCTTGGACCGGCGCACTGGAAAGAGGAAGACAGCACGTTAGCCCAGATCCGCAGCCCAGGCGGTGCACTGCGCCCGCTGGGACAGGAAGTATTTGGTTGGTGCAAAAGTAATTGCAATGTAGTGGCAAAAAATCGCGATGACTTTTGCACCAACCTAATAGTCCAGGAACCTCAGGATTCACCTGGCTGCAAGGAAGCTCAGAACCCAGAATGACAGAGCAGGCCCCGCCCAGCCCTAGCAGCAGCCCTAGGGCAAGCCTGTCCCTACAGAGGTAAAGATACCCTGACGGTTTAGGGTTGTCTGGTTGTTCCTGTGACGCCATTCCAGAATGGCCAAGCCACCTTGGGGTGGAAATTTCCATCTCCCTATCTATTTCTTCCTGGGAGTGCCCTGCTCAGAGCAGCTCCTCAAATCCTCTGCCCACTCAGCTCACCCGTCAAGGTGGCCAGCATCTCCAGACACCACCACCGTCACCCACATTGACAGTGCCAAGCCCTGGGCTTGGTACCTTCCCTGCATTATCTCACTAAGGGACTTCCCCCAACCACCCAGGCAGGGAACATCATTATTTCTGCTTTATGGGTGAGGAAACCAGCCTCTGAGAGGTTAAGTAACTTGCCCAAAGTAAATCAGCTAATAAGGAGCAGAGCCTGGACAGAAACCCAGGTGTGCCTGGCTCTAAAACCCACACAGTTCTTTCCACCCCATGGCCCCACCACTCAAGCAGCTACCTTCGATTTAAAACCCTGTGTATCTGACACCAGAGCTCTTTCCTACTAAAAAACAAAGGAGCATTTAAAGACCATCTGGCCCAACCCCCTCATGTTATTCATGTGGAAACTGAGGCTCAAGGAAGGACAGCAATTTGCCCAACTGGGTTAAAGGACCAGGCCAGGAACTGTCCTTCCTGCTACCACAAGATGAGTTGTTGGAAACACTGGTGTCCCAGTTCTGGAACCCTTTCTTGGTTTCCCATGACCTTGAGAGCTGGTAGGTGAGTGTATGGGCAGGGAGGGGGAAGAGGATCGTCTGCTAACTCTAACAGCTTACGAGACTCCAAGACACCCCACTCTCTAGCCCTCTGTCTTCACATACACATATATTAATAGATGTGTATATATTCATTTTTTGAGATAAGGTCTCACTCTGTCACCCAGGCTGGAGTGCAGTGGTGCGATCACAGCTCACTGCAACCTCGACCTCCTGGGCTCAAGCAATCCTCCCACCTCAGCCTCCTGAGTAGCTGAGACTACAGGTGTGCGCCACCATGCCCATCTAAGTTTTTTAATTTTTTGTAGAGACAGGGCTTCACTATGTTGCGCAGCCTGGTCTCGAACTCTTGTGCTAAAGCAATCCTCCACCTTGGCCTCCCCAAAGTACTGGGGTTATAAGAGTGAACCACCACGCACGACCTCTTCCATCTTTTTGTGCTCCTCAAGGAAGGGCCCTGTCTCAGCCAAGTGGCCTTGAAAAGATATCTGTGCTTCTAAATCTCAAATGGGAGGTCTGGGACCTGGAAAATGCCGGAAAGGGAACAAAACCCATTAGAGGCAAATTCTGGAATTAAAACCAATTATTTTGTAGTCTCATTGCATCTTGGCAGGCCCCTATCTGCCTCTAAAATCCAACTATTTTGCAAAAAAACCTCTTGTTGGCCTTGTTCTTCTAATTGCACCAGGCTAATGCCCCAGCCCTAGTGAGTCACCTTCTCTTCTCAGAGTAAAATCTTAGTCTGTTTCTACTCCAGTGCCACTCAAGACATGCATAGCAGGCACCTACCAAGAACTGCACTGTGAGTATTTGCAGGATAAAGGTCAGTAGACCTGTTCCTGAAAGAAAGCATTTCTACTTCACAAGTTGTCAAAGAACCCTTTCTGGGAACAGAACATCTCCCAGATCTGAAGAAGGCAGCATGAAGTCTGTCCCTCAGAAGGTATTTATGGAAGTGCCCCCATGGGTGTCCCATACAGAATATCCACTAGGCTGTGAACTCCACGAGGGCAGGTGGAGAGTTTGCTTTGGTCTATTCATTGCTGTATTCTAGTGCCAAGAACACAGTCGGCAGGCGATACATATTTTTGTATGACTGATTGAACTCAATTAAGTATTTAGCGCTGCACTAGGCCCTGAGTTGGATACAGAGATAATAGTGAAGCAAATCCTTCTTTCAAGGCACTCAGGGGCAAGTTGAGAGAATAAGACCAACAAATATCTCTAGCATAATGAAGAAAGTAGTGAGCATCATTTTAAAAAGAGACCAATAAAGTATTGTCAGAGCTTAGGGGCAGCAGCCTCGCATTCTGCTAGGGAGCCAGCAGCCATCACAGGAAATAATTTGACTGGGTGTGGGAAGATCAATAAGAGTTTTCCAGAGAAAGAAAAGGGAAGAGGCCATGCCAGAGAGAAAACCGAGGTTTCAGTGGTTTGTCACTCCTTATGTTACAAGACTCCAAGACACCCCTCTCTCCGGCCTTCCATTTTTTGTGTTCCTCAAGGAAGGGCCTTGTGTCTGCCAAGTGGCCCTGAGAAGACATCCGTATGTTGCGGCTTCTAAAACTCAAAAGGGAGGTCTGTAAGTTCCAGACCCTAAGAACACCATGATACCAGCCTTGTATTGTGACGAAAGGCTCCAACAAGGTCAGGATGCCCCGGGATGGGCTTTGCAGACATTTGACTGCAAACTAAAAACTAGAACCTTGTGCCCTACAAGGACCGTGACTTTTGGAAGATTACAGCCCCTAAGAGACAGTGACATTCAGTGACAGACAGGCAGGCAGGTTACAGAAGGAAATCATATGCAGACTAGGGAGCCGGGTTTTTGGAATTCAGACAGGTGGGGCCTTGAGCCATTTGTCACACAAAGATTAAACCCATTCTCCTAAAGCCCAGCTCTAATCTTATCATTCTCTTCCTCAAAAGCCTTCAGTGGCTCCCACTGCACACAGAAAATACAAACACCTTGGCCTGCCAGGTAAGGCCCTGAGAAGTGCCTACTTTCCTTACTTTCTCAGCTCAGTGGGCTCCTTCCCCAGCACACACACACACACACACACACACACACACACACACACACACACACCACTCTGCACTGTAGCTCCACCACGCTCCCACCAAGCTACAAACCTGCCTCTGTGCAGCTGTGTTCACCAACTCAGACCAACCGGGTCAGCTCAGAAATCTCAGGCCCACCCTACTCCCCTGCCCAGACAGAAAAACCTCAGTGTCCTGTAGAATTCAGATGATCCGGTTACATCCTGCAGAGAAACTCCATGCTTCAAAGCAACATTAATTTGTAGTAATCCCTTGGGTGAATAGAACAATGTCCCTGAAAATTAATGAATAATCCTATAATATGGAGAAAGGCATCAGTAAAGATTTGAATTGTATGTGAAAGTGCATGTGTTTAAATTCTGCTCCGTGTGATCTTGGGCAACCTGAATTACCTTATCTACACCTTCTTTCCTTGTCCATAAAGTGGGGGCCTGACTGGGTTGCTTTGAGATGTAAATGGGACAGTACATGGTGGGCTTGGAAAGCCCTGGCATGGGCTAGGTTTATTAAATATTATCTGTTATTGTCATGTTTACTGTGAGATAAAGAAGCTGAAATGGCACCTTTAGAAAGGATCCATCCCTGAGTGGAGGTGGGGAAGTGATGTGGGAGCAGAGGAGATGTGTGGAGTCAGGGGCTCTTGTCAGAGAATGGAAAAAACAAGTGTGAGCAGGAAAAGCCTCTGACCCCTGGGGAGGGAAAACAGGCAGCCGAGATGCTGAAGGGTATCACACAGGCCTTTTGTGACTCAGCCTGCTGGAGCCATGGTCCCTTGGTGGAAGAATGGGTTTGGCACTCAAGACGAGGTAAGCAAAGTTCGACAACAGCTAAACTTGGGCCAAGGGAAAGGGCTCTCTCAACCCTTATCCAAGGCTTCTGAGGTCGGCAGCCAACCACCCTTGTGGTCCTGAACCCTGCAGGCAACGCCTGATGGCTGCCAACAGTGACCCCCTGTGGCCTCCAGAAGCCACTGCAGGAGTTCCTTAAGACCAGAGCACTTCACACCCACGTGAATGTTGTAATGACTCAGCTTTGGGGAACCATAAAGCCCCCAGGGATTCCTGAGCTAATTCAAGAGGAGAGAGGACCCTAAGCAGGACACTAATCGGCCACATGGGAGCTCAGGCTAGCATTATTCTGAGTTATAACACCAAAAATATGTGGCACCTAGAGTTCAAGGAGAGTTTCAAGCCAGTTATGTCCAAGGAGAAACTGCACGATGTCCCATCCCATCAAGGGATAGAGAAAGCCCTTCTTCTGTCTTCTCCTTCAGCTGTCCTCCCAGCCCAAAATTCTGCTGTGCCCACTCCACTCCCAGCCCAGACTCTACCCCCACAAGCCCCTTCCGGCTCTACCTGTCTCAAGCCTACAGCATTTTAGTATCACTGACCCCGACTCTGGTGCACACTCCTTTTTAAGAAGAAAGGAAATGGAACCCATATCACTGGACCCTGACCTGGGCCTGAGCCCACGTTTCCCACTCCGCTCTGTCAACAACCTGGCAAGTGAGACAACCAGTGTGCAGATAGTTGGTTAAAGGCCACAACCAGAATGACACAGGTCAAGGAGCCACAGGTGAACACAAGTCCCTCTGACAACTCCAAAGTCCTGCTTACATTTCTAACCTAGTAACAGCAGCAATGATAAATGTCCAGTTTTTACAAATAATATCATTTCTCAAGTCAGGCTAGCTCATCTCTAAATCTCTGGGCAACTAGATGTTATCTAACTCCACACTCCTACAAGTTCACAGTTGAAAAACTATGAAATGAATTTCTGTGCCTGATGTATTCAGAGAGTCTCAGAAGCCAGAGCCCTGCTGAATAACTGACTGAATTCTCTGTTGAACTGAATAACTAATGGTATTCAAGTGATACTAAATGGGATAATTTCCCTTTTTTCTAACTTGGAGAATTTAATTTGGGTGTTTTATCAAAAACTGCTGCTCCCCCATAGATTAATGGCCCACTATATCTTTCATATTAAATTAATTGAGTGCAGAATGGTTTTGTTGAATGTGAATGACAGGCTCTGGAGTTTAACTCATCATTCTTTAAGAAAGGCTAAGATGAGGAACTAAAACCACAGGGCCTGAATGATCACATCTTTTCTGTTTTCAGAGGCTTTCCCATTTTCACTTGCCACACCGTACATTAATGAGCAATCAAGCAGCTCCTGGGCCAGACGATTTCCATTCTCCATCCCTAATGAGAAACCAGCCCTGCTCTTAACTTTCCATCCCATTGTGTAGCTAAAAAAGAAGAGCACTTCATGAACACAGACCTTTACAACTTAGAAAGCACTGTTACTTCCTCTCTCTCATTTCACCCTCCCAACAGGCCTCAGCTCAACATGATTAACCCCATTTTACAAATGAGGAAACTGAGCAACTGAGCAAGAGCTTGCTCAGGTCACACTAGAAAGTGGGCAGAGCTAGGACAGGACTCCCAGTCCAGTGCTCCTTCCCACACACTGCAGTAGCTTCGGGTGACAACTTTGTAATGGTTCACAATTTTTTGTCAGTATAAACCTTTGCTCTGCCTCCTCTTTCCACCTGCCTCCTCTTTCATCCTGAATTTAAATGAATGCTTTTTAAACTCTTTCTCATCTTATCTTTCAAGCCTCATTTTTCATCACCAGAACCCCAGGCTGCCACCGCACTGCAACACGTGCCATGACCTATGCACACAATGATCTTGCTTTGCTCAACACAGTTCCCTCTGCTATGACACCCCGTCCCACCTTCTTCACCCACCCATTTTCCCTGAACCAAATGCCATTTCCTCTGCAGGGCCTTTCCAAATGCTCTCCCTTCTGAAAGGGATTCACTCTCTCCCCGTGTATTTTATTTTATTTTATTTATTTTTGAGATGGAGTCTCGCTCTGTTGCCCAGGCTGGAGTGCAATGGTGCGATCTCAGCTCACTGCAACCTCCACCTCCCGGGTTCAAGAGATTCTCCTGCCTCAGCCTCCCAAGTAGCTAGGATTACAGGTGCACACCGCCACGCCTGACTAATTTTTGTATTTTTAGTAGAGATGGAGTTTCACCATGTTGGCCAGGCTGGTCTCGAACTCCTGACCTCAGGTGATCCACCCGCCTCAGCCTCCCAAAGTCCTGGCATTACAGGCATGAGTCATTGTGCCCGGCCTCCCCATGTATTTTATACAAACCTATGTTGGCACACCTACCTATTGAACTGTAACTCGGGCATGTAAGCCTCTTTTTCCAGGCTGAGATTTTGAGGGGAGGAAATATGTCTAATACAATGGTTGGCATACAGTAGGAGCTCAATTGATGTACATTTGTCCCTCGGCATCCTCAGGGGATTGGTTCAAGGAAACCCCTCCTCCACTCCCCATCTCTCATGAATACCAAAATCTGCGAATGCTCAAGCCCCTTTTATAAAATGGTGTAGGGATTGCGTATAGCCTATGCAGACCCTCCCATATACTTTAAATCAGCTCTAGATTACTTATCATACTTAATACAATATGAATGCTATGTAAATAGTTGCTATACTGTATTTTTATTTTTATTGTTATGTTATTTTTATTGTTTTTTCCCAAATATTTTCCGTCAGAGGTTGAGTGAATCCGCAGATGCAGAACCCAAGACTACCGAAGGCCAAGCGTATACTGTTGCTCCTCAGTCTTAACTGGGTGCAGATGACAAGCATCTCCCCCAAGCGGCAGGAGGAAGCATTGCAGGGAAACGTTCTGCGAGTAAGATCAATGTTGAGCTACCCACCAGCACTGAACTTCAGTAAAGATAGAGCCTCCATCTGCCTTTATTCTGTTATTTCAAACAAACTTGTTATAGAGTGTAATGTCTGCTTAGTGTTCCCGCAACCTCAGCCACCCCTCGGCAGTCCTTGGAATGCCCAGCAGTAACTCCACAGGACGGAACCCATGAGGAACTACCTGTGCATGGACCCCTGGAGGCCTGTGAGGCCAATGACCAAAGACATCCCTCCTACAGGCTGCTTTTGGAGATACCTAAGCTGCAGGCCAGAACACTAGGCCAAGAGTAAGGAAAAAGAAAAGCCTTCATTTGCGCCTGATGCCCCGACCTCCCTATTGAGTCTGAGCCTGAGATTCCTTATCAGTACAATAGAAATGCCAATGCTCTGCTATGAGGCTGTTCTCGGCTCATGAGCAATGACTGTCCTAAGGCTTTGTGAACTCTCAGGGTTTGGGGCATTCAGATGAATTTAGTGAGGGCACAGTTTTTAGCAGTATTTGGCAATGCTTAAAACAACTCCAACCCATGTGTGAATGGGCATGAAATAGTTCAACAGCAGCTGCCCAGACGTTATCAATGAGCAAGGGGAACACTCTCTCCTGAGCGTATGCCCCTGAGGCATCGCCTAGGAGCTTGCCCCAGATAAAAAATGAGCTTTGACCACAATGTTGCATTTGTATAATTTTAACTCTGAAAGGAAGAAGTAACTGGTAACAGTGAAACCCAGGTCCCAAGGCTGGAAGTGGTCAACAGAGAAAAGGAGGCATGGTCCTGAATATAAACAGACCCCACCCACATTTCCCTCCCCAGCCCAAGGACACACCAATACCCAAGTAACAAGGAATGGAGACTTAAAAGCAAAATCCCACTGTAATTTCAACTGCATACACATGCATTCCATAATGTGATTCCTTTCTCGTTCCAAATAGAGGGAACCACTCATTTTCCATCTCCCACAAACCAGTGATAGGACTACTCCCTGAACACGCTATTAAGGAGAGATTGAAGAACTAGGTGGACTCGCCACTCTGGTACTCCAGGAGGAGAGGACAGAGGAGTCTGTCCCCTGCTTACACTGCTGGAGTGGGCCTGAGATTTGACTCTTATCTGAATAGCACAATCTCTTAGGCTTTCATTGATTCAAAGAGCCTCTGAGTGCAGCGGTCACTCAGATAGGAAGGGAACTTTCCTTAATAGAAAAAATAATCTCAAGCTAAAGGCAGCCACTAGGCCAGGGCAATAGTGTTGAAAATATATTATACACAGCCCAAAGGGTTTCACAGAGGGGTCCCTGAAGCCACAAGATGCGGGGAAGATTCAGGGAGCCAGGGACCATGGGCCCCCTCACTCTCCTCACCTGGGCCAGCTGCTCACACCTTCTTTACCTAGTGGGCTTCAGCATAAACATATGTGAAAACAGCAGCCATAAGGGAGCTTGGAGAGCAAAGACAGCCCAGTTTTCAAGCTCTTTTGTAAATACAACAGTAAGTCCCTAGGAGAGAGAAACAGAAGACCTGGTTGAGAGATGAGGCTTGCACTGCACTGTGCTGGCATTGCTACTCTGAGGCAGCTGCATACAGGATAATCTCTGCTCTGGGCCTGGGCACACAGCCCTTGGTCTGCCAGGGCCCAAGAGACCTAGGAAAACCTAGGACATCAATGCTGAGAAGCAGAAGGAACACTGGTGTCTTAAAAATTGCAACTGCCTCATGGTGCAAAAATTGTACAAAATAAAAATTAAATTTTAAATTTTTAAAATTTTTTTTTTAGATTCTGTTTGGTTTATTCCTTTTCCAGCATTTGATTACATGCTAGGTCACTTGGAATAAAAAAAGATTCAACACTAAATTAAATACTTTCCACCCATCCACCTTCCCAACTGCCCAATTATGGCCCCAGATTTGTCCCAGAAGTTCTGGGTGTTTTAGGACTGGCACCAAATTAATTATATGTCAGCTTAAAAAGGTATCAGTGGAAAAGGTGAATTAAGGACCTCTGAAAATCCTCTCTTCCATAAAACAATGAAAACACTGGAAAATCCTCAGAGCCAACTTTCTCAGATTGTTAGAAATTAACCAAAGGCTTACAGGAATTCAGGGAGCATTTATTCAAGAGAAAAAGGTTCATAACAAGTGAAGAGACTAAATTTGTAATAAAAAAAAATTCCCGTAAAGAAACCCGAGGACTAGATGTCTTCACTAGTGAGTTATACTAAATATTTCAAGAAAAATTAATTCCTCTTTACAAATTTATCATGAGAAATAGAAGAGGAATGAACACTTTCCAACTTGTGCTTTGAGGCTAGTATTACCCTGACACCACAACCAGACAAAAACATCAAAGAAAATAAAACTGCAGACCAATATCTCTTATGAATACAGATGCAAAATCCTCAACAAAATAGGAGCAAATGGAATTTAGCAACATATAAACAGGATTATATGCTATAAAGAAGTGGGATTTATCCCAGGAATGTGAGACTAGCTCAGTATATGAAACTCAGCCATGGAATGCGCCACGTTAATAGAATAAAGAACAAAAAACATATGATCATCTCAACAGATGCAGAACAAGCATTTGATAAAATCCAACACCCTTTCATCATAAAAACACCCAACAATCTAAGAAAGCATGGAACTTCCTGAACCCAAGGTTATGTATGAAAACCCACAGCTAACATCATATTAAATGGTGGCTAACATCTGTAATCCCAGAACTTTGGGCGGTCGAGGTGGACAGACTTCTTGAGCTCAGGAGTTTTAAGACCAGACTGGGCAACATGGCAAAACCCCGTCGCTAAAAAAATATATATATAAATTAGCCAGATGTGGTGGTGTGCATCTGTAGTCCCAACTACTCAGGAGACTGAGGTAGGAGGGTCACTTGAGCCTAGGCAGTTGACGCTGCAGTGAGCTGAGATAATGCCACTGCACTCCAGCCTGAGTGACAAAGTGAGACCTTGTCTCAAAAAACAAAACAAAACAAAACAAAATAGTGGAAGACTAAAAACAAGAGAGGGCTGTCTTTTGCCACTTCCATTCAACATAGTATTGGAAGTTCTAGCCAGAGCAATTAGGTAAGAAAACAAAATAGAAGGAATCCAAACTGGAAAGGAAGAAGTAAAACCATCTCTATCTGCACATGAAATTATCTTGTATGTAGAAAATCATAAGGAATGCACAAAAAGATACATTCCAGCTAATAAACAAGGCTAGTAAGGTTACAGGATACAAGATCAATATACAAAAGTCAATTGCATTTCTATGCACTAGCAATAAACAATCCAAAAATGAAACTAAGAAAACTATTCTATTTACAATAGCATCAGAAAGAATACGCCATTAGGAATAAACTTAGCAAAACAAGGGCAAGGCTTCTACACTGAAAACTATAAAATATTATTGAAAGAGATTTTTAAAGACTTAGATAAATGGAAAGGCATTCTGTGATCATGAATTGGAAGACTAAATATTGTTAAGATAGCAATATTCTCCAAATTGATCTACAGATTTCATGTAATCACTATCAAAATTCCAGCTACCTTTATTGCAACAATTGACAAGCTGATTCTAAAATGGAAATGGAAATACAAAGGACTCAGAATAACCAAAATAATCCTGAAAAAGAAGAACAAACATGGAGGTCTCATACTGCCCAATTTCAAAATGTACAAGAAAGCTACAGTAATCAAGACTATGTCATACTGGCATAAGAAACAGACATATAAATCAATGGAACAGAATTGAGAGTACAGAAACAGGCCAGGCATGGTGGCTGATGCCTGTAATCCCAGCACTTAGGGAGGCCAAAGCAGGCAGATCGTTTGAGCTCAGGAGTTCAAGACCAGACTGGGCAACATGGCAAGACCCTGTCTCTAATAAAAAATATGAAAAAAAATACTAGGCATGGTGGTGCATGCCTGTGGTCCAGCTACTCAGGATGCTGAAGTGGGAGGATAGACATTTGAGCCCGTGGGGCAGAGCTTGCAGTGAGCTGAGATCACACCACTGTACTCCAGCCTGGGTGACAGAGTGAGACTCCGTCTCAAAAAAAAAAAAGAGACAGAGAGACAGAGTACAGAAACAGACATATTTTTGGTGAATTTATTTTCAACAAGAGTTCCAATACCATCCAATGGAGAAAGAATAGTCTTTTCAACAAATGGTGCTTGGACAACTTGGATGGCCATATGAAAAAGAATTAAGTAGGAACCCTACCTCACACAAAAATTAAATCAAAATGGATCAAAGACCTAAATGTAAGGGCTAAACCTATAAATCTCTTAGAACAAAGATAGGTGTAAGCCAGTGTGATCTTCCTTGGATTAGGCAATGGTTTCTTAGGTAAGACACAAATCATAAACAACCAAAAAAATGGATAAATTGAACTTCATCAAAATTAAAATTTTTTGTGCTTCAAAGGACTATCAAGAAAGTGAAAAGACAACCCCAAAGAATAGGAGAAAATATTTGCAAACCATATCTCTGATAAGAAATTAATATCCAAAATATATAGTGAACTCTGGCAACTCAACAACAAAAATCCAAAAATGGGTAAAGAATTGGAATAGACATTTCTCCAAAGATGATATATAAACAGCAATAAAGCATATTTTTAAAATGTTCAACATCATTAGTCATTAGGGAAATGCAAATCAAAACCACGATGAGATGTCACTTCACACACACTAGAAAGGCTTTTATAATAAAAAACACAAAAAATTACAAGGGTTGGCAAGGATGTCAAGGAATTAGATCCCTCATACATTGCTAATAAGGATATAAAATGGTGCAGTCACTTTGGAAGACAGTGTGGCAGTTAAGCGGTGAGACCTTTAAGAGATGATTGGATCATGAAGGCTCTGCCTTCAAGAATGGATTAATCCTTTCATGGATTAATGTATTAATGGTTTAATGGGTTATCATGGGAGTTGGTTAGCTATCAAGAGAGCAGGCCTGTATAAAAGCCAGTTTGGACTGGGCATGGTGGCTCACACCTGTAATCCCAGCACTTTGGAAGGCCAAGGCAGGTGGATCACCTGAGGTCAGGAGTTCCAGACCAGCCTGACCAACATGATGAAACCCTGTCTCTACTAAAATTACATAAATTAACTGGGTGTGGTGGCACACACCTGTAATCCCAGCTACTAGGGAGGCAGGAGAATTGCTTGAGCCTGGGAGGGAGAGGTTGCAGTGAGCTGAGATCATGCCACTGCACTCCAGCCTGGGTGACAGAACAAGACTCCGACTCAAAGAAAAAAAAAAAAAAGCCAGTTTGGCTCTTAGTGTACCTTCCATCTCCATGTGATGCCTTCCACTGCCTCAGGACTCTGAAGAGTCGCCACTAGCAAGAAGGCCCTTACCAGACTCAGCCCCTCAATCTCAGACTTCCCAGCTTCCAGAACTATAAGAAATAGATTTATTTTCTTTGTAAGTCACTCAGTCTCAGATATTCAGTTATAGAAATAGAAGACTAAGATACCATATGACCCAGAAACTGCACTCCTAGGCATATAGGTAATAAAAGAATTGAAAATATATGTTCACACAAAAACGTGTACATAAATGTTCATAGCAACATTATTCAAAATAGCCAAAAAGTGAAAACAACCCAAATGTTCATCAACTGTTAAGTGGACAAACAACAACGTGGTATATGCGTACATTAGAATATTATTCAATCATAAAATGGAAGGAAGGAATGATATCTGCTACAACATGAATGGACCTTGAAAACATTGTGCTAAGCAAAGTCAGACACCAAAAGCCACATAATGTTTTGGTGTCTGACTTAGCACAATGTTTTCAAGGTCCATTCATGTTGTAGCATGTCCATCATAGGCAAATATAGAGACAGAAATTGATGAGTAACTTCCAGGGATATGGTGGGGGAAGGAGTAACTGCTAATCGGTAACAGAGTTTCTTTTTGAAGTGACAGAAATATTCTGGAATTAGTGGCGATGATTGCACAACTTTTTGAGTATACTAAAAACCACTAAATTGTACACTTTAAAAGGCTAAATTTTATGGTATGTAAGTTGTATCTCCATTTTCAAGTCTATTTAATGAATCTGGCATAAGATTAAGACATGTTGAGGACCAGAAGGCTGGCCAGTAGAAAACACCTCACATCTCTGCTCTCCCTGTATGGCCCCAGTTGCAATCATCAGTCAAGTGTACCATCACAACAGCCTCCTCCTTGCTCTCTTCCCAAAACCCTGCCAGATCGTGTCACTAGCCTTTGGAAGTTTCCCACTGTCCACGTGTATTAATCATGCCTTTTCATTTTCTGTATTTTCTGATTTTTTGACATCTGAGGCCTTTCTGATTCTGGAGAGATTGCCCCTCCCAGGAATAGCCAATTCGTAGGGACAGTAAAGGGCTTGCCCACAAGTTCACCTTCATATGCAAACCACTCAATCGGAAGCCCATCCCACAACTACCTCCCTTGTTGGGCTTTCACACTCTGAGCCACTGTCTCCCTGCCTTAATCACCCCACTGCCAGATGATGCAAAACTAGAGACGGCCCCTACACCCAAGAGCTCAGTTTAGTTATTTACACTGGCCAATCCGAAGCCTGCCTAGCCTGCCTCCCCTTACCTTTCCCCAGGAAATCACAATAAACACTCTTGCCCATGTTTTCCCCCACTCCCTCTGCCTCCTGACCCACCCTGGGGCTTCCCCATGTGGCCCTGCATGGCCTGCCGTGCCTCCTGTCTCTAGGGACCTGTGAGTAAAAACGTCTTCCTTTACAAGTGTCATTTCTGGGCCTGCATGTCTTACCATACCCAAATAAAACAAATCCCAGGTACATAGGGAAGCACCGCCCTCCAAACTTAGTTCCACCTTCCCTTCTCCACCTAGCTTCTTGCCAACCTTGACACTCCCCAAACTCTCACCACCCCACACTTCCCAGGCATGCCGTGTTCCTTTGTCACCAAGCCTTTGCCCATGCTGGAGCCTCCACCTACAGTGCCCTTCCCAGCCTTTTTGACTTGCTTATTCCTGTGTCACCAGCAAGCCTCACTTCATGACACCTCTTCTGGAGACCCACCAGGACAACCATGTTGTATGTGCTACATCCTCCCTCCAAGCCCTTAGTCTATGTATCTGTCTGCTGCTCTTGCTGATGAGTTTCTACAGGATAAGGACCGTGATTCCTCATCCCTGGATCCCTAGGGCTTAGCACAGAGCCAAGAAATTATTGGCAACTTAGTAAAGGTAGAATATGAGACAAGGTCTCACTCTGTTACCCAGGCTGCAGTGCTGTGGCACAATCATGGCTCACTGCAGCGTCGACCTCCTGGGTTCAAGCAATCCTCCCACCTCAGCCTCCCGAGTAGCTGGGACTACAGGCACATGCCACCGCCAATCTCAGCTAATACTTCTTATTTTTTTGTAGAGACAGGGTCTCACTGTATTGCCCAGGCTAGGCTTTTATTTTTTTAATACAAGAAATATCCCCGGCCGGGAGTAGTGGCTCATGCCTGTAATCCCAGCACTTTGGGAGGCCGAGGCAGGTGGGTCACCTGAGGTCAGGAGTTTGAGACCAGCCTGGCCAACATGGTGAAACCCCGTCTCTACTAAAAATACGAAAATTAGCTGGGCGTGGTGGCGGGCGCCTGTAATCCCAGCTACTTGGGAGGCTGAGGCAGGAGAATCACTTGAACCTGGGAGACGGAAGTTGCAGTGAGCCGAGATCGCACCATTACACTCCAGCCTAGGCGACAGAGCAAGACTTCGTCTCAAAAAAGAACAAAAAAAAAGAAAAAGAAAAAGAAATATCCCCAGCAGGCAGGTAAGCTCTTCAAGGATGAAGCCTAACTTACCCTCTAAATTCTTAGCAGGACTGAGCACATGGCTGGGTCCAAGTAAAGGCTGATGGGGTGAGTGAGTGAATGGAAATGACGAATGAGTACATCAGCAGTGGGAGGAGGTGGGTGGGGAGGCGGGACTGGTCTCCCTGCCTGAGGCACAAGCTCTACTCACACTGTTCTTCCCACTCTCGCTCCTCTTTCTCACTGGCTTGGCAATGCAGCTGAGCCTGCTTCAGGGTCCAGTAGAGCTCCTTCGCCCTCTGCTCTTCCTGGAGGCGAATCTGCTCTTCTCCTTGCTTCCTCTCCTCTTCCTCTTTCCTCTAAAATGTCATGGGAACAGAACAACACGAGATGACCACAACACTTCAGAGAAACGAGAAAGAAATATCTCTGGGATTCTGCAGTGGATGGGGCTGAGAGTGCAGCAGTGGCCTCTCCAGCCTCAGTCCCTACATGTATGAAATTGAAATTACCCAGTACTCCCATAGACAGTTGTTTTTGGATAAACGCAAAAATTATCACTTCTGGTCTTAAAGCTTGAAACTTATATTTGTTTTATTTGAATTGCTTCCTCAGGAAAGGATCCCTCAGGCCTCTCAAAAAGTATCAAATTACTGAAACTCACCAGATCACCACAACCAGACTATGAGATGCCTGACCCCTCAATGAGATGATTGCTTCCTAACTCCTCCCTAGTTTCTGTTTTCTTACACATTGTTACATTTCTTACCTGCTACACAAACCTCTAGTTTTAGTCAGTTACGGAGATGGAGATGGATTTGAGGCTGAGCTCCCATCTCCTCAGCTGCAGCACCTAATTAAAGCCTTCTTCCTTGGCAATACTCATCATCTAGGTGATTGACTTTCTGTGCCGCAAGCAGTAGGACCTGGATGGAACCCTGGTGTTTTAGTAATAAAGTGGTGGTGATCGTGCCACCTAACTTAACTGACAAGGTGGTGGTGAGGAGAAAATGGGTTGAAACAGGTGGAATGCCACAGAATACTAACAGCCATAAAACAGAATGAAGTCACGTCCTCTGCAGTAACATAGATGCATCTGGAGGCCATTATAGTAAGTGAACTAACACAGAAACAGAAAACCAAACACTGCATGTTCTCACTTATAAGTGGAAGCTAAACACTGGGTACTCATGGACATAAAGACAGGAATGACAGACACTGGGGATTACTGCAAGTGGGAGAGAGGGAGACGGGGAATGACTGAAAAAGTGCCTCTTGGGTAATATGCTCACTACCTAGGTCATGGGTTCAATTGTAACCCTTACTTCAGCATCACACAATATACCCTTGTAACAAACCTGCACGTGCACCTCTGGAATCTAAAATAAAAGTTTAAAAAGAAAAAAAAAGGCTGGGCGTCGTGGCTCACGCGTGTAATCCCAGCACTCTGGGAGGCCGAGGCAGGCGGATCACCTGAGGTCAGATGTTTGAGACCAGTTTGACCAACATAGAGAAACCCCGTCTCTACTAAAAATATAAAATTAGCCCAGCATGGTGGCGCATGTGTGTAATCCCAGCTACTAGGGAGGCTGAGACAGGAGAATCGCTTGAACCGGGAGGAGGAGGTTGCAGTGAGCTGAGATCGCACCACTGCACTCCAGCCTGGGCAACAAGAGCAAAACTCCATCTCAAAGAAAAAACAACAACAAAACAACAAAAACAAGAGTTACTCAAGAGGCACGAGAATGGCTTGAACCCAGGAGGCAGAGGTTGCAGTGAGCCGAGATCGCGCCACTGCACTCCAGCCTGGGCGTCTCAAAAAAAAAAAAAAAAGAAAGAAAGAAACAAATGTGCCCGGAATTGGTGGGTTCTTGGTCTCACTGACTTCAAGAATGAAGCCGCGGACCCTCGTGGTGAGTGTTACAGTTCTTAAATGTGGCGTATCCGGAGTTTGTTCCTTCTGATGTTCGGATGTGTTCGGAGTTTCTTCCTTCTGGTGGGTTCGTGGTCTCGCTGGCTCAGGAGTGAAGCTGCGGACCTCCGCAGTGAGTGTTACAGCTCTTAAGGCAGTGTGTCTGGAGTTGCTCGTTCCTCCCGGTGGGTTCGTGGTCTCGCTGGCTTCAGGAGTGCAGCTGCAGACCTTCGCGATGAGTGTTACAGCTCATAAAGGCAGTGTGGACCCAAAGAGTGAGCAGCAGCAAGATTTATTGTAAAGAGTGAAAAAACAAAGCTTCCACAGCGTGGAAGGGGATCCCAGCCTGTTGCCACTGCTGGCTCGGGGCAGCCTGCTTTTATTCTCTTATCTGGCCCCACCCACATCCTGCTGATCGGTCCATTTTACAGAGAGCCCAGTGGTCTGTTTTGACAGGGCGCTGATTGGTGCGTTTACAATCCCTGAGCTAGACACAAAGGTTCTCCACGTCCCCACTAGATTAGCTAGATACAGAGTGTGGACACAAAGGTTCTCCAACCCCCGCCAGAGTAGCTAGATACAGCGTCGATTGGTGCATTCACAAACCCTGAGGTAGACACAGGGTGCTGATTGGTGTGTTTACAAACTTTGAGCTAGATACAGAGTGCCGATTAGTGTATTTACAATCCCCTAGCTAGACATAAAGGTTCTCCAAGTCCCCACCAGAGTCAGAAGCCCAGCTGGCTTCACCCAGTGGATCCCGCACCAGGGCCGCAGGTGGAGATGCCTGCCAGTCCCACGCTGTGCGCCCGCACTCCTCAGCTCTTGGGTGGTTGATGGGACTGGGCAGCATGGAGCAGGGGGCGCCGCTCGTCATGGAGGCTCGGAGGCACAGGAGCCCATGGAGGAGGGGGAGGCTCAGGCATGGCAAGCTGCAGGTCCTGAGCCCTGCCCCACGGGGAGGCAGCTAAGGCCCCACGAGAAATCAAGTGCAGTGCCGGTGGGCCGGCACTGCTGGGGGACCCAGCACACTCTCCGCAGCTGCTGGCCTGGGTGCTAAGCCCCTCATTGCCCGGGCCGGCAGGGCCGGCTCGACGCTCCGAGTGTGGGGCCACCTAGCCCACGCCCACCCAGAACTCCAGCTGGCCCGCAAGCGCCGCGGGCAGCCCCGGTTCCTGCTCGTGCCTCTCCCTCCACACCTCCCTGCCAGCTGAAGGAGCCGGCTCCGGCCTTGGCCAGCCCAGAAAGGGGCTCCTACAGTGCAGCGGTGGGCTGAAAGGCTCCTCAAGTGCCGCCAAAGTGGGAGCCCAGGCAGAGGAGGCGCCCAGAGTGAGCGAGGGCTGTGAGGGCTGCCAGCATGCTGTCACCTCTCAGAAAGAAAGAAAAAAAATATGTGGAACAAAGTATAAACTCCACATCTTACTACAGAGGTAAGAGGACTCTCTGCCATCCTGGCTGGGCACGGTGGCTCACGCCTGTAATCCCAGCACTTTGGGAGGCCAAGGCAGGCAGATCACCTGAGGTCAGGAGTTTGAGATCAGCTGGCCAACATGGTGAAACCCCGTCTCTACTAAGAAATACAAAAATTAGTCGGGCATGGTGGCTTGCACCTGTAATCCGAGCTACTTGGGAGGCTGAGGCAGGAGAATCACTTGAACCCGGGAGGTGGAGGTTGCAGTGAGCTGAGATCACACCATTGCACTCTAGATTGGGTGACTCTCCGTCTCAAAAAAAAAAAAGAAAAAGAGGAGTCTGTGCTGTCCTTAGGTGTACTTTCATTTTGGAGGAAGAGGGAGGGAAGACACAGGGAGAGGTGTCTGGTCTCTTCCCGAAAGCCAGTGAAGCAGGGTATGATTATGTCTTAACCTTAGGTCTGGATAAAGTCTCAGAGAGAGAGATTTGGGGTCCCTAAATTTCCCATTTCTGTCCCACTCCTGAGCTCTAAAAAAGTTATACCTGTGTGTATTTTCTTCTACCTTTGTTTACATCAAAGTAACATGTATGTGTTAAACGTACATTATGAACCACAGGCTTGTAATGAAAATCAGCAGTCTCTAAATAACTTCACCAGAACCCAATCCAACCAACCTTAATTAAACCAATGCCTGGAGGCCACCATTTTCAACTATGTTAGCTGTTCCTTTGTTTGGCTACGTCCATGTGTCTGATTAATGCTGCTAATCCTTGATTTATCAAGTTATCAATCTAGACGTTAAATCTTGCCTTTTTTTTTTGGCACATGCATATTTAGCACTTACATTTCCCACAGGTGAACATCCATACGCCATAGTTTTTCTCTCCTCAGCCTCATAATAAATTTGCCTCATAATCTGTAGTTAAGTCAATAATCAGCATCAAAATAGTTTGCTGCAAAGCCAAACAGGGTGCTATTTTCATCAGTTCCAAAAAGTACATTTTTTTAACCTTGTAACATCTCTGAAATTTGGATGTTTTACAACTTACAGCTTGCTTTTTAATAAGCAACACTTTTATCCTCTTAAATAATGATATGTTTTGCTATTAAAGGTAACTTAAATTCAGTAAAATATGATAGGTATGGAAGCCTTTTCTTTCCACTCATTTTTTCTGGTTTTTCCTGGGTTAATACATCTTGAAGCTGCATATTGAATTTTCCCAAAGTTTTCTCAGATGTAGTAAATCATTCTCTGTGTTTAACCAAGTGCTTTTTCTTATAACAGACAATACAAAAGTTATCTTTTTCCAAAGGACACACTACCCCGGGTGCCATCTTTTCTTCTCCCATCTGCACTGGTTACCACCTAAGCCTCCTCTCCATCCACCCACCAATGACACACCTCTCAACCTTCCTTGAGTTGGAGCCCCTGTTTCTTTCTTGACCACTCCGCCATTTTGCAGTAGCATTTAACACTTCTCAGCTAAGAATGCATAGAGACACTTTCTGAGTCTTGTCTGGAAATGTCTTTATGCCACATTTACATGTAACTGCCAATTTAGCTGAGCACAGAATTTGATTAAAAATCATTTTCCTGCAGAATGTTAAAGACTTCCTTGTCTTCTATCATCCAGAACTACCACTCTGATTCTCATTCTTCTGCACAAGGCATTTATTTTTCTCTCTGGAAGCCCCTGAAGTCTCTTTAACACCAATGTTCTGAACTTTTTAATATGGTGTGCCTTGGTGTGGATTTTCTTGCGTTGATTGTGTTGGCCACTTGGGGGTACTTTCAGTCTGTAGTCTCTTATCTTTCCAGTCTAATACATCTTTGCTTAGCATTTCTTTGATAATTTCTTCTCTTCTAATTTCTTGTTTTTCCTTATAGAGCTCCTATTTGTCAAATAATGGTCTTCTTGAGTTTATCTTCTAACTGCCTTATCATTTTCCTCTCTTGCTTTCTATCTGTCTTTTTTATTTTTTTGAGACAGAGTCTCACTGTCGCCCAGGCTGGAGTACAGTGGCACGATTTTGGCTCACTGTAACCTCTACCTCCCAGGTTCAAGCAATTCTCATGCCTTAGCCTCCCGAGTAGCTGGAATTACAGGCGCGCATGCCACCACCCCTGGCTAATTTTTGTATTTTTAGTGGAGACGGGGTTTCACCATGTTGGTCAGGCTGGTCTTGAACTCCCAACCTCAGGTGATCCGCCCGCCTCAGCCTCCTAAAGTGCTGGGATTACAGGTGTGAGCCACCGCGCCCAGCTCCATCTGTTGTCTTTTTTCTTCTACTTCCTGGTTGATTTCATCGACTTTATCTTCCAAACCTTCTACTGAGTTTTTTATTTCAGCTATCACATGTGTAATTTCCAAGCTCTCATTCTTATTCTTTGGTTGTTCTTTTCTCTTCATTGCATCTTGCACTTGTTTTATGAATGCAATAACTCATTTCTCTGAGGATTTTAGGGCATTTTCTTCCCACATGCTCTGATTTAGGTCTGTTTCCTCTGTGTGTGAGTATGGTTTAAGTTCGTTTGATTTGGTGCCTGTCATACATGTGAAAGGTTTTTCTCGGCAGTCTGATGTTCCCTGACTATTCATATTCAAGAGAGAAGTAAATATCTGAATAGGAAACTCAGAGAGCATGCTCCAGGCTTCATTGAGAGGAGGACTTTGCTCTAGGGCAATCGTAGGAGGAACCAGCCATGTTGCAGGACCCTCAGATGTAAGTATCTAGAGGCCCTTCCTCTGAGCTTATTCAGTGCCTTCTCCTCTGTCCTTCCTGGGTGGTATCACCCCCAGCATTCCAGGAATTGGAGGGGAGCAGGCTGCAGGCAGGACTGCCTGCAGCAAGCAGGGCCCCTGGCCTGAGCCCCATGCTTCACAGAAACCCATGCTTTAAAGCACTTTCTTGTAAATTTCCTCAAGTCTCCCCTCAGGAGTGGCCAGAAATAGTTAGTCCCCCCAGGAATGGTAAGGGCAGGTGGTGTTGTCCAGGTAAGGTGCCCCAGGCCCAGAATAGGTTCTACATGAGCCCGACTCCCTGTTTCTTTCCTTCAGGGTGCTCTCTGACCATATCCCTCATCAAGAGATTGAGCAGATATCCCAAGGAACTCCAGGATTCCTATTTATGAAGTCACCCTGGGCCCCAGTGCGGGGGTCCTGGTTCCAGAAGGGTAGCCTAGCAACCAGATGAAGCCCTTGCCAGCACAGTATTTTCAGCACAGGATCACATGAGATTGGGTCACCAGAATAGTGCTAAAAGGCTGATTTTATGTGACTCGGATTTTTAATATAAACAAAGACTGCACAAAGAAATATTTGCCAACTCTGTACACCCTAGGGGCAACCCTGGCTGCAGGTCCCACCATTCAGAATTCAGACCTTTCCTTAATCTCCCCGTTTCCCTCCTGCTCCCTTCACTCTGCCTGATACCCCAACACCCCAACGTTTCCCTTTCAACTTTCCCTCTTCTTCTGGCCAGAGGGAGGGAGGTGGTAGCCTGGAAAAAACAGATGAAAAAGTATTTGGTGAACAATTAGAAGAAGTCACTTACCTTCTTTAGCCCTTAATTCCCAACTCTTAGAGAGTGGGTCATAAGAAAATCGGAATTTTGTCTACTTTTAGCATTAAAAAATTAATCATTGAATTGGAGAAAAGTCCCCAGTCTATGTCAGGTCAGAAGGAACAAAAATCTTGTCATTTTTTAAACAAAGGAGTAAAAATGCACAGTTATCTCCTTTTATCTGCTTGTTGATCTATTGAAGTATACCAAAGGACCCACCCCTGACCCACTGGGGTCTTCCAGGCAGGAGCAGGTGTCAGGAAGAATACAGTCAAGGCCTGTCAGAGCCAGAGGGACATCAACTGCATGCTGCCACTTCCTTGTGCAGATAAGGAGTGTATCAATTTGCTCAGGCTGCCATAACGAAGTACCACAGATTGAGGAGGCTTAAATGACAGAACTCTGTTTCCTCAATCATGGAGGCTGCAATCCAAAGTCAAGGTGTGGCAGGGTTGGCTTCGTGCTGAGGCCCTTCTCCTTGGCTGGCTGCCTTCTTGCCGTGTCACTCACAGCCTTCCCTCTGAGTGTGTGCCCGTCTGTGTCCAAATCTCCCTTTTTATAAGGACAGCAGTCATATTGGAGTAGGGTCTAACCCACTCGATCTCATTTTAACTGAATTACCTGTGTAAGACCTTATCTCCAAATATAGTTACATTCTGAGGTCCCGGGGATTAGGACTTCAACATACAGATTTTAGCAGGGACATAATTCAGCCCATAACGAGATTGGAGCCCAGGAAATGACTGGCACACAGTGGATAAGTGTCTGACTGGCCTATGGTGGATAAGTGGCCCTTAACCACCTCAGATTACAATGCAATGTTCCTACTTAAACTGGCTGTGACTAAAATGAAGCAGCAGGTTAAATTGTAGGGCCATGTTCAATCAGTTCTTCTTCACCTGGAGAGTAGGACACCACCCAGGGAACCAGAGGCCTACAGCAACCGCCCATCTCAGAGGAAAATGACTGGCCATTTACTGTGATAAAGGAAAGCTCTTCATAAGGATGGGGACGACAAAGGAAAACATTTTGCAACTACTGTTGCATTACATGTGGTCTTGCTAAAATAACGCTCAAAGCTGAAATTGCCTAAAAATTCTCATTGCTGTTGCAACTACCAGAATTCTCTGAGCCATCTGATACCACTGAAAGAAAAGCCCATTTTTCTGAGGTTTAGCAGCCAAAAGGCCAGATACGCAAACACTCCCCTGCTGCCTAGGAATTAATCGCCTTGCTCTGGCTGCCCAAAGCCCTCTGAGCTGTCCAGCTTATTCAATCTCCCTTCTCCTCATAACCCATCAGTAACAGCACACCACAGGAACCCACAGAGGCCAGGGTCTGCCACAGTCCTGTGGAAAATGTCATCAAGACAAATGCCTTTTCTGGAAAATGAAAAATTTTTTAAAATCCTAGGCCCCCTAAGCAATGGAACAGACCTTTTCTTGGCCAAGGGGACTCGTGAGAAACTTTAAAAACTGAGTTCCCAGCCATGATGGGAGAGGAGATCAGACTTGCCTCGGTAACCACCATTAGGCTTTCTTCCCTAAGGACTAAATAGAAACCAGCCCTTTTGAAAGACTGATATCAACCAACAGCCTGATGCTGCCCCTACCTTTTCATGGTTTTGACACAACAACTGACCAGCCTTTCTTCCTGATAAGAGACCACCAACCACAGAGTAGTTCTGGCCAGTCTACAGAGGATGTACCCTAAGGGCCTTCATGCCCTCTGCTTTGCCTTTTGATGTATAGGGTCTAATTGTAATATGTAGACTCAGCTAACCTGGTCAGCATAAACTCCTGTCTCATTCTTCCCTGCCTCAAAGTGCCTGCTACCAGCTTCTGACCAGAAGCTGGGCTTCCCAGCCTGTCAAAATAGCCACCTGCAGGCTGCAACCCTTTATGAGATATAAAACTCCCCTTTCCAAATTTATGAACCTCATCATTTTTCAGGTGACAAAGGCATCCTCATTTTTGTTGTTAGTCTGGCCCCAATAACACCACAGTGAGCTGAAGCACTCCAAAAAGGCAGAACCAAACCTATGCTGTTCATTCCTCCATTGCCAGCTCACAGCACAGGACATAGCAGATATCAGGTGCTCCATAAATGCTGACCAGAGAAGTGAATGAGTTATCAAACAGGTAAAGAGAAGACAGGGTTTGTGATGATCCCCGGGACGGACAGGGTACACCACATCATGTTGTTTCATCGGCGTCAGCCTTGCCTAGAGAAGTTCTGGTAAAGTCTAAAATTTTCAAGAGAAAATTGAGAAGTAGAAAATTTTCCCACCACTTCTAATCTTATTGGAAATAAAGCAGTAATCGTTTCTAAAGTTGTATAGGAGTTCATTAAGTGGCCAAAAGGAACTCCAAACTTAAAGGAGAAAAATAAAAGGGAGTGGCCTTGAATAGAAAATGGAAAAAAAAAAATAATAAACAATCGAACAGAATCAACCATGTCTGTTCGTTAAGAGTAAAACCAGGAAGAGGTGGGAGTGGGAGGAGGGAGGGAGATTGCAAGCAGAGAAGGAAGGTCACAGGACCCCGGGTGGAAGAAGAGCACAGGATGTTTACTGAGCCGTGTTCTGTGGTCTTGAACAGAAGGAGAAATGTCCAGAAGCAATTTTAGGAGTTAAGAAAGCACGGGGGAAATAAATGCAAATTTTATCTGGCCTCAGGATCTCCTTTTTTCTAAAGGAACACTTTTATATGCATGTAAATTACATTCAAATGGCACCAGCCACAGCAGAATGGTTTTTAAAAACCGGTTTCCGGCTGTCTCATCTTCAGAGTTCCCTCTGTAACCCAATATAAAGATTCTGGGATTTTTTTTTTCCATTTTCAGAATGCAGTTGTCATTATTACCTTTTCCATGACCTGGAGAATTAGCAGAACCTGCCTACATCCTCAACATGAGCTGCCGAAAGTGAGCCCAGCCCATCTCTCTCCATCACCAGGCTTTTCACCCAAGCTCTCACCTCTCCTCCAGCCTCCACCTATCTCCCTTCTCTGTGGGGTAAAAATCCCTCAATGCAGTCAATCTAAGCACTTTCTCTTTCCTGCAAATCTGCACACCCTCCCCAGCTCCCCATGGTGGGATGGTGCTGCCATCTCCCCATCTCCCAGCTTGGGACTTGGATGTCTTTGCTCTTTGCTTTCCCTCATCCCAACATCTAATTGATGCCAAGCCCTATTGATTTCACCACCACCATTTTGCTATATCCATCCCCTTCTCTCCTTCCTCGTTGTCATAGACTCTGTCCAGACCCTTGCTCATTGGCCTTGACCATTGCAAAAATCTCCTAACTAGTCTCCTTGCCTGAAAACTCATCACTTGAATCACATCATTGCCATCAGTTGTGCTCCTAAAACTTGATCTGACCACATCCTTCTTTGTATCAAGATCCTGCTTTGCCCACAGAGGAAAGTCCACCCCCTTAATGTAGCATTTAAGAGCTTCACACCCTACCTCCTTTCCAGGCTTATGTCTGGCTCCATCCATCATGAACTTTTTATCTCTCCTTCCAGCAGACCATTCATCATTCTACAGCTCTCCTTTCCATCTCTTGTGCTTGCTCATGCCCAGACCTCTAAAGTTACTCCTCTGCCTTCCATTATACTCCCCAGGGTGTGGTTGGGACTAAGGGTTGCTCATGGAGTTGTCTCTCTCTCCCCTGGCACCCTGTAAGCTTTTGAGAGCTGGTAGTTTATTTCTCCCCTCCTCCCCCACAACAAACAGCCTCCCCTTAGGTTCTCAGGAAGAAAAGAGAGTATTAAATGAAAGGTGTTGGGCCGGGTGCGGTGGCTCACGCCTGTAATCCCAGCACTTTGGGAGGCCGAGGCGGGCGGATCACGAGGTCAGGAGATCGAGACCATCCTGGCTAACACAGTGAAACCCCGTCTCTACTAAAAAATACAAAAAATTAGCCGGGCGTGGTGGCGGGCGCCTGTAGTCCCAGCTATGAGGGAGGCTGAGGCAGGAGAATGGCGTGAACCCGGGAGGCGGAGCTTGCAGTGAGCCGAGATCGCGCCACTGCACTCCAGCCTGGGCGACAGAGCGAGACTCCGTCTCAAAAAAAAAAAAAAAAAAAAGAAAGTTGTTGGTACATTCCTACAAGCAAGACTCAGAATGTTAGAACCCTACTGTTGAAAGACACAATAAAAATTATCTCACTTTGGAAAGTTGACATGGGTGGATTGCTTGAGCTCAGAAATTCCAGATGAGCCTTGGCAACATGGCGAAACCCCATCGCTACAAAAAATACAAAAATTAGCCAGGTATGGTGGTGCATCCCTGTAGTCCCAGCTACTTGGGAGGCTGAGGCAGGAGAATGGCATGAACCTGGGAGGTGGAGCTTGCAGTGAGCTGAGATTGCGCCACTGCACTCCAGCCTGGGCGACAGAGCGAGACTCCGTCTCAAAAAAAAAAAAAACAGAAAATTCAGTGGTCTAAAACAACTACCATTTTATTTGTGTATGATTCTGCAGGTTAATAATTCAGGAAGGGCTTGGCTGGGTGGCTCTTCTGCACCACTTGGTATCAATTGAGGTCAATCACTTGGTTGGGGTCATTCACTGGGATGGGCTGGCAGAACCAAGGCTTTGCTCATGTGTCTGGTGCATCAGTGCCTCTTCATGTAGCCTCTTCCTCTCTGCATGGCTAACTTGGGTTTCCTTACAGTGTGTAGTGTAGGGTAGTAGGGATTCTTATAGGACAGCTTCCAAAAATGAGCATCGCAAGAGAGGGAAAAGTAGAAACTTCAGCTCTCTTATAGTCTTTCCTCAAAAGTTGTATCAGTCCAGGCGCAGTGGCTCATGCCTGTAATCCCAACTCTTTGGGAGGCTGAGGCAGGCAGATCACTTGAGGTCAGGAGTTCAAGACCAACTTGGCTAACATGGTGAAACCTGTCTCTACTAAAACTACAAAAAATAGCTGGGTGTGGTGGTGTGCACCTGTAATCCCAGCTACCTGGGAGGCTGAAGCAGGAGGATCACTTGAACCCAGGAGGCAGAAGTTTCAGTGAGCCAAGATCATGTCACTGCACTCCAGCCTGGGCAACAGAGTGAGACTCCATCTCGGATTAAAAAATTAAAAAGTTATATCAGTCATTACTACTGCATTCTACACATCACAGCTAGTCATAAGGCTGGCGCAGCCAAAAGGGGAGGTGGAATAGATCCTACCTCTCAAAGGGAGGAGGGGCAAACAATTTGCCGCAAATCCCATTTAACCTACCACAGAAACCTTTCAGATCATGTTTTAGCCTAGGCTTAACTATTTCCTGTGATGAAGAGTTCCACACAGCAAAAGGGCAGTGCACTTACAGGCAGAGCGAACAGAAGATATCTCAGCTCATGAACCTGGACCATTCAACTGCACACTACTTGTTCTAATGTTGCTAACAGATACTGCCCTAATGAGCTTCTCCAAGGCATTTCTGAGGCTCTTCAAAATGAAGATATGCCAGATCAGGATTACTATTTCTAATGAAGTTTAAACATTCACATTTATCAAATTAATATTTGAACCAAAACAAACACATAATAATCATAACCTTCCTTGGCAATAACATCCACAGCCTGTGGTTGAGACCCTCAGTGAACATGAGAGTCTGGCCAAATGGCCCTAGTGATCCTTCATGAGCCCCAGCATAGAACATCCCACAATTTCTCACCCACTCTATCACTGAGGTTCTCAAGGAGACCATTGACCAGAAAACCTCCACTCATACCTTAATCCCTTCATGATCTCCTTGTGAGCTGAGCCCCAGGACTCCAGCTCCACAGAGCCACTCTTCCAGTATCTGGAGCTCAGCCCCCATGTGGGAAAGAGGAAGGCCAGAAATTAGAGCAGGTGCTTTCACGGTTAGGAGAGAGATAAAAAGAATTGGTTTTCTTCCCGAACAGACTTAAATAATCATATGCAAAACCCAGCAACATAAACTAAGTATCTCTCCACTGTGGGTTGGATTTGAAATACTATTATGGAGTTATTGTTCATTTCAATAGGTGTGATAATGACTTTTGTAGCTGTGGAGGGAAATGCCCTTCTTCATAGGAGATGCGTGCTGAACTTCTTAGGTTTTGATCAGGAATCTGCAAACTAAGGATCCTGCAGTGGCTCAATCTCCACTCGCTGCAACCTCTGCCTCCTGGGTTCAAGCGATTCTCCTGCCTCAGCCTCCTGAGTAGCTGGGATTACAGGCGTGGCTAATTTTTGTATTTTTTAGTATTTTGTATTGTTAGTAGTTTCACCATGTTTTAGTAGTTTCACCATGTTGGCCAGGCTGGTCTTGAACTCCTGACCTCAAGTGATCCACCTGCCTCAGCCACCCAAAGTGCTGGGATTACAGGTGTGAGCCACCGTGCCCAGCCCACATCCTTTTGTTTCTAAATTGTCGGTAGCTGCTATTGCACTACAGCAGCAGAGTTGAGTAGTTGTGTGACAGGGACAGTTGGCTCCCAAAGCCTAAAATATTTACTATCTGGCCCTTTACAGAAAATAGTTTGCCAGCCCCTGGGTTAGAATATCATCATCCATGACTTCCTTTAAAATTGTTTAGTAAAACAATAGCAACAACAAAGTGTATATGAGTGTGAGTGAGCATATAAATATTCTCCATTTAAATTCACCAATTATTAATATTTTACCACATTTGCCAGAGAGAAGGCAAATGTGGTAAAATGTTAATAATTGGTGAATTTAAATGGAGAATATATGAGTATTCATTTTATTTTTTCTTTCAACTTTTCTTCATGTTTGAAATTTTAAAAAAATAAAATTTGTGGAGGGTACATACTGTTTCCAAATACTGTTTTCCACATTATACTCCATTTAAAAACTCACAGGAGGCCAGGCATGGTGGCTCATGCCTGTAATCCCAGCACTTTGGGAGGCCAAGGTGGGTGGATCACTTGAGGTCAGGAGTTCGAGACCAGCCTGACCAACATGGTGAAACCCCATCTCTACTAAAGATACAAAAATTAGCTGGGTGTGGTGGCGGGTGCCTGCAATCCCAGCTATTTGAGAGGCTGAGGCAGCAGAATCACTTGAACCTGGGAGGTGGAGGCTTCAGTGAGCCAAGATTGCACCATTGCACTCCAGCCTGGACAACAAGAGCAAAACTCCGTCTCAAACAAATTAATTAATTAATTAATTAATTAATAAAAACTCAGGAAAATCTGCTAAAAAATTTACAACTCATGGGAAAATTAAATAAGGAGATTAATAACACTCATGGAGGGTCACTAGGGCCATCTGGCCAGACTCTCAGGTTCACTGAGTGCCTCAACCACAGGCTGTGGATCCAAATATATAACTAGCAAGTGCAATAGGTTTAAAAATAATGGGTACAATCTTATTCACAATAGCAACAACGAATATTAAACCTAAAGTTTAACTAAAAAAGAAATGCATGGGTAGGTGTAGTGGCTCATGCCTGTAATCCCAGCACTTTGGGAGGCCAAGGTAGGTGCTTGGCTTGAGCTCAGGAGTTCAAGACCAGCTGGGCAACATGGTGAAATCCTGTCTCTACAACAAATGCAAAAATTAGTTGGGTGTGGTGGCACATGCCTGCAGTTCCAGCTACTTGGGAGGCTGAGGAGGGAGGATCACTTAAGCCCAGGAGACAGGGGTTACAGTGAGCCGAGATTGTGCCACTGCACTCTAGCCTGGGCAACAGAGTGAGACCCTATCTCAAATAAAAAGAAAAAACAAATGTGGAGCATTTAAAGAAAATAAATTTTACCAAGTTCCAAAAAATAGAAGCATATAGGTATACAGATAAAAGTTATTGAGAAAGTTTGGGATTAGGTGGTCAGCACTTTTAAAGGTATTTTAAAAAATTAACAAAGACAAAAAGAACCTTTGAATAACATATCACATTTCTGAACAAGAAGATTCAATGATTCAATATTGTAAAAATGTCCATTTTTCACAAAGACAGCTATAAATTGATGCAATTCTAATGAAAATCACCGAGGTCTTTGTTGTTAAGAGGGTGGGAGACAATGACAAAATAATTCAAGTTTCCCTGGCAGAAAAAAAAATGGGTGAGATTAGCCAAGGACATTTTGGAAATGAAGAGTAATGGTAGGGTTCTTACCTTAACAGACGTTAAAATTTATTTTAAAGCTACAATAATTAAACAATTAAGTCTGGCTCAGGAATAATAAATCAGAGAAGAAAAATCCACAAAAAGGTCCACAAGTAAGTAACAAGAATCCAATCAAGGCAGCAAGTCAAATGAGAAGGGAAAAGACAGATTACATAATAAATAATATGGGGACTACTGGCTGCCATTTGGAAGAAAATAAAGTAAGAGCCCTCTATTACACCACCCTCCAAAGTGAAGGAAAACTAGTTGGAGAGAAGTAAAATCAGGAAAGACATACAAACAATGTAGATTTTTATAAGCTTGTGATGTCACAGATTCTTCTAAGCATGAAGCAAATATTGAAAAAAAATAGACTGATAGATTTAGCCAATTAAATGTTTAATCCTACGTACATCTGAACATACTGAAACCAAATTTAAGAAAAAAAAACACTGATAAAAATATTTGCAACATAGGCCGGGCACGGTGGCTCACGCCTGTAATCCCAGCACTTTGGGAGGCCGAGGTGGGTGGATCACGAGGTCAGGAGATCGAGACCATCCTGGCTAACACAAAACCCCGTCTCTACTAAAAAATACAAAAAAAAATTAGCCGGGCGTGGTGGCGGGTGCCTGTAGTCCCAGCTACTCAGGAGGCTGAGGCAAGGGAATGGCATGAACCCGGGAGGCGGAGCTTGCAGTGAGCCGAGATCGCGCCACTGCACTCCAGCCTAGGAGACAGAGGGAGACTCCGTCTCAAAAAAAAAAAAAAAAATTTATATATATATATTTGCAACATACATAAAAAGGCCAACATTGGTCGGGTGCAGTGGCTCACACCCGTAATCCCAGCACTTTGGGAGGCTGAGGTGGGCAGATCACAAAGTCAGGAGTTCGAGACCAGCCTGGCCAACCTGGTGAAACCCCGTCTCTACTAAAAATACAAAAATTAGCCGGGCATGGTGATGCACGCCTGTACTCCCAGTTACTCGGGAGGCTGAGGCAGAAGAATCGCTTCAACCCGGGAGGCAGAGGTTGCAGTGAACCGAGATCGCGCCATTGAACTCCAGCCTGGGCAACAAAGCAAGACTCCGTCTCAAAAAAGAAAAGAAAGGGGACGGGAGGGGAGGGGAGGGAAGGCAAGGCAAGGCCAATGTCCTCACTGTCTAATTAGTATGGGGCAAAACAAAGTTTTAAAATTTTTTAAATGGGAAAATGCCATGAGTATATTGACAACTGCAAGACTCTGTGCACACATGTTAACAACTCCATCAAACTCTGGCCATGGCTTCTAGCAGCATAAGGTCATGTCCCTAGGATGACTCTAGATCTCCATTAAAAAGCTCAACGTTACCAGAAAAACCTACTATTTGTTCTAACCAGCACCTGTCAATAGACCAATAACTATTTATCCTAGACCACAAAATGTGACTATATCATCTCCTTGAATCCTCATAAATATTTCCAGAAGAGTGTTATTATTACCTGAATATTATGAACAAGGAATGTTCTAGGCCTCATTTCTGGACTGGTGGTTTGGGATGCAAAAGGCCCCGGTTCTGATTCTGACTCTATCCCTAACCACTACTACATGTGAACTTGGCCAAGTCTCTTCTGTCTGACCCTCAGTTTCCTCATCTGTAAAATAAGAAGTGGATTGGCCCGGCCGGGCGCAGTGGCTCACGCCTGTAATCCCAGCACTTTGGGAGGCTGAGGCGGGTGGATCACGAGGTCAGGAGATCGAGACCATCCTGGCTAACACGGTGAAACCCCGTCTCTACTAAAAATACAAAAAATTAGGCGGGTATGGTGGTGGGCACCTGTAGTCCCAGCTACTCGGGAGGCTGAGGCAGGAGAATGGCGTGAACCCGGGAGGCGGAGCTTGCAGTGAGCCGAGATTGCGCCACTGCACTCCAGCCTGGGCGACGAGCAAGACTCCGTCTCAAAAAAAAAAAAAAAAAAAAAAAAAAGAAACAGAAGTGGATTGGCCCAAATGGTGTGTCAAGTTCCTTCCTGCTCAGACATTACAGATTTCTATTCTCATAAAGCACCCAGTACCAACCAATGGCCAAGGATTGATCCAAACCAGAGGACAGCCCCAGTGGTCTCAGGGGCTAATCAGGTGGCCGCACACAGGGGCCCCATGCGCTGGCCCACCTTGAATTCCTCGTGGATGCGTTCCTCCAGGACTTTGGCAGCCTTGCGGTCTTCCATCTCCACTTTCCACTTCTCCGCCAAGATCCGGGCTTTCTCATTGGCCAGAGCATCCCGGAACTTCTTGGTGATCTCTGCCTCCTTCTGTCTCCTACCAAGAGAGCACCACAGGTATAAGCTTGTGTGAAAAACTGAAGGACCACCTAACGATAGAACTTGAAATAAAAACAGTGAGCAATTTTTCCTTGGTCTATCAGAATCCGGTGTTGGCAAAGACAGGGAGAAATAGGCATTCTCACGCATGGGAGTGTAAATCAGCACAATTGTTCTGGAAGCCAGGAAAACTATGCTAGAAAGCCCATTTCCTAGATTTTCTACACTCACTCAAGCGTACAAGGATACATGTAGGTTAGGCATGGTGGTGCATGCCTGTAATCCCAGCATTTTGGGAGGCAGTGGCAGGAGGATCGCTTGAGGCCAGGAGTTCAAGACCAGCCTGGGCAACATAGTGTGACACTGTCTCTACTAAAAATTTGAAAAATTATCCATGTCTGGTGGCATGCACCTGTGTCCCAGATATTCAGGAGGCTGAGGCGGGAGGATCACTTGAGCCCAGGAGATCAAGGCTGTAGTGAGCCTTGATCATGACACTGCACTCCAGCCTGGGAAACAGAGTGAGACCGTGTCTCAAAAAAACAAAACAAAATGATAAGTAAATAAATTCATAAGTAAATAAAACAAAGATGCATGTAAAAGATGCTTGTCAGGTTATTTTTATAATATAAAAAATGGTAAACAACCCAAATGTCCATCAATAAGACCAATAAGTTGGGTTTCTCATATCATATAATAAATACCTGTACCATATAGTAATCTTAAGTAGCATTTTGGATCTATAAGTCAATTTGTCAAGGTTTGAATAAAACAATTTACAAAGCATGGATTAACTAAACATTCACTATGGTTACATTAGGTGGTGGGTGTGAGTTGTTCTTTATTTTGTATAGTTTTCAGTGTTGTTTACCTGATTTTAGAATCTTTCAATTAAAATACCATCATTAAGGCTGGGCTTGGTGGCTCACGCCTATAATCCCAACACTTTGGGAGGCCGAGGCGGGTGGATCACCTGAGGTCAGGAGTTTGAGACCAGCCTGGCCAACATGATGGAACTCCATCTCTACTAAAAATACAAAAATTAGCTGTGCGTGGGGCTAAGCATAGCTTCCATGCCTAGGCCCCACCCAACACCCCATAGCACCCCTCACCAGAGCTCCTCAGCTTCCCTCTGTGCCTGCAGCCGCGCCCTCTCTGCAATCAGCTCCTCAGAGATCTCTTCGTAGGGCTTGTCACCAGGGCCTTCTCCCATGATCCAGACCCAGACCTCGCCATCTGCCCCTAGGAGCCATTGGATGTGCTTGTCACTCGCTGCTTCACAATAGAAGAAGGAAGAAGAAACAAGTTTGATTTTCAGTCAGTAAGGAATGACCTAAGCTGCCCAGTGGTAAACAACCATCACATCACTCTACGGAACATTGTCATCCACAAAAAGAATGACAGAGAGACACTGGCCTGGGGGCAGTTCCACAACCATCTCCCACTCTCTATTCCTCTAGGGAGAAACGCAACAGCCACACCAGCCTGCAGGGGTGGGCGTCCAAGACTGAGCTCTCCTTCCATCTCCAGCAGAGAGAATGTACAGTGAAAAGGAGGCCAAGCATGACTAGCTCCAACTTACTCCTAACCTCCCGGCCCCTGCAGTGATATCTTTTAGGTTAACTGCTTTTGCTTACCTTCGCACATAGGCCGAGCTAACAATGGGAGGAATTTAGTGTATAGTTTAACTGTAAAGCAAGGATGATAATAGCCCCTCCCCAAAACTAACCCCCCAGGAGACAAAGAGGGTGTACACACAAGTAACGATGTCATGTTAAAAATTTATAAGAGCATTGTGACCTGACCAAGGACAAAGAACTTTACCCTCGCTGCCACCCAGATGTCCATAGTCATTGCTCACCCTTCGATCTCAACCCCCCCGCCTCTTCCCCCTTCCCTTAACATAAAAGAAACCCAAAATTCATATTAGCTTAGGAGGTTCTTTAGGACACTAGTTGCCATCTTCTTGGTTCGCTGGGTCTCCGAAATAAAGTTGCTTTCCTTGCCCCAACACCTTGTCTCTCAACTTATTGGCTGTTGTGTTGTGAGCAGTACAAGCTTTGGACTTTGCTACAAGAACATCAAGGGACATTGCAGCACTCTCTGAAGGAAGAAACTTGTGTCACTCCCGGGCCAAGGCAGTTAGGAGATGGTGGGCCCACTCTGCACTCTCTGCCTCATGTCCACTGGCTAGAAACAAGGAATCAGGTGGTGGTGTGAGATGAAGCAGCCTGGGGCCCTGAGTCTCCCAGTCCCACAACAGACCGTAACACTAGCAAGAAATAAACCTGTGTTAAATTCAGCCACTGAGATTTCTCAGTTTGCCTATTGCAGCAGATTCCACTGATTACAGGATTAAAATAAAAATGTATCCCAGAAGCAGGGTGCTGCTGAAACAGAAATATAAACTGTGTTACTGCCTTAGCAGTTGGGTGGTGAGCGATGTTTAACAGGCTAGAGATCCATGTTATGCAGCAGCAAAACATTCAGTTAAAAAGCTAGACACTGTAACTTCAAAGGCAGACCCCATGCTTTCTGAACTTTTCATTCTAAGGGAGGAGGTTGAAAAATAGAACATTTGGAATAAGTGTTGGTTGCTAGTGACTGTGTTTGGCAAGGTGTTAAGAGAAAGAAATGAATTCAAGAAAGAACTGAGTGCTTTGCAAGCTGAAATGAAAGGGAATAGAACAAATACAGAAATTTGAGATGTCGTAGGATTGAAAAAGCATCTCTTCAAATACCAGGACCGACATTGCAAGAGATGGGATTTTTAAAGGTTTTGTATGACAGAGCACAGGAAAACTTCTAAGGTGAATAAAGTGACGAAGGGCACACAGCACCTGCAGGTCAGGCTCTGTGAAGTTCTTATGGTGACCATGAAGGTGTGCTCCGTCCACCTTCAACCACAGGCAGCATCACTGACCAAGCCCCGCAGCTCCTGTGCCCTTGCGTTTGCCCAAGGCCCTGCTTCCCAGAGGCTGCTGTTAGCCTTTTATTGAGGATGCTAGGTTCATTCCCAGGAGACATCCACCTCCTTGCCGAAAGATTGCTTTCCCTGGACTGCACAGCTGCCTGCAACACCTCTGCCCACTGTCCCTTGCCCTCTCCTTCACTCAAGGTCAAGCTTACAATGACTCCCTCAGCCTCCTCCAGCTCCCTGCCCTTTTTCTCTCCCAGACATTTCCCTTAATAAAACCCTTGCATGATTAATCCCATCCTGTCTGTACTCCTCGGAGAAACCAGACTAACATAGCCACATTAAGAATGTGATCTCTCATTGCGCCACTGCACTCCAGCCTGAGCGACAGAGCAAGACTCTGTCTCAAAAAAAAAAAAAGAAGGTGTGATCTCTCACACTTATTTTTAGAAAAAGCTTCAAGGAAGATGTCCTTCAGGTGAAACAGAGAGGCACAGAGGTGAAGGGACAAAGGAAGAATGTCGAGTTGAGAAATATGTCTAGAAAAGAATTTTAGATGTTGTTACTGGGACATGGAAGCAAACAGAAGCCCCCTAAGTTTTTGAGCCTGGATTAAAAAATCTTTGGTTGTTCATGACTTAAATGGCCCTTGGGCATCCAAGTTTGATGACCAGCAGGCAGGTTTCAAAGGCTTCACTGGTCTAGAGGGTGTGATCCTCAACACTCCCTTCAGAGGAGGCCAAGGGGAATCATAGACAAAAAGCCTCATCCAGGCTGAAGTCAGTGTTCACTCAAGGAATTCTCTTCACTGCAAGGCAGGGAAACTTTGCGGTCCTGACCTGTAGGACTTCAGAAATGCTATAGACTGGAGACAGTGGCTCTCACGTTCTCCACTTTTCCAGGTGGCATTTCCTTAGTGGGTATTCTGACCCTGCTCCAGCACTGTATATAGTGCCTTAGGGGTGACAGGTGTTTAAATGATATGTCTTCTCAGCACATTCAGACCTGATAGAGACCAGTGCAGAACCCCAGAGACAGTGGACTTTCAGCTGGATGCAGTGACTGGCTGGGACCTGAAGGTGTCCCCTATAAGAGGTGGTGAGTGTATTTTAGATGGAGGAGAAGAATGAAATGTGTGGATGCCCAGAATGACAATTTAGGACAGTGACAATGCAATGTCCACCACCCTATGTCTCTTCCTCAGCCCACAGATGACTGACTACATTCCTCAACTTCCGTTCAGTACAGTGGGACCATGTGATCGAATTCTAGTCCACGGAATGTCAGGGAAGGGATTTGTGCCATTTTCAGGCTAAGGTGGTTAGCAGCTGGTGTGCCTTTTCCACATTTTCACTCTTGTCCACCCAGCTGGAAATAAATGGTGGAATTTCACAGAAAAAAAGCAGCCTGATCCACGATCCAATATTCGAAAGCAAGCCACACAGAAGAAATATCCAACCCACATCAAACCATGAAATAGTTAAGTAATAAACCTTCATCATATTAATCTACTGAAATTTCAGGTTTTTCTATATGCGCAAGGCAGCAGTAATTCTCCAGATATATATAGGAGTGCATTGCTATTTTTAAGTACGTTACAAGCAATATATAGTAAAGGAACACCGATTTAATTGTAACTGATAGAAACAGAGAGGCAACCACTGCTTAGAATTATAAAACTTTCAAATTAATAGTGGGTAAAAATAAATGATAAGAGGATTACCAATCCTGCCAAGCAAGGGGAAAAGATAAAGCAGCAAAAAATGGGTAGCTATTACAGCAGACACTGCCAATTAACTACCCACCCTCCACGCTTGCCTCATCACAGAACCCCAAGTTGTTCAGGGAGCAGCAGAGATCCCCCCTCTTTTAGGAAAGGTGAGTTTTGACCCCAACCTCAAAGGACAAATAACAATTGATCTGGCAGGGCGCAGTGGCTCACACATGTAATCCCAGCACTTTGGAAGGCTAAGGTGGGCAGATCACCTGAGGTCAGGAGTTCCAGACCAGCTTGGCCAATATGATGAAACCCCATCTCTACTAAAACTACAAAAATTAGCTGGGCATGGTGGTGCATGCTTGTAATCCCAGCTACGCGGGAGGCTGAGGTGGGAGAATTGCTTCAACCTAGGAGGCAGAGGTTGCAGTGAGCCAAGATCACGCCACTGCACTCCAGCCTGGGAGACAGAGTGAGACTCGGTCTCAAAAAAAAAAAAAAGAAATTGATCTAATCCCATCAGGTAATATTATTCTCATTGGCAAGTGATTCATCTATGAGTGACAAGATGTCCCTATTTCTGACAAAGAAGATGTAGGCAGACGTTCCATGTAAAGGGCTCTTCTTCTCCAAACAAACTGGACAAGTCTTCTTAGGAGAAACCCCTTCCCTCTTCACTCTTTTTTTTTTTTTTTTTTTTTTTTGAGACGGAGTCTCGCTCTGTCGCCCAGGCTGGAGTGCAGTGGCACGATCTCAGCTCGCTGCAAGCTCCGCCTCCCGGGTTCACGCCATCTTCCTGCCTCAGCCTCCCGAGTAGCTGCGATTATAGGCGCCCAACACCACGCCTGGCTAATTTTTTTGTATTTTTAGTAGAGACGGGGTTTCACCGTGTTAGCCAGGATGGTCTTGATCTCCTGACCTCGTGATCCGCCCGCCTCGGCCTCCCAAAGTGCTGGGATTACAGGCGTGAGCCACCACGCCCGGCCACTCTTCACTCTTTTACCCGACCTTCTTCTTCCTGCCAGGAATGAAGCAGTGATTCCTGGAGCCACTGGAAAACTTTTGCAACCATGAGGATAAAAGCCACATGCTAAGGATGGGGAGGCAAAAGATAGAAGGGAAGGGATCCTTGGTGATCTTATCGAGCAGCTAAACTAGTATTACCCATTGCACCACATCTCCAGATTTCTTGTCATCTGAGAAAAATAAGGAAATTTAAGAAATAAAGTTCTTCAGTTGGGTGTGGTGGTGCATGCCTCTAAGTCCCAGCTAGCAGGGAGGCTGAGGCAGGAAGATCCCTTGAGCCCAGGAGCTGCAGACTGCAGTGAGCTATGATTACACCACTGCACTCACTCCAGCCTGGGTAAGAGGGCAAGAACATGTCTCTTTAAAAGAAAAAAAAAAAGGAAAAGAAATAAAGTTCTTCATGGAGATAGAGGGTAGAATGATGGTTACCAGAGGCTGGGAAGGGTAGTGGGGCTGGGGGTGGGGGGTACAGGGGATGGTTAATGGGCACAAAAATAAAGTTAGATAGTGTGAAAGCAAACTAAATATGGCCTGAGAAGGACTCTGTTGTTTTCTATTTGAGTCCTTGTGGACGAACCGTAACCTAACTTAATAGGTATACAAGACTGAAACCGTAACTTAGGAGTATCCGCCTGTAACAACAGGGGAGTCTTGGCCAATCCCAGCGGCCATACTTCAGCCACTCATAGACTGCTGAGTGTTCAAACTGTGCTCAAATAAGGCAAATGCCAACCTGTGACCAATCCACCTGTTTCTGTACCTCACTTCCAATGTCCCTTTTTTTGTCTATAAATTTGTTCTGACCATGAGGCATCCCTGGAGTCTCTCTGTATCTGCTGTGATTCTGAGTGCTGCCCGATTGGCAAATCATTCATTCCTCAATTAAATTCCTATAATTTACTTCAGCTGAAGTTTTCCTTTTAACAATAGAATGAATGCTTTGGCTTAAGCCACAAAATTAATGGTTATGTTACTAAAATGGAGAACATGGAAGAAAGAGGCTGGAGATATCAATATTCTGTTTTGGCCAAATTGCTTGACATGCTTATTAGACACTCAACAGGCAGTTGAATAAAATAGGATTCAGGGGAAAGGATGGGACTAAGAAATAAACTTTTTGAGTCATCAGTGTATAGATGATATTTAAAGCCAAGGAAATGGATGGGATCAGCTAGAGAGTGAGAATTGGCAGAAAACGGAAGATGCCCAAAGACATTGTCCCAGGAGAGACACTCCAATACTTCAAGAGGAGGAGGACCCAAAGGAGACCTGGAGGGAGAGGCCTGTGAGGCAGGAGAATAACCTGTGAGTGCAGTATCCCAAGCCAAGTGGAGAAAGAATTTCAGGAAGCAAGGAGAAAGGAATCTTGCAAGTGCGGCTAATGGGTAGATGAGGTGAGGGCTGAGAATTGGACGCTGGATTCAGCAACATGGAGGTCACTGGTGATCTTGACATGAGTGGTTTCCTGAGCCTGTGAAAAGGAAGATTTGGAAACTTGAAAACATTTAAAGGAAGATGTAAAAGCACATCATTATAACTTTGGGAAAGGGAAGAATTTTTTCTACAAGACATAAAAAGAATAAGCTGCAAGATGCAATGTTGATAAATTTGAATACAGATTAAGGTTTAAAATTTCTATACACAAAAAACACATCATAAAGACAATTAAAAATCAAAACACCAAATGAGAGAAAACATTTAAATACCTATAACCATCAAATGATCACAACTATTAATAAAAGTAATAATAACAGCTAACATCTATAGAGGGCTTAGCTACTAATTGCAGTTCAACGTGTTTTATATGTACCAACGTACGGAAATCCAGGACAATTTTTCTTGATTGGGGTTCTGCAAGAGAAATAAGCCCTATGAAACATAATTTGAATGATGCCTTTTCTCAATTTTCCTAAGGATGATATATAGATAGTACCAACCTATATGCCTTGTGGGAGAGTTAACTCAGCACATATAATGCATCCTTTAGGACAAGAGTTATCAAATAATTAGCTCTTAGAGCCCCTGTACATTCTTTAAAAATACTGAGTATCACAAAGAGCTTCTGTTGTTGTGGGTTATATCTATCAATATTTCCCCTAGTAAAAACTGAGAAAATTTTAAATATTTATTTCAAATAATGGTAAATCATCATATATTAACATATACTGCATAATATTTAATGAAAAATAATGATGTATTCTAAAACAAATATGTAATTGAAAAACAGGGTAAAATGGCATTGATCTGGGCAATTATTTTTTGGCTATAAACTCAAAAGCACATGCAACAACAGCAAAAATAGACAAATGGGATAATGTCAAACTACAAAGCTTCTGCACAGCCAAGGAAACAATTAACAGAGTAAAGAGATAATCTACAGGATGGAAGAAAATATTTGCAAACCATACATCTGATAAAGGGTTAATATCCAAAATATATAAGGACTCAAACAACTCAACAGAAGAAAACAAATAACCCAATTTAAAAAATTGGCAAAAGACTAGAATAGATATTTCTCAAAGGAAGGCATACAAATAGCCAACAGGTATATGAAAAAATGTTCAGCATCATAGGTCATCAGAGAAATGCAAATTAAAACCACACTGAGATATCACCTCACACCTGTAAGAATGGCTATTATCAAAAAGATGAAAGGTAACAAATGTGGAAGAGGATGTTGAGAAAAGGGAGCCTTTTACGCTGTTGGTGGGAGCATAAATTAGTACAGCTATTGTGGAAAATAGTATGAAGGTTCCTGAAAAAAATTACAAATTGAAGTATCCTATGATCCAGTTATCCCACTACTGGATAAATATCCAGAGGAAATGAAATCCGTATGCTGAAGAGTTATCTGAACTCCCATGTTCACTGCAGCATTATGCACAATAGCCAAGATATGGAATCAACCTAAGTGATTATAAACAGATAAATGGATAGAGAAAATGTGGTATGTATTAAGTAAGTCCTCACATAATATCATTGATAGGTTCTTGGAAACTGCAACTGTAAGCAAAACAACATACAGTCAGTCTTTTAAATAATGTCATTTGATTCAATGTCATTTTGTTAAAACGTTCATGAGAAAAAACTGATTTTGATATTTGTCATTTCACTTAAAGTCACAGTTTCCAAGAACCTATCAGTGATGTTAAGTAAGGACTTACTTGTACACAGTGGAGTATTATTCAGCCTTAGAAGGTAATTCTGTCATGTGTGACAACATGGATGAATCTGGAGGATATTATGTTAAGTGAAATGAGCCAGGCACAGAAAGACAAATACCACATTATCTCACTTGCATGTGGAATTTTTTAAAGTTGTTACTAGGGGATGGGGGCTGTGGGCAGGGAGGGAGATTAGGAGATTTTGGAATTTTTATATATGTGTGTGTGTGTGTGTGTGTGTGTGTGTGTAATTGGAAGAGTGAGTGGCCTTGCTTTACATTTTTGCAAATCTATTCAATGCCCAGCTTAATAGAAAGCAGGTGGATTACTCATATCTGCTCCTGCATTCAGTCTGTTGCAAAATGTAATTTTGGTTGAAGTGTATTTTGAAAAATTGGACTTCATCCAGTTATGTAGTTGGGAAAAAAGAAAAAGGAATTAATCATTTTTTTCAGATATTCTCTGATACTACATCAAAACTCAAACAAGTCATAGTTTCTTAAATGTTAGTTGCAATGTGGTATCTGAAACCATATCAATAAATTTATTGTACTTTGTTGTATTAATATTTATTAGCCATGTTAATTTCTTAGTTTTGATCAGGGTACCTTAGTGACATAACATGTTACCATAAAAGGAAGCTGGGTATATGAGAATTCTCTGAACTACTTTGCAACTCTTCTGTACGTCTAAAGTTAATTCAAAATAAAAAGTTTAATATTTAAAAAGCAAAATAAGTTGAAAATCCATTGGTTTATTTTTCATTTTGAATGAATCTTTTACCCATGCATAATTTTGCAACATTACTCATTGGTTCTTTGGAGAATATTGGTTCATTGAGTCAAGCAGATCTTCCAAACACTGACTTATTTTATTTTGCAACATCTGAAAAGTCACATTTGTAAATATCACCATGAATCTTACAAGAAAAGTCATTATGTATTTGGAAACTAATAAGCCCATTGTGGCAGACACAAGTTTTCCAAAAATTTTAACTTTTGCTTTAAAGCTGAATTTTTATCATTGGCATGAATTCTATCTGTTGTTTTCCTTGAAGTGACAGATTCACTTTATTTTCAAATACCCAAGTCTGAAAAAACATATATAGCTTGTCTGTCAGTGTTTCTTCAAGTAAAAATGGTGTTCCACAAATAAAGAGGCCAGTTCAGCAAGTAATTTGAACAATCACACATGCTTTTCTCAAAACACTCATCACACATCAGTTTGCAACAGAAATGCTTCATGCATACTTCCCATTTTGTCACACAGTACGAAGTTTACTGTTTCACCAAGGAATGAAACCATCATTGATTTTATCGAGAGTGTGTGATGGTGAAAAATACAATGACTACCACCAAAGATTCACTCACTATTGATTTTGCATTATTAGTACAAATGTAAAGATAGAAGAAAGTAAATAACCTCTTAGTGTTATTGTGAAAATAGTGTTGACCTTGAAGACCTCCAGGAAAATCCTCACAGACCCCAGGAATTCAGGAACAACACTTTGAGAATCACCACCAGTGTATCAGAGCTTAATTGTCTTACAAAATCCTAAAAAAAAAAAAAAAAAAAAAAAAAAAAAAAGCTTGGCCAGGAACGGTGGTTCAGGCCTATAATTCCAGCATTTTGAGAGGCTAAGGCAGGAGAACTGCTCAAAGCCAGGAGTTCAAGACCAGCCTGGGTCACAAAGCAAGACCCCCCACCCCGTCTCTACAAAAAGTAAAAAAAAAATTAGCCAGGTGTGGCGGTATGCACCTATAGTCCCAGCTACTTGGAAGGCTGAGGCTGGAGGATGGCTTGAGCCCCAGGAGCTCAAGGCTGCAGTGAGCTATAATCATGCCATTATACCAAAGCCTGGGTGACAAAACCAGACTCTGTCTCAAAAAAAAAAAAAAAAAAAATCTAAGAATATATAAATAATTCCTATATATGAATTGAAAAATGATGAATAGCCTTACTTTAAAAAATAAAAATAAAAAAAATGTGCAGCCGGGCGCGGTGGCTCACGCCTGTAATCCCAGCACTTTGGGAGGCCGAGGTGGGTGGATCATGAGGTCAGGAGATCGAGACCATCCTGGCTAACATGGTGAAACCCCGTCTCTACTAAAAATACAAAAAATTAGCCGGGCGATTTGGTGGGCGCCTGTAGTCCCAGCTACTCGGGAGGCTGAGGCAGGAGAATAGCGTGAACCTGGGAGGCGGAGCTTGAAGTGAGCTGAGATCACGACATTGCACTCCAGCCTGGTCGACAGAGCCAGACCCCGTCTCAAAAAAAAAAAAAAAAAAAAGGTGTATTTTAAAAATACAGTACTATATAGCAAGAAAATAGATTTCAACAACATAGTTACAGCTCTTTTAAAAATGCAGAACCACTCTGTGGGGGCAAAGGTGGGAGGATCACTTGAGCCCAGGAGTTTGAGACCAGCCTAGGAACACAGTGAGACCCTATTCCTGCAAAATGTAAAAAAATTAGCCAGACGTGGTGGTGCATGCATGTAGTTTCAGCTACTCGGGAGGCTTAGGCAGGAGGATCCTTTGAGCCCAGGAGGTCAAGGCTACAGTGAGCCATGATCATACCACTACACTATAGGCTGGGTGATAGAGTGAGACCCTGTCTCAAAAAAAAAAAAAAAAAATGCAGGACGACAGAATTAAATTCAGGTTATCATAGTATAATCATATAATGCCATTTATATAATGATTAAGCAACATATTGCTTATGGACAAAGTCTATATTACAGTAAGAAACATATAAGCATGATAAACATTGAATTTGCAATAAGGGTTGCATAAGAGATGGGGAGCAAAATTGTAGAAAGGCACCAAAGTAGGTCTCAACTGAATCTGAATTGTTTAAATAAAAACAAATAAGACACTAACGTTAACATTGGATAAATATACTATGGGCCCATGGGTATTTATAATATTATTTTCTATTGTGCCTGTTCATTCAAATGTTTTATAATGAGAAATTTTAAAAGCATTGTAAAAAAGATATAATGTGAATAAGCTAATTTTCAATTTAAGATATTAGAAAAAGAACAATAAAATAAGATAAAAGAGAGTAGGAAGAAGGAACAAATGAAGACAAAAGCTAAGATTAGTAAAATACAAAGCATATATAGTATAAATACAACTAAACATTTGTTTTTTGGAAAATGTAATAAAATAAGAAACTGCCTGGCATACCTAAGTAAAAATTAAATAAAACAAAAATATATACCATTAGAAATGAAAAGACAATATAAAACAAGAAGTGATTATAAAAGAATATTATGTGCTACTCTATCTTAATAACTGAAAATTATAGATGTAAGCATAAATCTTCATGCTCCGGTTAGACCTTCATGATCTCAGAAACAAGGGTTTCTTAAATATGACAGCAAAAGTACAAGCAACAAATGGTTGCACATATCTGTGAACATACTAAAAACTATTAAATTGTATGCTTTCAGTGCATGACTTAAGGCTGGGTGCAGCGGCTCACACCTGTAATCCTAGCAGTTTGGAAAGCCAAGTTGGACAGATTGCTTGAGCCCAGGAGTTCAAGACCAGACTTAACCACATAAGACCAGCCTTGACCACATGGCAAATCCCTGTCTCTACCAAGAAAAAAACAAAAATTAGCTGGGTATGTGGTGGTACGCACCTGTAGTCCCAGCAACTGAGAGGCTGAGGTGGGAGAATCACTTGAGCCCAGAAGATGGAGGTTGCAGTGACCCAAGACTGAACCACTGCACTCCAGCCTGGGTGACAAAGTGAGACTCTGTCTCAATAAATAAATAAATAAATAAATAAATAAATGCAAGATTATTATATGGCATATTAATAACATCTCAATAAAGCTGCTTTTTAAAAAGTTTCCTCTGGTGATTAATAGGATAAGTAGGAAAAATTAAGCTATAGAAGATCTAAACAGCTTTATCAACCAACTTAACTGACATTTATGGAACACTTCACATGACAGCTGAATACTTTCTCTTTCAAGTACATACAGAACATTCACCCTGATAGACAGGATTCTCAGCTATTGAAAAAAAAATCAACAAGCATAAAATATTTGAAATCGTGTGTGTTATGTTCTCTGACCACAGTGGAAAAAATCTAGAAATCAATGACAAAAAGATACTTGAAAAAATTTCTTTCAAATATTCAGAAACTAAATAACACAATTCTAAGTAGTCCATGAATTTAAAAAAAAATCACAAGGTGAATTATAAAATATTTTAATTGAAGAAATATTTTAAATAACATGTAAAAATTCATGTGATGTAGTTAAAGCAGGGCACTGAAAGACATTTATAGCATCAAATGCTTATATTCAGAAAGGAATGTTTCAAATCAATGGTCTAAGCTCCCACACTAAGAAACTTGAAAACAAGAACAAATTAAATCCAAAAGTAAAAGTAAGAAAGAAATAATAAAGATAATGGTAGAAACTGATAAAATGGAAGACAGAGAAACAAAAAGAAACCACAATAAAACAAATGAAAATTAGTTTTTGAGGCCATTGGCGAAATTGATAAATTTCTCAGCAGACTGATCAAGATAGTAAGAGAGAAGACACAACTTTCAGGCATGAAAGAGAGGTCATCACTAAAGATCCTACAGACAAGGGAATTTTATGAGCAACTTTATATCAGTAAGTTGATAACTTAGATAAAATAAGCAAATTATTTGAAAGATGCAAAATATACAACAGTTCAATAAAGAAGAAACATACACCTTGAATAGCTCTATGTCCACTATAGAACTTGAATTTATATGTTAAAATCTGCCCACAATGAAAGACATTACTGGTAAATTCCATCAAACATTTAAGGAAGAAATAATACCAAATGCATACAAACACTTCCAGAAAATGGAAGAGGAGAGAATATATTCTAACACATTTCTTCAGGTTGACATTACCCTGATATTAAACTAAACACATTTCAAGAAAAGTACAGAACAATATCTATCACACAGATTTTTTTAAAATCTTAATAAAGTATTAGCAAATTAAATTCAGAAATATATAAAAAGGATAAATTATCATGACCATATATGATTTTATCAGGAATTTAAGGTTGGTTCAACATTCAAAAATTGATCAAAATAATCCTATCAGCAGACTAAAAAAGAACAAATTATGATCATCTCAGTAGTTACAGAAAAACATTTGACAAATTCAATATCCATTCCTAGTAAAGATTCTCGGCAAACTAGAAATAGAGGGTAGTTCCTCACTCTGATAAATGCATCTATGAAAACCTACAGTTAACATCATACTTAATGACCGGAGATTGAATACTTCCCTCTAAGATTAGGAACAGGCAAGGTTGTTAGCTCTCTCCATATCTATTTAACATTAGACTGAAGACCCTAATCAGTACAATAAGGCAAGAAAATTAAATAAAAGTTGTGAATATTGAAGAGAAAACTTAATTTGTCTCCATTTGCATATGACATAATCATTTACCTATAAAATCTCAAAGAATCTACCAAAAAAAGATATTCAAATTAATCAGTGATTTTTAGCAAGGTCACAAGCTATAAGGTTAATACACAAAAATCCATTGTATTTCTGTATTTTAGCAACAAATAATTAAAAGTTAAATTTTAAGGTGCCATTTACAATAGCATCAGAAAACATGAAATACTAAGAGATATTAACAAAATGTGTGATCTAATCTACAAAACATTGCTGAAAGAAATTGACGACCTAAATAAATGGAGCAATACACCTTTTTCATGGATTGAAAAACTCAACAGTGTTAATGTGCCAACTCATCCCAAGTTGATCTACAGATTCCCAGAAAGCTTTTTATAGAAATTGACAAGCTAATTCTAAAACTTATGTGTAAAAGCAAAGGACCTAGAATAGTCAAAACAATGTTGAAAAGAACAAAGGTGAATGACTCATGCAATTTGTTTTAAGATTTACTATAAAGGTACTGTTTGAAGATTTATCATAAAGCAACAGTCAATGTGGTATTTGTGTAAGAGTAGACATACACAATCAATGAAATAGTATGGAGAGTCCAGAAATAGTCCCACACGTACATGGTCAATTGCTTTTCAACAGTGCCAAGATAATGCGATAGAGAAAGGATTTTTTTCAACAAATAGTACTAGAAAAATTAGACATTCATGTGCAAAAAAAAAAAGAACTTGACTCTTAATTTGCACCATATATATGTCCACATTGTAGCTGTCAAGGAGTGAGAAAGGTCATATATGTATATATACTCAGATTTCCCTGCAAATAAAAAGGCACTTTCCACTTAACAATGCTGCAAAGCCCAAGCCATAAATGTTCATCACATTGTCTTACCTGGGTTTCCTTCACAACCCAGCTGCAAGGTCACTGCATCCAGAAATAACCTAGGGAGATTTTCCTTCTCTTACCTTCCTCCTCTGCACTAATATGGCACGAACACGCCTGTTCTTAAACCCACATTTTCTTCTGAAGCTTTCACGTGGGTGTGTTTAACATAGCAGAGGTAGGGTGACCAATAGTACCAGTTTGCTTGGAACTGAGGGCCTTCCTCAGATGCAGGACTTTCATTTTTAAAACTAGGAAAGCTTCAGGCCGACTAGGACAAAATGGTTCACAGCAGAGATATTAGCAATTTCCCCACGACATTCAACGGAAAAGCAGCAGCAACCCCTCCTCCTCCATGACCTCAGCTTCTTTACTCACAGGTATGCACCTGAGCTAAACCAATCAGACTCCCACTGAATGGAATTCAAACTGAGAGGCATGAAGCCTCTCAGTTTAAAGACAATAATGGATCTTGGAAATGGAAGGCCACATGGATTCAGACCCTGGACAGCATTAGGGGGCTGTGTTTGCAGATGGGCAGCATTGGAACCTGGTCTGCAGAAGCAAGTGCACAGAGAGAAATGTGAAGAGTAGGCGGGGGGAGAAATGTGAACAGTAGGCGGGGAGAGAAACAACTCTGGCTGCAGACAGCTTCCTGGTTCTAGACCGTACTTGCTGTTCTTGTTCTCTTGGAGATGATTTGGAAGAATCCTCCTAAAGGATGTCCTTATTGAAAAGCCTGGCCACCCAGCTATATTGTAGGAGTCTGATGAGCAAAACCCTGGCATCTCTCATAGCGGAAGCACACTGCACACAGTAGGTACTTGTTACATGTGAGTGGAATTACCCTTACATGCTGTGATGGTGAATTTTATGTCAACTTAAGTAGGTTACAGTGCCTAGTTGCTTAAGTTTTACTGTGAAGTTATTTTATGGATTTTTTTTTTTTTTTTGAGACCCGCCTTGTTGCCCAGGCTGGAGTGCAGTGGCGCAATCTCGGCTCACTGCAACCTCCGCCTCCTGGGTTCACGCCATTCTCCTGCCTCAGCCTCCTGCGTAGCTGGGACTACAGGTGCCCACCACTACGCCCGGCTAATTATTTGTATTTTTAGTAGAGACGGGGTTTCACCGTGTTAGCCAGGATAGTCTTGATCTCCTGACCTTGTGATCCACCCGCCTCGGCCTCCCAAAGTGCTGAGATTACAGGCGTAAGCCACCGCGCCCAGCCATTTTATGGATGTTATTAGCATTTTCAATCAGTTGACTTTAGATAAAGCAGATTACCTTCCACATGTGGGTAAGCCTCACCCAAGCAGTTAAAAGCCTTAAGAGCAAAAAAATGGAGATTTCCCCAAGATGAAATTCTGCCTCAAGACTGTAACATAGAAATCCTGCTTGAGTTTCCACCTTGCTGGGCTGTCCTACGGATTTCAGACTCGACAAGCTCCCACAATCACATGAACCAATTCCTTAAAACAAACTAAAATAATTATGTAAGCACACACACACACGTACATCCAATTGGTTCTGTTTCTCTGGAGAACCTGAACTGACACATTTGGTAATGCTAGCTGGTTATAAAGAGATTGAATCAGAACTTCAGAACAGTAAGAAACCAGGAGAAACTATGGACCACAAGATACAGTGCAGACGTCCCCCTCTGTGCCTACAGCACTAGCTCCTAAAGGCAGGACCCATGCTGAGGATACGGCCCCTCTCAGAGAATCCTGCGAGGAAGCGGCTGCCCCAACAGCGATGTGTTCTCTTAACACAGATGCCTTTTGTTCTAAGCTGTAAACTTTAATCTTCTGGAACTTCAGTCTTCTGGAAAAGTTCTTCTAGAACTCCACTAAGCACAGGAGGAATGTGCTCTGCTAATGTTTATCAAGTACTTACAACATACTTTGCTTCACTGGGACCATCATTTCGTCTTCCTTACAAATCTGGGATGCGGAACTTATTATCATCATCTCCAGTTTAGGTAAGAGGAAACTTAGGCTCAGAGACTCATGAGTATCTTACCAAAGCCAAATTAATAAGTGGGAAACAGCCACAGTTAGAAAGTGGGTAGCCAAAATTGGAACCCAGACACTCTTACTGTCATACATGCCTCTGGCATAAAGAAGGCAAAAGTCCAGCACTCTGGGCACAGGGGCTGCTGCCAATAGTGCCAGGCTGTTTGATGTTGTATTCAGCACTGCCTTTGCTGTGTATGAGCAACACAGACATGGGGCTGGTCACGCTAAGCCACCACCATCACTCCCTCCAACCTTGTAACTGTGAAATGGCGCCCCCTCTACTCCAGCTCAAGGACACACCTCCTATGAAGCCTGGACCCTCTCTTGCTAGAACAAGAACAAACACAAGAACAGCTCCCACCGGGGCCATGATGCCCCATGTGTAGTAGGACTTGGTGTAACTATCACTGGGAAATCCACAACGCCCCACCTCCAACCCCTACTCCCTGTCTGCAATTCGTTCAATACAGAGACACAGCAGAATCAATGTGCCAGTGAGGAGCCCAGACCCTGCTGTCAGTCCTATTCCTTAAAATCTCTGGGATCAAAATCACTTAATCTGTAAAATGAGGGAGCTGCACACGTCCTGGGGACAAGGGACAGGACATCCTAAATCTTTAGCATCTCACAGTTTTGAGGGTGAGAACCCCACCATGGTGCCCAGAAAAAAAGCACACCAGTGAAATACTAGGATAGAAATAAATGATGCCAGCCAGGCATGGTGGCTCACACCCGTAATCCCAACACTTTGGGAGGCCATGGTGGGTGGATCACCTGAGGTCAGGAGTTCAAGACCAGCCTGGCCAACATAGTGAAACCCCGTCTCTACTAAAAAATACAAAAAATTAGCCAGGTGTGGTGGCGGGCACCTGTAATCCCAGCTACTCGGGAGGCTGAAGCAGGAGAATCACTGGAATCCGGGAGGTGGAGGTTGCAGTGAGCCAAGATCATGCCATTGTACTCCAGCCTGGGCAGCAAGAGCAAAACTCCGTCTCTAAGAAAGAAAGAGAGAGAGAGAGAAAGAAAGAAACAGAGAGGGAGAAAGAAAGAAATGCCTAAAGCCTAGGGTTATGTAATTCTAACACGACATGGGGTAAATACACATGAAAATGAACCCAAAGAATTTAGACCCCAACATCTAAGGCAAAATCTGTTTCCAAATGGGAAAACCACAGGAAGCTTTGCTGATTCTTAGGTGAGAAAAACCTGGAAAGCAGTAATGCTAGCCACTCGGAGAGATAGCAGAGGGACAGGTAGATGCCTACAACCTGCTACTTCCACCCAGCTCCTCTGAGCTGGAGTGAGAGCTGGGATCGGGTTACAGGGAGTGCCGAGATAAGCAGCTGGTGGCCTTTCTCAGGAGCTGCCCCTGCTGTCCTCCAGGCTGGAAGTGGAAGCAGGGAGGTGCAGAGATGGGGAAGCAGGGAGGGGACAGCGTTAGCATCCTGAAATGAGGGGACAGAAAAGAATCCCAGGGGAGAGACAGGAAGCTAGGGCAGCTCAGGTCAGCATCCACCAGCTGGAACCCTGAAACAGTGCAGGAGAGGCACCTCCCTCCATGCAAAGTGGAGCAAAAGTCAGTCCTGTTCAAACAGTCCCTGGGCTTTTGGCAGCAGCTGGGAGAAGGGAAGGAAAGGGAAACTGCACCGAAACTCAGGCTCCCTGCTGGTCCACGGATCACTGACCAGCTGTGTGACCCTGGGCATGAGCCTCTGTTCTCTAACAATGGTCTGAAATTCTGAATGTTTGTGTACCCCTGCAATTCATACACTGAAACCCTAGTCCCAGTGTAATGGTATTAGGAGGTATGGCCTTTGGAAGGTAATTAGGGCAAGAGGTAATTAGGTCAACAAAATGGAACTTTCATGAATGGGATTAGTGCCTTTATAAGAAGAGGCCAGAGAGCTAGCACACTTTCTTTCCACCATGTAAGGATACAGGAGAAGTCAGCCATCGGCATCCAGGAAGAGGGCTCTCATCAGACCCCTGACCATGCTGGCTCCCTGACCTCAGACATCCAGAGTCCAGGGCTGTGAGAAATGTTTGTTGTTTAAACTACTCAGTGTGTGATAATTTCTTATAGCAGCCTGGACTAAGACACCACCACCCCATCCCTATCTGCCCAAGCTCTTCGGGAACCTGCAGAAGCATTGGAAAGGGACAGGCACTCAGTCCCGCTGTGCGTCTCACCCTTTGTAGTGTGGGAGAGAATCTCTTTCCCTGGGTCCTCATTAACATGGCTACTCTTAGACTCTCCTAACTCTTGCTAATCTGATTGCTTTAATTTGAGTGGAGGTGGTTTATTAGTGAAGTTGAATGTATTTTCGCATCTTCATTGTGATTTGAAATTTCCCTCCTGCAATTGCTTGTTCATTTTTTTTCCTTTATTTTTCTATTGGTTGTTTGTCTTTTGCTAGTTGATTTGGAGCACTTCATTATATTTTCTGGATACTAATCCTTTGCCTGTTATATATGTTGCAAATATTTTTCTATTTAAATCCAGTTTCATTCTTTTTTTAAGTTTGGCATCTTTTATTAAGATTTTTAAAAACCAAGTCATGTTGGCCAGGCGCGGTGGCTCACATCTGTAATCCCAGCACTTTGGGAAGCTGAGGCAGGCAGATCACGAGGTCAGGAGATCGAGACCATCCTGGCTAACATGGTGAAACCCCATCTCTACTAAAAATACAAAAAATATTAGCCGGGCATGGTGGAGGGTGCCTGTAGTCCCAGCTACTCAGGAGGCTGAGGCAGGAGAAGGGCGTGAGCCCGGGAGGTGGAGCTTGCAGTGAGCCGAAATCGTGCCACTACACTCCAGCCTGGGCGACAGAGTGAGACTCCGTCCCAAAAAAAATAAAATAAAATAAAAATCAAGTCATGTTTCTTTTTCTTTTTCTTTTCCTTGTTGTGCTTTATTTTAAGAAAGGCTTCACTCTCCCCCAACAGAGTCTCATATTTTCTTTTATTACTTTGATAATTTTGTTTCTCCTTTTTTTGTGTTGATCTTTAACCACCTGCAATATATCTTTTTCATCATGGCAGAAACAGTGTGGAGGAAGCTTCCTATGTTGTGGCAGGAAGAACAGGCCTAGGATCAGATTCTAATTCCAACTCCTACTTGTTTTTTAGAGCAGGTTGCTAAACCTCTCTGAGATTCCACTTGCTCAACTAAAATGGAAATAATACCTTATTCATTGATTCAAAGACACCTATTTTAACATTTCTTAAATCAGGATGTACTTACAACCATTGGTGTATCATAGTTTAATTTACAGCTTTCTTAGTAGGACATAAAATAATGATGTGTCTTTCTCTTTTTTTTTGAGACAGAATCTCACTCTGTCACCCAGGCCGGAGTGCAGTGGCGCGATCTGGGCTCACTGCAAGCTCCACCTCCTGGGTTCACGCCATTCTCCTGCCTCAGCCTCCCGAGTAGCTGGGACTACAGGCGCCTGCCACCATGCCTGGCTAGTTTTTTTGTACTTTTAGTAGAGATGGGGTTTCACCATGTTAGCCAGGATGGTCTCGATCTCCTGATCTCGTGATCTGCCCGCCTCAGCCTCCCAAAGTGCTGGGATTACAGGTGTGAGCCACTGTGCCCAGACAATGATGTGTCTTTCAATCAAGCACTCTTAGATTTTATGAAATGCATAGGGGTGCATCTTCCAGGTCACTGAGGGGTCAGATAAGCTGAGGCCCTTAAAGGGCCTAGCACAGGCCTGACAGGCCCTCCATCTGGAGGAGTCCTCCTTCATATTATAGAATGCAGCTGCCTTTACTTCTTGCTCTGCCATCCGACCCATCCTCCTTAGCTTCCAGAGACCCCTTTCCCCCACCCCCTGCTCCCCACCAAAAGCCCTTAGCTGACTAAGGCTGCAAGTTCTTTCCTTGTGGACACAGATTACTCAAAGCTGACAATTAATTATTAATTATTAATTAATTTAATTAATTAAATATTAATCTTTCTCCACAGCCACAAAAACCACCCTCACCCCTGGGGATGCCCATGCCTGCCAGGTACCAAGTGCCATCAGCACCGGTAACTGTGGGTGACCCCATGCCTGCTCACAGCAGCCTCTGCTCTGGCTCCTCTCACTGCCCACCTGGTAAGTCGAGGTTGTGCAGCTTCAGAAAGCACTGGTGCTAAAGATGGGGAGCAGTGGGCCCTGGTGGCCTTTGCAGGTGGAGCTGCCTCACTAAGAACCTCACTGCTGGGCCTGAGGAAGGCAGGAAGGAAACAAGAGCGAGGTGGCATGCTGCAAAGGAACCAGAAGCCCTCGGCAGGTGCTGTGCACGCCGGGTGGACTTCAGGCACTTTGCACATGGCTCACTTAATCCCCACAACCTCCCCTGGAGGGAGGTGGTTTCAGTAAAGACCGTGCCCATTACAGATGAAGGGTCTGAGCTCCAGGGGAGATGCTGAGACTACACCCCTGAGCAGCTCACTCATCTGCACAGCTGTCTTACCTTTCTGGCTGCTGTATGGAGGCAGAACAGGAGGCTGGGAGCCAGAAAGTGAGGCCCCATCAATGTCAAGGCCACAAACCTGGGTGAAGCACCCACTGCACGGCAGGGCCATACCAGATCTCAAGGTCCAGGCAGAAGGAACAGAAAGGTCTGGCCCCAGCTCTCTCTCCATGCCCCAAACGCCAGCAGAACACATGCCAAACTCACACACACACACACACATACACATCAAGTCCCATCACAGCTCTCGGAGATCCCTAGCCTTTGTTCCACTGCCTGGCTCAGGAGGGAGCCCTACGTTTAGCCACACAATCACAATCAGGGAGTCCCAGGCCACAGGCTGTGCCGACAGTTACCAGCAGATCACAGCAATTCTCTGTGTGCTCTTCCTGCACCCACCATGATGCCTCATCTTTACATCATTCATCTGAAAAGCTTATCAGCATCCCAAGAATCAAGAGTGACCCTTCATTGGAAAAACTGAATTTCCTCCAATATATCCTAAAAAGTAAAAGTAAATGTGTAAACTACACAAGGGTTGATGATCTGAGACACACAGGAAAGCCCTCGCTCCCTAAGTCACTCCCCATTGCTGAGACTCCAGAAAAACTGAGGTTGGCTAGACAGTGATGTGGCTGGTCCCATAGACTAGGGCTAGCGATGGAGCACTCAGGAAGAGGCCCAGACTAATTCCAAGGGGATCTGCCAGCAGAACCAAGAAAGGAAGGAGACGAGCATGACCTGGCTCTTAGGTACCTGCATGGTGGCAGAAGCTGTCCCCCTTGCTGAAGAGCATTTTTAATTCTTCCAAAAACTATTGGGAAAGAGTTGTTATTCTCATTGCATGGGTGACTTTCCAAAGCCACCCCAGTGGAATCAGGATGAAATTGAGTTGGCCTGGATCCATCCACCATGCCATAGGCATTTTGAAAATAACATCAAGCCCACCCAAGGGTGGAAAAATGAGGCTGGACGCGGTGGCTCACACCTGTAATCCCAGCACTTTGGGAGGCCGAGGTGGGCGGATTCTGTGAGGTCAGGAGTTTGAGACCAGCCTGGGCAACATAGTGAAACCCCATCTCTGCTAAAAATACAAATATTAGCTGGGCATGGTGGCGTGCACCTTAATCCCAGCTACTCGGGAGGCTGAGGCTGGAGAATCGCTTGAAACTAGGAGGCAGAGGTTGCAGTGAGCTGAGATCACATCAGTGCACTCCAGCCTGGGCAACAGAGTGAGACTCTAAGAAGAAAGAAAAATGATCTATGACACTATTTCCCACCTTAGAATCCCTCAGAAAATGAGCTAAGGGAGCATCCCTTGGGTGGGAAGTCTGGAAGAGTGTCAGGGTCTGCTTGCCTTCCAGATACCTACCAGAGCTTCAAGGGGTACCTACCTACAGGTGACAGGTGATAAGACATCTCTCTGGGGTCAGGTGGACAGCCCTGTGTCACCATAAATCCACTTCTAATGATTTTCTTTTTGTTTGATTTTGGGGCTCCCCTTCAGAAGCTGGCAATATCTCATTCATCACCAGCTGCCTTAACTGGTCCCTCAGACCCACACTCAGCCCCAACTTTCCAACTCTCATGGCACAAGAGGCTTCTTACTTCTTGTCTCCCTGGAAATAACTAGTGTCCTCCATAGGGCTCTGGACACTGTCCCTCACCCCTAGACACCTCATTTTCTCTCCTTATACACACGTGATCAAGTATTTCCTCCAGAGAATTGTTCCTTGAATATTTACATGGTGACAGGAAGTGTTTTCTTAACAAAAGAAATGGGGCACTAATGGTAAATAAACATCACGAAGAGACACCAGGGAGGAGATTCTGTCAGTCACCTCCCTAACCCCTCCCTCCCGCTCCCAGCACTGTCCTGGAATCACTGTCCCCAGTGTCCAGGAAAGGGGTTGTGAACAACAGCTACAAAGAGCTACGGTCCAGATATCCGGGGCATCTGCTCCCCTGACTTCCCAGTGTTCCTGTGCAGCATGGCTCCCTAGATAGTCCAAGGGAATCAACCAAAAAGCTGTTGGAACTAACAAAAAACACTGAAGAAGGAGGTTGAGGAAAATCAGCATGCCAAAATCAATGGTGGCCCAAGAACATATTATGACAGCAAGAATAGGGATGGAGCGCAAGGCAGCTTTAAGCAAGAATTTCCCATGGTGTTTAGTGACTTCAGCGTAATGTGCTAAGAATCCCAACAGTGAGGGGTGCGCTGCTTGATTGGACAAATCACTTGTACAGTGGGGCAAAGGGGAAATAAAGCATTTATCACTGCCCCTCAGAGGGAAAACATATAGGGAGCAGTGAAACCAGACAAAGTGGAGTTAACATGCAAGCAACTATTGTTATTGGGATTTCATTATAAAACCTCTACTATGAGCATAAAAAATAAATCTTGAGAGATGAAATACATAATGTAAACAAAATCAACTAAAATCTGAGGTTACCATCCTTGATTACACCAACAAAATCATGGGGAAGAATATAAAAATAGGCTTATGTTTCTCATCTTCAGTAGATCATGTTTCATTCCTGATAAAGATAATTGGCTTGAATACATTTATGAAAGTAAGTTTTAAAATACCGTATGCTGGCTGGGCGCGGTGGCTCACGCCTGTAATCCCAGCACTTTGGGAGGCCGAGGCGGACGGATCATGAGGTCAGGAGATTGAGACCATCCTGGCTAACATGGTGAAACCCCGTCTCTACTAAAAATACAAAAAAAATTAGCCGGGCGCGGTGGTGGGCGCCTGTAGGTCCAGCTACTCGGGAGGCTGAGGCAGGCGAATGGCGTGAACCCAGGAGGTGGAGCTTGCAGTGAGCCAAGATAGCGCCACTGCAGTCTGTCCTGGGCAAAAGAGTGAGACTCCGTATCAAAAAAAAAAAAAAAAAAAAATACCGTATGCTATTTAATATACATTTTCCAAGACAGTCTCTTAAAACAAAATGGCATCAAAAGGCTGTGGTGGGAGATACAAGCAAATATACACCAAGTAAATGCAAAGAAAAAAAGTAGCATTGGTCAGGCTAAAACCCAAGTTCAAATCCTAAAACAAGAAATGTAAATTGAATGAGTGGCCAGCGCGGTGGCTCACACCTATAATCCCAGCACTTTAGGAGGCCAAGGCTGGTGGATTGCTTGAGCCCAGAAGTTTGAGAGCAGTCTAGGCAACATGCTGAGACCCTGTCTCTACAAAAAACACAAAAATTAGCCGTGCATGGTGGCACACGCCTGTAGTCCCAGCTACTCAGGAGGCTGAGGTGCGAGGATCACTTGAACCTGGGAGGCAGAGGTTGCAGTGAGCTGAGATTGCACCACTGCACTGCAGCCTGGATGACAGAGCAAGACCTTGTCTAAAAAAAAAAAAAAGAAAGAGAGAGAAAGAAAGAAAGAGAAAGAAAGAGAGAGAGAAAGGAGAGAAAAAAAGAAAATGGAATGAGTTGTAAGTAAAAGTGAAAAGGTGACAGATTTATCATTGCTTATACATATATTATTGTATATCAGCCTCTACAACAAATCCCAAAGCACACATATATTCTGATTTCTATACTTTTAGTGAGGATTTTTGATGTGTAGTGGGGTGGAGAGGTCACATTGTGCAGCACACAGCCTTTCACTCAAAAAAGCAATCCTTTAGCATCTGTGTCCCCAGTCAAACCCCTCTGTCACAGCACACATGTAAGCACCTTAGCCGCTACTCACCCATGCACACCCCATCTCTGCCCCAGACCTTGTTCTCGATGCTGAGATAGAAACTGTAACAATGCAAGCAACATCCATGGACTCATGGCACTTTTAGGCTAATGGAAGAGATGGACCGTAAACAAGCAAACAGATACATGGAGCAAGAGGAGAGGAAGTAGAAGAAAGGGGAGAAGAGGAGGAGAAAAGAAAGGAGGAGAGAAAGAAGAAGAAGAAAAGGGAGAAGAGAGGGAGGAGAAAAAGGAGAAGAAGAAAAGGGAGAGGAGGAGAGAAAGGAGAAGAAGAGGACAGAAAGTAAGAGAAAGAGGAGAGGAGGAGGAGAAGCAAAAGAAGGAGAAGCAAAAGAAGGAGAAGGAGGAGGAAAGGAAGAAGAGGAAGAGAGAGAAGGAGAAGAAAGAGGAGGAAGAGGCAAATTCGCGGAGACAGAAAGCAGATCAGTGGTGGCCAGGTCCTGAGCACAGGAGGGGATAGGGAGTGACCATTCATGGCTACGGGGTTTGTTTTTGAAGTGAGAAAAATGTTCTGGAACTAGACAGCGGTGATAGTTGGACAACATTTTGAATGTACTAAATGTCACTGAATTACACACTTTAAATGGCTAAAATGGTAAATTTCATGTTATGTGTATTTTACCATAATTTTTAAAAATATACTTGCAGACATGCTAAGTGCTAGGAAGAAAAGTAGGCAGGTTTTGAAAGAGAGAGATTGGGATGGGGCTTATTGCGAGTGGGTGACCAGTGAAGAACTCTGCATTCAACCAAGAGATGAATGATGACCCAGAAGAGCCTCATGAGGATCTGGGGAAAGGGCATTCCACGGAGAGGGATGCACATGGTGGAAATTAGCTTGAAGAGGTGGACAGGTGCCAGCAAAGGCCTGTGCCTTTCATGAGTGCCATGAAAACCATCGAGGCAGGGGGATACGTGAGCTAACTCGTGTGTCCAAAGGTCTGCAGCTGCTGTGGGAAGGAATTGTAGGGATGAGCTTGAGGTAGGGCGGGCAGGGACTGCACTGAGATCAGGGCCACCATGGGAATGTCTGCAGGCAGGTGCAGGGCTCCGTGCAGGGGTCCAGGCAGGGCTGGCATGCAAGGTCAGAACATCCATGCCTGGAAAGAGGACACACAGAAGCCAAGAGGGCCCAACCCCAGCAGGCCAGGTTGCTGTGGCTACTGGATGGGCCCAGGAAACAGGGAAGCCAGATGCCTAGTGAAAAGGATGGTGTCATACAGTTCCCATGAGGGCAGTGGGAGTGACTTTGTGTCTGGAATTGGTGGGTTCTTGGTCTTACTGACTTCAAGAATGAAGCCACGGACCCTCGCGGTGAGTGTTACAGTTCTTAAAAGCGGTGTATCCGGAGTTTGTTCCTTCTGATGTTCAGATGTGTTTGGAGTTTCTTCCTTCTGGTGGGTTCGTGGTCTCGCTGGCTCAGGAGTGAAGCTGCGGACCTTTGTGGTGACTGTTACAGCTCTTAAGGCGGAGCCTCTGGAGTTGTTCATTCTTCCCCGTGGGCTCGCGGTCTCACTGGCTTCAGGAGTGAAGCTGCAGACCTTCGCAGTGACTGTTACAGCTCATAAAGGCAGTGTGGACCCACAGTGAGCAATAGCAAGATTTATTGCAAAGAGCAAAAGAACAAAGCTTCCACAGTGTGGAAGGGGACGGGAGTGGGTTGCCACTGCTGGCTTGGGCAGCCTGCTTTTATTCTCTTATCTGGCCCCACCCACATCCTGCTGATTGGTAGAGCCCAGTGGTCTGTTTTGACAGGGCGCTGATTGGTGTGTTTACAATCCCTGGGCTAGACATAAAGGTTCTCCACGTCCCCACCAGATTAACTAGATACAGAGTGTGGACACAAAGGTTCTCCAAGTCCCCACCAGAGTAGCTAGATACAGAGTGTCGACTGGTGCATTCACAAACCTTGAGCTAGACACAGGGTGCTGACTGGTGTGTTTACAAACCTTGAGCTAGATACAGAGTGCCGATTGGTGTATTTACAATCCCTTAGCTAGACATAAAGGTTCTCCACGACCCCACCAGACTCAGGAGCCCAGCTGGCTTCACCCAGTGGATCCCGCACTGGGGCTGCAGGTGGAGCTGCCTGCCAGTCCCGCGCGGTGTGCCCGCACTCCTCAGCCCTTGAGTGGTAGATGAGACTGGGGGCCGTGGAGCAGGGGGCGGCGCTCATCGGGGAGGCTCGGGCGGCACAGGAGCCCACAGAGGGGCGGGGAGGCTCAGGCATGGCGGGCTGCAGGTCCCGAGCCCTGCGCCGCAGGAAGGCAGCTAAGGCCCGGTGAGAAATTGAGCACAGCAGCTGCTGGCCCAGGTGCTAAGCCCCTCACTGTCCCGGGCCGGTGGGGCCGGCCGGCTGGCCGGCCGCTCCGAGTACGGGGTCCGCCCAGCCCACGCCCCCCGGAACTCGCGCTGGCCCCGGTTCCCACTGGCGTCTCTCCCTCCACACCTCCCCGCAAGCTGAGGGAGCCGGCTCCGGCCTTGGCCAGCCCAGAAAGGGGCTCCCACAGTGCAGCGGCGGGCTGAAGGGCTCCTCAAGTGCCGCCAAAGTGGGAGCCCAGGCAGAGGAGGCACCGAGAGCGAGAGAGGGCTGTGAGGACAGCCAGCACGCTGTCACCTCTCAACTTGATGCTGAGAAATAAAGAAGATGCTAAAGAGGGTGAGTCCCTTAGGCCCCAGGTCAGGGCTGCATCTGGGAGCACATCCTGAGCCCAGCTGTGGAGAATGGAGGCAGTGGAGGCTGGAACCCCACTGGGCTCAGAGCACTCTGCTGGCTGGAATGAGGGCAGAACAGTGAGCAGGCATAGGAAGGCTGGCTGCCTGGTAGGAAACCTAAAGGAAAGAAGCAGCTTCCTGAGTGTGCAGGCTTGATTCACAAACAGGAGAGTGGGAAGAGCGGGAGGGAAAGACGTCTGGCTCCCAGGCAAAAGCATCCAGAAGGATGAGAGGCGGTCACAGAGGAACCAATTTAACAGTAGCAGAAACTGTCAATCAAGATAAAACTGACAGGGCCAGGCACAGTGGCTCCTGCCTGTAATCCCAGCATTTTGGGAGGCCGAGGTGGGCGGATTACCTGAGGTCAAGAGTTCAAGACCAGCCTGGCCAACATGATGAAACCATGTCTCTATTAAATACAAAAATTAGCTGGTTGTGGTGGTGGGCGCCTGTAATCCCAGCTACTTGGGAGGCTGAGACAGGAGAATCACTTGAACCCGGGAGGCAGAAGTAGCAGTGAGCCAAGATCACACCACTGCACTTCAGCCTGAGCAATAGAGTGAGATTCTGTCTGAAAAAAAAAAAAAAAAAAAAAAGATAGAACTGACAGGTCCAAACAGGGAAGCTTCCTGGGTCAGTAGTGTGGACATGTGTCCTCAGTCCTGTGTCCCCTGGTCACACCCAGCTCTGGCCCTGAGAACCTGGGATGACTGAGTAAGCAGAGAGGAGTCCACAGGGTTGTGAAGTTCATAATTCCTAACACAGGATGTGCATTCCTGTGGTGGCCAAGGAGAATGAGGAGAGAACGAGCTTGCACAGGTCGTGGCCATGCCAGAGGGGTTTGACTGAAGTCTTGCTGGGACATAATGTGATAACATGCCTTCTCTGAGTCTCAATATACTCAATATACTGGACAACGAACTTTGTCAGAAACGTGATAGCACAATAAGCATGATGTTAGATTTAAAAAACCTACCAAGCTGAGGGGTCCACACCATCCACCACAGCATAGAACATCAGAGGGTTCTTGCCAAAGCGTAAAGTGAAAACAGAAAAGAAATGCCATGTGCTCAGAGGAGTGATGTGTCCAGCCGTGCCCTCATCTCCTCTCCTTCCTACCTTTCACAGTCTGCCTCTAAGCTTTCACCCAAGCTTACTTCTGTGGGTTCCAAATGTGGATCTCAGAATCAAGAAAACCTCCTAGGTTCTGTAAACAAGAATGATTCACATCACCAGTGTTTACTCGCACCCTCACCAGGCACAACTCCGGGGCTGTGAGGTTCTCAGGCACAAGGCACACCTTGTCCTGCCTGCCTGTCTGTAGGGCCATGGGGAGTGTTACTTGAGCCCAAGGGATGGCAAAGCCAGGCTTGCCAGGAGCGAGGAATGTTCCCAGAAAAGAGGGGAGAGGGAAGGCTTTAGAGCACTGGGGACGATGGCCCGGAGGAGGCCCAGTGTCACTCTAGGCTGACCAGGACTAACCCATGTCATGCTCAGGGATCCCAAGGGGCCAGCAAACAGCTCAGCAGGGCTACAGCAGGTGCTTCCTTCAGAAAAAAAATGTGTGGGGAGGGGACCAGGAAAGAGGATGCCTGTCAATGAGACAAGAATAGCACTGGGTGGTCACAGGAGCATGGAAAAACCCAAACAACAGCTAAAACAAGAAGAAGACAAAGAAACAACAAGATAACAGAAAACCCAAAGGAAGAGAGTAAAAACAGCTGAAATCCCACTCAGGGTGACTTGTCCATGGCTCTTCTGGGCAAACCCAAAGAAGGGAGAAAGGGGACAGTAACCCAGGGGGTTCCCTGAAATCTCCTCCTCTTCCAGAACACCTAATAATTGTTCCATCCCCTAATTAAAGAAACACCCATAAAATTAGAAACCCACACTCTGCTGGGTGTGACACGTTCTCATGAGCACGCCCGCACTTCTCTCTCAAGTGTGTACTTTCGCTTCTCACTAACAGTTTCTTGCCTTTCCTATCATTCTGACTCATTCCTGAGTTCTTTCTCAAGACAATTTCAAGAGCCTGGACATCAACTGGGGCTGGGGTCTCACCAGCATCTGGAGAGCCTCCTGAGTCCTCTGGCAACATCAAGGGAAGGAAGAGAAGATTCCTCCGTGGAGCCCGTCCCCGCACAATTCCCGCCCTGGGACACGGCACGGCTGCTTTGCACCAAGCCTCACCCTTGGCACTCGAGTTGGCTGTGTTCCCTATGATCCATCTACCCACCGTCTCCAGGACAAGCACTGTCCCATTCACTGAAATCAGCACATACTAGTGCTGGATAAGTGAATGAATTGGTGAATGAGTGAACAAGTGAATGTGTGCACAGCTCACTTGTTTAATTGGAGTCCCGAGTTTGGAAGTGAATGAATGGAAAAAAAATCAGTCACCAGACCCCAGATCCAAGTCATGAGATGTAGCAGCTGGATGACCTTGGATGTAGCGCATCACTTCTCTGAGCCTCACCTTCCTTATCTGCAATGAAATCAGGGAGCTTGCCCTGCCACCCCGCAGGGACACGGGAGCAGCAAGGGCTGGGTAGGCACCCAGTCAACGTAAAGCTCACAGGTTGTTGCCACCCTTCATCACGACCCCAGGACATGAAGCAGATACTGTATATCCTGGACCCTCCGGCCGAAAGCTCTTCCGGCTCCTGGGCAGGGCCAGCCCCCAGGCTCCCCAGTGGCATGCCCAGACAGTTCCAAAAGGCAGGACCGAAGCAAAGAGCCAGGATCCAAGCGGGATCCTGACCTGGGATACACACATTCCTCGGCGTGCTTTCCTGCTTTTCCATTCTTTATAAATCAGAAAATTAATTACCAGAAAAAGGATCTTCTGCACCAGAAACTCAAATGAGTTTAATATATAATTTATACATGAAAATGTAGATGTCAATGTGTGACAAATCTCTGTATAAATATTTTTGCAGTTAAATTTTTAGGCATCTGTCTCCCTCCCAGAAGAGTCATCATACAGGCATCACGAGTCCCCAGGGCTCAGGCCGGGTGGTGCTGGCAAGGTGGCTTGTCATTTCACCAGTTAGTGATGCAGCTGCCAGCGCAGCCCAGCCCGGAAGGCCCCAGCTTTGGCAGCAGCCACCTGCAGCCAAGTCACAGCTCTGCCCCAACCTCCCCGGCAGGGTCCTGCTGTGTCTTGTTCAAAACAAGGATTTAACACCATGTGCCAGCTCTGTGCTGGGCCCAGGGAGGAAGATAGAGTGGAGGAAGCCCTCACACACCGGTGCCTTTGAGCCCATCGGAGAGCCAGGCAAGCAGATGAGGAATGACAATGACAGGGTGGCAAGTGCCAGGGCAGAGGTGGGTCCTACATGCCAGGCAGCCACAGAGGAGCAAGTACTGCCCTATGCAAGAGCATCCCTGAACACTCCAGGGCAGGGGGGCCACTCCTGATGGAGTCTGTCAGGTGGATGAAGGCAGAAGGACATTCCCAACGGTGAGAGCCACTCATGTGAAGACCAGAGACAAGAGCAAGCATGTCCAGATGATGCAGGTGTGGCCTGTGGCACCTGGTGGGGACTGGCCAGCAGTGAGCCTGGCATGGAGAAGAGCCAGATCACCAAGGGAGCTGTGTGCTCAGCCCTGAAACAGGACTTTGTCCTGGATTGAAAACTTCAAAGGGTGAAGGCACATAAGCCTTGCAAACTGTAAAGTGCATGCAGCACCCACAGAAACTACCATCCCTGGCAGGATTGAGTCCTGTGCCAAGCCAAGCCTCAGCAGCCTGCCAGTTTCTGGCCCAGGGGTCCCGGATGATTTCCTTCACCCACAGGTGTACCAGTCCATAGGATTGACTGGCACATGACTTTGCAAACAAAACACCTGAAATGTAGGCTAGGCCCTTGCTTCTCATCTGCAGTTGCTACGACCATTTGGGGATGGTCATTCATTGTGTGGGACGTTCCCTGATGCCCTCTCTCCGGATACCCAGTGGGGCTCCAGAGACAACCCACAGCATCCTCCTGCCGGAGGATCTGGAGGGAGAGGCACAGTCCACAGAAGGGGCCCTAGCCAAGAACTGGTGTGCCACGCATGCCAAGGAGAGAGGAACTGCATATCTACACCACACCCTGGCCCAGAACCAATGGCAAGGGTCACAAATATGCCCTCGTTCACCCTACCATTGCCAACCACGTCGGAGCACAATCTGAAGTCTCAGTGGTGTCTTCCCAGAACTCGGGCCTTCCACAACAAGACAAAGCAAGTCCCAACTCCCTGACTCCAATAAGGGCCGCTGGACAGCCTCTGCAGCAGCCTCGAAGCCCTAAGGTCCTGGCCAAAAGGCAAAAGCACAGGCTCATGGGACCTGATGCCCACAAGACAAGGGTTTCAAGCCCCCAGCCCTCATCACCCCAGTGCCCATCTTGAAGAAGGGCACAGCCTGGCCCTGCTAATTTTTCTACCTCCTGGGGGACTGGTGGCCTACCTCTCCGTGACTCCCAGCCACGTACCTCGCTTGGTCTTTGGAGGCCTGAGACCCTCGTCCTGGGCCAGGGCCTCCCAAGTCTCCCGCTCCTTCCAGCGCCTCAGCTGCTCCTCCCGCATTTTGTAGAAGAGGATGTGCTTCTGCACATCGCTGAGCTCGGCAAGGAGCTCGGGGTCGATGTACATGTCGTGCAGGATCTGCTGCAGCATGATGCCACCTGGGATGCACGCACCAGAAGGGCAGCCAGCAGGGGAAGCAGGGCCAGGCAGAACGCCCGAGGGGCTGCTCTGCACTACAGACTGCTCAATCCGGGGCCACTCTCGGTGCCCCTTCTCTGTGCAGCATTGTCAGTTGGCCTCAGCTTGCAGCCAGCGACGAACTCATCTCCTCTACCCAGGACAGCAAAAGAGGCCAGGCAACAGGACCCAAAGGGGCAGGTGGGACTCTGCAAGGGGGAGCAACCACCAGGAGCAATCTAGTCCTTCTCCTGGGTCACCAAGCACGGCATCCCAGCAGAGCCCATGTCTTGGCATCACCTGGGGTTCTGAGACAATGGGAAGGGCCCAAGCCTCCAGCTCAGCCAGGAAATGCCCAGTCCCAGCCCTGCCTGGGCCGGTAGGTGTTGAGTGATCTGTTAGTGGAAGGTAACAATGACACCAGCTATATCAATGACACTGCCCCGGCCAGCTGGGAACTGATCTCTCCTCTGCAGATAAGAGGAGGAGAAGGAGGCAGACTTGCCTACCAAATTCCATGTCTTTTCAGCCAATTTCAAACACAGACCAGAGGAGCCTGCCAGAAGCTGCTGGGCCCCTCAGCCCTCTCAGCCCCTCTCTCTGCGGGTTCCTTCGCTGCCAACTTTCTTCCTTTCCAGAACATTTGGCATTCTGAGATGATGCATTTAAAACTCTGCCTTGGGGGAGGAAAGATTTTTCCTCCTATCTGTGTTATAGCCAAGAAAGAAAACAAAATGGAATCAGTAGAGACAACTGGAGGGGATTTTATCTTGGAATTCCAGGACAGAAAGGAAGCAGACATCCTTTCCCTTTGGCCTATATATAATGAGATCCTGCAGCCATGCGTGGCTGACAGATAAACCCTCCAGGGGCCAGTTTTAATGGTAGTTGTTAATCTTATTTGTTGCAGATGCCTGGAGTTGACCAAAAAGAAAGAAGATGAAACTGGCTCTTCTCTGTGCCCTGATCAGAAGCACACTGGAATGGCGGGATGTTGCCTTCTGCTGGGAGGGAAGCCACCCTCTCTTTGGTGTGTGAAGGTGGGTAGAAGCTGCCGTTGCTGAGATCTTTAGGGTGAAAGCTCACCCTAAATATGTGCTCAGAGCAAATCACAGATGCCTTCTTATTGGGACAAGGATATTGAAGCTCAGAGAAAGTAAGTGGCTTGCCTATGGCTTCCTAATGGACAAGTCACTGTATTGGGACTCCCCCATTTTGAAATTTGACATCCACTAGCAACTATGAATCTGTTGATGGTTTGAAAACATAACCCAACCAGGGGAAAACAAACGAACCAACAGGATTTGGCACTGTGGCTTGGTTGGATTGGTGACCTTCCTGTCCCCTTCCTTGCCCATGAGGGTGGAAGGTGGATCAGGTACCCAAGAGTGATGGAAGAGGGGTGGAGAGTTGGCATTCTTCCCCCTCTGCAAGGTTAACACAACAGGAAGATGGACTAAGCAGATTCAGATGAGCTGTAAGCCCATAGGGTGAAAGCTCCTGCTCAGCTAGGCAATGTCCAGGTCACAGGAGTGGAGTCAGACGCCCCACCCCTCCCCACCCAGGTCCAGCTAGCTGGTCCCAGTGTGCCCAGACCTTCCTAGAGCCGCCACAGGACTCGCCTGTCCGCTGCAGAGCTGTGGCCCTGGACTCCCATCCACCCACCTCAGGGCTTGCACCGACTCCCCCACCGGGAGTCCTGGCTCCCCTCAGTTTCTGAGACCGGGGGTCTTCCCTAGCCTCTGCCCAGCTATTCTCTTTCTCCCCCCTCGCCGTGGCTGGTGGGAGACCCCCGAGTCCAAAGAGGAGACAAGGGGAGGAAGGCCCCCAGGGTCTGGGCTCCTGCGGGCAGCTTCTTTTTGTCTTTCCCGGGCCGCCAGATACCTACGACCACAAGAGGGCACGGGGCAGGGACAACGCTGTAGGGAGCAGCAGGAATGGGCCGGCTGGAGGCGGGCGAGAACGGTGATGGTGCCACCCTGGAGGACCGTCGGGAGAGTGAGGCGGCCGGACTAGAATGACCCCCGCTAGCGCCCATTTTGTGCGATAGAGGGGATCTCGCTGGGGGCGGGGTGATCCCTGGCACTCCCAGGTCAGTGGGGCAGGAGGCCAAGAGACACCGAATCGCGGGGACGTGAGCGTCACCCAGCCGCGGATGGCAGCCCGGGAGCGGGTGAAGTCCGGTTTCCGGGAAGACGTGCTTCGGGGCCCGCCTATCAATTCTCCTGGGCCTGGCGGGGTGGAGGGCGGGGGGCTCGGCCAGGCCTGGGGCGCTCCCTGGCGGCCGCACGGGGAGGCACTCGGCTTCGCAACCTGGGTGTGCGTGGCCTGGGTGCGAGAGGACCCCAGAGGACCCCAGGAGCAGGGGTCGCGCCGTAGAGCAGAGTCCGCGGCTGGAAACCAGGCAGGGGAGCCACGGGGTAGTCACACAGGTTTTCTGCCGCCTTTCAACTGGTCTTATTTTGCTTTCATTTTTCACCAGCCCATGTGGGGTGTTTAATGTTGCACGCGAACGCAGTTTCTTCCGGGCCCGGGAGGCCCACGCACGCAACAATGTTGTGCAAGTGACTGGAAACCACCTGAGTGTCCCTCCATGGGGGTGGGTTGCCCAGCATGGACCTCTACTCCTGTCACAATGAAGTCGACTGTTTCGTCGAGGGAAGTGGCCACCGTTGATAAAATGAAAAGACGCCATGCAGAATACTGTGCACAGGGTAATCCATTTTTAAAATTCTGTATGTCCGATTACTTTTGTGGAGACAAAGGGAAAAATACAGAAGATCACACGCCTAATTGTTTAGCATTGCTTCTTAGCTTTTTCTTGGAATGCGGAGAAAAATGACACTTTAGACAATTCTGTGTTGTTTTATACAGTGAGTAGGATATACTTACATAATTCATATGACTCAACTATAATGCATTTCAAAGGTTTTCAAATGTGATATAAAAGAACGGACTTCTGGAGGCTCAGCATCTGTGGAGCAGGGACCCCCCCCCCCCCAGAGAGGGACCTGCAGGCAAACCAGACCTGCCTATGCCAGGAAGGCTAGGAAGTGGCAATGGAGAAACCATCCATGTTCCCTGGGGTTCCTAAGCTGGAAGCGGGCTTTGAGGCATCTCTTAGAAGCAGCTCTGGCACTGGTGTGGAGAGGGCACTGGGAGAGCAGGAGGCAGGAGAAACAGCCAGTGGACTCTGGCCAAAGTCCAGGAGAAGGTGACAGGAACTGAGCCAGCCTTGCCAGTGGGAGCCAAGCAGGGCAGAAATGGGGGTCCCGGAGAGTCCTATCAGGCACTCTGCTTCTACATAAAATCCTTTCAAATCTGAAGTCCATATGACCAATGATGGCCAGACAGCCCTGTCATCTCAGCACGGCTGAGCCTGGCACAGCCACCATGTAAGGATCAGCAACAGCAGGTGAGAGTCTGGAGTAGTTTCTGCCTTGTCTCCACTGAAAAATTATGGGTGTCAAAATCAATAGCATCTCCTATATGAATGCAACAACTACTTAGAAAATGCCATGTGAAAAAAAAGATCCTTTCATAATAGGAACAGCATGTATGAAATACTTGGAATGAATTTAACAGTGTGGAAACCTGTAATGTAAAAAGTAAAAATCTTCACTGAGACCATACCTACAATTTAATTAAGTTTAATAGCATTAAGTTCATATAGGAACACACCACACTGACACTCAGAAAGATGCCATATTGTCAGATGTGCCATTTATCTGTGTATTAGCCAGTCTCCAAGATGGTTCCAATGATGCTTTCCTCCTGGAACTCACACCCTTGCATAGTCACTCTCGCATGTATTAGGGTTGGTCTGAGTGACCAATCGAATATGACAGAAGTGACATATTCTAACAGATAGATTACTGGTTGCACACTCTCTCTGATAACTCACTCTGGGGGAAATTATATTGTGAGAGCCAGGTGGAGAACTGAAGCCTCCCACCAACAGTCATGGAGTGAGGTTGGAAGGGATCCTCCAGCCCTGGCCAACAGTTTCACCGCAGCCTCATGAGAGACCCGGAGCCACAGTCACCCAGCTAAGCTGCTTCTAGATTCCTGACCCTCAGAAGGGTATGAGATATATATGTGCTGCTTTAAGGTGTTAAACTTGGGGATAATGTATTATGCAGCAAAATGTAACTCAATATGTATTATGAGTAACATGTAATACTCAAAATGTAACTCAAGTATTATGCAGCAAAATGTAACTCGAGTTAATGTATACATTGAATATCATTTCGAGCCAAAGGTGAAAGGAAATTGGGAAGTAGAGAGACTTGATAAAATGATTCCCAAGTTAACCAAAAGAATGAACAGATAAGAAACAGCCTTGAAAATATTGAGGAATAGTGAACTCTATATTGTGCCACTATTCAAATTTATAAAATTAAACATTTCAGTTCTGATACAAGAACAGGTAGGTTGAACCAAAAAAGAGCTCTACTAAATCATTATTATATGATCAAAATGGCAGCTCAAAGTAGTGCAACAAGGATGAAAGCTCAGTCAATGAAGCTGGGACAATTTGCTAGATCCTTACCTGTGATCCTGCCAGCACAGCCTTCAGTAGTCATGTCCTCTGGGGGTTCTGTGCATATATAAGAATAATTACTGCAACATCCATCATAACACTGAAAATTTCAGAATAACTGATGTGTTCAATAAAAGTGGTTTAGATTATAAATGAGAGCACATCCATAGGATAAAATGTAATACAGCCACTGAAATTGATGTTGAGAAATGTATTGGCATAGATGGTGCTAGTGATGTGTTCGTTGGTAAGAGGGAAGACAGGTTTAAAATATTATGTGTAGCAATGTCCCAGTTTTACATCTCTGCATCAGGAAAAAGAATCGTTCCACCCCCACTGCTTTCTGAGGAGTGTAAATAACTTCTATTAAAAGGAGGATCTCCTGATCTGGGCAGGATCCTTGCTAGGTTTGGAGATGAAGCTGTAGGGGGTGAGCTTAGCTCCTCCACATAACACAGGCCAGGAAATTGGGGTTTCTGAGCTGCAGAGACAACAGGGGAAGAAGAGGGGGAGGTGGCCATACAACCCAAGGTTGTGGCCCACCTTGCCCCAAATCTCATCAAAACTCGTGCTGTGAGATTTTTTATTATTTTTTTAAATGAATTTAAACTTTATTGTTTTTTTAAAGAATTTTCTCTAATTCTGCCAGAATAGAGGCAGGGCTCAACAGAGGTCCCTAAAGGACACAGGAGTTGGGGACACATGGGCTGCCAGGAGCATGAGTCCCCAGAAACTGGCAAAAATCATGGGGAGGGCTTGGGATTTTCCTCATGATGGGAGCAGTGGCATGTATCTCTAACAAACAAGGACACCCATGCTGACATTGTAAACAACTGTACACACACACACATTTATGATTACAACAGCAGAGCCCAGGCTTGCAGCCAACCGGACCTGTGTCACCCAACTTGCCAGCCCAGAGACCTCCCAGGGAAGTCCTTCTCCCTCCCACGACTCCCTTTCCTCCTCTGTACCAGGGTAACCACTGGGGGTAACCAGCAGGGTGTGCCACAGGGCTTTGGTCCTCATTAGATAGACAAGGTATGCATGAGCCAGCCAGGCACACAGCAGACGACAGTGTGAGTTCTGCTTCTTAATCTGGGGCCTGGTTCCTCACTAACTTAGTCAAAGTAATACTGGCTGAGGGAGTGGGCTGTGGTGGCTGATTCTGTCTGCCTAGTGAGCATCTCCATACTCCAAGTTTAAAAGAAAAAATCTTGGCCAGGCGTGGTGGCTCATGCCTGTAATCCCAGCACTTTGGGAGGCTGAGGCGGGCGGGAGGTCAGGAGTTTGAGACCAGCCTGGCCAACATAGTGAAACTCCGTCTCTACTAAAAATACAAAAATTAGCTGGATGTGGTGGTGCACACCTGTAGTCCCAGCTACTCGGGAGGTTGAGGCAGGAGAATCGCTTGCACCCAAAATCGGGCCACTGCACTCCAGCCTGGGGGACAGAGCGAGAATCCGTTTCAAAAAATAGAGAAAAGAAAAAGTCTTGAGTGCTGGACAAGCCTGTAACTCAGGACTCGGAATGATAAACAAGAGAGAAATACACTGAGTTTCTATGATAGTCACTAACTCGGGGCTGCCGGCACTCGTGTTCCCCTGCAGAGGAAAGGTCTGCGTGCCCTAAGAAAGAGCTGCTGGCGTGCAGAGAGAAGCAGAGATGCCGACGACGGGGAGGAAACACACTGGCGGTGGTGAGGCTCCTTCCAGCAGCCACAGCCCTGGTTCCTCTCAGTCTGTGACCCTCCCACATCCTTCCCATCTATGAGAGCCTGTAAACTCCTTTTGCTTAACCTTGTTTTAGTTAAGGTTTTAAACAATTGCCACCAGTGTGCCCTAACCACCCCAGTGGCTTGAGTGTTTCTCCGCTTCTTTTGCCTAGGATGCTGCGGAGATGGACAGGACAGGAGACTAAGGAGGTGAGAACCCTGGCCCACACCATCACTAAGGGCCCTTCCTGAGGTCTGCTTCCCACAGGAAGTCCTCCCAGGGCCCTGAATCCAGCCATCCACCTCCTTGTTGGACATAGGCTCCATTAGAGAGATGCGGGGCTCCAGCCCCCCTTGCTCTGCCTCCCTGTGAGAAGTCGCTGACAGTGAAGGAAAGGTCAGTGAGTCCTGCTAATTAGAAAACACTTTGCCCCATCCGATTTCCCCTGACACAAGGTCACTCAGCACTAGCGCAATTAAGTCTCAGCCCAGGACTGACTCTTTTTAACTCAAAGGGCGGGAGGGAACTCCAGGACCCCAGATGGCAAACTTGCTCACACCGTGGACAACCTCCCACAAGGCCCTCCCAGGTCCCCTGGTACCCACTAAAGACCACACAGCCTGCCAGCTCTTCCTGCTGCCTCACTCACTGCAGACGAGTCCATCCACACCACAGGCCCTGCCCACTGGGCTTGAGGCCACTCGGACCCAGAGCAAGGAGAAGCAGGGTCCTTGCCTTGCAAATGACTGAGAACTTGAGTGAGCCAGACTCCCCCAGGCCAGGGGAGCCCTGTGCCCCCAATCTCTGTTCCCTCCCCAGTGGAACAACCAGGGCCAAATTGTAAACCTTTCCTCATTCAATTCTTAGAACAGTATTATGAGGAAGGTAATTTCATTATCTCAAGTTCATATTTGAGGAAAGTGAGGCATAAGTTCACATAGCTGCTAATGATGGATCCAGGACTTAAACCCACGTCTCATGGAACCCTGAGTAACCCCCTCCCCTCCCCACGCCCCAGGCTCTTGTTTTCAGCTGGACAGTCCTTCCAGGGTCACACTGCTACAGACCCAAGAGCTACTGCTCAGCCTACCCCTCCCCAGTGACCAAATCTGGAGGGCACTGAAGGAATTCATGTGCCGTCTGTCCCTTAATCTGAACACAGAGCACACACATCTCTGGCCCCATGGAGCCCACATCCCCACCCAGTGTGACAAGGAGCCCACCATCTCCAGGCCGCCCTGTGGAGCAGAAAGAAGGCTGACCAGAGGCTGTGAACCAGGCAAATCCACCCACCACAGACTGGGCCCTAAGTTGCCTATAAAGGGAGATTTAGAAAGCCAGGAAATCCAGTGCCAAGGTTCACTTCCCTAAACCATGGGACCTGGGGCACAGACCACTGCTGTCTTCCCATATCTGGCCTCTCTTCTTTCTCCTACACACACAGCTAGACCTTTGCATCATTTCAGGTGGCTTGTGAGTTCTGGCCAGCAGAATGTGAGAACAAGCAGGGTACTCTCCATCTTCCTTCCCTGATCCTCACCTCTTCCCAACCACCAGCTGACTAGAGATGCCTCCAACAGCTACAGGAGGCTGGACCCACAACAGGAAAGGACCCTGGGTCCATGAAAGACTGTGTGGAGCAGAGAATCCCCCACCCTAGTTCCCAGCAACTACCAGAGACTGTAGCATGAGCAAAAAAATAAACATTTTTCTTTCTTCTTTTTTTTTTTTTGAGATGGAGTCTCACTCTGTCACCCAGGCTGGAGTGCAGTGGCGTGCTCTCGGCTTACTGCAAGCTCCGCCTCCTGGGTTCAAGAAATTCTACTGCCTCAGCCTCCAGAGTAGCTGGGACTACAGGCACCTGCCACCACGCCTGGCTAATTTTTTGTATTTTTAGTAGAGACGGGGTTTCACTGTGTTAGCCAGGCTGGTCTCAATCTCCTGACCTCGTGATCCGCCCGCCTCAGCCTCCCAAAATGTTGGGATTACAGGCGTGAGCCACCACGCCTGGCTAAATAAACATTTTTCAAAGCCTCCCAAGTATAGGTAATGTTTGTTACAGTGGTTAGTCTATTCTGGCTCTATCCTTCTGTAACCACCCAAGGGCTGGTTAAAACATTTTGTTGGGGCCCATCCCAGTTTTTGGTCCCATAGGCCTGAAGGAAGGGGCATACAATTTGCATTTTTATTTATTTATTGAAACAGAGTTTCACTCTTGTTGCCTAGGCTGGAGTGTAATGGTGCAATCTTGGCTGACTGCAACCTCTGCCTCCCGGGTTCAAGCGATTCTCCTGCCTCGGTCTCCTGGGTAGCTGGGATTACAGGCGCCCACAACCATGCCCGGGTCATTTTTTGTATTTTTAGTAGAGACAGGGTTTCACCACATTGGCCAGGCTGGTCTCGAACTCCTGACCTCAGGTGACCCACCCGCCTTGGCTTCCCAAAGTACTGGGATTACAGGCACGAGCCACCGCTCCTGGCCTGAATTTGCATCTTTTAACAAGTGCTGGGGGTAATGCTGCAGCTGCTGCTGGTCTGGGGTGATGCTGTGGCTGCTGGCCTTGTGAACCACTGCCCAAGTGCGTAGCTGCAGTGTGGGAGTTACTATCCCATTTTGCTGAGGAAATGGTACCCAGTTCCTGGCCGTCATGGGCACTGAGCTGCCTTCCTGCTGTGCCTCGTCAGTGCCTGCCTACATCATTGCTCACTGATCATGGCCTGCGAGTTAGTGTCATCAGAGGAAGGGAGAAGAGTTCCTAGAGTGGAAACCCTGGGCTGTAAGCCCGGTTCTACCACCTCCCAGCTGTCTGGCAGCAGGCAAGTTCCTTAGTCTGAGTCTGTTTCCTCTGGTGTAAAAGGGGAAAAGGGTGTTCGTTTGCTCCCCACCCCCATCAGCCTGGCAGCTTTGTGCCCACAGTAGATTTTCTATGAGGACCTCTCACTGATGCACTTGAGTGGCAGAGACTTGGGACTAAAGGAGGACTTCTGGCCCCAGATGCCCCAGTGCCAGCCTCACCCCTGAGGGCCACAGTGAACACCCACATGTCTCACCGCCTCCAAGGCAGCTGAGACCTCTCCTGGTACAGGCTTGCAGGGGGGAAGGCGGAATTGTACAGGGAAAAAAAAACTCAGACTACAGTCACAAATTTTAAATGCACACCTTTGCCAGTTATGAGAATTGTGTTGCAAAGAGGAAGGAGTGGAGAGTTTACCAGCCAAGGGCTGGAGGACCCCAACACTCCAGTTTCTTAGAACATTCATTGCAGGTACTCTTTTATACTACCAAAGTCCTCCCACCCCATCCCCCACCAACCACAGCTTCCAGGAATCACTGAGATTCACAGAGAAAGGAAGTAAACACAATTAAGAACAAAGTTATGTTGAAAAGATATTTCAATGCACATGTTGCAAACAAGGCGAGTCCCAGGAATCATTCCGAAGAAAAAGACAGAATGACACTGAAATCCATCATGATGGTTATCCCATCATGATGGGAGTAAAGCCTTAAAGATCTCCTTGTCAGATGAGACTTTTAGAATAGACCCGACATTCTATTGACTTAGAAGAGCTGATGTCATCCTCAGAGCCCAGGTGATACACACATTCCTGGATGTGGCCACAGGGTGGATGATAGTACCCTCAGCTGAGATGGGAATAGGGGGCAGAGCAGTTTTGGATGTGGGTGGAATTGGGGGTTGGAGAAAGAGAAGCAAAGTTCAGCGATTTTGGATGCAGCCACTGAGGTGTCTGCAGGAGTGGATGGAGAGGCAGAACAAGCATTTGAGGACACTCAGGCTCTCTGGGTAGCAGACATGGCCTGAGTGATTTCATTTACTACTGAGAGGACAGTGAGTGCCCCGGGCTGCCTCCCAGAGTGGCTGGCCCTTACCTAGGGCACCTGGTGGATGCTCCAACCCTCAGGATTCACTTTTCACCATGAGATATTGACTCCTTTAAATTTCTGCCTGCGTCCTATTTTAAAAGTGGCTCTGCTGGATGGACAAGTGGTGGAAGGAAATTTGGAATAAGCAACAGAGATTCTGGTTGTCTTCAGTAAAAAACTATGCATTGGGGCCGGGCGTGGTGGCTGACGCCTGTAATCCCAACATTTTGGGAGGCCGAGGCGGGTGGATCACCTGAGGTCAGGAGTATGAGACCAACCTGGCCAACACAGTGTAACTCTGTATCTACTAAAAATACAAAAATTAGCCAGGTGTGGTGGCATGCGCCTGTAATCCCAGCTACTCAGGAGGCTGAGTCAGGAGAATCACTTGAACCCGGGAGGCAGAGGTTGCAATGAGCCAAGATTGCACCACTGCGCTCCAGCCTGTGTGACAAGAGGGAAACTCTGTCTCAAAAAAAAAAAAAAAGAAAGAAAATAGAACTATGCATTGCTTAGGGTGCACCCTTCCAGTTATCTGATTCTAGTCTTTCGTTGCCTTTGAGCTATTTTTACAACTAAGTTGTAGAGTTAATGCAAAATACTTCTTGTCTATGGATGTGCATATTATACGAATAAGATTCAATTGACCTTTCTCCTCAAAAAAAAAAAAAAAAAAAACCCAGCCAGTTTCAACATTCCTTTACTCCATATAGATTTATGGTTCATTGTGATTTCTCTTTTGAACTGGCTGTTAATCTTAGCAGCACTCTCAATTACTGAGTTAAATAAAATCTTTGACATGTGTACATGTAATATTTATGAGTTATGCCTTTTTTAAAAAAATTATCTTTAACAGAAGGCACGGGAAGGACCACTACCTCTCAGAGATGGAAAGGCTTGCCATGGTCCACGCAGCACAAAGCCCACCCCCAGCCATATCATCCCAGACAGGAAGGGTGTAGCCTGGGCTTGCATACCTCCAAGGACAGGGTGCTCAGTCCCTCCTAGAGGCCACTTCACTTCTTCCCATATTGGCTCACAGCTGTGACTTTAAAACACAGAACGAGTGCAAATCTAAAACTAGAAGAAAACACTATGGTCCTTCCTGCTGACAGCTGAGTGCTTGGGCCTAAATCAGCATCTACACACGCAGCCTGCAACCCTGGGTTCCATGCAAAGGCAGTGTGGCTGAATTGGCTGCAGGTGGAGTGAGGAGAGAGGCCAACACAGGCTCACGGTAACACTTCCACTGCCTCAGAACAAAACCCTGGATTTCCTGACCTTCCAGCAGTCCATGCGTATTTTCAAATACCAGGTTTTTCTCAGGGCACCAGGGCAAGCCGAGCAAGGCCCACACACGCTAGTCTCACACATGTCCCCCAGCACTGCCCCCAGGTTCCCAGCCCTGCTGAGCTGTCCTCACAGAGACGGACACCCTCCCTCATAGGAGGTGCAGAGGAGCACCCAGTCCCGGTCTGAGGCCTCAGGCAAGTCCCAGCACACCCCAGGGCCTCTGTTCTCCTTATGAGTGGGACCAGATGGGGTCCACCAACCGTCCAAACGTGATATCCTGCTGTCTTCAGGGCACATTATCCCCAGCGTTGATGTTCACAATAATCCCCTTTCTCCCCACAGACCATCCCTCCTGGGCCCCAGGCCTCTGTGGCCTACCCTGGCCCCTTGGCAGTTGATGGCCACTCTGCTGCTTCTGGGGGCTCCCAGGCAACTTCGGTTGTGTTGGTTTCTGGTAGCATCTGCGCTCCAGGCAAGAAGCAACACCCTGCCTTGTCTCCCCACCTCTATGGCACAGAAAGACAACAGACCTTGAACTCCAAATGCCTGCTGAGGCTTGCCACAGACCTCGAAGCGTTGTTCCTAAAGGGACAGGGAAGTGGACCGTTTCGTTTCAGTGTGGTTCAAAGCTTGAGCTATCTGACATGTGACCCAGGCAGCTCTCTCTCGTAGGGACTGGCAGCCACAGATAAAATTCCCCAATCATTAAAATTATGTAGCAATAATTCAGGGGATGCATACTAAATAATCTGGATCTTTGTTAGATGCTTTACCCATCTCATTTAATCCTTGAAACAACCTCACGGGGGTAGGAGGTTTTGTCACCTTATACCCACACACACCAGCAGTGGTCAGGCAGCAACAGGTACACCCCAGCCCTGAGTACCTACTTATTAAAATGTGATCCCACCTCCCAGGAGAACTCCTCTAAAAACATGTTTTTTTCTTATAAACTGTAAGAAGCAATTCCAATAACACTGTACTTTTATATATATATATGTCCTTGTAAGTGCAAAACCCTGCAAAAAACTGTAACACCCATCCACAGAAGTGCGATGGCAATAGCTGACAGCATCCCCGGCCTTCATCCCCCTCCTGGAGGATGCTGCATTTCACAGCTGCATGGTTTCAGTGGGATGAAGCATGAGGAGGGGTGTGTCCGGGGATCCCTTCCCTTGCTGGCTTCACCACCACACCACCCATCAGGGGGAGGCTCGGGGTTTGTCTGTGGTAGACTCCTTCCCTCCACCATAGATGAAGGGGAGGCTGTGGAAGGCAGAGAAATGGAAACAAGATCCTGTTGACGTCACTGAGCCACTTGGATCAACCCAACCCTGAAACTCACCCCACCTTGGGACTTTCCAGTTTCAGGAGCCAAAACCTCCCCTCATTGTTTAGGCCAGTCTGAATTGGGTTTTCTATTACCTGCAACTGTAAATGGACTCCTCTGGTACAAAGGCAAGACCCATCTGTTCTTGGCACGCTCCTACAACTGATGGCGTGACCGTGAAAACGCACTGTGGATCAGTATATTAAGTAACACTCATAAAATAGTATGTAAAATGATTCCATGGGTGTGATGACCTGAGTAGATGCATGGACATTTTCAGGAAGGATTCCTAATACTAGTTACCTCTGCGGAACAGAAGACATACTTTCACTTTTCACTTTACATTCTCTTATGTTTAGATTTTTATTTAAGTGTACTTTTTAAAAAGACTAGTTTAAAAGTTGTTTGAGGTGTCAAAAGTACAGTCCAAGGTGATAATTTATTGTAGTACTTTTTTTTTAATTTTATTTTTTGAGATGGAGTCTCCTGTCACCCAGGCTGGAGTGCAGTGGCTCGATCTTGGGCTCGTTGTAACCTCCGTCTCCCGGGTTCAAGCGATTCTCCTGCCTCAGCCTCCCGAGCAGCTGGAACTACAGGTGCACACCACCATGCCCGACTAATTTTTGTATTTTTAGTAGAAACTGGGTATCACCATGTTGTCCAGGATGCTCTCGAACTCCTGGCCTCAAGTGATCTGCCTGTCTTAGCCTCCCAAAGTTCTGGGATTACAGGCGTTGAGCCACTGCACCTGGCCAGTTCTGGTAGTTATTAAACCATGCATTGGAAGACCCTGCTGGAATATAAGATGCAGAGCACAGAAAGAAAACTAAGTGAAGAAAGAATTGTTTCGGACCCTTGTAAGGAATACTCACGTCCTCCTTCTCCAAGCTGGGCTCCCTGAAGTTGGCAATTTCATCAAAACAGTATCCACTTAAAAGTACCCTTAACTTTTTCTTCCAAAGTTACACAGTAGCCCCAAGTTCTACAACGCCCACTTCATGTTTTCCTGAGGCACCCTGGAGACGCCAAAAGCATTTGAGAATGAACGGGCCTTTTTTTTTTTCTTTTTTGAGCCCAGGCTGGAGTGCAGTGGTGTGATCTCGGCTCACTGCAAGCTCCGCCTCCTGGGTTCACGCCATTCCCCTGCCTCAGCCTCTGGAGTAGCTGGGACTACAGGCGCCCGCCACCAAGCCCGGCTAATTTTTTTGTATTTTTAGTAGAGATGGGGTTTCACCGTGTTAGCCAGGATGGTGAACGTGCCTTTAATGCAGCCTTGAACAGGAATTGGCCAAGCCTTGCCAACTTGATAAGTTGCTAAAAAGGCTCTAAAGGTGTATGGCTCCCCAGATTTCTGGAGGGCATCCAAATGAATGAGAACAGGGCTGCAGGTAGTCACCTGCAGCATCCTCCTGGGCACGATGACAGAGGGAAGTGTCTCTACCAAGATACATCATGGGGGACAGGTTCCCATAGCCCCGGACACACAACCTAAAAACCGTGGTTCTGTGGACCGACACCCGTAAGACCCTAGAGCTGGAAAGGCCCACCTGTGAAGGTCATTCAGCACTCCACCACCCACCCCCAACCAGTAGAGCTGAAAGCTCTGGACCAGCGGGTGACAGGCTGATGCATCTGACATTTGGGCGGAGACCTTCGCAGGATGCCTCAGGTGCTGGGACCACTGCTGCCTCCCTCCTTTCTCAGCAGTCGTCTATGTTCCTCTGAGACTGCTGGCTGAGAAGCCATCAGGTGGGTTCCCTGATGAGACTGACACCCTCTCTGCTCTGCTGGGAGCCTTCCAACACTGCAGCCACCTACAGTCACATGCGTGCCTGTCACCTCCCCAGTGGCCTCTGCGTGGAATCTCCCAGAGAAATTCCATGTTCCAGGAGGGTTGTGCATCCATTAATTTTCATTGTTATTCATGGGGAAACCCAGTGCCAGGCTTCTTGTGGACCATGCAGATGGTTTTTCAGCCCAGCCCACAGCCCTGCCCTGTGGGTAGTGGGATTCCCTGGAGGCTGGTGAGGACAGCTGCAGCAGAGTCCTAAGCAGACATATGGGAGAGGTCAGAGAACTGGCGAGCCTGGGCCTCTGGAGCAGAGAAGCAGAGGACATTCAGGAGGTGCAGGGTCTGGTGCTACAGAGGCTGAAGGCCAGGGTTGACAATTGGGATAAGCAGCTTTCAGCTACGTGGGGCATGGTGGGTGGTGGAAAGGAAGGGGTACAGACAGCCCAGATAAGAAGCTGCCTGGGAAAGAAACGGAGGGAGCCATAGGGCCTCGGCAAGTTTTTAGGATGGGGAAAGGAAGGCCAGCGACAGGAAGAGGGGACAGGAAAAATAACGTTGACAAGATCCTGAGAGGGGGTGGACCAGGGTTGAGGAAGGGGTACAGGAAAGACCCCAAGGCTTTAAAGTGAGCATGTGCATGGTGAGGTGAGAAGAGGGTGCAAATGCCACAGCTGGCCTCCAACCAGGGAAGGCGGGGATTCAGGACAGGCCAGTGCTAGGTGGGGAGTGCACAGGAGGCCTGCCCTGTGCCTCTGTGCGGACAGCCGATGCTGGGCGGAGACTGCCACATGCCCGGCTCTCATCCTTGCTTTCTTTCCATTCCTCATCCAACTATTCAGTCACATGATATGGTGAGAACAGCCAGAAGGGTCTATAGTTGAAAGACAAACCCAACTCTGCAAAAGTCACACCGAGACTTCATCCTAAACCAGGTCTACAGGAATAGATGGGTCAGGCCTGCAGGAGCCTTCCAGGAGCTCTGGCAGGGAGGGTCTGCGGCCACCCACTCCCCCAGGGGAGGCTGGGTCAGAGGCATCTAGTGAGGTGGGCACTGCCACCAACCCCCTTCACAGAAAGGCCGACACACCCAGGACACACAGCTCATGCAGTGGCAGTGCCCAGGCTTCAATCCCATGTCCCCACTTCGACTCAGTGTCCCCAAGCTCTTCTGCTTGGATCAATAAATAGTATCGCCCAGGGGTGGACAGAAATAACCTAAAACAATGTTTCCTCTAGACCTATGGAGTTGAAGTTTCTCCAGCTCTCACTTATAGTGGGGGATAAACCACAAGCCAACTTGTGCTGGCTGTGGCTGGCACACAAGGGTAACTGAAAGTGCTGCCATACAGAATCTTAAAAAAAAAAAAATCACTCAATGAAATGTAAGTCAGATTGTGCTGATGATGGACTGCCTTTACCATCCACCCTTCTGTAAGGTCTACATACCCTATCCCTTGGTTCCTCTGGCAGCCGCGTTTACCACTGAGATGCTTAGCAATATCTCAATAGTGACCCCAAACAAAAATGACCAAAACAGCATTAATATAAAGATATATTCCATAAAAGAGTTTGGCAGTCAAAGAGAAGCATCACACTTCCGAAAAACATAAGCATTCTTCTTCTCCTAGTCTATAGAGAATTGTAAAAAAAAAAAAAAAAAAAAAAAGATAATATCATCATCAACAGCCACCAGTATACACCACACTAGAATGTACACTCCGGCAAGTAACTTAAGGTTGCACTCGATCCCTGAACGATGAGGAGTGGTCCGAGCTATGGCAAAGTGTTAGAAAGTAGCCCAGCTAGACAAATGCCCCAGCTATCCCCAGGGGAGTTATTCAGTACTTAAGACTTCATTTCCAAGAGCAGCCCCAGAAAAGCCCTGACAGGAAGGGTGGACCAGTGATCACCGATATCCCATTAGGGGCGGTCACCAGAAACAAAACGCCCGGAGCTTCTGAGCAGCTGCAGCCTGGGGTTGTGGCTAGGCACGGGGCGTGGTTGCAGAAGAACTGCTGTCTCTGGGGAGAGGCAAATGGCAGGCCAGCCAGCCCTGGGTACATGGCCACAAGAGGAGCCCTGGCCAACAGTTTCAGGCTGGCCATCTTGGGCTGGGGCTCCCTGGGCTTGCAGTGGGGAGGGTCAGGATTCAAATTCTGGGTGACAATTTCAGTAGCACCAAGACCAGAAGACAGTGAGGCCACGCTGGGGAGTGGGGGAGTGCTTGTATGTGGGATGCATGGAGGGAGGCTGCAGTATGTGGAGGAGAAAGAGAGGCTGTTGTGGGCTGGTTCTTAAGACACTCAAGGGGACTCAAAGGGTCGGCTCCAGCCATGGACACTATCTAAGGCTGCTCAGAGGAGAATGCTGGAGGAGAGGAAGAGGAAGTGAAATGGTGTGAAAACATTCTTACCCCTATAAATAAACTATTTACACACTTTAAGAAAAGGAGAGCCGGCTCTCAGTGAAGAACCATGCCCACCGCCCCACCGGCGCCATCAGGGCTTAATGCTATCAAGACCAGAGGCAGTTCTGGCGCCAGGAGAATAGCTGGTGGACACAGGGGGACAGTGGACAAGGCACTCCCGTGGCACCAGTCCACGCACTGGCTCAGGCTTACTTCACTTGAACATGGCTGAGGATCCTGCAAACGACCCCTGATATGTGCATGTCCCAGCAGACTGCGCTGGCACTCAGAGGCCCAGCGGGGCCACGTCCGCCTCCCGTTACAGGCAGGCCCCCATGCTGCTTTGCTTGATGGAGAGAGATGCCCTGTCCACGCCTGTGGGTCCCTCCACCCACGGCCCACCCACAGATGTGGATGACCCAAAGCAGATGTCTGGATGCCAGTGAAGAGGGGACCAGGGTGTCCAGCAGACATGCTTGAGCTGCAGGGGGACTGAGTCAAGCCCTCCTGGCAGCCACAGGAGCCCTCTCTGTCTTTCAGAGTCACCACTCCCACATAAAGACACATTCTCTGTCTCTGGGTAGACTCCAGAGGGATGCAGTCACAAGTCTGGGCAGGTAACAAGGGGGACCCTTGGTCTTCAGCACCAGCAAGCAGAAACAGAGAGGTCACGTCACGCTGATGCTGAAGATGGGGCACTGGCTCTGGGGGTGTCGGCTCCTCTCCCTCTGGACGTAGGGCTGATGGCAGAGAAAGGCTCTGGCCTCCCAACGTGGCTCAGCTCGGCTCCCTCAACTCTGCTCCTCAGAAGTGATGGCCGGCCTTCACTGCCTCGATGTCTGAGATCAGCGTCCTTGCCAGGAAGATGCCAAATATCTGAAACCAACACCAGCAGAGTCAGCGGCCATTGCTGGGGCCCAAAGGCAGAGGGCAGGGAGCGGAGGGTGGGGTTGGCAGCTCCCACTGCACGCCTCTCCTCACCCCCCAGCTGCGACTGAGGACGTAGAGACAGCACTGCGGAGCGAGTGGCACAGCACAGCCACCCCTCCCGCAAAAAGGGGGTCCTGGGGTCTAGTCTGTTACATTCCCAAAGCCTAGAAGAGGCAAACCACAGGCAGCACAAGCAAAACAGACACTCTGTCCTGCCTCCAACATGATTAAGTATGTCACAAGCCATGGGGCAGGACACGCCTGTCCCTGGGTTAAACCAAAAATAACAGGGTCACCCTGACTGGTTCTGATTCCCAAAATAATAAATCTTGAATGTTTCCTGTAAACGTCGATTCCATAATAAAACCAAGGCCATCCCCAATTTTGGCTGTGCTAATGTCTGAAGATCCATCCCAACCTTGGTGAGCAGGGAAATCATGAGAGGAGACTGATGTTCTTCTAACGTGAACAGATGAACACAAACTAGGTGACCTCTGGAAATGGCTTTTTTTCCCTTTAAATTCTTGAGTGGTTCTAATTTGACTAGTCAGTCCTTCTGAAGTCCGATTCTTCCCTTGCCTATTTTGCAAATAACTTTTTTCTTTCCTTTTCCAGTTGCTGCCTCCTATTTCTTAGTCTTCCTTGAAGAAGGAAGGCATGTGTGGGTGGCTGGTGGCCCTGGGTCTACCTCAGTCACCCTCTTCAAGGCAAAAACAGAGTCAAACACTTTCTAAATGGTGTTATTTTCCACACAAGAAATGCATCAGTGGACCCAGAAGCTGCAGCTTCTTGGAAGCCCTGAACAGCACTGGAAAGACTCCTGGTTTCTCTGATCACTGAATTCTTGACTTTCTCTGCCAGTTCTTCTCCTGGCAGTCACCAACCAGCCCAGTCACCCCAGGCCTCACTGCCTGCTCAGCCACCAACATCCTCCCACATGTGAAACCTGGTTCAAATGAACAAGCACAGCCTGGGAGGGGAAAGGATGCCACAAACGGCAGCAGGCCTCAGAGGATGTCTCATGGATAGGGAAGATACCTGACAACTCCAGCCCAGGGGCCAGAGACAGGAGGAGAGGTCCTGGGGCAAGTGCACACACGTGAGCCTCAGGCCACCCTCAGGCCCCAGGTGACCAAGGGTTTCGCCTCCCCATCTGCAGCACTTGATGGCCCACCCTGAGCACACTCCTGACCTACCTCCAGATAGGCACTGACCCTTCCGCAGCCCATTGGGCCCTCTGGAGAGGGCTGCCAACAGGACCTGTGCAGGGCCACGAGCCCCTCCCAGCCTGCCCCCGCCCAGAGGGCCCCCCTATAGGTAGCGTTTATGGAAGCCACCATTCTCCTCCCCAATACACTTACACGCATACACTCTCTCAGCCTTGGACATCCAGTTGAATCCCTTTTTTTCTTCTGCAAGCTTCCTTAATACCATACCCAAACTGGACCCATGCAGTCTATGTTAAGGGCCCAATCTCAAATGAAAAAAGGCCACCTGCCAATCCTATAGGCTCCTGGGACACACCTGCAACAGTGAGATGGCGATGAAGACACCAGCCACAATGTAAATGTTCCGCGGGAGCCAGCTTTCCAGCGCCTGGATGCAGCCTTTCGTGAAGATGGACTCATCCCACTTGCTCTTCAGCTGCAGGAAAACACCACAGGGGTCTGAGCCTTTGGCACACACGATGTCCCCACCCTGATCCCCTAGTGAGCTCTGGCAAGGAGCAGGGCAAAGCAGGGTGGGAACGAGGGATCCAGGAGGCAGGGAAGGAGGACTCTCCAGGAGATGCTCGTCGGCTCCTCTCAGCCTCTGCCCCTCACTGGGCACTGTGCCATCGTACCACCTGTCTGACCAAAGGCTCCCTGGCTGTTTCCTTTCAGGTCTCCAGAGATTTAAAGACCAACTTTCTCAAGATACCCTTCCCCATCATCCACATCTGGAGAAAGAGAAGGGGCTTGAAGGCTTGGAGGAAAATGTGCCTCTAAAGGGAGAGAAACCTGGAGAAGGGGGTCCAGAGTCTCCTAAGAAGAGAAAAAGGGTGCTTCTCGGAGCGGGCATCCCACCAGTAAGCTCAGCTCCAGGAGACAGAGCCAGCAGGCAACAGTCGCCAGCCAACCAGCTCCCTCCACTGCTAACCCCGGTGGGGTGTCAGTAACCATCCCAGCACACACCCCAGCCCTGCCCACCCCACACAGGGCAATCGGCCCCAGCCCCCTCACACCTATCAGCCTCCTCCATGGCAACATGATGGAGTATTAGCCCCTAACTTTAGAGGTGTTAGGAGCTAAATTGTGTCCTCAAAATCCATACACTGAAGTCCTAACCCCCAGGACCTCAGAAGGTGACTGTATTTGTAGACAGGCTCTTTACAGAGGTAATTATGCTAAAATGAGGCCATCAGGGTGCCCCCTAATCCAATATAAAGAGCATCCTGCTAAGAGGAGGAGATCAGGACACAGACATGCACAGAGGGGAGCCCACGTGAGGACACAGGGAGAGGACAGCCACCTGCAGCCAGGAGAGAGGCCTGGAACAGACCCTTCCATCACAGCCCTCTGAAGGCACCCACCTCACCTCGCCAGCACCTTGATCTTGGACTTCCAGCCTCCAAACTGTGAGAAAATAAATGCCTGTTGTGGCTTAAATTTCTGTCTGTGGTATGTTGTGACAGCAGCCTTAGCAAATTAATATAAGTGGCAAAAAAAAAATCATAATTAGGGAAGCTGATGTTGATATAGGTTCTTATCTTAGTCCATTCAGGCAACTAGAATAAAATACTATAGATTAGGTGGCTTATAAACAACAGAAATTTATTTCTCACAGTCCTGGAGGCCGGGAAGTTCAAGATCAGGGCACTGGCAAATTCAGTGTCAGATGAGGGCCTACTTTCTGGTTCATGGATGGCACCCTCTCACTGTGTCTTCACACAGTGGAGTGACAAATAAGCTCTCTGGGCCTCTTACATAAGGACACTCATCCCACTCATAAGGACTCTGCCCTCATGACCCAATCCCCTCCCCAAGACCCCACCTCTTAAATACCATCACATTGGAGTTTAAGTTCCAACATGTGAATTTTGGAGAGACACACACATTCAGTTTACAGCAGTTTCTCCCTGTGAAATGCAGGTCCCTAAAGGAGGACAGTTCCCCAAGCTGTAGGGACACATCCCTCATATCCACGGCTAACAGGTGGGGTCTCTGAAGATTCCTCGAGACTCCTCCCTTTTAGAACAGCAGTCATTCATATCACCAAAGACCACTAGAACAAGGACTGGAGTGGGGTGGGGTCTTCCTTCTCTTTGCATCCAACAGCACACTCCCTACAGCCTAAAGGAAGTCCTGGAGGACAGAGCCTCGCCCCTGCCCCAGGCCTGCCTCCCTCTTTGTCATCACTGCCTCCACACGGAGGCCAGAACAAGGCACATACACTCCTGCAGCTGTCCCCTTAACGAGAGACGTCTTCTGGGATGCCAAGGAGCCTCCTAAAAATGCAGTCTTTGTCCCTCAAAACTTCCATCCCACCTCTTTAAATGCAGCAACTCCTAGTTGTTGGGACTGCAGCTCACAAGGCTTAGAATCACCATTACTGCTCCCAGGAGTCCTGCCGCCAGCTCAGGAAGCAGTGTGTGTGACCCTGTGCCTATGCTCAGCTTAGGTGGCATCAAGAGCTTCACTGCCCTGAGTTTCCCCACTTCAATTTGCACTTGTGCTAAATCAGAATGTTGAACCACAGGGAATAAAACCTAAAGAACTCTTCAAGTTGTATACATGGGAGTTCTCACCTGAATCCTGACATCATATCCACACTGTGTGTTCACAACTTTTTGCTGCAAGAAAAGCAGAAAAATTAGTTGCTTCTGGTGTCTCAAGAAGCTGCTGGTAAGAGGCTCTAGTAAAGTCACAACCAAACACTAGCAAACATTTGTGCAAATTCCATTACAGCTCATGTCCTTCAATCACGCCACCAACTAATCCTTCAGGCCAGGACAGGGTGGCAAACTTTCTCTGTGAAGGGCTAGAGAGTGAGTACTTCAGACACAGACTCAATTCCGCTTTTGTTGCATGACAGCTGGCACTGACAATCTGTAAACAAACAGGAATGGCTGTATTTCAAGAAAACTTTATGGACACTGAAATTTGAATTTCATATAATTTTCATGTACTACAAAATATTATTCTTCTTTTGATTTATTTCCAACCATTTAAAAACATCTGAATGCATTCTTAACTCACAGGTCATGGAAAAATAGCAAGCCAGATTTGGCCTGGGGGCCACAGTTTGCTAAGAGGTAAGACCTATACTTGGAGGTAAGAACTGTATGTGCTAAAAGCAACACTTGCAAGACTGGTACATTTCACAGTCGCAATGGAGACCTCAGAAGAGCTGTGCAGCTTCAGCAAATCTGAGCCTCTCCTGGGCTGCAGAACTTGCCCATATAATAGTGGTGATGCTCTGCCTTCTCAAAGCCCGTAACCCAGGACCAGGCTTTGCATAACTGCACCGAGAGCTGGCAACTGGCCCAGTTCTACTCAGGCTCAGTTCAGGCAAAATTCAGAGCTCCTTCACAGGTCACCCCAAGAACCCAGCTTCTGGAACCCAAGGACGTTGGCCTTGGATTGGGAATGCCAATAGGTAAAGAAAGGACAGGACAGGCGCAGCGGCCCACACCTGTAATCCCAGCACTTTGGGAGGCTAAGATGGGCAGATCGCTTTGAGCCCAGGAGTTTAAGATCAGCTGGGGCAACATGGTGAAACCCCATCTCTACAAAAAATACAAAAATTAGCCAGGTGTGGTGCTCAAGCCTGTGGTCCCAGCTACTTGGGAGGTTGAGGCTGGAGAATTGCTTGAGCCCGGGGAAGCAGTGGTTGTACAGTGAGCTGAGATCGCACCACTGCACTCCAGCCTGAGTGACAGAGTGAGACACTGTCTCTAAAATAAAACCAAACAACAACAACAACAACAACAAAAAAAAAAACAGAAAATAATTAGCCAGGTGTGGTGGCGTGCACCTGTAATCCCAGCTACTCAGGAGGCTGAGGCAGGAGAATCGCTTGAACCCAGGAGACAGAGGTTCCAGTGAGCCAAGATCATGCCACTACACTCCAGCCTGGGCGACACAGCAAGACCCTGTCTCAAAAATAAAAGAGAGAAAGAAAGAAAATAATTCTCCACTACTGTTCCCCAGTTAATGATGTGTACCCACAGCCCCCGTGCACTGTTGAGTTCTAGGAATCTGCTCCAGAAAAAGGACAGGGAAGAGGGCTAAGCGGGCCTTATTTCACTCATAGCTCTTGGCCAGCTACAAGTGACAGCCCTCCAGGTAGAAATAATACTGTTTTTCTCCTGCCTCACCCAGAACACCAAGGCCAGGGTGGGTCATGCAAGCAGTGTTCCTAGAATGTACACATATCGGATTTCAGAGCTGAGGCAGCCTTGAGGAGGGTGTGGAGAGAGCACACCTTCTCCTCAGACCTCCATGACAGAGAAGTATCCCAGAGCACTGGAGGAGTCAGGAAAGCTGCTGGGCTTCAGGAAGGGCGGGCTCCCTGTGCCCCAGCACAAGCCAACTCACCGCAGGATCTGGCACGCAGCAGGAGAAGGGGACCCCGCACTTCTCTCGGCTGTAGCTGGCACCGCTGCAATTGAAGTAGACGTTGAGGTCCCAGTCTTCAGGGCCATATGCGCCACAGCACTGGTTCTGCAACCACAAAAGCCAGAACTGTTAGGGGCTCCAAGACAGGGCCATGGCTACCCAGCACAGGGCATCATTCATAAGTCTGCCGGCATCTACCATGCAGAGAAATCAAGGCCCGCCCCCTATCTCCCATGTGCAGAGATGCTAAGCTGGCAACCCAGGCAGCCCTTTAAGAAGAAAACAGCTAGGCGTAGTAGCTCAGGCCTGTAACCTCAGTGACTCGGGAGGTTGAGGTGGGAGGATGGTTTGAGCCCAGGAGATGGAAACAAGTCTGGGCAACACAGCAAGACCCCCATCCCCAATCAGAAAGAAAGAAAGGAAAGAGAGAAAGAGAAAAGGAGAGAAAGAAAAAAGGGGAGAAAAAGAGAGAGAGAGAGGACCTGCCCTTTTGATGTGTTAAAGAAAATAATAAAAACAAAAAGGAAATGGCAGGGAAGGTATCTCCGGGCCACGGTGCCTCCTCTGTCCAACCCACATGGCTGGCTCAGTGGAGCCCTCTGGCCCCACTGCCAGGCACAACATACCCAGCCCTGACCCTCCTTAGCAGGGAGCTTGCCCTTCTTCCCAGCCTCCTCAAAGGAGACGCCTCCTTCCAGCCTCCTCAGAGGACAGGAGAGTGGCCTCCTCTCCTTTGTGGCCCCCTCGGCACCTTGGTGTGGTCCTCTACTTGCCACAAGAGAACACTTCCTAGTGTGCAGTGTTCTTCCTCCCTGAGAAACTTCCAAGTGAATTCCCCTTTTCACCCCTTTACAAAAAACAGCTGCTAAGTGTCTGCTCCTGAGGAAAAGAGGTCCGATGAAGGTGAAAAGTAACACAATCAAAGCTCTGCCCCACACCTGGGGCCTCTGCCCTCCCCTTCCTCTCATCTGGTGTGGCTACAAAGAAAATCCTCATTTGACTAAAAAGTGTGTAAAATCCAAACACTGAAAGCATCATTGTGAAGTTGACAGTGTCTCTTCCCCTAAAAAACTTTTTTGCATTTGCCCTTACAGCTGACATGGTTATATAATCACAACAAATGACAACAGTGATTTCTGGTTGGTTATTTTGTTTTGCTTACTTCTCAGGTAAAATTGTCTCCCCCACACCTCCACGGTTCCACTTGCTTTAGTGATTACCTGAAATTTCACTCCAAGGAAGCTCTGTAATTTACTGAATCCCTCCCCTGGGAAGTTTTTTTTTTGTTTCTTTTTTTAAATTTATTTATTTTATCTTTTTTTTGAGACGGAGTCTTGCTCTGTTGACCAGGCTGGACTGCAGTGGTGTGATCTCGGCTCACTGCAAGCTCCGCCTCCCGGGTTCACACCATTCTCCTGCCTCAGCCTCCCGAGTAGCTGGGACTACAGGTGCCCACCACCACGCCCCACTAATTTTTTGTATTTCTAGTAGAGACGGGGTTTCACCATGTTAGCCAGGATGGTCTCGATCTCCTGACCTTGTGATCCACCCGCCTCAGCCTCCCAAAGTGCTGGGATTACAGGCGTGAGCCACCGCGCCCAGCCAGAAGTTTTATTTTTAAAAGAAAAAGAAGTCAATGCAGAAAACTATGTTTTTAAGGCAATGCAGGGATGAACTGCAACCTAGCATGCTGAGACCAGCAAGCCAAGGCTACATGAAAATGAAAAAAGGATGGTGGCACTGAACAGAAAAGAAAGGAGAGGCATCAAAACATGGCGGGGATTTGGTGACTTTCACAGACTAATACACATTAGTAATAACAATACAGGTAGGGTCTTTGGTCCCATAAATGGGTTTTGCTGGATCCCATAATACATGAAATAAAGGTGAACAAGTTTTGGTTAATAATGAGAGTGAATCATAGATTTTTAATGGTTTCTGATTTATTTTCTTCTCAAAACCAAAGTGTTCCACATGAAAAGTTCTTAAGGAAGCTGGGCTTTCTGTCAGCACACAGATCAAACAAGAGCCTTGCACTGCACAGGCTGACATGGCCAAGGAGTGGGTTCCTCCCCAGGGGGCTGTGACAGCTATGGTCCAAGCCTCCAGGTGCAGCCACACATGAGAGAGATAAGAGGGATGGGGACCAGATGGAGTAAAGGCCACAGCCTGGGACTGCTTAGACAAACCCCTGGGCACATATTCCAGGGAGGTCACATTCCACTAGATCTGACAAAGCTTCCTCCAGGCAGCCCTGGCTTCTTAAACAGGAAGGGGAAAAGGTCCCAGGGAGGAAGGGGAAAAGGTCCCGGGGAGGAAGGGGATAGGAATAGCGTCAGACGGTGAGTCATGAGCCGGGGGGAAGAAGCTGTGCCTTACGGTATGCAGCGCCTAAGGAGGATTGCAGCTGGTGTGGCTATTGGGCAGGATTGGAAAGATCTGGGGCCGAAAGAGGAGGGCCGGGCACGTGGGGGTGGGTGGCCTCGGGTGCAGCTGGACTTGCCTGCCCAATCCCAATGGGAAAGGGCTAGCCCACCAGGCAACCACAAGCCGGCAAAGTGGAACAGACCAGAGGTGGAGTGGCTTGTTCCACGGCCTCCCTGCTGTCTGCCAAGCTGCAGGCAGACAACCCACAGAGAAGGCCTGGTGCCCCTGCTAGACTCAGCTCCAGGCAGCACAGGGAGGTGCATGCTCTATTGGGGGCCCGCTGGGGAGGTGCTTACAGCTTTCTGAAGGGAGTCAATGAGGTTTTGCAGGTCGATATCGTCCCGGTAGGACTTGATGTTGCTCTCGAAGAACTCCCGGAACCGGTCCCTCACCCAGTCCTGGAACAGGAAGGCCAGCACGGCCACAGCCAGCTCCAGGAAGAAGATGAGCACGATGGTGCCACAGAACTGCAGGGGAAGGGGACGGGAGCAGAAGTCACCACCCCACCAGCCTGCACCCCCACACACATAACCCCACCTGACCCAGAACCACCATCCTCAGCAGAGTGTGGGCTCTGCACCTGAGAGTCCCACATCGGGGCCCCAGAACCCCACACTTAGTTAGCTGGGTGACTCTGCACAACTTCGCTTCATCTGTAAAAAGGGGCTATTTATCCCTACCCATGTCACTGCATTGCTGATAACACTCAAATGAGTGAAAAAGTGTGAGAAAGCTCCAAGCCAATGTGTCAATCATTTGCTATGAAGCAGCCCTCCTCCCTGGACAAGGAGGAGACCCTATCACAGGAATGAATGGCTGTCCTACCCCAGCAGTTCCACCTGGACCCTCCAGGGTGGCATCTGGGGTGTCGGCTCCTTTAGGACAGACACTGTGCCCAAGACACTATCTGATGACTCCCCACTACACACACAAAACCATCGAGTGCCTACGTATCTGTTTACCTCACTTTAGGGATGAGGAAACTATGGCTATATCACGAGGTACATAGCTTGCCTGAGGTCACATAGTTCATGCAGGACATGTGAGTTCCCTGCAGGGCTCTTTACAATTCTGGAAGTGCCACTGTTATCTGTACCAACTCTGCATGAAAGTATATGATCGTCAGCATAAAGACCCCTCCAGAAGCTCAGCTGCCCCAGGCCACAAGCAGTGGTGGCATTCTGCAAGGGGCCAGTGCAGCCACAGGTCCACATCCCATCAGGGCAGACTCCCAGCCTGCAGTCTGTGCTCTCACAGACATTATCACTAGCCATATAAGACACTAAGCAGCTTGCCACAACCGGCAAATTTGGAGTAATCTGTCAAAGTAAGAAAAAGCATACACACGGCTGGGCGCGGTGGCTCACGCCTGTAATCCCAGCACTTTGGGAGGCCGAGGCGAGAGGATCACAAGTTCAGGAGATCGAGACCATCCTGGCTAACATGGTGAAACCCCGTCTCTACTAAAAATACAAAAAAAAATTAGCCGGGCATGGTAGCGGGCGCCTGTAGTCCCAGCTACTCAGGAGGCTGAGGCAGGAGAATGGTGTGAACCCGGGAGGTGGAGCTTGCAGTGAGCCGAGATCACGCCACTGCACTCCAGCCTGGGCAACAGAGCGAGACTCGGTATCAAAAAAAAAAAAAAAAAGAAAGAAAAGGAAAAGGAAACACACACATGCACACAAGGCCTGCCAAAACGTAATCTCTGTTCATATAAAAGCAAGATGCTAAACATAGCTTTTCTTTTTTTTTTCCAGAGAAAAAATTAGGAAAAAAAGCCCATAGTTTTGCTTTTAAAATTATGTCCAAGAAAAAGAAAGCTTGATCTAATCAAGTCAACAAACAATATACTGCAAAATATGATAATGTGTTTTCCCCACCAGGTGTTATTTAACTGAATAAATCTAAAAATGAATTTGTATCTAAATATAAAACTAAACTCTTAGTAATCTGCAGTTCTGCCAGGAAATTTGGGATTCTGACTTGTACATCCAACAGACTCACACATCCTTGGAGGAGGGAAATGATTTAAGGTTACTTGCAACATCTTTTGATCTTAGCCAGGAAAGGCAAAGGACAGTAGCAGACAAACAATTCTTTTAGAATTTCTGAAGGAAGACAAAAGGCAAAGGAGCGGGGAGTAGAGCTGGCCTATAGGCAGCTGGCTCCTCCCACCCAGGGCTAAAAAACAGATGGTACCTAATTCTCCTGCTGGGAGGAACCAGCTTCTCTAGACAGTAGAGTGCAAAGGGCTGCCTCCTGCTCCCAGGCAGGGGCCTGGGGGAGGCTCCTAAGAGCTGCCACCTGCTCTGACCAGGTAACATATAATCCTGCCCAGCAGAGCCTGCACCCCATTGCATCCTATCCCACTCTTGTCTCTGTGGCCACTCACAAAGTTGAGCAAGCAGATATTCTCCCGCAGAGCCCCCACGCAGCCGGCGAACCCCAGGGTGAACATCACCACGCCCACCATCAGGACCAGCACCACAGGGTCGATTCCATGCATCCGGGTCACTTTGGTGAGGTCGGACAGCACACCCTGAAAGAGACAGAGAAAGCAGGGCAGCATTGGCCCAGAAGGGGAGTCAAGGATGCTGCCCTGGGGGATGCAGGTGGTACTGAAAACAGGGACTTGCTTCCCCAGGCTCAGCCCTCTTGTTGACAGCCAGGCCAGAGTCCGGCCCCATCCATGCCCTTAGGGGCCCCTCCGACCAGGCGATCCCTGCCCACCTCAGGTCCCAGAAAGTGTTCCTGGCCTCCATCTACACTGCGAGTTCCTCCTAGGCAGCCACCAGGCTTCTTCTGCAGCCTGTGGGGTGCCTATTCCAGGCCTGGAGGGAAATGGGGCCCTGTGGCCTGTGGTCAAACTGGTCACTCAGGTGGCTGACCCTGTTAGTCCCCCAATTTGGCACCTAATTAATGAAGAACACTACTCTTCTGAGATGAAAACAGCCTCAATATGAACACTCTTGTAGAAAACACGCCCAAGGGCAGGCCAAAGCAATGCTGTCCATAGAAGTTTCTACACCAATGGAGGTGTTTTAGACTATACCCCCACTGTCTGGCCACAGGTATCGTGGAGCACTTGAAATGTGGCTAATGAGACAGAAGGACTGAATTTTAATTTATATTCAATTTCAATTTAAATATAAACACAGTCACACAATGGGCAGAGCAGTTCCATAGGGTTTGTAAGACGCCAATGGGGAAGCTAAGCCCTGGAGACTGAGTCATGTAGCATGTTTGCAATTCTGTTTCTTAGATTATGGTTGAACTAAGGGACCGGAGAGACCACAGCCCCCCTTCCAGTCACTGATCTCTGTTATAGTTTAACTGCCTCCTTCATTGTTCTTTACTAACTCAGATCAGATATCATCTAAGACCCAGGGACAATTACATCTTCAGTGTGGAATGTTAAACATACCTTTCCTGAAAGAAAAAGACCGCCTCAACTAATCAGAACATTGTGACTAAGCATCAAGACATACATAGGTGTCTGGGCATGGCGGCTCACGTCTGTAATCCCAGCACTTTGGGAGGCCGAGGAGGGCAGATCACTTGAGGCCAGGAGCTCAAGACCTGCCTGGCCAACATGGCAAAACCCCATCTCTACCTAAAAATACAAAAATTAGCCAGGCATGGTGGCACATGCCTGTAATTCCAGCTATTTGGGAGGGTGAGGCACAAGAATCTCTTGAACCAGGGAGGCGGAGGTTGCAGTGAGCCAAGATCCAGCCACTGCGCTCCGGCCTGGGCAGCAGAGTCTCTGGCTTTGGCTGGATAAATGATCCCAAGCTCCTACACTTCGAACAGGAAGCCTGACTTCCATTCTTTGGAATTTGTGCTTCCTGGGTAGGCCTGTCCTCAACATGTGTGCTTGAATAAACTCTCTCTAAACTAGGTTCTGGCCTTTTCACTTATTTTAGATCGACAGATTCAAAGGAATTGTAGTAGCCAGCTCCACACTCAGGGCCACACCCAGTTAGGCGGCTGCAGTCCCAGGGGAAGCCACACGGTGGTGCTGTGAGGCACAGATTGAACCTGCTTCTGGGTCACTGGGGCAAAGGGACATCGTACCGCAGCTCTTGCCCTTTAGGGCTTCACAGGCCACTTTGAAGGTGCTCAAACCTGAAGGTGGGCCTTATCCAGTCCCTAAGACCATGGCAGGAAAGCCTGTAGACCTAGGTTCTCTTGCCTCCTCCTGCTGGAAGCAAAGGGAGGTTCCACTGAAGGAAGAAGGCCTAGGCCCAAGACACTAGAGGAAGCTTTATTCCTGGCTCTTTCTGGCCAGGCCTGCTCCACCTTACTGCTTCCCTCCCCTCCCCTCTTCCCTCCCTGGCCTTTTTCAGCCCTCACCGCCTCCCCAGCACCCCTGCCACAGGGCAACAAGCAGCAGCACAGCCCCACCCTGCCCATATCCAGTCTCATCCCCTTCCTGGAGCCGCAACTGCACCATGTCCTTCCCGACAGTAGGAGCCAGGTCTCCACTCCTCCCCTCTCCTCCTGAGGCTGGGCAAGGAGGCCCAGAGGTGCTTAAAGGCCCACCCCTGCCCCACAGGGCATCCTGGGGGCATGTCACCCAGCCCCGCTCCCTGCTCCCTGCTCTTTCTCATCCTGGAGGATAAGGGCTTCAACAATAAGCATGCCTGTATTCAGGGACCTGCCCGCTTGCTCCCAGAGGCACAGACAGGGTCAGGAAGCTGGATTGCCCAAGCCTGCTCTGGGCGCAGCTGCATACAAGAGCTGAGCTCTCCACATCCACAGGGCTCAAAACCCAACCAGCCCAGCCCATACCTCCAGCAGCCAATACTATCATGTGGGCAGAGTACGCAAGAGCTGTGTCTGTAAAGACTGACAACTATACACCTTGACACTGCACAAGAAATGCTTGTTGTCAGGGAACAGATTGGAGAAGGGAAAATGAAGTCCAACGAATCTGGTTTTGGCTGCCTGAAGCTCAGTGTCCTGTGACAGTTACACCTACCTTTTCGCTCCATGCCCACAGCCCGACTCCAAGGAAGACAACTCCAGCCAACTAAGCAGGGCAGAGGAAAGAGACAGAGAAAGAAGTTAGGTTGGAAACCAGCACTGTGAACATGCTTCATAGAGCAAAGTCCACACTGCCAGGTAGGGCATGCTCCTAGCTCACATCCCACATGGCCCCTCAGGCCCTGCAGATGACAGATAACCCGAACCTACCTTCCTGAATATCTGGACAAACTCCTTCAACCTCAGATGACCCTATGCCCCAGGGAGGGAAGAGGAAAAGATCTCAGAGCAGACTCCACCCTGGAGAGACTATGGGTCACAGACATCAGGCTGTGCCGCTTCTTCCCCTTTCTGCAACCCTGAACTCATTTCAGTGCACTATCTGGTGTACACGAAGACATCACCCCTTGGGAGGGCTGACCCAGGTCCCCTCAGAGGTTCCCAACACAGGATGAGACTGCATAGGACCAGGCACCACCACAGGGTGAGGACGGGGGGAAACAGCCCAGCATCTCTGCCACACACCCCAGCTCTCCAGCCCTGGAGATAGACTCCAGGCACAGATAAGCAGCTATCCAGTGGCCCAGGCCATTCACTGGCCAGGGCTGAGCCTCCTCCCCACTGTTAACTACAATGAGCAGGGGGCGCATCTATGCTTAGGAAAGGCTGGGCTTTTAGCTAGAGAATGAAAATAGGCCCGCTCTAAGCAATGAGCTCGCCCCAGAGAAGCACCACCCCCAACCCCAACTTCCCACCTGCAGGAACCCACACCCCATGTGCACCACAACAGAAAGGGGTCCACCCAAATACATCACACAGGTTCCTGAACCAGGGAGGGCTTTTCCATACAGAACAAAACACAACATGGGCTCTGCTAATAAAGCTGCCTCCTGTTTTTCTGTGACTACTTTACACCACACTGGCATTTCACTGCCATTTATCACCATCTCACGATAAATAACAGGACCACGCTTCTCTATGACTACCGGTGATCTCAAGCCTTGAGCCACTTCTACCTATTTTACTCAATAACTAGCCCCAGGGGCTAGAATGGAAAGAAAGGGCTCAAGGAAAGCCCCAGGAAGTCTCATCCAACCTGAAAGTGATCTGTGATCCAACCTCTTCTGGATCACAGATCACTTTCAGAAAATGCACACATGCCCAGTATTTTGCATGAAATTTTAGAGGGGTCACAGCTTCCCACTGCTGGCTCCCACAATGGTCTGTGAACACTAAGTAAAGAACCCCCACCAAGAACCAATCCCTCCATTTTACAAAAGCAGAGCACTGGGGCCCAGGGAGGGCCAAGACCAAAATGTCAGGCAGTGGGGAGAAGGGCTGAATCACAAGTCTCAGTACATTCATTCACTCTTCACTCATTCATTCAACAAATATTCACGGAGTACATCCCGAGTGCCAGATACCATCTCAAGTACTGGATACAGCACCAAGCCAAGGGGGCAGAGCCCTTTCTACCACACCACACCCATTTCCCGCTTCTCAGTCCTCCCCCTGAACTGACTAGCTGGGAAGGGTTTTCCTGATAGAATGCATGACCGCTTCCTTTCCCTCCCCAGGTGTCTTACACTGGCATGCTGAGCAACCTGAAGGTGACTGGTCACCACCTGCCGAATCCTGCAGGCTCCATCCCCACCCATCTTATTCAAGGCCCCCAGGGACCTGCCTCCCTCTTGCCAAAGCTGGAGGCCAAGACTTTTCCTCATGGTATCTGACCTCATTGGTCACAGCTGGTCATTCTCTCCTCCTCCAACCACTCCACTGACACACCCTGCTTCGGGGACCCCAAGCATATGCCCCTGACTGCCTTCCTCCCTGCTCTTCCTCTTCCTCCTCCTTCAGACCCCTCTAGACGCTGGTGGGCCTCACTCACAGTCCTAGCTCCTTCACCCTGCCCTGAGCCCTCTCGATGATCTCATAATTCACAAGGCTTAAATACCATCTAAACACTGCTGAGCGACACACTCAGATGTCCAGTCCTGGCCATGCCCCCGGTCAAATACCCTAATGTCTACTTTACTTGTCCTCCTAAGACAGCTAACGATATTTTACTCTTACTATGCCCCACTAAGCAGCCTTGGTCCCCCAACCCCAACCCAGCTCCCCCCAACTCTTCTCCGTCTCATTCAGTGGCACCACCGTCCACCCAGCAAGTGTAAGAGAGAAAACCCAGACCCCAGGCTTGGTGCCTTCTTTCTCTTTTGCCCTACACTCAACCCAGAGGACCCTCTGCTGGTTCTGCCTCCAAATACACAGTGCATTCGACCAGCTTTCCTCCAGTGTCTCTGCTCCCACCTGCCCCGGCTCCACCCACTTGAGTCTGGATCCCACGGGGCTCCTCACTGGTCCAAGCAACGAGACTGACCCTTCAAAAATACAGAGCTGGGAACTCCCCTCCTCGAAACTCTGCAGTGACTTCCCACGCAGACCTAGAAGAAAATGCACGGTCTCTCCCATGGCCCCCAAGGGCCTCTGCAGCCAGGCTTCACACACATCTCCCACGGCATCTCCTTCCCACCTCCCTGCTCCAACGCCACTCCCTGGGCCACCCTGACATTCTTCTGTTTCTTGAAATCATCAAAATCACCCCTGCCTCAGAGCCTGGACACTGTTCCCTCAGCCTGGAATGCTCTTCCTCCATATCCATTCCTGGCTCCTCCCTCACTGCGTTGAAGGCCTCCTTTTACCACCCTGAGTGGAACTGCTCCCCATCCTCCATGTGTGACCTCCTCTGTTGATTTTCTTCGCGGCACTGATCCCAGACCACAGGGGCTGTCTCTCTATTGTGTCTCCCCAGCTAAGCCCTTCTGAGGCCAGAGATATTACCTGTTTTGTTCAGAGTTGCAGCCCAACAACAAGGAGGGCTTGGCCCTCAGTAGGCACAGAGCAGGCATGAGTGACTCCCCAGGATTCAAGACCAGGACAGTGCTTGCCTGGGTCCTTCTAGCTACCCCCAGGCACACTTATGGGTGTGATTCAATCCAAAGGCATTCAGAGCAAATGTGGGCCAAGAAAAGCTCAGCCTGGCCCAGGTGCATGGGTCAAGCTCTATACAGGGGCATTTGCCTATGGTCAGAGCAGAACAAGCCCAGAGGCCGATGCCCCATCCAGCATTCCCAACAGACATTCCAGCCCCTGCCTAACAGCTTTCCATGACAGTCCGCTCATCCTGTGGGGCCACATGGGACAGGTGAGAAAAGTCTGCCTTAAGAACACTCAACAAAACCAGTGCTGGAGCTCCCCTCTCTCCTCCACACTGCACTTCACAGCTCACCCCTTCTCTCACCTTGACTATTAAGTCTGACTTCTAAGGGTATTGTTTCCCACATTAATACCAGCCTCAGGCTGAGAACAGTGGCTCACAGCAATTTGGGAGGCTGAGGCAGGAGGATTGCTTGAGCCCAGGAGTTCAAGACCAGCCTGGGCAACACAGCAAGACCCCCATCTCTTTCTAAAAAAAAAGTTTTCTAAAAAAATTAGCTGTAAAAAAAAAATGCCTGTATTCCCAGCTACCAGGGAGGCCAAGGTGGGAGGACTGCTTGAACTTGGGAGGTCAAGGCTGCAGTAAGCTGAGATTGCACCACTGCACTCCAGCCTGGGTGGTGACAGAGTAAGAACAGGTCTCCCAAAAAAAAGAAAAAAAAAAAAAACAGCGTCAGTTCCATCTATATTAATAGGTTTCTGTGAATTCACGCTGAGGTGCTGTTTTAGTTGTTTTGTTCTCCTAGGTGACTAAATAGTGACTAAATAGATAAAATAGGAAGAGGTGACTGGTTTCACAAAAGGAATTTTGGTCTGCACAAGTTCTCAAAAAAGACCCTCGACCTCAAGAGCAGTTCATATCCCCACCCTCAGGGGCACAGTGCCCACGCAAAGGTAGGCCTGCTCCTGCTCATCTCTGTTCCAATCGCCCCTTCCCCAAACGCAGGGCCGCTGTAGGGCCGCTTACCGCTCTGCATATGGCCCACAGACCACACCCTCCCTCGCTAGCTGTTCTTCTCAAGGCCCCCAGGGAAAGCCCTGGCTGACTCTGTTTGCTGGGGAAGCCAGCTCCCCACCACTGCGTGCAGTTCTCCTTCTCTCAGCTCTAAGAATAAGGACTTGGCCGGGCGTGGTAGCTAATGCCTGAAATCCCAGCACTTTGGGAGGCCGAGTGCTGGGAGGCCCACCACTTTGGGAGGCGGATCACCTGAGGTCAAGAGTTTGAGACCGGCCTCAACAACATGGAGAAACCCCATCTCTACTAAAAATACAAAATTAGCCGAGCGTGGTGGCACATGCCTATAATCCCAGCTACTCAGGAGGCTGAGGCAGGAGAATCACTTGAACCTGGGAGGTGGAGGTTGCGGTGAGCCAAGATCGCGCCATTGCACTCCAGCCTGGGCAGCAAGAACAAAACTTCGTCTCAAAAAAAAAAAAAGAATAAGGCCTTGTGTTGTTTTCCATTCTGTTTTAAAGGAAGAACTAAAGTTAACTCACACCAGAAAGACAGGAACTTGGGGATCACATGTCAGATCATGGGTTCAATGAACAGTGGCCCAGGGCAGGAACTCTGAGTACCAACAAACCTGGTTTCAGAGACCAGGAGATTGAGGGAGGACTAGACAGGGGAAATGACCTGCCTGAGAGCTCACATAACAGTCCCATGAATGAACCGGGTCATTGGCCCGCTTCACCCCACGGAACCCTTCCCTGGAACTCTGCAGCAGATGGTCCATGGGGCCAGGCCGGGTAAGCCCTGGCTGCTGTGAGCCCTGGCTGCCAATCTTCTGGGAGTGAGGGTTCAGCTGAGTGCCCTCCAGCCTCAAGTGACCTTCTTTGTCTCCCTCCTATGACCTAATTGAATTATCTACTGAAGAACGGGGCCCAGCTCCAGCCCAGCTTGAGGAGAGGCCAGCCTTCTCTGCTGGACCAGCGAGCACCTAGACTGCTATGGTCACTGTGAATAGCTGCCCTTTCCTGGGAGCTGTGCACTGCATTAAATACTTAATGGACCTAAGGCTATCCCTCCATATCCCATAACTCTGGCTCAATTACCCTCATTTTTCAGATGGGAAAGCTCAAATGTAGAGCAATTTGGTCCTTTGCCCAAGGTCACACGGCTAGCTGGTGGCAGACTTAAGAACCAAACCTGGATGCCTCTGACCCTGGCAACACAGTATCTTACCACCCACAGAGCAGCTGCCTTCCACACAGGGGCACTCACACAAGGGCCCGGGGATGTAGGAATTCCACAGGGGGGCTTTGGGGCTGTGCAGCTCTACAGCCAAATGACCCACACTGTCAGGTAGTGAGACCACGCTGTGTCCCAACCAGGGCAGGTGGACAAGGCAGCAGGGCCTCTTTGTGGGTCACTGTGAAGATTAAATATTGACCTTTCACCTTAGGCAAATGACCCTGCGAAAGGCAGGAGGTCCCCTTGGGGCACTCTGGGCTGGTCCATCCAGAGTCCAGACATAAGAAATCCACTTACCACACGAGCAAGCATGTGGTACTTTACCCAAGCACAATCAAGTCACAAAGGAAGTGACACCCGGCCAGGCCCTGCTGAACTGGAGGAGAAAGATGCAGCTCCAAGCAGGTCAAAGGCAGCCTCTCACCCATGATATAATGGCCTTGGCTCCTTGCAAGATTTCATTTAAGCGTGTATAAAAGTACTTGGCAACTCCTGCAGGCCCCAGAGGCCTTTCCTCAGCAAGATCAAGGCGAATCACCAGCAGCAGGCGATGCTCTCAGGCTCTGCCCTGCTGGCCTCCGGGTCTTGCACAATCCACATGCTGACTCAGGCTGACATTCACGGAGCCTCTTCCCCTGAACAAAGCCAACCCTGGGTCCAGTCTCTGCTTTGTAGCTACCTAGTGACAGGGCCTCATGCGAGTCCAAGACCTTCTCTGAGCCTATGTTCTCTACAAAACAGGGATGATCTTTCCTAGGTCACAGGAAGGTTGTAAAGATTGAAGGAAGATCCTACGTGACATGCTTACTCCAGGCACAGAGCCAGTCTCAAGGTGGCCATGCCCTACTGCACGGCAGACAGAGCAGAGATGTGAGGGGCGTTCAAGGATATGCCACAAGCATCTGCTGTCCTGAAGACACTGAGTCTCCTTCTCTTGACACTGGTGTTCTGTACCCCACCCCCAATTACTTCCAGCACCAGCCTCTGTCCTAAGACCAAGTCCTTTCCAGAGGCACCTGTTTTACTGGGCTTCTGGAGACAACAGTGAAGCAGAGCTTAGGGAAATACGGCCTTCTGGAGGCTTTTCAAGTGAGGTAGGAAAGGATGATGGAAAGAAAACAGCAGGGAGTGGAGGAAGCCAGGACTGAGTCTCAGCTTTGTCCCTAACTCACAGAGTCAGGGTCTCGAGGAAGCCATCCCTCTCCTGGGCCTCAGTCTGCCAATCAGCAAAATAAGCAGCAAGGACCCATGCACCTCCCACTGGCTCAGTTTTGCCATTATAAATTACACCAGACGGAAACCCCAGGGTCCTGGTACTCTCCAGAATAAGAAATCCTGAATCCAGGCCTGGGGCATTCAGGAAACAACAGAGATACTTGTGGCCACTTGAAATGCTGACGATTCAATAGAATTTGAAGCCAAAAAGGACCAGAGGGTGCAGACCCCAGACCCAACCTGGCCCTGAGAGCCCAGTGGGCCAAGGGAGGAGCTGCAGTTATCTGTCCTGTGTTGAAAGTCTGAACCAAGCCACTTGTCAGTGGGAGTTCGGAAGGCCTGGGAGCCAGAAGGGATGCTAGGGCTCGGCTTCCTTATGACAGAGGGAAACAGAGCCCAGAGCAGGAGGTGCCTTGCATGGGGTCACATAGCTATCACACCCCAGCTTTTCCTCCTGCCGGAAGGGTGGTTCTGAGAAAAGGCAACACATGTGCCCTCCCAGCAGAGCCAGCAAACCCATGTGAGGGCCCCAGTGTGGGGAAGGACTGTGCAGAGGGCTCCAGGGGCAGCTTCCACAGCTGTCTCTGTGTTGCCAGATAACAGAGAGTTGACCCCCACTGAGCCCCGCCCAGGAACCTGAGTCAAGGCCCTGGAAACGAAGGCAGGCGGAGGGAGCACAGCCATTCAAGGGAGGTGACAGGCAGTACCCCCAGGAGAGAGGGAACCCCCCAACCTAACTTTGGCCCAGTTCACAGTGATTAACAGTGGGTAGAAAATCAAGATACTAAGGCAGTGGTCAGCATTTCTGTAAAGCGCCAAATAGTAAATATTTTCAGCTTTGTGTGCTGGATGATCCCTGTAGCAATTACTCAAATCTGCTGTTATAATGGGAAAGCAGCCATAGATAATACATAAATGAATGGATGTGGCTGTGTTCCAATAAAATTGTATGTGTAAAAACAGGCGGAAGGCCAGGTTTGGCCTGCAAGCCATAGTCTGAAAAGCTCAGCTCTAAACTATCACACTAAAACCATCTGGACCTGGAGAGGAAAGATGGGATTTCATCCTGCTCAGCCACACAAAGCCTGGGATACCCTATACTCAGGTCTCCAACACTGGTATGTTTTTATATCACTGTAACAGGTCTTAATAGCCTAAAACTGTAAATAACACAAATGATATATCCCCACAATAGAATATTACACAACAAGAATAAATGATCTACAACTACGTATAACTGCATGAATGAATCTCACATATGATATTAAATGAAAGATGTCAGACACAAAAGACTTAATACTGTTAGGGAAGAATACTTAGTAGAAAAACTATAACTAACATCCAATCAAAAGTTACTAGATAGGCAAGAGAAGGAAAGAAGTGAGCTATAAGAGAAAAAATTCAGTAAATAGAAGACACAAGAATGACAAAGAAGATGAAATCCCAACAACTTCAAAACAAGTATTGCAAATATGTTCAGGAATTTAAAGGAAAATATAAATAAGATAAGGAAAGAAATTGGAGACATAAAAAATACCTAAATGTAACGACTAGAAATAGAAACTACAATATTAGAATTGAAGACTTCACTAGATGGGTTTAACAGCCAATGAGACACTATGGAAGAAAAGATCAGTAAAGCTGAAGACAAAGCTATGGAAACTAAAGGAGAACGGTAAAACACTCAACAAAATAAAAAACTAAACCGAGCCTCTGTGACCTAGATAAACAATGTCCTAGGGAAATGGGACAGGGAAGGGGAGAAAAAGGGTGTGCATTTGAAAACATAACGGCTAAAATATTCCAAATCTGATGAAAACTATAAACCCACAAATCTCAAAGGCCCAATGAACCCCAAACAGAATAAACACAAAGACAACTATACCAGCATGTATAAAATTGCTATAATCCAGAATAAAAGGAGAAACTCTTGAAGTCAGCCTGGAGGTGGGAGGAGACACAGTTCATAGAGTATGCATATGCAAACTATTTTTACCAAATCAAGTGAAAACATATCAAAATGTGTGGGATGCAGAAAATGTACAGCTTCAAATATTTATATTAGGAAAAAAATCTAAAAATCAGTGATCTAATCTTCCAGTTTAAGTAGCTAAGAAAAAGCAAAATAATCCCAAGTAGAAAGGAAGAAATAATAAAAATAAGAACACCAATCAAGGTGAATGTGAATGTACTTAACGCCAATGAACTATACACTTAAAATGGTTTTAATGACAAATGTTCTGTTATGTATATTGTACAATTAAAAAATAAAAAATAATTTCAAAAGATTTTTAAAAAGTAATTAAAAACAGAAAAACAACAGAGACACTACCACCTAACTAAAAAAAAGTCAGATACCAAAGAGTTTAATTTATAGCAACAGGAGGCAGAACAACCATCACCCAGGGAAGGGGTAGGGTGGGGCAGGCATGACTGTAGGGGCACAAGGAAAGTTTCTGGGGTGATGGGAATGTTTTATATCTTCATTGTAATGATGGTGATTATGTGGCATGTACAGCTGTCACTGAACTGTACAGCTGAAATGAATAAATGTTATTCTATCTAAATCAGACATCAATAGAAGTGATCATTATAAAAAGGATTTCCATTAAAGAAAAAAAGTACAAACAAGAAAAATCACTCCTGTAGACTATGCCATGCTGATTATTTACCAGCCAAGGAGGCAGAGTTATACAAGCACACCAAACTACTTAAGACTTGAAAGTACGTGCAAGCATTTAACAGTCCTGTGTGCCAGGCAATAATCTCAGAGCACCTTGAACATCCCTTCCTCAGTAATCCCAACTGGTGGTCCCAGCCTCACACTTGCCTAAGGTGGGGAAATCAGGGGCTGAGGCCATGCAGGCATCAGCACCACAGGCCACTCCTTAAGTTCTAGTGGAGTTTCTGATTAAGCAATCCCTGCCCTCTGCCTTGGCAAGCCTAAATGACGAAAATACACACACGTACACACACACACACACACACACACACACACACACACACACACACTGTGCCAAAAGACAGTCAATTTCCTATGAATTGGGGCAGTCGTTCTGGGGATGTGATTTTGACTGTATGTTCAGGCAGGTCAAAACAATGTACACACCTTGTGACCCAATTAATCTCTCCTGGGAATCTATCTCAGCAAATAATTTCCCTCCCTTCCCTAAAGGGAATAATGTGTATTATTACATAAACTAATCACTGCATCCTTATCTAGGATAGCAAAAAACTGGAAACAACCTAAATGTCCAATATGGGAATTTCTAAAAATACAATTGGAAAGATAATGTTGCAACCTGGAATGTTCTATATTAGTAGATGTTTTATATTAGCAGATGCTGATGTGAAAATGCGTATCTTAAGACTGCAAGGATACTACTCACAGGATATGAAACTGTGTGCCTGCAGACAGGACGCTGGGGCATGGAAGAGGAAATGCAGTAAACCTGGGATGCCTTGTTTTGCCTTTATGAATTTCCACGAAATTACAAAAGTTGATTAAATACTACCTGAAGAGAAAAAGGGACATCTTCCCAGCAGTGAAAACAAAAATACACTATATACATTATTAAAACACTAGACTTTTCCCTTTTGACTGCATTACTGAGATGGAAATGAAATCATTTGTCTGAAGATCTAGGGATCAGGCCTTGGGGTCTGATATCAAAGGAGCAGAGTTCAGCTCAAATAAGGGCAATTTTCCATCAGTCAGAAGAGCCCAGGAACAGCAGACTATCCTGGGAGGTGGCAAGTCCTCTATAAAGAGGAGCATAATAAAAGTCAGAGGAAGAGAATAAGACCCCACCTGCAAAGATGCCCTACACAGAGGTAAGGGAAGAGAGTTGATCTTTCCACCTTGGGCTTGTCTTCCCTTTCTTGTGCAGGGTGGCCACATGCCCAGGTTTGCACAGGAGAGGCCTGGGGTACACCTGCTGTTCTGGCAAAATTCGCAAGACTCTCTCAAAATTCTCTTACTCTCAAAAGTTGAACCACAGATTACATGTTCACCCTACTCACAGGAGGCATCTGTGACTTTGAAGGAATAGGCCTCAAGCCATGCTGGTCACAGAGCACAGATGTCCATGGCTCTCATCTCACTCAGAAACAGGCTGCACAGAGGTGAATTCACACATTCTACAAGGGTAGGCTCAAATAGACCCAAGTCACTGAGAAAGCCAATGGCAGAATGTCATTTAAAAAAATTTTTTTTAAACTAAAGGCAAGCAAAGGACTTTCCTGTGTAACACAGGCCTACAGTCTATTTAGAAAGGGTCTCAGTTCTTCACTTTTAATCCATCTCTGAAGCAGATCCAGGCAAGGACTTCATCCAACCTCTGCATGCAGATTAAAGCCAATGCTTGTGTTGGAAACCAACCCTGGAGTTGCAGACATTATCTGAATCATCCCTCTAGAGGATTCACTCGGCAAACTTAGAAAAGCCCAAGTGCTTTGTGGAACCAGTGGGGGGTATAAATGAACAAAGACAAAGAGCCAGATGCCACTCCTCCAGTGTACGCCTCTCCCAGCTTCCCTTCCTCTGCACATCAAAGTGAGATCTTCTGTACCCACTAACCAACAACTCCCCAATCTTCCCTTCCCAGGCTCCTAGCAACCAACATTCTACTTCCTGTCTCTATGATTCTGACTACTGTGGGCACCTCATATAAGTGGAATCATACAGTGTTTGTCTTTTTGCATCTAGCTTATCCCACTCAGCACTATGTACTCAAGGTTTACCCATGCTGTAGCATGTGACAGAACTGCCTTCCTTTTTAAGCTCTTTCACATCTGTATATCACATTTGGTTATCCACTCAATCATCTATGGACACTTTGGTTGTTTCTACCTTTTCGCAACTATAAATAATGCTGCTATGAATGTGCACATAGGTGTACAAATATCTCTTCGAGATCCTGCTTTCAGCTCTATTGGTTATACCCAGAAGTGGAATTGTTGGATCATATGGTAATTCTATTTTTAACTTTTGTGGAACTACCATACTGTTTACCATAGCAATTGCACCATTTTACATTTTCACTAACAGTGCACAAAGGTTTCAATTTCTCCACATCCTCATCAACATCGGTTATTTTCCATTTTTTAAAATAATAGCCATCCCAATGGGTGTGAAGTGGTATCTCATTGTGGTTTTGATTTGCATTTCCTAAGTCAAAGTGAGATTTTTGCACTAAAAACAGGTCTAGCACAACCAAAGAATGATTTTTTTAGTAAGTAAAAAACACTAGCACTCTCAAAAAGCCATGTTGCATGAAAGCATATTTTCCCTAACATCCTTGTGATAAGAACCTCATGAAGCCCATTCCATTCTCATTCTGTAAACCAAGAGGTTCAGAACAGACATGCAAACATCAGTGGCATCCACATTTCTTATCCCAAGCAGGTTTTAACAATCCCAGGAAAACCTTGGCCCCGAAGTCAGAAAGAGAGCTTAAAAAAATCTATTAGCGACCAAACGGTATTTATCTATAAAGAATGATATTGTGAAAATGTCTTTTTTTTTTTTTTTTTGAGACTGAGTCTCGCTCTGTCGCCCAGGCTGGAGTGCAGTGGCGCGATCTTGGCTCACTGCAAGCTCCGCCTCCCGGGTTCACGCCATTCTCCTGCCTCAGCCTCCCGAGTAGCTGGGGCTACAGGTGCCCACCACCACGCCGGGCTAATTTTTTGTATTTTTAGTAGAGATGGAGCTTCACCGTGTTAGCCAGGATGGTCTTGATCTCCTGACCTCGTGATCCGCCCGCCTCGGCCTCCCAAAGTGCTGGGATTACAGATGTGAGCCACCACGCCCGGCCTGTGAAAATAATTCTAAGTGAGGGCAAACTACTAAATAAAACCTCATATTTGTCCCAACACCTAGGATTGGTCACAGAAGCAACAAGTTGCCTTCTGCACATTCAAACTTGCCTGCTGAGCCCAGTGTCCACCATCAACACGTGCAATCCTTCTGCACCACTGCTCACTGTTAATTCATTAAACAAAATACAAATAAAAACACTGCAAAATCATCTACCTGGGCTTTGCTTCAAAATAATCCAAAGGGTTGGGCAGGGGGATACAAATCAAATAAGCTAGATGGTGGGAACATGGAGTTCATTTTATTATCCTACTTTTATATTTTCTCCATTTAAAAAAAAAAGAAAACTTATCTGCAGAGGTAAGGGCTTGGGCATTCCACTTTATACATTTTCAGCAACCTGAGGCAGACACTAGGCAGCTGAGAGTGCTACGTCACAAGGAAAACACTGAGGCTTAGCCAGGTCACTCAGCTCAGGGAGGCCCTGGGTGCCCAGAGCCAGCCCGGCACCCTCCTGCTATACCGTGAGCTTCCCAGAGGTCTGTGCGCCCGTCTCAGGCCTCACCCCACATTGCCAGCTCCATTGCAAATGAAGACTGCACATCACTACCAGGAACCCAGTGGGGAGGGTCCAGCAGCTTCCCCCTAAGCAAGGCACTTGGCCTCTCACTCTTATTTCCCAACCAAGCTCTCTCATGTTTGGTCTTCCTGACTGTTCCTGTTTGTTCCTTCCTGTTCTGCCCCAATGCACACTAACTGAAAAATGATTAACTTTCAACACACATTGCCAAATCTGCAAAAGCCCAAAAACACTGCAGCACCCTTCAACCACCAAGCAGACTTGCTACCATGCTGGATTCACGCACTCCACTACTGGAATATAGTGCTGCAAACGTGTTACTGGGCAAGTTAGTAGAGCTCCCTGATGTCAAAAACTCTCTCCTGAAACCCTCTGAAGAAATGAAGATACCAGGGCTCTCAGCCACAGCAGTAGTGGAAGAGTGTTGCTCTAGCTGCAGAAATCAAGATGAGAGTCAGAGGTTGAGGCACAAAGCCAAGCAGCACACCCACAGAGAGGAGCAACAGGGTGTCCAAGTGCACAAGTGACAGACTGCCTGCCTAGCCCAGCGAACCTCCACCATATACTTGCCTGGGGGTGCGGGATGGTGGAGGGGAACACCAGGTAAGGCCAGAGGGCTCTCCAGACAGGAACAATGCTACTCTGAGAAGCCATACATCATGACGATGGAGCATGGACTCCCGCATTAAGAGGGACCCAGAGGCACCACATCAAATATCCAGCAATGCCCTATTCCAGGGACAATGATGCAGATGTTGGTGCAAAGTTATCGGACCACAGGAAAAGATGTGGGCTAAAAGACCAAGCCATTGAATCCCACCTTATTTCTCTAGGACAGAAAATCCCCAAACATACTAAGATAAATCACCAGGAGATGAGGCTGTAAAATCAAGCTTGCAAGGCTGAGAAGGCTTAGTAAGTCTGCCTTGTTTTCAAGAGTTCCAGTCCCCATAGGAGATGCCAAATCTGCAGTAGAAGCAAAATGTGACATCATGGCCACTCATTCTGTCCTTCTTTCTCCACCTACCCCCACACAGATATTCATAAACTATGTTTAATGGTTTTCAAAGACTCTGTGCATAATCATGTCCCCAGGCCCTCCTGCACAGAATCAATGTCTGCCTCTCCCTGGACCAATCCCACTGGCAATAAACACATGCTATATCTCCCTTAATCCCTTGACCATCTCCAGCCAGTGTCCAAATTTTTCTTCTCCTCTTTAAGGCAAGCATCCTTGGAAGAACTGTCAATAGTCATCCCCTTCACTTCTTTACTTCTCATTGGCTCCTCAGCCAACTCCAGATGGGTTTCTATCCATCCGCCCAGATCCCCTACCCAGAGCTCACAGTGGTCCCGTCAACATCATCAACAACCTCCACTTTGTCTAAGCCATTACCAATGTCCTGTCCTCATCCTTCTTCACCTCCCTGCACCATGGTTGACTGTGCCTTTCTACTTTAAAGGCTTCTACAATACACAATCTCCTGGTCTTCCCTTTACCACGGGCCACTCGCTCTCAGCCAACTTGGGAGTGGGTTTTCTTCCTCGACCCAACCTCTAGCATCCTAGGGCTCAATATTCAGACCTCTCCTCTTCTCAGTCAACACACCCATCTTCCATGCTCTCATCTGGTCCAGCCCTTCCTCTGATGGTGGTTGGCCAAGACTTCCATCTCCAGGACAGTCAATGACAAAGGAAATAGTATCTCCCTGAGGCTGGCTATGAGATAACTTAAATGTACCCCTTCTACCCCAAATCCCATCTCAGAACCTGGTACCACCATCCATCCCCTCACTCTGCAGTCACTCCAAAATCAGATCACACCACCCAACTTACAAGCCTTCCAATAATTATTTAAAGCAGTAGAAAGTAATTCCAACTATTTATTGAGACCTGTATGATCCTCTGTGACCTGGCTCCTGCATGCCTCTGTCCCCACCTGTGTCCCTTCTCCCACTTACTCAGCTCCAGCCACATGGCCTTCTGTTTGTCCTTTGCACACACAAAGCTCATTCCTGCCTCAGGACCTTTGCAGCTGCCATTCTGTCTGTCTGGAGCATTCTTCCCCAGACTCCTGCTTGGCTGCCTCTTCATTAGTACTCAAGTTTTCAGCCCACAAGTCACCTCCACAGAATGCCTGTCCCTGGTCACCCTATCCAAGGAGCTTCTCCCTCACTGTCCTGTTGCTCAGGAGGCTAACATGGCTCTTGGTTACACATAAGCACTACAAGGATAAGACTTTATTGCCCTTGTCTGTTATCACCTCCCAGAACCTAAAACAGGGCCTGGCCCATAGTCAGATGCACACAAAGTACCTTGCTGCTGATGTCTCATTGGGGCACTCCCAGGATCGGAACAGGGGGCAGGTAGGGGAGACAGACAGGCATCTGGGCCACAGCCCCAAGGCTTCCTGAACCCCCAAGGCTGGGTTGGCCTTACTCGGGCTTTCAATCACCTCGGCCTTTGGCCTTCCCCCATCCCCACAGCTGCAACTGGTTCTGTGAGGGTAGGGGTCACTGACCCTGCCCACCACCTTATCCCAGAGCCTTACATAGTGTCTGGCAAATCAAGAGTGTGTGGAAAACCATAATTTACTGAATGAAGGACTAAACAAGGGAATGTGGCCACTCTCATCCACTTACCCAGAAGATGATGTTGTAGCTGAAAAGGAGGTACTTGTACCAGCAGCTGACCTTGGCGTTAGAGTATCTATAATAGTGCATCTTCTGAGAAGCAGAATCTGCGGAGAGATGTGTGACTAGTGAGATGGCAGGCTCAGTGTTAAAACCTTTCCCCCAAACCTGCTCATATGCGGATTCTAGAAAGCTCCTGATCATTTCCCTCATGACCCTTTACTGGTCCAAGCAGAGGCCTGATACCAAGGCCAGGTATAGGTAATGCAAAACTCAGGTTAAATCAGCTCTCCAAAAGACAAACGAAAGGATAAGTGAGATTTTTGAAAGGAAGAAAGATGCTTTTTAAGTGTCTTCTAAGTACCAGAAATTCTGCTTGGAGCCTTCCCAAATATTGATCTCATCACCTCTCGATTGGGAATTGATTTTTTTCCACTTCATGGTTGAGGAAACCATTCAGAAAGGTCACATGACTTGCCCAAGGACGAGACAGCAATGACAGCCCAGGATTGGAACCAAGGACAGGGGACTTCACAGTCTACGTTCTTTCCACCCACCAGAGCCAACAGAAGAAACGGGCTTGACCACAAAGAGCCATGTTTGGGAGATGAACGTGCAGGCAGGTCTGGACATGATCCAACTGTGCCCAGTGAAGAAAAGCCAAGATGAGGGCTCCATGCTCATTCATGCAACATTTTCTGAAAACCTCTGAAGCTCAGCCCTCAGAGGTGAGGAAGGCCACTGCAGCCAGCAGCCATCCCCCTGCTCCCTCCCTCCCCTGTCACTCGCCCCCCACTCCACCTCAACCCAGACTATAGCCATAGCTTTGTCCTCCAGGGCTGTAATGAAGCTTGGACTACACAGCCTATGTGGGAAGACCCTGTGAACTACAGAGTGAAGGGTGGGGCCACTGTTTTTTATCTGTGTCTAACCCTCAAAGCAACCTCAGAGATCCTACTGCAGGAGGGTGCTATTTCCGAGGGACTTTTCTGACGGCCTGGCCTACCTTTGCTGCTTTCCTTTTTGAACCCCAGTGGCAATCCAGGTGGACCCCGAAGTCCTCCACGGTCCCCTGCCCCCAGTGCAGTGGCTGAACAGTGGGGAAGGAGGGAGTGCCTCAAGTGCACAGGTAGGGACAGGAACAGAGGCCCGTAGGGCAGTGGTCCCATGCCAGCCCCCTGCTCACCCCCCACTTCCCAGGTGAGGAGAGTAACACAGCCCAAGGCGAAAGGAGACAAGTCCACCCTAGAGGTGAGGAGGCAACCCACCCACATCCGCCAGTGAGAAACCAGTTTCCACGGAGTGGCTACTTGCAAAACCCCTTCCTGTGAGGCAGCCACGGCAGGCTGGCTGCTGGTCTGCAATGTTCTGAGAAAGAAGTGCCAAGAAGGGACATGAAACCACACTCCTCTGGAAACGGAACCTGTGACCGCTCCACCTCTCCCACGGTGTGGAATTGACGGGCACAGCCTAGACACCACCACTCACCCACCAGACCCTCCTTCTGTCTGACCTCAGAAACCAGCTGGGGAGAATGACAGGCAGACGGCTACCCAGCTGCCCTATCCCCACCTCCCCACTACCACCACCCCACCATCACAAGAGCACATCCATAAAACTTGCCTCCAACAATGAGTGTGAACACAACCACCTGTTGCCCAAGGACTCTACAGGACACAAGGACACACACAAGGCCTGAACACTGTATGGGCCAGAGCGGCTGCAGGGAGAAAAGGAGCTCTCAAGGAAGAGACACAGGCGCCTTCCTTCAGCAACATGACCTCAGCCCATGCAAGTCCCTGTTCTCTCAGGACCTCAGCATCCTCAACTAAAGTGGGGCTTTTAGTGACCTGCTCCAATGTCACTGGCATGAGGGTCCTGGCTGGCAGCATCAGAATCACTTATTTTAAATACAGATCCCAGCCCCCAACACAAGGTTCTGGTAAGAAGGTCTGCGTTGGAGCCCTGAATCTGCATTTCCAACAAGTCCCCCACCCCTGCCCCCACGGTGATACTGACATGCCAGCAGACCCATGCCCAGCAGATCAGGTATCAGCTTAGGCACTGAGGGCTGCAGCAGTCCCCTTGGGGATCTTACAAAGGTAGACGGGCCTGTTGAGCTGTGGTGCAGCACGCGGATTCGCAGAGAGGGGCTCCTTGTAGGCAACTAACTTAACGGTAGCTATAACTAGCATTCACCAGCTTGTTTCAAATTACAGGGTTCCAAAGCACTGGGTTGGTTTGTTAATTTTTTGTGTAAGTAGAGATAGGAGTCTCACTATGTTATGTTGCCCAGGCTAGTCTCAAACTCCTGGCCTCAAGCAATCCTCCCGCCAGGGCCTCCCAAGTTGCTGAGATTACCTGCATGAGCCACCACACCCAGCCAATGGTTTGACTTTTTAAATTGTTCTTTTTTTTCCCTTCAGGGGAGGGTTGGGCTACCCAACCATAAATCCATGTCTGGATTAATGCATATAGGATGAAAAAAAATTTTAAACCTAAAACTCAAGTACATTTATCACAGAGAACTGTCAATTCAGCTGGAAATGCCTTATGAGGCAGAAAAATGTTCTAAGCAGTAGAAACTCTATTCTTTTTTTATGGACAAGACAATCCCGCCTCCTCTCTTCCTCGTGGTTCCCAGAGCAGCCTGGAAAGTAGAAGTCTGTGCCCTCCAGGGAGCTGGGCCTCAGGAACTAAGGAGGGCTGGTGCGAGCCATGGAATCCAATGCCTTGGGATCCTATAGAGTGCTCCTTTGACCTCATTTAACCCAACCCTGTAAATAACTCTCCGGAAGCAGTAAGAAAAGCCAAACTTCCCCCTTCCTCCTTGATGAAAGCTCCACAAAGAAACCAGCTCATTAGCAAACGTGTCTGTGTGCTTTCCACAGTGTTGGTGGCTCACCTCTGCTCCCCTGCCCGGGGCCTTTGCAAAATGACTGTCCTGTGGCAACACAGGGAATCTCAACCTGACAGTCCCTGGTCTCCTGCAGCTCACACCCATAAAGTGTACAGAACATGGAAAGGCTACAGGGAACACTTCATGGGGATGCAGTTGGCAGGGAAGCCAGCGCTCTGGAGCAAGGATTCTCCACAGGGCGCCTGGCTTCCCTCACCATCTGCTACTTCACCTTCCACCCAACACGCATGACCAACCAGGAAACAATTCTGCCTTCAGATGCTGGGGTCCACACCTACACCCGTCAGGGACTCTCACAGCCACGTCCTCAACTCCAAGCCCTCACTTCCCCCCGGTAACATCAACACTCGAAACTACACTAGGGGCCACACTGCAGAATAACTAGAAGAAACCCTCTCTCATCCAAGAAGAGGTGTACCACACCCAGACAACGTATCCTGATGCACGTGCCACTTACAACCCAGAGCACATGCACCGCCAGTATTATGCCATTTTTGGCCATTTTTGTACAACCCAGGATAACCCCATGAGGTCTAGGGGTGGGGCTGTCCCAGTGACACTTTTTCCCCCATCCTCAACCCACAGAAGAGGAAACTATTGCAATAAACTGTTGAAAAGAAACATTTCAGTTTTCCTTCTCCACTCCCCCCTTCCCCACACCTGCCACCCACCTAACCTCGGGACAGGGAGGGAAGGCACCTCTCAATCTGTCCCTCTCTGCTGTGTTGGCCAGCGGGTTGGAAAGCAGGTCCTGACCCTCTGTGGGGCTGGCAGATCCTGGTCTCCACATAGTTTAAGCTGAAGAAGGTAAATGGGAGACTCATTTGGACTCCAGCCTAAGCCACATCCTCCTACACAGTGTAAGGTGGCCTTCTGACTGTGGAGGGGTAATGATGGAGCTGCACAACAGGTATGGCTCGGAGGCTTCAGAACCCCAAGGGAGGAAAAAAGGACTGAGCGCTCCTGAGCCACCAACGGAGCTACTAGGGCATTTACACAAAAATACAGGAAGGCTGATAAAGGCAGTAGTGCTGAAACTAGAACCCAGATCTGACCCAAAATGATTCCCAAAATAACCATGGTCCCTAGCATCTCACCTCATTTGATAAACCACATCATACTGAAGGAAGGCAGAAGTTAGCCCTCTATGAGCAGATGCATCCACAAAGAACACCAACACCCTTTATCTTACACACACGCACGCACGCATGACTAAGAACCTTCCTAAAAGTAGAGATGGGTAAACTTTTCACAAATGTTAGGTACCATTCCAGCAGAGAAGAATCTCCAAAAGCTATTTTGTGTGCAGAGAAAAAAAATTAAGATCTCAAACTGTCTCAACTCTAAGAATGTGATAGAAAATAAAGCATCAGTGTGGCAGGAAGGAGCCAAATGTTTATCAAAATACCAACTTCTCAAAACGGGGCAAAGGGAGAATTGTTTAACAGTAGTGAGATAACTGGTTAGCAACTTGAGGGGAGTTAAATAATAAGCAAATAACAACTTACAGATTTAAAGGGCATACGCACATACACGCACACACCACACCCAGAGAACAGGGTTTTCAAGTCCATTTTACCCTCCTTCAACTTTTGAGGCAACAGGAAAAAACAATTCAAAGCACAAGACTACCAAGCCTGAACAGATAACAAATCTAAAAAATCCCCATGAATAAAAGTAACATTAAAATAAAAAAGGAAACACAAATGTTATCTGCAGCTGAAAAAATTATGACACAGTAAATATCTGCAACCTATAGAGACCCATACTTCAAAAAGACCCCGTTGTACACAAATGAACAAAGGATATGAACATTATACACAAAGGAAAGAATAACAAAGGGAAGAATAACATAACAAATGGAAAAATAAGCCTGCGCAACAAGGCCAAACACCATCTCTACAAAAAGTACAAAAATTAGCTGGGTGTGGTGTCTGAAGTCCCAGCTACTTGGGAGGCTGAGGAGGGATGATCGCTTGAGCCTGGGAGGTCAAGGCTGTGATGAACAGTGATCACACCACTGCACTCCAGTCTGGGTGACAGAGCAAGACCCGGTCTTTAAAAAATAAAAAAATAAAAAAAAAAGGAAAAATTTTCAATGTCACTAGAAATAAAACTTAAAGACAATCCAGATATACTATTTTACACTTTTTTTTTAAAACAAGTCCCACTCTGTTGCCCAAGCTGGAGTGCAATGGCGCACTCAGCTCACTGCAACCTCCGCCTCCCTGGTTCAAGTGATTCTCTAGCCTCAGCCTCTGGAGTAGCTGGGACCACAGGTGCATGCCACCAGGCCTGGCTAATTTTTGTATTTTTTGTACAAACGGGGTTTCATCATGTTGCCCAGGCTGGTCTTGAACTCCTGAGCTCAAAGCAATCCGCCTACCTTGGCTTTCCAAAGTGCTGAGATTACAGGCGTGAGTCACCGTGCCTGGCCTATTTTACACTTTTTTTTTTTTTTTTTTTTTTTGAGACAGAGTTTCGCTCTTGTTGCCCAGGCTGGAGTGCAATGGTGCGATCTTGGCTCACTGCAACCTCCGCCTTCCGGGTTCAAGTGATTATCCTGCCTCAGCCTACTGAGTAGCTGAGATTACAGGCGACCGACACCATGTCCAACTAATTTTTGTATTTTTGGTAGAGACAGGAATTTCACCATGTTGGCCAGGCTGATCTCGAACTACTGACCTTGGGTGATCCGCCCATCTCAGCCTCCCAAAGTGCTGGGATTATAGGCATAAGCCACCACACCCGGCCTACTTGACACTTTTTAATTTAACAAAATTGCCACCACTATTGTGGCAAACACATTTATTCCTTGTTGGCAGCAGATGAAACGGTTACTACCATTTGGTAGCAATATGGTTACATTTACCACCCAAAAAAAGGTCACACCCTTAATCAATAAACTAATGACTAAGAATTTGCCTCCAGAAAAAGAATACACATTAAGTGAAACATGAACCTCATGGTTTGCAATTATGAGACAATTTGTAAGCATGTGTTTAAAGGCCAAAGTGGAATGTTAAGAGCATGAAAATGGCTGCATGGGGTGGTGGTGGACTTACAAGTGATTTTCCAAGAAGGTTTCCAGCATCACACTTACCATTACCACCTTTGTATTATAAATGAAAATGGGGCCACTGCTGGTTGGAGGTGCCCCTGCTGGGGAGGAGAATGCTTGCTACAATATGATAAGGCTGGCAGTCATCATAAACAGGGCTCCTTGGCTTCAGTGTTGTACTCACCTTTAATATTCCTCCCTCCTGCCCTTTTTTAAATTAAAAAAGCACATTCTCAACCGTAAAATATCTCAACAATTCATAAGTGTGAAAAGTGAACTGGCTGGCTGGGCAAAGTGGCTCACGCCTATAATCCCAGCACTTTGGGAGGCCGAGACAGGTGGATCACCTGAGGTCAGGAGTTTGAGACCAGCCTGACCAACATGGTGAAACCCCATCTCTACTAAAAATACAAAATTAGCCAGGCGTGGTGGCTCACGCCTGTAATACCAGCTACTCGGGAAGCTGAGGCAGGAGAATCGCTTGAACCAGAGAGGCGGGGGTTGCAGTGAGCCGAGATCGTGCCATTGCACTCCAGCCTGGGCAACAAGAGCGAAACTCCGTCTCAAAAAAAAAAAAAAAAAGGAAAAGAAAAGTAAACTGACAATGAGAAACCACTAAACAAGGGTTTTCAAATCTTATCAGAACCCATAGTAAGAAATACATTTAACAAAAGTCAATCCAGTGCACATGCACACTCACATGCACAACTAAAATGAGTTTTGTGGAGGCCGGGCACAATGGTTCATGCCTATAATCACAGCACTCTGGGAGGCTGAGGCAGGTGGATCACTTGAGGTCAGGAGTTTGAGACCAGCCTGGTCAACATGGCGAAACCCCGTCTCTACTAAAAATACAAAAAATTAGCCAGGCGTGGTGGCAGGCGCCTGTAATCCCAGCTACTCGGGAGGTTGAGGCAGGAGAATTGCTTGAACCTGGGAAGCGGAGGTTGCAGTGAGCTGAGATTGCGCCAGTGCACTCCAGCCTGAGCCACAGAGCGAGACTCCATCTCAAAAAAATAAAAATCAGTTTTGTGAAATATGTCCCCTTATCACATGCCGTGCATTGTAGATTTGCTTTTTTCTTTTCATTTTTCAAAATCATAACTGCACATAATCTAAGAATCAACTACTGTAAAAACCGTGTTGAGAAAACAGCAGATTCCAGCCCTTAAGTCAGGTTTTCCCTTTCTAGGTGACACTTCCAACTTCTAGCTGACTCTTGATGTTTACACCCAAATATCTCTTAGAACCGTCTGCATATAGGCTGAGCGCAGTGGCTCACGCCTGTAATCCCAGCACTTTGCAAGGCTGAGGTGGGAGGATCACGAGGTCAGGAGATCGAGACCATCCTGGCTAACATGGTAAAACCCCATCTCTACTAAAAATACAAACAATTAGCCGGGCATGGTGGCAGGTGCCTGTAGTCCCAGCTACTCGGGAGGCTGAGGCAGGAGAACGGCATGAACCCAGGAGACAGAGCTTGCAGTGAGCGACAGAGCGAGACTCCGTCTCAAAAAAAAAAAAATTAGCCAGGCGCGGTGGCCCATGCCTGTAATCCCAGTTAATTGGGAGGCAGAGGCAGGAGAATCGCTTGAACCCAGGGGGCGGAGGTTGCGGTGAGCCGAGATCGCGCCATTTTGTATTACAATTCCCCAGCTTTTCAGTTTTACGCATTATGCATCTGCTTTCTACCTTGGAAAAGGAGGACTTAACCCTTTACTCCCCATAAATCCCTCTCCCTGCAAGCCACCCCTCATGCTTGTCCTTTCCAATCTCTCCACTAATTAAACTGCAGTGCTGGCTGGAGTAATTTTCATAGTTGACCTTATTATGACCATGTGAGCTATCAGAGTGAGCAACATAACACATGATTTCTTTTCCCATACAACTTCTTGTTTTGTTTGCTTAATTTTCTATGAATTTATCAATATTTAACCGAAAATTTGATGTCAGTTGTCTAAATCTACCCGAGTTTTTTCACATCTGATGTTTTATTTCTATTTCTTCTTCAAAAAGAAATCCTCCTGGGGCCTTCGGAGATCCTTCCATCCGGACCAGTGCACAGAATTCCCTTTACATCTTTTGGGATACACCCTAAAGAAGATCCAGTCTTTGTTCACCTTCATGAGTTTCTTCAATGTGAAAGGCAAGTTTTTCACATCCAGTATGTCTGAAACATTTTTTTTCTACCTTCACTCTTTTTTTTTGAAACAGAGTCTCACTCCTTCACCCTGGCTGGAGAGCCCTGGCGCAACCTCAGCTCACTGCAAACTCTGCCTTCCGGGTTCCAGAGATTCTCCTGCCTCAGCCTCTGGAGTAGCTAGGATACAGGCATGCACCACCACGCCCAGCTAACTTTTATTTTCTTTTATTTTATTATTATTATACTTTAAGTTTTAGGGTACATGTGCACAATGTGCAGGTTAGTTACATATTTACACATGTGCCATGCTGGTGTGCTGCACCCATTAACTCGTCATTTAGCATTAGGTATATCTCCTAAAGCTATCCCTCCCTCCTCCCCCCACCCCACAACAGTCCCCAGAGTGTGATGTTCCCCTTCCTGTGTCCCTGTGTTCTCCTTGTTCAAATATGAGTGAGAATATACGGTGTTTGGTTTTTTGTTCTTGCGATAGTTTACTGAGAATGATGATTTCCAATTTCATCCATGTCCCTACAAAGGACATGAACTCATCATTTTTTATGGCTGCATAGTATTCCATGGTGTATATGTGCCACATTTTCTTAATCCAGTCTATCATTGTTGGACATTTGGGTTGGTTCCAAGTCTTTGCTATTGTGAATAGTGCCGCAATAAACATACGTGTGCATGTGTCTTTATAGCAGCATGATTTATAGTCCTTTGGGTATATACCCAGTAATGGGATGGCTGGGTCAAATGGTATTTCTAGTTCTAGATCCCTGAGGAATCGCCACACTGACTGGGATGCCCTCTCTCACCACTCCTATTCAACATAGTGTTGGAAGATCTGGCCAGGGCAATTAGGCAGGAGAAGGAAATAAAGGGTATTCAATTAGGAAAAGAGGAAGTCAAATTGTCCCTGTTTGCAGATGACATGACTGTATATCTAGAAAACCCCATTGTCTCAGCCCAAAATCTCCTTAAGCTGATAAGCAACTTCAGCAAAGTCTCAGGATACAAAATCAATGTACAAAAATCACAAGCATTCTTATACACCAATGACAGACAAACAGAGAGCCAAATCATGAGTGAACTCCCATTCACAATTGCTTCAAAGAGAATAAAATACCTAGGAATCCAACTTACAAGGGATGTGAAGGACCTCTTCAAGGAGAACTACAAACCACTGCTCAATGAAATAAAAGAGGATACAAACAAATGGAATAACATTCCATGCTCATGGGTAGGAAGAATCAATACCATGAAAATGGCCATACTTCCCAAGGTAATTTATAGATTCAATGCCATCCCCATCAAGCTACCAATGACTTTCTTCACAGAATTGGAAAAAAACACTTTAAAGTTCATATGGAACCAAAAAAAGAGCCCGCATCGTCAAGTCAATCCTAAGCCAAAAGAACAAAGCTGGAGGCATCACGCTACCTGACTTCAAACTATACTACAAGGCTACAGTAACCAAAACAGCATGGTACTGGTACCAAAACAGAGATATAGACCAATGGAACAGAACAGAGGCCTCAGAAATAACGCCACATATCTACAACTATCTGATCTTTGACAAACCTGACAAAAACAAGCAATGGGGAAAGGATTCCCTATTTAATAAATGGTGCTGGGAAAACTGGCTAGCCATATGTAGAAAGCTGAAACTGGATCCCTTCCTTGCACCTTATACAAAAATTAATTCAAGATGGATTAAAGACTTAAACGTTAGACCTAAAACCATAAAAACCCTAGAAGAAAACCTAGGCATTACCATTCAGGACATAGGCATGGGCAAGGACTTCATGTCTAAAACACAAAAAGCAATGGCAACAAAAGCCAAAATTGACAAATGGGATCTAATTAAACTAAAGAGCTTCTGCACAGCAAAAGAAACTACCATCAGAGTGAACAGGCAACCTACAAAATGGCAGAAAATTTTCACAACCTACTCATCTGACAAAGGGCTAATATCCAGAATCTGCAATGAACTCAAACAAATTTACAAGAAAAAAACAAACAACCCCATCAAAAAGTGGGCGAAGGACATGAACAGATACTTCTCAAAAGAAGACATTTATGCAGCCAAAAAACACATGGAAAAATGCTCACCATCACTGGCCATCAGAGAAATGCAAATCAAAACCACAATGAGATACCATCTCACACCAGTTAGAATGGCAATCATTAAAAAGTCAGGAAACAACTGGTGCTGGAGAAATAGGAACACTTTTACACTGTTGGTGGGACTGTAAACTAGTTCAACCATTGTGGAATTTTTATATTCTTAATGGAGACAGGGTTTTGCCATGTTGGCCAGGCTGGTCTCGAACTCCTGGTCTCAAGTGATCCGCCTGCCTCGGCCTCCCAAAGTGCTGGGATTACAGGATACCTTCGCTCTTGAATGAGTTTGGCTGTGTGCAGAGTTCTAAGCTGGGGATCCATTTCATTGAGCATGATGAAGGCATCACTCCCCCACCTCCTATATTCAGATGTATTGAGAAGCCCGAAACCACTCAGATTTCTGATCTCTGTATTTGACCTGTTTCTTTCTCTGTGTAACTTGTAGCATCATCCCCTTCTTCCAAGCATATTGACATCTGAGGGTACTAGTCTGAGTCTGCCTTCAACTACTTGGCTCAATATTCCACAGGCCCCTCCATAGAGAAGCTAATAACCTATTTCAGGCAATATTTTCCTCAATGATTTTGACACTTGCATTCTTCTCTGTTTTCCCTTTCGGTTAGCTCCTATCAATTGATGTGGGAAGCCTGGCTGATGCTTTAATTTTCTTACCTTTTCTGCCTTATTTATTATTCATCTCCTCATCTGTTTGCTCTGTTTTCTGAAAGACTCCCTGAACTTTATTTTCTAATACTACTACTGATATCTTTGCTCTGCTCTTATTTTTTAAAAATTTTCTGATAACTTTGTTTTCTAACTGTTCCTTTTTATTGTATCCTGTTCTTATTTCATGGATATAAGAATTTTTTTCAAAATGTTCTTTTCTCTAAATAGACTTCCTTTCAAATTGCTTTTTTTCATTTGTTTTGCTTTCCTTCCTATTAGGCACTTTCTTTAGCCATCTGGTAATCCCTGGCAGTCCGCATGACTAAGAGTGAATGACTCAGGAACTAGCTGGAAGCTCTGAGTCCTTGGGCAGCTAAGTTTCTGTCTACGATGATCTGGTTGGGCCATTTGCTGGGAAATCCCTGTTGTCAGCATCATCTGTATTTTTTTCCCATCTTAGGCTGGTTAGACTCCACAGTGAGGCCGCTTTTCATCTATAAGGGACTGGCTGTCAATGTTCTAGAAGCTAAAAGGGGTTAGAAGACTAGAGAATGGAGGTGGTCTCTATATTAACTCCCAAGAATACCTGGAGGCTCCTGGGCCCTTGGTTTTTCCTTCTGCAGAAATGTGCAACATGCAGCTAAAGTTGGAGGCCATCACTCAGCATCACAGTGGAAGGAAAGGAAGGGATGGAAGGATGTAACTGCATTAGCTGCTTTCAAACTATTCTTGTACTCAGCAACCTCTGATGTCCACGTTCCCCTCCCCCCACAAAAAAATCTCATGCCATCCACTCCTACATTTTAAACTGAATCATTCATGTACTCTTTGCTTGCAAAATTTTTCTTGCTGTTGTTTTCTTTCTCATTCTCCTTGTCCTCATGCACTGATTTCTTTTTTACAACTCCCTTTATCTTATGTGGGGTTTTAGGAGAAAGCAAAATTACATTTGTCTACTCAAACCACTATTTTTTACCCAGAAGACCTCTAGGAACATTTCAAAGTATTTTTAATTGCCACTTTTTTATTTAGCAAAGTGAAAAAATCAGGAAGTATAGTCCATTATTACATAAAAGAAAGGGCAAAAGAGACTTGGCACATGTAATTAAGGTTACTAATCAACTGATCTTAACATAGGGGGATCATCTGAGCTATCCAATGTAATTACATGAGCCCTTAAAAGCAGAGCTTCCTCCTGGTTGAGGGCAGAAGAGGAAGGCAGAGAAGCAGCAGCAGGATTTGATGCACTGTTGCTGGATCTGAGTACAGGGGCCACATGCGAGGACCAGTGAGGGACTCTAAGGGCTAAGAGTAGCCCTGGCTGACAGTTAGCAAGGACTCAGTCCCACATGTAGCAAGAAACTGCACTCTGCTGAAAACCTGAATGAGCCTAGAAGTGGATTCTTCCCAGAGCCTCCAGAGAGAAGCACAGCCCTGCCAACAATTTGATTTGGGCTTTGTGAGACCCTAAGGAGGGAATAAGTTGAGCTATGCTGGGCCTGGACCTCTGACCTACAGAAATTGTGAGATTTAATACAGTCAGCCTTCTGCAACCACAGTTCTGTATCCATGGATTCAGCCAACTGGGAATGAAAAATATTTGAAAAATATTAAAAAAACAAAACAAAACAAAAAATGATACAAGTAAAAAATACAGTAAAACTGCCTGTAATCCCAGCACTTTGGGAGGCCGAGGCAAGCGGATCACAAGGTCAGGATATCGAGACCATCCTGGCTAACATGGTAAAACCCCGTCTCTACTAAAAATACAAAAAATTAGCCGGGTGTGGTAGCGGGTGCCTGTATTCCCAGCTACTCGGGAGGCTGAGACAGGAGAATGGTGTGAACTCAGGAGGCGGAGCTTGCAGTGAGCAGAGATCTCGCCACTGCATTCCAGCCTGGGCGACAGAGCAAGACTCCGTCTCAAAAAAAAAAAAAAAAAAACAGTAAAACAACTATTTTCACAGCATTTACTTTTGTTTTTGAGACAGGGTCTTGCTCTGTCGCCTAGGCTCAAGTGCAATGGCGCAAACTGGGCTCACTGCAGCCTTGACCTCCCAGGCTCAAGCAATCCTGCCTCAGCCTCTCAAGTAGCTGGGACTACAGGAGTGTGTTACCAAGCCCAACTGATTTTTAAATTTTTTTTAAGAGACAGGGTCTCACTATGTTGCCCAGGCTGGACTCGAACTCCTGGGCTCAAGCAATTCACCTGCCTCAGCCTCCCAACATGCTTGTATTATAAGCGTGAGCCCCCGCACCCAGCCAGCCTTTACATTGTATTAGATATTTTTATGTAATCTGGAGATGGTTTAAAGTTTAGGGAAGAATGTGTGAAGGTTATATGCAAATACTACACCATTTTATATTAGGGACTTGAGCATCTGTGGATTTTGACATCATGGAGGGGGTATGTCCTGGAACCAAACCCCCTTGGACAGTGGAGGGATGACTGTATAAAAAGGATGGGGAGGCCGGGCACCACGGCTCATGCCTGTAATCCCAGCACTCTGGGAGGCCGAGGCAGGTGGATCACAAAGTCAGGAGTCCAAGACTGGCCTGGCCAAGATGGTGAAACCCTGCCTCTATTAAAAATACAAAAATTAGCTGGGTGTGGTGGCAGGCGCCTATAATCCTAGCTACTTGGGAGGCTGAGGCAGAGAACTGCTTGAACCCAGGAGGCGGAAGTTACAGTGAGCCAAGATCACGCCACTGCACTCCAGCCTGGGCAACAGAGCGAGACTCTGTCTCAACAACAAAAAAAAGGATGGGGAAAGGGGGCTGAAAAAGAACATCAACTCAGAACAGAGTGGACCTTTAACTTAAAACTTTTTTTCTCTTTTTAGAGACAGGATCTTAAACTCCCAGCTTCACATGGTCCTCCTACCTCAGCCTCCCAAGTAGCTGGGACCACAGGTGTGTACCACCACACCAAGTTAATTTTTTAATTTTTTGTAGAAATAGGGTTTCACTATGTTGCCCAGGCTAATCTCAAACCCCTGGCTCAAGAGATCCTCCCTCTGCAGTCTCCCAAAGTGCTGGGATTATAGGCATAAGCCATCACGCTCAGCCCAAAACTTTTAGATTTACAGAAAAGCTCATTATCTGTCCTATTGCCAGATTAGCTCTATCAAACATCACTGCAACACTGACACTCCCTTAAGAACCAGCTGTTTGTGAGCCTTGGATCCAGATTAAACTCCAGCCAGTGCTTGGCAGCCCCACACCCAAAGAAGTCAGGCCCTTGGCTCCTCCCACAGGGACCTTCAGAGGGGGAGGATGGCCGCCTGCACCCCTCCAATGGGGTGTCCTCTACCTCCAGTTCTTTAGCATCCCCTGATTCTGCCTGGCCCTGTTTGGACGATGCCCATTTCAGGAGCTTGCTGGAAATGTGGAATCTCAATTCCCTTCAATCTGCATTTCACTAAGATCCTGAATAAGATGAAAATTTGGGAAGCTCTGAGACAAGAGTCTCATTTTTTATATACTAATAAGGGGTCATGAGGGAGGAAGAGGGGAGAGAAACCCCAAGGGAAGGAAGCCGGATGACATGACAGTGGAGAAAAGTGAACTGAGTGTTGGGAAGGCCAGGCCCAAACCATGTGGCCTGACCCTGCACAAAGGCACTGCGAGCTCCCCAGGCTTCCTGAGAGTGATGTCCCTGGAGTGTTTGCCCCTCCTATGGGATAATCACATGCCTCACAACCCTCCAACACTACTCTGCTGATGGTTCCAGAGATGTGCATCTTTCCACACAAGCACCAGGCACAAATACCAGACAAAGCATGGACCAAGGGGCCCCACCCAGAATCCCTCAGCCTTCACCCACCCAGACACTCAGGAGCTTTCCTAAACTCCTCTCGCTCCAATACCTCCCCTCCCCTCACTCCCCTCCCCTCCCCTCCTGAGGGCACAGGTCAGTTCCTCATGACCTCTCAGGGAAGGTCTGAAGGTCTCTTACCCGGCTCTCTACCTTCAACCCCACCCCTCCTCTGGCCCCTCTTTTTCCTAAGGACCCAAGTGACAATGACAACACCCACCACCCATATCCTGAGCTACATACACCCCATGCCCCCAAATTATCCTTGCTATCTCTCCTTCCCTCTCATTCTCCGAAGCCAATCCTTCAACACCACCTGGCCTTTGAGGCTCCCAGAACTGGCCTCTGACCTGATCACAGGCCCATCCCTAGGAAGGGCAGCCACATCCCCCAAGGAAGGCGGAGTTTCTGCTGCACCTCTAGTAGCACCTGGGGCCTAGACATTCCTACCATCTGAGCAGGGGGTCTCTAGAGCCCACTAGGTGCTGGGGAACATTCACAGGCCAAAGGAACAGGCAGGCCCAGGGAGAGAAGCCTAGGAGGGGGCAGGCGAATATGAAAGGGAATGGGCCCCAGTAGGAGAGAGAATCACTAAGGCAGGCCAGGGCAGGCTGCTCAGCTGCCCACAGCAATCTCACCCTCTGAGGATGGAAGGAGGGGCTCGGCTCTGACTCACCCCTTAGAGCCAGAACTGTCCATGTACATCCCTGACCCATTCCCTCATTAACCCAAACGCCACATCCAGGGGCCACCAGAAACACTGCAAAATCAGACACCGTGGCATGTGAACCTGTGGTTTCCAACAAAAAAGAAAAAAAAAACTTTAATTAAAAAAAAAAAAAACCCACCATGGTGGCAGCAATCGCTCACTGGAGTGAAGAAGTTTGACTCTTTACTGTGGGAAGTCACTACACAGCTGCACAATGTTGGGGGGGCTGGATCCCCTCCTTTATCACAGGGTGACAAACACTGCCCTGGCACAGTGTGGGGAAGGTGGGCTCCCAGCTTCCAAGGCCATCAAGCCCCTGACCGCCAGCCCTGGATGGCCTCCACGTGCAGGTGCAGGAGAGGCTGGGCCCCAGCTCTGAGCTCCACCAGGCTCTCCAACGGGTCTGAGGGTCTCAGTGCCTGGCATCCTGTAAAAACCCTGATCTTAGTGACTGAAGCACTGTCAATTTCCACCACCAAAAACTCACAACCCAAAACCCGCCAAGTTCCAGGACACCGAGGGGCTTCCTCATTAACCTGGTGAGAGGAGGCCTCTGTCTACCTCAGTGCTGTCATCAGGAAAGCAGCAGAGTGGGTGGATTTGAGTCAGGGGAGTCCTCAGTGGGAGAAGCACTGGGCCTGGAATGGAGGTCACCTAGTCCAGTGACTTCCAAGCTTACTATTTTTATTATTTTTTAAGCTACAGGAGGCTTTGTTCAAAGAAACTCTGACCCAGAAACCCAACATGGAAGCAGGCAGAGCAGGACACTTTTATCTTCAGGTGGCTGGGGGAAAGGAAGGCTTCACAAGGTGCACACTAAAAACCATGGGACTACTGCGACTGATGCCATGCTCCACAGGACAGCAGAATGGCTCAGGAGCTGCCTCCAGAATCATATGGCAACTAGTTCAACAGAACTGTGATAGGCTTGGAAATGCATGTTTTGAAGAGCTGTCATTAACAGCAGCTTGAAAAAGCCCCCACTGGCCAATCTGGAACAATCTGAGCGGCAAAATAAACAATAATAACAACGGATTTTAACTCATTGAATAAAATAAGAATTCATGAGCCCATTCTAATACACACACAGAGATAAATAAACAGGAAAGAAGGAAAAGTTATGTGTAGCACAATGATACATAGCTACAGCAGTTCTGTATAGTTAAATGATAAATGTAGAAGGAATTATGGAATTAAATCATTGCATTCAACACCCAAGACAGAAACAACCGACTGTGCCAAGAATCTGCAATGGGTCCTAAAACCAGTCATGAGTTTGACGTGAAATAGCATACTGTATTTGCATAGTCTCAAAGTATCTCCCCACAGGATACTTACAAAGAACAAAATAGTAACTTAGAGGGGAGAAACCCAGCAGACATCACCATAAGCAAGCGATCATTGTCAATATCACCGGTAATGACTCAGACCCACATCATGTGCCTCCCAAGGGGATGCACCTAGAACTCACCATTTCCGCAGTATTCCTTACAAAACTGCAAAACTTGCAGCTAACCATGAGGAAACAACAAACAAACTTAAATTAAGGGAGATACTACAAAATAACTGGCTTCAAGTAACTGAAACATAGAGTTTGTGGTCCTTCTTGGAGGGAAAAAAAAAAAAAAAAGCAAACAAAACATTCAGGCCTTGGGCCCCATTGGAGATTTTCACTTATGTTTTTGAGACAGGGCCTCACTCTGTGACCCAGGCTGGAGTGCAGTGGCACCGTTCACAGCTCACTGCAGCCTTGACCTCCTGGGCTCAAGTGATCCTCCTACCTCAGTGCACACCTGCAGTCCCAGCTACATAGGGAGATGGGGTCTCCCTATGTTGCCCAGGCTGGTCTCAAACTCCTGCTTAAGCCATCCTACTGCCTCAGGCTCCCAAAGTGCTAGGATCACAGGCATGAGCCATCACGCCCAGCACCCATGAGAGATTTTCAGAATGATTCATCAGGCAGCTCATTCAACTGCACCAGCAGCCTCAGGGCAACACCTGCCCACCTAGGTGAGGCAGGGCCTGGTCACCCACACCTGCCACTCACCCCACACCTGCCACCCACCCCACCCCCACTTCTCAAATGGCTAGGCAAAAGGAGGCCTGGCACTTTGGCTTCCAAGTTGATGTCCCAACCTACTTCCCTCTGCCATTGAAGGTGAAGCTGCCCACTCAAGGGAGGATGCTAGGCCAAAGCAGGCATAGTGCACGTGTCCTATACCCATACCCTGATCATCATGACAGGCCTGTTTCTGAAAATCTAAGTCTACATGAAATGTCTATACACAGAATCCTTTTACGTGCCCCTGGTAAGAGCACATCAGAGCCTCTTCCTCAGCTAGTTGCAAACAAACGTGGAGAGTCTGGGCCCAGTCTACACTAGTATTCCCAATGTGAACAAGAACCCACGGGGTCCAAGGTGCTGTGCCTCCAGACCTCAGGAGGACTGGGCTGGGCCCTGTGGCATCCCTAGATCAGCAAGGTTGAAGCAAACCACCCAGCAATCCATCAGTGCACAGGCTCGCCTGCCAAGCCCATGGGGTGAAAAGGCTTTTGCTGTGGGAGACAAACACCTAAAGACTTGTTTCTACATGTTCAGGGCACTGCTGCATGTAAGACACCGAAAATGAGGCCGTGGAGACAAACACCAACTCAGAGTGGGACCTGTGCCTGACTCAGGGGACTCAGAACATGACTCCCTTCACTAAGTGCAGTCAAGTAGGTGCTGGAGGGCAGAGAGAAGGAGGTGGTGGTGGTGGCAAGCTGGTCAGGAAATGCTCCCTAAAGCAGCTAGTTTAAATGTGTACTAGATGAGGGCAGCACATCTAGAAGCTCCCCAGTTTGGGATCGAGAGCTGTGCCTAAAGATAGGGAGGGACACACTGCAACCCGACCTGGCAGCAGGCAACTGTTTCACCCCGAGACTGACCCTCCAATGAAGATTATTAACAGAGCCTTCAGTGCATCCCCAGCTCCAGGCTGGGCCCTGCAGATGATACCAAGACAAAACCAGCACGGTCATCCTTGCAGGGCTGACACCATTGGGGTGGGAGCCACTCCTGAACACCACAGATGTTCCAAGTGATGAGTGGCCCATTCTTGGGTAGAAATAAACTTTGCTCCAATAACTGGGTCTTTAAAAGCTGGCTGTTACAGGAGCTGCTCCAGTAGGCTGCAGGGATTTGACCTACATGCCTAATGTAGATTTGAAGTGTTCTCTTTGTACAGGTCACAAAGAAACTACATAAGAGAGTTTAGAATTATATTTACTCCTCATTCTCTATGTTTCCATGCCTGAAAGGCATAAAGATTATGGCTGTAAGATGCTTTAAAATCTTTTTATACAAAATTGCACAGTCAGCTAGAATATACTGTCAGTCTTCCATATATCCACAGGTTCCACATTCTCAGATTCAAGTAACCAGGATCAAAAATATTCAGGAAAGGCTGGGCGCAGCAGTTCACACCTGTAATCCCAACACTTTGGGAGGCAGGTGGATCACCTGAGGTCAGAAGTTCAAGACCAGCCTGACCAATATGGTGAAACCCAGTCTCTAACAAAAATAGAAAAATTAGCAGGCCTGGTGGCGCACACCTGTAGTCTCAGCTACTCAGGAGGCTGAGACAGGAGAATTGCTTGAATCTGGGAGGCGGAGGTTTCAGTGAGCTGAGAACGCACCATTGCTCTCCAGCCTGGGCAACAGAGCAAGACTCTGTCTCAAAAAGAAAAAAAAAATTACAAATGCTTTAAATTATATAATACTTACATAGCATTTACATTGTATTAGTTATTATAAGTAATCTAGAGATGATTTAAAGTATATGGGAGGAAGTACATAGGTTATATGCAAACACTACTAAGTGCTGGGGCTAAAACCAATCTCCCTTGGAGACAGGACACCAAGGGACAACTGTACTGTGTTTTAAGACAAAAAAAACCCACCTCAAAGGACGGCAATCTGGAAAACTTCTGAGTCTAGGGTGGGACACTTTCCAGCCCACCCCAGGGCCTGGCTCCCCCAGCCTGGGGGAAAAAGATTTACAGAGCTAAAACGAAACAAACAAAAATCCTTTCCAAAGAAGCCATGAAAAGTGAAGCCCAGTGGGGAAAAATAAAACTAAGTGTGCCTTGTGAATGTCAAAAGAGAGGAGGAAGAGGCGGCAGAATTTTTTAAACTGCAAATCAATGGTGAGAAACTGCTGGAAAAGTTTGAGAGGAAATCAAGAGTCAGGAGAAAGCAGATCATCCCCTAAAACAGAGCCAGAAATGCAGGGGAGCCCTTGGGTAGCTGAGCAGGAGAGTCAGGGTCTCATTCCCAGGGAAGGAAGCTCTTCCCCACAAAGCCCCAACCTTCGCCAGAATGCAGGCGATGTGCAGGCGTAAAGTGAAATCAGGAGAGCACCTCAAACTGTTTTCTGCTGCAAAACTACTACAAAATACAAATTTACAGTCCCTCTTCTGGACTATTTATTTATCTTCAACATACACCAAAACATCTTTATAGAAAATGCTTTGTGTTTCTTCCAAAAGCAAACAATATTTACAACCTGATTCTGAACCTGTTCTCCAGCTGGAACAGGGCGGGGCAAGTGGCACCAGATGGCCAGGGAGGCTTAGGGCTGCCCTTTCACCCAGAAGGGCTCCAGTTACCGCCCCCCATCCCCACCCCCACCCCCATGCCCCAAAGATAACCTCGCCAGCAAGGCTCTGGGCTAAGGGGGCTTTCTCGAACTAGCTCCATTTCCAAGACATCCCCGGCACCGAGGAATAACTGCTGTGCACTGCACACCCAGAGGGGAAGGACTGAGAGCTGGGGCTGCCGAACCTGTTTAAAGTCGACAACTTTCAGGAAAGCAAGTGGGTAAAGACTGCAAAACCATGAAACAGGCTAACAAAGCGAAGGGGCAAGCATGACAGTGTGGCTGGCTGAGGCTGTGCTTCTCAAACATGAAAGTGCATTCAGGCTGGGCATGGTGGCTTGGGCCTGTAATCCCAGCACTTTGGCAGATCGCTTGAACCCAGGAGGTAAAGGGTGTAGCGAGCCTTAATTGTACCACTGAGCGCACAGTCAGACCCTATCTCACAAAAAAAAAAAAAAAAAAAAATTTAAAAAAGCATTCAAATCACTTGGGTTACCTCGTTAACAATGCAAATTCTGATTCAGCTGATCTGGATGGAGACCCCCAAGATTCTACAGCTCAGCAAGCTCCCAGGTGATGCCCATGCTGCCCATCAGCAGGTCTGTGGATGGCACTTTGAATAGTAAGGATGTAACACCGACAGACAGAAGGAAAACAACCATTAAAGCAAGTCATGGGAAGAAAGCCACCCATCTTTATTGTTCCTGATTTACAAGGATGCTTCCCTGGAGAAATCAGCTTCCCTGGAGAAATGCTTTAATTTTGGGATTTCTTTGGGATTTTGCTGCATCCCAATGGATCCTCACAGATTATTTTTATTCCCATTTCTCAGCTGTAAAAGCTACTCTAACCAAATGATAGAGACCTGCCTCTTCCAAGACCACCGCCCTCCTGTGTCGTGCCCGGCAGAAACACAGCCTAGAGCAGTGACACAGGCTGGCCCCGAAGACAATGGGAGGAAGTCAGACGGGCAGCAGGCACAGGGGGGCCTGGTAGGCAGTGCTGGTTAGGGCGGGCGGGCCCAGAGGATGGAGGCTGGGCCAGGAAAGGCACATAAAGGGCAGAAACCCAGCCTGAAAGGTCACCAGGAAAAGAACATTTTGTCTCCTAGAACCTGTTGACAAAATAGAGGCAAAATTTAAACACAGTCTCCACCCCCAAAGAAGAGGAATGGGGATACTGTTTTCATTTTTACTTTTAACAAGTTTGTTTTTACATTTAAGAGCTTGGCCTCACTTTGGCAAGAGGTAAAATTAAAAGCTTTACTTCCCTCTGCCTGGATTCCACTTCACAACAGAGGGGCTACACTAATAAACAAAAGTAATGTGCCATTTCCAAGAAAAGCCAAGGCGAGGTCCAAGGTAAGACTACTCATCAGTGAACTCCAGGGGCCACAGTCCACGCCTGAGAACTGGGAGTGTGTGTTTGGGCTCAGGGTGGCTCGGTTTCCATTTGAAAACTACAGGCATCTTTTGAGGTGATCATCACCACCCCTCAAGAACCTGAGGAAGAAATGCCCAGGAAAAGAGGGGCTCTTTGTTAATTCCATCTGATGACATTTTCTTCCAAAGGATCCTGAGTTGGCAAGAGAGATTCCAGGTAGTGGAGTTAGATTAATAGAACCATTTTGGATTTAGATTATTAGAACTCCAAGGGTTACAGCTAAAATGTTCCCAAAGTTCCTCTGAGCAACACTTCCATTTTCTAGTAAGAATCTACACCCCAGGAAGTGACCCACCAAGGTCACCCAGTAAGCCCGAATTCAAACCCCAGCCTTTACATCCATTGTGTTTTTCCCAGAAAGAATACTGAGCTGCCTAGATGGTGACTTTCCCAGTCTTGTTTGGGTCCAACAACCTGTAAACTAAAAATAAAATTCTAAGCCCCATAACCAACTAAACAGACCCTCTTGGCCACGACGACCCCAGAGAAACCTGAAAAACAGCTCTTGGCCACAACAAGGAGGTTGGAAAGGCCTCATTACATACCTCCTCCCTTTTGGGATTTAGACACAAAAACTGACCATCATTAACATTAAAATAGAGATTATAAGACTAAGAAACAAGACTCTTTGTGACAATAAGATACCGAAATATAAAGAGGACTGAAGGCCATGCCAGACAAGGGTTAAGTCACTCACCCCACAGCTCTAACCCAGTGTACTGGTTAATGGACTTCCTTATCTTACCAGTCCTTTCTGCTGACTCTAAATTTTTGGACAAAGCTTTACTCCTTTAACGAATTACAAATTAAAGAATCTCTGAACCCACCTATGACCTGTAAGCCCGTTTCATGATATCCCACCCTTCTGGGCTTAAACAATGCATATCTTCCATGTACTGACTTATGCCTTTGCCTGTAACTTTTGCCTCCTTAAAATGTATAAAACAAAACCGTAATCCGACGGCCTCAAGCACCCTTTCCCCACACCTCTTGAGACCATGCTTTTCCCAGGACGCAGACACTCACTGGATTGGAATAAACCTCTTTAAAATATTTTAGAGACTTTGGTCTTTCTGTTAACATACCCCACCCCCCACCGAAGTGGGGGTGTTTCAATGCCTTTCACAATGAGCACCAGCTCTTTTTACTTTGAGTCTTGTAGGTGCTACAACATTTGCTAAAATGAGGGCTGGGTGCTGTGGCTCACACCTGTAATCCTAGCACTTTGGGAGTCCGAGGCGGACAGACAGCTTGAACCCAGAAGATGAGTTCGAGACCAGCCAAGGCAACATTGCAAGAGTTCGTCTCTATGAAAAATTTTTAAAAATTAGTCGCGCATGGTGATGCGTGCCTGTGGTTTCAGCTACTGGGAATGCTGAGGCAGGAAGATCACTTGAGCCTGGGAGGTGGGGGCTACACTAAACCATATTCATGCCACTACACTCCAGCCTGGGCAACAGAGCAAGATTCCATGTCAAAAAATAAAATAAAATGAGGACACTCCAAGGTGCAACCCTATCTGGGGCTGAGGCTTGCTTCCTGATTTGTAAGACTTGGCTGATAAGAGAATCAAATAAGACAGCCAGGATGGGTTTTGAAAGGGTAAGCTATAATACTAAACACATGAAAACTAGTGGGAGTTATGAGTTCTATACAAAACAACTCTATTTCAAAGGCAGGTGCCTTACAGATTCTGTCTGTGGTTTAGAAAGGAGACAGTATGGGTTGGGGCGGGCACACCTCAGATAGAGAAGTCAGACAGCGGGTGAGAGTGGCCTTCACCCCGCCTGCAACCCCACACATAGCTGCAATTGTACCCCCAGAGAGAATGCTCATTTTGCCCACCAAAAAGTGGTGGGGGAGAGAAGGGAGAGATTCAGATGTGAAGGAGCAGGGTACAGTTCCCCTCAGTTAGAGAAAGGTCCTCACAACCATAAGGACCAAAATAAAAAATATTCTTAACCAATCCTGCCTCTGTTTTCAACAAAGACCAGGAGATTAAGAACGAGCATCCTTTGTGCCTGAGAGTGGCTTTTTCTGTCAAAGACCCGGACGCTAACTCTCTCTCTCTTTAGTGTGCACCTCAGTGGCCCAAAACAGGTGAGACCTCTCTCTGTTCCCACTGTAGGTGTCACTATCTTTCTGACCCAGTAAGAGGGGATACTCTGTGCTTCTCTCAGCATGGCTGGGAGATAGGGGTACAGCCAGAGGAATTAGGGGTGCAGCCAGGGGGCTGCCATGCCTTTGGCTCAGTGGGCAGATTCATGTCACAAGGGTTTCCACCCCACCAGCGCTGTGTGCTGGCTGCCTGCTGCCCACTGCCAGCCTGAGATTCAAGAGCCCGGAGATGGCAGAACAAAGGAAAATGGCTGTGGCTCCTGCAGCGGGGGTGGCTGCAGGCTGAGCTGCCAGCACACAGGCTTTTCAGCAGCTGAGTGCTCGCGTGAGGAACGGGGGCACTGGGCTGAGCACTGAGGCACAAAGCAAGTGGGGGGCCTGGGAGACTAATAGCAACCCAGGCACGTGCCTGGCCCCCACCCAAGGGCACAGCTGGGCCGGGAAGACTCGGCAGAACTCACTCCCCAAAGCAGTCAAGGGCACAGCTGGGCCGGGAAGACTCGGCAGAACTCACTCCCCAAAGCAGTGGGCAGGTGGCCGACAAGCCTGGCACCGGCCACTCCTGCTCCTTGCCCAGCTGCTCAGAACTCTTACCCAGAGGTGTTCCAGGCAAGCACAGGGACCTGAGAAGGGCGAAGGGGGATCTTGACAGAGACAGAAACTAGAATCTGAGAACACATGATGGGCCTTGGAGTGGCTCAAGGCTGTCTGCAAATGGACCTCTATTAAGCATAATGGGCTCCTGCTACCAGCAACAATAGTTGCACTGACCACTCCCTCTCCCACTCTCCTCCTTCTCTAGTCCCCTCCCACCCTTCCCCCCAAAAAATCTACAATGGGAAGCAGCAGGAAACCAGGGCAGAGCCCCTGAATAGCTCCACTGTGAGGCCCCAGGTCCCGCCTCCTCAGCCCCACAGGTCAGCCCTCACTGCCACCAGGCCACAATAGAAACCTCTGTGCTACCAAGGACCCAGGCCCAGACAATGAGCTGCACATGGGAAGCTCTGGCCTTCTCACGGGGACTGCATGTAACTGCAGTGGTGAGAAGTTCTCTGAGTAGAAGGGTGGGAGAGCCATGGCAGGGACACAGGCCTCAAACCCACCAGGTCAGGGTCTATTTAGGAGGTCTATCTGCCAGCCAGCCCTAAAGTCTCCCTGCTTCCCACCCTGCCCTGGCATGGGGCAGTGAGAGCCACACAGGGAAACAACCAGAGAGCTCCCAACACAGAGTGGGCACCTCCAACATACCCTCACGACTGTCCCTCCTTCCCCACCCATCCCAGGAAGAACCATACCCCATTTCTGTTCTGAAAGGAAGTGCCCGCTCAAAACACAAAACCCATCTATTATTTTCACCAGGTGCCTTTTACACAGGCTTTTAAAATCACAGGGTGGCAATCAGGCCCAAGGCGGCCTGAACAGGGAGGTGTGCAGAGCAGCGAAAGGCCAAGGGAGGCCAGAGAAGGAGGCCGATCCTCACACCAACCCCTGACACTGCGGGAAAATCTGCTCCTCTAAAAGCTGACGCCAGCTCCAGCTTGCTGCAACCAACGCTCCCCCTTCACACCCCACATAGGTCCTGCAAAGTCGTGAGGTTGCTGGAACCCACTATGAGAAGCCTGCTCCCCCCACCCCTACACCCCAGCTCGCTCTGGCTGACTCCTCACACTTTTAGGGGCACAGGCTGCATGACCCAGAGGGCCAGCCAAGGGCTGTAAATATGGAGGTCACGGAGACAGGCTGGCCTGAACTGAACCAAAGATGGACTTGGGTGGGAACCAACACGCTGGCACCCCTCATGCCTTCCCGGTAGTTTCTCCAGCTCTTGTCTCTGTAGAAGGCCAAGATCCCTCCAAAAGAAAACTTTGTAAACTTTCATTCCCCCTTTTGGAATCAAAGCCGCATGTTTCTTTTCCTTTTACACACCTAATGCAGTAACTCCACATCTAGTCATTTCCACTACAGACCTGCAGCATGCATAAGACACTCCTGCAGCTTAGCCTATAGAAACAAAACACTGAAAGCAACCTCAAAATCCATCAATAGAGAGCTGGTAAAGTGAGTCATCATTCACTGTGCAGCAGAATCATGCACTGCTGTTAAAAAGAATGGACTAACCTACGTGTGCTAAAATGGAACAATCCTGGGATAAATTCTCAGAGTAAAAATCAGGAAGTGCAAAACAGCATAATTAGTATACCACTGGGGTAATAAACAAGAGAGGAATACAGACGTGCTTGACTAGGCACTGAACATCTGGTGACAGCGGCCTCAGGGGAGCAGAACTGAAGGGGTCAGGGATAGAAACAGGAGTTTTCACCATGTATCTTTGTTATGTGTTTTTCATCATGTATACATTTTTGTAAATAAAAATGTTAAACCTAAATTAATATTTAAAACGCCTAAAGTTTGTGGCTGGACACACAATTTTACCCGTAGCCGTCTGCAGGCAGCTTCTGGTGTTTCCCTAGAACAAGGCAGAGTAACGGGGAGGGGAAACGAATCAAGGGGAAGGAGGGGGTCAGGCAGTGGCAGCCTCAGGGATACAGACTCACCAACTCACAGGGCTCCCTGCTTTCGACTCCACCCCAAGTCCCGAAATAGAAAGTTTTCCTAAGAAGAGCAAGAACAGATTCTGACAAAGGCACAAAAGAAACCAGACCATCTGCTGCCAAGCCCACTTCATGATAAAAACTGTAAGACCCTAAGATTCAGGCAATGTAGGCGATGCAGGAGACGGGGCTGAAACCCAGGCATCCCGGGCATCCACAGGGACCCTTCTCTGAGCCCTCCCCACTCAGTCATCAGTGGAGCTCGAGGTCCTAGTGCTATGAACACATCCCAGTTTCAGCAACTAAAGAAAGCTATTTCAACAGATTTCTAGGCCTGGCCCAATTCCAAGGACAGGCTAAAAACAGTTTCTCCAAAATCCCAGCTCAAAACCCCATTCCCTAACCACTAAACTCCATGTACCTTCCAGGAAATGGAAGCTGCAAAATGGAGCTGTGAGATGCACTTGTAGATTTATTCCTCACTAAAGGGATACATATATGTTGTTTAAAAGCTTCCTTTAACTGACGTGTCAATAAATACTCTGCACTCAGAAGCACTGATATACTTCCTCCAAGTGATTTTTCCCCCTAAGGAACAATACAAAAACCATTCCAGCCTTTCCTGCTGCTGAGGGGAATGACACAATGACCATTAGAACCAGGACTGGCCAGACCATTTGAGTGAGAGATGTGGATGGCAGGCAGTGGTTCACAAACAGAACTCTATCTATGTAGAATAACTCCTCCACCCCACCCCACCCCATCCCACCCCATCCCACCCCATTCCTACCCCCTAGGCCACCAGGGCGGATAGAAATAAACACCTCCTAATGACGTCAAGCTCAAAGACCACCCAGACCACAGGGAAAGAAGGCCAGAGAGGGGGAATGGGTATATTTGGTTCCCCTTACAGAATAAGATGCTTTCTGAAGACTGCTAAATATGTTCAATAAGTAGCCCCTGAATTAAGAAGCATAAATCAAGTGCCCAGGAGTTTGACACCAGCCTAGGCAACATAGCAAGATCCAATCTCTACAAAAAATTCTTTAAATTAGCTGGGTGTGGTGCTGCATGCCTGTGGTCCCTGCTACTCAGGAGGCTGAGGCGGGAGGATCACTTGAGCCAGGAAGGTGGAGGCTTCAGTGAGCTGTGATAGGGCCACTGCACTCCAGCCTGGGCAACAAAGTGAGACCCTGTCTGAAGAAAAAAAAAAAGGAACAAATGAGATCTCACAACAGTGAGAACCATACTGGCACCTGAAGCCCTCATATCTCATTCTGCTCCTCTCGGTGGCTCAGTGCAAGCCCTCAGCAGGTCTTGCCTGTAATCCCACAATCCTCTGTGAAACCAAGACCAGCCCCTCTCCAACCGTCTTTCTGCAGGAGTGAGCAGAGCCCAACCCAGGCACTAATCTTCAACACACCAAATCCTGGCACCTGCCTTTGCCACCTCATCAGTCATGCCATGGAGGGGAGCGTCAGGGCTACCCTACACCAGATGAGCCCTCAACTAAACCTGCCCGCCCCACCCCATCCTGGGCACATGCCACTTGTTCCTCTTTGCTCACACACTTAGCACCCCAGAGCCCTTGGGAATGAATCCCCCACCACTACCACCACCTCTGATTTTGGCATGCCCCCCTCAAAAACCTATCCACGTTTATACCATCACTTGTATTTCACAAGAAGCTACTAGAGTGACAAAACACAATGACTGTGGTAGGCAGGATGGCTGCAGAGAGCAGGGTTCTGTCACCACCACTGTTCCACTGCAAGGGTGGAAGCTGGCTACAGAGCCTCTAGGAAGGAGGGAAGGCCCCATCCACAGCCGACAGGTTTTCCTTACAACAGCAAGGGCCTGGTTCCTGAAAAGCTGACTGTTGAGACAAGATCAGCCTCAAGAAAAGGAGGCAGGCCAAACAGGGTCACCTGTGCAGGGGAGGCTGGAGGGAGCCGGCCCTCAAGAGAGGCAGAGTCTGATCAAGTAGACAGGAGGGCCAGAGAGAAAAGGAGGAGCCTCACTCATGGAGGAGGAACAAGGTAGGCTGGAGGCAGGGACCTGTAGGCCTCAACAGAAGGAAACTGGTGAAGCTCCCATAGGCAAAATGCCCAGGAGCTCCGGCTAGAAGGCAGCAGGAGTGTGCAGTCCAAGCAAAAGGAAGAGATCCCCCACAGCACCTCCCTCTGCCCAGCTCAGACAAATGGGACAGTCAATCCCCAGGCTGATGGAGGCGGGAGCGAGAACCACAAAGTTGTCACACTGGTTTGCCCAGGACAGGGAGAGCAGGAAACACAAATTGCAGCAGGAGCTCAGCTTCAGAGGGCAAAAAAAGGCAGCAAAATTGGTGGGCTGTAGGGAAACAAGGACCCAGGTCCATGCGATTTCCTGGGTGCAGAGAGGAAATCCAGCAGGCCAAGAGCAAGGGAGCCAAGGGACAAGGGGCCAGCAGATGCTGAAAAGGACCAAGGTTTCTGGAAAAAAAGAGAGTGACACTTACAAGAAGGGACACCTACAAGGAGAGAAACCTGTCCCCTACTCTTACACTGGCCCAAGCTCAGGACCACTCACACCTGTCTCCTGAGGGACAGGCCAGTGCAAGAAGAATGGACAGGACACTGCCAGCCACGGGATACTGACAGAGATTCTGTCCCTGACCAAACTTTATTCCTCTGAGCCCTCTACTCACCTGGTCCTGACCTAGGGTTCCTAACTCCATTCTCTCTAAGAGCCTAGTTTTAGCAAAACTCCTGTTAACCAGAATCCCCCAACCTCAATATCTAATCACCCTGGATATCTGATCGTATTTCTCATCCTCTACTATCTCCCAGGTAAAACCTGATCACCCCGGCCTGCCTGCAGCAAGAATTCAGTTAGCTAAGTTTAGTAAAAATTTCCCTACCCTCTTAGAAATTTTCAGGAGCCCCCACACTCCGCTCCTTGGCTATTAGTTCCCACTTTTCTTTGTTGTATTTGGAGTTGGCCCACTCTCTCCCCTCTACTGCAAAATCCATTGCGATAATTCCTACATCTATCGTAATAGTCCTGATACAGTCTACCTTACCAGTTAAACAAGTGTCAGAATTAAGTTTTTCTTTCACCAGCTCCCTAAGTCTTCCTGGACCCACTGCTCCCACCCCTCACTCAGAGTGTGTAAATTACTTGGTCTGGGGCTGTGGCTGACCTCCCCTAACAAGCCCCAGAAAAAGACCCTGTCTGCCTGGCCCAGGGACACAGGAGAGGACCCTCAGCACAGCTGGTGGGCACCCAGATTGGGGACAGACACACTCCTACTGCTGAGAGTCCCACAGCATCCCCAGGATCACCACTCAGACCTTGGGGTACAAACAAAAGAGATTCGGGAGAGACCCATTTCCTTCCACTGCTGTGGGGCCTCTCTCCTGGATGTTAGGGCTCCGAACTCCTCTCAAGGCCGTGCAGTGTACAGGAGCACAGGCCCAACAGCTGGGACTGTCAACGCATAGTCAGGCAGGAAAAACCCAGAGAAGGTTCACCAGCCCCTTGTTCCAGTCCCTCCCCAAACCTTACCCATGCAGGACAGCCCAACTCCAGCTCTCCCAAATGCCAGGAAACACAAAGGCTCTGAGGCAGCACCAGGAGCTCACCTCTTACCAGAGTCCCAGAAGCCACTTTAGAGACAACTGCCCCAGCTCTCAGGCTCCCAGCTCAGGCCAGCACAGCCTAAGGAGGGAGGAGCCAGTTCCTCCAGCTATCTAGCTGAAAGGCACAGGCTCTAGGCCTTCTCCCTGGCTGCTCAGTTGGGAGGCAGTACAGACCGCAAGGGGTGAAGAGTTTCAACCCCAGCCTGCCCAGGCCCACTTAAGCTCTGGTCTCCAGGCCTGGCCTGCTGCCTCCTAAAAGAAAACCACAGCCCCACCCAACCCTACCCAACCCCACCAAGCCCAAGGGCGGAGGAAGTGAGGTTCCCAGAATCAGCTGCTGGTGAACACTTGCTGAGTGCCGCCAGAGATGGCAGCTGTCTCACACCAGTGTCAGGCCTAACTCAGGGGCTTTGGATCTTGCTTCTCAGTGTACTAATGCTTCACTGCAACCCCGTGAGACAGAAAAGACAGACTTGATTCTTCTCACTTTACAGATGAGAAAAGTAGACAACTTTTTTTTTTCCAGGAAGAAAAAAAAAAAAAATCAAAGACTTGTGTAGGTCACTCAACTAGAAAGTAGGTGCAACTTGAAAGCTTGCCTCACCACCGTCCACTCTGCAAGCTGGACAGTGTTATTCATCTTCACATCTTCACGTTTAATTGAGAGCGGCACTGGACACTGCCCCCCTGCCAGGGCCTGCGCTCCACCAAAATGGCTACTTGCCCTGTCTAAATCAAAAGCATACGCAATTAAGGGAGAAAATGGATGTGCAGATATTATGAATAGCCTCCCTGATTCACAGTTACAGAGGACACTACTATTAATGGAAGATAAGCAAACTGAAACACTGGCATTCACCTAGACCAAAGACTCTCAAAACGTCATTCTACGCAGCTCCCTGGGTACTCTGATAGCCTGCCAAGAGTGAGACCACTGCTGGAGACCACCACCACCTCTCAATCCACTGGCAGAAAAACGGAGGCCCTGGAAAAGGTGGAAATATGCCTAAGCAGAGTGAGTTAACCATGAAGCAGAAGAACCTGAGGCCTCACCACCTCCAACAGTGTCTGCTGGCCCCGAGGGAAATCACCAGAGACCAAGCAGGTGACCAGGCACAAAATCAAGAGACAGTGTGGCTGACTCTTCAAAATCCTGCTAAGGTGGCCTGAGCGGGAAAATGTAACTAACAGGGTTCCTACTCCCTTCTACAGACCAGGGATCTAGCCCTACACTCAATCCCATCCCCAGTGGGAGTCCACCTTCAGTCACCTCACTACAACTGCTTTCTACACCCCATGCCTGCAAGCTCAATCCCCGAGTCCCACAAAAGTGGGGAGGACCAGGCCTGCCTGGGTATCGCTACCTGCTCCTGCTTCTAGGAAAGGTGGCTGCCCCTACAGGCCACATCCAGGTAGGGGATGGAACATGCAAGATATCCAAGGACTGACACGGCAGGGCAGAGACAGGCAGCAGGAGCCTAATCCCCTTCCCATAGGCGTCTTAAAGGCCACCAGGACTCAGTGGCAGGACACAGGGATCATCATGTTCTCTGTCCCTCTGTCCAAGCCACCAGGGGTGTTCCCACTAATCACTATGGGTCCCCCCAGTGAGGACAACATAAAGCAGATAAGTGATGAACATGCAGTGTGAACAAGAAATAAACCTCTGTTGCTTTAAGCCTCTGAGACCTGGGGACTGCTGTTACCACAGCAAACCGTGATCTGTCCAGACAGACACAAGCAGTGACTCCCCAATCTTCTGCATGTGGTAGTGCTGGTCTTCCCATTCCCTGGCCTTAGGGAGACAAAAGCTACATCACCAATCAGCGGGGGTTCCGGGGTACCTGCTATGTGCCCAGGCTGTGCTGGACAGATGAGATGTGTTCAGAGGCAGGGATACAAGGGCACCTTCACTGAAAACACTCATTAGTTCCACTGTGGGCCAGGCTTGTTTGGTATATGAATCCATTTTAATCACCTCTGAGAGGAACATATTGTCTAAATTAGAAATGAGAGGCCGGGCGCGGTGGCTCACGCCTGTAATCCCAGCACTTTGGGAGGCCGAGGCGGGCGGATCACGAGGTCAGGAGATCGAGACCATCCTGGCTAACACAGTGAAACCCCGTCTCTACTAAAAAATACAAAAAATTAGCCGGGCGTGGTGGCGGGCGCCTGTAGTCCCAGCTACGCGGGAGGCTGAGGCAGGAGAATGGCGTGAACCCGGGAGGCGGAGCTTGCAGTGAGCCGAGATCGCGCCACTGCACTCCAGCCTGGGCGACAGAGCGAGACTCCGTCTCAAAAAAAAAAAAAAAGAAATGAGAAAACCTGGTCAGGCACAGTGGCTCACGCCTGTAATCCCAGCACTTTGGGAGGCCGAGGCGGGCGGATCACTTGAGGTCAGGAGTTCAAGACCAGCCTGGCCAACATGGTGAAACCCCATCTCTACTAAAAATACAAAAATTAGCTGGGTGTGGTGGTGCACACCTGTAGTCCAAGCTACTTGGGAGGCTGAGGCAGAAGAAGAATCACTTGAACCCAGGAGGCGGAGGTTGCAGTGAGCCGAGATCACGCCACTGCACTCCAGCCTGGGCAATAGAGTGAGACTCAGTATCAAAAAAAAAAAGAAATGAGAAAACCCAGCTCATATTGAGACTTCAAGCAAGTTACTCTGTGACCTCTCGGGACCACAGTTTCCTCATCTGTAAAATGGAGCTGTTGACATCACGGTTGTTTTGTTTTTTGTTTTTTGTTTTTTGAGATGGAGTTTCATTCTTGTTGCCCAGGCTGGAGTGCAACGGCGCAATCTCAGCTCACTGCAACCTCCACCTCCCAGATTGAAGCAATTCTCCTGCCTCAGCCTCCCAAGTAGCTGGGATTATAGGCATGTGCCACCACGCCCAGCTAATTTTGTATTTTTCGTAAAGACAGGGTTTCACCGTGTTGGTCAGGCTGGTCTTGAACTCCTGACCTCAGGTGATCCACCCACCTCGGCCTCCCAAAGTGCTGGGATTACAGGCATGAGCCATCACGCCCAGCCATCACAGCTGTTTTCAAGGATTAAATGAGTTATTACAAGTCAAACTTCTAGGGTGTAAGTCTCAATAAACTCACTATTAGTATCACTATGAAATAATCTTGTCCTTCACTAAATTTTAAACCAGCAAAGGTTTCCCAGGCCTGGCACAATGCCACTTTGCAGGCACTGCTAAAAGGAATTCTACCTCAGTCGAAGTTAAATGGGTCAAATTCCTGAGCACATGGTGGCACAGAGTGAGGCCTCAGGAAATAGTTCCAGAACCCAGGGCTTTCCTGCTCCCCGGCCTCCATGGGAACTTCACTTCACTGCCGCCACAACCTTCAGGGCAGAGCCATCTCCTCTCCCACTTCATCCTGCCACTTCCTACATGAGAAGGACTTTCATCAGTCCTCAGAGACTAGCACAGCTGCCCAGCTGGTGAAGGGGACACTTCCCCGGGCAGCCAACCATTCTGCAGCTCCATGCCCTTTCTTCCTGGGCAGCCACAAACCTTCAGAAGCACCCATGGGCTCAGACCCCCCCCCCCCACCCCGTCTCCCTGAATGATCCTGCTACGCTGAGATCAAGCTCAGATCAATAAACACTACTGAGCACCTATGCCACGTCCAGCCTGGGTTCTAAGACCACACCAAGTTTATAGCTGGTGAGGGAATTTCCAGACTTGGAATAGTGCCTGCAACAATGCCTCGCACCCCACAGAAATCTCAACCATGCTTTGTTAACTAAACTGAGGATGACATTAGGTGGCCCAAGCAGTGGAGTTCAGAGATGTGGGGATGGATATATCCAGAAAGTCTCCAACTGAAGTTGGGGTGCAACACAATGAGAAGGAAAGGGAAAATACATCTGGTGGCCCTGGGTTTCCAGGGCCTGTCACTATAACGTTAGGGATCGGAGTGGGATCAGACTGCGCGTGGTGGCTCACACCCGTAATCCCTGTGCTTTGGGAGGCTGAGGTGGGAGGATCACTTGAGCCCAGCAATTTGAGGCTATGATCACACCAGCAGCTAAGGGGATAGAAGGGCATACAGGGCCATTATGGTGGAGTCTGGGCTTCATTCTGGGGGTGCCAGGGCCCAGGAAGATCCCTGGAAAGAAGGCCGCCCCCACCAACCACTCGGCTGGCTGAAATGTGGCAAGGACATAGGGGTGCTCCGATGGCCTGTCCCCAGGTTTCCCTTCACAAATAGAGAAGGGTGGCCGGAGCACTCAGCAGGCACTAACTGCTTCTGGACTTCAAGGTCAAGGGGCGAGGGGAAGGCTACTTTTGAGGATTTGGCAGGCCACTCTCTCACTAGCCCAAGAGCAACCCCCTCTCGGAAGGGAGGAAGATCCCCTGGAGAGCAGACCACTGCCAAGAGCACACCTGCAGAGGCTCCAATACAATACTCTGCACAGCCGCCCAACACCGCCTGACCTCCCGGATAGCACTGCCAGCACAGCCAACGAGTGTGTGACACCGCCGCACTCACCACCGCTCTGCGCCCAGCCCCAGGCCAGTACCCGGGCCCACGACTTCCCCCGACTCCCCCTAGCACGGACTGTTTCTCGCCGGAGATCAACTTTAAGTCCCCAAGACAAGTGCTCCTGCGGTCCCAGGGCCAAAGTCCCTCCACACACCCTCACACAGGCACTTCCTACCCACCCGCACCCCACCCCTGGGGGTGGAGGAGAAGCAGCAGCGGCCCGGGACAAGCACACTCCGCAGCCACAAACCTCACTCTACCAGAACTCCGGCTAGGTCAGGGGTCAGGCTTTGCTCCCAAACACAACCCCGCACGACTAACGCGGAGAAGCTGGGTCACCGCCTACTCAAACTCCGGCCGTCCCAAACCCAAGCCGGGCAGAGTGGGACCCACGGCGGCGTGGGAGACTGAGCACAACCACAGCAGTGCAGGAGGAAGGGGCGGCCCGCCCCGGCCTACAACCACCCCCACCCCGGACCCGATCTCCGGGGAGCCGAGGGTGGGTGACTGAGCCGAAAGGGTGGCCCATCCCCGAGCTCGCTGCTGGGGACGAGAAGCAGAGCCCCGAGCAGCAGCGGCCGTCCAGGCTCCCGTCGCCCTCACCCCGCCCGGCACGGGCGCGCACTCGCCGGGGCGCGCGGATGGGGCGAGGGCTACCGAACCAGGAGTGCCGGCCCCGGGCCCGCCGCGGCTCTCGTCCGCCCGGCGCCGGGGTTCGGCTCAGCGGGGTCCCGGCGGAGGCCTCCAACCTCTAGCGAGCAATCCTGGCAGACAAAGCCAGCGCCGCCCGCGGGGCCGCTCCTGGGCAGGCGGGGAGGGAGGCTGAGGGGCCAAACAGGGACCTAAGGAGCAGCCCTCGCCCCCGGAGAACGCTCGGGGAAGTCGGCCTCAGACAAAGAAAGGGGCAGGGCCCGACGCCCCAGCCAGGTCTCCGCGCTCTACTCACCCGCGCGCGGCGGCGGCGGCAGCGGCGGCGCGGCCCGGCTCGGCCGAGGAAGTTAGAGCAAGTTCGGCGGCGCGGGGCGGGAGGGCGCGACTCGGGCCGTCCGAGCGGCGGGGGCGGGGCGCGGAGGGGCGGGGCCGGAGGCGCGGCGCCTGCCGTCTGCCGAGGAAGGGGCGCCGCTTCCCTGCGCCGCCCGGTGCGGCCCCGCGCGCCTGGGCCCGCCCTGGCCCCGCCCCTCCCCCCAGCCGCCTCGCCCCTCCCCCACCGCACCCCGCCTCCCGGCTCGGGCGGCACCGGGGACCGCGAGGCCGGGTCGCTGGCCCGCCCCTTTGTCCCGCTCTGGGCGGTGCCGGAGGCTTGGGGCGGCCCCGGTCCGCGCCCTCCCAGTGGGTGCGCGGCGCAGGCCGGGCCTGGCCCGGGGCCGGGCACTTGTAGCCGCCGGGAGCGCTCTGAGCCGTTGCGCTGCGCAGACGCCGCTCTGGCCTTGTCGGAGCCGAACCTGGGAGAAGCACGAGCTATGGGAGGCGGCGTCTCGAGGGATACACGGGATGACCGTGGAGAGCGGGCGAAGGGTTAGGAAAATGGCTGTGGTGGAGATAAGAGGCGTTCCTGCCCGGCTTTGGAGCCTGGGGGCGGGGGTAGTCTTCGATCAAAAGAAGGATGGGGAAAAGGTTTTTATTTCTTTGTAAACCAAGGAGTAAGGACACGCTCCTTCTGGCCTTGGTGCTAAAAATACCAAGCTTTCTTTGGATCGTGGCTGAGATTTCTTCCTAACCTTTACGCTAAAGAGGTGGCTGGGACGATTCTTGTGGTGTAGGGGGGTTTCCAGGGACAGCCAGGGGTGGCGCCCCTCTTTGGATCGTGGCTGAGATTTGTTCCTCACCTTTACGCTAAAGAGATGGCTGGGACGATTCCTGTGGGGTAGAGGGGTTTCCAGGGATAGCCAGGGGCGGCTCCCCAGCCTCAGCCTCCCTACCTGTAGAATGAAGCATGCCACACCTCTGTTTCTTAAACTTATTCGGTGGCTGAGGGCCGAGTGGTCTGCTCTGTTGGGTAACACCAAACAGGGATCTATTAAAACTGGGCTAAGACTGGTTGCCACATGCCAGTACAAGCAACCAACAGGTTAATTCCAATGGAAGGAGGAAATCTTGAAATGGAGACTGTTCAGTCCATTCCCAGGTTTGTTTGGGTTGTTTTTTGAGCTAAGGTATCGCTTTGTCACCCAGGCTGGAGTGCAGTGGCATGACCGTGGCTCACTGCAGCCTCGACCTCCCGCCTCAGCTTCCCCAAGTAGCTGGGACCACAGGTGCAGGCCACCACACCTAGCTAATTGTTTTTTTTTTTTTTTTTTGGAGAGACGAGATCTTGCTGTGTTGCCAGTGATGGTCTTAAATTCCTGGGCTTAAGCAATCCTTCCGCCTCTGCCTCCCAGAGTGCTGGAATTACAGGCATGAGCCACGGTGCCTGGCTAATTTTATTTGTTTGTTTAATTAAGGGGGATGCAACCTGTCTGTGACCGCCCAGGCAGCTCTGGAAACTCCCTGGGAACCTGTCCATTCATTCAGCAGATAGTGAGTGTTTGATTGAGTGCCTGATAATATGCCAGGCCCTGTGTGCATGGTGGGATACTTCAGTGAACAAGACAGCTGAGGCCTTTTGCCCAATAAAGCTAATTTTTAGTGGAGAAGACAAATACATAATCACAAGTTGAAGTAAAGGCTGGGACAAAAACAAGGGGCTAGAATAGAGAATAAAAGCTACCTTAGATGAAGCAGTCAGGGAAAGTGAGGAGGTGATGCTGAAATTGAAGTCAAAAGAGTAAGGAGTTAGCCTTGGGAAAAGTTGGGCAGAGACATTCCTCGCTGAGAGCAGTAGGTGCCTTTTCAGGGTAAGTTCTGGATGGGTCAAGGAATTGAAAGAAAATCAGTGTGGCTGAAGTTTTAAGCCTAGGGGAAGAGGCCCAGGATGGAGTGGGAAGGTGGGTGGGGGCCAAAGCATGCAGGGCCTGTGGGCTGTGTCAAAGAATGGAGACTCTGTTGAGCCTTGGAAGGGTTTTATGCAGAAGACTAACATGTTCTGATTTAAGGCTGTGTGTGGGTGTCAGGCAAAAATAAAAGCAGGGAGCCAATTAGGCTTGCCACAATCCAGGCCAAAGATGATGGTGGTTTGAACCAAAGTGGTGGTCATGCTAAGATGAGTAGTTGAGAGATGCTATTTTGGACTTAACAGGACACATTGATAGGAAGGACATGGGGGCAGGAAATGGAGAAACCAAAGATAACTCAAGTTTCTGGCTGCGGTAAGTGGGTTGATAGTGCTTCATTTATTGGATCAAAAAGCATGAACCACATCTCAGGGAGTTACATCAGGAATTCTGTTCAAGCCACATGGAGCTTAAGATGCCTGTTAGAGAACCAGCGGGGTTACCTCATCACTAGGAACTCAGAAGAGAGGCCAGGGCGGGAGAGGGGCTTTGGGATACATCAGCATAAAGATGCTCAAGGCCACGGGATCTGAGAAGGACACACAGGGTGAGGGAGTAGATGCAGAAGAGGAGAGAGTTCAGGAGGGACCCAGGGGAACCAAAGCAGGCAAGAAGACTGAAAAAGAGGCTGGGGAGGCAGAAGGAGAATCAGGAGTATCCCAGAGACTGAGAAAATGTTTCCAGAAAGCAGTTGTCGGCTGTGTTAGATACTGCTTAGAGATCAGGTAAGATGAGGACTGGGACCTGTTGGCTCTGGCAACATGAAGGCAATTGGTGAACATGATGAGGGCAGTGTTCCTGGAGTAGTGGTGGAAGCCATGCTGTGGTAGAGCTACCATATTTGCACAACTTGTCTAACAGGGAATGGAGAACTGGGAGGGATCTAGAAAGGATATGGAAGCATAGGATGCTTTGGTAGAGATTGCTAGATGCCCCTAGTAGTAATTCTGTCTTTCCTTCATAGAATTTTTAATTCTGTCTGGCCACATGGCTTCCCAGAATAAAGGCAAGTTTCTCAGCCTCTCTTGCAGCTACACTTCATTCCTCCCAATAGGAAGTAAGTGTAGGAGTCCATGTGCAAATTCAAAACTGGCTTTAAAGGGAAGTCATGTGCTTTACTCTTTCCTGCCCACTAGGATATATTAATAGATAGCTGGAGCTCAAGCATCCATATTGGATCTTAAGTGGAAGCCAAAGTGTTGAGGATGTTAGTGGAAGTGAGAATAAATGTGGATGCTAATGTGTAGGGAGCTACCACACATTTGGACTACTACCTCTTGACTTTCTTTATGGGAGAAGGACATTTCTGTCTTGTTTAATCCTCTGTTTTATGGCACATGTAGCCACATCTAATTCTAACATTTGTTGGAATAAAGAGGGGTTTGTTAAAATATGGGAGTCACTGAAGCAGGCTTGCACACTGATAGGAATGATCTAAGAAGAAGGCAGGGGCCATGATAGGAAGAGCAGGTGAAAGGAGATAGGGTATGGGCACTAATGAGGGTCACCTCCTACAAAGGGACAACTCCACCATCATTAAGGAGAGGAGTGTGGAGGCCGAGGAGAGGTTTCCAGTAAAGGGTGGGATTGGGAAGATGATTACTCACACCTGGTGATTTCTGCTCAATCCTGCATGTGCAGGAGGTCATGAGCTAGAACAAGGAGGAAGGAGATGGGGAAGCCAGTTTTGCAAACCATGGACTGAGCGGTTTTGGAGATCTTGCTGGCCTGAACAGCGTCTGGGAGACGTGTCCTTTCTGGAATAGTTGGCCACACTGCTGCTATGAAAAGTGTGGTGGGAATACCCACAAAGCCAGCATGGCCTTCCCTGCCATGCCCCAGACAGTCACATCTGACACTCACCTGCCATTCCCGGCTGTAGCAGAGACCCACAAAGCTTTATCTGACCCATTCTTTTTTTTTTCTTTTGAGACGGAGTCTCACTGTGTCACCCAGGCTGGAGTACAATGGCGTGGGCTCACTGCAACCTCTGCCTCCTGGATTCATGGGACTATAGGCATGTGCCACCACACCCAGCTAATTTTTGTATTTTTATTAGAGGTGGGGTTTCGCTGTGTTGGCCAGGCTGGTCTTGAACTCCTGACCTCATGATCTGCCCACCTTGGCCTCCCAAAGTGCTGGGATTACAGGCGTGAGCCACTGTGCCTGGCCTATCTGACCCATTCTTACAGCAACATGGAGTGGCTTGAGAGAGCCTCAGAGACACAAAATGCAAAACAGGTCTATTTTATTCTCCTTTATTAAAAAATAAAAAATTCAATATAGACAGCCCCAACTCATAAAAGGGTTGTATTGTAACCAGTGGTTTACTTTCCTGGCTAGCACCTAGAACCATAATTGCCAAGCATATAACTGAATTGTAGTGCAGACTGCAAGCCTAATGTATGGACTGTGGGAACAAAAAACAGTACAGGAAGGAGGAAAAGAAAAAAGCTGAGAGTTTCTCATCTTTTTCCTGGACCTGAAGGTGCCACAGATAAAATTGTAAGTGGAAGAGCTTGCCCTTTGTCTTCCCCTGACTTCTATAGCCCTCTGTGTCGGTCCCCAGTGCTGCACTCCCACCCTGGGCTCCACTCTGCAGCCTCTGTGTGTGTCTACAGGGCAATGGGCAGGTGAGGGTGAGATTGAACAGAAGAGGGAGTTGGTGTCCGAGCTCTCCAAGTTCTCAACATGATCTTGAGCAAACCACGTTACATTCCTGAGCCCTGCTGTTCTTATCTGTAAAGTCAAGGTAATACTAAAACCCACCTCACAAGCTTGTAATAAAAATCCAAAGAGATAAAGTTTGTAAAACTTCGAAAAATACTGGGTAAGCTGTAAAGAACTCTGTTACCCAGGAAAGATGTCTTATTAGGACCAGACTACCAAGGATTAGTCGGGACATTTTGGCTGGAAATGAGAACCCCACTCAGACTAGCTTAGGTCATCAAAGGGGAGATACTGGAAGGAGCCTCAGATTGCTCACAGAATTGAAAGAAGAACTTGAAACCAGAGTGACACAAAACGGGGCTGATCCTGACAACGTCCCAGAACGGGGGACCTACCCTCTGTTTCTCCTGGTTCTCAGAGTTAGCCATGTCAGGTATGTGACTGAGTAAGTCTACACTCTTAAGTTGGTATGAACAAATCTCAAGAAAGGATCGACCGGGCATAGTGGCTCACGCCTGTAATCCCAGCACTTTGGGAGGCCGAGGCGGGCGGATAACTTGAGGTCAGGAGTTTCGGACCAGCCTGGCCAACGTGGTGAAACCTCGTCTCTACTAAAAGTAGGAAAATTAGCTGGGTGTGGTGGCGCATGCCTGTAGTTCCAGCTACTCAGGAGGCAGAGGTGAGAGAATCGTGCTTGAACAGGGGAGATGGAGGTTGCAGTGAGCTGAGATTGTGCCATTGCACTCCAGCCTGGGCGACAGAGGAAGACTCCATCTCAAAAAAAAAAAGAAAAAAGAAAAGAAAAGGATCCTAATCGGGTCAGCTCTGGTCACATGTTCACTCCTGGACCCATTCTTACAGCAACATGGAGTGGCTTGAGAGAGCCAAACAAACTCTGACACAACCAGCGTGATGAGGGAGATGAGATACCGTAATTGGACTAGGTCTGGGTCACATGCCCATGCCTATGATCAGTAGGGCAAGGCCTATGCAGAAGAAGGGGTAGTGGTGTGTGCAGGGCCAACATCATCATTTTTAGCAGTCTTGTATACCAAGTATTCTTTAGGCCCTGGGCAGGTTTTAGGCAGAATAGTGACATTGTTACATCTGTACTTTAGAAAGATCCCTAAGGCTGGAGTGGGAAGGGAAGGTGGGAGGGAGCAAGATTGGAATAAAAAATGGTTAGAAAAGAAATGATGAGGAAATAGAAAGAGGTGGACAGAATCAAGATATATTTAGGAGCTGGAACTGACAAGTGACTAATTGCATGGGAGAATGAGGAATAAAGAGACATCATATTCTGGCTGCATGGGCAGTGGTGCTATTCACTGAGAAGGAACACAAGAGACCCTGTGTGGATGTATAATATGTTTGGTGAGAGGTGATGCCTTAGACCTCTTCCATTTGAAGTGTTCCTGGGTAGGGTGGAGAGGTGCAATTTGCTGTATGGAGTTAAGAGAGACAGCTAAACAGAAGTTATCAGTTTGGAAGTTGTATCCATTTGAAATTGTGTTTAGCTTTTCTAACAATAACCCAAGGCCAGGTGTGGTTGCTCACATCTGTAATCCCAACACTTTGAAAGGCTGAGGCAGGAGGATCACTCGAGCCCAGGAGTCTGAGACTAATCTGTGCAACATAGTAAGACCCCATCTCCTTAGGAAAAAAAAAAAAAGAAAACAGAGAGAGAGGAGAAAGAGAAAGAGGGAAAGGAGGGAAAAGAGGGAGGGAGGAGGGAAGGAAGGAAAGGAGGGAGGGAGGGGAGAGAAAATAGCAACACAACTACATTGCCTTAACTACATTCAGCTTTCTTGCTGTAGTTGTAGGAAAAAATTCTGACACAACAAGAAGTCTAAAGGTAAGCAGAGCAAGGCTGATCAGCAGCCCCACAATGTCATCAGGTCCCAGCTCCTCTCTGTTGGTGTGTCTGGCTCTCCTTACGGGGCAGAGTTGGCTTGTGGTCATACAATGGCTGCCCCAGCTCCAGCTTCCCACCCACATTCCAGACAGAAGAAAGAGCAAAAAGAATGAAGGGGCAACACCTAAAACTTACCCAGAAATCCCCAAACTACTGCTTATGCCTCACTCGCCGAGTGCAGTCACATGACAAACCCTAACTCCAAAGGAGGTTGGGAAATGTTTAAAAAATTAACTCCTGTTTTAAAGAAAGAAGGGAGAATCGATATTGAGGAAGCAGCATGTGATAATTGAAATCATCAGAGTAGAGGAGATTATTTTGGGACTGGGAGATGAGAAAAGGACCAAGGACAGAATCTTTGGAAAACAAGAGAGCAGAGGGACCAAAGAGACTGAGGAAGACTGTCCAGTGAGGTAAGAGAAAAGCCAAGAGGGTGGAATGGATGGAAGTCCAGGGGCAACAAGTGTTTCAAGAAGAGGGGAGTGGTCCAGTTTCCAGGGCTGCAGAGGGCCAGTGAAACAAGGCTGAAGAGCAACCATGGGGTTAATAGCTTCAGAGAACTGTTTCAGTGGAGAATTGGGTCAAATACAGTTAACAGTGGGCTGAACAGCAATTGGAAAATGAGAGAGAGGTTGTTAACTGGAAGATGATGAGGATAAGCAGTTGCAGGAGGGTGTTTGTTTAAGAAAGGAGAGACTTGGGCCAGGCACGATGGCTCATGCTTGTAATACCAGCACTTTGGGAGGCCCAGGTGGGAGAATCGCTTCAGCCCAGGAGTTCCAGGTGAGCCTGGGCAACATAGTGAAACCCTGTTTCTATTAAAAGAAAATAACAAGAAAAACAAAGGAGAGACTCAAATATGTTTAAATGATGAAGGGAGAAGGCAAGAGAAGAGGGGAGATAAGAGAGTCTGAAGGAAGAGAGAAAACGCTTGCTGGAGAAGGTGGGAAGGATTGGTGTTCAGAACAAGAGGAGAGCCCCAAACTGGAGGACAGCAGGACCTTCATAGAGACAGGAGGCAGGAAGACAAGCTGGGTGAGGATGCAGATATTTGTGGGTTCGGTGGGGCTTCCTAAGGGAAGGGGTCCACTTTCTCTGGAAGTAGACAGAATGGGCACCTGCCGAAGGTAAGTGGGTGTTGGGTGGGATCCAAGGATTTCAGAGAAACCTAGGAGAGAACGAGTGGCACCTCTGAGCAGGGGCAAGCAGGAATGTTTGGGGAAGGGTTGCAAGCCCAGCTGCAAATGGAGACCCAGAGTGAGAGTGACACACATCTCAGATTCCATGACCTTTTTCATCAGTACTCAGCAGCTGGACTATGTGCAAGTGCAGAGAGCACAGACAGCAGGATTGATCAAAATTTGGGGTTTGCCAGGAGAGCATGATAGAAAAACAATGGTGCAAAGGATTCAAGAACGTTGGAAATAAAGCAGTTGAGGTGTTGTATCCTGAGTCTTGGCTACTAGGGGAGAGAAGTGACAGCTGGAGGGGCTAGTAGATAGGGGGAAAGAAGATGAGGCTGCGGCTGGAGGGCCCTCAGCATGTGAAGAAGGGAGATATGGTGACACAAGGCTGTGGTCAGACAGAGGTGTCTATCCATGGGACCAGGTGATTGAGATGGAAGAAACGGAGAAACAAATGGCCCTGAGGGTGAGGAGGTCAGGACCAAGAGGCTAGTGGGAAGATGGGTCACTCCATCAGTATATGGCAGGACTTGGAGTGCAGGCAATGGCAATGAGTTAGGTGCCAACATCTTTGGTAGAACTTTTACTTCAAGCTCAGTTTTGCACTGGTGTTGCCTTTCTTGAAGAAAGAGGTTAGGGAGCCTTGGGGAAAAGAGAACAGAAAGGAAATTTATTTCTTGGCCTGTCATTCTATACTTGGCCTATTTGTTCCAGAACAATCTATTTTAAGGAATCTGCAAACTTCTAGGAGGCTCCTACTCTTATTTGCATCTACAGCCTCAGCCATGGGACCTCTGCCTGCCAGTGGTGTCCCCTGCAAAGAATTAGGACTAAGATTTGTGATAGGAGCCCATGTGTGAGGATAAGACACAGTGGAACACCCTTTAATTATGGCATCTGAGACTGTCTAAGCAGATGGTGGTGACAAGGAGTCCTGTCATCTCTCTGCCCTCAGTTGTCCCATTTCATAAACTGAAGGTGGCAGAGAAAGAAAGGTTGTTCAACAGGTGGCATCCCACGGCCCTTTCAGCCCTGTGCATCAACCACACTGTAATGACTCCACATGGGAGAAGAAAGTTTTGCCAAAGAAGAAAACCCCAGATGTGGCCAAATAAGACATCAAGGGAGGGAGCAGATCCTAGATGTTAAGAGCAAGTATAATACCAGGAATCAGACTGCCTGGGCTAAGTCCCAACTCTGCCCCTGAAAGCTAGGTCCACTCAGGCCGGAGAGCTGCTCATGTCTACCCAGGGAACTATGGGATCTGTGCAGATGTCAAAGCCACTTGACAGCACAGAGTGTTACTTCTGGAATAATGTCATGCAAACTGACCTTCACAAAGCTCTGACTTAGTAACATAAATGTGGAAAGGGGGCTTAGAGGGAATCACCTAGCTGATAAGTGGTAGAAGCAGGACTGTCAGCTTTATGACCACACCTGAGTCCCCAGTCTGTTTCAATCTCACACCTAGAGATTTGAGGGTCGGCTAAGGCCCTGGGACCTCTAGGCGCAGACACTGCTAGGAGAGCCACTGAAAGTTCCCCCTACCACTACAAAGTAGGGGAGAGAGGCACACCTAGACTCATCTGAGACAGAGCAGAAAACAGATGGATGTTGCAAACATCACAGGTGCCTCTCCCTGTCACAGCTCTGGGGACTTTTAGTTGGTTCCATGGAGAATCTGGTAGTCCCCGGGGAGAGCTGCGCAGCAGTTGATGCCGCGTGCATACACTGCCACCTAGAGGCAGTCTGAGGAAACTCCAAGTTTATTAAACCACGGGTGTGTGTGTGTGTCTGTCAGTCTGTCTTTCTGTGTGTTGGGGGAGGAAGGGAGGGCTTTTCAGTCCTTGTCTGGCACTGCTGATTCTCTCTTTCCTGGAGCCCTTGGCTCTCTTCCTCTACCCACTCGGGACCACCTGTCCTGCACGCAGCTCCTCCTCAGTCTCTTTGCAGATCCTGCTCCCCATTTCCTACAAATGCTACTTTTCCCAGATGCTGGGAACATCTAACACCACTTTCTTCCCCCTCTCATCTCCACAGGCTCTCTGCCCTCTGTGCCACTCTGTGTCTTTAGAATCCTCTGTGCACTGGCCCCACCCATCTTTATGGCCAGATCCCTCTCCTGAGCTCCGGTTCCCCCTCCCTCACACTAGAAAGAAAATCTGATCCCATCAGTCCTCCTCCTGCAAACCCTTAGAGGTTCATTTCATGAACACAGCTCCTTCCATTGTTCTACGGGGATTAACCAGGCCTGGCCTCTGAGTGGGCTGCTCCAACCATATTCTGACCACAGGCCTGCCTCACACACAGTGACCTAGCCTGTCACCTCTGGTTTGTGACCACCTAGACCACACTTCAGGACCCACTGTGTTAGATTAGATCACTCACTTGGAATTGCCCCTGGCAGAAGGAAGCTGCCCCCCACCAGGGCTCTGCCCCACCCCCATCCCTGGAGCAGGGTGCAGCCTGCGTCCACGAAACGAGTGATGGGTGGGAGTTACAAAGCCCGCTTGTCTCATTTCGGGGCATCTGCTGGGTGATCTCAACTCAGAGCTCCTGTGGGATCAGTTGAGGCCTCACAGCTCCATGTCGCCCTCCACTCAGTCCTGCTCCCCTCACTTCTTGCATACACATTTCTGGACCAGCTTCTATTTCCTGTGCACTTCGCACATGCCATCACTTTGGCTCAGAACAGCTTTTGTGTTATTTTCCTTTGCCTGTCTGAGCACAGGAAGTAGAAAGCCACCCAGCACAACCTCGCAGCCAGGCCCTTAGGAGAACTGGCCAGCAGAGGTCAGGATCTAGTACTGCCTCCACGTCACCCCCTCTATTCTCACTGAGACATTGGTATCTCATTTATCTCCACAGTGCCAGCAACTTCTGGCCAGCTTCCCCTCAGGGCTCCTCCCTGCCTTCTGCCGGTCAGCTGTCACCATCTGCGCCCCTTTTGGGGAAAAACTTTGTACAGGTTTTACAGGTCCCTGGCTAGTTCACAGAGGCCTGAGTTAGGGTCCAGGGTCCACCCCTGGTCCAGTCGATGTGCCCAGGACCGGGGTTTGTGGTGCAGACCGTGGAGAGTCTGGGTTCCTCTAATGGAAGGTGTGGCATGGCCAACTCTGAGGTCCCCAGGATGGGACAGCAACATCTGGGCACATAATGTCTTGCCACCTGCTGCTAAGGCTGCTAACTGCAAATAATAAAGAAGCAAATTTAGAACCACATATTAGCATTTGTAACTGGTTGTAGTATGCATATACAGATCCAGTTTTGTAATGATTATGTTATTATTTGTCAATTTTTAAAGGCGTTTGAAACATTTATGAGACTGAGTCATTACAGTTGGGAAGAGTGTAACTGATTACATTTAATGTTTAAATGTTCAAGGAAAATCTACTTTCTAAAAATTATCATCAACTGAAGAATGACGAGGTTCATAAATTTGGCTCTCTTGAGTCATGAAGGCTGGGGAAAGATGAGAGTCCGATAAAGGCAGCCCAGAGCTCTGCATGGCAGAGACTTTAAAGACTTCCTGCTTCAAGCAGCACCCGCTTTCCCAGGAGCTGGCTGTGCTTTGGCCCCCAGGCTCCACACCCTAGCCCCTCCTGGCCAGAGGCATCTGGCCTCCTCCTGCCTCTGTGTATAAGCAGTGCTGGGGTGAGAGCTTAGCAGCAGAACTGGCCTTCTCTCCCCCTAAGGAAGCCTAGCACAGTCATGAAGGGCACAAGGGAGGGCCAGTACCAGCTGGGTCCACTGGCTCAGGAAGATTGGCACCCCCCAGGACACTTAGCTGGATTTGTGTCCCTTTCCAGCCTCCTGCCCATACAGGCCCATGAGATTTCCTATGCTCCTTGAATCAAATGGATTTCTTACAGTTCTATGTGGCCTGAGTTTCACAACACAAATAGCCCTTTCTGAGGGGCTAAGGGTGAGGGCACAAAACTTCTTGTCAGTGAACTAGCTAGAGAGGTTTACCAAGCACGCAGTATGGTGCATTTTTATTACTCTGTTAAAAGTGTGTGATTAGTTAATATATTCATATGGAACAGATTATAAAAGTTCAAAAGGGTATTAAAAGGGACATTCTCCTTTATGTCCCCAGTCACCAGTATCCTGTTCCTACAGCAAATACTGTTACAAGTTTTCATGTATTTTCTCATAAATATATTATGGCAGACACTGCTGGTTTTTGTTTTTTTCCCCCAAATCCATTCTTTCTTCTTCATCATCATCTTTTGTTTTGTTTTCTTTTGTTTTTTGAGGAGTCTTGCTCTGTCACCCAGGCTGGAGCACAGTGGCACAATCTTAGTTCACTGCAGCCTCCGCCTCCCGGGTTAAAGTGATTCTCCTGCCTCAGCCTCCCAAGTAGCTGGGATTACAGGTGTGCGCCACCACACTTGGCTAATTTTTGTATTTTTAGTAGAGATAGGGTTTCACCATGTTGGCCAACTGGTCTTGAACTCTTGACCTCGGGTGATCTGTCCCTTGGCCTCCCAAAGTGCTGGGATTATAGGCGTGAGCCGCCTCTCCCAGCCTGAAGGGCATTCTTTCATAGCAGGGACAGGAACAAGCCCAGGCTGTTCTGGCCAGTTCCTCCTGACCTCAGGCTATTGCATTCCCAGCACATTCTACAGTTATTCTTGAGAACTACAGTGAGAAAGCTGGGAGAACTGGGTCAGTCCAAGGCCATCTGGAGAACAGCCCTGTAGTCCATCCGAAACCCAGATATCCCCCCTTAGCAAAGCTGGTCAATTTCATATCCCACCAACCTCCCTGGATTTGGAGGCAGGGGTTTGATCTGTCTCATTAGTTCGATGTTAACACTTTAACCGACACAATCCCAGTGAGACATCATTAAGCCATAGCCAGAATCCATTTCACGAGGCCCAGGAGGACCCCTACAACTGCAGAATAACCAGGGCTGCCTGGAGCATGACCTAGCCTTGGACACAGCGATCCAGTTAAGAAGTCGCTATGGAAGTCAAAGAAGGATCCTTCAGGTGGCCCCACTGTTTGCAGCCAGTGGGCCTGCTCCTAAATTTTTTCTGCTTGTGTGGGTCTGCTCCTAAATTTCTTCTACTTGTGTTTCTTTTCTTTCCTTTTTTTTTTTTTTTTTTTTTTTTTTTTTTTGGAGATGGAGTTTTGCTCTTGTCGCCCAGGCTGGAGTGCAATGGCACAATCTTGGCTCACTGCTCACTGCAACCTCCACCGCCCACGGTTCAAGCAATTCTCCTGCCTCAGCCTCCTGAGTAGCTGGGATTACAGGCACCTACCACCATGCCTGGCTAATTTTTGTATTTTTTGTAGAGATGGGGTTTCACCATGTTGGCCAGGTTGGTCTCAAACTCCTGACCTAAGGTGATCCGTCCACCTTGGCCTCCCAAAGTGCTAGGATTACAGGTGTGAGCCACCGCGCCCAGCCTACTTGTGTTTCTATGAAATCTGATGTGCTTATCCAGGTACAGCAGGAGGTGTTAACAATTGCACACACTCCTCCCACTTGGGCTAAAAGAAAGTCTAGAGCAATATTGGTATGTAAAACAATCTTCCCAAGAGAAATGAAGGATGTCTGCAGGGCTGCCAAAACAGTGGCTGTGAAGGAGGCAACATCTGCCATGGTCAGGGACAGATTTCTTATCATTCTTTTATGAGCACTGACTCCTAGGTAGGTACCAAAGAGCTCATAAAGAACATGAACCCAGAGTCAGTTACACCTCCTGGCAGGCTCCCTAGTCAGCCTGGTGTATAGCTTCAGGCTGCTAGCCCAATGGTGCATCTCATTTCCAGGGGTGATATCCAATGGCACCCCCAGCCCATCTAATGTGCAGAATTTCACCATCCACTAGCATTCTACTCTCTGCTTTTATGGGTTCCTTTTTTTTTTTTTTTTTTTTTTTTTTTTTTTTTGAGATGGAGCCTCACTCTGTCGCCCAGGCTGGAGTGCAATGGTGTGGTCTTGGCTCACTGCAACTTCCACCTCCCAGGTTCAAGCAATTCTCCCACCTCAGCCTCCCAAGTAGCTGGGATTACAGGTGCCCGCCACCAAGCCTGGCTAATTTTTGTATTTTTAGTACAAAAATACAAAAGAGATGGGTTTCACCATGTTGGCCAGGCTGGTCTCGAACTCCTGACCTCAGGTGATCCACCCGCCTACGCCTCCCAAAGTGCTGGGATTACAGGCATGGGCCACCGCGCCTGGCCTATGGGTTCAATTTTTGAAAAAAAAAAAAAAAATCCACAAATAAGTGAAGCCAGGCACAGAAAGACAGATACTGCATGATCTCACTTAACATATGGCCTCCAGGTTCACCCATGTTGTCACAAATGACAGAATTTCCTTATTTTATTATTTTGTAAAGATGGGGTGTGGCTATGTTGCCCAAGCTGGTCTCAAACTCTTGGGCTCCAGCAATCCTCCCATCTCAGCCTCCTGGGTAGCTGGAACTACATGTGCACTAACACACCCAGTGTTAGATTTCCTTCTTTTTAAAAGCTGAAAAGTACTCCTTTGTGTACATATACCACATTTTCTTTATCCATTCATCCATTGATGTATACTTATCTTGATTCCATATCTTGGCTACTGTGAATAATGTGCTGCAAAGAACGTGAGCATGCAGGTATCTCTTCAACATACTGGTTTCATTTCCTTTGGGTAAATACCCAGTAGTGGGATTGCTGGATCATATAAGAACTCTATATTAAGGAACTCTATACTGTCTTCCATAATGGCTGTACTAATTTACATTCCTGCCAACAGTGTGTAAGGGTTCCCTCTTCTCCACATCCTTTCCAACGTTTGTTTCTTTTGTGTGTTTGTTTTCGTTGTGAGACAGAGTCTCGCTCTGTTGGCCGGATCTCGGCTCACTGCAACCTCCACCTCCTGGATTCAAGCGATTCTCCTACCTCAGCCTCCCGAGTAGCTGGGACTACAGGTGCGCACCACCATGCCCGGCTAATTTTTGTATTTTTAGTAGAGACAAGGTTTCATCATGTTGGTCAGGCTGGTCTCAGACTCTTGGCCTCAAGTGATCCACCTGCCTCGGCCTCCCAAAGTGATAGGATTACAGGCATGAGCCACCGTGCCCGGCCCCAAGATCAAGATTTTTGACTGACTCAGACTGTGCTGGGAGAGCATTTAGTGTAGCAAGTGGGACTAGCACATCTTGTTGGATGAAGAGTGCAATTAGAGGCATCTTCTGCTGGAACAAAGCTCTGCAAGGAGCTGCCCTGTGGACAGACTGAGAGAGGCATTTTCGGGGACTCAGGTATCTCCCACTGGCCACCCCTTGGCAACTCTCACTCTAATTATGGCTGGACCTGGGCCTTAACGAGTGCTTCTGCAATGAGAAACTTCCATCATCAAGTCTTCGGTAACTTTCAAGTAACAAAGGCAGGATAAATGCTTGTCTTTCTTTACCAGGTTTCAAATGAGTTGCTTTCTTAGCATCATCCAGAGATTTTCTTTTTTTAAAGGATCATTATGAACTCATTGATTTAAACATCTGATGTGTTTTAATTCATTGCCATTATTCTTACTGATGCTCAAAGAGTCCCATCTTTGACAAGTGAGAGTTGTCTCCTGAGTCTGTCCTTTATACAAGCCCTTAGTGGTGATTGAGAGCTTGCTTGGTATCTGGTACAACAAGATGTTACAGGCTCATCTTGTACATTTTCTGCCCCAACCCTGCAATCAGCCATTTCCCCAAGGAGTTCCCTTTAGCAGAAACTGATATTGGAAGACCATGTTCTGGGCTCAGCTGTCTCTTGAGAGACTTTATTCATGTTTCCTGGCTGAACACCATGGAAATTAGGGCATGGGTGTCTCTTAACTAACTTCAGAACAGACATGGACCACGACTTGGCACGAAAGGGGAAAATTCCTCTGCTTCTTAAAGATTTCACAATTGTTTGTCAAGGTAAGGCAGTGGTCTTCCACCTTGCCTACATACTAGAATCCCCTAGGGAGCTCTAAAAAATACTGATGACTGGATCGATGCAGCCCCAGAGATTCTGGTTTAACTGGACTAGGATCTGGACTGAGCAATGGCATGTTTTTTTTTTTCGTTTTGTTTTGTTTAGTGTGAGGCTCGCAGATGGGGCTCAACCCTGACTGTAATTATTCTGTATTTGTCTTTACACTTTTACCATCTATATATGGAGCTTACACAACACTGTTTGCAAGCCTTACACATTTATGTAAACTGTATCCTACTGAATGTACATTCTGAAGCTTTTTTCCTTCATTGTTTCAGTGCATCCAAGTTGATACTTATACCTCTCATTCATTCATTGTAACTAGTATAGCACAGTAAAACCTTCTACTACCCCATCATTTTCTGCTGTAAAATGATCAAAAATTCATGAGCAGTTAGTTGTCCAGGAGAAAAATCATGAGGGTAACCCTGACTCCTCTTTTTCTTACATCCTATATCCAAATAGTTCAAGAATCCGCTTAGCTCCTCTTTCTGTCACATCCTACATCCAACAGTTAAAGAATCCTCTTAGCTCTGCCTTCAAATATATCCATCATGATGCTTCTCACTATCTTCTGTGCTCCCACCTGGTTGCCACCACCGTTCTCTCTTGCCTGGATCACTGCACCAGCCTCCCAAATGGGCTCCCTGCTGCCACCTTTGATCCTCTAAAATCTATTCTCTCAAAGCAGCCAGAATAATAGAAATCAGATCATGTCACTCTTCTAAAAACCCTCTAAACGAATTCCCATCGCTCCCAGTAAAATTTAGAATTGTCTCCTATCCCCTACTGCAATAACTAGTGTGTGGGTTGACCTTGACCATCATTATATAATACAGAAAGGTGACCAGGTACAGCTGGAAGAAGCATGTCCTTGAAAGGACCTCCCCACACCTCCCTAATCCAGGGATCTAACCCACTATCATCCTCAATTGTTACTGTCTTCAAAACAAAATGACAAATCCTCCTTTAAATGTAGAAAGGATTTGAAGGGTTAAATGAGAACAAATCAACTTTCTTTCCCTTCCCCTCCCAAACATAAACTGACAAATACACACCTTCTTGCTTGCCCCATGGGGCACTGGCAACCCAGAATGGAGGGAGGGCAGCTAGTGCTGGAAAGAAACTGCAGTCTGCCCTGAGTGCATCCACCCTCTATCCTCACAACCCCTACAGCCTCTTCCCCACAGCTCACCTTCCCTGCCCTCCACTCCCCTACACTGCAATGGTATGCTTTGCTCTGGGAAAGAGAGAAAGCAGACACAGGCATTGCTTTTGAGAAATCTGCATACTGGGAGAGAGGACATAGAACCAGGTAAACAAAACAGACTAGACTCCTCCCTGTTTTCCCCTAGTCATGCTTCGCTATCCAAATCTCTGCCTTGGAAGTTCCTCCAGCTGGGGGTTCCCCATGCACCCCTGTCCACACCATCTGTGACCCTTGCCACTGCTAGGGCCAAGGAAAAACTCGCCCTTCACCCTCTGCAGACTTGCTGAAAAATCACTGACAAGAGGCAAATTAACAGGAGAAAAAGCAAACAAATTTATTTGATCATAATTGTATGTGAGCCCTCAGAATGAAGACCCCAAGATACAGGGGAATTGTCAATTTTTATGTTTAGGTTCAACAGATTATGGACTGTGTAGAAGTATGATTGGACAAGAAGGGTATGATCTAATAGTAATAGACTGAGAGGGGAAACCCAGCAAGGCCTGTCTAGATTCTTCTTGGCCTCTCTGTGCAGGATTCCTTCCTTCTGGGCACGGGGTGGGACCCTCTCTGGAATGGGTATCTTACGACAGTCAGACAGTCAAACACAGTAGGTCAGATCATTTCTTTCCAACCAGTTTTTACACAGAAAGGGGAATGGGGAGTGAGAGGACTATTTTTAGGTTTTATGGCTGGCTTTGGGTAAAACTGGTTCTGGTTTCTGATGACCTGCCTTGGGGAAGAGGGATTCTAGTTTCTATGGGTAGCCTTGGGGGAGAATGAAAAGCCAGAAACATGAGGGCAGGAGAAGGTCAGAGAGAAACTTTTGCTTCTGGGGCTGCTTCTGAGGCCTTCCTTTTAAAGTTATCAGAGACGATCAGGGGCAGCCTGGCTCTGGGTAAGGTCTCCGGACGTGTGAGTGCTGGTCTTCCACAATGGATGCCGAGCCTTTTAAAGGGTAGTTTTCAACCTTGGCTGCATATTGGAATCACTCCAGGAGCTTTAAGAAATATTGTTGGCCTAGTGCTGTGGCTCATGTCTGTAATCCCTGAGCTTTGGAAGGCTGAGGCAGGATGACTGCTTGAGCCCAGGAGTTCGAGACCAGCCTGTGCAAGATAGTATAAGAGCCTGCCTCTACAAAAAATTTAAAAATGTGTTGGGTGTGGTAGTCCACGCCTGCAGCCTGCAGTCCCAGCTACTAGGGAGGCTGAGGTGGGAGGATATCACTTGAGCCCAGAAGTTAAGGCGGCAGTGAGCCATCATTGCATTACTGCACTCTAGCCTAGGTGACAAGCAAGATTCTATCTAAAAAAAAAAAAAAAAAAAGTTGCTTGGGGCCTACCCCAGAGATTCTGATTTAATAATTTTTACACTGCATCCCACCCCTAACCCCCGCACCAGGTGATTCTACTGTGTATCCGAGATTGAGAACCACCAGCTTTACAGCAAGGACATTTTCTTACATTCTTTGAATTTTCTTGCATTTCTTTGCATGTGGATTCTCAGTTTATCAAATAAATAAAAAGGAAACCTGCAAGTGCTTGTCAAAGGCTGCTGAAACTTCAAGTCCAAAGCCCACAGAGATTAATGACTTTAATCTGTATAGTCCTTTAGAACCATGCTTCTCAAAGTGTGACCCATGGACCAGCAGAACATCAAGATCACCTGGAACCTGTTAGAAATGCAGAGGCTGGCCACGTGTGGTGGCTTACACCTGTAATCTAAACACTTTGGGAGGCCAGGAGTTTGAGACCAGCCTGGGCAATACAGGGAGACCCCCCATCCCTACAAAAATAAAATCTGTTGGGTACGGTGGCATCCACCTGTAAGCCCAGTAACTTGGGAGGCTGAGCCAGAACAGCTTGCAGCCAGGAGTTTGCAGCTGCAGTGAGCCATGACTGGGGCCACTAATTACACTCTAGCCTAGGCGACAGAGCAAGACCCTGTACATAAAGAAAAAAAAAAAGCAGAAACTCAGGCCCACCCAGACTGCCCACTGGAATCTTGAGAGCTGTAAATCATTGATTTTCAGCACAAACAATTTTGCCCACCCCGGACACGGAGAGACTTGAACAAACACTAGCATAGTTTCTAGCAGCTCAAGGCCCTGTCTCAGGGATAACCCCAGGCCCCTTTGGGTCCCTGCCTGGGGAAGCTCAAGGCTGCCAAAAGAATTTACCATTTGTTTCAGCCAATGCCTGATCATAGGTTTCTAATCTCCCTCTTGTTTTTCTTGAGATGGAGTCACGCTCTGTCACCCAGGCTGAAGTGCAGTGGCGTGATGTCGGCTCACTGCACCCTCCGCCTCCTGGGTTCAAGCGATTCTCCTGCCTCAGCCACCCGAGTAACTGGGATTACAGGTGCGCGCCACCACGACAGGCTAACTTTTGTATTTTTAGTAGAGACGGGGTTTCACCATGTTGGCCAGGCTGCTCTTGAACTCCTGACCTCAGGTGATGCACCCACCTTGGCCACCCAAAGTGCTGGGATTATAGGCATGAGCCATGGCACCCAGCCCCTCCCTCTTCTTAGAGGACATACTTTATAAAATTTACAATTGTAAATCCTTTCTGTCCCTTTGGGGGATATATGTATCTTCTGCTGCACAGGAATGTGTTTCTCACTTTTTCTGGGAGCCATCCCCTTTGTCATATAATTATCAGGAATGATAAGGCTGACTCCTGGTCTCTGTGGGAGGCTAGGATCCTAACTTTGATAGATAAATTTGAGAGTTAGTAGACACAGATAGCCGAATCACATTGACCAATCTCCTTACCAGCTTTTTGTAATTTTGCACTTCCCTAGTTCTATTTGAACCTCCTCCCTCCCCTCTTTAAAATTCCATCACCTCTGCACAGATTGGAGCTAAGCTCAGTTCTATACTGAGGACTCTCTCCTTCTGCAGTAGTTATTGAATAAAATCTGTCATTATTGCCTTTAGTCTCCAGCTTTTTAAGTCTCCATTTTAATAAGGTCCTTATGTGATGTGCATGTACATTACAGTCTGAGAAGCAGTGTCATAATATTTATCATTCCCTCAGTGACTTATCATAAACAGCCCTGAATGGGAAGGAATTACGCCCATTTTGCCAATGAGTTAGATCTTTGCTTAAGATCACACCGGTAAACTAGAAATTGATTATGCCTCATGACTCAATCCAGTGCTCTTTCCAAAATGACATGCTAATCAGAAAGAGAAGACCACACTGCACGTGAGGACCCAGGGGAAAAAAGTTGGTGAGAGCTCACAAAAAACCAAAAATGTTTCTCTTGATGCATCTCCATTGGTGCAATGTCCTCTCAGGTTTTTTTTTTTTGATATGGAGTTTCGCTCTTGATGCCCAAGCTGGAGTGCAGTGGCACGATCTCGGCTCACTGCAACCTCTGCCTCCTGGGTTCAAGCGATTCTCCTGCCTCAGCCTCCCAAGTAGCTGGGATTACAGGCATGTACCACCCCGTCCGTCTAATATTTTGTATTTTTAGTAGAGATGGGGTTTCACCATGCTGGCCAGGCTGGTCTCAAACTCCTGACCTCAAGTGATCCTTCTACCTTGACCTCCCAAAGTGCTAGGATTACAGGCGTGAACCACCACACCTGACCTCAGGTTCTTCTTTAGTTGCAAGAGAACTGTTTCACCATCAAGTGTCTTAGGTATTAAAGTTCTAAGTTTAGGTACTGAGTTATCCTATCAGTAGCTGGAGTCCCAAGGATGACAGGTACCAACCCTGTGCAAGTACCAAAGGCTATGGCCTCAAATGCTGCAGAAGCCCAGCCCTTTATGGGCCCATGCATACCCTGTGCAACCACTGCTACATGAAGTCAGGTGCAGGCATGGTCTTAGTGGGTCTTAGTCCCAAACCACTCAACCCTAACTCACTCTGCATACTCAATCCCGATGCTCTCCTACTTTCCCAGCTTTACCTCCAACATCAGTATCCATTCTCGCTTTCCTGGGTAAACACTGATTCCCTTCTCCTCCTGGCTGGGCCAGTCCCCTGGGTAAACACTATTTCCTATTTCCATCCCCACCTTTCTACTCCTGGGCCAGTTTGATGCCTTGAGTAGACTCCCTGTGGCCGAGCTCCCTGGTAGGTCTTGATGATGTCACTCAAACTTACATGACAAAATTCAAACAAAAAAGATAAAGTTATATTTCATCATCTCTATGTCCTTTCTTCTGATTTGCCAAATTAGGCTAAAAGACCAATAGAAAAACAGCTACCAATTTTAAACACCAAAGTCATTCCTCTAGGAAAGACAGCAAAATTACTAACGTGAATGACGGGATGAATTTTTCCTGGTCATTTTCAAACCACTTAGATAGCTAGAACCAGAGGAATCCCCCCAGGCACTTTACCCCTCAGCCATGGAGAATGCTGACTTTTTTTACTTTCAGCCAATTATATGGTAAATATAATTATTAGTTTTATCAGAAAATCTTATACATACAGGTGATTTCTGATGCACAATTTTATTAAAGCCAGAGATGGACATTTTTTCTAGAGAAACAGATCTCTGAGGTTAGAATGGAAGATAATGAAACAAGAGATTTCACTTTATAATTTACCTTTGTCAAACAGAGCATGTCAATTCTATTATGAAAGTATTACTTTGACATCATATAACCAATTATTAATAGAAAACACACATGCCAAAAAACCTTAAATTCTGTAATCTTCAAGTCAATCATCAACTTTTCTTGGATTTTTGAAGACCCAAAAAGAAAAATAATTTCAAACAACAGCACTCAAACACCATATGCATTTGTAATGAGGCACAGCAATCAATTTTTTTTTTTTTTTTTTTTTTTAGATGGAGTCTCAGTCACCCAGGCTGGAATACAGTGGCGTGATCTCAGCTCACCGCAACCTCCACCTCCCAGGTTCAAGTGATTCTCCTGCCTCAGCCTCCCGGGTAGCTGGGACTACAGGTGCATGCCACCACACCCGGCTGATTTTTGTATTTTTAGTAGAGACGGGGTTTCACCATGTTGCTCAGGCTGGTCTCGAACTCCCGACCTCAAGTGACTTGCTCACCTTGGCCTCCCAAAGTGCTGGGATTACAGGTGTGAGCCAGCGCACCCAGCCTGGCAGTCAATTTTAAGCCTCCTATTTCCCAGGTTTTAGCTTAATAATCCTCATTAGTTTTTCAGATTTGTGTCAGTCTTGTTTTGGGGCTATTTTGCCTTAGTGGGCCTAAACAGAATATTAAAATACATTAATAATCCATACTGAGAGTAGAGTATAAATGGGTTTCTCACTCCTTAGGGACACAAGTGGAAACAATACATCCCATGAACACAGGTGAATGTCCCTGGTTATCCCTGAGCTGGGCAGTTTCACACAATCATTTTTTCTCTGAGGCCAAAGTCTGTGGTTTGATCATCTTAGCAGCTTCCAGAACAGAAAGTAGGTTTGCTTTGTCTCCAAATTCTTTTTCTCGGTGCTCGAGAAGAATGCCCTAAAAGGAAACAAGAGATAATGTCAGTCCTCATCCTAAATCGTTCGTTCATGAGACAGGCATCGAGGACCAGCTGTCTGTCAAGCCTTTTGCTTGAACAGCAAAGGACACAGATCCAAATATGGCCTGGCTCCTGCCCTCAAGGAGTTCAGTCTTTGAGGGAAGATAGACTGGAGAAGGCCACATCCATCTGGCCTGTACCAGCAGCTCTAGAAGCAGGAAGTCAGAAGTGATAAAGCATGACAAGGGCAATCAGGGAAGGCCTCACAGATGCATGGAGGGTAACCAGGATGTCTACAAGTAGAGATGCAGGTAAAAGAACATACCAGGTGAAGAGAAAAAAATGAAGCTAACACAGAAAGGCCCAAAGGTGTGGAAGTGGAGCTCAGAGGTTAGACTTTGGAAGGCACTGAATGACCATCTAAAAGAGAGACCCTCATTTTTCTTTAGTCTTCTAAGAAACTGGAAGCCACTTTCTTCTCATACGGTGAAAAAAAATGCACGAAGACACAAGATACCCCAAAGTTATCTAATGTTGGAGGTAGTAAAAAAAAGACAAAATGACATGTTTGAGATCAGCATCAAGGAATCCTTGTTAGAGTTCTTTGATTCATTACATCTGGAAACTCATCTTAAAAAGAAAATCTGTAAATACACTGTCATTATTTATAAAGACTTAAAAAAAAAAAAAGGCCCACCACACTGCGGTGATTATGGGCAAGCAGATCAGAAAATTATATTTACTTGCTCAGTAAACCATAATACAGACATTAAAAATACTAATAGGCTGCGTGCTGTGGCTCACACCTGTAATCCCAGCACTTTAGGAGGCTGAGGTGGGCGGATCACTTGAGGTCAGGAGTTCAAGACCAGCCTGGCCAACACGGTGAAACTCGGTCTCTACTAAAAATACAAAAATTAGCCAGGTACGGTAGCTCAAGCCTTTAGTCCCAGCTATTCAGGAGGCTGAAACAGGATAATCCCTTGAACCTGGGAGGCTGGGAGGCGGAGGTTGCAGTGAGCCGAGATCGCGCCACTGCACTCCAGCCTGGGCGACAGAGCGAGACTCCATCTAAACAAACAAACAAAAACACGAACAAAAAACTAACAATATATAGTGACATAGGAAAATGTTCACAATATACTGTTAAATGAAAAAAGAACATCTAGTTTAGTAAGGTACAGTTTTCTAAAGCAAAGCAAAACAAAAGGAAAGGCCACTCAGCTTTGTTCCAGTGGATTTTCCACAGTGGTTGAGCTCATAGGATGGTTTTCCCCACCTTCTATGTTCTGCTGTTTTTAAATTTTCTGTAGTGCAAACACACTTTTTATTTATTTATTTACAGACAGGGTCTTGCTCTGTTTCCCAGGCTGTAGTTCAGTGATGCGATCATAGCTTACTGCAGCCTTGAACTCCTGTGCTCAAGAAATCCTCCTGCTTCAGCCTCCCAAGTAGCCAGGACTACAGGTGCATGTCACCACGCCGGCTAAACTTTTTTATTCTTTATAGAGATGGGGTTTTGCTATGTTGCCCAGCTGCTTCTTCTTTAAGAATGCTTTCAAGATTATTATTAAAAAGAAAATTCAGGCTGGGTGCAGCGGCTCACACCTGTAATCCCAGCACTTTGGGAGACCAATGTGGATAGATCACTTGAAGTCAGGAGTTTGAGACCAGTCTGGCCAACATGGTGACACCCTGTCTCTACTAAAAATACAAAAATTAGCTGGGCATGGCGGCGGGTACCTGTAATCCCAGCTACTCGGGAGGCTGAGGCAGGAGAATCGCTTGAACCCGGCGGGGTGGAGGTTGCAGTGAGCTGAGATCGTGCCATTGCACTCCAGCCTGGGCAACAAGAGTGAAACTCTGTCTCCAGAAAAAAAAAAAAAAAAAGGAAATCCCCACCACCCCAATTTTAGACTACAAAAACTCTACACCCAACAAGAACTGAAGTAAGTCCTGAAGTTCAGCTAGCCAGTTAACCTTCCGCCTAGGAGAATGAAGGCCAGGGGCTCCAGGGAATACGAACAAAAGTCAAACATACCTAGCAACATCAGAAACATGCCAGTAGGGCCCATGAGCACCAGATGAGTCATCGCCAGGCAAGAAAAGGCTGGCAGGCATGCCAAGCCCTGCCCTAGAGGCCATGAGAAGGCAGAGGCGGGTAGGGGAAGGAACCCCACATTGTCAGAGTGGGAAGAGGATGGGCAATCCACTGGGGAAGTGGCCTGCCCAAGCATAAGGACATCAGGAAGTGGTCGCTGGGAAACACTTCCAAGGAGAGGCTAGGGGCTGGGCAGGGCAGGAGAGGCTAGGGGCAGGGCAGGGCAGGGCAGGGCAGGAGAGGCTAGGGGCGGGGCGGGGCAGGGCAGGGCAGGGCCAGGAAGGGTCTCTGGAGTTTGACAGATTTGAGTTCCTAAGTTTCATTTCCATTGTACCACTTAGCTGTGTCTTTGGCTGAGTTATTTTAAATCTCTAGGCCGACTGCTGTATATGTGGATGGGAATAAAAATGCCTAACATCCTAGACTGGTTGTGAGGAAGACATGAGACCATGTACTTGAGCACGTAGAACAAGACAGGCACTCATTGGAAACCATTATTACTAAGACACTTTGACAGATTTACCAGAAAATTAGCGAATAGGTTTATGTTAAATCAGACACCATTTTAGGCTAAATTCTAATATAGTCAAGCGAATCAGTTACCAAGCTGTAAAAGGAAGACATAAGAAATAAAGCTCAGGCCAGGCGTGGTAGCTCACGCCTGTAATCCCAGCACTTTGGGAGGCCGAGGCGGGCAGATCACGAGTAGAAACCCTGTCTCTGCTGAAAATACAAAAAAATTAGCTGGGCATGGTGGTGGGTGCCTGTAGTCTCAGCTACTCAGGAGGCTGAGGCAGGAGAATGGCGTGAACCCAGGAGGTGGAGCTTGCAGTGAGCCGAGATCGCACCACTGCACTCCAGTCTGGGCAACACAGTGAGATTCCATCTCAAAAATAAGAAATAAAGCTTAAACTTGAAGGATTTCTATTCCCTTTTATTCCTCCCAAATTGGGAAGAGTATGTAATTATCAACATTAATAGTGAGATCCAACAATGCAGATAAACCCCATCTTTCTACAGAAAGAAAACACTTTCTACACGTTAATGTCATGTCCAAAATTGACAGAGACAGGCCTAGAAGTCAGGCCACCAGTTTCCAGGTCCTTCTCCCATACCCTTCCCTCATCCACTTGCTTTTTTGAGATGGTGTCTTGCCTTGTCCCCTAGGCTGGAGTTCAGTGGCACAATCTCAGCTCACTGCAGCCTCTGCCTCCTGGGTTCAAGCAAATCTCCTGCCTCAGCCTCCCAAGTAGCTGGGACTATGGGTGCGCACCACTACACCCGGCTAATTTTTTAAGCTTTTCTTTAGTAGAGATGGGATTTTGCCATGTTGGCCAGTCTGGTCTGGTCTGGAACTCCTGGCTTCAAGTGATCCGCCCGCCTTGGCCTCCCAAAGTGCTGGGGTTACAGGTGTGAGCCACCGCGCCCAGCCCCCTCATCCACTTTGCTCCATCCCTGCTACACATCCTCCAGGCCTCTGCTGACACTGCCCTCCAGGGCAGGGGAGCCACCATGGCTCAAGGCTGCCTAGACTCTGACACAAACAACTGCCTACCTGGCTCTTGGGCCTAGAGAGACCCCATTCCTCCTCTCCACACCTTCCCCTAGGGCTCCATGCTGCTTGTGGAGCCTCACAGCCAGGACCTATAATAATAGCCTGTTTGCAGAGGAGTCAGATACCTTTCCTAGGCCAGCCCTGACACCAAGATCCCCACAGAAAAAAGCATCGTCTCCCCGCCACCTCCTTGCCACTTCCCCTAATTACGCCTGGTTCTATTCCTTATTTTCTCCTCTTATTTTTTTTTTCTATCATCCATCCATGGTGGCCTGGAACACTGCAAGAGAGTAAATTCAAAAACAGAATAAAACTATGCTTTTGTTCAAGCACAGAAAACAAAACTTAAAGTCAGCAAACCTGGGTTCAGGCCCCAGCAGTGCCACCCATGAGCTGTGCTCCTTGAACTTGAAGTCAGCAAACCTGAGTTCAGGCCTAGCAGAGCCACCGATGAGCTGTGCTCCTTGTGCAGCTGCTCATCCCTTTTCAGTTCTAAGTTCCTTGTCTGCAAAATGATCAAACTGTCTCATGATGTCACTGTGATGAGTGAGTAGATTCAAGTATGAGGTACTAGCAGAGAAAGATGTGTGATAAACAACAACTGCCTTCCCTTCCCTTCTTCATGTTCCCTGGCTTGCTAGAAGGAAGGCTAGGAGACCCAAAACAGGGAAAGTCAACCCCCACTCCAGCTTCTGGTTGGAGTCTCACACTCACAGACACAGACACCTACAGACCACAAGTAAACACCAAGAACTCACCTGCTTTCCTGATCCCACCACGAAAACTCCCCCAAGGATGAAGCCTTCTCCTTCCAGGTTTCCAGAGAAGCCTCCATTCCAGGCTCGGAAGAAGTTGTACCACACTCCCAGACGGATAAATCCCATAAACATCATCTTCCGCCTTTGTGGACCATAGAACTTTTTCTATGGGGTGAGAAAGACAGATCCCATATGAGTACTCTACATGCCTGCCTTCCTCAAGGAGGAAACGCTCCCGACGGGGCATTGGTTCTCAGGCAAAGACTCAAAAGGCTGCTGGTTCCAGTCTTCTCTCCCACCCAACACACACACACTGCCCACATTCAGGTCCACTCTTTTTTTTTTTTTTTTTTTTTTTTTTTGAGATGGAGTCTTGCTCTGTCACTCAGGCTAGAGTACAACGGCGCGATCTCAGCTGACTACAATCTCCACCTCCTAGGTTCAAGCAATTCTCTGGCCTCAGCCTCCCAAGTAGCTAGGATTACAAGTGCCTGCCACCATGCCCGGCTAATTTTTGAATTTTTAGTAGAGACAGGGTTTCACCACGTTGGCCAAGCTGGTCTTGAACTCCTGACCACAAATGATCTGCCCACCTCGGCCTCCCAAAGTGCTGAGATTACAGGCATGAGCCACCATGCCCAGCCAATCCAGGTCCGTTCTCAACTGCCAAGGAAACAGAACCCTGCTGGGTCCAGTTTCAGACCTCAAGGTAGGCCTGACCTAGGGTGACATCCGTAGCTTTCAATTCTGACTCTACCTTCTCACTAGTCTTCCACCTGACGGGATGGTAACAGTGCTACCTTCTGCAGAGGTGGGAGCAGAAGAGAAAGAAATAAATGAATTAAGGGACAGGGTGTGGGGCTTTGTACTAGGCCCCCAACAGTGGAGGAACCTGTTGGAGTTTCAGCTATTTCCTACTCTCCCAGTTCACATGGCAGGAAAGACTTAAGTAATACAGATGCTCCTCAACTTACAATGGGATTATGTCCCTATAAACCCATCATAAGTTGAAATATCTTATGTTGAAATGCATTTAATACACCTAACCTCATAGCTTAGCCTACACTACCTTAAACATGCTCAGAACACTCTTATTAACCTACAGTTGAATAAAATCATGTAACACAATCCTATTTTAAAATAAAGTGTTGAATAACTTATGTAGTTTATTGAATATTGAATGTGAAAAACAGAATGGCTGTATGGGTTCTTGAAGAAATGTAGAAACTAAATGCTTATCACTTCTGCACCATCACAAAGCTGAAAGATCGTTAAGTCAAACCACCAGATGGTCAGGGACTGTCTGTAACTGAGAGGACAGTTTTAAAATGTCTGATCATGCTCTGCTCAGGGGGCTGAAAAAGGCCTTGAAAGTTCAGGACAGCTGAAGGGAAGGCCAGCCTCCAGCTCCAGGCCAGACATACCTGGGCCACCCGACTATCACACAGCTGAGCACAATCCCCAGCAGTCTGTGTCTAAAAGCCTCCCATCACACACACCTTTTCATCCAGGAAGATTTCTCCTTTGAAATAAGGCTGGAAATCCTTCACTTCGGTCCTGATGTGCTCCTTTACCACTGCATAGAGGGGGACGCCCAGCTGGTCCAACATGCTTTTCAGGGAGGACAGATCCGCAGCTTCCTGTAGAAGACACAAGGGTTCAGGGACATCTGTCCCAGCTGGCTGTGGGCCTCCACATAGGGTGTCAGGTTCCCTCTGCAGCCCAGGCTCCTTGTCTTCTCCAGTGGAAAGCAGAGGCAAGGCTCCTGTTATGGCTGTCCTAACCACAGCTTGGGAGCAGCCATACCCAAACACATCCTCTCCTCCTGCCCACAATGCTTCTCTCCTACATCATCTCCCAGCCCCTTCCCTGCACTAGACCAAACTAACACAAGGGCCCAGCAGACACATGCTCCTCTAGCCATAACCTTCCTTCTCTCTTCAGCTCAACCCTACCCTCTGGAAAGGTATCCCTGTTCTAAAAAGATCTCCCTGGCTAGTCCACCCTGAAGTAAAGCCCTGCTTCTCTGTGCATATCCTATCTTCCCTGTTTGGTGACATTTTCTGTACTGAGTCTGCATGTTAGCACTAAGTTGAGTGTTGTCTCTTACATTCCCAAATGTTTCTAATAGTTAGAAACTATGTCTTCCATTTCTTGGAACCCTCAGTGCCTAGAACATGGCTGGGTATAAAACAGGTGCTAAATACCAGGTGGAAAGATTTGAAGGGGGACAATGGGGAGAATGCAGCTGAGCTGAGATGCAGATACCCTTGACTCTCAGGAACTGTGTGCTAGATGAATGAGGGAAACCGCATGAGTCATGGTAAAGCTTCAACATTAAGAACTCAATCCTTTTTTCACATTTGGTGTCAGAATTAAAGAATGAGCAAAAATCCTTTTAAATGCAGTCTACTCATCTCCAATACAAATATGCTGTTGTATGGTTGCAACTACATTTAATTTTTCATTTATTTTCTAGAGTAAGAAAAAAGACAACTAATGAGGCAGAACTGATTACAATACATTTATCAAGAGTTTTACTGACTGGCAAATTTTGCCCTAGAGCAGAGGACTACAGTGTTTGATATAATCAAAAACCACCTTTTTGTGATATGAAAGGTCTTTTATTTTTGAGATGGAGTCTTGCTCTGTCGCCCATGCTACTCGCCCATGCTGGAGTGTAGTGGCACAATCTCAGCTCAATGCAACCTACACCTCCTGGGTTCAAGTGATTCTCACGCCTCAGCCTCCTAAGTAACTGGGATTACAGGGGCGCACCACCACACCTGGCTAATTTTTTGTATTTTTAGCAGAGATGGGCCATGTTGGCCAGGCTGGTCTTGAACTCCTGACCTCAAGTGATCCATCTGCCTCAGCCTCCCAAAGTGCTGGGAGTACAGGTGTGAGCCACCACGCCTGGCCTTTTTTTTTTTTTTGAGTCTTGCCCTGTTGCCCAGCTACAGTGGCACAATCATAGCTCATTGTAGCCCTGAACTCCTAGGCTCAAGCAATCTTCCTCCCTCAGCCTCCTGAAAAGCTGGGACTACAAGTGCACACCACCATGCCTGGCTTTTTTTTTTTTTTTTTTTTTTTTTGTAGAGACAGGGTCTTGCTATGTTGCCTAGGGTGGTCTCAAATTCCCGGGCTCAAGTGATCTTCTCACCTCAGCCTCCCAAAGTGCTGGGATTATAGGCATGAACCACTGCACCTGGCTGAGATGAAAGGTCTTACTCACTTTTCCTGGCTCTTTACTCCCGGTGTGGCACTATACAAAGCCATGACGTGGAAACTGAGTCACATACCTCCTAGTTGGGCCACTCAAAATAACTCAGATTGCCATCCACCCATCTTTTTGGAAACGTAAGTTTCCACTAAATGTTCTATGTGGGCACAGACCAGTACAGAGGGAAACAGGTTATAATTAGGGAGAGCTGTTGCTCTTGGAACCTTCTGGATTTTAATGGCCCCGAGAAATCAAGTCAAAACAGGCTTCCATGCTGTTGCTGACTTGCCAACCATCGCTGACCTAAAAATAGAGGAAGGGGCCATAAACCAATATACATAGGTGGCCTCTAACAGCTGGAAAAGGCAAAAGAAATGGATTCTCCCCTATAGTCTTCAGAAGGAATGCAACCAGATTCCGCTTTGGAATTCTGACCTCTAGAACTACAAGATAAATCTGTGCTGGTTAAAGCCATTGAGTTTGAGGTAATTTGTTACAGCAATGGAAAATTAATACATCTCCCCGATCAGGGTGGCTTTGTTACAACCTCTGTAACTGTTTCCTCCTCTGTAATGAGAATAATAAAATGAGAGTAAAACAAGCTGTATTTCCAAGGGCTATGGTGAGGACCCACTGAGATAGCAGGCACACAGTGCCCTGGGGGTAGGGTACTGCAGGCATCACATGCATCCAGCAGTGCAAGTGGATTCTTCACCAGCCCAGCCACACAAGCATGGAGAGATCAGCAAGGCTGAAAGGTGGTGTCTCAGGGTCAGGGAGGGGAACCAGGAGAATGAGGATGACAATTTGGACAGGGCCACAGCCACTGCTTGAGATGCAAAGTTGTCTCAAGAGCAGGAATACTGTCATTCCCAGTTTTCTCCCAGGCAGGGCAGTAATTTCAGAATCTGGGTCTTCTGCCACTGACTGGCTGTGTGACCACAAACAGACCACTAACCACTCTGGTCCTCAGTTTGCCCACCTATAAAGGGACAAGGCTAGATCCAAGTATTGGCAATGTTCCTTCTCACACTAGCATTTTGTGTTTCAACAATCACAGTTCCTTCCTTCCACTGATAAGCTCCATCACCTACAAATAGATGATGTCTTCCCTTTGAGGGGCCAACCTGGAGACCACCCAGTCAGTGAGCTCCAACTTTCAACAAACTCTCATGCCAAATGCACTACTGGCATGACTGAAATCCCACTGAGCTACAGATTCAATGCTGAGAGCACACAGCAAGGAGGCAGAGCTAACATGTGAGAATGTGGCTCTCAGCTGTCCACGATGGACTCTAAGAGCTCCCCAGGGAAAGAGAGACAGGCAGGTCTGCTCTAATAGGTAACCTTGAAGTGTTTCCTCCGACACTGCAGCTTCATCACAGGGAGGGACTGACCACACCCGAATCAGAAGCAATCCAGGCACATCATATATCTGTGCTGAGCATCAGAAGCATGGAATTGGACCTGGTCACTGCCCCTGATTAAATTGGAATATGGTCCAGGACTCAGAAGGTACAGCACAGGGTGAAAGGCCTGGGAGTACTAAGGGAAACTGAGATGTGTTGCTAACTCCAGTAGGAGAGGGTGAGTTGTTAAAAAAGAGCACAAATCAAAAGAAATACCTAGAGCAAATAACAGAACAGAACACGTGGGTAAAAGGCTAAAGCTGGCTTACCGACCCTTGGTTCTGGCTGGAAAACAATGGCCCCTACTTGCCAGGATCCTTTTCTCTGAATAGATCCTCATCTGCACTCACCTCTCGACAGAGGAAACAGCCTGGCCTCCGCACGGCCATAATCACAGCTCCATTTTTTTCCCATAGCTCCTTTGCTTTGAAAGTCCTTGGTTCTAAGAGAGAAAAAAAAGAAATTCGATATCTCCTCCCAGCCCAGCCCCAATCACTAAGCAGCTCATGAACCACACTAAGTCCAGCCGAGGTCAGAGACCCGGCCTAGCAGAGGACCTGGACAGGCATTTCACACGTGGGAAGAGACACACAGGAAACAGACAGACAGAACACACACCTTCCTGAAGAAAGTTAACCAAGCTTAAGAATCCTGTTATATACCCGGTAGGTCCCTCCCACCATGAAAATCTTTTTTCTAACCTGAACATTCAGAAGTGGGACATTTCTGGAAAAATGGCCATTTTGTCTATTGCTGATGTCATCAGATATTGTATAATAATCCTTTAGAACAGAAACATGGCCCAAACTGAAAAAGTCTCAAATTTTTAACCTAAATATGTTAACTGCAATATTATTAACGAAGGAGAGGATAGAAGATGCCTAGGAATAAAATGTTTTGGGGTAGTACAGCTCTGTAGTTCAAGCCCAGCTCTAAGGTCCAACTGAGTCTGAATCTAGCTGTGTAACTCTGGGCAAGTTATTTTTGCTCTTTGAACCTCAGCTTCCTCATTTGTAAAATGCAAATATCTAGTAGCTCCACTTTGGGCCACAGGGCATATTGAAAGATGAATATAAAAGTGCTCACCACAATGCCTGGTAATATAGAGTTGGTGAGGGCTCAATAAATATGAGCCCTTAATTATTTTAGTATTTCCCAGAGGGATCCATGTTCCCGTAGATGTTATGTGGAAAAAAAAAAAGGGGGGTCAGGTGGGTGAGAGGGTGGGGAGAAGAGTCTGTAATCAAATAAGATTGGGAAACCCTGGGTTGAACAAAGCTTAACAGGTCTCTCTCCTAGTATCTTACTAAGGTGACCTACTATAAACCTGCACAATCTCCTGCCTTCCTTTGGCAAGCTTCCTTACTTACTAAACAGATGACGATGACTTCCACCTGGGGGGCTAACATGGTGACCACGCCATCAATGAGACCTTCACCACTCCAACTCTCTTGCCACACCACTGGCATGACTGAAATCCCACCAAGCTACAGCTCTAACACTGAGAGCACACAGCAAGGAGGCAGAGCTAACACATTTGAGTGTGTGGCTCTAAGCTGTCCACAATGGATTCTAGCAGTCCCCCAGAAGAGGGAGATAGGCAGGTCTGCTCTAACGGGTGACCTTGAAGTGATTCCTCAGACACCACAGCTTCTTCACAGGGAGGGGCTGGCCATGCCCGAATCAGCAGCAATCCAGACACCTCATTCTAATAAGCATATGTCTGTGCTGAGCATCAGGAGCATGGAATTGGATAAAAGGTGTCTCCCATACTTGTTCACTCAGGAACTCCTTTTAGTTTGACGATCCCACAAGCCTGGAATTCCTCAGAATACACTCTGGAAGCACTGGTTTAGTAAAAGATTGTAATTATTACTAAATATTATGGAGCAATTTATCATTATAGTTACAGAGACAACAACAGAGAATGAAAAATGCTTTTGATAAGAAAAGCTAAAATGTAAAACAGCACCTAAGCCAAGCACAACTATGTAATATGTACACATGGAAAGGAATATGCCAAAATCAAAATTACTGTGTTAGGGTAACAGAATTATTGCTAGTTTAAAAATTGTTATTAAATTTTTCCTAATGTTGTTATATTATCTTTTCAATTAAAAAAAGGAGAGAGTTTAGAAAGAAAGCAGTAAGCCTGTATCCCAGCTCCTTGGAAAAGTACCGAGACCTGAAGGGTCACCACTTACCCTTCTCCAGTGTTTTCAGGTCTATATCCTCCAGGTACTCCAGGGCCGCTTTCTGGGGCTTGGACAGAAACACGTCTGTGTTGGCAAGCAGCAATGCCAAGGCAGCAGCCCCCAGGGCTCCCGCACCAATGGACCACATCCCCATGGTGAAGAAACTTGGGTCCTGGAGGAAAGACATTTCTGGAGATTGAGAAGAAGGAAGAAGGCGTTACTGCTCCCACAGGGTGGCTGGAATTTCATCTTCCAGGCAAGGCTCTGGCAGGACAGCCAACCAGGAGGTCAGGACAGGGGAAGGGAGCAGCAGTGTCAGAGGCGAGACTGGACAAGGGCTGCTAAGCACCTGCTGCCACCAGAACTTGGGGATGCAGCACACACATGGAGGTTCCTGCACCGTGGAGCTCACCAGGGCATCAGGAGTGATCACAGAGAAAGGACAGCCTTCTCAAATGGTTCTCTTGCTGCTCTCTCTTCTCATGCCCCAAGTTGCAGTCCCTAGCTCTGTGGAGCTATGCCGAGCTACGTCCCCTGTAGGCAGACTACTTCCTCATTCCCCTCCTCATCAATGCCTGATTCTCCCTCACAATCCAGGTGGCTCAGGATCATGTCCCTGGGTAGGGGCAGCTTTCTCTTCTGTGATCAGAGGATACTTAGAACGCCAACCGCACTGTTTTGTTCCCCTATCTTCTTTCCTCTTTAGTTTGAGGACCCTCCAGAAACAGGGACCATATCCTACTCATCAAGCCCCCAGCCAGTGCCCAGCAGGGCCTCATTCATTATAGGCAGGCAGTAATTTCTCCCAATTGAGAAGAGCTTTATTTCTCCCTTATTATAAAAACAAAATATGCTTATAGTAAAAAACAAAACAGAGAATACATGAAACCATAGTCGATAAGAAAGCAAATACTCTCTGAAGCTACCACCCACTGATGGCCACTGTTAAACACTGGTGTTTAGTAATCTGACTTTTTTCTCCTGTGAACAGAACTACCCATGTCTGCCAAACAAATGCAGGTGTTATATCAGAAAGAGGAGGTCCTGGCAGGGCGCGGTGGCTCATGCCTCTAATCCCAGCACTTTGGGAGGACGAGGTGGGCGGATCACCTGAGGTCGGGAGTTCGAGACCAGCCTGACTAACATGGAGAAACCTCATCTCTACTAAAAATACAAAATTAGCCAGGCGTGGTGGTGCGTGCCTGTAATCCCAGCTTCTCGGGGGTGCTGAGGCAGGAGAATCGCTTGAACCTGGGAGGCGGAGGTGGCGGTGAGCCGAGATCATGCCATTGCACTTCAGCCTGGGCAACAAGAGTGAAACTCCGTCTCAAAAAAAAAAAAAAAGAAAAAAAGAAAGAGGAGGTCCTGGCAGGGCACGGTGGCTCACGCCTGTAATCCCAGCACTTTGGGAGGCCAAGGCAGGTGAATCACGAGGTCAAGAGATGGAGACCATCCTGGCCAACATAGTGAAACCCTGTCTCTACTAAAAATACAAAAATTAGCTGGGCTTGGTGGCGCACGCCTATAATCCCAGCTATTTGGGAGGCTGAGGGAGGAGAATCGCCTGAACCCGGGAGGCGGAGGTTGCAGTGAGCTGAGATCGTGCCACTGCATTCCAGTCTGGTCATAGAGCAAGACTCAGTCTCAAAAAAAAAAAAAAGAAAGAAAAGAAAAGAAAGAGAAGGTCCTATGGCATCTGCAGAGGAGGCTGGGCAAAAGACAGCTGCATAAGATAAGGCTCTCTGCAACTGAAATGGAGCTCCAGGCGGGTTCTGTCAGAATTCAGCCTTGTTCCTGGCTTCTTCTGCCAGCTAGGAAGACTTGTGCCTGTGGGTGGGAGCTCCTGGAAGCAGCCCACAAAGTACCCCCACCTCCAGCCTTCCTTCTCCCAACAACCACTTATAATATCTATCTTTCCATTTGGTCCTCACGCCATCCTAAGCTCTGGCATACCCTGGTGCCTGCTTCCCTAAGTATCAGCCTGCTTCTGTGTGCTTAGATCACTGCGGATAGGCCTGGGAGTGGGTGTGGTAATTGTATGGCCCGCCTCACCCCAGCCCATCGAACCTCTGACTCAAGTCTCCCTTGCAGGACTTGGCCGGGAGAGGATGTCTCTAAAGGATCAGGAAAGGCCCTGGAAATCCAAATGTCACTGCGAAGGGTGGGGGCTGTGAGGTGGGGGTGGGAGTGAGTCGGTGGTGACTTTGGGAAGGAAAGGGTAGGCCAGACTAGCACTGAAGCCACATGGAAATTCAGATTTAAGAAATAAAAGAGGCAGCCATAAAAAAGAACGAAATCATGTCCTTTGCAGCAACATGGAGCTGGAGACCATCATCCTAGGTGAACTAACCCAGAAACAGAAAATCAAATACCACATGTTCTCATTTGCAAGTGGGAGCTAATCAATAGTATACATGGACATAAAGACAGAAATAACAGACACTGGGGACAGCTGAAGAGGGGAGGGTGGGGGACAGGGTGGGGTGAAAATTACCTATCAGGTATAAGGGTCACTATTGGATAACGGGTATACTAAAAGCCCAGTCTCCATCACTACACAATATACCCATGTAACAAATATGCATATGTACCCCATTAATCTAAAACAATTAAAAAAAAAAAAAAAAGGAATAAGAGAGAACCTTGGTTGAGTGCGGTGGCTCCTGCCTGTAATCCCAGCATTTTGGGAGGCTGAGGCAAGAGGGTTGCTTGAGCCCAGGAGTTTGAAACAAGCTTGGACAACATGGGAGGACCCTGTCTATAAAAAATTAGCCGGGCATGGTGGCACACGCCTGTGGTCTCAGCTATTTGGGAGGCTGAGGTGGGAGGATCACTATAGCCCAGAACTCCAGCCTAGGTGACAGAGCAAGACCTTGTCCTTAAAAAAAAAAAAAAAAAAAAAAAAAAAGATGAAGAAGAAAAGAAGTTCCAGGTAACGGGGGTAACCAAACAAAAAACAACATCTAAGAAAGAGGAATTTGGCATCTATATACTTGGGAAGAGGAAAAAGAAGGGGAAAATCAGTGCCTGTGTGTGTTGGGGAAGGGGGTGCTGCTATGGTTGTCTTGAAATGCCTAACCTTGTTTTTACTCTAACTCGCTACTTTGAATTTTATCCTGCTTGTCTCTTTAATCACCTAGCCTTGCTTCTCCTGTAAATAAGACTCTTTCTAGCTGGGAAAGCCAGACAAACCCCAATTGACCCCTTAATTTACAAGACACTAAGGGCTCCTTACCCAACCCCCTTCCGCAAGGAGTTGACCTGTGTAAGCAGATCCTCAGCGTTTCAAAGGAGCCCAATTAACTGATAAGGTACTAGCACCAACAATGTATGAAGTTCCCAGGATTTTTCTTAAAGAGATGATAACATAAAGCCTTGAGTTCGTGTCCGACATACTCCCTATATCTAATTATAATGAAAGATTTAGAGCCTTGCACCTGGTACCGTTGCTCTTTTTGTAACCATTTGTCTTTTAAATTGTTTATCTCTCTGTAACCATTTTGCTTCTTTTGATTCTTGCATGTTTTTACTTCTGTAGAATTATTGCATCTGAGTCCCCCTCCCCTTCCTAAACCAGGTATAAAAGTTAACCAAGCCCCTTCCTCGGGGCCGAGAGAATTTTGAGCGTTAGCCATCTCTTTGGCCACCCGCTTAATAAAGGACTCTTAATTCGTCTCAAAGTGTGGCGTTCTCACTAACTCGCTTGGGTACAACAGTCTGACATGAGGGACCTGTGCTGAGAAAGAAGAGTTTCTTACTACTCACTATTCAAAATGTAACCCATAAATGGCACCATCTAGAAATGCAGAATCTCAACCCCCACCTTAGAACTAAGGAATCTTATACTGCCTTTTAGTCAGACTGGCAGGCAATTCATAAGCACGTTAAAGTTTGAGAAGCATTGTGTTAGAGCAAAGAATTCAGGACTTCGTGCTTGGTTGGCCATCAGCCACCAGAATAAAGTCAAGTCACGAGGGCGGTCTGGGCTTGGAGAGCTGGGCCCCCCGCCAAGACCCTGAGAACAGAACATTACAGACATGCACACATCTCTACCCCTCTGCCTGGAATATCCTATTTCATTCTGTGCTTCACAACTCAGAGGCCTCTTTAAGAAGGCTTCCCTGATGTTCTGCCAGCCCCCTACTTCCAGCCTCCCACTTCTACCCCCAAGAGGTGTTGATTCACCCCCTCCTCAGTTCTGTGCCCAAACATCACCCACATTTCTTCTGATGTGCTTGACACACTGGTTTGGACCTGTCAGATTTCTCTCCTTTGGCGACATTCTGCAGTTTATCTCTGAATCTCTCATACCTAGCACAGCGCACATCTGGTACAAAGCAGGCTCACCACAAGTGCATGCTGAACTGTGCACTTGAATTGAATTACAGAGACAATGGCTTATGGACAACCAAAGTTCTTGGGACAAACAGGAAAGAACCTGCCACAGGCCTGCTTCCAATTCTTTAATTTGACAAAGTTACACATTACTGGATGACAGTTCACAGAACAATTAGGAGGAAAACCACAGCTCTTATCTGCTTGCTGTAAACAAGAGATTTCCCAGAGCCTGGAACAACTTCTGTACCTTTATGCACTTCCAAAATGTTCCTGGATTTCTGACTTGTGTTATGACTCAGGAGCACATAGAATGGTCTCTGATCACAGATTTGATGGGCATTTCTGCGTCAGTATACAAAGACCAGCTTACATCTACCCCACAAATGGACTCTGACTCCTAGGACACATCAGTGCATTCACAAAGTCCAGGGCCCCTCACAGTCAGCTCCACATTCTTCCAACACACCCCTGCCACACTCAAACAGCCTCCACCTTCCCACTGTCCAGTGATGGGCATTTGGCATGTTTGCTCCTAGGCACAAGAGAATTCAACTCAACTAGACTCAACATTTATTTCCAAACATTTATTCAGTACTGACCTGTTCAATAAATGGCGATTTGGGAGGACATAAAATGATACACAATCCTCAAGAAAATATGGACCTGGTACACAAATAACAAAAAAATATCAAGTGGGAAGGTGAGGCAGCTTGGGCAATGTATGGGCATGAGGCTATGGTGGTGCAGGAATAACAGCCAGTCTGGGTAGCCACAGAAGCACCCAGAAGGAAGTGGCTTTGGAGTCGGGGTGGGACACAGGAGGCAGCATGGACAGGCTAGGCTGCGATGGGGCCAGCTAAGCTGGGAGACAGCAGGCTGACTGGGGCAGGTGTCAGTGCTGAAGGAACCCTGAGAACTCAAACCTCTATGTTCCAAAGACCCCCATCTCCATACCTCAAGTTCAAGGGCTGGGTACAAGATCCAGACCTCAAAACCCCCATAAGTGCTGTCTTCCAACCTCCCACTGTGATCCTGAAAGTGTGAGCAGAGAATCAGCCCTCTGGGGCAGTGGACCCCATCCTCAGGCACTGCAGCACCATGCTGAGAGTGTTTGCAGCACCATGCTGAGAGTGTTATCAGGACCAGTGGTGAGCATCAGGCCTCTCCATGGACAGACCGCACCCAGTGGGCCTCTAGCAGCCCACTCTTGTGCCAGAGAGAAGCACAGAAAATTCACTTTCAGGAATACCTGGAGAGCACACAGGCCTAGCCTCTTATCCAAGTCCCCTGGGCTACAAAGCAACTCCCATCCTGGCATGTCTTGAAGCATGTACTACTGTGACTTGCTGCACAGTGAGCAGACCCTGAATTCTGAAATCACAATTTTTCCTACACACAAAAAAGGACAATCAAAGGAATTTTAATTTATAAACAGAAATGATGCATTTTCACATGGGCCTCTAAGATTGCAGAGGTATGGAGGCCAGCAATCCTTCGTACCTCTGCAGCCAGTCGTCTTAGAAGCTGTCAGTAATGGCCTAATTTCATTCACTCAACAGTCTTGTGATGCAAAGATTATCCTGTTTAGCAGCTAACACTGAGGTTCAGAGTTCAGTAACTTTCCTGTGTCACAGAGCCAGCAGGCAGCAGTACTATAACCTGGACCTGAGTCAACAGGAATAGGACTCCAAAGCTTGAAAGACTACCTTTCCTCGCCACACATTCAGAAGTGGGTTTACATCTGCTGTAATTGTTGATTAACAAAGAAAAGAAGAAAGAAGTCGGTCCTGGAGATCCAGGAGTATGATTCCCTCTGTCTTAAAGAGAATGTTTTTTTAATCACCTTGTTTTTTCAGTCATCATGTACAGTCAAACCATGTTTACTCTAAAGGAAATTTACCATACACCAGATGTTCCTTCTCTTTCCTCCCCCTTTCTATCCCCCTTCCATTAAGGAAAGGGTCAGTTTCTCTGAAACAGAATAGTAGGGTTGTTTACAGAAGAGCCAGCCCCCACCTGACACAGCTATAGCATTCAGTTCCCCACTGCTGGGCTTATCTGATCCACCCTCTCCCACAGAAGGTGAAGTAGGATAAAGCCACAAACAAACAACAGCTGTGGCAGCTCAGAGTGGCAGCTCTGGTCTGAACATGGGTGCAAGAGGACGAGACCCAGTCGGGCTCCCTAGGCTAAGCTGAATCAATTCCTCCCCAGGCCCCATTTTTCTCAACTCCATGAGGAAGTTCCTAATGATCCCCAGTGACATCCTATGAGTCTAACAAAAACAGGTCACTTTGGAGTCAGAACATTCTAGGCTCCTCAACACTGCTCCCCCGCCCCAAATTCAGTTTCCAGCTTTGAGACCCTGTCTCTTTCCTATACAAGGCAACTCCCTTCCTCAAACGGTCTCTTACCCCCAACCTCGGACGCTTCAAACTTGGGAACAAGGCACTCACCATACACAGCGTCCACACCTCTGCTTCTCTTGACAAAGAAGTATATCCAGGGGTGAGCAGACGGGCCTGGGCAGGCGGCAAGGGGAGGGCTGGAGGCGGGACTAGGTCCCTAGGCTCAGTCACTCCATAGGCAGGACCAGGCCACCCAGAAACCCTGGGGCTCCTTCAGCTGCCAACAGTCAGTCTCCAGAAAACATCTAAATGGAAAGCTGCCAAGGCCCCCTAGCCCTTCAAAAAGTTGAGCAAAGCTTTGAGTCATTTGCAGTCATGCAGATTATAACATTTCCCAAGTGCCACCAGACTCCTCTGCTATCCGGTGCAGACTAAAGAAGCAAAGCTCGTAACACAGCCCACATGTCATACTAGCGCAAATAAAAGAAGATGTCCTTTTCTCTGTGGCTCCTCGTGCAGCCTGCTCCCTTGCCCCTTTCCTCACCCCAGGCCTGGAAAGTCAGCCGGCACCTCTGAGGCCCCTCATCTGCTGTCTATTCTTTACCTCCCTTTGCTTTCCCTTCCTTTTCTGCCACATCAGTGGCTTCCCTCAACCCACACTCCCTTCCTGGGTGACTTCCAGCACTTCTCCCACCACTTTGTTATTGACTTCCAAGTTCCTATTGCTGTTCTGACCCAAAGTTTCCACTTGGGGGTTTTGTAGGTATCTCGGTTGTACCACATCCAAAACTAAAGTCGATTTCTCTGCTGGAGTTCCATGGCTCAGTAGATGGGGGGCAGGGAGGGACAGTGGGGGACAGGGGTTCACATTTTACTGTTCATTTGCCTTCACTGCCTACATCGACTCAGGAAGTTCTGTCCATCTTCTAAAATGTATCTGCTACCCATCCTCTTCTTGACCTCACTGCTGCTGTCCAAACCCAGGATCCTATAACTCTGTCCCTAGCCTATTTCAAGAACCACAGAACTGAATCTGGCTTGGTTCTAGTCTGGTCCTCTATAGTTTATTTTCCAAGCCGTAGTCAGAGTGATCCCAGCACACCCCCACCTGATTACACCTTTCCCTTGTGTTCAGACTCTCACTAACAATAAACTCCTCAGCAAGCCAGCTGATGGGGCCCTCCACAGCTTGGCTTCAGCAAGTGTTGCTCATGTTGTTTCCTTTGCCCGGGATGCCCCCCTCCGACCCAGGCCAACCACGTAAATGCCTACTTATTCATAAGGCCCAGCACACATAACACTTTCTCTCCAAAGCCTTTCCTGAAAGCCCTGACAACTGACTGCTCACTGACCTCTTCTATAGCATGCATGTGTGTGCGCACACACCCATAACCCTGCACAATGCACAAATGAATTTTGTAAATTTTAGTTATTTACATGTCTGTCTCCACAATATGTTGGCACAATGTGTTGTCGTCTTCATTCCTGCATCCCCAGCACTCAACACAGATCCTGGTAATTACCAGGCATTAAATGTTAATGAAATTATCTGAATTTTACTCTTAGAATTCCACAGTGAGGCAGACTTGGAACTTATAACTACTCAGTTCCAATTTCAGTTCAGTATGAAAGGCAATTTTGGACAGGGCTGGCTTGATATTAAAGAAAACACTCTAGCTTGGGACTTAGGTAACCTTAGGCTGGGTCCTCGCTCTACTGCTCACTAGCAGGGCAATCTGACTTAAGGTATGAAGACACTCGGGGCCTGGATCTCATCATCTGTATAGACAGAGGAAGGAACTCAAAATTCTATGAGGTTGTCTTAGCTCTGACATCCAAAGACTCTAAAGTACCATGTGACTGCAACTACAGGGATCTGATGTCTAGAAAGCCATGGGAACCCCTGCCACCACTGTTCTTCTGCTGGGTGTGCACATTCACCCTGCCTCCTTTGCTGGGCCTAACTCCTGACTGTTCCAGGAGCTGCCTCTGGGCAGGAACTGATAAAGTCTTAATGAAACAAAGTATCAGCACTGGGTGAGTTAAATCATGTCTGAAACAAGTAGAGACAGCATCATATTCTAAACATCAAGGGTACACCTGCCCAGCCCAGCCCCACCCAGGGAATCATCCCTCTTCAGAATGAGCTGGCCTGAGGCAGAGATAAGGGAGAAGCAAGAAAGGGTGCTGAGGGAGACAAAAAACTAAGAGTGCACATGGGCCTCCTTGCCTCAGGCCCTCAGTGAACAAGTCTTGAAAGGATGCTTCATCTTCCTTCTCTGGTCTCCTGTTTCCCTCTCCTTCCCTCAAAGCGCTGGTTCAGCTCATTTTACTGAGCAAATGAAAAAACTAAAGCTCAGAGAAGGAGCTGGCTAGTCCAAGGTCACATGGGCAGGGCAGGTTGTCAGTGGCTGCACTGGGACTCAGGTCTGGGTCTCCCAACTTCCAGTCCATGACTGTTTATCCTGCATCAGACACGCTAGGTCCTGGGCAGCCAGCCACAGGCCAGTGGCCTCTAAGGCTGGAATAGCATGGCAGTCTGGGCTCAGGAAGTGGGGCCCTGCAGGTCTTGAAGCCTGTTCACTGGCCTCAGGCAAGCTAAGAGCAAGACTGCCCCTAAACAGGGCCTGGGAAATCTGCTGCCTGGAGAGAACATCATCAGCCTCTCCCAAGCCCAATCCTTGGCAAGCAGCTTATAATCTGAAGCCCAATGTCTTAGGGTCTCATTGCCTAGTCTCCGCTGAGAAGCCATTCTGCACCTCTCTTCCCCACAATAACAAGACTCTGTCCATCCTTGTCTAGCAGACTGATGATGCAGGCACACAGAGCCTTATGAGCAACAGATGCCCTTCCACCCACCCTTGTCTTCATATACCACAAAACCAGTCACTTGCAATGAGCTCTCACCTACCTGCCTCAGTCTCCAACTCTCAGCCCTGCTCCTTGGGGTGTGTATCTGCCTGGTTCTGGCCCAGTCCTACTCTCAAATGCCAGATTCAGAAACCTCTGAATAGATGCTGAAAGCAGCACCAGCCCCCACATTCCTCACTCTTGGGCGTATCTCAGGGTTTCCCAGTAGCTGATTATGTCCTCTTGTTTCCTCAAGCTGTAGGGCCCCCCCCTCCAAAGAGCAAGCCATTCTAATCTCACTTGCACAGCCTCCTGTCTGGGCTCAGAACTCCGGCTTCATCAAGTTGTATGGGTGTGGATAGGAAGGCAAGGCAATACCACAGAAGACACTGGGCTAAAAGCCAATAATCCTGGGTTTTCTCTCTTTGACTCTGAGAGTTATTTTATCCCTCTGAACCTCAGTGTCTTCTTAAAAACAAGGGCACTTTAAAGAGTTGTCATAAAGATTATATAAGAAGAGCAATTTTTAATGCGGTAACGCACTAGAAAACAGCAAAGCAGCATTATCTTTCTTTCTTTTGCAGGGCTCAGATTCACTCATGCCCCTATAAAGACAGGATATCTGAAGCAGGACAGGCACAAAATAGTGAACTTCTGCAGCTGTGTCACTGCAGGCCTGCTTTCTGCTGAACGTTCTAGGTCTGGTGGGAACACTGGCTTGTCTCAGCCCCTCTGGCCTGCAGGCCCGCTCCATGCTATTCCTGCAGCAGCTAACACTGCCTCCTGCACTAGCAGTGCCAGAGAAGGCAAAGGACACTGCCCAGCTGTAATTTCCCTGTGCCAGAGGCCACTGAGCTCAAAGGTGAGGCTGGCTCTCTGCACAGCACCTCAGGATGGTTCTTGCCACACAAGCCACAGCAGAGAGACTTGGAACTTCTGCTCAACATTTCACAAAGAAGCAAGAACCCAACTGGCAGGACAGCTGCCTTATTGCTTAGATAGGGACAGAGTCTGGGGCTTGAGCCCTAGAGTTCCAGTCCTATCCAAACTTTCTGAGCACCATTTAAATGACACGAGATGAGACAATCTTCAGAAATGTCTTTTGTACCCCTTCAGAAGTAATGCAGAAGGTCTCAACTAAATGACATGCTCTTATAAAAGATGGGGATATAGGAAAGGCCCACACCAAGAATAATATCTAACTTTAATTCTTGCAAGCTGTATAAACCTGGACAAGGAACTGTTTTGCATCAGTAAAATGGGAATGCTTCCTTAATTACCTTCTACAGAGTTGTAAGAATCAAAGGATTAAATGTATAGGAGGTGCCTTGTGAGGTACCTTACAAAAAGTGCAATAAATACGATGTATAATTCTTCATTTCTAGAGCAATGATTACCCTCAAAACGTTATTTGTACATAAAATGAAGAGTTTTCTGATGAATGAGTATGGTAACGAGTCGGAGTCTGCAGTGGAAATCCCAATCCTCATTCTCCAAAGCTGGGCCCGAGCAGGAGCATTCAAGACTATTCAAGCTGACTTTTTCACAATGCTTTTCAAAACAAATCCTGATTATTTTCTTTTTAAAAAACCACCTGCCAGGTTCAAAGGAAAATACATTAAAATAAAACAAACAAAAAAGCTGAGTTCTGGGTTGCTGGGCTGTGGAGACAGCATGATGTGGCAAGGAAAAGAGGCGCAGGAGCAGCTGTGAACCCCGGTCCGGCAGTGGACTCCCGGGTGTGCCTCCTTCCCACAGCCCTGGACCGGCTGGGCCTTGACTTCCCTTCCTTTGCCTTTAACCATCTCCACCTGCGCCTTCACCTCCCGCCCCAGCAACAACCCTGGGGGCAGATTGTTCATCTTTTCATTCCTAGACCTCAGCAGGGCTGTTAAGTTTACAACTGGGCTCTACCCAATTTAAAGTCAGGCGTTTCTGACTCTTGGGAAAGAGGGGGAACAGGTGCCTCCGAAACGCTGAACAACGCTAGAAACCGTGCCCTCTTAAAAGACACGACCCTAAGCGGGCACAGAGACGAGGACGAGGACTGCCAGGTCCGCACCTGGGGCTGGTCCAGCCGGGCGGCCCCCGGGCCCATGCTCCAGGGCAGGGCCCTCTCCTCTGTTCCTTGTCCCAACAATTCGCGAAGGTTGGCGCCACCGGCGTCACTCAAGGCTTGGGGGCGGGGACAGAGGGGGCCCTAACCCGCCGCAGCAGCGCCGGGTCCCCGTCTCCGTTCTCCGACGCCTGGGCGCAGGGTTTTTCCATCGGCCGCCACGCAGGGTGGCGGAAGGGTCGTCGTCCTCGGAGGGAGCGCCAGCGCTGCGGCGGCTCCTAGGAAAGTTGGCGCGGGCCCGAGGGGCGCGCCTCACCAGCCCAGCACCCTCCCTACCGCGCGCCGCCGGCCCTGCCCTGCCTCAGTTTCCCCACCTACGCCGCGGCAGGCCCCGCCTACGGACATCACGTGCCTCGCGGAGCCCCGGCGCGCAGCACCTACCTGAAGTGCCTCCCTTCTGCCGGCCTTTTGCCGCCCAGACGCCCGGGCGCTAAGGGGCCAAACCGCCCGGCCCGGAGGGTCCCAGGGGCGGGCCCCGCGCTTGCGCAGCCTCGAGCCTGTGCTGCATCGCGCGCTACCGCGCCACCGCCATGTGACCCGCCCCGCCCCCCGTGGGAGGAGCTCCGGGCCTGCCCCCGACTCCCCGACCTCCGGGCCGCAGTCTCCTAGCTCCGGTGGCGCTCGGGCGTGTGCCCCAGCGGTCCTTTTACGCACAGCGCTCGGTCGGTCCACTCCTCGAGTCCGCAAACCGAGGCCCCGACGCGTTCTTCAGGGCGCTGCCTGGGGCAAAAGAAGGCGCTGGACACCCCTAATGGAGTCTGGAAGCACCTGTCCTGCAGCCGAGGCTGGCCAACTTCCTTCCAATCTTCAGCCTGGTTTTGAATAGCTCTTTTGATAGGTTTTTTTTTTTTTTTTTTTTTAACCTCCATGGGCAGGGGGAATCTAAAGGACCGACACATTCGATGAGCCCCTTCAAGCTGTATGTACAGATTCAGAATTTCCAACCTCAGTCCTCCACCCACGTTCCCTTTCACTCCACAATGCCAGCTATGGGGCAGAGAACGGTGAGCCGCAGCCTTGCGGACTCCGGGCGACGCTGAGGCGGGTTTGTCACCCACCGCTCATCCACTTACTCCTCCTGTTGTAAGTGCCCACTCTTTCATGAAAGTAGGAGGTTGTGTCCGGCGCGCTGGCTCACGCCTGTAATCTCAGGGCTTTGGGAGGATCGCTTGAGCCCAGGAGTTCAAGACCAGTCTGGGCACCATAGTAAGACTCCATCTCTACGTAAAAAACAAAAACTAGCCAGGCATAGTGGCGCGTGCCTGTATTTCCAGCTACTCTGGAGCTGAGGTGGGAGGATCGCTTGAACCCGGGAGGCGGAGGTTGCAGTGAGCCCAGATCGCGCCACTGCACTCCAGCCTGTCTTTAAAAAACAAAAAAAAGACCCTGTCTTAACAACAAAAAACAAAAAGTAGGAGGTTGGGCTTTCAGAGACAGCAGAGCTGACTCACGATACATATTAGTGGTTGGCCGGGCTCGGTGGCTCATGCCTGTAATCCCAACACTTTGGGAAGCCAAGGCGGGCAGATCACTTGAGGGCAGGAGTTCGAGACCAGCCTGACCAACATGGCAAAACCTCGTCTCTACTAAAAATACAAAAATTAGCCGGGTGTGGTGGCGCGCACCCGTAGTCCCAGCTACTCAAGAGGCTGAGGCAGGAGAATCGCTTGAACCCCGGAGGTGGAGGTTGCAGTGAGCCGAGATGGTGCCACTACACTCCAGCCTGGGTGACAGAGTGAGATTCCGTCTCAAAAAAAAAAAAAAAAAAGGCATATCGGTGACACAGTGCAAAGACCAGTCACAGGGCAGCATAAGGTGAAGTGGCAAAGCAGGCCGATGCCCGCCCGTCAAAGGTGGTCATTTGCCTGTAACACCTTCCCCCCTTCATCTGGGAGCTGCCCACAGGTGTACAAAGTCCAAAGGCTTCCGTGATTCACCTCCCTGACTTCCCACTCAGACTCCATGTTCCATGTAAACTTACAGCAACACTTGGGGAGCTTGATCTATTCAAGGGGGTCTCTCCTCAACCAAACTGTGAGTTCTTCCACTTCACCTCTGGGACCCTAGAGCCTGGCCCAGGGACAGCGCGGAAATATACTTAGAAAACGTGAGAGGTGGATCTAAGTTGTGGGGTAAGGGAGATCAGCCTGAGTGCCCATGCAGTTTTCCTGCAGGAGTTAGGCATATGATTTGAAGGCCAGAAAATATTTCGTATACTTTGGTGCAATGCGGGTGTAGTTAGATATATATATATATATATATGATGTATGATATATGATATATATAAGATATATATGAGGTATATAAGATATATATGATATATGTATAAGATATGTATGATACATATATCTCTCTCCAGAGGACCTTTCTTTCTTCTCCCTTGTTTCTCCTTACCTTGTGAAGAGGAGCGGGAGAAGGGTCAATCTTTCCATCCCAAAATAGGAAGTTCAAAGGTGAGGAGGGTTTGCAGGGAAGGCCACTTAGAACAAAACAGGAAGTCATTTCCTTGGGAAATGAGTTCTCGGAGACTGACCATTAATGACAGAGCCATTCAGGGGTTGGGGATAGCAGAATTCTGGGGTGGAAGGTCCCCTGAGGCTTTAACTGTGATGTAATTACTAATCACGTGCAAAAGTCATGATTATATTTACACTTCGGTAACATCCTGAAGATCTGGACTTCAAAAACCAGGCTACATCTGATAGCTAATTAATATGCTCCTCACATGCCCACGTTTCTTTTTGTACAAGAAAGCACAGGCTGAACTCATTAAAAAACAGTCATTAGACCAGAAAAATAAGTTACAGGCAAGCAGGCACAGGAAAACTTATTTACAAAGCTCAAGGACTAGAAACAAAAAACAAAACAAAACAAAAAACCTGAAGAATAAACCAAGAAAACCCACCAACCTGCCCAGCTTTTAAGAGAAAAATAATTTAAATGTTGTAAAGATTGTAAAATAGCCTTAGATTCTGAATTTCAGGTGGTAGAAATTAAGGTTGACTAGAAGCTTTGTGATAACCTTAGATAATGTTACCGTCTTGACAGGGGCTGGGAAACTTTTCTGTCCCTCACAAGTCCCATAGGGCAGGCAGAAAACACTGCTTGCAGGAGGCAGATCTGGGTAAAGACTCCTGACTCTTTCAGCATCATATACTTCTAGATTCAGCTGGCTTCAGCTTCGTCTGCTACTCAGCAGTGACTGAAGTAACATGATCTTTTTAAGCTTATGGCCCCGTGGTGTCTGGGCTCGCTGGGAACAGTCAGGAAGCAGCTAGCATCAAGATGAAAATAGAGCAAAAACTGATGCTTCACTTCAATATGTCAGGCCCAGGTTACCATTCTGTGGATGTGTAAAAGCGAAATCAAGAACAAGACTTGTATGTGAATTTCAAAAATAGATGTGCATAGATCAGCTTCAAATATTTTCTCTATATGCCAATATCCCTGAATTCAGCTCTTTCTTATTTGTTTTAAGCATAAAAAATCCTATACTTCCACAGTGTGTCTCAAAGCAAAGCAAAGTCAATAGGGACCTCTTTCTAAAACCTTCCATAGATGTGGCCAATGGTTTACCAAGTGAACCGATGGCTGGCTGAGGGCTAGATGGTGGTATTATTCTGCCCCCAGGTTGAGAAAGCAGGATTGTCTCAAGTGTCCTCAACCATCATTGCATGCACTACCAACTAACGTTAACTGAGTCTTTATTCAGTTAGGAAGCTTTGATTTGCAAGTTAACAGAAAACCCAATTCCAGTTGCCTTGAGGTGATCCTGTGGTTTCATGATGTCATCAACAGTCGAGGTTCTCTTGCTTCTCTGCCATTATCCATGTGTTGGCTTCATATTAAGGATGGTTCTCCCTATGATCATAGGATGATTCCTAGGATCCAACATGGGGAAGGGGCAGTTAGACTAAGGAGTGAACAAAACCCAGAGCCTCATACTGATTGGCCAGTCATTGTGGCCAGGGTACTACTGCACTCTGTTATAAGTCTAGGTTCATTCCCAACTCATCTATCCCTGTGTGCACACTTAAAAAGAAAAAATATAAGTGAAATGAACAGGATAAGGCATTCCTTAGATATCCTCACATTCAAAGCCCAACTCTTTTGTTTCTTGTTTTTGTTTTTTTTGTTTTTTTACTATTTTTAGACTTTGAGTTGCTGATTTCTGGATTTGTCACACAATATTATCCTCTGACCATTAGAAACATTGGTAACACAGCATTTCTTAAAGGGTGCTCCATATAGCCTTCTGCTCAACATCAGCAGAAGTTTTTGACAAAAAGATGTTTGACATCTTAATGATAGTCCTTCAAAACGAATAAATTGATGACACCAACCTTTCATTGCTTTGGAATTCCTTTTATCCATTTCAAGAGATTTGGCAACTTTTCCAGTGCCTTACAATTCTTTTGTGTGTTTCTCAATAGCAAAACATAATAGACTTCATTTGTGTGTGTATGTATAGCTTTCTTAGGTTCCATAAGTGTCGCAATTGTTGCTCTGCGAGAATATAGGACAATGAAGTAATTCTTCTGATAACAAAAGTTGCTTTACTAATATCAAATTTATGTTCCACTGCTCTGATTTTATGAATTTCTGCATTTGCAAAAACTTTTTCATTTCAGTGTCAAATCTTGGAGTAATATTTTAGAAGATTTTACTGTTTAAAAAAATAGAGGCCGGGCGTGGTGGCTCACCCCTGTAATCCCAGCACTTTGGGAGGCCAAAGCGGTGGGATCACGAGGTCAGGAGATCCAGACCATCCTGGCTAACACGGTGAAACGCCATCTCTACTAAAAATACAAAAAAAATTAGCCGGGCGTGGTGGCAGGCACCTGTAGTCCCAGCTACTCCGGAGGCTGAGGCAGGAGAATGGCGTGAACCCGGGAGGCGGAGCTTGCAGTGAGCCAAGATTGCGCCACTGCGCTCCAGCCTGGGCGACAGAGCGAGACTCCGTCTCAAAAAAATAAAAATAAATAAAAATAAATTTTAAAAAAAGGCCGGGCGCGTGGCTCACGCCTGTAATCCCAGCACTTCAGGAGGCCGAGGCGGGCGGATCATGAAGTCAGGAGATTGAGACCATCCTGGCTAACACGGTGAAACCCCGTCTCTACTAAAAATACAAAAAAAATGAGCCGGGCTTGGTGGCCGGCGCTTGTAATTCCAGCTATTCGGGAGGCTGAGGTGGGAGAATGGTGTGAACCTAGGAGGCGGAGCTTGCAGTGAGCCGAGATCGCGCCGCTGCACTCCCGCCCAGGCGACAGAGCAAGACTCTGTCTCAAAAATATGTATATAATAATAAAATAAAAAACAAAAAAATAGAGATGGAGTCTCACCGTGTTGCCCAGGCTGGTCTCAAACTTCTGGACTCAGGCGATCCTCGACTGTTAGCCTCCCAATGTGTTGGGATTACAGGCGTCAGCCACTGCACCTGGCCCTAGAAGATTTTATAGAGCATTTAAAGTCAACTCATGGAGTACAAGCAATGTCCATAACTCAACTGAAGGGTCAACAATCTAAGCAGCTATGACTACATTGACGTGTGTGCAGGCAATGACAACTGTCACATCTGTTACTACAATAGCAGTCATAGGACACCACTAAGTGTAATGCGTGACCCAATTTCAGACATGTTAAAATGTGAAAAAATGAGCAACTTAGAAATTACAAGCTTTGCTATTCTATAATCAAGTAGAGTTTAGTCCAGGATTGCAAGCGAGTGTCAACATTAGTAGATCTATTAGTCCATATGAACAGAAAACAGGAACAAAACTGCTTATCATATTAATAGATGCTGAAAAGAAATCCAGTAAAAATTGTAGACTTTCCTAGTCATAGCCCTAAGTAAAATAGAAATAAAAGCAAATCACTTAAATATAATAAAAATTCTTTATCGAACACTGAAAGCAAATTTCTTACCTGGAAAAATGTTGATTTCAATTAAATAAGGAACTAGCCCTTTATCTCCATAGTATTGGAGTATTAAAAATGCAATAAAAATGAAATTACGTAAACATTGGTAAAGAAGACTATCACTTTTTGCTAATCATATGATTTATCTTTATTTTTATTTTTTGAGACAGGGTCTTGCTGTGTCGCCCAGGCTGGAGTGCAGTGGCACGATCATAGCTCATAGCTTACTTCAGCCTTGAACTCCTGGGCTCAAGCAATCCTCCCACCTCATCCTCCTGAGTAGTTGGAACTGTAGGAATATGCCACTATGGCCCACTAATTTTCATCTTATTATCTTATAGAAACAGGGTCTCACTATGTTGCTCAGGCTGGTCTCAAACTCCTGGGCTCAAACCATCTTCCTGCCTCAGCCTGCCAAAGTGTTGACATTACAGGCATGAGCCACTGGACCTGGCTTTATTTTTTTTTGTAGAGACGGGGTCTTGCTATTTTGACCAGGCTGTTCTTGAACTCCTAGGCTCAAGCGATCCTCCCACCTTAGCCTCCCAAAGTGTTCGGGATTACAGGCATAAGCCACCTTCTGGCTAACTAACCTCAGATATTCTATTAAAAGTGACTGGAATTAATAAAATATTATTTTCTAATAATAGAAAATTATAATATATAATGTACTATATGCCAGGGACTGTTCTAAACCTTCATATATGCTACTTTATTTAATCCTTGTAACAACCTTTACAAGGGTTATTATTACCCATTTTATGGGTGAGGAAACTGAGCACAGAGAGTAACTTGCACAGGTCACACAGCTAGAACATAGTGGAGATGGGATTAAGTCTCTTGCAGTTTGGCTCCATAACATTAAATGTATTGTCTCTCATGAGATAATTTAGAAAGATGGCAGGATGCAAGGGATACATGCAAATACCAATAAGCACCTATAAATGGACAGTGGAAAAATGTTCAATTCACAATTGTGACAAATACTCTAAAATACTTGGGCCTTTGGTGAGCCAGAATTGCAGGACTTATATGAAAGAAACTAGAAACGTTATTAAAGTTCTTAAAATAAGATGAAAATAAATTTAAAAAAACCTTGTTCTTGATTTAAAAACCTTGATTATCATAAATATATTGAGTATCTAAATTTATATATATATATATTATATATATATATATATATTTTTGAGACAGATTCTCATTGTGTTGCCCAGGCTGGAGTGCAGTGACACTATCTCAGCTCACTGCAACCTCCGCCTCCTGGGTTCAAGTGATTCTTATGCCTCAGCTTCCTGAATAGCTGGGATTACAGGCAATATATAAATTTAATTACACTCAAACTAGAACTCTTAAAGTATTCATTTTGAAAAAAAAACCCTGGTGCAGTATTTTTAATGTTAAGGTGTGGCAGACCCAATTGCCTGCCCAACAGTTATTCCCCACTTATTTCTTTCAAACAGACCTGCCACTGGGTTTAGGTATGGGATCAACTTCCTCTGAGAATAGGCCTCAGTTGGTCCTTACCTCAGACTAATGTGCCGAGACCAGCTCGGCTGGGGAGACTCTAACCCAGCAGCGCTAGAGGAATTAAAGACACACACACAGAAATATAGAGGGGCGAAGTGGGAAATCAGGGGTCTCACAGCCTTAAGAGCTGAGAGCCTCGAACAGAGATTTACCCACATATTTATTAACAGCAAACCAGTCATTAGCACTGTTTCTATAGATATTAGATTAACTAAAAGTATCCCTCATGGGAAACGAAGGGATGGGCTGAATTAAAGGAATAGGTTGGGCTAGTTAACCGCAGCAGGAACATGCCCTTAAGGCATAAATGGCTTATGCCATTGATTGTGGCTTAAGAATGCCTTTAAGCGGTTTTCCTCCCTGGGCGGGCGAGGTGTTCCTTGCCCTCATTCCCGTAAACCCACAACCTTCCAGCTTGGGCGTTAGGGCCATTATGAACATGTCACAGTGCTGCAGAGATTTTGTTTATGGCCAGTTTTGGGGCCAGTTTATGGCCAGATTTTGGGGGGCTTGCTCCCAACACTAATGAATTGTTGGTCTCAACCAGTAACTGTAATTAATTTCTATCCTCTTTTGCCAGTGATTGGTCCAAGGATGAGCGTATGACCCAGTTCTGGCCAATGAGATACAAGTAGTCTATTGAGGCTTTTTTATTCTCAGAAAAAAACAGAGTCTCATAAGCATAGAGTTCTTGCTTCCTGCCTTTGGATCTGGTTGCTGTGCTCAGTTCTGTGCAGTCGTGTCATGACCATGAGGCACAAAGCAGAACATACTATCAACAAGCTGAGGTTGGTGAAACAGGAGGCAGAGTCAGTTTTATGGCTGACACCGTTGCAGGACTGGTCTGATGCCGTCCAGTCTCCCTCTAAGCATCTTGTTAGGTGAGTAGTAAAAGTTTGTATTGCTTAAATCAGTGTTAGTCAGTTTTCCTTATCACATCTCAAAATACCATAAAGTCATTGCAATTCAAATCACTATGGTATTGGTACAGTCGGATAGTAACCGTGTGATTTTGGGTGGAGACCAACCAGTATTAACTTGACCCCTAGAGAGGCCAGAGACTGAGGTGGGCCACATGGCAGCCAACCAGGTTACGTGACTGAGCCTCAGTAAAGACTCTGGACACCAAGGCTGGGGTGAGCTTCTCTGGGTGCCATTGCTGTGTGTATTGCCACACACTGATGCCGGGAAAGCAACACTGTCCAGGACTCTCCAGAGAGAACACTGGAAGTTCCATGTTTGGAACTTTGCTAGAATCTGCCCTGTGTGTCTCTTCCCTTGGATGATTTCACTCTGTATCCTTTTCCTGTAATAAACTATAACCGTGAACATAACAGCTGTCAGTGAGTTCTGAGTTCCTCTGGTGCATTATCAAACCCATGGATCTTAAGGACCCCCAAACTCACATTTGGTGTCAGAAGTGAGGGTAGCATGGACTGTGCTACTTCTAACTCATTGATGTCTTTGATCAGTTTGGGCGCTTCTGGGTTATGCCAGCATAGTAAAACTAGTTAATAACTTTTCTATAGATTCAGTTTATTAGATTGTATTTTTCTGAAACATGGTCTATTTCCATTACGTTTAAAATGTACTTATTTAAAGTTGTTCCCTAATGATTTTCCAAAAACTGCTTCCACTGCCATTTGTCACAATACATGTGGGCCTGGAGGACATTATGTTAAGTGATGTAAACCAGACTCAGGAAAATATTGCATTATCTCCCTTTCATGTGGAATCTAAGAAAAAAGAAGCCAAATGTACAGAGTTAGAGAATAAAACAGCAAATACTAGGGGTGGTGGGGGGAACCAGGAGAGGAAATGGGGAGATGTAGGTCAGAGGATACAAAGTTTGGATATGTGGGATGAGCAAGGTTCCAGGTCTAATGCACAGCATGAGGATTATAGGAAATAAAATTGTACTATATTTGGGATTCCTGATAAATAAGTGGATTTTGGCCATTCTTTTTTTTTTTTTTTTTTTTTGAGACGGAATCCCCCTTTGTTGCCCCAGGCTGGAGTGCAGTGGCGCAACCTCGGCTCACTGCAAGCTCCGCCTCCCGGGTTCCGGCCATTCTCCTGCCTCAGCCTGCCGAGTAGCTGGGACTACAGGTGCATGCCACGATGCCTGGTTAATTTTTTTTTTTTTTTTTTTTTTTGAGACAGAGTCTCGCTCAGTCACCCAAGCTGGAGTGCAGTGGCTCGATCTCCGCTCACTGCAAGCTCCGCCTCCTGGGTTCACGCCATTCTCCTGCCTCAGCCTCCCGAGTAGCTGGGACTACAGGCGCCCGCCACCATGCCAGGCTAATTTTTTTGTATTTTTTTAGTAGAGACTGGGTTTCACCGTGTTAGCCAGGATGGTCTCGATCTCCTGACCTCGTGATCCGCCCACCTCGGTCTCCCAAAGTGCTGGGATTACAGGCATAAGCCACTGTACCAGGCCTCATTTTTGCTGTTCTTGCCACAAAAGCAAACAAATAAAAATAGGTGCTCATGAGATGATGAATATATTAATTTGCTTGACTATAGTAACCATTTCACTATATGTATCCCATAACATTGTGTGTATACCTTAAGTACACATGCTAACATTTATTTTAAAAATTAAAAAAATCTACCTGTAATTATCTCCCATTTCTTATCCTGAGATCAATTTCCTTCTCACTTTTTTGGCTTGAATTTAAAACTTTTTTGTCAGCTTTAGTAAAGTATAATTTTTAAATTTAGGTATAGTAGAGGTAAAATTTGCCAATTTTAAGTGTATGATTTGAAGACTGGTGACAGATGTACACAGTCATGTACCATCACCACCATCATCATCACATAGAACGTTTCTATTACCCTCGATAGTTCTCTCATACCCCTTTGTAGTCAATCCCTTCCCTCAGCCTCCTGGCTCCAGGAAACTGCTGATCTGTTTCCTATATTTCCTGGTCTTGCTTTTTGTAGAATTTCATACAAATGGCATCATGCAGTATGTAGTATTTTGTATTTGCCTTTTTTAATTTTTTTTTTTTTTTTTGAGACAGAGTCCCACTCTGTTGCCCAGGCTGGAGTGCAGTGGTGTGATCTCAGCTCACTGCAACCTCTGCCTCCTGGGTTCAAGCAATTCTCTTGCCTCAGCTTCCTGAGTAGCTGGGATTACAGGCACACACCACCATGCCCAGCTAATTTTTTTTTTGTATTTTTAGTAGAGATGGGGTTTTGCCATGTTGGCCAGGCTGGCCTCGAACTCCTGACCTCAAGTGATCTGTCCATCTCAGCCTCGCAAAGTGCTAGGATTACAGGTGTGAGCCACTGCACCTGGCGTATTTGGCTTTTCTTACTTAGAATAATGCTTTTGAGATTCCTTCATGTTGTCACGTGCATTAGAACTCCATTCCTTTTTAATTGCTCCTAGATATTCCATTGTATAGATGTGCTTAAATTTGTTTATCCATTCACCTGTTAATGGATATATTTGATATAATCAGGTTGTTTCCAGGTTTTAACAATTATGAATAAAGCAGCTGGGAACATTTGAGTTTTACCTTTGTTTGGACATACATTGTCATTTCCCTTGGATCAATATTTATGAGTGGTCACGTGGTAAGTGTATGCTTAACTTTGTAAAATATAGTTGAACTCTTTTCCAAAGTGACTGTATTATTTTCATTCCCACCAGCAACACATGCAAGTTACTACTTGCAGATGGTTTTTTGGGGGAAAAAACAGAAAAAAGTAGTTTCAGGCTGGGCGCAGTGGCTCACACCTGTAATCTTAGCACTTTGGGAGGTCGAGGCAGGTGGATCACCTGAGGTCAGGGGTTTGAGACCAGCCTGGCCAGCATGACGAAACCTGGTCTCTACTAGCTGGGTGTGGTGGTGCGCACCTGTAAACCCAGCTACTTGGGAGGCTGAGGCAGGAGAATCGCTTGAACCCAGGAGATGGAGGTTGCAGTGAGCTGAGATCGCGCCACTGCACTCCAGCTTGGGCAACAGAGCAAGACTTCATCTCAAAAAACAAACAACAGAAAAAAAAGAGTTCCAGTATATCCTTGCCGATAATAAGTGTTGTCAATTGTCCCTGGTGTTTCCTCCACCGACAACATCCTAGCTACTAGACCCTTGAAGCCACTTTCAATGTTTTAGTACATATTGTCCAGTTTCTATAAAAATGCTGCAGCGATCCAGGGACAGTTAGGGCTCAGACTCTACATCATGTTGGGTACCTCTGATCCCATCTCTTCTCTTAGTCTTAGAAATCTCAACATCTCCATGAACCCAGCTTCTCCAGCTTCTCCTGGCTTCCAAGCATTGCATCATTTCTGCTTCCCTGTGGGGATGCTCCACTGTGACCCCCTTCAGCTATATGGGAATAGGAAACTTTTACTCCTCACTCGCTATTCCCAAGGGCTTCACTCTCAGCTCCTCAGATTCCCTGTTAAGGGAATCTGAACAGGAAGGAACAGCTGACATCAAATGTGCCTCTATCCCAGTTCTGGCCTTTCTTCTGACTGTTTCTGTGTCTGACTATGTGCTTGACATTGTATGTGCATAGAACAAGCTCTAGAAGGAAACTGCAAATCGGTAACAGTGGGTACGTTCTGGAGAGGGGGAGGTTCACTTTTCAATTTACAGACTTGTGTGTTGGCATTTTTTAAGAAAAATAATTTAAAAATAGCTACAATTTTTTTTTTTTTTTTTTTTGCGACGGAGTCTTGCTCTGTTGCCCAGGCTGGAGTGCAGTGGCGCGATCTCGGCTCACTGCAAGCTCTGCCTCCTGGGTTCACGCCATTCTCCCATCTCAGTCTCCTGAGTAGCTGGGACTACAGGCGCCCACCACCACGCCCGGCTAATTTTTTGTATTTTTTAGTAGAGACAGGGTTTCACTGTATTAGCCAGGTTGGTCTCGATCTCCTGACCTCATGATCTGCCCGCCTCAGCCTCCCAAAGTGCTGGGATTACAGGCGTGAGCCACCGCACCCGGCCAAAAATAGCTACAATATTAATAAATAAAAGTTCTCATCTTGTGTGCCCCTGCTCTGTATAGTGCTACCTAGATGGGCCTATCTCTCATTTAATTATTAATTACTATTAAAAACCATCTGCACTTTCAGTGAGGCTGGAAAGACACTCGGAGCTCCCAGACAAACAGAAGCCTGTCGGGTGAGACAGGCTGCTCCTCTCACTAGAGGGTCTCCCAAGAGACTCTCAGTTTCCGTCTAAAAATATTTAGAGGAAAACAGAATTGTAGAGAGAGTCTAGGTTTGTCTAACACACTTCAAATTTTTGTCTCTTTTCCTGGTGTCTCATTCAGGATAGCATGTGTCCCAGATAGAAGAGTTGGTTGGGACAGTAAAAAGCATTGTTTCCCAAACCATCAATAACTTGTTTTGGATAATACCCTGCTGCCACCAGCCAGTTCTTCTGAGAGAAGACAAAAGGCTCTGACCTGCCTCCAGGCACCTTACCTGCTGTTCTCTTGCTGATGTCATAAATGATCAACAGCATCCCCTCATAGCCACATTGTCAGGACACCTAGAGAGCTGTGTGGAGCCAGAAGATACTGTTTCTGCATCCCAGGCATGTTGGTGAGCCTCAGGTGGCTGGAGTGGCCAGGGCTCCTGCAGGAAGGAGCTGAGAAGTGGACATTCTCCACACTCACCTCAGCCTCAGCAGAGGGGACATCAGCTCCAAGCTTTTGCCTGGCAGGGTCTCCTGTCTTGTGATTTAGAGTTCCTGTCCCCCTGATAGTTGCCATGAAAGTGGCCCTTGTGTAGCCGGCAAAGTGACGCCTATTCTCCACCCTTGGACCTGTGGCTTCTCTTTGATTAGACACTGTGCATACTCAGGGTGGCTGGCAATGGGGATGGATCCACCCAGGGCTCCTAGTGGGGATTCTTATGGGATACTGTGGCCCTTTTCTAGAGCACTCACATTTCATTAAGAGGCCTTCACAGGTCTCAATCTCACATACCCTCTGCTATTCAGCCACATTGCCCTTCTTACATGTTTCCAAACACCTGGATGCCTTTGCACACATGCTGTTCCTCCAGCCTAGACTGCCCTTGCTTGTGCTTTTGCGCGGTGGCTCATGCCTGTAATCCCTGCACTTTGGGAGGCCAAGGCCGGCAGATTGCCTGAGGTCAGGAGATCAAGAGAAGCCTGACCAACATAGTGAAACTCTGTCTCTACTAAAAATACAAAAATTAGGCGGGCATGGTGGCAGGCGCCTGTAGTCCCAGCTACTCGGGAGGCTGAGGCAGGAGAATCACTTGAACCCTGGAGGCGGAGGTTGCAGTGAGCCAAGATGGCGCCACTGCACTCCAGCCTGGGGAATGGAGCGAGACTCGTCTCAAAAACAAAATAAAACAAACAAAACAAAACAAAAAAACTCCTCCTCATCTATCAGTGCCATGTCAAATATTATCTTTGTAAAGCCTTTCTTCACTTTCTGCCTGAGTTAGTTCACTTCTGGGCTCCCATAGTTTGGTCCTATGTCTATTAGCACACTCCCTACCTCTCTCTGCCTCCTCCCTGCACAAGGATCTCAAGGGTAGAGGCTGTGCCCTTCATATCCACACTCTCAGGCAAAGGTTTGGTGATTGGTATTGAGAAGAATGGTTTGGCTGTCCTGCCAAACCATGTCCCATGTCCTGCTCTGGGATGGACATTCAGATTGTGGAAATGAACCCAGAGAGGAAAGTTTTGATGAATCAGCCCAAGTTTTCACTACATTTTTCTTTAAAAAGGATTCTATGATTAACTGCACCTCAATTAGCAGGCACACCTAAAATATTAATCATTTAACTATCACCCACGGCCCACTGAGTCACTGTGCTGGGAGGGGCAGGAGGCAATGATTCCAAACATGTCTGCAAGTCTGATTCTCAGCTGGACCTTTCAACCATGCTACTCAGGAGAGAAAACCAAACTTTTCTTTCAAAGGAGAATGTATGGATTTCCCCCAGGAGGACAGCACACAGGACTGAGTTTGAAGGATGTTTTCTGCACACCTAGCATGTAATCTCTGATATTTTCCAACAAGTCAATGCATGGCTTATCCAGCAAATTACTTACATTAATAGACACCCATTATCTCTACTGAAAAGATTTCCTAGATAATGCTGTGACTGAAGTTTATAATTATACTGCAGAATGCCAGACCTCTCTGCAGGGCCCAAGTTTAGCACTGTTCTAGCTCCTTCTGGTGGTACAGCTTTAGGACTTTATTGAGTGCCAAAAATCTTAGCTTTGAGTGTCTACACTTCCTAAAATGAATGCCTCCTTGCAGCATCTGAAGTGTTAATTTTAATTTGTTCATTCTTCAAGAAGATTGGTGATGTTGTTGTTTTCATTTTTTTATTATTATTATTATTATTATTTTGAGACGGAGTCTCGTTCTGTCCCAGGCTGGAGTGCAATGGCATGATCTCAGCTCACTGCAACCTCTGACTCCTGGGTTCAAGCTATTCTCCTGCCTCAGCTTCCCGAGTAGCTGGGATTTCAGGCGCCCACCACCACGCCAGCTAATTTTTGTATTTTTAGTAGAGATGAGGTTTCACCATGTTGGCCAGGCTGATCTCGAACTCCTGACCTCATGATCCACCCGCCTCGGCCTCCCAAAGTGCTAGGATTACAGGCGTGAGCCACTGCGCCCGGCCATTGTTTTTATTTTTTATTTTAATTTTTAAAATTTTTACCATTATTATTTTTTTGAGACAATATCTCACTCTGTCACCCAGGCTGGGGTTCAGTGGTGCCATCTCAGCTCACTGCAACCTCCACCTCCCAGGTTCAAGTGATTCTCCTGCCTCAGCCTCTCCAGTAGCTGGGACTACAGACACTTGCTACCACAGCCAGCTAGTTTTTGTATTTTTAGTAGAGACGGGGTTTTGCCATCTTGGCCAGGCTGATCTTGAATTCCTGACCTCAGGTGATCCACCTGCCTCGGCCTCCGAAAATGCTGGGATTACAGACGTGAGCCACCGTGCCCGGCCCTGTTGTTTTTAATAAGTAGTAATAAAAAGCCAGGCGAGGTGGCTCACGCCTGTAATCCCAGCACTGTGGGAGGCTGAGGCGGGCGGATCACGAGGTCAGGAGATTGAGACCATCCTGGCTAACACAGTGAAACCCCGTCTCTAGTAAAAATATGAAAAAAAAAAAAAAATTAGCCGGGCATGGTGGCGGGCACCTGTAGTCCCAGCTACTCGGGAGGCTGTAGGGCAGGGGAATGGCATGAACCTGGGAGGAGGAGCTTGCAGTGAGCTGAGATCAGGCCACTGCACTCCAGCCTGGGCAACAGAGTGAGACTCCGTCTCAAAAAAATAATAATAGTAATAAAAATAAAAATAAGTAGTACTAAAATATGCAAACAAATTCATTACATTTTAAACCTGAAAGGCCAAGTCAGATCTCGAAGAGATATTTGCATACCCATGTTCATAGCAGCATTATTCACAGTAGCCAAGAGGTGGAAGCAACTCAAGTATCTATCAACAGATGAATGGATAAACAAAATGTTACACACACACACACACACACACACACACACACACACACAAAATGGAATATTATTCAGCCTTAAAAAGGAAGGAAATTTTGACACACACTACAACATAGATGAATCATAAGAACATTATGCTAAATGAAATAAGCTCATCACAGAAAGGCAAATACTGTATGAGTCCACCTAGAGTGGAATCTTATGAGGCACCTAGAGTAGTCAAAATCAGGCCAGGTATTGGTGGCTCACACTTTAATCCCAGTCCTTTGGGAGGCCAAGGCAGGAGAATTGCTAGAGGCCAGGAAGTTGAGACAAGCCTGGGCAATATAGTGAGACCCCATCTCTACAGATTTTTTTTTTTAATTAGCTGGGTGTTGTGGTGCATGCCTGTAGTCCTAACTACTCAGAAGGCTGAGGTGGGAGGATAGCTTGAGCCCAGGAGTTTGAGGCTGCAGTGAACCATGATTGCGCCACTGTACTCCAGCCTGAGCAACACAGTGAGACCCTGTCTCAAAAAAAGAAAACAATCACAGAGACAGAAAATAGACAGTAGTTGCCAGGGCTGGGAGGAGGGGATAAATGGGGAATTGTTGTTTAATGAGTACAGAGTTTCGGTTTTGCAACACGAAAAACTTGGAGATGTGTTGCACACCGATGAGAACATATCTAACATTACTGAACTGTAACCATTTAAATATGATTAGGAACAATTTTATGTGTTTTTGTTTGTTTTTTTGAGACAGGGTCTCACTCTGTTGCCCAGGCTGGATGAAGGGCAGTGACATGATCATAGCTCACTGCCCCCTCGACCTCCCAGGCTCAAGCTATCCTCTCACCTCTGCCTCTCTGAGTAGCTGGGACTTCAGGCATGTGCCACCACGCCTGGCTACTTTTTAAACTTTCTGCAGAGACAGGGTCTTACTATGTTGCTCAGGCTGGTCTCAAACTTCTGGGCTCAAGCAATCCTTCTGCCTTGGCCTCCCAAAATGTGGGGACTACAGGAATGAGCCACTGTGCCCAGCCATCAGGTGTTTCTTTTAACCACAATAAAAAATTTCAACAAACAAACAAAACGCTGAGGGGTCTTCAGGATCACCTGGTCCATCCTTTTATAGACAGCACAAAGACTTGTCCAAGGTCATCATTCATTTCCTCAAGGTGACCTGATTCACAGCCAGATGCTCATCGTGCTCCAGCAGCTGTGGTGAGCTCCCTCTCCTCTTCTGCGGGGGAAAGGAGGTACCCAAGGCCCTGTGGTGCTCCCAAACAAAGCCAGGTCAGTGGGGAGAGGCTCTGCGAGGCTCTAGATTCTCATCATTCTCTCTGTCTTCTTTTCCATACCCTCATCTGCCTGCTGGGTTGCTGATTTTTACTGGACGCAGATTTTTAAATTTTATTTTATTTTGAGACAGAGTCTCCCTTTGCTGCCCAGACTAGAGTGCAGTGGTGCGATCTGGGATCACTGCAACCTCCGCCTCCCAGGCTCAAGCGATTCTCTTGCTTTAGTCTCTGGAGTAGGTGGGGCTACAGACGTGCACCACCACAGCTAATTTTTTTTGTATTTTTGATAGAGATGGGGTTTCACCATGTTGGCCAGGCTGGTCTCAAACTCCTGGGCTCAAGTGATCTGCCCGCCTTGGTCTCCCAAAGTGTTGGGATTACAGGCGTGAGCCACCGTGCTCAGCCTGGAACAAATATATATATCCATGAGAACAAGTCAAGTGCCATCTTGGGTCTTTTTTTGAACTTTTCTCCTGGATCAGAGACAGGCACCTTGGGTCTTGAAGATGACAGAAGCCCAAAGTATTGAAAAAGAATGGTAAAATGAGCACACCTAGCACCTGGAAAGACCTTTCTAAGCCCGGGGTCTGCAGTCACATTCCCAGTAGACACTACTTTATCTCAGATTAGAATTTTTCTGGCCTCCAGGTTGGGTTGTTTGTTGGCCTGGGTCTGCATGCAACTTTCTGCTCAGGCTTAAGGAGACTCTACAACAAGCTTGGAGGCCTCCAAAACACTCTCGATGCAGAGTTTTAGTGTCACTGAATGCAAAGCTCTTTGCTAGTTATTCAAGGTGACCTGCCCTGACCCTAATCTCCTTTTCCTATCGTTTCTCATTGGAAACTAACATTGCTTAGTGGTTAAAGCTTGGACTTCAGTCAGGGTTGAATTCTGCTTTAGGCTTTATCTCTGTAGCCTTAGGTAATCATTGATCTTACTGAGCCTCAGCTTTCTTTTAAGAAAAACGGGGAGATGGCGGGGCGCGGTGGCTCACGCCTGTAATCTCAGCACTTTGGGAGGCCGAGGTGGGCGGATCACGAGGTCAGCAGATTGAGACCATCCTGGCTAACATGGTGAAACCCCGTCTCTACTAAAAATACAAAAAAAAAAAAAAAAAAAAAAAAAAAAAAATTAGCCGGGCCTGGTGGCAGGCGCCTGTAGTCCCAGCTACTCGGGAGGCTGAGCCAGGAGAATGGCGTGAACCTGGGAGGCACAGCTTGCAGTGAGCTGAGATTGCACCACTGCACTCCAGCCTGGGTGACAGAGTGAGACTCTGTCTAAAAAAAAAAGAAAAAGAAAAAGAAAAACAGGAAGATAACAGTATCCAGTGTGTGAGGGTTTGATGAGTTAATGCCTTTCAGATCTTAGTCTAGAACCTGATACACTTTTAAAGCACTTGGAAACTTGAGCCATTGTCACCGGCAGAGATGCCCTCTGCTCCAGCAGAATAGGCTCACTTAACAGATCTAGAGGTGGTCTGTTGTTCCAGCCTCTGTCTCTGCCTTGCTTTGCTCTTCCCCTTTCCTGGAGAATCTTTCCCAAATCCTATTGAGACCCAGCTCAATGCCAACCTCTTTTTAAAGGCTTCACTGACCTTCTCCGCTAGAAAGTATCTGTGGTGGAGATTGATTTGTACATGTCTGGGTAATAATGTAATTGTGAGGAAACTGCTAAGGATGGGTTTGTTGAATGTGCTCTTGTGGGTGGTCATGGAATGCAGGAGGCCACAGGACCTGACATAGGTGTTTTGGCTTCCTCTGGGCATCCTGGAAAGTTCTCTGAGAAGATTCCACAAATTCTGTTTTCACAGGAAGTCTGAGACCTCAGGGAGGTACCTTCGTGACCCATTATTGGCCACTGCAAGTCTTGAAGACGGACATACCCTTACAAAAGGCATAAGGATATTGCATGGATCTTCCTACTGGGCTGTAGGCTGTGCTCCAATTTACTAGTAAATGGAACTCTGGGTAGTAGGGTCCTCTTCTCTTTGCACCATCCTGAGTCCATGGGCTTGACCTCTACCCCTCCATCTCCTGCCTGTGTAAGATCCAAAAGTCCAGCCTAATTCTCCTTTCCTACATCCACAGCAAATTCTCCTGCCTTGGATTATTTTAGAACTGTGATTCCTCTCCTGGAGCATGATGCCAATCAGCCTTGGGTAATTATTTAGTATATGATTTGCTCTTTTATTGGATTAGAGGCTTCTTTAGGACAGGGATTATATTGGACTAATTTCTCTTTCATGTGAAGAACCAAGCATAGGACCTAGCTCATGCTTAGTACTCAGTGGCTAGGTACTAAATGGTTATAACTATTAACTTAATTGTTATAATAGTTAATTGTTGTAATAGTTAAGACTGTAACTACCAATGACCACATGCTCATGATCTGCCTTGTACCATGCTAAGTGCTTTACATACATTATCTGCCAGCCTTACATCAGTTCTGTAAGGAAAGCATTACTATCCTCTTAAAGAGGAGAACTGGAGGCTTAAAGAGATTAGTGACTTGGTCAAGGTCGTAGAGCAAGGAAAAGGTAGAGTTGGAGTTTTAATTCAGTCTCCATCTGAATGGAGAGATGTGTGGGTGGCCATGTGAAACACATACGGAGCATCACTGCATTTGCACAATTTCCACCTCAAATCTGAACCCGGTCATGCAAGCCTGAAGACAGCTGGCTTCCCCCAGACAGCCTAGCCCAGCATCATAATGTGGGCTGCCGTCAGTTAGACCCAGTCTGGGGCTGCCAAATTAATGAGCCCCTAGACTATCCAAGATGATCTGCACAGTGGCTTCTGTTCTTTCCCTGGCTTCATCTTTATAGCTGTCCTCAGTGAAATGAGCACTGAAGAAGAATTAAATAAGGCCATGAGCACATCAACAATGAGAATGGTCAATATCACCTATGCTGAGGCTTTGCCTGGGGCCAGAGGCCAGGCTTTGTCAAGAAAATTTGTACCTTTAGGGTGCCAGCAGGGTGGAGAACTTGTCCTTGTCTGCACCCTATTTCATCTGACTTGCTCTAAACCCTTCATCAGAACCTGAACCAGAGCTGAGGTTCACATGGATAATCTCTCCCTTGAGGCAGGGTTAACCCTCTTCGGCCTACAGACAGCTAAGGAGAATGACATTCAATGGAAAAATTCAATGTTCTCAGGCTACTCAAAACTTCCTGTTAAAAAAGAAAAAAACTATGCAAAAAAAACTTCCTGTGATTTGTCTGTGATTTCTCATTTTAAGGATGAAAAAAATAAAACCCAGGGAGAGTAAGCACTTCCCCAAAGTCACCAGCAATCTCCTGCTAGAGCCAGGCTACTGCTGAGGTCTCCTGGCTCCCTGCCCAGAGCTCTAGTCACCATAACACAGTTGCTTAGCTTTAAACTCAATTTGCTTATTTGAGGCAAAGCTAAAAGAAGACACAATTTCTTTTTGTTGTTGTTCTTTTTGAGACACAGTCTTGCTCTGTTGCCCAGGCTGGAGTGCAGTGGCACGATCTTGGCTCCCTGAAACCTCTGTGTCCTGGGTTCAAGCAATTCTCCTGTCTCAGCCCCTCGAGTAGCTGGAGTTACAGGCATGCGCCACCACACCCAGCTAATTTTTGTATTTTTTTTTTTTTAGTAGACATGAGGTTTCGCCATGTTGGTCAGACTGGTCTTGAGCTCCTGACCTCAGGTGATCTGCCCACCTTGGCCCCCCAAAGTGCTGGGATTACAGGCATGAGCCACCGTGCCCAGCCAGAAGGCACAATTTCAAAGTCTCTGAATATATTTGAGCATTTCCATAGACAGATGGCTCCTCCAGCCTCTCCCTTTGCATTACGAGTTTGAAGCTGCTTGGTGGAATGAAGAAAGGATTGACTTTGAAGCCGGCTGGGCCCTTTCAAAGCCTTGGGCTTTGACTCTTGGCAAAATCACTTTCTCTCTCTAGTCCTAGGACTGTTGTCTGTAAAATGGTACCATTACCTGCCTGGCAGGGCTGTTGTGTTCCTGCTTATTTTTGGAGCTCAATTCTAATGTCACTTTCAGTGTTCCCTGATCTTCTATCTGAAGTGGTCTCTCTAGAGGACTTCTGATTTCAATTCTGATATATAAAAAAGGTTAGAAGCCCTCCCATCCTTACAAGAAAAATACGGGAAACTGGAAAATCAATGACTTTTTCTGGATCTATCAGAAAACTGGGTTTGGAGGCCAGATCTCCATCTGGGTTCTGGAGAGAAAGGCTCTTCCAAGAAGTCCAGCTGAGATCTCCTTACCTGGAGCAGAAGCCAGCTCAGTGATGCCTCAGAACGGATGGTCCGAACTTACAATGGTTCAACTTACAATTTTTTGATTTTATAATGGTGTGAAAATGACACACATTCAGTAGAAACCATACTTTGAATTTTGATCTTTTCTAGGGCCAGTGATATGTGGCACAATGCTCTCTTGCAGTGCTGGGCTAATGTAAGTGTTCTGAACATACTTAAAGTAGTGTAGGCTAAGTTGTGATGTTTGGTAGATTAGGTGTATAAAATACATCTTCAACTTACGATATTTTCAACTGATGATGGGTTTATTGGGACATAATGGCATCATGAGTCCAGGAGCATCTGTAGTAATTCTGATGAATTACTGCAGGTAGTGTGTGGATTAGTGTGAGAAGGACAAACATCTACAGCTGCAGTCTTAGTGGTGGCCCCCACACTTTTTTTTTTTCCCTCTGAGATGGAGTCTTGATCTATCACCCAGGCTGGAGTGCAATGGCGCGATCTCGGCTCACTGCAAGCTCCGTCTTCCGGATTCACGCCATTCTCCTGCCTCAGCCTCCTGAGTAGCTGGGACTACAGGCGCCTGCCACCAGGCCCAGCTAATTCTTTGTATTTTTAGTAGAGACGGGGTTTCACCATGTTAGCCAGGATGGTCTCGATCTCCTGACCTCGTGATCCCCCCGCCTCGGCCTCCCAAAGTGCTGGGATTACAGGCATGAGCCACCGCGCCCGGCTGGCCCCCACACTTTCATGGACTTTATTTTCAAGAAACACACAAGGTACCGCTGGTGAAGACTTGAGGAAGTTCCCCTTATGGTTTAGTGGTTCTTGAAGTGGAGAAAAGGAGTAATCCCCGTGAAATATGCCCAGAATATTTTACATAACAGATCTAATCTTCAGAGGAAAAGACTCTGGCAGAGGCTGATCTCAGTTGGGAAAAGAACATTCATTCCACTCAGTTGGGAAAAGAACATTCTAACATTCCATAATGTTAGAAGAAACATTAGTTTCCTCTAACCTTTCTGTCTCACTTAAGGGGAAAAAACATAGTCAACAGGAATCAAGACTTCAGGAAAATAAGCTAGAAGTGTTGCAGCCAGGGGAGTATGGAGAAATACTTGAGAAAGTCATGCCAGCATTATCTTACTACCCAAACTAAATAAAGACTAAGTAAAGACTTTACAAGAAAGGAAAACTATAGCCAATATAGCCAACTATAGCCCAATATCTTTTATGAACATAGACACAAAAATCCTCAACAAAAAAGTAGCAAATAGAATGAATGCTTTCTCTCTAGTATCTGGATCAAGGCAAGGATATCCTTCTCATCACTCCTATTCGACATTATACTGAAAGTCCTAGCTACTGCAATAAGAAAGAAAAAGAAAATAAAATGAATACAAATTTAAATTGGAGAGACAAACTGTCTTTATTTGCAGATGACATGATTGTCTATGAAAAAAATCTCGAAGAATCTACCAAACACAAAAACAAAAAAACTCTTGAAACTAATAAGTGAGTACAGCAAGGTGAATATACAAAAGATTGCTTTTATATATACCAGCCATGTACAAATGGAATTTGAAATAAAAAATTCCATTTATAATTGCACCAAAAATACTTAAGTATAAAAATCTAACAAAATATGTATAGGATCTACATGTGGAAAAGTACAAAATACTGATGAACTAAGTCAAAGATGGTTTAAATAAATGGAGACCTATTTCCGTCTCATGGATTAAAACAGTAACAAGCCAGGCACTGTGGCTTTTGGCTGTAATCCCAGCTACTCAGTAGTCTGAAGTGGGAGGATTACTTGAGGCCAGGAGTTCGAGACCAGCCTGGGTAACATAGTGAGACTCCGTATCTAAGAAATTGAAAAATTAGCTGGGTGTGGTGGCTCATGCCTGGAGTCCCAACTACTCGGGAGGCTGAGGCAGGAGAATCTGTTGAGCCCAGGAGTTTGAGGCTGCAGTGAGCTATGATCATACCGCTGCACTCCAGTTAGGGCAACAGAACAAGACCCTGTCTCTGAAAAAAGAAAGAAGGCCTGGTGCAATGGCTCATGCCTGTAATCTCAACCTTTTGGGAGGCCAAAGTGGGAGGATTGCTTGAAGCCAGGAATTGGAGACCAGGCTGTGAAACAATGTGAGACTTCATCTCTAAAAAATTGAAAAATTAGCCAGTCGTAGTTCCAACTACTCAGGAGGCTGAGGTGGGAGGATCACTTGAAGCCGAGAGTTTGAGGCTTCAGTGAACTGTGATCGTACTACTACACTCCAGCCTGGGCCTTGTATCAAAAAAAAAAAAAAAAAAAAAAAGGGGAACAAAGAAAGACTCAATATTATTAAAATATTAATTATTCCCAACTTGAACTATAGATTCAATGCAATCCCAATCAGAATCCCAGAAAGCTATTTTGTAGATATCAACAAATAGATTCTAAAGTTTATATGAAAGGAAAAGACTTCAAATAACCAACACAACACTGAAGAAGAAAAAAGTTGAAGTAGTAATACCACCGATTTCTTTTTTTTTTCTTTTTTCTTTTTTTTTTTTGTTTTGAGGCAGAGTCTTGCTCTGTAGCCCAGGCTGGAGTGCAGTGGCGTGATCTCAGCTCACGGCAAGCTCCGCCTCCCAGGTTCACGCCATTCTCCTGCCTCAGCCTCCCATAATACCACCAATTTCAAGGATTACATGAAGCTGTAGCAATCAAGACAGTGTGGTATTGGTTAAATAGATATATAGGTCACAAAAATATGGTCGACTGATCTTTGACAAATGCACAAAGGCCATTCACTGCAGAAAGGATGATCTTTTCTTTTCTTTTTTTTTTTTGAGATGGAGTCTTGCTCTGTCACCCGGGCTGGAGTGCGGTGGCACGATCTCGGCTCACTGCAAACTCCACCTCCCAGGTTGACACCATTCTCCTGCCTCAGCCTCCTGAGTAGCTGGGACTACAAGCGCCTGCCACCATGCCCGGCTAATTTTTTGTATTTTTTAGTAGAGATGGGGTTTCACCGTGTTAGCCAGGATGGTCTCGATCTCCTGACCTCCTGATCCGCCCGCCTCAGCCTCCCAAAGTGCTGGGATTACAGGCGTGAGCCACCATGCCCGGCCTGATCTTTTCAACAAATAGTGGTAAACAATTGGATGCACAGATGTAAAAAATGAACCTAAATACACACCTTGCACCTTTCACAAAAATTAACTCAAAATGAATATAGACCTAACCGTGAAACAATGTGGCTTCTCCCTGTGGCCCTTTATTTTCTTCATAGTACTTACCACACTCTGGACTTATTTTCATATAGTACTTCAAATTTATTTGTTCTATTGCTTATTATCTCTCTTTCCAGCTACTCTGTAAGCTCCAGAGGGATGGCTGTGTCTGATAAGTGCTCAATAAATAACCATTATTATTTTCAAGTTGCCCCTTGGTTTACTTAGACTATCTTAGCATAATTATTGAGAAACATGGAGGCCAAAGCAGGGGTGATTTACACGAGATTAAGTACTAAGTAAACCCCCATAAAAAGAAACACAAAAAGGAAACATTTCTACAGGTTATGGAAGATCTGATTGTCTAGGCTGACTCTTTGTATAAGCAGAAACATGGACCTGACCTCAGGATCCCTGCTGAAAGTCCTGCTGCAATTAATAGCCATCCATTTCAAATGGTAGTTACCAGGGGCTGGGATGGGAGTGGAGGTTGGGAAGATGTTGGTCAATGGATATAAAATTTCAGTTAGATTGGAGAATAAATTCAGAGATTTGTTGTACAACGTGGTGACTAAAGTTAAAAACAATGTATTGTACACTTGAAAATGGTTAACATTTTTAGTGTGCGTGCCACAAAAAATGATAAGTATGTTAGGTAATGCACATGTTAAACATATTGTACATTTTATATATATATATATATGTATACGTATAGTTTTTATTTGTCAATTTAAAAAACAAGCAAAAGGCCAGGTGTAGTGGCTCACACCTGTAATCTCAGCACTTTGGGAGGCCGAGGTGAGTGGATCACCTGATGTCAGGAGTTCGAGATCAGCCTGACTAACAAGGTGAAACCCCTTCTCTACTAAAAATACAAAAATTTGCCGGGCGTGGTGGCTGGTGCCTGTAATCTCAGCTACTCAGGAGGCCGAGGCAGGAGAATCACTTGAATCCAGGAGGTGGAGGTTCCAGTGAGCCGAGATCACGCCATTGCACTCCAGCCTGGGCAACAGAGTGAGAATCTGCCCCAAAACAAAAAAACTACCTATTTCAGATGAAAATTTGTGAAGTGCTGGTGCCACCACATGGCTGTGGGAGGAAAACCAGCTGGGGCTTTTGTTAATGCAGAGAAAAAAACAGTAGAGGTGGCAGGAAATTGTCCCTTAGCAGTGACAACTACAACTTTAAAATTACACAGGTCTAGCACAGCAACAACAATCATGACAGCAGCAGCAGCCAATGCTGATGCCATCGGGAGTCCCTGTGGTCCAGGCATGCTAATTCTATGTGCTCTATGTGAATTATCTCATTTAAGTGTCACAGGGAGTAGTGGAAGTTGGGGATGGATGTTCATGGGTGGGAGAACCAGAGACTGACTTCTTGAGTTTGAGATGCGTGAAGGTCTATGCCTGGAAGGAAAGTCAGAAGCATTTAGCTAATGACTGTTATATTCGTGATCATAATATAGCCATGAGCAATGGTAATGGTAATTACAATAATGAACCCGAGGGCAATTTCATGACAAGAGAACAGTTTCAGTAGGTTCTCCTTCCTGCATTTGAGTAGAGTAATAGTTTATTTAGAATTATATTCAGTTAGATAAGCAGAAAAACCGAAGAATGTGGTAGTGTCTCTCATTTCCCTCCAGGAAACTGACTTTCCCATCAAATTGTAGATAGAGAAGCTGCAAATGTGAGCCTCACAAATACCAGCAGGTTTAAGAGACCAAGGAGAGAAAAAAAAAGAAACACAAAAGTGTTACATTTAATACATTTACTCTGCCCAGCATATGAATGCAACCCCAAGATTAGCAGTCACCTAACAATCTCAACAACCAGAGAGGTCAATTTTCCTCCTAGAGTGAGGACAGGTAGAGAAAATAACCAGAGAGTTCCCTCCATTACTCTTCCATCCTGGAGGCTGGCAAGGAAGAATCCTGTTGAAACACAAAAACTATTAGATGGGACTCTAGCACACCATGTTAACAGTCACGATGAAAGCCAGAGTGACAAATGTACATTTCCTACTTTTGAAAATGAAGAAGTTGAGCTGTCCAGATTCATATTGATAAGTTTTGCTTAAAAAATTAATTTTTCCCAAATGAAAAAACATATTTTTATTTTATATGGGATTCATGATCTTTATAAAAAATTTTATGATACAGAAAAGCATGACAAAATACAAATTCAATAGTAATCCTGTCCTCAAATGACCATCTTTCCAGATAGTTCTCTGTGGATAGACACACCAGTACACACAAACACACACTCTGATATTATAAATTTGTATCTTTCTACATTATTGCTTTTAATGGATACATAATGGCCATAGTGGAACATTTCCATGATGAATCCCGGTAATGTATTTTGTTCTATCTACCTACCTATCTGATTTGTGTAAGAAATTAAGCGCAGACATACCTCATTGTATTGTGTTTTGCTTTGCTCTGTTTTGCAGATACTGCATTTTGTTTAAATATTAAAGGTCTGGCCGGGCACAGTGGCTCATGCCCGTAATCCTAGCAATTTGGGAGGCTGAGGCAGGCGGATTGTCTGAGCTCAGGAGTTCAAGACCAGCCTGGCCAACATGGTGAAACCCTGTCTCTACTAAAAATACAAAAAATTAGTCTGGCGTGATGGTGCATGCCTGTAATCCCAGCTACTCGGGAGGCTGAGGAACGAGAATTGCTTGAACCCAGAGGTGGAGGTTGCAGTGAGCCGAGATCGTGCCACTGTACTCCAGCTGGGGCAACACAGCAAGACTCTGTCTCAAAAAAAAAAAAAAATTAGCAGGGTGTGGTAGCGCATGCCTGTAATCCCAGCTACTAGGGAGGCTGAGGCAACAGAATCGCTTGAACTTGGGAGGCAGAGGTTGCAGTGAGCTGAGATCGCACCACTGCATTCCAGCCTGGGCGACAGAGTGAGACTCCACCTCAATAAAATAAATAAATAAATAAATATTAAGGTCTGTGGCAACCCTGTGTTGTGCAAATCTATGGGTGCCATTTTTTTCCAACAGCATGTGCCCACTTTGTGTCTCTGTGTCATATTTTGGTAATTCCCACAATATTTCAGACTCGTTAATTATTATTATATCTGTTATAGGAATCTACAATCAGTGATCTCTGATGTTACTTTGTAATTATCTACAATTACACCCATATAAGATGGTGAACTCAACCAATAAATACTGTGTGTGTGACGGTGAACTCAATCAACAAATACTGTGTGTGTTCTGACTGCTCCACCAATACACCATTCCTTCATCTCTCTCCCTCTCCTCATGCCTTCCTATTCCCCAAGACACAACAATATTGAAATTAGGCCAGTTAATAACTGTACAATGGCCTCTAAATGTTCAAGTGAAAAGAAGAGTCACGTGCTTCTCACTTTAAGTCAAGAGCTAGTTATGGGCTGGGCATGGTGGCTCACGCTTGTAATCCCAGCACTTTGGGAGGCCAAGGCAGGCAGATCACTTGAGGCCAGGAGTTCGAGACTAGCCTGACCAACATGGTGAAACCCTGTCGCTACTAAACATATAAAAGTTAGCTGGACGTGGTGGTGCCTGTAGTCCCAGCTACTCAGGAGGCTGAGGCACAAGAATTGCTTGCTTGAACCTGGGAGGTGGAGGTTGCAGTGAGCTAAGATCACCCCACTGCACTCTAGCCTGGGCCACAGAGCGAGACCCTGTCTCAAAAAAAAAAAAAAAAAAAAAGTAGTAATGGTTAGGCTTAGTGAGGAAGGCATGTCGAAAGCCAAGACAGGCTGAAAGCTATGCCTCTTGTGCCAAACAGCCAAGTTGTGAATGCAAAGGAAAGTTTATGAAAGGAAAGTAAAAGTGCTGCTCCAGTAAACACACAAATGATAAGAAAGCGAATACGGAGAAAGCTTTAGTGGTCTGGATGGAAGATCAAACCAACCACAATATTCCCTTAAGCCAAAGCCTAGTCCAGAGCAAGGCTCTACCTCTCTTCATTTCTGTAAAGGCTGAGAGAGATGAATAAGCTGCAGAAGAAAAGTTTGAAGCTAGCAGAGGCTGGTTTATGGAAAGAGGCCATCTCCATAACATAAAAGTGCAGAGTGAAGCAGCAAGTGCTGATGTAGAAGCTGCAGCAAGCTATCCAGAAAATAATTGAAAATAATTATCCTGGGATAATTGATGATGGTGGCTACACTAAACAACAGATTTTCAATGTAGATGAAATAGCCTTCTATAAGAAGAAGATGCCGTCCAAGACTTTCATGGCTACAGAGGAGAAGTCAATGCCTGGCTTCAAAGCTTCAAAGGACAGGCTGACTCTCTTGTTAGGGTCTAATGCATCTGGTGATGTTAAGTTGAAGCCAACACTCATTTATCATTCTGAAAATCCTAGGGGCCTTACGGATAATGCTAGATCTACTCTGCCTGTGTTTATCAGTGGAACAACAAAGCCTGGACAGCACATCTGTTTATAGCATGGTTTGCTGAACGTTTTAAGCCCACTCTTGAGACATACCGCTCAGATGAAAAGATTTCTTTATTTTTTTTCTTTTTTTGAGACTGAGTTTCACTCTTGTTGCCCAGGCTGGAGTGCAATGGCACTATCCTGGCTCACTACAACCTCCGCCTCCCGGGTTCAAATGATTCTCCTTACTCAGTCTCCTGAGTAGCTGGGATTATAGGCATGTGCCACCATGCCCAGCTAATATTTTTGTATTTTTACTAGAGACAGGGTTTCACCATGGTCTCGAACTCCTGGTCAGGCTGGTCTCGAACTCCTGACCTCAGGTGATCCACCCACTTCGGTCTCTCAAAGTGCTGGTATTACAGGTGTGAGCCACTGTGCCCAGCCAAAAAGATTTATTTCAAAATATTACTGCTCACTGACAATGCCTCTCATCACCTGAGACCGCTGGTGAAAATGTATAAGGAGGTAAATGTTGTTTTTATGCCTGCTAACACAACATCCATTCTGTAGCCCATGGATCAAGGAGTAATTTTGACTTTCAAGTCTCATTATTTAAGAAATACATTTTGTAAGGCTATAGCTTCCATGGATAGTGATTCCTCTTATAGATCCAAGCAAAGTAAATTAAAAACCTCTGGAAAGTTTTCGCCATTCTACATGCCATCCAGAACATTTATGATTCATGAACATTGTGAACACTGTTGAAATGACAACAAAGATTTTCACTATTCCACAAACTTAGTTGATAAAGCAGTGGCAGTGTTCCAAAGGATTGACTCCAATTTTGAAGGAAGTTCTACTGTGGATGAAATGTGGCAAACTTCACTGTTCTCTTAAGAAATTGCCATAGCCACCCCAGCCTTCAGCAACTACCACCGTGATCAGTCAGCAACCATCAATGTTAAGGCAAGACCCATCACCAGCAAAAAGATTTACAATTCGGAGACGATTCACATGATTGTTAGCATTTTTTAGCAAAAAAAGTATTTTAAAATTACATATGCATGTTTTTTTGAAGACATAATGCTATTGCACGCTTAATAGACTACAATATAGCATAAACATAATTTTTACATGCACTGGGAAACCAAAAACTGTGCGTGACTGGCTTTATTGCCATATTTGCTTCATTGCAGTGAACTTGCAGTATCTCCGAGGTATGACTGTACCAAATCAAAGCACTCTTTTTGTAAGCAGCCCTCAAAATTGTCAGTCCATGTTTGTGCGTTCTTGCTTTTGTTCTGGGAGGTTGTTTTAGGAAATGTTTAGATCTTTGTTTTAAGAAAAGGTCAGATGCTAAGCAGATTGGAAGCTGGGGTAGAAAACCACAAGATTCTGAAGTTCATTCTGCCAGTAATATAAAAGGAAACCCTTAGAGGCAATGTCAGCAGGCAGGGCTTAGTAAAGTTCACCGAACTTGGAGCTCCTCCCCTGCATATCTGTCCCTCATCTCTCTGATACTGCTCCCTAGCGGTGAGGGCGGATGGTCCAGGTTGGTCCCAGCAACCTTCTGGTATGTCAATGTTTTCCTTCTCCCTTAGGTACTTAAAGAACACTATTTAGGCAGGAGGAAAAGATACCTTTAAAAAGAGAAGCTTGCTTTCTAGTCATGTAGATGCTGAGTCTAATAAAAGTTTCGATTTTTTACTTTTTATTTTTTTATTTTTATTTTTTTTGAGACAGAGTCTTGCTCTGTTGCCCAGGCTGCAGTGCAGTGGCATGATCTTGGCTCACTGCAACCCCGCCTCCGGGATTCAAGCAATTCTCCTGCTTCAGCCTCCTGAGTAGCTGGGACTACAGGCATGCACCACCATGCCCAGCTAATTTTTGTATTTTTTGTAGAGACGGGGCTTCACCGTGTTGGCCAGGCTGGTTTCAAACTCCCGCCTCGGCCTCCCAAAGTGCTGGGATTACAGGCGTGAGCCACTGCACCTGGCCCATTGGTTTTTTTATTCTTGTTTTGTCTCCATTCTTCATTGAGCGAAGGGGCTATACCCTCTCATTTATCCTTTAGATAGCTTTGTTGCCATCTGCTTTTTTGTCTGGAGTTTCTAAAGTTTGATGCATATTTAGACCTGATACTTTGTTATAGTTTTGAATGACAATATGTTGAAAAGTAGCTCCTTAGATAGTTTTGCCATCATTCTTCATGTCTAAAGAATATTATTAGTTGGATGTGGTGGTGTGCACCTGCAGTCCTCAGCTACTTGGAGGGTCTGAGGTGGGAAGATCACTTGAGCTGAGGAGGTTGAGGCGGCAGTAAGCCTCAATCACCTACTGCACTCCAGCCTGTCTCTAAAAAAATTAAGAACATCACTTCCCTATAGTGGAAAAATTATAGTTAAATATAGAATAACCACTTTCAGGAAGGAATTTGGTTTAATTCCAGGCAGAGCAACTCAATTTTTACTAAGAGCCTCTAGGGAACTTGTCTCTTGTGATGAAACTTGTGAAGTGTGGCTAGATAATTTTATTCCTTCTCCGTGGTACCTGTTCACTCACTGGCTTCAACTGTAGAGAGGTCATTTCTGCCAGAGAGAAAACACAGCACATTTCTTCCTCATGGGCTGCAGGCATATGGCTTTATGAACTCAGTGTCCACTCAGCCTTGCTCCAAACTGCTCCTGATTCCAAAGACATTTTGTCTTGGCTGTCTTTCTCTAAAGATTTTCTTCCTTTGGATAGCGTCTGCCAGGGAACTTCACTGAGTTGCATCCTCTCCATAGATTTTCTGACAGCATTTGCTGGGGAGAATTGCCCTGGCTCAAAGTATTCATTACTTATTCCTCTCCTAAATAATTGCTTGGAAGATTTTTATCCTGATGAATCTTATACTTGAAACTTTTAATCTCCAGATGGCATTATTTGACTAGATATACATACTATTATTTTTGGTGACATATGCTGGGAATTTTGTTCTTTATTTAGGAGCTTTACTCGTGGCGATGAGGATTCTTTTGACATTTTGTTTTGAAGGGATCTGGCAATGGATACAACATGACTGAAGACATGTTCTTCAGAATATTTTCCTATGGAATCACTCTGGTAGGCCTGGCTACTCCCGAAGAGTAATCCTAAGAAACTGCGCCCTGGGGCTTGCCCTTATACATTGGTTTAATTCCTCCTGATTTCAAGATTTGCTTAGTTTTATCGTTTCTCATTGAGTCAACATCCTTCAGAATTCGCTTCATTTGAGGTTTCATTCTGAACATCTTGATCTATGGGTATTATTTTTCTGTATAAACATCTGCTCTGGCCAATCCATTTGGTGGAAGTTTCTCTTTCTAAGGCCATTTTCTCAGTAATTACATTCTAAATGTGGTACTGGACATATCTCTTCCAGACCAGAGTTTTTGCGAATTTTCTTTCTGGATTTCTCTGTGAATTTGACTCAAATGCTCCTGAAGAGCCTGTAGGGAACCATGTTTTGTTCAACCCCTCCATTCTTCACAGTAACCCCCTGAAAGGGCTGCTTGGGAAATTGGGTCCCAGTCACATTTGCCTATTGATAGAAAATGCATTGATGTCACCTAGGGAAATGTGCCCCAATCATTTTTTTTTTTTTTAGACAGTCTCACTCTGTCGCCCAGGCTGGAGTGCAGTGGCGCAATCTCGGCTCACTGCAAGCTCCGCCTCCTGGGTTCACGTCATTCTCCTGCCTCAGCCTCCCGAGTAGCTGGGACTACAGGCGCCCGCCACCACACCTGGCTAATTTTTTTGTATTTTTAGTAGAGACAGGGTTTCATGTGTTAACCAGGATGGTCTCGATCTCCTGACCTCGTGATCTGCCCGCCTTGGCCTCCCAAAGTACTGGGATTACAGGTGTGAGCCACTGCGCCTGGCTGCTCAATCATCTTTTTAAAAATGAGCTTTAAGGCCTGGCACGGGGGCTCACGCCTGTAATCCCAGCACTTTAAGAGGCCTAGGTGGGCAGATCATTTGAGGTCAGGAGTTCGAGACCAGACTGACTAACATGGTGAAACCCTGTCTCTACTAAAAATACAAAAAAAATTAGCTGGGCATGGTGGCGGATGCCTGTAGTCCAAGCTACTCAGGAGGCTGAGGCAGGAGAATCACTTGAACCCGGGAGGCGGAGGTTGCAGTGAGCTGAGATCATGCCACTGCACTCCAGCCTGGGCAACAGAGCGAGACTCCATCTCAAAATAAATAAATAAAATAAAATAAAATAAAAACGAGCTATATTTTAAAAAGCATTTCTTTTTGAAGAGCCTTGTCTTCAATACCTTTGTCCAAGGATCTCAGACTTCCAAGAGACCCTCCTGGGCTAATTATTTTGTGGCCAATTTCATTCATGAAATCTCTTTCTTTAGCAATTTCTTTATTTATATTTGGAGACAGAGTCTGGCTCTGTTGGGTGTGATCTTGGCTCACTGCAACCTCCGCCTCCTGGGTTCAAGAGATTCTTGTGCCTCAGCCTCCTGAGTAGCTGGGATTACAAGTGTGCACTAGCATGCCCAGCTAATTTTTTGTATTTTAGTAGAGACAGGGTTACACCTTGTTGCCCAGGCTGGTCTCCTGAGCTCAGGCAATCTGCCCACCTTGGCTTCTCAAAGTGCCAGGATTATAGGCATGAGCCACCATGCCCAGCCAGCAATTTATTTTTGAGGGAATTTTATAAACACTGATTTTATGCACTGATGATGACACTTAGGAACATAGAGGAATTTTTCCCTAGCTAACATATCTTATGAAATTGATTTCTATTCTCTAGTAAGAAGTAACTTGGCAAATTAAAAAGAAGCAAACAAAAAAAACCCTTAATTTCTTTTCTTTTTCTTTCTTTCTTTTTTTTTTTTGAGACAGGGTCTTGCTCTGTCACCCAGGCTGGAGTGCAGTGGTGCAATCTCAGTTCACTGCAGCCTCCACCTCACGGGTTCAAGCCATTCTCTGCCTCAGCCTCCCAAGTAGCTGGAACTACAGGGGCATGCTATCACGCCCAGCTAATTTTTGCATTTTTTTGTAGAGACAGGGTTTCACCACGTTGGCCAGGCTGCTCTCTTGACCTCAAGTGATCCACCTGCCTCAGCCTCCCAAAGTGCTGGATTACAGGTGTAAGCCACCAAGACTGGCCAAAGAACTTAATTTCTATTGGCCACTGCTATGGTCCCCTAAAAATTCATATGTTGAAACTAAATCCCCAACGCAGTAGTATTAAGAGGTGGGGCCTTTGGGAGGGGATTAGGTTAGGAGGCCTCTGCCCTCATGAATGGGATTAGTGCCCCTATTAAAGAGGTTTGAGGGAGCCTGTTTGCCCCTTTCACCATGTGAGAACACACTGAAGGCACCATCTGTGAGGAAGGCCCTCATCAGACACTGAATCTGCTAGCACCTTGATCTTAGACCTCTCAGTCTCCAGAACTGTGAGACATAAATTTCTGTTTAAAGATTACCCAGTCTAAGGTATTCTGTTATAGTGCTCTGATTGGACTAAGATAGCACTCATTATAAGGTTTTTATCTTGGCCAGGCTCACCCATGGAATTTATGTCTCCTGGAGATAACTTTTGCAAAGTCTCTCTTCAGCTAGTTGCATCCATGTAGTTAGTTTCTTCAAACATATGATCTGAAAGTGTTTCATCCTGGCCCATTGAGGCCTTGGAATATGTCCCTAATGGCGACTTGTTGTTGTTGATTGCAGTCTGGCTGATAATAGCCATGGGTTGCATCACTGGTGGCAATGACTCCTTATCAATTTATCCCTTCCTGGCATTATAGGTGAACTCTTTCTTTTCTGGTGCCTCTTGTGGAACATTTTTTTTTTTTTTGCCTCAACAACCCTTGCCTGTGAACTATATTTCTGCTGATATTTTTGATTGTTTCATTTCACTTTGGATAAACTTTATCTACAAGTGAGCCTTTTTTAGACAATGCTACCTCTGCATCCTGTCATTTTATTCCTGGAGATTCTTTTTTGACAGTGGTAACTGAGAAATTTTTTCCTTTCTAATGATACTTTGGAATCAGTATCTTTTTACCATGAGTCTAGAGGACAGCAGACCCAAGAAATCTATGCAGTGCCAGCCCAACTTCTGACCACGGCTCCCAAAGTTCTGCTTTCTGGAAACTTTACTGGAACTCTCTTCCCTCTGTGACCTTTGGATTTGCCTTTTGTTGAAAGACATTGAGTTAGTTTCTTCTTGACAAACGGAACTCAAACATGAAAGCAGAAAGACCCAAAGAGCCTTCCCTTTGCCAATGTGACATGCAGTATGCCTCAGCAGTAAGCCACCCTTGAAAAACTGTCAGCTGAGCACACAGCTGTCTTCATACAAATCACAAATTTTAATCCTTCCAGGAAAATTCATCATCAGTTTTTCTTTGCTGACAAACATCTTCTTATAGACACATTTTTAGTTGATTTAAGCTATTTCATTCTCTCTTATATTCTGAAAATATGTTTGTAATATCATAGCTTTTGTATTTGTTCCCCTAAAGTTGTTCTTTTTAATTCCTTTACTAAAGGTAGAAAGGGGTATTTATTTTTCCCAGAGGATATTATTCCATCATTTGAAAATAGATTTGTAATCTGCACAAAAATATAAGAATGATATCACTCAGTACTAATTGGTCAAAAGGACGTTTTCACTGGGAGATATATTCTGTCACTGGGAAGAACTTTATAAATTTTATCACTTGTATTGTTATAACAGTGTGTATAAAGTATCTAATACAGATTTTTGAAATATCTTGTTTGGGGCCGTAAATACTTAGAGAATTCGTAATTCTGGCTGGTAATCGAGACAAAATATGCATGAGTAAGCTTAAATGCTTCTGTATAACAATGGTTATTTGAAAGCTCTGTGAATATTTCATATCATCTAAGAGGCAAGAAAAAGACTGTAATCAACTTGCAGCAAAATGTCCCTGAACAGGGAAAAAAGACTTTCTTTGTTAGATTGTATTAATCAGGACAGCCCAGCAGCCAAGCGTGTGGGCCCGTAACAGGCAGACGTCAGTGCCACCTCCTGGTGTCTGCCCTTGGCCCAGCCATTAATTTCTCTGAACCTTAAGTGTTTTCTCATCCATAACATGGGGATTATGAAAGTGTCCAACTCATGGGGTGCTGTGAGAATGAAATGAGATAATGCAATTAAGCACTTAGCACAGTGCTTGGTACACGTTAAACAGCCAAATATGTCGGTTACCTTTATTGAAAACTAACATAAACTTTTTCTTTTTTTCTGTTGAGAGACAGGGTCTTCCTCTGTTGCCCAGAGTGGAGCAGTGGTGCAGTCATGGCTCACTGCAGCCTCTACCTCCTGTGCTCAAGCCATCATCCCACTTCAGCCTCCTAAGTAGCTGGGACCACAGGTGCGTGTCACCATGCCCAGCTAATTTTTAATTTTTTTGTAGAGACAGTTTCGCTATGTTGCCAAGGCTGGTCTTGAACTCCTGGCCTCAAGTGATGCTCTCGCCTTGGCCTCTTGAAGTGTTGGGATTACGGGCGTGAGCCACCTCCTGGCTTAAAATAATCCTTTTTAATAATGTATTTCTTTCTTTTTTCTCTTTCTTTTTCTTTTTCTTTTTTTTTTTTTTTTTTGAGACAGAGTCTCACTCTGTTGCCCCATCTGGAATGCAATGGCTGATCTCAGCCCACTGCAACCTCCGCCTCCTGGATTCAAGCAATTCTTCTGCCTCAGCCTCCTGAGTAGCTGGGACTACAGGTGCGCGCCATCACACCCAGCTAATTTTTGTATTTTTGGTAGAGACAGGGTTTCACCATGTTGGCCAGGCTGGTCTTGAACTCTTGACCTTACGTGATCCGCCCACCTTGGCCTCCCAAAGTGCTGGGATTACAGGGATGAGCCACTACACCCGGCTAATGTCTGTCTCTTTTCTAAAGCATTTGTAGAGGAATCAACTTGAGTAGTAAGAAGGAGAATTTTCATAATCCCTTTAGAAAAGTGTGGAACATCTGATGAACATGTGCCCTTTGGGGGAAGATGCATTCCAACCAAGACCCTAGCTCTTTGAGAATGGCCTTGATGTTAAACTCACTTCAAAAGCAGCGGTAATTTGGGGGCTAAATTTACTTGGTTCTTCAATTTGCCCCTAAACAAGTGAAAGCTGGGAGCCATTCTAGACTTCTCCCTCCCCTCACTGTGGATTCTGTGTCTCTAACACCTCTCAGATCCAGCCCTCCCGCTGCACACAGCGCCTCCAGGGCAGTTTCTCCACACACATCCTGCTTACCCTGCAGTGGGACTTGCTCCTGCCTCTGTGCCTCTGCACATGCCCTCCTCCCTCTCTGAGACGTTCTCTGTGGTGTGTCACCTGCCTTCTTTTAGGTCATCATCTCTCCCTGCACAGGGCTCGTGTGTGGCCATTGAGCATCTCCCACATGCTCAGCATTGGGTCTTACTTCTCCTGCCCATCACAGCTGCCCTGAAAGGTAGACAGGATTGGTGAAGAGAGTTGCCAACCACAGGAATTAGGAAGTGAGGAAAATAAGACAGTATCTCTTCAGTTTACCTGGGAGAGCAGGGTAAGCTTGGCCAGAGCTGAGACTCATAATGGCACCTTACCAAGAGAGGGGAGAAAGGCTATACCCTGAGTGAAGGCACTCATCTCCCTTTAGAAACAATGTGTCCTTCAGAAAGGGGCAGCACAGGCATTGCCAGTGACCTCTAAGCATTTCCCTGAGGGGATAGGGGAACTGGGCCATTTTTCTTTGCAATTTTCAGTCCCCTGGGAACACTATCCCTCAGTAGAGCTCTGTTGTTACCATCTTGAAATTCTTTATAGGTTCTGTATTTCCATACTGCATTGGGCCCTACAAATTATGCAGCTGTCCTTCTCAGGACACACAAATGCTTAAAAAATGGTTGCTAACAAAAATGATAGCATATGTCCAATAGAACTAAAAGAAGGGCCGGGCGCAGTGGCTCATGCCTGTAATCTCAGCACTTTGGGAGGCTGAGGCAGGCGGATTATCTGAGGTCAGGAGTTCAAGACCAGCCTGGCCAATATGATGAAGCCCTGTCTCTACTAAAAATACAAAAATTAGCCGGGCACGGTGGTGTACACCTGTAATCCCAGCTACTCAGAAGGCCGAGACAGGAGAATCACTTGAACCCAGGAGGTGAAGGTTGCAGTGAGCCGAGATTGTGCCACAGCACTCCAGCCTGGGTGACAGAGCGAGACTCCATCTCAAAAAAAAGAACTGAAGGAGGTACTAACTAAGAAACTAAGGAATATAAATACTTGGCCTCTGGCCTTTAGTTGAAAGACACTGACGCAGCCACAAGACTCAACCTTTTGATGTCTCTAAGTGGAAACATTCTAAAATCCAGTCTTTACTGAAGGTATGTCTTCCTTTTTTCTTACAGAAGTAATTCATACTCATTGGAAAGATTGAATTATCAGAAAAATATATAACTGAAAGTCATTGTCTCCCATAATTCCTGCTACTGAGACATCACTATTTTTTTTTTAACTTTTAAGCTCAGGGGTACATGTGCAGGATGTGCAGGTTTGTTACATAGGTAAACATGTGTCATGGGATTTACCATATAGATTATTTCATCACTCACGTATTAAGCCTATTATCCATTAATTATTTTTCCTGATCCTCTCCCTCCTCCCACCCTCCACTCTCCAAAAGGCCCCCGTGTGTGTTGTTCCCCACTATGTGTCCATGTGTTCTCATCATTTAGCTCTCACTTATAAGTGACAACATGTGCTATTTGGTTTTCTGTTCCTGCGTTAGTCTGCTAAGGATAATGGCCCGCAGTTCCATCCATGTCCCTGTAAAGGACATGATCTCATTTTTTTTATGGCTGCATAGTATTCCATGGTGTATATGTATCACATTTTCTTTATCCAGTCTATCATTGATGGGTATTTAGGTTGACTCCATGACCTTGCTATTGTGAATAGTGCTGCATTGAACATATGCGTGCATGTGTCTTTATGGTAGAAAAATTTATATTCCTTTTGATATATACCCAGTAATGGGATTGCTGGGTCGAATAGTTTAATATTTCTGTCTTTAGGTCTCTGAGGAATTGCCATACTGTCTTCCACAATGGTCGAACTAATTTAAACTCCCGTCAACAGTGTATAAATGCTCCTTTTTCTCCATAACCTCGCCAGCATCTGTTATTTTTTGACTTTTTAATAATAGCCATTTTGACTAGTGTGAGATTGTATCTCACTGTGGTTTATATTTGCATTTCTCTAATGGTCAGTGACAAGCTTTTTTCATATGATTGTTGGCTGCATGTATGTCTTCTTTTGAGAAGTGTCTGTTAACGTCCTTTGTCCACTTTTTAATGGAGTTGAGTTTTTCTTGTAAATTTGTTTAAGTTCCTTATAGATACTGGAGATTAGACCTTTGTCAGATGCATAGTTTGCAAAAATTTTCTCCCATTCTTTAGGTTGTCCGTTTACTCTGTTGATAGTTACTTTTGTTGGAGACAACACTATTAACAGTCTGGTGTTTATTCCCCCAGGAACTTTTCATAGCTTATACTAATACATTATAAATAGTATTTAGTATTAATATTTCTATTATTTTAGAAAATTGACTTCTGCTATGTGTGTTCTGTAACTAGTATTGAGGACAGACTACAGCAGGTCAAGGATGGGTCTAGTTAACAGGCTACTCCGATCACCTAGAGAAAGATGAGTGTGGTTTGGGCATTCAAGTTGTTGAATTCTGACTTTATCTAAATGGAAAGCCAACAAACCAGATGTAGGGTGACAAAAAAAAAGTGCAGTCAAAGGTGACTCCAAGAGTTTTGGCCTGAGCAAGTGGAATTATGGAGAGAAACTGCTTCAGAGAAACTATCAGGGAAAGTCCACTGAGACGAGTTAAGTTTGAGGTGTCCATTGGTCATCCAAGTAGAGACGTCAAGCAGTCAAGTTCAGGGAATTTTGATTAAAGATATAAATCTAAAGTCCTTAGCTTATAGATGATATTTGAATGAATGTAGATAGAATGTAATTAAAAACATTTTTTTCAAACCTTTAAGGTTTACTGCCATTTAAGCTGTTTCAAAATACCTGTCATCATTATCAACACAGTGAAAAGGCAACATTTCATTTGTTCACAGCATGGGAGAAAATATTTGCAAATCATATATTTGATAAGGGATTAACATCTAGAATATATGTAGAACTCCTAAAACTCAACAGCAAAAAAAAAAAAATGCAATTAAAAAATGGGTAAAGGACTTGAATAGACATTTTTCCAAAAAAGATATACAAATGGCCAATAAGTACAGACTTAACATCACTCATTATAAGGGAAATGCAAATCAAAACTACAATGAGAGACCACCTCACATCCATTAGGATGGTTACTATCAAAACAAAAACAACAACAATGACAACAAAATAACAAGTGTTGGTGAGGATGTGGAGAAATTGGAACCCTGTGCACTGTTGGTGTGAATGTAAAATGGTACAGCTGCTGGAAAAAGAATGGCGGCTTCCCAAAAAATTAAAAACAGAATTACCATATGATCCAGCAATTCTACTTCTGGGCATATACTCAAAAGACCTGAAAGCAGGATCTTGAAGAGATATTTGTAGAGTCATGTTCACAGCAGCATTATTACAGTCGCTAAAATGTGAACATGTCCATTAATGGATGAATGCCCATTGATGGACAATGAAATAAATGGATATGCAAAACGTGGTATAAACATACAACGGAATATTATTCCACCTTAAAAAGGAAGGAAATTCTGATACATGCTACAACATGAATGAACCTGGAGGACATTATGCTAAATGAAATAAGCCAGTCACAAAAAAGACAAACATTGTATGAGTCTATTTATACAACATACTCACAGAGTAATCTAAATCACAGAGACAGAAAGAATGGTGGTTGCCAGGGGCTGGGGAGAGGGAGAAATGGCGAGTTATTTTTTAATGGGTGTAGAGTTTCAGTTTTGCAAGATGAAAGAGTTTTGCAGCTGGATGGTGATGATGGTTGCACAAGAATATGAATCTACTTAATACAACTGATCTGTACACTTAAAAATGGTTAAGATGGTACATCTTACATGTATTTTACCAGTTACTAAAATTGAAAAAAAGTATTAAAACATTGATAATATATGTTGAAGAAAAATATCTGCTATCAGTGACATAGGTAGACTCCAGGATATGTGTAAAAAATACTCAGAGAGGCCTGACTGTGAAGTGAAGCAAAAGTTAAGACATGAACACACAAGATGGATGTGTGTTGGGAGGAAAGCTTAGTGTTGGGAGAAAAGTTGAGGCAGGGCTTGGAACATGTCCGGGGTCCAGGATAAAACCCCTTGTGGCCTTTGTAATGTGTCCAGACTTGCTGGCTCCTTGCTTCTAGCACTCCCATTATCTCAAGTAGCCATATGTTTCAAAGAAAATGCTAAACCCTCACAGCTGTAGTTCATTTGCTTGATACACCACTTTCTTTCAACCCCCACATCCTTACCACCTGTTTCTTTGTTTGATCACCAATAAATAGTGTGGGCTTCCAGAGCTCGGGGCCTTCACAGCCTCCATACTAGCATTGGCCCCCTGGTCCCACTTTCTCTCTTGACTTGTCTTTTCTCATTCCTTTGACTCGGCTGGACTTTGTAGCCCCCATGACCGGGTGTTGGGTCTGATCACCCCAACAGATGTGTTTTCATTGTGTAGTCTCCAAAACATTGAGAAAACAAGAGGAAAAAGTCACAGCCACTTGGTTACTTATTTTAAATCCTTATTCTGAGTTTATTTTATCCTATAACTAGTTCAAATGTTCACATGATTAAGGGTTTTTCAGAAAAGGAGTAGGCTGGAGAGTCCCTGAACTCTCCTTTTACAGCCCCTTAAATCTTGGTTCTAGCTGGCCATTTTCTTGGCCTCTAGCTTTGAGAGAAGTAAATCAGAAGCATCTACCTTCTGTAACCTAAAAAGGAGATTTGGAGCCAGGAGGCATTTCATGCGCAACTTCATGCTGAAAAGCCTCCTTGTAATTTATTTCTTGTGGCATTTTGAAGTTCTGGTCAATCTGGCCAGCAGACTCTGAAGGAGGAACCTGTTGAGGCATTCCTGGAATCAGACTGGAAGTACCTGGCAGGAATTCCTGCTTCAAGGCCTCCTTCTCAAGGGGGTTTGTGTCCTCCTGCATGAATATGGTCTTCTTCGTGGAAACAGTTTCAGAAGTCAGTTCCTAAATAGAAAACAAAAAAGCTGAAAACTTATTATTAGAGACTAAAGCACACAAGATGTATGGCAAAAACACAGTATTGCTATTTTCATGCCAGAGACTAAGAACCAAACTGAAATAGCCCTGCTTTAACAAAGCATAAAACCAAACCTATAGGATCAAGTTGATTCACCAATAATTTAACTGCCTCCCAGAACAAAACCCATCATCTTTTCATGGAAAACAACACAATCTAGACTCCCTATAAAATGTCCTCTACAATGTCCAGAACACAAGTAATAATTACCAGAAGTAAAAAAGTAGGAAAATGTGAACCATAATCTAGAGGAAAAGTATTCAATAGAAAAAGGCCCCAGAATGGGCTGGGCGTGGTGGCTTATGCCTGTAATCCCAGCACTTTGGGAGGCTGAGGTGGGTGGATCATGAGGTCAGGAGTTTGAGACCAGCCTGGCCAACATGCTGAAACCCTGTCTCTACTAAAAATAAAAAAATTAGCTGGGTGTGGTGGCGGGCGCCTGTAATCCCAGCTACTTGGGAGGCTGAGGCAGGAGAATCACTTGAACCGGGGAGGCAGAGGTTGCAGTGAGCCAAGATCTTGCCACTGCACTCCAGCTTGGGTGACAAAGTGAGACTCCGTCTCAAAGAAAAAAAAAAAAAAAGAAAGAAAAAGGTCCCAAAATGACACAGATGATGGAATTAACAGACAAGGACAGCTATTATAAATATTTTCAAAAATCCAAGGTAGAAAATGGACATAATGTAAGAGTTAAGATGTTATCAGCAGAGAAAATGGAAATTATATTTAAAAAACTAAATAGAAATTCTAGAACTGAAAAGTACAATATCTGAAGTGAAAAAATCCACAGAAGCCCCAGATAGGATATAGGGCATTGCAGAAGAAATGGTCAGTAAACATGAAGGTTTATCAGTAGAAATTATCCAAACTGAACCACACAGGAAAAAAACAAACAAGCTTCAGTGACCTATGAGACAATATTGAGCAGTCTAACTTCCATGTCCCTGGCTGAGGTAGGAATCCTTGGAGCTTAGGCTCTACTGATCCCCTCCACTTCAATCTTTGCCTGGAAGTCATACAGGTCCATTCTACAGTGAGCCCTGTGGAGCTCATCCTTGTCCACATGGTCTCTGAGACCCTTCTACACTTCAAACTATTGAGTCTATGCAGCAAATATCTATTCATTCTATAAAAATGTATTTCTAAAACATTTGTATAGTTTAGATCTTTATAAACAATAGTTTTCTTCTGACTCAGAAACAAAATTATGGTTTACTTAAAGCTGCATCTGCTTAATGAAGAGACATCAATACCAAGGATAACCTCTGCCTGACTCAAATTCTACCTCCTCTATGGATACTTTTTGATTCGGATAATTGGGTATGATCCCTACCATACATAGCATTCTGTTTCTGTTCCTCTTTTGATACATCCACTAGATAAGCAGTATTCAATCTGGGGTACTTAAAGACTTGCTAACCTGTATCCAAGTCATGATTTTTTTTGTTTTTTTTTAAAGCGATCAAGGAAAAAACTGCAAAGCTTTGAGTATATGCATATCAGTTCATCAGGTAAACTAGCAGCCCTGCTGAAATTTTATGCAACCCATCCTGGGCCAGTTTGAAATTGGTTTTCCCAGCACTAGTCACACAAAAGGCGAAGGTGACCAATAGCAAGGAGCAGTTTGTAATCCACCTTGAATCAATCAGAAACCAGAACTTGGAATCTTGTCTTTTTGATACACCTCTGCCTCTTTGTCCTTTATTTAGCCTTGTCAAGGTTTGCTTGGAGAGTAACTCACATCTTAATGTTGTGGCTCTCTCTTGCCAGGTAAACTATAAATTTGCTTCATTTTAGATCACTCTTGGGTTCTCTTTATTTCCTTCTAACATAGGGAATCAGTTTCCATAATCACAACCTACACATGAACTCTTTCCTAAAACTGAGAACTTGCACATAGTCTAGACATTGTGCTTGTTGTCATTTCCCACCTTCCCTTACAACTGCCTACATCACACACTTGGCAAAAGAATGACATACCATTTACTTATCTAAATCTTGTTAAAGAATATTGCTGCAGGATGCAAAACCTCAGTGAAACACAAAAAGACAATTCAAAATATTGATGTAAGCCGAGAAATTTTCCTTAATAAAACTACCACAAAACTAGGGTGGAGTTTTGGGAGTCTTCTTTATATATTTCTTATTGCCTTATATATTTCTATTTCTATTAACAGTAAAGCATGATGTTAGAAATGGATTAGAGGTGGGCAGCAAGGTGATGACAAATTTTGCTGAATGATCCTCACCTCTCCCATCTCCAAACAATTGCTTAAAGAAGGAATTCTTCCTGACGGAGAGTTCCTTTAGACTATTGTCAAACAATAGAATGAAACTATCTTTTGATTTAATTTACTTACAAGACATCCAGGCTTAAAAAAGCAAATCTATTCTTTATGAGGACATTGAGTATATTAGTATAAATGTAAATAAGCTTAATATTTTCATGTCTTCAAATTGGCTTGGAAGCTAACAAATGCTGGTGAATTGTAATGGACTGCATTAAAGACTTTAATGCACAGAGTATAGTCACAGCTAAAAAGATGTCATATATCAAACCCAACATTGCAATTGAGACGACTCTCTATCCAGGTATCTACCACTTTGTAGAAAGCATAGAATAGCATAAGGCGTTTTTCAGGAGATTGTGAAAAAAACTGTGGGAGGTAAAAGATAGGCTTGTCAGACTGACGAATGCAGAGTTGTCTTTGGCTATTCCAGCTTAATAACTTACATCCAATATTATAACATCACAGAGGAGGCATCTGAAGTTTCACAGAAAAGTAAATAGAATATAATAAACCAAATACTAAATACTAAGTTAAATATCTGAAGTGTGCACTGATAACAACCATATTTGGTTTCTGAAAAATATTGAATACTACTTGAAAGGGGCTCAAAGGATCTTATATGAAAAAATAGTTGTTCCAAGTGAATAGATTTTTTAAAAATCAGATTTTTTTGGCCGGGCGTGGTGGCTCATGCCTGTAATCCCAGCACTTTGGGAGGCCGAGGTGGGCGGATCATGAGGTCAGGAGATCAAGACCATCCTGGTTAATGTGGTAAAACCCCGTCTCTACTAAAAAAAAAAAAAAAAAAATTAGCCGGGCGTGGTGGCATGTGCCTGTAGTCCCAGATACTCGGGAGGCTGAGGCAGGAGAATCACTTGAACCCAGGAGGCAGAGGCTGTAGTGAGCCGAGATCGCTCCACTGTGCTCTAGCCTGGGCAACAGAGCGAGACTCCATCTCAAAAAAAAAAAAAAAAAACAAAAAACAGATTTTTTAAAAACTAGTAACACCAGAGTATTTCCTAAAATCTAAGACAATTTGTCTTTTAACATCTCCTTTTTTCATTAACAAAGATTGTCAGTAACATTGGTTTATATATGCAAATATGTGAATACTTGCATATATATTGAAAATCAAGCTAAAGGGACCCTTAATGTGCCTTGGATTGGGACTGGGCTGACTTGTGGCTTTCCTGGAGTCCATCACTGGGATGTGTGTGGCAACCCAAAGCTGAGTCCTTCTCCCTACCTTGTGACACTTTTCACAGTTCTGTTGAATCTGATACTCTTCCTGTTTCAGCATTTCTGTCATTTCCATTTCCTTGAGGCTACTGTCATATTCCTCCTGCAGCTGGATCTTCTTTTCCCTATTCTGGGGTGAGGTGACAGAGTCAAATCAGGTCAGCAACCAGAGAAGCCTTATAAACGGGGCCCCCTCACTGGGGACTGATATGGGCTGTGGACTCTTTGGGCCTGTTGAGTTTCCTCTTGTAACCAGCTTTAGCCTGCTAGTAGTTACAACAGCTCGTCTGAGTTGAAGCCCCACTCCTCTGAGTTAGCCCCCAGGATCCCCATGCTTCAGGGATATCTGGCTCTAAGAGCAAGTCAAATAAACCAAGAAATTCCCCAGGCCAGCTCCAGAATCCTGCCTTGTGTCTTGGCTTTCAAATTGCTCTGGGAAAGCTGGGCCCTCCCTAAGTCCCAGTGCACATACACACCTCTTCTTTTGCTTTCGCTGTTTTCCCGTAATGATAAAGCCAGTGAGCCAGGTATTCTATTGGGTCACTGGGCCGAACCTTCGCCACCTCTGCCAGTGCCTGGGCCAGGCAATTTCCAAAGCACCTCTTCAGGTAGTTAGTTTCCATCCTGGCAGCCTGGAAAACATCAAAACAAAGTCACACTGTTTTACAAACTTAATCTGATATTAAAAATAGACACATTCTAACCAATTCAGATTTATTTCAGGATAAATATGAGATGCTTCTGGATCACACCCTTCCCAAAAGAACCAACAAACACTTACTTGCTGTTATATTCAGTGGAGGATTGTGCCATGAAATGACCTAGGACCTGGCCTCCTCCTGACGGAGTCCATATTCCTGAAGTTGACACATTTTAATTCCAAAAGAGCCCAGCAAATAATAAAAGCTCAGATCTAGCCTTAACATTTTCTGGAGGCATTTTTCAATTTGTCCCCCTACTTCTCATATTTTAGCTTAAGGAAGGAAAAACAAGTAGACAGATATCCATATCTATCTTATGGACATAGGAAAAAATATTTCCTAGCTCTCTCCACTGCAAGGGCCTTGAAACCAAAACACTTCAGTAGCAATGAGCACGCTAAGCATATAAACCTTGCTTGTAAATAGCCTTCGTCACTTAAGAGGAATCAGGGCTCCTTGGAGAAATGGCTGATTCCAAGGCTGGGGCAGGACAAGTCTAACGAGCCTGGAACATTTTGTTGTGCCAGAAAGTAAGAAAATTCTAAAAAATACAATCGTTGGGGACAGAGAAGCCGGCTTGAAGGGGCTCCTACTAGTCAAATCTGGGGCAGTTTGACCATTAAAATAGTGACTGTAATGGATTATAACTTATAGAATAAAATAAGAATCCATGAGTCCGTATGAGAATATATAAGTAGATTAAGAAGGGAGAAGGCAAAGTTCTTTGTTAAAGTAGAATGCCAACTAATAAATGTGGGGAAAATAATGGAGTTTTAAAAAACTGCCATTTCCTCACCACGATAGTATAACTGAATCAAAGCAGGATCATCAATGAGTCAATGAGTGCTAAACCTGGGTGAACATTTGACAAGGAATAAGATATATGCATAGTCTCAAAGTTTCTTCTCACAAATTAAGTATTAATTCCAAAGGAAATACAGAAATTTTACAGTGGCAAAACCTGGCCAACTAAACCTTAACCAAGTAATCAAAGTAAACATCACCAATAAAGGAACAAAGTGACATCAACTGCCTCCTGATGTGATGCACTTCTTATGGTACTTAAAACATTTCCGTGGATTCCTGCCTAAAATGCAATATTTGAATGTAATTGAAGAAACATCAAATAAATCCAAAGCAACTACCTTGTACTCTTAAAAATGTTGAGGTTATGAAAAAAAAAGAGTAACTGTTATAGATCAAAGGAGATTGAACAGCTATAATAACTACATGTAACACATGATCCTAGATTGGGCCTGGACAAGAAAAAATAATTCAGCTGGGCATGGTGGTGCACGCCTATAAACCCAGCACTTTGGGAGGCTGAGGCAGGAGGATCACTTGAGCTCAGGGGTTTGAGACCAGCCTGGGCAACAAGGCAAAACCCTGTCTCCACAAAAAATACAAAAATTAGCCAGGTGTGATGGCACAGACCTGCAGTCCCAGCTACTTGGAGGGGTTGGGGGTGGGGCTGAGGTGGGAGGATCACTTGAGCCCAGGAGGTTGTGGCTGCAATGCATTGAGATCTCACCACTGCACTCCAACCTGGGTGACAGAGCGAGACCCTGTCTAAAAAAAAAAAAAAGAAAGAAAAGAAGAAGAAAGAATTCTATAAAGGGCATTGTTGGGAAAATTGGTTGAACTGAATGTGAAATGTAGATTATGTGACATAATTTATCCAAGTTAAATTTCTTAATTTTGAATAATGGAAATATGAGTAAGAGAATGTCCTTGTTCTAGGGCTGAATAATGACTCCCAAATGTGTCTATGTCTGAATACCTGGAACCTATGAATATGTCACCTTAAATGGCAAAAGGGACTTTGTGATTAAATTAAGGATCTTGAGATAGGGGGATTATCCTGGATTATCTAAGTAGGAACAATGTAATCACAGGTGTCACTATAAGAGGGACACAGTACGGTCAGACAGGTAAGGTGATGACAGAGCCAAGGGAGAAAAAGCGATGTGATTCAGGGCCTTGAGCCAAGGGTATCCTCTAGAAGCTGGAAAAGACAAGAAAATGGATTCTCCCCAGAGCCTCCTGAGGAACCTGCCCTGCTGACACTTTGGTTTTAGCTCTATAAGATTCATTTTGGACTTCTGACCCCAAGACCTGTAAGGGAATTAAAAAAAAATTGAGTGGGGTAGTGATGGAGGGTGGGGACAGAGGTGGGTGGTGTCTCCTGCCAATCTGTGTGGCCCACTTGAACCAATGCATTTGGATAAACAAACTTCTACACCCCTCTTACTCAAAGCTGGTCTGATGACAGATGACCAGCAGCATTCCATCACCTGGGTGAGAGGTGACAGCGTGCTGGCAGCCCTCTCAGCCCTCGCTTGCTCTTGGCGCCTCCTCGGCCTCGGTGCCCACTCTGGCCACGCTTGAGGAGCCCTTCAGCCCGCCGCTGCACTGTGGGAGCCCCTCTCTGGGCTGGCCAAGGCCGGAGCCGGCTCCCTCTGCTTGCAGGGAGGGGTGGAGGGAGAGGCGTGGGTGGGAAACAGGGCCGCGTGTGGCGCTCGCAGGCCAGCGCAAGTTCCGGGTGGGCGCGGGCTTGGTGGGCCCTGCACTCGGATCAGCCGGCCAAGCACTGCAGGCCCCAGGCAGTGAGGAGCTTAGCACCCGGGCCAGCAGCTGCAGAGGGTGCACTGGGTCCCCCAGCAGTGCCGGCCTGCCAGCACTTTGCTCGAATTCTTGCCGGGCCTCAACTGCCTCCCCACGGGGCAGGGCTGGGGACATGCAGCCCGCTATGCCTGAGCCTCCCCTGCACCGTAGGCTCCTGTGCTGTCCGAGCCTCCCTGATGAGTGCCACCCACTGCTCCGCAGTGCCCGGTCCCATCAACCGCCCAAGGGCTGAGGAGTGCGGGCGCACTACGTGGGACTGGCAAGCAGCTCTGCCTGCAGCCCCGGTGCAGGATCCACTAGGTGAAGCCATTTGGGCTCCTGAGTCTAGAGACTTGGAGAACCTTTATGTCTAGCTAAGGGATTGTAAATACACCAATCAGCACTCTGTGTCTAGCTTAAGGTTTGTAAATGTACCAATTAGCACCCTGTGTCTAGCTCAAGGTTTGTAAATGCACCAATCAGTGCTCTGTGTCTAGCTAATCTAGTGGGGACTTGGAGAACTTTTGTGTCTACCTCAAGGATTGTAAACACACCAATCAGCACCCTGTCAAAATGGACCAATCAGCTCTCTGTAAAACAGAGCAATCAGCTCTCTGTAAAATGAACCAATCAGCAGGATGTGGGTAGGGCCGGATAAGGGAATAAAAGCAGGCTGCCTGAGCCAGAAGCCACGACCCGCTCCGGGTCCCCTTCCACACTGGAAGCTTTGTTCTTCTGCTCTTTGCAGTAAATCTTGCTGCTGCTCATTCTTTGGGTCTGCACCGCCTTTATGAGCTGTAATACTCACCGCAAAGGTCTGCAGCTTCACTTCTGAGGCCAGCGAGACCAGGAACCCACCAGAAGGAAGAAACTCTGAACACATCCGAAGGAACAAACTCTGGACACGCTGCCTTTAAGAACTGTAATACCGCAAGGGTCCACGGCTTCATTCTTGAAGTCAGTGAGACCAAGAACCCACCAATTCTGGACACATTGGGACTTGTTGAGATGCAGAATCTCAGATCCCACCCTATCCCACAGATTCAGAACCTGCATGTTAATAAAATCTCCAAGCGACCTGTAGTTACCAATCTACTTTGCCTGGATCACTGTAGAACTGTCCTTCCCAGAAGGCAGAATCACCAACTCTGCATTCTCTGGTCAGTGGGTGGCTGCCACACTGGTTACATGTGGCAAGCCGTATTGGCATACCTCCACCTACTTTAAATTGCCCATTTTCAACAATGATCTGAATGAAATGTGTTTGCCCAACAGTCACTAAGATATGGTACAAAGACAGTAGAGCCAGCATAGAGCCATAATCTGAGGGCTGGAGGGGAAGGAGTCAAGGGGATGCCGTTTATTTTTTATTTTTAAGAGAGAGCCTTGCTCTGTCGCCCAGGCTGGAGTGCAGTGGCGCAATCTCGTCTTACTGCAATCTCTGCCTCCTTAGTTCAAGCAATTCCGCTGTCTCAGCCTCCTGAGGAGCTGGGATTACAGGTGTGCGCCACCACACCCGGCTAATTTTTGTATTTTTAGTAGAGATGGGGTTTCTCCATGTTGGCCAGGCTGGTCTTGAATTCCTCACCTCAGGTGATCCGCCCACCTCCGCCTCCCAAAGTGCTAGGATTACAGGCGGTGAGCCACCGCGCCTGGCCAAGGGGATGCCTTTTAAAGTCCACTCAGACCAACTTAGGGTACACTCACCAATGGGGGGAGAGGCTATTTTTCAGTGTTTCCCAGAGCTCCTCTGAGGGTCTGCTTACACAGTTCCTGGCCTTGCACTCAGTAGGCAAGGTAATAAGAATAGGGGTTGTCTTTGTTTACTGTATACCGCCCATGCTTGGCACACTGGGAGCTCAGTAAATATTTCTTGACTTATTCATTGAGAGAGTTCTGACACCTGCGCTCATGCTTCCCTTTGATTTTTCCGCGCCCAATCTGGCATTTACTATCTCAACTAACATCTATTAAGGCCTCTCTTGCCTGGCACTGCCCCGCCCATAAGCTGAAAGAGAGCACGGGAAAGGCTAGCACATGCACAGACGACTAGGCCAGGGAAGACTGCAGCGGCTTGGGCCTGGTGGAGACTGGACGGCTTCCCGGTGGTGGGGCACCCGAATTGGTTCTGAAAGGAACCAAGCAGAGGTCACCAGCAGGAGCAAAGGTGCAGAGTTGTGAAACTGCCAAGCTATTAGCAGCTTGCAGTGACGGTCTTCAGGGACTCTGGAAGGTCTTCCACCCTTTTCCGATTGGCTGCCCTTCCTGGTTCCTCCTCAAAGCCCGCCACCTCTTTGTCTCTCCCAGAGCATGCCGGGCTGCCAGTCAGGGTCCCTTGTTCTTTTGTGTGCCCCTACTCCTCCAGGTTTCTGTGTAGCAAGTCTCCTCGGCTCACCCACCCCGCGCGCCTCCACATACGCCTTTCCTCGACCCCTCACGCGCACACCCCCGTCCCGCGTGACCGCTCCTCTCTGCCTCCCGCCCCGCTCCTACGCCCCCCTCCTCCCTGGACCCTGCCCCCTGAAGCGCGCCCGCTTCTCTCTGCCGCGCTCCCCTTCTTGCATTCCCTCTCCTCTCTGCCCGTTGCCGCCTCGTGCGCGCTCTCCCTCCTGCACACCGCCTCATCTCTGCTGCAGGCCCGCCTCCTGAACGCCCCCTCCTCTCTGGCCCCCTCCCCTGGCGCTCGCCCCCTTCTGCACGACCCCTTCTCTCTGCCGGGCGCCCCGCTCCTGCACGCCCCCTCCTCTCTGCCGCGCCCCCTCTACTCTGCGGCGGGCTCCTACTCCTGCGGGCTCCTACTCCTGCACGCCCCCTCCACTCTGCCGCGCCCCCTCTACTCTGCCGCCTGCTCCTACTCCTGCACGCCCTCTCCTCTCTGCTGCGCGTTCCCCCTCCGCTGCCCACCGCGTGCCCTCTGCTCACCTATCCGCGCGCCCCTCCCGCTTTGCGGCGCCTACACGGGCTCCCGAGGCGCGCGCTCTCGTTGCCTGGCAACGGGACGCGGCTCCCGGGTGGCGAGCAGGCGCGTGTGTAGGGGTGAGCGCACGGGAAAGGCCCGAACTGTTTTTGGGATTTGTTCCCCTAGCTTCGCTGGGTCCGGCGGGCAGGGGCGGTTCTGACCGTTGGGCCTTGGGCGTCGAGCAGGACTCTCCTGAGGCGGAGAGAGGCCGCTTCGCGCCTGGGGCTCCCGAAAGCGGCCAGCTGTCCTCCTCCTGCTCCCCCTGAGCGGGGAGCTCTGCGTCTCCTGCGGGCTGCGGAAGACCCTTCCAGACTCCCGGGTGGGAAAACCACACCGAGCGCCCCGGGAGGTTGCCAGATACAATACTGTACTGCATGCTCAGGTAACTGAATTTCAGATAAACGAGTTACTTTTGGGTACAAATATAGTATCATGCAAAGTTATTCGTTGTTTATCTGAAATTCAGAGTCACCCGGGCGAGCTGGGTTTTTAGTTGAGAAGTCTGGCACCCCTGCCCGGGTGCCCCCGCCCAGTCGGCTGGCTGGCTAGCTGTCTGGGTCTCCCAGGTGTGGGTAAGGAATCTCCTTCCATCTCTGTGGCACCTTCTTCAGGCTGGAGGCAGCTGTTTCTGTGGGAAAGGGCTTTCTTATGTTGAGCCAAGATGCCTATTGGTGTATGTGAAAAATAACATTGCTTACCACAGGAGAGATGGGTATTATCCTCGTTTCACAGACAGGAACATGCTAAGGGAGTTGGCAGGCCTTGCATGGGTCCCACTGATATGCCCAGAAATCCGAGACAGAGCCTCCCCTGACCTGGCCCCGCTGGTAGGCCAGAAGTTTTCTCTTTAGGGATAATGGTCCCCTTCCTCCCTTCCCACATTTTATCTTTCTGGAGCAGCAACAGGAGTCTGTGCACCTTTTTTTTTTTTTTTTTTTTTTTTTTTAACTTCACTTCAAATGACTTTGAGATGTCTGTGTAGCGTTTTGGTCTTTCAGGTATATCCTACTGAAGAAATACAGTGAAGATACTGTGTTCCAAAGTCAGTTGTAATAATTCTTTTCTCTGTGTGGTTGAGACACCAATATCAACCTGATTTGGAATTAGGTTCATTTGTGCCAGTTTGTTTTCCGTTTTTAGAGTTTTTATGACTATGTTTACATATACACACATACACATTCCTTTCCCCACTGCTGTTGCTAATACAAAAGATGACAGACCATATACAATTTCAGCACCTCGTTTTCTTTATTCTGTGTCTTAGAGATCACTCTCTAGTTTCTTCATTCTCTTGTACATCTGCGTAATAATCCATTGTGTTGCTCTTATTAATCCCCAATTTGATGAACATTTAGATGGTGCTTCAGTGAGACTATTGTAAATAATGCTGCAAATAACTGTGTGCATATGCCATTTCATATTTTTGCAACTATATCTTTGAGATAGGATCCAAGAAGCAAGATTAATGAGTCAAAGGGTGAATGCATATGTGATTTTCTAGATGTTGTCAAATTCTCCTCCATAGGAGTTATACCATTTTGCCCTCCCACCACTGTCATATGGCATATGCACATGGTTATGGCATAAAATTTCAGAGACACTGACATCCTGGGGTTCATCCATAGAATAAAAATTGGGGGTTATGGACGGACCCCAGGATGTCACTGTCTCTGAAATTTTATGCAAAATGCTAGATGCATTTGTCCAGGGACAAGTTTAGACACAGTGGCATTCTATCCCCTGTAATTGCCATGCTCATTCCTATATCAGGGCCTTTCCTCATACCTAGAAGACTCTTCTCTTCTTTGTCGTGTTAATTTTACTGTTTTTTTTTTTTTTTTCAGTAAATGTAAGCTTAGCTCAAATGTCACCCCCAGAGAAGCTTTTTTTTTAACTTTCCTGACTTGATCAGCTACTCCTCTTGTCTGGTCTCATAGTACTTATTTTAACTGCAATTTCATATTTATTGATTTAAATATTTATCTTCCCTTCTCATCTATAAGCTCCATGAAGGCAGAGACTGTTTTTGTTTTAGTTTGCGCTGCTGTAGCAAATTACCAACACTGGGTGGCTTAAAAACAATACACATTTATTTCTCACCATTCTGGAGGCTGGGAAGTCTAAAATCAAGGCATTGGCATTTCTGGTGTCTGGTGAGGACCCTCTGGCTGGTGGTGTGCAGGTGGCTGTCTTCTAGTTTTATTCCCAGATGGCAGAGAGTGAGAGCATGCTCTCCCGTCTCTTTTTTTAAGGGCATTAATCCCATGCATGAGGGCTCCACACTAATGATCTAATCACTTCCCAAAGGCTCCTAATACCATCACATTGGGAGTTAGGATTTCAACATATGGATTTATGGGGGACACAGATATTCAATTCACAATAGTTTTGTATTCCCAGTACCTATCATGGTGCCTGACCTATAATAGGTATTCTTTTTTTTTTTTTTTTGAGACGAAGTTTCACTCTTGTTGCCCAGGCCGGAGTGCAATGGCACAATCTCAGCTCACTGCAACCTCTGCCTCCCGGGTTCAAGTGATTCTCCTGCCTCAGCCTTCCAAGTAGCTGGGATTATAGGTATGTGCCACCACGCCCGGATAATTTTGTATTTTTAGTAGAGACAGCATTTCACCATTATGGCCAGGCTGGTCTCGAACTCCTGACCTCAGGTGATCCACCCACCTCAGCCTCCCAAAGTGCTAGGATTACAGGTGTGAGCCACTGTGCCCGGCAAATATTCATTATACATTTGTTTAACAATTGACTACATTTCATCAGATTCTCAGGAAAAAAAATATATATATATTTTTTTTATATATGAGACAGAGTCTCACTCTGTCGCCCAGGCTGGAGTGCAGTGGCACAATCTTGGCTCACTGCAGGCTCTGCCTCCCAGGTTCACGCCATTCTCCTGCCTCAGCCTCCCAAGTAGCTGGGACTACAGGCGCCCGCCACCACACCCAGCTAATTTGTTTGTATTTTCAGTAGAGACTGGGTTTCACATAGTTTCCAAAAGGGCTCCAAGGAAGTCACTACAACTAACATGGTTTCAAAATCCTGAAGGACTCTCAAGTCCAAGAGTCAGAAAAGAGATATTATCATTATTGATTTCAAGTTTACTTGATGCCAAGTAATGTGGGTCTCATGTAATCCTCACAACATACCTGAAAAATGGGTATCATCATCCCAGTGGGAAGATGAGCAAGCCCAGGCACAGACAGCGTAAGTGCACAGTTCAGGATCACACAGCTGGCAGATGAAGGAGATCCGTTATCCAGGATGGTCTCGATCTCCTGACCTTGTGATCCGCCCGCTTCGGCCTCCCAAAGTGCTGTGATTACAGGCGTGAGCCACTGTGCCCAGGCGATTTCTTAAAATATCAAGGGTAATCTGAGGGTGATCAATTTTTCCAAAGCATCTGAAAGAGATTGGTTGCTCCATTTTTCCTTTTCTGTTTTAAAAACAATCTGGTCGGCCAGGCGCGGTGGCTCACGCCTGTAATCCCAGCACTTTGGGAGGGCGAGGTGGGCGGATCACGAGGTCAGGAGATCGAGACCATCCTAGCTAACACAGTGAAACCCCGTCTCTACTAAAAATACAAAAAAAATTAGCCAGACATGTCCATGGAATTACAGCCCAGGGTGTGCTGGGGCCAGGACAGATGATGTCTGGAGGTGAACTTGAAAAGAAAATTGGGGCCAGATTGTGAGGAGCTTCATACGTTATTATTTGGAGGCTGAGTTTTTATTCTTTGGCCTTGGAAATTTATGGATTTTTTTTTTTCAAAAGGTGGACTATTGTGATGCTTTGTAAAAACGGCTCTCATGGCTTAGGAGGAACATTTTAGTGTAGTCTTTAGGGTTAGGGTTTTGGAATCAAGAGGTGGGTACAAACCCTGTCTCCTTCATCTGCCAGCTGTGTGATCCTGAACTGTGCACTTACACTGTCTGTGCCTGGGCTTGTTCATCTTCCCACTGGGATGATGATACCCATTTTTCAGGTATGTTGTGAGGATTACATGAGACCCACATTACTTGGCATCAAGTAAACTTGAAATCAATAATGATAATATCTCTTTTCTGACTCTTGGACTTGAGAGTCCTTCAGGATTTTGAAACCATGTTAGTTGTAGTGACTTCCTTGGAGCCCTTTTGGAAACTATTAGAAGTTTCCTGGGACCAGCTTGCTTGTGACACCCCCAACGGGAGGTGTCCATGACTGAGGGCAGGGTGTATGTAAGGCTTTGTTCACCTCACTGGACTTTAGTTTTATAGTGACTTTATTGAAAATATCCTGCAGTAATGCAAAAACACTTACTTTTTAGGAGTTAGAAATGGAGTCAATATATCTTCAAAAGCACCTTGGGGCCTGTTTAACTGAAGGTCTTGCAGAAGTGGCAAGAGTTCGCCCAGTGGATCCGATAGAATATTTAGCATTGTGGATTTACAAGTATAAGGAAAATGTGACCATGGAACAACTGGTAAGTAAGAATCTCCTTCTAGGAAATTAGAAGAAAAAAAACTCGTCCAACTTGTCTGCTTTTAAAAAAGTCTAACATTATTATTTTTCTGTTATAAAAATAATGTTTATTATACAAAAACTTGAACAACATGAAAAGCAGGAAGGAGAAAACATTACCCAAAGAAGACTTCTATTTAGATTTTTAGGTAATTCCTTTCATGGGAAGTCTTTTTTCTATAGATTTATAGATTTACGTTTATGTACTTGTGATCATACACAATGTATAACTTTAATATTGTGCTCATTATTCAGATAAAATATCTTCCCAAATTATTATATCATTTCCAAAGGGATGGGCTATAATTTGCTTAACACTTTCCCTAATTGTCCCTATTAAGTGCTTTCAAGATTGCTTTTACAAATTGCTTTCTCGCTAAGAAGTCATGTGCTGTTGTTTTTAAACAATGCTAGAGACAAAAGGAAATGGCCAAGCTGGAGCGTGAAAGAGAATTAGCTCTGATGGAGCAGGAAATGATGGAGAGGCTCAAAGCAGAGGAGCTCTTACTTCAGCAGGTGAGGCAAGTAGGAGAGTTCAGAGGGGACTGGAATTAACGATGCCAACCTCAGCATGGCACAGCCTAAGTGTTGATAAACTTCCCAGCTCCAGTTATTTAGATATGGCTTCCTAATATCTTCATCTTTATGGATGTGTGTGTCTTCTTTGCTGGAGAAGCAGCAGCCATGAGTTTTCCTGAGTGCATTCTTGTATACACATATACACATTCCTTTCCACACTGTTGTTGCTGATACAAAAGATGCCATACCTCCAGGTAAGAGGAAAATACAGAGTGTGCTGTCACAGAAGGCAAAGGGAAAGACTGTTTTGGTGAGATCTGAGTGGTCAACCATATCTATTGCTGAATGGAAAAGTGTTCATCAGAGGCCACCGTAATTTGGCGGGAACAGTGTGGATGGAGTGGTGGGGGTGGGTGGACTTAGGCAGGGGAGGTGGAAAATGTAGGCAATGCTTTCAAGGAGATTTTGAGAGCAAGGAGAGATGTTTTTGTGTTTGTTTTGATTTAAGAGCACAGTAGTGGAGGAGTGAGTGGGTGACATTAGGAAATAGAGTGGATGATTCGTAGGGTCAGCTCACCATGGAGATGAGAGGAAATGGGCCTGGATCATAGGTTGGGCAGGGAGAAGGCACTTCTTTGATTATAATCAAGGGAAAGAGGAGAGAATGGTGTTGGTGGAAGCACCTTCTGCGTACAACTGTTTCTGTCTTCTTTATGAAGTAGGCACCATGTTCACTTGCTAAGAACAAGGTTGTAAGGTAGGAGGTGTGGGCGGAGCGGTGAAGTTAGAAATGGCAGCTTTGGAGAACGGAAGAGAGAGTTGAGGGATATAATTTAGCATTACTTGGTAGCAGTTGAAGATCAAGTACTGATAATCGTGCCATTTGGTTTGGTTATGTGATGATGTGATTCTCTTCACTTGGGCCCAGATGTCTGAGTGAAGAAGTGGAGCAGGCAGACCTTTTAATTGAAGCAGGATTGGGGTAGCATGATTAGGGAGCTGAAGATATTGGTAAGGGAATTGTTGAAGGGATGGGTCATGGAGTACAAGCTGGAGAAAGTTCCAGAGTGGCTTCTGGACTGATTTAATTTATAGAGAGCTTCTAAGCTAAATTTAAGCCACTTCTGTAGTTCTACCAGATAATACTTAACCCCAGAGTCTTGACTCAAATTTACATATTTAAAAAGGGGAAAGAAGCCTATTATTTGAGTATGTGGATAGAAAGAAAAATATAGACCTGGCAAATAGCTTCTCTGACTAACCTCCTATCCCTGATATTGGGGTAGAAAACTGCAGGCCCCTTAGAAGGATAGGGCTGTTGAAAACTCTACTGCTTCTGAGTCTTCATTTTCAGTCATTGGCTTATTCTTGAGGGGAGGTTAAAAAGTGTTGAGTTGGGTGTCAACTGTCATCCAAACAGGCCAGGTGCTTCCTGCAGCAGCCACAACTGTGGATGAGGAGCCATCCTTCCTCTTACAGCTCCTATAGCTGGTATCTGTCCCTGTCTATCAAAAATAAGAGAATTCCCAGCGGTTCTCCTTCCCCTAGGCAATTACATCGTAAGTGGGAGATACATAACTCTCTTTGGCTCGACTACTTTATCCTACTTATGCATAATTTGGCAATACTAGCAATAACAAGTTTCTCTAGCCATATTATGTTGACCGGTATGAACTAATCCACTGTGCGTTGAATCCTAAGTATTGTAGTAGGGCGGAAGAGAAAATAATATTATACAGGAGATGTTATGGCCAGTTAGCGGAGTGGATTGGTGTGCAGAAATAGATAGGAGAGATCGATCAACAGAGAAAGGCTTGAGAGAGTGTGGCTGAGATGAAGAAAAACAGAGAGGCCTCTGGGTGCCTTCTGAGTCATGTAAGCTGGAGGTTGGGAACTCTGGTTATTTCCTTGCTGGTTGCAAAAGCAGTTGTCCTCATAGTCAGTACCACTGACTTGAAATTCCTTGACATTTTAGGCACTCTCCGCAAGCCTAGTTTTTTGTGAACAGGGAAGTATTTTTATTGCCATTTTCTATGTAAGAGCTTAGTTTTGATGTAAGAGCTTTTTTTGTTTTTTATTTGTTTTGAATGGCTTTCAGTGGTTTTGCTCATGTGTGAGGAAGGGGATTAGGTTTTGGAAGTTTCTTGAAAATGTCAAGAAGCTGGTTGTTTTGATCAATCTGATTGTTATTTAACAAATACACTTTGCATTATTGTTGAGAGATTGGAGTTATTTAACTTCCTCTACCAATGTCTGAAAGTTGATTGAAACTGTTTCTGCGTTTCAGCTACCTACCCCATCACTTTTATCTTAGTAGTGATAATATAGGAATACCAAGAAATTACCTTTAAAAGCTTTTGCAAATAAAATATCAAGCACTTTATTATATCTTTACTTGTAAAAATTTATTATTTTAGAATGCATTGTCAGATAGTAGACATTTCATGCTTTACAGGCCAAGAGGCAAATTTGATGATATTATGAAGGCATTATGGCATATTATGTAGGAATAACAAGAGAGAAAATGAATTTTTGCAAATGTTTTATTGATGAAATTCAAATAATAATCACTGAATATAAATTTTTTATTAGACAGGTTTACTATTGAGAATTTAAAAAAGTTTTTAAAAGATAACATTTCACTTGGTTGAAGTTCAGCGTTAGTGTGGTCTATTATCAAAATCTATTTTAAAATATTTATCTGCGGGCCGGGCGCGGTGGCTCACGCCTGTAATCCCAGCACTTTGGGAGGCCGAGGCGGGCGGATCACAGGGTCAGGAGATCGAGACCATCCTGGCGAACGCGGTGAAACCCCGTCTCTACTAAAAATACAAAAAATTAGCCGGGTGTGGTGGTGGGCTCCTGTAGTCCCAGCTACTCAGGAGACTGAGGCGGAAGAATGGCGCGAACCCAGGAGGCGGAGCTTGCAGTGAGCCGAGATCGCGCCACTGCAGTCCAGCCTGGGCGACAGAGCGAGACTCTGCCTCAAAAAAAAAAAAAAGGTTATCTGCTAATGCTGATCTGTAATGAGGTTTTATGTATTTCATCCTTGAAAATGTCTTTTTACATAGTTACTGTCAAAAGTTGCTATCAGTCTATGTGTGTATAATTTAAATTAAGCATATTCATTCCTTAGAAGGTATTTCTAGAATTTTGTTTTTCTCTTGCTGTTTGCCTTTTAGCATGCATTACTTTGTAGAATAGCCACTTCCAACTGAAGTTTGATGGAAGCTTCTTAATTGCGTAGTTAAATGGATTTCAGAATATGGAAATTTCCTTTGCACTTACGTTGAGGCCTTACAAACACTCTGGAATTGTAGTTCGAGGTTGGAAAATACATCCACTGACAATTTGTTTGGGAACGGAGATCTAATATCCTGTTCTAGTTTTGACAGCACTGGAAGTGTATAAAGCAGCTTTACGTTACTTGTGATTCAAACAACATGAGTTGTTGTTGAAGTGAGTTTACTGCAGTGTAAGTTTTACATATGAGTGATGTTTTGCCATGTAATTTTAAAATGAATTAAGAAACATTATCAAGTCTGCAGCCAAAGCTAATTTCCAAAGCCATTTAATGTTTGATAATAGTGGTTGGGAGTATTTCTTCTCATTAAGAAAAATTTAAATCCTGTTTACCAATAACTTACTCGAAAAAGAAACCAAGAAAACAATCTTATTTATAATAGCTTCAAAAAGAATAATATACGTAGGAATAAATGTAACCAAGGAGGAGAAACATCTATACCTTGAAAACTGTAAAACACTAATGCAAAAAATTGAGGAAGACACAAATAAATGGAAAGATATCTTGTGTTCATATATCAGAAGAGTTAGTATTGTTAAAATGTCTATACTACCTAAAGTAATCTGCAGATTCATCTCAATCCCTATCAAAATTCCAATGGCATTCTTGACAGAAACAGAAAAACCCAATTCTAAAATTTGTATGGAAGTACAAAAGACCCTGAATAGTCAAAGCAATCCTAAGAAAGAAAAACGAAGTTGGAACTATCAAATTACTTGATCCAGAATTATATTACAAAGCCATAGTAATTACAACAGTATGGTATTGGCATAAAAACAGACACATAGACCAGTGGAACAGAATAGAGAACCCAGGAATAAGCCCAAGTATATACGGTCAACTAATTTTTGACAAGCCCTGCAAGAAAACACAAAGGGAAAAGGATAGTCTCTTCAATGAATGCTGTTGGGACAACTGGATATCCATATGCAAAAGAATGAAACTGGATCCTTGTCTTCCACCATACACAAAAATCAGTTCAAAATAGATTAAAGACCTAAATGGAAGACCTGAAACTGTAAAACTCCCGGAAGAAAACATAATGTAGAAAAAGCTCCTTGACATTGGTCTTGGCAATGATTTTTTGGGTATGACACCAAAAGCACAGGCAATAAAAGCAAACCTAAACAAATGGGACTAGGTCAAACTAAAATGCTCTTGCACAGCAAACAATCAGCAAAACAAAAAGGCAGCCTATGGACTGGGAAAAGATATTTGTGAACCATATATCTGATAAGGTCTGATAAGGAGTTAATCTCCAAAATATATAAGGAATGCAAACTCAATAGCAAAAAAAAAAAAAAAAAAAAGGAACCCAATTAAAAAATGGGCAAAGGACCTAAATAGACATTTCTCCAAGGAAGATATAAAAGTGGCCAACAGGTGACAAGTAATCAAAAGTGACAAGTAATGTTCAACACCGCTAGTCATCAGGGAAGTGCAAATCAAAACCACTATAAGATACCACCTCGCCCCTATTAGGATGGCTGCTTTTTTTTTTCTTTTTCGGACACAGAGTCTCGCTCTTTCACCCAGGCTGGAGTGAAGTGGCGTGATCTTAGCTCACTCCAACCTCTGCTCCCTGGGTTCAAGCGATTCTCCTGCCTCAGCCTCCTGAGTAGCTGGGATTACAGGCACCCGCCACCACGCCTGGCTAATTTTTTTTTTGTATTTTTAGTAGAGACAGGGTTTCGCCATGTTGGCCAGGCTGGTCTTGAACTCCTGACCTCAGGTGATCCACCCACCTCGGCCTCCCAAAGTGTTAGGATTACAGGCATGAGCCACCGTGACCAGCCTAAGATGGCTGTTATCAGAAAGGGAAGAGACATGGCCGGGCGCAGTGGCTCACACCTGTAATCCCAGCACTTCGGGAGCTGAGGCGGGCAGATCACGAAGTCAGGAGATTGAGACCATCCTAGCTAACATGGTGAAACCCCGTCTCTACTAAAAATACAAAAAATTAGCCGGCCGTGGTGGCGGGTGCCTGTAGTCCCAGCTACTCAGGAGGCTGAGACAAGAGAATGGTGTGAACCCAGGAGGTAGAGCTTGCAGTGAGCTGAGATCGCGCCACTGCACTCCAGCCTGGGGGACAGAGTGAGACTCCGTCTCAAAAAAGAAAAAAAAAAAAAGAAAGGGAAGAGACACACATTGGTGAGGGTGTGGAGAAAAGTGAACTCTTCTACACTGTTGATGGGAATACAAATTGGCGCAGCCATTATGCAAAATGGTATGGGTGTATTTCAAAAAATGAAAAGCTACCATATGACCCAGTAATTCCTCTTCTCAGTATATATTCAAAGGAAATGAAACCAGCACCTCATAGAGACTACTTGCACTCCCATGTCCATTGCAGCATTATTTACAATAGCCAAGATTTGGAAACAACGTAAATGTCTGTCAGTGGATGACTGGATAAAGAAATTGTGAGCTGATCACAGTGGCTCACACCTGTAATCCCAGTACTTTGGGAGGCCGAGGCCTGAGGATCACTTGAGGTCCAGAGTTCGAGACCAGCTTGGGCAACATAGGGAGACCTCATCTCTAGAAAAAATGTATAAATTATCCAGGCATGATGATGATGGCATGCACCTGTGGTCCCAGCTACTCAGGAAGCTGAGGTGGGAGGATTGATTGAGCCCTGGAGGTTGAGGCGGTGCCACTGCACTCCCACCTGGGTGACAGAGCAAGACCCTGTCTTGAAAAAACGTAAGATGTATTTCTCATGTATATCTTGTATATATATATCTCACATATATGTATCACATATATGTATATATAAAAGAATATTATTCAGCTTTAAGAAAGAAGTAGGTCCTGCCATTTGTGATGACATGGATGAAACTGAAGGACATGATGTTAAGTGAAATAAACCAGACATCAAAAGAAAAATACCACATGCTGTCTATGTGGAAATCTTAAAAAAAAAAAGTTGAATACATAAAAAGAGAGAATAGAACAGTGGTTACCAAGAGGTGGAGTGGGGGTAGGCCTGGAAGAAGAATGAGGAGATGTAGGTCAAAATGTACAAAATTGCAACTGTGTAGTATGAATAAATATAGAGATCTAAAGTACAGCATGAGGATGATAGCCAATAAGATTGTATTGTGTACTGGAAAATTTTTAAGAGAGTAGATTTTAGGTGCTCTTACCATACAAAAGTAACTGTCTAAGATGATGGATATTGAAATTGCTTACCTGTGGTAAGCATTCACTATATATATCAAAACATTATATGCACCTTCAATTTACACAATAAAAAGTTAAATCTTGACCCTGAGCTCAAAAATTCATAATATAACTGTTAAGCCATGGAACTGCTGTGTGGTAGGACATCAGGATATATTCAGCTTCTGTTTCTGACAAAAATTCACAGAATTGATGGTCCAGTTTACAAGAGTGAATGAAGGTCACTGTTGACACTGCTGGATCAATAACACATCATAGATTCAAATACTTTCACAGAGTAGCTGCTGTTGAGTAATATGATGAACACTTCCTGGCTTTAAACACTCTATTTTCTCATGAGCTTTGTAAATTTGTTCAGCTCAGCCTTTTTCTATTCCACATGTATTTTTATCACTGGCAGCTATGACACATCTTAGCAGATTTCACTGCAGGTTGTATTGAATCAGTGTTTCTACACGACTTTGAAAATGCTCTTGTCTGTAATTGTTCCATGAAGACTGTATTAGTCCATTTTCAAGCAGCTGATAAAGACATACCCAACACTGGGAAGAAAAAGAGGTTTAATTGGACTTACAGTTCCACATTGCTGGGGAGGTCTCAGAATCATGGTGGGAGGCGAAAGGCACTTCTTACATGGTGGCAGCAAGAGAAAATGAGGAAGAAGCAAAAGTGGAAACCCCTGATAAACCCATCAGATCTCGTGAGACTTATTCACTATCACGAGAATAGCACAGGGAAGACCAGCTCCCATGATTCAGTTAACTCCTTCTGGGTCCCTCCCACAACACTTGGGAATTCTGGGAGATACAATTCAAGTTGAGAATTGAATGGGGACATAGCCAAACCATATCAAAGACTATTCATAGAGGTTTGGTTTTTCAGTCACTTCAAACTCAGCATTGACCCTTTCCATAAACAACAACTGAGCAGTGTTGGGAACATCTGTCTGCTTATTGGGAGCCAAGGAAAGCCACTCAGAATCATGTGCCTTGTTATTAGTTGACTATTGATGTTGCTCCCAGTGTCAACTCTGAGCAGCTGCTCTCACCAAAAGGCTAAAATCTTAGACAAGTTTGTTTTTTCCTGGACACATTTTTTTTGGCCACTGAATTAAAACATGTTTTAATTCACTCACCATTGGTAAATATCTTTCCTTGCTTTCATAACAAATGAGCCTCTTGGAACCCTACTTTTGTTGCAGACTTATTTTCATTTTTAATTTTTGTAAATAAATTCTGCTGTGATAATTCTGTTTTTGTTATTTTTATTTTTTTAAGACAGAGTCTCGCTCTGTCACCCAGGCTGGAGTGCAGTGGTGCGATCTCAGCTCACTGCAACCTCTACTTCCCAGATTCAAGCAATTCTCTTGCCTCAGCCTCCCAAGTGGCTGAGACTACAGGCACCTGCTACCACGCCTAATTTTTTTTGGTATTTTTAGTAGAGACAGGGTTTCACCATGTTGGCCAGGCTGATCTTGGACTCCTGACCTCAGGCCTTCCAAGTGCTGGGATTACAGGTGTGAGCCACCATGCCCAGCCAATTCTGTTTTAAATTTTCTAATTTTTTTTGACCTTTGTGCTCTGTGAGCTGGGACTATTGTGATGAGTGCTTAGTCTGGTAATGTTGATATTTATTATATTCTTTTAGTACAGTGGCACTGTATAGCAGGAAACATGTTTTGCCATTTAATTTGATGACAAAATAATACACACTCTAGTGTGCCTTAAAAGTGCGACATTAAAAATTCACTATTTTTCTTTTTTTTTTCTCAAAATTTTGTTTAGAGATGGGGGTCTCGCTATGCTGCCCAGGCTGGTCTTGAACTCCTGGCTTCAAGTAATCCTCCTGCCTCGCTCCTGAGTAGCTGGGATTACAGGAATAAGCCACCCATCCCTGGCTTTCTTGTTTTGACATAATGGATATAATTTTTTTAAATGTCACAGTATAGTGATACCATGGCACTCCAAACACTGCTGTTACAATGATGTTACTGCGGTTTGTAGTGTTCTGGGCAGCCAGGCAAAGTGGTGAGTGCACCACATGTGGTCTCTGTTATAACTACTACACTCTGCTATGGCAGCACAAAAGCGCTCGTAGACAATATGTAAACAAATTAGCATGGCTGTGTTTCAATAAAGCTTTAAGGATGCTGAAATTTACATTTCATACCGTTTTCCTATGTCATGAAATATTATTTCTTTTAAATTTTTTCTATTTAAAAATGTAAAAGCCATTCTTTCTTTGTAAGCTATAAAAGACAGGAGGTGGGTTGGCTTTGGCCCACAGGCTTTATTGCTGAATCCTATTCTAGTGTGACAGATATGCTGAGTTGGGAGCAAATATATTGTTGGTTAGTAATGATTTCAGATGATATTCTTTTTTCTTCTTTTCTTTTTTTTTTTTTTTTGAGAGGTAGTCTTACTCTGTTGCCTAGGCTGGAATGCAATGGCACAATCTCGGCTCACTGCAACCTCCACCTCCCAGGTTCAAGCGATTCTCCTGCCTCAGCCTCCCGAGTAGCTGAGATTACAGGCGTGTGCCACCCTGCCCAGCTAATTTTTGTATTTTTAGTAGAGACAGGGTTTCACCATGTTGGCCAGGCTGGTCTCAAACTCCTGACCTCAGATGATCTGCCTACCTTGACTTCTCAAAGTGCTGGGATTACAGGCATGAGCCATCAGATGATATTCTGAAGAGTTTCTCACCCACTCTTCCACAACCAATGTGTGGCTATTTGAAGACCCATCTATGCTTAAAGAAATTTATCTGGAAAATTGTTGCAATCTCATTTGTTACTTTAAGAAGAAAAGGGAAAATAATTTTGTACAAATTGTACTTTCTATAATTTGCAATTAAGGAAGATTAAAATCTTTTTTAAAAACTTTATGCTTCAGGAAGCATTTGTAGAAACTAAAGTATTAGTTGGATGTGACCATGTATTGTAAGTTTCTGAAATGAAGGTGGGTATAAACTTAATTATCTTGCAATTAATCTAACTGTAATATGACATATTTCTGAATATTCAGCAACAGCTGGCATTGCAGCTAGAGTTGGAAATGCAAGAAAAGGAGAGGCAGAGAATACAAGAACTACAGAGAGCTCAAGAACAATTAGACAAGGTAATTTGAAGTTTTATAAATGTCAGTTTTATTTAAAACTCTCTAGAATCTTCAAACTGTTTATTTCAGCTGTTAGCAGAAGGACCATGGGATTTGTAGTCTGAAGACATGCCACATACTAGCTGTGTAAGCTAAACAAGTCTCATAACCTTTTTCAGTCTCAGTTTACCTGTTTCAAAACTAGAGCTAGCAGTATAATACTATTAGCAATGTCTCACTGGTTCCTTTTTTTTTTTTTTTTTTGAGACGGAGTCTCATTCTTGTTGCCCAGGCTGAAGTGCAATGGCGCAATCTCGGCTCACTGCAACCTTGGCCTCCCAGGTTCAAGTGATTCTCCTGCCTCAGCCTCCCGAGTAGCTAGAATTACAGGCACGCACCACCACGCCCGGCTAATTTTGTATTTTTGGTAGAGACAGGGTTTCTCCATGTTGGTCAGGTTGGTCTCGAACTCCTGACCTCAGGTGATCCACCCTCCTTGGCCTCCCAAAGTGCTGGGATTACAGGCATGAGCCACTGCCCCTGGCCGTCTCACTGGATTCTTTTTTTTTTTTTTTTTTGAGACGGAGTCTCGCTCTGTCGCCCAGGCTGGAGTGCAGTGGCGCGATCTCGGCTCACTGCAAGCTCCCCCTCCCGGGTTCACGCCATTCTCCTGCCTCAGCCTCCCGCGTAGCTGGGACTACAGGCGCCCGCCACCACGCCCGGCTAATTTTTTGTATTTTTTTTTAGTAGAGACGGGGTTTCACTGTGTTAGCCAGGATGGTCTCGATCTCCTGACCTCGTGATCCGCTCGCCTCGGCCTCCCAAAGTGCTGGGATTACAGGCGTGAGCCACCGCGCCCGGCCCTCACTGGATTCTTATACAATCAAATACAATCATGTTTGTGAAACTTCTCTGTGAGCAGTAGGGTTCTCTAACAGTGATACCCTCAACATTTTAGTCAGGAGTTAGCTGTTCCTAGTTACAGTAGCTGATGTTGAATATTGAGGGTATTCCAATCTCGGAGGCAGTAGTATATGTCTTTATGTTAATGTATTAACAACAAGAATTTACATTTTAAAATATTTTCATACATGGACTTTCATTAAAATAAACTATGCGTAACTTTTTTCTTTCTTTCTTTCTTTTTTTTTTTTTTTGAGACAGAGTCTCGCTCTGTCACCCAGGCTGGAGTGCAGTGGCGTGATCTCGGCTCACTGCAACCTCCACCTCCCGGGTTCAAGCAATTCTCGAGCCTCAGCCTCCCGAGTAGCTGGGATTACAGGCACGCACAACCATGCTTGGCTAATTTTTTGTATTTTTAGTAGAGATGGGGTTTCGCCATGTTGTCCAAGCTGACATGATACAATCATGTCAGGTCTCTAGTTTGACACATATTTCCTGCATCCAAAAGCTATGAGTCATATAGACCAATATTCTAGATGACTGAGTTTATAGCTACTATCTCTTAATCAAATGTTGCTCCCCCTTTTTATTCCATAATTAAAGCTGAAAAAAGAAGCAGGTTTTATAGACAATGTTCATTATGTTTATTGATGCTTAGATGAGAGAATCATTTATTAAAGCAATATTTAAAAAGTGTGAATGGTGAATTAAATCAAAAAGTGAGATTTTTTTTAAAAGGATAAAAGCCCTATACATAATTTTAAAAAATACAGATGCTGATGCGGTCTTAGTCTGAGTGTAGTGCGAGCACAGGGATATGCCTGTATGCACACATACACAAGCATCCCCTTTCTCTTTAAGATTCACAAAGAAATAATGTTTAAGGTGATGGATATCTCAAATATCCTGATTTGATCATTACATATTGTATGCTTGTATCAAAATATCACAAGTACATCGTAAATATGTACAGCTATTATATATCAGTAAAAATTAAAAATTAAAGAAATTTTGAAAAAGATTCATGGATCTAAACTGAAAGAGAAAATACAGGAACATATCAAGAAGGCAGTGATCAAAATAAAGGAATTTAAAGTATTTTTAATCAAAGTGACCTGATAGCTACATTAAAGTGCTTCAAAGTCCATAGGAAGGATTGGTCTCTATTTTATGGCTCCAGAGAGCCACACTCATGTTATTTTACTATCTCCAGGCATCATCAGCTTGTGTGACCACTGCCAGAATAACTTTAGTAATTCCTATTTCTATAGGCTTATCATCCCTCACCATAGCATAGGTAGTCCCCTTCAAAGTACCACTCCCTCGCCCATTGCTCAGATGTGCTTTCCCTTGGCCTTCTTATGGCTGCAGACTCGCAATGTAAACTATCATGTGCAAAGGGAAGTTTGCTAGAAGGATTCTGGGTTGAAGGAAGGGTTTAACACATAAACTGTGAAGGACTCTGGTATCACTGGGCCTTTCAGACTTTGGGAGCAAGAGAATCAGATGCTACCAGGGCTCTCCCCTCTGCTGCTCCCTGGTTATTAGTTTCACTCTTTCACTATGGGCTGCTTTGCTGCACATGGGTAGGGAACATGGGCCTTAACAGCTTCTGAGGCTTAGAATGTTGTGGCTTCTACCATCTAAGAGGAATGGATGCCTTGTTTTAGTTTCAGTTAAGAAAAGAATCTTGGAGAAGGATTCTGACTGGCTTAGTTTGTGTCAAATATCCATCTCTGTGGCAGGGGAGCATAGTCCTATAAGAATATGGATGTTCTCCATATAGCCTTGTGGATGCTGGATAAGAAGTTACCAGGAAAATGGAGTGGTCTTGAGAAAACAGTGCTGTTTATGTCCCTATCATTAGGGTGACCATATGTATGATCAAGAAATCACTGGTCTTCTAGCAGCCAAAACGAATCAGCTCAGAGTCAGTTAGGCCACCCTGCTGCTTTAGAATGAAAAGGTAGATGGCATAGCAAGGTTTGGCTGACTAGAAGAATGTTTCACATTCAGAAAGAGGCCTCCCTTATTGGGCAGTATATTCCTACTGCAGTGCTCAGAGTATTAAAGAGGGCATTGCTCAGGTCCTGTGGGAGGACTTGTGCATTGGGCCGGATTAGTTCCTGTAGAAGTGTTTACTTCTTTCTCGGTATGTGCAAAGCTCTACTTAAGTGTGGTTTTCTCCTTAAAATCTCTTGTTCTAAGGTTCTATTAGAATTTTTATTTTGTCACTTTTTATATTGGCAGATAATTTGGCTTCAGTTTGACTGTTTCAGTCCATTTCATTTTTAAAAAACTTTTATTTAATTATATATAAAACATGGTTGCCTTCTATTAGTATAGAGTATTAAATAAGACTGTGATCTGCAGTTTTGTAATGTGTAATCAGATCATTCTCTTTCAGAGTGACAGCATTTTTGCTTTAAATTGATCATAGCATTGTGTAAAAGTAAAAATGCCAAAAATTAAACATGAAATCAAAATGGAGTATATTCAAAGTATTTTCTTAATTTTTATATATTATAGGAGATGAGAATGAATATGGAAAATCTAGTTAGGAATGAAGATACTCTACATTCAGAGGTGAGAAGAAAAAGTCATTCTATGTTATGTGAAATGAATTGAGTATCCTAGAATGTAAAGCTTAATTTTGATGCATAAGTAGCTAAATTTTTAGCAAGTATATTATCAAAACTGATAGTCCATGTATATTTTCCGGTGATAACAAGTCACAAATAATGTGCTTTGAAGCAAAATCTCACAATAGGTAAAAATTGGACATTCAGTTTGTGTTTGGATTTTTAAAAACTAGGCTCTCGAGATATTGAAGCTATTTACCACATAATTACTTACAATTATTTTAAATTTCTGCAGGTATTTTTAAAAAAAGTTTTAGTATTTATTACCAGAATTGTAGCTTTACATTCTAGGATACTCAATTCATTACCAGAATTCTCTTGTCATTAACAGAAATTGGTTAATTCCACTAATTAATAATGTTGAATTTTAATGTTATAAATCAGAAAATTTTTAATCAAAATTGAAAGAAAAGTAATGTATTAATTTTGAAATCATTTAAAAGTAAAAATCAATTTTTTGATTGTAGGAAGCAACACTAGACTCAGGCAAAACACTAGCTGAAATCAGCGATCGTTATGGAGCACCTAACTTGAGCAGAGTGGAAGAACTTGATGAACCAATGTTTTCTGATGTCAGTATCAGTGTGTTTTGTAAAAAAACTCGTTTTTGTTTTTGTTTTTGATTGTTTTTTACTTAGGTAAAGCCTAGGGAAAATGAGGCTAGGCCAGGATTGGTTGGCAAATGGGCCTTTTGCTTCAGAGAAAGAAAATCAGTTCCCTGGTTGCGGATTATATTCCTAATTGGCATTCTGCCCTTTTGTGAAGAGTGTCACTGGCTTATCTATATCTCCGTATCTGTGACCTCAAAACCTCTTCAAAATATGTTTTAAAATCATTTTGTGAAATATATAATCTTTAAATTTGGTGTGGGGGGCACGATTTTTGTTCTCAGTAGCAAACCCTGGAACCAAATTAATGCCTTAATGAGAATGCATGCTTCTCCAGTATGTAAGTACATTTGTTTATTTAAGAAACATGCCACATCTTCCATATGCCGGGCACTGTGCCTGATGCTGTGGTGAATAAGGCAGATGGCTTTGACCTTATGGAGTTTATTGTCAGGGGAGAAACAGACAATTAGATGAGCATTTAATAGTCATGGTTAGTGGGACCACATAATTTATTGTCCAAACCAGTATGCTTTTGAGAATGAGAGCCGGATCAGCAGATGTAAGCCAGGACTGTCCTGGAAGAAGGGTACATTTTGGTCACTTTAATTGGTGTACACTGACAAGGGGGGACAGCCAGCACAGTTGAGGAACCTCAGTCAGGGAAGGAAGCTAATGATTTGCTACTCACTGGTGGCATGGGAGGCTGAGGATAGTGCTCCAGGCAGAGAGCACGGAAGGTGTGAAGACCCAGATAGGAGAGCGTGTAAAGGGAGTGAGGCAGGGAGGGGTGAGAGCTGAGGCCAGGGAGAAAGCAGGGGCCAGACCATGAAAGCACTTGTCATTTCTGTTCGGAGGCTTAGATTTTATCCTGAAGGCAGTGGAGACTCATATGATGAGAACTACGTTTTGCAAAGACCATCTGGTAACAGTGTGGGGAAGAAAATGGAGAAGTAGGTGTCAGGAGACGGCTTAGGAGGTAGTAATCTAGGGGACAAGATGTCGATGGCCTGAAGTAAATGTTGTTTTCAAGAGCTGTTCAGAAAGTGGAGCTGCACAGACTCAGTGCTAATTGTTTAAAGTTTTATTAAAGGTCAGCTATGATTTGGCACTATGCAGGGAGTTAGAAAATGCCAATGAACAAAATGGATTGGGCTTCTTCCCTTGGGGGCCATGGGCCAATGGGGAAGGTTCTTTGAGGGACAGAGTAGGGAGAGACCTGACCTGGGCTGGACAAGTCTTCCTCAGGAGGTGAAGTTCAAGGAATTAGCCTGAGATGAGCCCAGAGGAAAGAGACAGCAAAATGCTTTCAAGGGACTGAAGTCATCCAGTATTAATGGCTAACGTCCATGGAGCTAGGAAAATGGTGTGATTTTAAGCTGGAGAGGTGGATAAAGGCAGAGCACACTGGATCTTGTATGTTGCCTTAGGGATTTTGGACTTAAGTGCAGTAGGAGTTATTGAAAGGACTTAAAGATTCAATCTGTGTTTTTATAAGGTGGAGAGAGGATTGGTGTGGAGCAGGAGTGGAAAAAGGGAGACCACTTAGGAAGTTATTGCACTGATCCAGATGTAAGATGACTAGGGTTAGACAGCAGAGATGGAGGGAACTGAGTGGATTTAAGATTGGCTTACAGGATCAGTGCAGGGCAGGGTCAGGATGAAGCCTAAATGTCTTCCTTGGGCTACTGAGTTAAGAGTGTTAACATTTGATGAGTTGATGAACATAAGAGGAAGCAGGTTTTTGAAAAATGATGGCTTCAGTTGCAGAGATGTTGACTCTCAGGTGGCTCTGAGATATGCAGGTGAAAACAGCCAAGAACAGTTGATGTTAGGAAGGGGCCCAGGCCGGAGATATAAATTCAGCAGTCACGGGCATATGTGCTGAATGAAGCAAGGGGATTGAGTAAGGTACCTAGGAGAGAGTGCAGTATGTGAAGGCCTGGGGGCTCAGGGAGGAACCATTAGCAATTCCAACATTGAAGGGATGGCCACAGGAAGAGGAGCCTACAAGAAGGATGAGAATGCATAGTAAGAGAAGTAGAAGAAAGGATGGAACAATAACTACTTTGAGAACATAATTTATGGTTATATTCAATTTGAGTATCATTTGAAATCATCTGAAACTCCCAAAAAGTTTCATTCATGTAGTCACATAGAAGTTACCTAAAGTTTATTTCTTTGGCTTGTGCCTTTTCACAGTTCTAATTGTATTAAGGCATATTTACTTTTTGTTTTGCTTTTAGATTGCATTAAACATTGATCAAGATTTGTAGGACCAACCAACCTAAGAGCAATAAATGTTTTTGTTTGTTTCAAATTTCAAACCATGAGGTTCCCAATTTGTATTTTTTTCCTTCAAACTTGAACTCTCCTTTTTTTTTCCTCTAAGGACTGCTTATGAATGGGCTTCAAGAGTAGCCTCAAATTATTATTTTGGATCCTTCAGTTCAACTGGTTATTTATACATTTCCATTGGGAAAATAGGAGAGTTTGCTGAAGCAACCAAAAGAGGCAAATGGGAGGTGAGCTGAACTAATATGTGTGTCTATGCAAGAGCAAGACTGCCTGAGAGGACAGTTGCTGGCCGGGTGCAGTGGCTCACACCTGTAATCCCTGCCAGCACTTTGGGAGGCCAAGGCAGGTGGATCACTTGAGGTCAGGAGTTTGAGACCAGTGTGGCCAACATGATGAAACCCCGTCTCTACTAAAAATACAAAAGAAAATTAGCCGGGCGTGGTGGTGGGCATCTGTAATCCCAGCTACTTAGGAGGCTGAGGCAGGAGAATCACTGGAACCCAGGAGGCAGAGGTTGCAGTGAGCCAAGATCATACCACTGCACTGCAGCCTGGGTGACAAGAGTGAGACTCTGTCTCAAAAAAAAAAAAAAAGAAAAAAAGAAAAGAAAGTTGCTGGTCTGTGAGAAGTGAGTGAGGTGGCCATTGTGCAGGGCTCAGGAGGGTGTGCAACATGTTCTAGATGTGGTGTCTCTTCCTGGATGTGAACTGCAGAGCTCTCCCCAGTTTGCTGGGAGCTGATGCTTCATAGAACCACTTAAGCCACACTTATATGATGGTGTTGGGAAGGGGGAAGAAGTGTTTCATCACTGTCCTGGTGGGGGAGTTTCCTCCAGCTTAGCTTGTTCCTCCACAGCCAGGAACAGATATGAGGACTTTCCCTTCCTCACCTTTCTGCCCAGCTGGGCGTCCGGATTCCTGTCTTCCTCTTTGGGGTTTATAAAGTCTAGGGATATTGCAGGATGTGTTCACATAGAGTGAATTGAATGGGATGAAACAAAGTTCTGGGGTGCAAAGAAGTATCATGTCTTCTGGCTCAATCAGTGGGCTCAAATATTGGGGCAACTGTTGGTGAGAAGATCTGACTGAATACAGGCCACACACTCCTGGCCCCTTTGAAGTTTCAGTTCTATCCTTAGACTCTGCGGAGAACCTTACTTCCTTTACAAAATTCTTCCAAATCTATGATGTGAGTCCTTTCTATTCTTAAGGACATAGGTGCGAAAACGCAAATACCAAGAGAGGCTCCTTTAAAAAAAAAATTCTATTTTGGCTTATAATGTACTTTTCCTGAGGCAATGAGTACAGAGTGGTCCATTTGCCTAAATGGTGCTATCGTTTGAACGTGTCCGCCTCCCTTCCCAAATACAACTGTGTTGAGAGGTAAGACCTTTAAGAGGTGATTAGGTCATGAGGGCTCTGCCCTCATACATGGATGAATGCCATTGTCACAGAAGTGGGTTAGTTATGGTAAGAGTGGGCTTGTTATAAAAGTGAGTTCGGCCCCCTCTTGCTCTCTTGCACTTTCTTGTCCTTCCACCTTCAGCCATGGGATGACACAGCAAGAAGGCCCTCACCAGCTGCAGGCCCCTTGACCTGGACCTCCCAACCTCCAAAACTGTAAGAAATAAATGTATTTTCTTTATTACCATTCTGTAATATTCTGTTATAGAAATACAAAATGGACTAAGACAAATAGGAAGAGATAAAAAGATAAATTATAGTTTCATTAAAAATGTTTAATTAAGAATGTTATCCTGTCATACCAGTTCTGTACATTTTTGAGGAAAAAACTTCCAGGTACCCTGGAGCGATATATGATTTCTGTGTGAATTCAATTTCCAGGCACTGTGTCCCCAGCATGGATGACCTGCATTCACATCTACCCAGGCAAGAGTGTCCAAGGGAGACAAGGAGCAGAGTGTACTTCCACACCCTGACTCAGCCCAAAGGGCACCATCATAGAGGCCTGTGGGTAAAAGACAGGCTCAGAGAACTTTGGGCTCAGCATAGCCTGTGACAGTTTCCAGAGGGTGTGGCTTGGAGGCAGATTTGGCAGCAAAAGTCCCTCTGTGTCAGCTAGTCACAGCACGAAACACTGTGGTTCTGGAAGGGTATAGTCTTATTAAGTACCCTTAGCCAGAGCTAGGCACAAGAGAGAGGAGGAAGTAAGAGAGGCTCCTGTCCTTGCAGGGAGATGACTCTCAAATAAAGCTGCTACCCTGAGCTGTATCTCAGAGTCTTAGAGGGTCTTGCTGATAGCAGCGGTACTCATTTTAGACTCACCCAGTGGTAGGGATGGAAATGGTTCCTATTTTGACAAGCTCTCTGATGCTGGATGACATCTTAGGCTCAATTGACCTACTCTAGATTTTACTGATGAACTGGTCTTGAGGAAGGCAAAGATTCCAGAAGAAGGAATGGATAAAAGCATGGGAGATATCAAGCTTGTTAACATAGGTAATTAAGTTTTCTCCTCATGCAAAATGAGACCATTTAAATACATGTGCACCATACACACATTTTCCTTGAATCTTTTTTAAAATTAATTTTTAATTTTTGTGGGTACAAAGTAGGTGTATGTATTTGTGGGTTACATGAGATGTTTTGATACAGGTATGCAATGCATAATAATCACATCAAGGTAAATGGGATATTCATCACCTCAAGCATTTATCCTTTGTGTTACAAACAATCCAGTTATACTCTTTTAGTTCTTTTAAAATGTATAATTAAATTATTTTTCACTCTACTCACCCTGTTGTGCTATCAAATACTAGGTCTTATTCATTCTTTCTATTTTTTTGTACCCATTAACCATCCCTAGTTTCCCATCCCCCCACTATCCCTCCCAGCCTCCAGTAACCATCCATCCTCCTACTCTGTAGTTCCATACGTTTGTTTTCATTTTTAATTCCCACAAATAAGTAAGAACATGTGAACTTTTGTTTTTCTGTGTCTAGCTTATTTCACTTAACATATTGACCTCAGTTCCATCCATGTTGTTGTAAATGACAGAATCTTATTCTTTTTATGGCTGAATAGTACTCCATTGTGTATATGTACCACATTTTCTTCATCCATTCATCTGTTGATGGACATTTAGGTTGCTTCCAAATCTTGGCTATTGTGAATAGTGCTCCAATAAACATGGGAGTGCAGATATCTCTTCAACATACTGATTTCTTTCCTTTTAGGTATATACATAAGGAGTGGGATTGCTGGATTGTATGGTAGCTCTCTTTTTAGTTTTTTTAGGAACACCCAAACTGTTCTCCATAGTGGTTGTACTAATTTACATTCCCACCAAAGGGAATGTAATATGGGGGGTTCCCTTTTCTTCACACTCTCGGTAGCATTTGTTATTGCCTGTCTTTTGGACAAAAGCCATTTTAATTAGGGTGAGATATCTCATTATAGTTTTGATTTGCATTTCTCTGATGATCAATAATGTTGAACACCTTTTTATATACTTGTTTGCCATTTGTATATCTTCTCTTGAGAAACGACTATTCAGATCTTTGTCCATTTTTTAATTGAATAATTAGTTCTCCTCTAAAGTTGTTTGGGGTCTTTATATATTGTGCTTATTAATCCTTTGTCAAATGGGCAGTTTGAAATATTTTCTCCCATTCTGTGTGTTGTCTCTTCACCTTGTTAATTGTTTCCTTTGCTGTGCAGAAGCTTTTTAACTTGATTTGATCCCATTTGTCCATTTTTGTTTTGGTGCCTGTGCTTGTGGGGTATTGCTCAAGAAATCTTTGCCCACTCCAATGTCCTAGAGAGTTTCCCCAATGTTTTCTTTTAGTTGTTTTGTAGTTTGAGGCTTTAGATTTAAGCCTTTAATCCATTTTGATTTGGTTTTTGTATATGGCAAGAAATAGGGGACTAGTTTAATTCTTCTACATATGGATATCCAGTTTCTCCAGCACCATTTATTGAAGAGAATGTATGTATGATCTTGGCACCTTTGTCAAAAGTGAATTCACTGTAGATATATGGATTTATTTATGGGTTCTCTATTTTGTTTCACTGGTCTATGTGTCTGCTTTTATGCCAGTACCATGCCATTTTGGTTACTATAGCTCTGTAGTATAATTTGAAACCAGGTAGTGTAATTCCTCCACATTTTATTTTTGCTGGGTCTTTTGTGATTCCATATAAATTTTAAGATTGTTTTTCTATTTCTGTGAAGAATGTCCTTGGTATTTTGATAGGTGTTGCATTGAATCTATAGATTGCTTTGGGTAGTATGGAGATTTTAACAATATTGATTTTTTCAATCCATGAAATTGGAATAGTTTTCCATTTTTTCGTGTCCTCTTCAATTTCTTGCATCAATGTTTTACAGTTTTCATTGTAGAGATCTTCTACTTCTTTGGTTAATTCCTAGGTATTTTATTTGTAGCTATTGTAAATGGCATTACTTTCTTGATTACTTTTTCAGTTTGTTCACTGTTGGCATATAGAAATACTACTGATTTTTGTATGCTGATTTTGTATTCTGCAAGTCTACTGAATTTATGAGTTCTAATAGTTTTTTTTTTGTCGTCTTTAAGTTTTTCCAAATATAAGATTACATTTTCCCATTCAATTTTGAAGAATAGTTTTACTGGGTATAGCATTATTGATTGTCATTTTTTTCACCACCTTGAATATGTCATCCCACTGCCTTCTGTCCTCCAAGGTTTTTGATAAGGAATTAGCTATTAATTTTGTTGAAGATTCCTTGTATGTGATGAGCCACTTTTCTCTTGCTGCTCTGAAAATTCACTCTTTTTGTTCTTATCTTTTGACTGACTAATTATGGTTTGTCTCATTGTACATCTCTTTGGGTTTATCCTGCTTGGAGTTAATTAAACTTCTTAGATGTGTAGATTAGTATTTTTCATCAGATTTAGGATATTTAGTTTTCTCAATATTCTTTTTGCTCCTTTCTTTCTCCTACAACTTTGTTATGCATATGTTGGTACATTTGGTGTCCCACTGGTCTCTGATACATTCTTCTGCCAGCTCATATCTGCTGTTGAGTCTCTCTTGTAAAATTTTCATTCCAGCTGTTGTACTTTTCAGTTCTAGATTGTCTACTTGTTTCCTTTTTAGGATTTATATCTATTAACTTTTTTAAGGAAAACATCATTCATATACTTTCCTTTACTTCTTTAGACATGGTTTCACATTTTTTGCATGGGAGATCTATGGAGATGTGAAGGATTCTGGCAAAACAGAGGAGTAGAGAGGCTGTTAGGAGCCAGATCATGAAGGATCTGGACACCAGCTTCAAAGGTCTGGACTTGAGTTAAGGCATGTTGGGTGGCACTGAAGGCTTTTGATCACGGGATCATTGATTTTGTAGGAAGACCCAATCTCAGGAAGTGAGTAGATGGGTCAAAGACTTAGAAATAGGTTAAAGAGTCTTTGTTTTGTTTTGTTTTGTTTTTTGCCTGAAAAAGGACTTTTGAAGTGGCAGTGCAAATGGAAAGCAACGGTCAGATGCCATGGTCTTATAAAGGATGGATAGTCAGGATTTGGTGACTCAATGAGGAGGCCAAGGAAAGCAATCACTGCTGATGTTTAGGCTTGGAAACATGGTGACTTCAAGAAGAGCAATTTGAGAAGAGCTAGAAGAACAAAGACATATTGAGTAAACAAAAAATGTATGGAGTGGTTGCTCCATACCAGACACTGTGCTTGTCATGGTGAACAAGACAGACATAGTTCCTAAACATATGGCACATATAGTCCGAAGGAAGCAAGTGAACAAAGTAAATTGCAATGGGGCAGTGAGGGAAATTAAGCAGTGTGCTGAGACAGAGAGCAGTCAGAAGGACTCATTTTAGATTAAGGATGTCAGTAAAAAATGGGAAGTGGCCATATTTGGGACTAAAGCTTCAGTTGTAGACTTACTATTTGATAAAGCAGGCTGATATATGTGTAAAATTATTTCATAGACTGTTGGAAAGGCAGAATGAAACCCAGGAGAAAAGTTGAGAATGGATGCAAAGGTTTGGGAGTTACTGGCAGGGATCTCTGAGGGAGGTTATGTCCATTTGAATTGGGGGTGGGGTGAGGCAGCAACAGGATAAAGAGTAGTTAGTGGGACCAGAGAAGGCTCAAATGGATGGACAGAGGCAGAAGCTCATCCTCACCATCCAGGGTGAGTTTCCAGGAGAATGGCAAATGTTGTGGAGGGAAGGAGATGGGAGTGATGTGTAGAAGGACCTGTAATGGCCTTTGAGGATTTTTCCCTGTTTTTATTAAGGATATGGGGGTGAAATTCAGCTCCGGTGGTTAAGGGTGTGAATTTTGGTAGACAGGAAAGGGGCTGGTGAAGCCACTCTTTGGAGAAGTTTGGTGATGAAGAGAGAGTGACTTGAAGATGTAACAGGGCTGGGAAAGGATTCTCCTTGTAGGGAGAAATGAAGTTTCATTTGTGTTTTGGCAATAGGAAAGTGGCAAGTTGACTGAAGGTGTAGCTCAAAGCATTAGAGCAGGGTTCCAGAAGAATTGGGGGTGGGACAAATCAGAGGAAGACAAGTACTTCATAAATCACCTTTTCCTCCACTCCAGGAGGGGAAAATATAGAGGCAGACATTTTGAGGTATGGAGGATGAATACTTGGAAGGAGTTAGGGGTACACTGCAGAATTTGCATTATATACCTCTGAGCCACTTGGTAAAGAAGGAAAGAAAGGCAGAGGTTGGTCAAGTACTAGAGTGAGGATGAATTTTACAATGTCTTCTGGGGCAATGGATGAATAAAGTGATTGATGGACAACTCTGTGAACCCACTTGAAGTTTATACATTAAAAAATGTATGAATGCCTGCTCTGCCTCAACTTCCTCATTTGTATACTAAGTAAAGTAATAGTGCTGACCTCTTTAGGGTTGTGAGAAGGATTAAATGAGTTAATTCATGGAAAGCTTTTACAACAGTGCCTGGCACTTAGTAAGCACTCAACAAGTAGTTACTACTGCTATTACATGCTAGGTGCTGTGTGAGGTAAATAGAGATCTCATCAGAGTTATTATATTCTCCAGTAGCTCATAACAAACACAGAGGTAGAACAGAGTCAGTGGGTAATGGAGGTGCCCTGGAACTGAGGATTGGGAGACTGTCGCGGGACCATAGGGGTTTAGAGTCAGGTAGGAGCAGCCCTGGAGTGTGTGGCTCCCATGCTTACTCTCAGGTAGGTGTCAGTACTGTGGCTGGAGGGAAGGAGGTGGTGACCTTGTTCAAAGCAGGTTCCTGGCCAGGAACTGAGCAGTGGTGGGAGAAGGGGGAGGTCAAGGTAGCAGAGGAGACAGCGAGGGGTACAGCTCATGGGAAAGGATTTTGCAAGGATCTGGTCCAGCCAAGTGGTTGAGGAAGGACTATGGCCCCACCAGGAAGCTTGCCTATAAATTAGAACCAGGGTTGATGCTCATTATCTAGCTTAGACACATACTGTGAGGACTGGGGCAAGACAGGCGGGGACTGTGTCTCGGTGGGAAGGGGTCAGGCATGAAGTTGGTGAAGAAGAGAGAATAGAGACTAGCGTGGAGTACTTACTAATGCCAACAGCTCCCCTGGGAGTTTATAGAGTTGGTATGAGCTTGTGTTTGAAAGTATAGGGAAATGAAGTCTCAAAGAGTAGCATTCAGCATTGTACCACTAAGTGTTGAAACTGGTCCTGTCACCCAGTTATGTTAGAAATATAACTACTGAATACATTTGCAGATTCCAACAGCATTAAAAAGTGCCTATCTCTAAAACAGAGTTTATTTCACTTTTCCTAGAAGTTTTTTATCCTCTTCACTTTTTTTTTTTTTTTAAGAGATGGGGTCTTACCATGTTGCCCAGGCTGGTCTTGAACTCCTGAGCTCCAGCCGTCCTCCTGAAGTTCTGGGATTACAAATATGATCCATGATACCTGGCCTCCTCTTCACTTCTTTAGTATAATAAAGTGGCTTCATTGTTGTCCAAATGCTCCAATTTATAGTGTGGGAGTCATCCTTAACTCTTCTGTGGTTGCCATGCTTCTAGACCAATACAGTGAGCCTAATACTCACTCCTCTTTCTCTCATGTTCTGAAGCCACAAGTGATTGGTTTCTTAACTAGTCATTTTCCTGCTGTCACTGTCTTCAGCTCCTTGTCAAAATATAAAAGATCAGCTTAATACATTATTTAGAATCATGTGGGGCCTTCACAGCTACTTTCCACATGAAATGCTTTAAAAGGGGTTATACCGATTGCAATCAATGGCCATCCACTCTTTACCTAGTTTTTCTCATTTCGACACATCTCTTTTAGTTGTCCCCCTTCTGAGCACTTAGCTAGATTCTGAGTTCATAAACTGGTGTGAGAGGTGGTCCCCTACCACTGAGGTGCACGCATCCTGATGGTGAGCAGGGCATAGGAAAGAAGATGAATAATGATGCAAGGTTCAACAGACCCTTTTGGTAGCTACTGTGATTAACTCTCACAGAGAGAAGTCACATCGAGCTTCATGGAAGTAAGAGGCTAAACCCAACAAAACCCAGCAAAACACAAAGGCACATAACTGATCGTGGGTGGGCAGGAGGAAAAATGTGAGCAGAGAAATAAATAATGCTGGGAATGCCTGTAGGATGCTTGAAGGTTAACTGATTTGTACAGGGATGTCGTGAGGGAGAAGTTCATAAAGTCGATCTGGACTAGTTTTTGAAGCCTATTAAATAGCAGGCTAAGATATTTAGATGGCATCTGCTGACAATGGGAATAGAGATGGGAATTATACAGTGAAAACCCCTTTGGGGAGTGGTGGATGAGAAAGTGGTGTTATGTTACAGAGATGTTTTAAGATGCTTCGTTGGTGGTACTTAGGATTTTTTAGGATAAGGTTGCTGTTAAGATAGTCTAGGCTTAAGGTAATGAAGGTGGTACCTAGGTTGTAGCAGCGGACATTAATTTAGTGAACACTTACTGTGTGCCTACTATGTATCAAGCATTGTACTGGGTTCTCATGGGAAGCATATACGCAAAACATGGTCTCTGCTCGCACATCATTCACAATTTGTAGGACCTCTACAGGAAACAAGTGATGGGTGTGACGCTTTTCATAGGTGGGCTTGGGAGCTGATCAAATGGGGGTGGAGGACAAGGAAGGACAAGGAAGAACCTGAATCTTGAATAATGGTGGGTCCTTGAGCGCTCAGGTCAGGCAGAGGTGCCGGTCTGGCTGCGAGGGACACTTGCCTGGCTGGTGTCTAACATGGTGTAAAGGCGACACTAAGAACTTCCTTCATGGCTCTCACTGAGCCGGGGAGGGTATGGCAGGGGTGCCACCTGTTTTGGGGACACTAGAATTAACATAATTGATACGTATTTCAGGAGGCCATCAGCTGAGCCACAGAAATAATGTATACAAGATAATAATAACCTTGCTCAGGAATAGGGCCGGGCGCGGTGGCTCACGCCTGTAATCCCAGCACTTTGGGAGGCCGAGGCAGGCAGATCACGAGGTCAGGAGATCAAGACTATCCTGGCTAACATGGTGAAACCCCGTCTCTACTAAAAATACAAAAAATTAGCTGGGCATGGTGGCGGGCACCTGTAGTCCCAGCTACTCGGGAGGCTGAGGCAGGAGAATGGTGTGAACCCAGAAGGCGGAGCTTGCAGTGAGCCGAGATTGCGCCACTGCACTCCAGCCTGGGTGACAGAGCAAGACTCCGTCTCAAAAAAAAAAAAAAAAAAAAAAAAAAAAATATATATATATATATATATATATATTCAGGAATAGAACACTGAAAACAGCAAATAAATGCACAAGCTTTTGAAAATTGAATTAATTTTTGTGAAAGTCAAATTAAACCAACTGTTCTGAGATCAATACTACATTGAATCAAGCTTATTTATAATTGTATATTAAATTGTAACTATTTATGTTACCACTAGATGTCACAAAGATTCAATTTTAAAAGCCTTTTGAGGTAGTCATTTTGAAATATATTTTTCTTAAACAGAAATAAGCCTTTCTAGTATTTGCAAATATAAGGAATAACTTTTAAATTTTTAAATTGTAAAATAGTCCAAATATGCAGAAGAGTACACAGAATAATATAAGCAATGTCTTTTATCCCAATCCAGATTTAACAAATATTACCATTTTACCATATATTGGCGGCTTTTTTAAAAAACAAAATCTTACAGTTGATGTTTTTGTACCCCTCCTTCATGCCATTCCTCTTATTTCTTGCCCACATATAACCATTATCTTAAAATCAGTGGATGTAATTCCCACTTATACATATTTGATGTCTTAATACAAATGTATATTTATCCATAAATAAGACAGTTTTTTGGGTGAGATTTTAACTTAATGCTTTTTTCACTCAGCATTATATTTTCAAGATTTATTCCTGCTGATACATTTATATCTACTTCATTTATTTTAACTGCTGTGTAACATAACCATTGCACCAGTTCTTCTATTGGTGGGTGTTTGGAGTGTTTTAAATGCTTTACTTTTATACATATACCTATGTATGTATCTCTGTGTATTTGAGGGAATCCCATTGTTTGCACGTTTTCTCTTGACTCGCAAGTGACACTGTACTAGTAAAGAAGGTCTGTCAGACTCTCCTCCTTAAAAAATGTATCAAGGACCACATTCCTAGTACCCTTCTGACACAATCTCCTGTTGGAAGATGGGAGAACTAATGTGTGAAGTTTCTCTCTTGGTTCTGAAACTTGAGCATGTACCTAAATCTGCTGGAGGGCTTCTTAAAAGACACTCCCAGGTAAGTCTCTAAGTCTGGGATAGGCTGGAGAATTTGCATTTCTTTTTTTTTTTTTTTTTGCTCTTTTTTTTTTTTTTATTATACTTTAAGTTTTAGGATTAAGAAAATGTGGCACATATACACCATGGAATACTATGCAGCCATAAAAAATGATGAGTTCATGTCCTTTGTAGGGACATGGATGAAATTGGAAACCATCATTCTCAGTAAACTATCACAAGAGAATTTGCATTTCTAACAAGCACCCAGATGCTGCTGCTACTGCTGGTCAGCAATCTCACTTAAGAAAATGCTACTCTTGGCTGGGTATACAAGGCACACTTGTGCGATTCCCGGGGCTCAGGTTGTGGCCATTCTCAAGCTACTAGATATTGCTAGATTGTGTTCCAAAGTGGTCATGTTCGTTTACACTCCTACCCGGAGGACAGAGTTCCTGTTATGTCAAATCCTTTCAGATACTTGGTAATCTTACAAGTCAACATTTTTTACCCATGGCGGGAGTGCAATGTGGTAGCTTTTTTGTTGTTTAATTAGCATTTCTCTGATTATTAGTGAGGTTACATATCTTTTTATGTTTATTGGACAATGGATTTGCTCTTCTGGGAATTGCATGTTCATATTATTTGCTAATACTTGCTATTGATTTGTTTATCTTACTGAATTTCTTTGCTGGTTATATGTGTTGGGAAATCTCTCAGGTCATTGGTTGCCTTTTAACTTGGTTTATGGTCTTCACTGTTTGGCAAAAGTAAGGTTTATTTACATGTCTCTTTTTTAATATTTTGTGCTTTTTGATCTTTTGTTTAATAAAGTAGTGAACCATTATTAGTTCTGAAAAACTTATGTAGTTTAAGGATTATCTTTAAAAATTATTCCATGTATTTTCGTTTAGATTTTTCAATTAAATTGTCTTCAAGTACAGTCAATAATCAAATTGACAATTTCAAAATCAGGGAAAGCACTCTCTTACCAGTTTTAATGAATAATAAGCATTCTAGCTCATTGCATGTACATTGGTGATATTGCTGAAATGAAATTTTAAGTGCTAAAAACGAGCCTGTCACAGTTTAAACATCTCAACTTACCTACACCCTTGCCATTATTTTTGTTTCTTCAATTTGGGGATTAAACTCTTCAAGGAGAAAGGGAAGCAGCTTTTGAATCAGAGGACTCTAAAGTATAAGTTAGTAGAGGAGAATTTTCCAGGTGGGGGGTGTGCAGTGAGTGACTTCCAGTGTAGCTAAGGCTGATGGTGGTTGGCAGATGGGATTTTATGACTCACAGGAAATGCTTACATGCCCCAGAGTGTCTCCCATGTGGCTGCACTGGCTGGAGGGACACCAACTAGATATTTATTTGTGTCAGTACTATTTTGAAATTCAGTTACCTCTGATGTTATGGTTCATTCATTAAAGAAAGAGAACACCTACTATGTGCCAGCCCTGGTACACAAGATACTTTATTTCAACTTCTTATATAGGATAGATAACAGCTTAAATTTTTACAGGCAAAAATGGAAGTTCAGAGAGTTATTTAAGCTTCTGAGATTCTCACAGCTGATCGTTGAGCGAATGGAGATACAAACTCAAATTTTGTTGACTTTAAAACTTTCTCATCATTTCTCAGTAACATTCCATCAGAACCCACTGTGTTCGTAGGCACTTAGCTATTCATACTTTAGTGTAAAGTAGCCAAGCTATTTTACTAAACCATAAAACCAAGCTGGATTGGATATACTAGGGGAATGGATGAGCAGGTGGGCTGGTGCTGAAGGGTTTGAATGTGGCCATAATACCTTCTGAGAGCCTAAAGAACCAGTAGCCAAGGATGGATGGTGTGACAGAGAGGATGGATTTCAGTTGCTCTGTCCTTTTTTATAGGGTATTGCTTCTCATATTGTAATTTCTTATAAATTCCTGGAGCGTTTTCTTAAACTGTAGATTCTAATTTCCGAGCCTACGGTGGGGCCCCAGAGCCTGCATTCCTAACAAGCTCCCAGGTGATGCTGAGGCTGCTAGTCAAGGAACCACACTGAATAACAAGGGCCTGGGGTATACTCAGAAGAGGAGAGGAGAGGAAACGTGTCTGATCGGCCCTGGGGTTGCTGGAGGAGGTTAGGGCAGAGCAGCAGTTCTAAGGAAGGTAGTAGAGGGCTGCTTTGCATGGGGAGGTGGGTGGTGGCACAATGCCTCTGGCCCATGCTGCAGGTTCTGAGCCTTTATGATGTCTGATGATTCACTGGACTCAGTACTTCAGTACAAGTGATTCTTGTGAGAGCAGATAATACTGAGCAGTGGAATTAGAGATGTGTGTTTGGTTCATTGTTCAAGGATTCTTTGGGTATAGCTTTGGAACAGTCAGTGTTAAGCTTTTTGCAAATGAGGGTGTAAAAGGCTTTTTTCTAAGCTATGGCGCAGAAGGCATTAGAGTAGCTGGCAGCAGATAAATAAGCAGCCACAATTTGTAGGTAATTACTTATCTTGAATTGGTAAAAATTAAAATAACTTTAGTAGGCAGTTCAGCATAGGAAAAGGGGACTACTTGGAGTCAGAAGGGCTGAGTTTAGGTGTTGTGCCACTTAGCAGTTGTACAAGCCAAAATAAATCACCTAATCTCTTTGAGCCTCAGCTTCCTCCTCTGTTAAATGAGGTCAACACTCCCCACATCAGAGTCATTGTGACACTCAAATGAGCTGACACCTGTAAGAATGCTTTGTAAACTGCAAGACTCTCCCAGAAAACTGGTCTCAGGGAAAGAGTAGGGATGGAGAGACTGCCTTCCACATAAAGGTTTTTAAAATCTGCTGTCAAATCCCCAGATGAAATAATTAGGTAGACATTTGAGAACATGAAACACTTGTGACCAAATCGTATGTATTTTCAGAATGAAAGCTTGTGTGAGAGGATCAGTTTGGCCTAAGTTATCTAAGTAATAGTTTCTCCTTTCACTTAAAATACTCAGACTCAAACTGTACTAATCATTTATATCAAAATATTTTTTAGAGCAAATAAGGGAAAGACAAAAATATCAAGAGAAAACTAAAGCCAGAGTACTTCATGGCTGAATTTTCTTTCTCCACAATTTTCCCCTCAAATGCTCTAACTCCCTGTTTCATTGTTTGGGATAGGAATTTGTATAGTGAAGACATTGTATTCCGGGAAAAAGGTGACTTGCTTGTGTCTCTCCCATAGCCTTTGGCTATATTGTGCAACCTTCAGTCAATTATTTAACCCCACGAGGAAAGTGTGGACTGAGAGCCTGTAAATATCCCAGATTTACCACCCAAGGTGTTGAGTTTAGGGTGAGTTGACTTAGAGGGAAGGAGGTGATATTTTAAATTTCTACACATTTAAACATTTCAGATGACACAATCTTCAGTTTTTAAAAATAAAAGGGATTTACACTGACTGGCTATGGCCATTTTGTTTTTATTTCAAAATGGAAGTTTTGTGTGTACACGTAGGTGTTTCGGGATGCTGACAGATGTCAAATATAAATTTAAGTACATTATAGCAGTGTTCTATGTAAAGAGCTTTTAGGATTGAGACAAGGTGATAGCTAATTCTCTGAAATGTAGAAACCATGTATATCATATTTAATACATTAATACATTGATGGTTATGAATTGATTCATGGATTTGGCTCAATATATTTTTTCTTTTTTTTTCTTATTTTTGAGATGGAGTCTCACTCTGTTGCCCATGCTGGAGTGCAGTAGCATGATCTTGGCTCACTGCAACCTCCGCCTGCCGGGTTCAAGCAGCCCAGAGTAGCTGGGACTACAGGAGCACACCACCATGCCGAGCTAAGTTTTGTATTTTTAATAGAGATGGGGTTTCACCATATTGGTCATGCTGGTCTCAAACTCCTGACCTCAGGTGATCCATCCACCTCGACCTCCCGAAGTGTTGGGATTACAGGTGTGAGCCACGGCGCCCAGCCTGTTTTCTGCTTTAAAAATATTAAAAGTTACTCTCCAGCAGAGCTATGATTGGCTGGGCAGAGAATTCTGGAGAGGCACGCATAATTCATAGACTCTATCTATCAACAATTATGCTTGTATAATCCTCTTTCTTCCCCTCTCCAAGGTTACCCTTGATTGGGAGATGAACTGGCCAATAACACTCTGCTCTTCTATTCCACCCATTCCTGCTTTTTCCTCTGAAATTACTGGCTAATTCTAAACACACCCATGCTGGTTCCATTTTTACTTCAGCTGGATATTTATCTTGGTGAGTGTGTTTGCTTATGTAAAATGAGGACTGTTTACTTAATGATACCAACAACCTTCAGAATATTGCTTTTTAATATAGAATCATATGTTCTTAAAATTCCTTGTAGCCGGGCGTGGTGGCTCACGCCTGTAATCCCAGCACCTTGGGAGGCTGAGGCGGGAGGATCACGAGGTCAGAAGATCGAGACCATCCTGGCTAACACAGTGAAACCCCGTCTCTACTAAAAATACAAAAAAATTAGCCAGGCGTGGTGGCAGGTGCCTGTAGTCCCAGCTACTCAGGAGGCTGAGACAGGAGAATGGCCTGAACCTGGGAGGCGGAGCTTGCAGTGAGCTGAGATCACGCCACTGCACTCCAGCCTGGGCAACAAAGTGAGACTCCATCTCCAAAAAAAAAAAAAAAAAAAATTCCCTGTAGAAGTTGCTCTATTTATCAGAGTTTGGGATTATTTTTATATTTTATATCTATAAAAGAATGTTTACTTGAATTTTTTTGTAGATTATTACCTGTTGAGCAAGTTGTTGCCTTGGAAGAAGGCTGGGGAAATGCACATAGAAGGGAATACCACTATTTGCATGTTAGGGACCTAGACTAGGTCACTGAGAGCACCCAAGTCCCTCTGGAGCATCAACATTTGCCTCTGGCAATGCCTGATGCATGCTGGGAACACACAGTGTTTGTGTTTATTGTCTTTGTTACTCTACTACTCATCCTGCATATTTACCCAGGTCAGAAGTCATTCCTGAATCCTCCCACTCCTTTGCTTCCTACATCCAGTGATGTATCCAATTCTACTCCTCCTACTTTCTGACTCTGCCATGTAATCAATCTCCCTGCCTCTGGGACAGCCCTGTCTAGTCCAGTCTCCACACAATAGCAGCTAGCAGAGTGGTTTCTGTACAAGTCCCTATCTGACTATATGCCCCATCCAGGCACATCTTTTGCTTGAAACTCTTTATTGGCTTTTCTTTGTCCTCAGGATAAAGTGTAAACTTGGAGGACCCACAGAACTGTTCATGATCTGCCCTCTGCCACCATCTCAGTATCCTCCCCTTCTGTTTGTCAGCCCACACTCTGTGCCCCAGCCTCACTGAACCACTTGAAATGTCATGAAGGTTTTATGCACTCTCTACCTCCTGAATCTTAGTCCATGTTGTTTCTGTTGCCTGCAATATTGTTTCCCAATCCACCTGGCACACATGTGGTTGGCCTACCCTAGTGTGGCATATAGTATGTGTTTAATTTGTATTCTGAGAATGAATGAGTGGAATGTAGAAATGGGAGGATGGGAAGGTGCATGGACCCCTTTGCAGCTGGAGTGGAGCCTGTCCTGGTACTGCTGCCCATCTACCTGTCCTGCCTGCACAACCACTATTCATGCAGCACTCCAGCAGGGCATGATGCTTCCTCTCCACATTTTGTCCCCCAGCACAGACCTGGCATGCAGAGAGTCAACAGCCAATCTGGCCCTCTGATATTGACTCTAACTCAGTAATTGTCCCTGTTAGGGTTGGGAGGCTGGGCTGCCTCCTAGAGATTTCATTATTTGGTTCAAGAACTGCCTTTTGCTCCTCTTTGAAAATCCTGCTCCTTGATTTTCAATTGTCAGATTGCGTGATATTCAACCCAGACCTTTAATGTCTTGAGTCTTTTATAATGAAGATTCAAGAAAATAATTTTTAATTTTGAAAATAGTGACTTATTCCTTCTATGACTTAACAATCACTTAGTGTTCTTTGTTTCTTTTCCACTGGACTTGAGCGCCTTGATAGCAGGAATCATGTTTGGTTTTATTTGCTGTTTGTATCTCTAGAGACTAGAGCAGTATCTGGGACATAGCAGCTGTTTAAGTAAATAATTAAAATCAATGAGTAAATGAATGCAAGGGTGAATGAGCCAAGATAAATATTTAATTTTAAAAATTCAGGACAATTTTAGATTTATAGAATTATTGCAAAGATAGTATAGAGAGTTGCTGTATAACCTAAACCCAATTTATCCTATTAACATTTTATATTAGTATGATACATTTGTCACAATTAATGAAGCACAATATTCATATATTATTATTGTCTAAAGTTAATACTTTATTCAGATTTCATCAGTTTTCCCCTAATGTCTTTTTTTCTGTTCCAGGATCCTACATTGAGAAGTTATGCCCCTTCAGGCTCCTCTTGGTTGTGACAATGTTTCAGATTTTTCTTGTTTTGATGAGTTTGATAGTTCTGGGAAGTATTAGTCAGGTATTTTAAAGAATGTTTTTCAGTTGGGATTTGCCTGATTATTTCATCATGATTAAAGTGAGGTGATGTGTTTTTGGGAGGAAGGACACAAAAGTAAACTGCTGTTTTCATCACATAATATCAACAGTACAAACTATCATCAGGATGACTTACCACTGTTGATGTTGGTCACCTTGGTCACTTGGCTGAGGTAGTGTTTTGTCAGTTTTCTGCTGTGTTAAGTTACTTTTTTTCCTCCTTTCCCATGCTGTGCTTTTTTGGAAGAAAGTTACTATGTGCAGCATAGACTTAAGGAGTGGGAGTTATATTCTACTTTTTTTTTTTTTTTGAGACTGAGTTTTGCTTTGTCACCCAGGCTGGAGTGCAATGGTGCAATCTGGGCTCAGTGCAACCTCCGCCTCCCAGGTTCAAGTGATTCTCCTGCCTCAGCCTCCCAAGTAGCTGGAATGAAACACAATATTCATACATTATTATTGTCTAAAGTTAATACTTTATTTAGATTTCATCAGTTTTCCCCTAATGTCTTTTTTTCTGTTCCACCACAAATCCTGACTAATTTTTGTATTTTTAGTAGAGACAGGGTTTCACCATATTGGCCAGGCTGGTCTTGAACTCCTGACCTTAGGTGATCCACCCACCTTGGCCTCCCAAAGTATTGGGATTACAGGCGTGAGCCACCGCACCCACCTATACTCTATTAAGGGTGAAATATCAAAATAAATAACTTGAAATTCTTCTGCATGGGAGATTGGTCTATTTGTCCAGATTTATTTATGTATTAAATAACTTCTTTATATCAGGATGGATATATGGAGTTTTATTTTATATTTCAGGTTATAAATTCTACTTTATTATTCAAATTATTTCAGCTTTGGTCACTGGGAGCTCTTTCAGCTGGTTCCTATATCCCTTTGATATACCCACATCTTTTTCTTTTTTTTTAGTTTTTCCTTGCTTTCTTATACTATGAAGATTCTACAGGTTCATCTTGTATATTTTCTACCCCAGTGCTAAGATCAGCTATTTTTCCAAGAATTTCTTCTTTAATTGGAGAATGATTATAGAAGCCAAGATCTGGTTGCTAGTTGCTACTGAGGTCTGCTGCTTTATTTAAGCCTTCTCAGCTGATATATGTGTCTATACTAACCCATGTGTATATAAATCTATAAATATTTCTCTATGAATCTGTATCTATTTAAGCTAAGCATGAATTCATACTGATGCCTCTCTGAACATTTAATTTTAAAAGTTATATTGAAAACAGCAGACATAAATCCAGCCATATCAATAATTGCATTAAATGTAAATGGGATAAAACACTTCAGCAGAGTTCATCAGACTGGATAAGAAACCAAAATGTAACTATACATTGTCTACAAGAGACATGGAAAAGTGATATCATGTAAATAAAGACAAAAATATTAAAATCAAAGAGTAACATAATAAAAGTCATCAGGAAGACATATAACAATTATAAACATGTATGTGCTTAACAGAGTCCTAAAATGCATAAAGCAAAAATGATCGAATTGAAAGGAGGAATATGCAATTCAACAATGGTTGGGAGACTCTAATACCTGACTGTTAGTAATTTACAGAACAACTAGACATAAACTCAGCAAGGATATAGAACTTGAACAACTCTGTCAACTCACTTGATCTAACTGACATTTATAGACTACTCCACCCAACAATAGTAGTACATATCAAATATTTTCAGGAAAGATCATTTATGCTAGGACATAAAACAAGTCTTAATAAATTAAAAAAATTTTAAATCAAACAAAACGTGTTCTCCAACTACAGTCGAATTGAATTAACTAACACAGAAATAAATGTGGGACCTGAGCAGTGAGCTCTCCTTTGGTTCACTTTATCAGTGGCTTTGGCATACTGTTTAGCATGAGTTCCATGCACGTACAACTTGATGGTGGTGCATTCCTGAGCAATTTCCTTTCTCATTTCTCAGATTCCCCTTTCTTGGTGGGTTTTAGTTCCCCCACTCCACTGTGCACTTTCCATGACTGTGCTGCATCTGAAGCCAAATGGTGGTGGACACACGGACAAAAAAAGCAACAGGGGTTTGCTCTACTTACTTGGGGCCACAGCTGCTCCAGTCATAAAGTTTCTCCTCAGAGTTTCAGGTTCCTGCAGGCCTCCACTAATCATTTTGTTTTTGTGGAACTATCCTGGGGCTGGGGCTTGGGAAAACAGAACAAAGAAAAGCAACTACAGGCAGTTTCCCCTTACTGTCTCAAAGAGAGGAATTCCCTTTCCTGCCTCTGAGTTAGAATTAGAGAACTTCTGGAGTTTTCTATATGTGGGCCCTCGTGGCCACTTCTGGGTTTTGTGTTTCTGTGAGTACAAACTGGAGATACAAGAGGGAGAAAAAATGGGAACCTTATTGCCATTTCAGTGGTACTTTGAATTCTAGTTTTCTTTCCCTATCTGCCTAATACTGTGTCCGGAATTGGTGGGTTCTTGGTCTCACTGACTTCAAGAATCAAGCCACGGACCCTCGCGGTGAGTGTTACAGTTCTTAAAGTCAGCGTGTCCGGAGTTTGTTCCTTCTGATGTTCGGATGTGTTCGGAGTTTCTTCTTTCTGGTGGGTTCATGGTCTCGCTGGCTCAGGAGTGAAGCTGCAAACCTTCGCGGTGAGTGTTACAGCTCATAAAAGCAGTGTGGACCCAAAGAGTGAGCAGCAGCAAGATTTATTGCAAAGAGCGAAAGAACAAACCTTCCACACCGTGGTAAGGGACCGGGATTGCCACTGCTTGCCCTGGCAGCCTGCTTTTATTTTCTTATCTGGCCCCACCCACATCCTGCTGATTGGTCCATTTTACAGAGAGCCCATTGGTCTGTTTTACAGAGAGCTGATTGATCTGTTTTGACAGGGCGCTGATTAGTGCGTTTACAATCCCTGAGCTAGACAAAAAAGTTCTCCATGTCCCCACTACATTAGCTAGATACAGAGTGCCGATTGGTGCATTCACAAACCCTGAGCTAGACACAGGGTGCTGATTGGTGTGTTCACAAACCTTGAGCTAGATACAGTGTTGATTGGTGTATTTACAATCCCTTAGCTAGACATAAAGATTCTTCAAGTCCCCACCAGACTCAGGAGCCCAGCTGGCTTCACCCAGTGGATCCCGCACTGGGGCCACAGGTGGAGATGCCTGCCAGTTCTGTGCCCTGGGACTGTACTCCTCAGCCCTTGGGCAGTTGATGGGACTGGGCGCCCTGGGGCAGGGAGCAGCCCTCGTTGGGGAGGCTCGGGCTGTGCAGGAGCCCACCTGGGGTGGAAGCCGGACGGAGGCAGTGGGAGGCTTAGGCATGGTGGGCTGCAGGTCCCAAGCCCTGCCCAGTGGGGAGGCAGCTAAGGCCCAGCGAGAAATCGAGCACAGCAGCTGCTGGCCTAGGTGCTAAGCCCCTCATTGCCCTGGGCTTGCCGGCCTGCCGCTCCAAGTGCGGGGCTGGCGAGCCTATGCCCACCTGGAACTCGCGCTGGCCCGCAAGCGCCTCCGGCCCCTGTTCCCGCCTGCGCCCCTCCCTCCACACCTCCCGGCAAGCTGAGGAAGCCGGCTCTGGCCTTGGCCAGCTCAGAAAGGGGCTCCCACAGTGCAGCGGTGGGCTGAAGATCTCCTCAAGCGCGGGCAGAGTGGGCGCCAAGGCCGAGGAGGTGCCCAGAGCGAGGAAGGCTGCGAGGGCTGCCAGCACGCTGTCACCTCTCAATACTATTTACTTACCAGAGTACTCCATGCAGTACTCTGGTAAGTACTGCTTACATGACAGTACAGGACAGACTGTTCCATGCAGTCTGTCCAGGTTTTACAGCTGCATTCAGTAGGAGAGACAGGGTGGAGTCTGCCTATGCCATCTTATCTGAAACTGTAACTCTCTATGTTTGTTATTGATTGATTGATTGAGATGGAGTCTCGCTCTGTTTCCCAGGTTGGAGTGTAGTGGCGCCATCTTGGCTCACTGCAACCTCTGCCTCCCAGGTTCCAGTAATTCTCCTGCCTCAGCCTCCCAAATAGCTGAGATTACAGGCGCCTGCCACCACACCAGCTATTTTTTTGTATTTTTAGTAGAGACAGGATTTCACCATGTTGGCCAGGCTGCTCGCAAACTCCTGACCTCAGGTAATCCGCCCGCCTCAGCCTTCCAAAGTGCTCAGATTACAGGCATGAGCCACTGCGCCTGGCTGTTTAAGTTTTAAATCTAAGTAATACATACAGGGGACTATACCTGTATAGATATGTGGATATGTTTCCTTCAAGAGGAAATAAACTAATATATTAATTATACTTATTTATGAGTTGAAAGATGATAGTGTTTTTCTTTTTTGTATTTTCTAAATTGTCTCACAGTTACCATACATTATACTAAAAACCCAATACATGTTATTTTTTTAAAAAAGAACTCTAATACAATGAAACAGTTTCAGTAATTGGAAGTCCACAGCACCATTTGGTACAAAAAGTATGAAACATTTGGTTTCTATTTCCATATGAGAACCAGACTTTAAAAGCCCAGAGGTGCTTGAGACGTCCTGTTGCTTTCTAGTTTTGGAAGATTACTTTTGACTCCGCAAACTGATTCACCTCTACTGGATAACGATCCTGAAGCGTGAACCCTTTCTTGTACCCTCTCCCTTTCTTTTTTCTGCTTCTCTTTCAGTGGATGAGGCCTCTAGGTAGCACTGTGGTTACAAAGTCAAATGCAGGCTGGGCCCGGTGGCTCACGCCTGTAATCCTAGCACTTTGGGAGGCCGAGGCAGGCGGATCACGAGGTCAGGAGATCGAGACCGTCCTTGCTAGCACAGTGAAACCCCATGGCCCGATCTTGGCTTACTGCAACCTCTGCCTCCCAGGTCCAAGCGATTCTCTTGCCTCAACCTCCCAAGCATCTGGGACTACAGGTGCTGCCACCACGGCCGGCTAATTTTTTGTATTTTTAGTAGAGATGGGGTTTCACTGTGTTAGCCAGGATGGTCTCAATCTCCTGACCTCATGATCCACCCTCCTTGGCCTCCCAAAGTGCTGGGATTACAGGTGTGAGCCACCACCCCTGCCCCCAGGTGATTTTAAATAGTTTTGATTTGGACCTTAATTACATTAAAATTGACTAATCATTGATATAATTTGGATCAAAAATCTCATGTTGAGAGGCAATACCTAGTGTTGGAGGTGGGGACTGGTGGGAAGTGTTTTGGTCAGGGGGGCAGAACCCTCATGGCTTGGCGTTGTTATCACCATAGTGAGTGAAGTCTCGCGAGATCTGGTGGTTTAAAAGCGTGTGTGGCACTTCCCCCACCTCTTGCTGCAGCTCTCACCACTTGCTGTCCCTACCCCCGCTGCCTGCTCTGGCTGTGCCTCTGCCATGAGTAAATAAATGCCCCCTGAAGCCTCCCCAGAAGCCAAGTAGGTGCCAGTACCAAGCTTCCTGTGCAGCCTGCAGAACTGTGAGTCAATCAAACCTCTTTTCTTTATAAATTACCCAGCCTCAGGTATTTTTTATAGCAATGCAAGGACGGCCTAACACAACCATAGTTCTTGTCTCATGATATGTGCTGTTGCTTAGTCCTTTCGTGACTCACTTTATTTTTCCATCTGGAAAAATCTATAATAACAATGTAATAAGCGCTAACTATGGAATAATGGTGATAGAATCTCATGTCCATTACCACCAACATAAATTGATTCTCGACAATAACCTGTATATAACCATAGCCTCCTTCCTAATCCACCCACCAATGTGCTTCCACCCATGCCATCATCATCCTCGGTCCTGTTTTCATCAGTCTTTTCCTTTCCTTTTTTTAAATTGAGGTAAAATTTACACAAAAACTTAACCATTTTAAAGTGTATGTTTCAGAGTCATTTGGCACATTCACCATGTTGTGCAACCATTCATTATCTCTATTTATTTATTTATTATTACTATTATTGAGACAGAGTCTCCCTCTGTCACCCAGGCTGGAGTGCAGTGGCGCAATTTTGGCTCACTGCAACCTCTACCTCACCAGTTTAAGCGATTCTCATGCCTCAGCCTCCCAAGTAGCTGGGATCACAGGTGCGCACCACCATGCTGGGTAATTTTTGTATTTTTAGTAGAGATGGGGTTTTGCCACATTGGCCAGGCTGGTCTCAAACTCCTGGCTTCAAGTTATCAGCCCACCTCAGCCTTCCAAAGTACTGGAATTACAGACATGAGGAGCCATGGCACCGGGCCCATTACCTCTATATAATTCCATGATATTTTCATCACTCTTCCCCACAAAGAACCCCATATCCATTAAGCAGTCACTCCCATGTCTCCTTCCCCCAGCACCTGGCAACCATTAATCTGATTTTTGTCTCTATGGATTTTCCTGCTCTAAATATTTCAAATAAATGGAATCATATAATGTATGACCTTTTGTGCCTGGTTACTTTTACTGTGCATAATGTTTTTGCGGTTCAAGTGTGCTGTAGCATTTATCAATGTTTACTTCTTTTTGTGATTGAGTAATATTCCATTGTATGCATATACCACATTTTAAAATTCATTCATTAGTTCATGGATATGTGTGTTGTTTCTACCTTTTGGTCCTTGAGAATAGTGCTGCTATGAACATTCATGTGCAAAGTTTTGTTTGAATACATGTTTTCATTTCTCTTAGGTGTATGCATAGGAGTAAAATTGCTGGGTCATATGGTAATTCTATGTTTATCTTATTGAGGGACTACTAAATTATTTTCCACAGTGCTTGCACCATTTTATATTTCTAGCAATGCATGAAGGTACCAATTTCTCCACATCCTTGCCAATCTTTTTATTTTTTAAAAAAATTATAGCCATCGTTGTGAGTGGGAAGTGATTCTCCTTGTGGTTTTGATTTGCATTTCCCTAATGACTGATGATGTTGAGAATCTTTTCATGTGCTTGTATCTTCCTTGGAGAAAGTCTTATTCAAGCCCTTTGCCCATTCTTGTGTGTGTGTGTTGGGGGGAGGGGGGCCCTGTGTCTGTGTGCTTGTTTGTTGTTGAAGTATAAGAGAGTTTTTAAAAATACAATCTGGGTACTACACCCTTATCAGATAAGTGATTTGAGAATATTTTTCTCCCATTCTGTAGGTTGTCTTTTCACTTTCTTGATCATGTCCTGTGATGCACAGACGTTTTAAATTTTGATGAAGTCTAATTTATCCTTTGGTCTAATTTTTTCTTTGATTTCTTATGATTTTGGTATTATATCTAAGAATTCATTGACAAATGCAAGGTCATAAATATTTACCCCATGTTTTCTTCTAAGAGTTTAATAGTTTTAGCTCCTATGTGGAGATCTTTGATTTGAGTTAATGTTTGTATATGCTGTGAGGTAGGGTTCCGGTTTCATTTGGATATCCAGTTGTCTCAGCATTGTTTGTGAAAGAGACTATGCTTTCCCTATTGAATGTTCTTGGCACCCTTGTCAAAAAATCACATCTGTATGAGTTTATTTCTGGAATCTCAATACTGTCTCATTGTGTGTCTGTACGTGTGTGTATCCTTATGGCAATGCCACACTATTTTGATTACGATAGCATTGTAGTACGTTTTTAAATTGGAAAGTGTGAGTTCTCCAACTTTTTCTTCTTCAAGACTTTCTTTGGTGATTTGGGGTCCCTTCAATTTCATGTGACTTTTAGGGATCAGCTTTTTCATTTCTGCAAAAGAAGCCACTGAGATGTTGCTAGAGATTGCATTGACTCTGTAGATTATTTTTAGAGTATTGACATGTTAACAGTATTAAGTCTACCAATCCATAAGCACTGATGTTCTTCCATTTACTTAGCTTTTCTTTAATTTTATTTAGCAATATTTTTGTAGTTTTCAGTGTGTTAAGTCTTGAACTTTTTGGTTAAATGTATTCCTAAATATTTTATCCTTTTCGATGCTATTATAAATGGCTTCTTAGAATTTTCTTCTCAGAAACACAACTTATTTTTTTTTGAGTGTTGATCTTGTGTACTGCAATTTGGCTGAATTAGTTTATTAGCTCTACTAAGTGTGTATGTGTGTATGTATATTCCTTGTAATTTTCTATATACAAGATCATGTTATCTGCTAATAAAGATAGGTTAACTTCTCCCTTTCATTTCTTTTATTCTTCATTTTCTTTTATTTCTAGGTGTCTTTTACTTCTTTTTCTTCTCTAATTGTTCTGGCTGGAACTTCTATTGAAATATTAAATGGAGTATGAAGGTAGATGTCTTTATCTTAGGGGGAAAGCTTTTGGTCTTTCACCATTGAATATAATGTAAGTGGTAGGTTTTTCACAAATGCCTTTCATTATGTTGAGGGGTTTCACTTCTGTGCTTAGTTTGTTGCATATTTTTATGATGAATGCTGAATATTAGCAAATATTTTTTCTTTGTCAAAATGAGACAATCATGTGTTTTTTCTTTCATTCTATTAATGTATGACATACTGCATTGATTTTTTTGTATGTTTAGCCATTGTTGCATTACTGCAAGGATAAGTCCCACTTGGTTATAATATATAATTTACTTTTTTATTATTATACTTTAAGTTCTAGGGTACAGGTGCACAATGTGCAGGTTTGTTACTTATGTATACATGTGCCGTGTTGGTTTGCTGCACCCATTAACTTGTCATTTACATTAGGTATTTCTCCTAATGCTATCCCTCCCCCATCCCCCCACCCCACAACAGGCCCCGGTGTGTGATGTTCCCCACCCTGTGTCCAAGTGTTTGCATTGTTCAATTCCCACCTATGAGTGAGGACATATGGTGTTTGTTTTTCTGTCCTTGTGATAGTTTGCTCAGAATGATGGTTTCCAGCTTCATCCATGTCCCTACAAAGGACATGAACTCATCCTTTTTTATGGCTGCATAGTATTCCATGGTGTATATGTGCCACATTTTCTTTTCCTTTGTTTTTTTTTTTTTTTTTTTTGAGACAGAGTCTCACTCTGTCACCCAGGCTGGAGTGCAGTGGCCAGATCTTGGCTCACTGCAAGCTCCACCTCACGAATTTACGCCATTCTCCTGCCTCAGCCTCCCGAGTAGCTGGGACTATAGGCGTCCACCACCACGCCCGGCTAATTTTTTGTATTTTTAGTAGAGATGGGGTTTCACCATGTTAGCCAGGATGGTCTCGATCTCTCCTGACCTCGTGATCTGCCCACCTCGGCCTCCCAAAGTGCTGGGATTACAGGCGTGAGCCACCGCGCCCACATTTTCTTAATCCAGTCTATCATTGATGGACATTTGGGTTGGTTCCAAGTCTTTGCTGTTGTGAATAGTGCTGCAATGAACATACGTGTGCATGTGTCTTTATAGTAGCATGATTTATAATCCTTTGGGTGTATACCCAGTAATGGGATCACTGGGTCAAATGGTATTTCTAGTTCTAGATCCTTGAGGAATTGCCACACTGTCTTCCACAATAGTTGAACTAGTTTACCCTCCTACCAACAGTGTAAAAGTGTTCCTATTTCTCCACATCCTCTCCAGCACCTGTTGTTTCATGACTTTTTAATAAGTGTCATTCTAACTGTGTGAGATGGTGTCTCATTGTGGTTTTGATTTGCATTTCTCTGATGACCAGTGATGATGAGCATTTTTTCATGTGTCTGTAGGCTGCGTAAATGTCTTCTTTTGAAAAGTGTCTGTTCATATCCTTTGCCCACTTTTTGTTGGGGTTGTTTGATTTCTTCTTGTAAATTTGTTTAAGTTATTTGTAGATTCTGGATATTAGCCTTTTGTCAGATGAGTAGATTGCAAAACTTTTGTCCCATTCTGTAGGATGCCTGTTCACTCTGATGATAGTTTCTTTTGCTGTGCAGAAGCTCTTTAGTTTAATTAGATCCCATTTGTCTATTTTGGCTTTTGTTGCCATTGCTTTTGATGTTTTAGTCATGAAGTCCTTGCCCATGTCTATGTCCTGAATGGTTTTGCCTAGGTTTTCTTCTAGGGCTTTTATGGTTTTAGGTCTAACATTTAAGTCTTTAATCCATCTTGAATTAATTTTTGTGTAAGGTGTAAGGAAGGGATCCAGTTTCAGCTTTCTACATATGGCTAGCCAGTTTTCCCAGCACCATTGATTAAATAGGGAATCCTTTCCCCATTTCTTGTTTTTGTCAGGTTTGTCAAAGATCAGAGGGTTGTAGATGTGTGGTGTTATTTCTGAGGCCTCTGTTCTGTTCCATTGGTCTATATCTCTGTTTTGGTACCAGTACCATACTGTTTGGGTTACTGTAGCCTTGTAGTATAGTTTGAAGTCAGGTAGCATGATGCCTCCAGCTTTGTTCTTTTGGCTTAGGATTGTCTTGGCAATGCGGGCTCTTTTTTGGCTCCATATGAACTTTAAAGTAGTTTTTTCCAATTCTGTGAAGAACGTCATTGGTAGTTTGATGGTGATGGCACTGAATCTATAAATTACCTTGGGCAGTATGGCCGTTTTCATGATATTGATTTTTCCTGTCCATGAGCATGGAATGTTCTTCCATTTGTTTGTGTCCTCTTTTATTTCATTGAACAGTGGTTTGTAGTTCTCCTTGAAGAGGTCCTTCACATCCTTTGTAAGTTGGATTCCTAGGTATTTTATTATCTTTGTAGCAATTGTGAGTGGGAGTTCACTCATGATTTGGCTCTCTGTTTGTCTGTTATTGGTGTCTAAGAATGCTTGTGATTTTTGTACATTGATTTTGTATGCTGAGACTTTGCTGAAGTTGCTTATCAGCTTAAGGAGATTTTGGGCTGAGACGACGGGGTTTTCTAAATACGCAATCATGTCATCTGCAAACAGGGACAATTTGACTTCCTCTTTTCCTAACTGAATACCCTTTATTTCTTTCTCCTGCCTGATTGCCCTGGCCAGAACTTCCAACGTTATGTTGAATAGGAGTGGTGAGAGAGGGCATCCCTGTCTTGTGCCAGTTTTCAAAGGGAATGCTTCCAGTTTTTTCCCATTCAGTATGATATTGGCTGTGGGTTTGTCATAAATAGCTCTTATTATTTTGAGATATGTCCCATCAATACCTAGTTTATTGAAAGTTTTTATGAAGGGCTGTTGAATTTTGTTGAAGGCCTTTTCTGCATCTATTGAGACAATCATGTGGTTTTTGTCTTTGGTTCTGTTTATGTGATGGATTACATTTATTGATTTGCATATGTTGAACCAGCCTTGCATCCCAGGGATGAAGCCAACTTGATCTTGGTGGATAAGCTTTTTGATATGCTGCTGGATTCAGTTTGCCAGTATTTTATTGAGGATTTTCATATCGATGTTCATCAGGGATATTGGTCTAAAATTCTCTTTTTTTGTTTGTGTCTCTGCCAGGGTTTGGTCTCAGGATGATGCTGGCCTCATAAAATGAGTTAGGGAGGATTCCTTCTTTTTCTATTGATTGGAATAATTTCAGAAGGAATGGTACCAGCTCCTCTTTGTACCTCTGGTAGAATTTGGCTGTGAATCTGTCTGGTTCTGGACTTTTTTTGGTTGGTAGGCTATTAATTATTGCCTCAATTTCAGAGCTTGTTATTGGTCTATTCAGTGATTCAACTTCTTCCTGGTTTAGTCTTGGGAGGGTGTATGTGTCTAGGAATTTATCCATTTCTTCTAGATTTTCTAGTTTATTTGCATAGAGGTGTTTATAGTATTCTCTGATGGTAGTTTGTATGTCTGTGGAATTGGTGATATCCCCTTTATCATTTTTTATTGAGTCTATTTGATTGTTGTCTCTTTCCTTCTTTATTTGTCTTGCTAGCAGTCTATCAATTTTGTTGATCTTTTCAAAAAACCAGCTCCTGGATTCATCGATTTTTTGAAGGGTTTTTTGTGTCTCTATCTCCTTCAGTTCTTCTCTGATCTTAGTTATTTCTTGCCTTCTGCTAGCTTTTGAATTTGTTTGCTCTTGCTTCTCTAGTTCTTTTAATTGTGATGTTAGGGTGTCGATTTTAGATCTTTCCTGCTTTCTCTTGTGGGCATTTAGTGCTATAAATTTCCGTCTACACACTGCTTTAAATGTGTCCCAGAGATTCTGGTACATTGTGTCTTTGTTCTCATTGGTTTCGAAGAACATCTTTATTTCTGCATTCATTTCATTATTTACCCAGTAGTCATTCAGGAACAGGTTGTTCAGTTTCCATGTAGATGTGCGGTTTTGAGTGAGTTTCTTAATCCTGAGTTCTAATTTGATTGCACTGTGGTCTGAGAGACAGTTTCTTGTGATTTCTGTTCTTTTACATTTGCTGAGGAGTGCTTTACTTCCAACTATGTGGTCAATTTTGGAATAAGTGAGATGTGGTGCTGAGAAGAATGTATATTCTGTTGATTTGGGGTGGAGAGTTCTGTAGATGTCTATTAGGTCTGCTTGGTGCAGAGTTGAGCTCAAATCCTGGATATCTTTGTTAACCTTCTGTCTCATTGATCTGTCTAATATTGACAGTGGGGTGTTAAAGTCTCCCATTATTATTGTGTGGGAGTCTAAGTCTCTTTGTAGGTCTCTAAGGACTTGCTTTATCTGGGTGCTCCTGTATTGGGTGCATATAAATTTAGGATAGTTAGCTCTTCTTGTTGAATTGATCCCTTTACCATTATGTAGTGGCCTTCTTTGTCTCTTTTGATCTTTGTTGGTCTGTTTTATCAGAGACGAGGATTGCAACCCCTGCATTTTTTTTGCTTTCCATTTGCTTTGTAGATCTTCCTTCATCCCTTTGTTTTGAGCCTATATGTGTCTCTGCACGTGAGATGGATCTCCTCAATACAGCACACTGATGGGTCTTGACTCTATCCAATTTGCCAGTCTGTGTCTTTTAATTGGAGAATTTAGCCCATTTACATTTAAGGTTAATATTGTTATGTGTGAATTTGATCCTGTCATTATGATGTTCGCTGGTTATTTTGCCCATTGTTTGATGCAGTTTCTTCCTAGCATTGATGGTCTTTAAATTTGGCATGTTTTTGCAGTGGCTGGTACTGGTTGTTCCTTTCCATGTTTAGTGCTTCCTTCAGGAGCTCTTGTAAGGCAGGCCTGGTGGTGACAAAATCTCTCAGCATTTGCTTGTGTGTAAAGTATTTTATTTCTCCTGCACTTATGAAGCTTAGTTTGGCTGGATGTGCAATTCTGGGTTGAAAATTCTTTTCTTTAAGAATGTTGAATACTGGCCCCCACTGTCTTCTGGCTTGTAGGGTTTCTGCTGAGAGATCTGGTGTTAGTCTGATGGGCTTCCCTTTGTGGGTAACCTGACCTTTCTCTCTGGCTGCCCTTAGCATTTTTTCCTTCATTTCAACCTTGGTGAATCTGACAATTATGTATCTTGGGGTTGCTTTTCTCGAGGAGTATCTTTGTGGTGTTCTCTGTATTCCTGAATTTGAATGTTGGCCTGCCTTGCTGGGTTGGGGAAGTTCTCCTGGATAATATCCTGAAGAGTGTTTTCCAGCTTGGTTCCATTCTCCCCGTCACTTTCAGGTACATCAATCAAACGTAGATTTGATCTTTTCACATAGTCCCATATTTCTTGAAGGCTTTGTTCATTTCTTTTTACTTTTTTTTCTTTAAACTTCTCTTCTCACTTCATTTCATTAGTTTGATCTTTAATCACTGATACCCCTTCTTCCACTTGATCAAATCAACTACTGAAGCTTGTGCATGTGTCACGTTGTTCTCGTGCCGTGGTTTTCAGCTACATCAGGTCATTTAAGGTCTTCTCTACACTGTTTATTTTAGTTAGCCATTCATTTAATCTTTTTTCAAAGTTTTTAGCTTCCTTGCGATGGGTTTGAACATCCTCCTTTAGCTCAAAGAAGTTTATTACCAACTCTCTGAAGCCTACTTCTGTCAACTCATCAAAATCATTCTCTGTCCTGCTTTGTTCCATTGCTGGCGAGGAGCTGCGATCCTTTGGAGAAGAAGGGGTGCTCTGTTTTTTAGAATTTTCAGCTTTTCTGCTCTGGTTTCTCCCCATCTTTGTGGTTTTATCTACCTTTGGTCTTTGATGATGGTGACCTACAAATGGGGTTTTGGTGTGGATGTCTTTTTTGTTGATGTTGATGCTATTCCTTTCTGTTTGTTAGTTTTCCTTCTAACAGTCAGGTCCCTCAGCTGCAGGTCTGTTGGAGTTTACTGGAGGTCCACTCCGGACCTTGTTTGCCTGGGTATCACCAGTGGAGGCTGCAGAACAGCAAATATTGCTGCCTGATCCTTCCTCTGGAAGCTTTGTCTCAGAGGGGCACTTGGCTGTATGAGGTGTCAGTCAGCCGCTACTGGGAGGTGTCTCCAAGTTAGGCTACACAGGGGTCAGGGACCCACTTGAGGAGGCAGTCTGTCCCTTTTCAGACCTCAAACACCATGCTGGGAGAACCACTGCTCTCTTCAGAGCTGTCAGACAGGGACATTTAAGTCTGCAGAAGTTTCTGCTGCCTTTTGTTCAGCTATGCCCTTCCCCCAGAGGTGGAGTCTACAGAGGCAGGTGGTCCTCGTTGAGCTGCGGTGGGCTCCACTCAATTCAAGCTTCCAGGCTGCTTTGTTTACCTACTCAAACCTCAACAATGGCAGACGCCCCTCCCCCAGGCAGGCTTGCCACCTTGCAGTTCCATCTTGGACTAGCAGTGAGCAAGGCTCTGTGGGCATGGGACCCACTGAGCCAGGAGTGGGATATAATCTCCTGGTGTACCATTTGCTAAGACCATTGGAAAAGCGCAGTGTTTAGAATCATAGTCTCCCGATTTTCCCGGTACAGTCTGTCACAGCTTCCATTGGCTAGGAAAGGGAAATCCCCCCACCCCTTGCACTTCCCAGGTGAGGCGATGCCCCATCCTGCTTTGGCTCGCCCTCCGTGGGCTGCACCCACTTTCCGACCAGTCCCAATGAGATGAACCAGTTACCTCAGTTGGAAATGCAGAAATCACCTGTCTTCTGTCTCGATCATGCTGGGAATTGCAGACCAGAGCTGTTCCTATTCGGCCATCTTGGAACGGACCTCCTACTTTTTTTTTTTTTTTTTTTGAGACAGGGTCTCACCCTGTCACCAAGGCTGGAGTGCAGTGGTGCAGTCATGCCTCACTGAGCCTCAATATCCTGGGCATAAGCGATCCTCTTGTATCAGTCCCCCAAGTAGCTGGGACCACATGTGTGTGCCACCATGCCTGGCTATTTTAAAAAATTTTTGTAGAGACCAGGTCTCGCCATGTTACCCAGGCTGGTCTGAAACTCCTGGGCCTAGGCAATCCTCCTGCCTTGGTCTCCCAAAGTACTAGGATTACATGTATGAGCTACCATGCCTGGCCTATAATTTTCTTAATATGCTTCTGGATTTGATTTGCTAGCATTTTACTGAGGATTTCTGTATTTTGTAATAGGTATATTGATCTATAATCTTTTCTTGTGATGTCTTTGTCTGGCTTTGGTATTAATGTAATGTTGGCCTCATAGAATGAGTTAGGCAGTGTTTTTGTCTCATCTTCTATTTTTTTTAGAAGAGTTTGGGAAAATTTGGTGTTAATTCTTTGAATGTTTGGTAGACTTCACCAATGAAGCCATCTGCAGGCTTTTCTTTGTTATATTTTAATCACTGTTTCAATCTCTTACATTGAAAATTTAATAATTTGTAATTGACTTTTAATGACTAATTCTAGTTCTCCTTGAGTCAATTTTGGTAGTTTATATCTTTCTAGGAATTTGACCATTTCATGTTGGTTATCTTATTGGCATGTAATTGTTCAGATTATTCTTTTTTTTGTTTTGAATAGAGTCTCACTGTATCACCCAGGCTGGAGTGCAGTGGTGCGATTTCAGCTCACTGCAACCTCTGCCTCCTGAGCTCAAGCAATTCTTGTGCCTCAGCCTCCTGGGTAGCTGGGATTACAGGTGCATGCCACCACGCCTGGCTAATTTTTGTATTTTTATTATAGATAACATTTTGCCGTGTTGGCCAGGCCGGTCTCAAACTTTCTGGCCTCAAGTGATCCACCTGCCTTAGCCTCCCAAAGTGCTGGAATTACAGGTGTGAGCCACCATACCCAACCCATAGTATTCTTTTGTGATTATTTTTATTTCTGCAAGATCTGTAGTAATGTCCCCAGTTTCATTTCTGATTTTGTTTGTTTGAACCTTCTTTCTTTTTTCAATCAGTTCAAAAAAATTTTTAGTTTTATTGATCTTTTTCAAAGAATCACTTTTGGCTTTATTAACTTTTCTATGTTTCATTTACCTCTACTCATTTTTTTAATTAAAAAATTTTTTTTTAAATTTCTGATCTCAGTCTTTGTCCAGGCCGGAATGCAGTGGCATGATCATGGCTCACTGCAACCTCCACCTCCCAGGCTCAAGCAATCTTCCCACCTCAGCCTCCCAAGTAGCTGGGATTACATATGTGCACCACCTCGCCCAGCTCATTTTTTGTGTTTTTGTAGAGATGGGGTTCTGCCATGTTGTCCAGGCTGGTCTCAAACTACTGGACTCAAGTTATCCACCCTCTTTGGCCTGCCAAAGTGCTAGTATTTAAGGCATGAGACACCTCCTTCAACCCATTTTCCTCCACTCTTAATCTTTATAATTTAATTCCTTGTGCTAACTTTGGATTTAGCTTGATCTTTTGCTAGCTTCCTAAAGTGTAAAGTTAAGTTATTGATTTGGATCTCTTTTCTTTATTTAATAGAAGCATTTATAGCTATACCTATCCATTTGAGTGCTGCTTTCTCTGCATCCCATAGGTTTTGCTATGTTCTTTTTCCATTTTTATTCATCTCTTAAGTATTTTAAAATTTCCCTTGTAATTTCTTCTTGACCCATTGATTGTTTATGAGTGTGTAGCTTAATTTCCATGTATTTGCTTATTTCACATATTTTGCAACAGTGTTCCTCCTGTTAGTGATTTCTAGCCTCATTCCATTGTGGTAAGAGAAGATACTTTGTATGATTTCAGTCCTTTACAATTTACTGAGACTTGTTTTGTAGCCTGTTGTATGGTATGTCCTGGAGAATGTTCCGTGTGTACTTGTGTATTTCTGCTGTTGGTGGGTAGAGTTTTCTATGTGTTGGTTAGGTTTAGTTTATGTCATCTAAGACCTTTATTTCGGTAATATTCTTCTGTGTAATTGTTCTATCCATTATTGAAAATGGGCTATTGAAAATTCCAACTATAATTGTAGAACTCTATATTTCTCCCTTTAATCTTGTCAGTGTTTGCCTGATATAGCTTGGTGCTCTGTCATTAAGTGCATGTATGTTTATAATTGTTATAGCTTTGTGATAGAGTTATCCTTTTATCAATATATAATGTCCTTCGTTGTCTCTTGTAAAAAAAATTTTTGACATAAATTCTATTGTCTGATATTAGTTTTCCCACCCCAACTGTCTTTAGTTACTATTTGTATGGGATACCTTTTTCTATCATTTCACTTTCAACCTATTTGTGTTTTTGAATCTAATGTCTCTTGTAGAAAGTATATAATTGGATTTTTCAACCCATTCTGCCTTATAATTAGACAGTTTAATCTATCTAAAGTAGTAACCGATGAGGAAGAACCTACTTCTGCCATTTTGCTATTTGCTTTCTGTATGTTGTATGTTTTTATTTCTCTGTTTCTCCATTACTGCCTTTTTGTGATTGAGTTGTCCTACTGTACCATTTTGCTTCCCTTCTTATTTCTTTTTCTGTATATTTTAAAGTTTTTTTCTTAGCGGTTATGCTTCAGATTATAATTAACATCTAAGTTCATAAAATCAAGTTTGAATTAATACTAATATAGTTTCAATAGTGTACAAAGATGATATTCCTTTATTTTTATTTTATTTTATTTTTTTAAGGTGGGGTCTTGCTCTGTCACTCAGGCTGGGGTGCAGTGGTGTGATCATAGCTTACTGTAACCTTGAATTCTTGGGCTCAAGCAATCCTCCCACCTCAGCCTTCTGAGTAGCTGGTACTACAGTCACAGACCATCACACCTGGCTAATTTTTTTCTTTTTAATTTTTAGTAGATATGAGGCCTTGCTCTTTTGCCCTTGCTGGTCTCAAACTCCTGGCTTCAAGTGATCCTCCTGCCTCAGCCTCCCAAAGTGGTGCAATTATAGGCATGAGGCACTGTCTGGCTAAAGATAATACTTCTTTAGAGCTTAATTTCCCTCTTTACTTTGTTATTGTTACAAATTACATCTTTGTACATTATATATTCATTAACATGGATTATCGTTTTATGCATTTGTCTTTTAAATAAAATGAGAAAGAGGGATTACAAATGAAAACTGCAGTGACAATATGTTTAAATTTACTTATGTATTTATATATGTACTGTGATCTTTTCTTCTTTTTTTTTTTTAATTGAGACAGAGTCTTGCTCTGTCACCCAGGCTGGAATGCAGTGGCGCAATCTCCGTTCACTGCAAGCTCCACCTCCCAGTTCCATGCCATTCTCCTGCCTTAGCCTCCTGAGTAGCTGGGACTACAGGCACCCGCCACCGAGCCCGGCTAATTTTTTTGGATTTTTAGTAGAGACGGGGCTTCATCGTGTTAGCCAGTATGGTCTTGATCTCCCGACCTCATGATCAGCCCGCCTCGGCCTCCCAAAGTGCCAGGATTACAGGTGTGAGCCACTGCACCCAGCTTCTTTTTTCAAAATTAAAAACCATTTTATTTTTATTTTTTTAAAAAACAAATTAAGTTTACACATAGCTGAATAGAGCATTTCAAAATCTACTGTTTTCTTGATGGATAAAATGCAGACTGTAGACATTCAAACATTCTTGTTATTCTGATACCATGATCTATGTGAAAAAATGTGCTACATTCATTTTTTAAACTGAGGCCAAGCATTTAGAGAGTTGAATTCACAATTAGTCTATGTCTTATCAGAGGGAAGTTGTTTACACTGTTCTGTGATATTTGTGAAGATTTGTTTATTGCTATTAATAGCAATATTTCTAAAACTGTCTCATACTGTGTTTCTGTCTCATACTTTAATGCGGAACAATGATATTCTGAACAGCGAACTCATACATGACTTAAAACACTGCTGTAAGTCAAACAAAAAGAACACCTTTATTTAGATTTAAGATTTAGATTTTAGATTTAGATTAAACATACATGCACTTTATCATATGTTGTACATGTCAATGCTCTTCATCTTTTGTGGGAGAGTTAATGTGTATAATGCCTACCTAATATAGAAGGGCCTCTCATAGGTTGGAGGTAGCAACAATTGACCACATGCTTTTACAAAAACAGTTGGAATAAAGAAATAAGAGTAATTTGAATTTAATTACATTAATATTTTTTCATGTAATCTCAAATACTGTCATTATAAAAAAGTGTACATTGATGGATAGGTATAATCATATTCAATGTCTTTACTTTTTTCAAACATACAATTACCTAATTATTTTGAGTTTGGATTATTCTCTGTAATAACCACTCTGATTTAGAGTAATGTCTCAAAGTGTTATTACTTTAGTTCTTTCTAGGGCGATTCTTCTGATTTTAATTTAGACTTTAATTTTTATTAAATACATTCCTACATTTATTGAGCCTGTAATTTCTTCCTAGCATAAACTCTGATGTTTTCTAGGGTATATATTTTGGATAAAGGTCTTTTCACATTTATTACATTTGTATGGGTTCTCTGCTATGGGAACTCTCTGTCAAGTAAGATTTATGCAACAGCTAAAGGCTTTGATAACTGCTTTATATGTGTAAAAATGTTTTTTAGCATAAATAATGTGGTGTTTTCTAAGGTATATATCTTGAGCAAATATTTTTTTCAAAATCATTACATGTATTAGATTTCTATCTAGAATTGATTTTCTAATGTTGAGTAAGGTGTGAGCACTAGTTTTGGGCATTGGCACATTCTTTATACTTGTGGGGTTTTTATCTGGGGTGAATTATCTGATACTAAGTAAGGTTTGAGTGCCTGTTAAAGGCCTTGCCACATTCTTTACATTTGAAAAGTTTCTCTCCAGTATGGAGTCTCTAATGTTGAGTAAGTTATGAGCCCCAGTTTAAAGCTTTTCCACATTCTTTACATTTAAAAAGTCTCTCTCCAGTGTGAATTCTCTGATGTTGTATAAAGTGTGCATATTGGTTAAAGGCTTTGTGCATTCTTTACATTTGAAGGGTTTCTCTCCAGTATGGATTTTCTGATGTTGTCTAAGATGTGAGTCCCAGGTAAAAGCTTTGCCACATTATTTACATCTGAATGATTTCTCTCCAGTGTTGATTAACTTATGTCTATTTAGATGTGATGACTGACTAAAGACTATTATACATTTATTACATCTTTGTGAGTTCTCTCCATTGTTAATTATTTGATGTTAAGAAAGTTTTAAGGACTGGCTAGAAGTTTTACCATATTCATTACAGTTGTCAGGCTTTTCTGGAATAGGATACTCTGATGAAAAATAAATTTTGAGGATCAATAAAATACTTTCCCATATTCATTACATTTATAATCATTTTCTAGAAAATGAGTACTCTGATGCTAATTTTTGAGTCATGGTTAAAGTTTTTCTGATTTTCATTACAATAGATGGACTTCAAAAATTGATGTTGATATTTACTTACAGAAACATATGCTTCTGTAGAAGTAGCCAACATAAACTGAGCCTTCTTCTGTAATATTCTGTTTTTGATCTCCTTTCACAGTTAAAATTTTGTTATGAGTAGTTGTCTAATATTGGCTATGTACATTATAACGTTCTTTTTGCCCTCTACCTTCACCCACACTTTCACAGTTTTTCCATAAGTGTACATTTTTAAGTCCACAGCTCCCATATCTTCCCAGTGTCACTTTTTAGAATGAATCGTCTATGCCTTGCTCAGGTGAAAGGCCTTGGTTGTAATAAGAATACATAGCCAGCCCGGTGCAGTGGCACACACCTGTAATCCCAGCACTTTGGGAGGCCGAGGCAGTGGATCACCTGAGGTCAGGAGTTCGTGACCAACCTGACTAACATGGTGAAGCCCTATCTCTACTAAATACGAAAAAATTAGCTGGGTGTGGTGGCACATGTCTGTAATCCAGGCTACTTGGGAGGCTGATACAGGAGAATCGCTTGTACCTGGGAGGTGAAGGTTGCAGTGAGCTGAGATTGTGCCATTGCGTCCCAGCCTGGGCAACAAGAGCGAAACTGCATCTCAAAAAAAAAAAAAAAAAAGAATACATAGCCAGGAAGGCCAGGTTTCTATAGTTGTCTAACATCATATCTCTATACAAATTCCACTGGGGAGGGGCCAGGCATTTGCACTCTTTGGAGAGAATTCTATGGCCACGTCTCTGAATATTGAGTCCCATGTCTCAGAGTCAGGGATGTCCTGGAGTCTTAGCTATAAATCTTCCAATAACAGCAGGTCACAGAATGATGGAGGCTGTGGCAGAATCACCTAGGCCTCCCGAAACAGAGGACACATGGCAGTGAAGACCTAACTCCAAGCTCTGGCTGGAGCAAGAGGTGTGATCTTTTAAAAAATATGGCTTAAGTTATGGTATAGTGTCCTTTCATCCTGATGGCCTCTCTATTAACATGCCTTGTAGTGCATGTCTACTGGTGAAAGACTTTCTCAGTTTTTATTTATCTGGGAATATCTTAATTTTTTCTTTATTTTGGGGGGATCGTTTTGCCAGATACAGAATTCATACCTGACCGTTTCCCGCCCCCCCGGACTTTAAATATTTTATCTTACTGCCTTCTAGCCTGCATGATTTCTGAAGAAAAATTGGCTGTTTATACTTTTGACTGTAATTGTCCTGTTCTTTGACTGTTACTACTGTTATATGTGATTAGATGCTTCTTTCTTTCTGCTTTCAAGATTTTCTCTTTTCTTTGGCTTTCAGCAATTTTACTATAGTGTGTCTTGATGTGTCTTAAAATTCATCCTTCTTAGATTTTGTTGTTATTCTTGTATGTAGAGATTCGTGTCTTTCATCAAATTTGGGAAGCTTTTGGCTATTATTTCTTCAAAAATTCTTTCTGCTTTCTCCCTCTCCTGTCCCTCTTGGAATCTCATTATGCATGTGTTGGTGTAGTTGGTATTGTCCTACTGGTCTCATAGGCTCTGCATATCTATCTTTTTCACTTTTTTTTGTTTTTACTCCTCAGATGAAATAATCTTAATTTGCCTGTCTTCAGATAATACTGATACTTTCTTCTGTCTGACCAAATCTGTTGATGAACACCTCTAATGAAATTGCCTTTCTATTATACTTTTTATCTCCAAAATTTCTATTCGTTCTTTTAAAAAATAATTTTTAATCACTTTATTAATATTTACTGTTTGATGAGACATTGTTCCCTGATTTTCATGAGTTCTTTTCCTATGGGTTCTTTTAGACTTTTAGCATATTTAAGATAGTTCATTTAAAGTGTTTTTTTTTTTTTTTTGAGACAGGCCCTCCTTCAGTCACCCTGGCTGGAATGCAGTGGCGCCATCTTGACTTATCGCAACTCTGCCTCCTGGGCTGAAGTGATTCTCCTGCCTCAGCCTCCTAAGTAGCTGGGACTACAGGTACAAGCCACCATGCCTGGCTAATTAGGTCTTTTTCTAATATATCCAATGCCTAGGCTTTCTCAGGGAGGCTTCTACTAGTTTATTTTTTCCCTGTGAATGGCCAAACTTTCTTCTTTTTTTTTGTTTTTGCATGTCTCATAACTTTTTGTTGTTAACTGGACATTTTTAACATTATAATGTAGTGACACTGGAAATCAGATTCCCCCTGCCCCAGTATTGCTGTAGCTTATTGTGGGTTATTGATATTTGTTTTGTTATTAGTTTTCTGAACTATTTTTATAAAGTCTGTATGTTATATGTGGTCAATAAAGTCTATGTTCCATTAGCTTAGTGGTCAGCTAGTGTTGGAGTTTCATTAAATGACTTAGGCCAATAAAAGAAAAAGATAGGAGCCACCATATCCTCCTAGTCTTTGCAGGTTGCCTCTGGGTTAGGTTACTCTTTGGTGCTTGACTGTAAGGCCACTTACAATTCTGCCTTAGCCTTGTGAAAGGAAAATAAATCTTGGGGCCCCCAAATCACTAAGCTAAAGGGGAAAGTCAAGCTGGGAACTGCTTAGGGCAAATCTGCCTCCCATTCTATTCAAAGTCACCCCTCTGCTCACTGAGATAAATGCATATTTGATTGCCTCATTTGGAGAAGCTAATCAGAAACTCAAAAGAATGCAACAATTTGTCCCTTATCTACCTATGACCTGGAAGCCCCCTCCCCACTTCGAGTTGTCCCACCTTTCCTGACTGAACCAATGTACATCCAACACATATTAATTGATGTCTCATGTCTCCCTAAAATGTGAAAAAAGAAACTGTGCCCCTACCATCTTGGACACATGTTGTCAAGACCTCCTGAGGCCGTATCATGGGCACACGTCCTCAACCTTGGCAAATTAAATTTCTAAATTAACTGAGACCTGTCTCAGATTTTTGGGGTTCACAGTCTTCACTTCCTATTTGCATAAAACCTGAAAATTCACCAGAGGTAAGTGCTTAAGGTCTTCTCAGGCCTTTTCAGAGCATGTGTCCAACCCTGGGCGTGTGCCTCATCTCCTTGATCCCCCAGCATAGATGGTAGCTTTTAAAATCCCTTATTCCCCTAGGCATCTCCTTTCCCAAGCCCTTCTTCCCTAGGTTTGGTCTGTTTATTGCTTGCCCTGAGTGTCATTCATTGCCCTAGTCTGCTGCAGCCAACACTTTTGCCTTCAAATGCTTTCAGCAAGCCACTACTTGGGAAGTTGCTCCAGTCCCAGGAATGCTCTGAGCTGGGCAAAACAAAGGCAAGCCCTTGCACCAATCCTTCAGGGAGCTACCAGACGGGCCGCTTGAAACCTACAACCACAGTTCTTTGAGAATAAGGTTCATGTTTCTCCTTGTGGCATTAGCAACCTGAACTCAGGGTATGGGTTGCCGTCTTCACAGTCATATTGCTCTGGAGAGTGGGATATGGTAGGCGGGCAATTTAAATACCATAGCACTCTTTTATGGCAATTTAGCAGCTTCTTTCTTTATTGAGCTTTTTGTAAGTTCTTGACTGGATTCCAGAGTTCTACAAAAGTTGATTTAGATAATTTTGCTTTATTCATGGATTTTGTGGAGAAATGGAGTCCTCGAATTCTCCACCATTTTCAGTAACATCACTCCTTTCTTTACCTTTTTATATCTCATTGCATCTTTATATATTCCTAAAATTTTAAAAATTGTTTTTATCTTTATGAATAGGCTATTACATTGCATATTATTATTTGTCCTTTTTCAAAAGCTGAATAATATATAGCCACAGTTTATCCCTGTCTTTGTATGTGATACTGTGCTTCATGTTTTTCCTGATAAAGGATATTCTGGAGTGGAAGTATTTCGGGGAGATTGATTTGGCCTTCACTATGTAAATATTGTTTGCATGCCTTAATTCAGGGTGAGTTAGCCTAAGTGATGCTCATCTTTCTTCTTTCTGTTTTTTTTTTTTTTTTTTTTGAGATGGAGTCTCACTCTGTTGCTCAGGCTGGAGTGCAGTGGTGTGATCTCGGATCACCGCAACCTCTGCCTCCCCAGTTCAAGTGATTCTCCTGCCTCAGCCTCCCGAGTAGCGGGGATTATAGGTACCCGCCACCATGCCTGGCTAATTTTTGTATTTTTAGTGGAGACGAGATTTTACCATGTTGGCCAGGCTAGTCTCGAACCCCTGACCTCAGGTAATCAACCCACCTTGGCCTCCCAAAGTGTTGGAATTATAGGTGTGAGCCACTGTGCCCAGCTGGGATGCTCATCTTTCTACGTATGAATCAGCAGGTAGTTTTAAAACTCCTGGTATGTGCAACATGGTGCCAACCCACAAAGGGTATGTTGGTGTGGGAAGTTGGCCCCAGCTGATGCCTGACTCAAATGTGAGATGATAAGGATGGGTGCAGAGGTGACTATCTGTGAACACAGAAATGGAGGGGAGAATTCCAAGGCACTTTTGAAAAAGAATTAACAGACTATGGAAACTTGGATATGATGATAGACAATCAGGAATTGAAACCGCCTCCCAGGATTTCAAGCCTCTAAAGTTGGGGGACGAAGTGATTCTACTAAGAAAAACAATACAGTTTTGAAAAATGACAATGCACAGCTGGATTTCATTATATTGCATGAACATCTTAGGGTCTGTTCTTCATTAGGTTATTCCTCAATCAAGGCAAGAGTCTTAACTCTTCTCTCTGATTTTGGAGTCTTCCTTCTCAAATCTAACTTGCACTCTACACTGTCAGAATGAAACCCATTTCACTGCTTTTCTAGAGGACTACTTACTGCTTAGAGTGCCTGGCTTCCCAGCCATTACCTCCCTGCCCAGTTATCTGCTCCCACCCTCCCCAGGTGGGGTTGGGGCAATGTTCTTCTGCACTAACTTCACCAGCTGTGGCTGGGGAAGTTTTCCCTTCCAGACCCTCTCTGTCTTCCTGCTGCCTTTCTAAGTTCTGTAATTCCTTTGGGCCCTAGCTTGAGTCCTGCTTTTTGCATTAAGTCTTTCAACATGTCTTTCTTCCTTTTCAGAATAGGAGTTGTATATGGGTGTGTAGGGGTGGAAAGGTGTTATGCTTTCCTTACCCATCATAAGGGTCACAGCTGATGCTCTTATAACAAAAGACGGATTAACAAGGGAAAAGCATAATACATTTATTTTATCAAAGTTCTGTTTGTTATTTTGATATCTAAATGCTTTCATGTATTTGCTTCACTTGTCTATGCAGATATATTTTGCACATAAGCAAAATTAAGATCTTTCTGTAAAATTTATTTTGTAACCTGTTTGTGTTTTCCTTTCTGTTGTTTTTTTCAACTTTTATTTTAGATTCAGTGGGTACATGTGGAGATGTATTACTAAGATATATTGCAGTGATGCTGAGGTATGGAGGTGTGAATGATCCCATCACCCAGGTTTAATCAAAGTTTCATGTGACACAGGAGCCTTCAGAAATGAAGATCCAAAGACCCAGGGAAAACTGTCTACTTTTATGCTTAGGTATGAAGAATGGATAGTCCTTGTAGGAATGTGATTGGACAATGGGTTTGACCTAATGGTAATAGACTTAGGTGAGGGGTTAGGACCCAGCAAGGCCTGCCTTTTCATATTCTTCTTGGCCTCTCTGTGCAGCATTCCTTCTTCCCAGGTATGAAGCAGGACCCTCTGGACTGAGGGTCTTCAAGGGAGAAGGGAAGAGTGGTCTTTCTACATCTTATGGCTTGCTCTCGGGGAGAGAAGTTTTAGTTTCTGTGACGTACCTTGGGGAGAAGAATTCTGGTTTCTATGACTTGCTTCAGGGAAGAAAGAGAGATGGGAGACAGGAAGAGGGGAGAGAAGGTCAGAGCGACCTTGCTTCTGAGGCCCCTTTAGTCCCCTTCAGTTCAAAGTCCTCAGCATGCCAAGGGGACAGACTTTGTGATATTGTTTTCTGAGCCCAATAAGTGCTTATTTGGAATTTTACCCATTGAAGGTCATATATTGTTGAAATTACCAAAATTTCAAAAATGTACAATCTGAATCAATTTCATCTTTCTTTCATAAGTAACTTATTCATGCACCAGAGTGGCATCTACAGGAAAAGTTTGTGCTTAAATTAATGAGGCAAAAGAAGTATATCCACTTGAAAATATTTCATTATTTAGCCGTTTAAGTCAGAGGAGCTTCTAGCCAAAGTTTAGAAATGTTTGCACTTAGACAACACCTACACCCCCCACCTCTGCACCTAGGGTCCTCCCTGTGGCCTCCCCATCAGGCATGGCAGTGCAGAGCCAGCAAAGTGTACCATCTGGCAGGGCCTCCCCACCACCCCTGCGGCCCCGTGGTGCTGCCTAGGGTCAGGTGCCCTCGAAGCTCCATCACTAAACTGCTCAGTGGGACTTACAGGCACTGCTTATTGGAAACAGTCTTCCACTGGATGTTTTATATTCAGAGATTCATCGGGGTAAATCTGACTGAAAGAGAGATTTATTTTGAAAGCCAAGTTTCTCCAGAGGCTTGTCAGTGAAGCCTCAGAGTTCAAGGCTGCTGCATGTCAGTGAGATCAACTGTGTGCCTTTGACACATTGGACTTAGGTAATCAGTCCAGTGTGGAGTTTGGGGCTTGGAGTGGCCATTGGGACAATTCAAGCATAAGAGAGATGGGAACAGGCTGTGCATAAGGGAGGACTTAATTTGTGTTTATGATGGTAAATTAGGGCCATGAAGTCCTTGTAGGTTCAACTCTCAAAGTAATTACATCTTTGCTAAGATCTGCCAATTCTTTCTGAAGGGGGTAGATTGAAACTACAATTTTAACTCTTGGTTGAATTGCTACTTCTTTTATTAGGTAAAATTCATTGCAAAAGTGAAATCTTTTGGCTAGTTCTGCACTGCCAGAGCCTTCCATTATTATCTTTTTCAGAAACATACTGATGAATAAGGACCTTCACTGCAGCATTATAGTGATGTGAAATAACTGAAGAAGTTGAAAATATTTAACCACTGAGGAATGAATGGTTTAATAATTTATGGTACATCCTTATTGTGGGATACTATTCAAGTATTAAAAAATAAGGCCTGCTGGGTGCAGTGGTTCACGCCTGTAATCCCAGCACTTTGGGAAGCTGAGGCAGGTGGATCACGAGGTCAGGAGTTCGAGACCAGCCTGGTCAACATGGTGAAACCCTGTCTCTACTAAAAATACAAAAATTAGCTGAGTGTGGTGGCATGCACCTGTAATCCCAGCTACTCAGGAGGCTGAGGCAGGAGAATCACTTGAACCCGGGAGGTGGAGGTTGCAGTGAGCTGAGATCACGCCGTTGCACTCCAGCCTGGGTGACAGAGTGAGACTTCATCCCCCCCCAACAAAAAAACATAAGGCCTATCTGTATTTAGAGATGTGAACAGAGGGCCATGATATATTGTGGGGGGAAAAAAGCGAGATGCAAAATTATATGTGTATATACACATATACATACATATGTATACATACCATAATCTATTTTTGTTCAGAGGAAAATCATATGTATGTAAATAGACTGCTTAATAATATTAGCTGATATTTATTAAATTTGTATTGTGTGCTAGCACTTTGTCCAATACTCATCATACCTAAATGACCTCATTTAGTTCTCAAAATAACACTAGGAGGTAGGTAATTATTTAACCCGCTTTACAGCAGAAGAAACAACAGTTTAGAAAGGTTAGGAAGCCTTCTCCATGCTGCATGGGAGGTTACAGGCAAAAGTTGGACCCTAGTCCAGAAGCCTGCACTTCCATCCACCATGCTCCGTGTACTGCTTCTTAACATTTACTTGCTAGAAGAATATAAGGCATCCTAGTATTTAGTTGGGGTCTTAAATGAAACTCATACTTGAGATGAGTTTTTAACGAGGTGCCTCTCAGATCCCTCCCTCGCACCCTGAATTGGCATCCAGGCTGCCAAAGCCCCCTGCACACATATCTGTGTACAGATCGTCTCCCCACCCTGACGCCTTCCACCCCATGGTGCTGTTACTTATGGAATTCAGAAGGCAGCTACTGCTTTGTTTTCTGTCTTCCTGATAACTCTAGGAACCTTGAAGAGTACCTGCTACTTACACATCATCTTGTTCTTAAATTAAATTTGGACCATAATTGTTATCATACAATTTTAACTGCTAAGGTCACCTAGTTCTACAGTTCAAATTAAACATTAGCTCATATTGCCTCTAGGTTTAAAACTAATGTACCCAGAAGAAATTTACTAAGGGCCAGCAATGTTGAAATAGCTTAAGTGCAAACAGAGGAGTCCTGTGTGCTGGCAATGACAAGGCGATGTTGTCTAAAGTCCCTATTTGATTCCTCGTTTGTCCATCCCTTCCCAGTGGCCTTTTCCTCTCTGAACTTTCAACAGTCTTGTGCCTAAGCACTTCAGTTTGCTCCTTGTTAAATGCCGTTGATTGGCTATGCATATATAACATCCCTTACTTTATTCCAGAAGAGGTCACCTTAATACTGCTTTAATTCCCTGAAGGGATGATGTTTGGTCATCAGTTAGCAAAACTCAAGCTTTGGAGCACCAGAATGTGTGCCAGAAAAAATTTTTCCAAATGCTTGTATAATAAACTCAGAGGGGGGTTTGGTCACCAGAATTGTTAGGTGAGGCTATTGCTTCCTAACTTTTGCTTCCCACAGTCCAAGCTTTGATGCACAAGGTTATGGTTGATTACTTTTTATTGCATTCTAGTGGGAACTGGTTTCTCCACCCATCCTCATTTTCTGTGGTCTCAATTTCCCATTGTTCCTTGGGTCTGAGGATGCAGCTGGATCTGAGAGTGTGAGACGCTGTCATTTAGTACATGAACTAAAGATATAATCCTGTTTACTACTTTTTTTGGTCAAAGCAAAAATAATGCAAGAGTTATGTGAACACGATGTTTATTACATGTATAGAACTGAATATGTAGGTGTTTATAATCCGGAAGCTTTGGGAAACTGGACTTTGATAATTTCCCTGTAATGAATCCATTTCTCAAAAGCATTTTTTTCTTAAAAAAACACACACACACACACACATTGTTCTCTGTAACCTCCCCAGATAGGTACTTTTTAAAGATCTTGCTTGTTAAAATGCCTGCCAGCCTTTTAGAGAAGTTGACAGGTTAGGTGGTTTCTGTTAGCAGAAACACGTGGACTCAAAGCTTTTCCTCTAAAATGAATCTGTTGTGTAACATCACAGCTGGCTCAGAATACAGGTGCGTGCTCCTGCTCTCCCTGAGAAGATAGAATGGGAAGAGACCAATCCAGATGAGACGCAGGGGAGGAGGGGACACCCAACAGCAAAGGCACCGTTGCAATCTTAGCCTAAACCATATCTCTGAGAAAGAGTTTCTTATTGCCTGCTTGTATCTCTGGGTGACCACAGACCCCTGCTCTCCAAGGTGGGTTGTGAACTCTGGAGCACTGCCAAGATTGGCTAAGAGCTGAAGGAGAGTCCCAAAGGAGCTTCAATTCTGCAGAACTATACAGCCTTCTTTACCTTACCTTGACCAGGTGCTTAGAGTTTGGAAAGTCAGGGATAAGAATTGAAATTCCTCCAGGTAAGAAGACCCCCCTCTTAGGAAATGGACTCCTCCAATTTTCTCACATGATTTTTCAGGCACTTTCGCTTTTCCATATATAGGAGTCGCTCAGGAGCAAGCTGTGGCAAGCTGGAGGGAGGGACACATCCCGTGTTCCATCCACTCCCTCCCTTCTCAGCAGTCCTCGCCTGTTCTCACGTGCTCACAGGCAGTTAGGCAGAAGTGATCCCCGTGGCTCTGCCAAAGACAAGCCTGTTGGGTTGAAAGAAGAAGAAGAAGAAGAAAAAAAAAAAACTCAGGCAAAGTCACAGCCTCAAAATTGTTCACTGAAAGAAGCGTGAGTGGAGAAGTGTGAGAAGATGAATGGACCGGTGGATGGCTTGTGTGACCACTCTCTAAGTGAAGGAGTCTTCATGTTCACATCGGAGTCTGTGGGAGAGGGACACCCGGGTAAGTAGGCTGTCTTGGACTGACTGGAAAACGATCATTCCAAGCCTATACTGAGGGAGTCACTTACAAATGGTTTTAATTGACACATAATAATTGTGCATATTTATGGGGTACCGTGTGTTGTTTTGATCCATGAATATAACATTTAATGATCAAATTAGGATAATGGGCATACCCATTGCCACGGACATTGACTACTTCTTTGTGGTGAAAACATTCAAAATTCCCTCTTCTAGCCCTTCAGTCACCCTACTGCGCAATGGAATGCCAGAGCTCATTCCTCCTATCTGACTGTAACTTCGTACCTGTAGGAGTCACTTTTACCAGAGCTCTTCAGAGCAATGTGTGTGAGTTACCAGAAGGGATCTCTAGAGAAACAGCATGGAGTAGTTTCATAAAACAGTCCCTCCTAATGAAGCCGTGCTGTGGCCCACCACCAGCACGCCAGCACAGTGGGTCCAAGACAGGGAGTAGCAGCTGGCTGGCTAAGAGTATGACACATGCAAAATATATGATCAGGTCTTAACTTTTTATATGTATTTTTTTTTTTTTAGGAAAGCTTTAATCTATTATCCATGGCCAATTTAAGTCAACAGGGAATGTTCCTGAAACAAGACCATGGGTGACTAAATTTTGCATGTGAAGCATGTGCAACTTAGGCATGAAAGCCTGCACCCTGGTCACTGCTGGGGTAGACCTCTAGGTGCTGGGGACTTAGTAACATTCTCTAAGAGCAGAATAGAAGACCTTCTAAACAGGAAGAAAATTTAGGCATTGATTTTGGTCCCTGAAAAGTAGGTAGACTGTGATGTGCGGAAGTGAGAGAAGCTTCCTTGATGACGGTGAGAACTAGGACCAGGACATTCAGAGCCTCAAGTGTAGGACAGTGGTTCTCAAACTTCAGGGAGCTTCAGAATCCCCCAGAGGGCTTGTCAAGACAACAGAGGGCTGGGCCCCACCCTCCAGAGTTTCTGATTCAGTAGGTCTTGGGAGAGGCTCGAGAATTTGCATTTTTGACAAGTTCCCAGGAGATGCTGATGCTCTGGGGTGAGAACCACTGCTCTTGGAGACCCCTGGGGGATAGATGTACAGACTTCTATAGTTAAGTCCCTCTTCAAAATTCATTCGAGTGTTTGCTAACTTATTGCCAAGTCTGCCTTTTTCCATCTTCCTTGCTCTTGTTCTTCCTCAAAGATATTTATCTTTCCTACCTTGTAACTTGGCTTTGGACACCTCAGTGCACTACTCCTTCCATATACTTTAGCCAGTGGTTTTTGACTGGTGGCAGTTTTGCCCCACAACCCCCAAGAGCATTTTGTACTGTCTGGAGACATTTGCAGTTATCACAACTATAGGAGGTGGGGGTAAGGTGCTACTGCCATGTAATTGAGTAGAGGTCAGGCACACTGCTAAGCATCCTACAGTGCACAGGACAGCCTCTCAAGAATTATCTGGCCCAAAATGTTAATAGTGCAGCTGTTGAAAAACCTTGAATTGAATTGAGTTTTTTATGTGACTTAGCTCAGTTCAATGTAAATAGCCTCTTTCATTGTGCATAACTGTATAAAGTATCTAGGTTTACTGTATTTTCAATCTCAGATACATTGCTGATTTCTGACACATTCTGATCAGCTCCATGGCTATGAGCCTCATGTATAGGTTAGGAGAAAGATTCACTCCACCCGGAGGAAGTGGGTTTTTTGGCATGCAGCGGCTAGTGGTCCCAAGAATGGTCCATTGTGCGCAGCAGCAATGTGCTCGGAGGACTGAGAATGAACGTGCCAGCCAATCAGTTGATTGTTTTGTATACTTAATGACAGCCAATCAATTTGTCTGATCGTCCCTTGTACTTGCCATTGTAATTGTCCAGGTAAGTCAGTTTCCATGGAGGCTAGGTGACTTTCTGCTTGTCATTCCATTGCTGAATTCCTCTCTGCTAGAAAGATAAAGGTTTTCTTCTCTGGTTTTCCAAAAAAACAACTATTGGCTATCTTAAGCCTACTAAGTGATATTGATAAAAATTTTGAAAGCCAAAACAAAAACAAAAACAATTCAGAAACAACCTCCTTGGGCATTGTCTTGTGTGTGGTGCTATCTGGAAGCTCCTGCTGGACTCCAGCTTTGTTCCTTCTCCTGTTGGATTTCCCTAGGCAGAGTGGGAGCCTGTAAGCTGTGTCTGCACAGGCAGAGACATTCACAATCAATGATCAGTCAGCAAGCTTCTAGGAACTCTGATGGGTAAGCCTAAGGTGGCCAGCGTGTATTTATTTTAGGATATTTTATCAGCGAGAGGCCTTCAGTGGTAGAAGTGTGTAGAGGCTAAGGGCTCAGACAAACCTAAAAGTACTACCAGGGTCTGCCACTGGCAGGAGGCTAGATTAAACAAACAAACAAACAAAACACAACCTCAAACATATGTTTAGCAGTAGTTTCTAAAGGAAAGATTAAGGAATTAATGAATATCTTTAATTACAGAATTTAACATCTGCTTTTGAGAGCCAAACTGCTTGATTCTGGATCTGGATTCTTAACAAAAACATATTACTCTATTAAGAGCAGACTGTGGGTATTTTTAACACTGAATGAGCTATAATATATGTAAATAGAGATCACTTTTATTTCTTAATTTGTAGGTATTGACAGTTTGCATAACCCCAAAGCAAGAGTGGATTTTCCTACAAGCACCATTTAGTGCTTTACTTTCTAGACCCTGCAGAGTCTTTAAGGCAAATAGTGGAAGAATAAAATCAAATTCCAGCTCATGTTGAACCCTTGTCAGTCCTACCGTAATTGAAGAGGTCAAGCCCAGCTCTAAGGACACCTGGCTTTCGGGAGGCTGAGTGACCATGTGGGAGGATCTGAGAGCTGCTTATGGAAGTATTCTGCAAAACAACAATGATGTATAGGGGTTATCTTGTAGAATTCTTATGGGTGGAGTCATGTACTTGGGTGTGGTGTTTTATATACGGTGCATTGCATCTTGTGGAACCTGCCATGCAATGCAGCTGTTTGAGCCGTCTGATTTTACCTCTTGGCAAAGAGGTAAAATTGACTTCTTAACTATTTTTAAGTTCATTTTCAGGACTTTTGTAGATGTTAGAATTAAAGGGAACATGATGAGGAATGAGATATTTTTTATTTAGAAGAATGCGTGTGTGTTTGTTTATGTGTGAGTTGCATTAGACTCCTAGAAGAGCTGATTTTGACCGGGCGCAGTGGCTAACACCTGTAATCCCAGCACTTTCAGAGGCTGAGGTGGGCGGATCACTTGAGGCCAGGAGTTCAAGACCAGCCTGGCCAATATGGTGAAATGCCATCTCTACTGAAAATACAAAACAAATTAGCCAGGCGTGGTAGCACAAGCCTGTAATCCTAGCTACTTGGGAGGCTGAGGTGGGAGGATTGCTTGAACCCGGGAGGTGGAGATTGCAGTGAACCGAGATCGCACCACTGCACTCCAGCCTGGGTGATAGACCGACACTCCATCTCAAAAAAAAAAAAAAAAAAAAAAAAGGTATTTCTTTTTTAGGGCATTCTATGACTTTATATAATACGTGTCATCCAAAATTAGGCAGGAATGGAAATAAATAAAAATTTCAAAGTATTTCTAATTTCTTATACTTAAAAAAAGTGTTTTCCCTCTGGTAGATAAGTTGATATGTAAACTGAAAAGTCGATATCTAATTATTTTAATATTTCAATTTGTTATCCCGAATATTTTTGTGATTCTGACCCATATTTGCTCTTGTCCAGATAAGATCTGTGACCAGATCAGTGACGCAGTGCTGGATGCCCATCTCAAGCAAGACCCCAATGCCAAGGTGGCCTGTGGTAAGAAACACCCGATCCCTCCCTGCTGGAGACCTAAGTGGGCTAGACTGAGAAATTAATCATGGGTATAAGACAAACGAGCCATACTCCTCAGTTCCAAAATCCATGTCCTCTGCTCTGCAGTAGATTTCTCAATTATGAGACCTCCCCTGTGTAGTAACAGGGAGGAAAAACATTTCTAACCATGAAACAAATAGATAATTATTTTTAGCAAGAATCTAACGTTAAATGTCATAGCAACCATAAATAGCAGAGGGTTGGACCAGCACATGGCCTTTCTGATGCTTGATCTCATTGGGAACAAGGAGGTCTTTCAAAGTTCTTAGGTGAATCTTCCAGACGGGATGAAAGAGCTTGAAACACAAGTAGCTGCCTAGATGGTTATAAGCTGCATCCTCATTGTAGGAGCCTTTGTTGGCTGCACAGATACCTGGCTTCTTCTCTTGTTTTCTTTCCTAGTTTGTGGTATGATTTAGGTTTTAAAATAATTGGTGTCCCCCATTTAATAGCAACAGGAAGGCAACATCTTCACCAATTGTTTTTCAATAAATCAATGGCTTTCCTAAGAGACATTAATGTTAAACTAAAGTACTGAAGCCCTGGCTCCCATCTGCATAATTTATTGTGTCTGAAGACTCATGTAGGCTGAAGATCTTCACCTTTATTTGTGGGATAAGTTGTTTGGCAGGAAAACCTTTGCCTGGCTTGAAGCCTGTGGCACAGTGGCAGAGTCATGGACTCTGGAGCCTGGAGGGCCCCCAGGGTGATCAGGTCCAGCCTGTTCATTTTAGAGACAGGATCACGGTACCCTCTGCATCAGGGCCTGGCCAAGGCCATGGGGTAGGGTGCCCCAGTGTGAAGACCAGAGCCCTGCTCTCCTTACTGTCATTGTCATGTCCTGTCCACTGCACAGACCCATCCTTCCCTCTCTGGTTGCATCCTCACCCCTGTATTGAATACTACAGGGACTCATGCCCCTCTGAAGGTAGATTCTACCCTTATATCTTTGTAAATATCCTGAGAGAAGGTTGGCCTGCTTTGATTTTTTTTGGTCCAGATCCCACTCCCTAAAGCCTGCAGTGGAGGTTTAGCAATGTGGGGGATGGGGGGTCACATGTGTGGACTACCTTCTTTATGACAGCTACATACAACCATCATCTCCCTTTAATCCACATAGCAGTCTTATAAATAGCTTTATTAAATAGATGAGGGAACAGAGACTTAGAGGGGTTAAATAAGTTGTCCAGGATCACAACTTATGACTGACTCTTTCCAAGACAGCATTGGAAGATGCTCAGTGCTTGGTGCTGGGATTTTTTCTTTTTATTGGCGTTTCTATTTTCCTTCTGGAATCCATTCCTTGTAAGGCCCCTCCTGTGTCTTTTCTGTCTGCACTGTGAGAGGTCTGGGAATGCGAGCTTCACTTTGCTGGCACTTGGCTGCTAACTCTCCTCGCTCCCCGCTCCCTTTCAGAGACGGTGTGCAAGACCGGCATGGTGCTGCTGTGTGGTGAGATCACCTCAATGGCCATGGTGGACTACCAGCGGGTGGTGAGGGACACCATCAAGCACATCGGCTACGATGACTCAGCCAAGGGTGAGGGCAGGCCTCCGGGTCTGAAATCCCTGTTGCTCTCTGCTGATAGAGACCCCGGTGCTGAGTCAAACCCGTGCCTTTCAGCCTGATGGGAGTATCAATACTACCAGAAGGAAAACACTCCTACACTTGTCTGTCAGGTTCCAGGGGTCAAAGACTCTGGCATAAGGATGGCCAACAGGCGACTATGCCCAGTGGGCCCAGCACATGCCCATCTGTTGTTGACTGGGCTTGTTTTAGGCCTTGCCTTCTTGGCGTTGCCAAAGGCTTTGAAAGAGAAAGACGCACTGAATAAAGGGGGCTGCCCTCCTTTGGGGACATGCTCCCTGCCAGGCACTGGTGATAGTCTCTTGTGTTGTCTTAATCATTTATGTACTTATGCAGACGAGGAAATGGAGGCCTAGAGGGGTAAACAGTCTGTGTGAGATCACAGGGTAAGCAGCCACTAGGCTGAGGACTCCTGTGCTTCCACTAAACCTACTTGCAATCATAGACATGGAGCAAGATGACTCAGTCCAGAACTGGTGCTGACAGCAGGCGAGGCTGGTCCAGGTTAGCACCAGTGCTACATAGTGTGGGGCCACCACCCAGGGAAGGAGCACAGGCCCTAGCAGAGCTTTGAAGCAGATTCCAACATCTGAGACTGAGTAGGCCAGGCAGCGGCACAGCCTGGAGGGCAGCAAAGGACCCAGAGAGCAGGCACCAGGTGCGGAGGGCCTGTATGCGATCACATTCTGCAGGAGCTTCAGGGGCCCTTTGTCCATGCTGGCTTCCTGGGCAGGGGTCTGGCCCCAATTCTTAGAGTCTCCACATTGGTCTCTGGCATTAGATGTTCAGGCAATTGTAATTTTTAAAGAAAAATTCATTTTGGGTCTCTGTTGGCTCTTTCCCTAATTCTCTGAAATCACTGTGAGAGATGTGATGACCTCACGCCATGGCAAAAAGACCCACTTCCAGGTCATCCTGCCTAGCTATACACCTGTAATCAAGATGCACAGAGAGAAGCATGACTTTAAAGGTGTTCATTTCTGCCTGTGTCACATAATGGTTGTTTAGGGTGATGTGTGGCATCCTGTGGGTCAGGGTATGCAGAGATGCTGGACCCCGGTTTGTAAGTGAGAGAGCCCACTCATGGTATGATGGTGCAGACTCACAGAGGTTCAGTCCAGCCATGGCCTGGTGCAGCCCAAAGCACTCATGAGCAGTTAATATTGGTTGAGTGCATGACAGTGATTTTGAGACTCAGTGGGAAGAGAAGCAGTAAGAACCAGTTAATTCTCCTGGTCGGGACGTGAGGGTATTCACAGAGGAAACACATTGTCCCAGAGCCGCAGCTTCCTGAGGCGTTACCACACGGAGCCTGTTCTACCAAAAAAAAGCCAATTTGTTTATGTACATTTAGACCTTATTCAAGTGCAAAACTTGTTCTGCATTAGGTAGGAGGGAAATTTTCCAGGAGGCAATGTTCCCTAGAAAGGGAGAAATGAGCGAGAGCCCAGCCGTGGCTGAGTTGAGCTCAGCTGGCTGAGGTTTCCTGTGCCCAAGCTTGTCCATTTACCTGTGCTCAGTGGACAGGAACAGCCTTAGCAGGGTCTCAGGCCAGTGGCTCCTCGTTGCTCCTGGCTGCGGTGTTGCTGGGCTCATTGTCCTTTCCAAGTCCTGTACCTCCCCTCTTGGTCCCCTAAGTTCTGTTTTTCCAAATTCCTTGGAGCCCTTGCTTGATTTTTGAGCCCTGGGGAGATTCATTATTTAGACAGACAGTGATTAGGTAAACTGAAATGTTCAGTGCAGAACAGGACAGCCTTTGGCAGTTCTTTAAAGACTGTTCATTGATTTGTGCATTCAAAAACATTCATTAGGAAACAGGAGGGTGTAAAGGGCAAAGGTGACCTGATACTCCCAGGGTATATGATGCAACATGAGGTGCCCAGGGGTAAGGTCCTGGCATTGTATGTAATGAACTGCAGGCAGGTCCAGGGACATGCACTGAGAGTGGACGTAGGGTTTGGGCATGTGGGGTGGGAGCTGGAGGTAGAACGTTCCGGGCAGGGACCTAGTGGAGATGGAAAAGTATATCATGCTGATGGCTAAACTTGAGTTCATGTTGGCTCAAGGAGTCCCAGGAGCAAGGGCTGTGTCAGACTGAAAAGCTTCAGTTTTATTCCTTGGCAGTAGATCCCCACCTGAAGCTTGTACAGAAACAGCAGCTTGGGTCTGTGTGTTTTCTCTGTAAGCCCTTGCAGGCTGTGTGGGTAGGAGAATAGATGGGAAAGAAGATGGCTGTGGGGGTTTGAAGAGTGAGTGTGTCACTATGCTTGACCTTGTGGTGGGGGCGTCCATGTATTCAGTCCCTTATTCTCACAGTCCCTGTGACTGAGCCCAGCACAGCTGTGAGGAGGTGCGCACGGTCTCGGTGCATAGCAGTTTCCTCATGGGACTCCCAGGGCTGAGCTACTGCTAGTCCAGACTTCCCCAAACCAGTGCCTTGCATGCTAGGGGTAGCAGGCCTGCACCCTGTGCCTCAGCTTTGTAGATGGGAAAGGGCAGGTGGCTTTTCCATTTGCCCCAGACTCTGTGTACCTCTCAGCGTCAGAGGACCCTGGCTTGGGGAGTCTGTCTGGATAGTTCATGTACACTGTATTTGTTCAGTATGTTTAATAGTTGTGTCAGGCACACAGCTGGGCTTCTGAGTGACAGTATCAAAAGGTGTCTTGATTTTCTCCTAGTGCAGTGATGCTCAAACTAGATTCTGGGAGGCACCTGTGGGAGAGCCTAAGGGACAGGGTATGAGTCAGCCACCGTCCTCAGCCAGAGGAGCCTTGGCATCACCTTGCTTTAATCTGCAGGTCTCTGTAGGATGTGTGTGTGTGTGTTAACCAAGGTCTAATTGAGCACAGTAAAATGCACCACGGAGAATTTTGGTTGGCCAAAGAGTTCTACATGATAGGGTGGGAAGGTGCAGGGCCTCTCCCATCCTGGGCCTCAGCTGTGGGCCTAGACAGACCCTGGCTAGTTAGGGAACCCCCACGCTGACACCAAATGGCATGTCAGGAACCGAGCCATCCATTGGGAAGTTCGTGGCCCCCTCCTTCTGACCTGTTCCCCACTTAGGCTCACTTTGCTTCCGCCTAGGCTTTGACTTCAAGACTTGCAACGTGCTGGTGGCTTTGGAGCAGCAATCCCCAGATATTGCCCAGTGCGTCCATCTGGACAGAAATGAGGAGGATGTGGGGGCAGGAGATCAGGTAGCTCGGCACTGCATGTGGGAGCTGTGTGTTGAGCTGGCTGGGAAAGTTCATGAACAGTGGGTTAATCACACTGAGGGGTGGACTCTCGTCCTAGCACGATAGCCAGGAGCGAGTTGGGAACCCCAGCTTCACGGCCGTGCTGTGGATGGCTGTGGTTGCTGACACTGGGTTTGGGCTTGTCTCCCCCTCCTAGAGTGTTGGGGGTCAGGGACGACGTCCTTCCCCTGCACGTGCCAGTGGAAAGCTCCATGGAGGAGGCACCCAATCAACGTGGACACACCAGGGAGATTTCAGGCTTGGAGAGAGCCGCGGTCCTCTTGGTCTAGGGTGGGCGCCGCTCAGCCTGCTCTCTCGCCACAGGGTTTGATGTTCGGCTATGCCACCGACGAGACAGAGGAGTGCATGCCCCTCACCATCATCCTTGCTCACAAGCTCAACGCCCGGATGGCGGACCTCAGGCGCTCCGGCCTCCTCCCCTGGCTGCGGCCTGACTCTAAGACTCAGGTGAGCAGCTGAATTACCCCAGGAGAGCCCTAGACAGAAGCTTTAATACCCCCAAATCCTCTTGATTCTTGATTGTGTCATTTTTAAGATCAAAATAGTCAATCTGGGCATTCAAAGAATGGTCAGTTTTGAAAAGAACTATTTATGTGAAAAATCTTCAGCTAGAGATGCTTCCCACCACATTTTACTATAAAAAATTTCAAAAATACAGAGAAATGAAAAGAATAGTTCTGTTTTTTTTTTTTTGTTTGCTCATTAGTAAACATTGACTAATGAGTCCCCAAATCCTGCCACAAACATACTTAACTGGCTTCCATATTTTCAGGCCTCTTTGTCCTGAACAGGCTGTCTGTGCTGTGTCTGTGCTGTGTCTGTGCTGTGTCTGTGTTGTCTGTCTGTGCTGTGTCTGTGCTGTCTGTGCTGTGTCTGTGTTGTCTGTCTGTGCTGTATCTGTGCTGTCTTTCTGTGCTGTGTCTGTGCTGTGTCTGTGCTGTCTGTCTGTGCTGTCTGTCTCATCATGGCCCTTTTTCTCATCTTTGTTTCTCATGAAAAGGCTTTACCTCTGTTGTTTCCAGCTCCAACCCCATGGGCCCTGACCTGTCTTCTCCCTGCAGTGTTGAAATCAACCTAAGGCCTATATTTGAAGGCTGAGGTGATTCAAGTGTTAGCGGAGACGCAGGCCTCCTGGCACCTCACTCCTGTATCCCCTCCCTGCTTAACCCCAATGAGCCGTCTCATGATTCCCAAGTTCCCAGCACTTCGTACTGCACAACTTCTCTCCCTGTGTCCATGCTCATGGACCCCATTGTCACCTTCACATACTCCCACCTGTGGGTTTCTCTGATCACCCTCCAAGCAGATGGGCCCTGAGAGCCTACCGTGTGCAGCACCCTGCCACCTCCCTCCTGCCCTTCCCCAGTCCTGTTCAGCGCCATCTCTCTCCACCTACCCATGTCCCCAGTTTACCCCATCAAGCACCCCTCTCGCTCCAGCTCAGCCTTCCCCAGGGCTGCCATCATCCCAGCCAGGCCAGGATCAGTGGCCTATCCTTCCAAAGGTTCTCCCTGCTTGGAAATTCCAGCTAATCCCCTTTAGGCCTCATTTTTAATTCCCTAACATCTATTCAGTGTTTTCTACAACTTTGGGCTTCCTACAAGGGGAAGGGGGAAATCCACTTATTATTCTGGCATTCAGAACCTTTTATGGTCTTCCAGCTTTACCTGCCTCTGCCTGCCCCACACCATCTTTGCTTAATCGACATCATTTCACTCATGGTCCCCTTGTTTCTTAGGGCTTTGCTTTACCTGAGCTCCCTCTCTGGTCTTCACCTCTCCTTCAGTGGCCGGCCCTGGCCACTAGCAGACAGCGCCAGCGCCTTCTCTTGTCCTGCACTTGGAATCTGGCACCCATGGTGTTATAGCTCAGTGTGCTGTGTGTGGCTCCATGTACAACTCCAGCTGTACAGAGATGGAGTTCCTTCTTGCGCAAGTGTCAGGCCATGCACAGGGCAGAGGTTGCATACTGGCTGTACTGGGGCAGGGAAGCGTGCTTATGCCCAAAGGGAACCCTTCCTTGGGACTTCCTGTGTTATCCACATGACCCAGGTGGGGATGGGAACCATCAGCATTCCTTGGGTGTTCTTGGAGGTTGTGGGTTAGGAGAGCTAAAACATGTAGATTGTGATGGCATGCAAAGAAAGGGGCCCATGATGTCGGCCTGCCTGTCCTGTCCTGGACTGGAATGGTGCTGCGATATAGAAGCAGGGTGAAGATTCACAGAAGGGGAAATCTTAGAACAGGGAGGGGAGGCAGCCAGCGGCTCTGACTGTTTTTTCTCTTCCTTGTGCAAGAGAAAGGAACAGAGGGACCACCTACTGGACCTGCTGAAACAGGTTCATTGTGCTTAGATATGAAATAGAAGGTTTCTAGGTTTAGGGGTCAGCAAGGAAGGGAGGATGGGATGGGCTCTTTTAGGGGTTCCCTTCCTTTGAAGGATTGTCTCGAAAATGCCAATACGGATACCAGAGTCAGCCTCACTTCCCTGCCACAGGCAGGACTGCGGGCCAGCTCTAGTCTCAGGGGGTGCGGGCTTGCTGTGGGGCTCCAGGAGGCCCCTCACCAGCTGGCCTGCGAACAGCCTGGCTTGCTCTACACAGTCCCTCCATGAGAGAGGCCCTGGGCCAGGCACAGCTTGTCTAGGTGCCCTGCTCCGCACCCTGTTTTTGAAGTAGTGTCTTCATGCAGCCGGACTGCTGGCTGTGAGCAGGATGGGTCTTTCCACCCGAACAAATCCCTGCTGCTGATAGTGAGGCCTGGGTGGCAGTGTGGATGGCTATTTTTGTACCTGGGCAGAGCTGTGTTTTCCATAGTGTGTTTTTCCCCACATCTTGCTGACATGATGAGATAAGCACCGTGTTCAGGGCCCTTTGCTCTGCTGCCCTATTCTGCAGTTCTGCAAGGCCACTGCGTGGAGTCTGCCAGGTGGGGGTGGAGTCACCCAGGGGAGCAGTGGAGACGGCCTGAGCACCCTCCCCAGCTGTGCACCTTCTCCTGAGGCTCCATGCAGACTAGACCCAGTCCTAGAGTCTGCCACAGACAGTGCCTCTTTTCCTGGGAGTCCCCTACCCCAGATTGCAGCCCCTTTCCCAGGGCCGTGTGTGTGCACAGCCTGGCATTTGAGGGCTTCTCTCAGCTCATGATGTCTGTGTGCATTGGGCCATCTCATGCAGATCTTACATGGCCAGGACTCTTTCTCCTGCTTCTTCTGGACCTTCCTTGTTGCTCCTTAGACCAGGCAGAACACAGAGTAGGAGTTTGATACAGATCCAGGGTTTGATGGATACCTGAGTAGCCTTGGGGAGGTAGAGAGTTTGCTGCAGGCATAGTCCCAGGGAGCCACTGTTTGCTGCCCCGTGGTTCTGTCCAGGCCCTGGGATGGGAGCAGTCCCATACTCACTGGCCAGTGTCCCTCCCGGGGCCATCTGGCAGAGCTGCACCCCTGCGGGCACCACATGTCCCTAAAATCCTCTGAGCCCTGCTCTTGTGGGTCCATGCTGCTTTCCGCAGTATTGGGCCTGTGGCCAGCACAGGATCTTGAGTGGCATCCAACCTTCTTCTCGGAAGAGCCCTGTCTACCAGCCCATGCAGCTCCAGGTCAGATCCCAGCTCTTCCGACTGTGTGATCTTGACCAAGACATTTACATTTTGGATCCTTGGCTTGCTTACCTGCATCATTGGCAGGAGGAGAGATACCTCCTGGGCTATAGAGGGTCAAGAAAGGGCTTTGGCCAGGGGGACATTTGCTGGCACCTGGAAGCCTCTGAGACAGAAGAGGAGACATGTAGTGGGTCATAAGTTGAGAGGAAACTCAAGTCTCCAAGCAGTGCTAATTGTGGCCCCATGTGGGAATAGCTGGGCCTTACACCCAGTCTTCCCACAGCACCAGGCAATTTTTTGAACGTAAGAATGTGTCAGATTAACTACCCCAACACCCTTTGAAGACAGGAGGCCCCACTTGGCTCCTGGGAGCCCTGCCCACCTCCTGGGTGCCTGTGTCTGGCCGCGATGTGCCTTTCGCTCAGCCTCAGCCTCACAGTATCTCCCCCACCCTTCTGATGGACAGGTGACAGTTCAGTACATGCAGGACAATGGCGCAGTCATCCCTGTGCGCATCCACACCATCGTCATCTCTGTGCAGCACAACGAAGACATCACGCTGGAGGAGATGCGCAGGGCCCTGAAGGAGCAAGTCATCAGGGCCGTGGTGCCGGCCAAGTACCTGGATGAAGACACCGTCTACCACCTGCAGCCCAGTGGGCGGTTTGTCATTGGAGGTCCCCAGGTGCATTCTTGTCTCTGAACAAAGCCCTGGTTTGTCTTTGTTACTGGGGTTGCTTGTGTCTCAGAGCAGGGAAACCTCAAGAGATAGCTTGGAGGGGGTCAGCTGGCTCTGGCCATGGACTAAATGTAAAGTCGGTGAATTTTGGCCTCTGTACATTTAGTGCACTCTCTGGGGAGGTCTGCTATGTGTCTGACAGTGTGCAAGAAATTGGGGATATGTCCCTAGGATTCCTCCACTTAGCGCCACTGGGCCCTCCCACTCCTGCCATCTCAAGTGACCATCGACCTTACCCACGGCTGCTGCGCCTCACCCTGCTCTGGTGCACATTCCCCACTGCAGCATTTGCACGTGGACAGCTGTTCCCGGGTGGCTGTTTCCAGATCTTCACCACAGGCTGCCTCTGGCTGTTGTGGGCACCAGGGTGGGGCAGGGTGTTTTAGACAGGGCACCACTGCCCCCTCTCTTGTACTGCAAGTGTGAGGAGGTGGAGGTTGAGGGCACTGCTGTGAGGCTGCTGCCCACTGCCTGGGCCCTCAGCCGTGTGTGCTTTGCCAGAGTTGAGCTCCATACCGGGTTCCAGTAGCAAGTAGAGTGTAGAAACACAGAGTAGGAGGAGGTAACACTTATTGTTTTTTCTTGCAGGACTTCTCAAAGCCTAGACATACTAGTATGAACTGTGGATCTCTAAAAGGGGGAGTAGAGTAGGCAGACTTCCCCAAATCATTTAACATAGAACTCCCACCCTTTTAAAGACATCACTATTGACTGGTGTTGCCCAGAGGACACTTGGGAAGTGGGCAGCATGGCATTTGCTAGGTGGCACCAGCCAGGGTTGTATTTTTGACAGTGCAGTTCCTGCCTGCAGTTGGATCTCTCCATTGTGACAGACTCAGTAACAAAGGCATTAGGGAGTGGCTGTGACCCCAGAGAACCCCTGGCCCACCTTCTGCACTTTCTAATGAAGCTTTGGCAGGTTACCTGATTTCAGTATGTCGTCAGTGACTGAGCTGGGAGTGGAGTCCAGAGTTCTGGGCTAAGGGGTCTTAGGAAAATGTCTGTGGGCAGCCCCAGGACATCCTTCCTGAGTTGCAGTTCAGCTGCCATCACGGTACTTCAGCCCCCTCCAGCATCTAGGGGCTGGCTCTGCTTCTTATCTTGATTTCTCTCCCTCTGCAGGGGGATGCGGGTGTCACTGGCCGTAAGATTATTGTGGACACCTATGGCGGCTGGGGAGCTCATGGTGGTGGGGCCTTCTCTGGGAAGGACTACACCAAGGTGGACCGCTCAGCCGCGTACGCTGCCCGCTGGGTGGCCAAGTCTCTGGTGAAAGCAGGGCTCTGCCGGAGAGTGCTTGTCCAGGTAAGCCCCCTCCACCCACCACCGTCCTGTTGCAGTGGAGGACCCCTGCCCAGTTCTGCCCCGAGTGAGGGGATGTTGGCCTGGTGGGAAAGCTGCACGCTTTGCCAAAGGTTGTGATTGTGTGATTGTGTTGGGCACTGTGGCCAGGGCTCTGAAAACCTAGGGGAGGGAAAACCAGAATCTTCAGGGAGAGAGGCGTGTAGAAGAACTGCCCTTGGTGAAGATAGCAGGAAAATTGCCGGGGAGCATGTGGGGCAAGAGACATGTGGTCCCCGCTGGCCCCTTCAGAAGGGCAAAGCTTCTGAAAGGGGCAGGGCCCACACAGAGGCTTCAGTCCCTGACGCTGCACCTTGCTGGAAGGTTTCCTATGCCATTGGTGTGGCCGAGCCGCTGTCCATTTCCATCTTCACCTACGGAACCTCTCAGAAGACAGAGCGAGAGCTGCTGGATGTGGTGCATAAGAACTTCGACCTCCGGCCGGGCGTCATTGTCAGGTAAAGTGCCATGTGCTGCTATTACACAGGACCTTGCTCCTTCCTTGCCCAGATGCTCACTTCACCTGAAAGGGAGGCAGAAAGGAGGATGTTTCTGCCTCTCAGAAGTGGGAGGGTCTGTGAGCTCTTGGTACAGCACAGTGCATCCCCAGTGCAGAAAGCCTCGTGGTCAGGTTAAAGGAGGCTGCCCCAGGTTCCCGCTGGCCCAGTCAACACCAACTCCAGTGGGGCCATCTCTGAGCAGCTGGGAGGCAGGCGGGGATCTTAGGAAAATAATTATTAATGTAAGGCCAAATAGCTCAAATGGCTGGGAATCGAGTCAGCAAGTCTATTCCGTTTCTAGAGCTTAGTGGTGTCAACATTGGCCTGGGCCAGGTAAGTGGAGTGGGAGGAGAAAGGCACCGGAAGGCTGGAGTTAGGTCCTGGTCCCTGAACCTCTAAGCATCCGTGGGGCTATAAAACGAGACCAGGGTATGGCACAGATAGGATGTGTGTGTGCAACTGCGGTGGGGAGGCGTAGTGCCATGCGAGGAGGGCTGTGTTACAGTTCGTTGCTCCCTCCTGTCCTTGAAATGGAGAAAGAAAACCTGCTCCTGTTCCATCTTCCAATGCCCTTCCTTTCTGCTGGACATGCAGGGATTTGGACTTGAAGAAGCCCATCTACCAGAAGACAGCATGCTACGGCCATTTCGGAAGAAGCGAGTTCCCATGGGAGGTTCCCAGGAAGCTTGTATTTTAGAGCCAGGGGGAGCTGGGCCTGGTCTCACCCTGGAGGCACCTGGTGGCCATGCTTCTCTTCCCCAGACGCCTGGCTGCTGATCGCCTTCCCCACCCACCAACCCTCGGGGCAAAGCCAGGTCCCTCTCATTTAGCCTGTCCTGTCATCATCATGGCCGGCTGGAGGCAGGGGCTTCCTGGTGCTGGAGGTTGGATCTTGATGTGAGGATGGGCATGGTGTTCTCCTGCTGCTCCCTCAGACTGGGGCAATGTTAATTTAGTGGAAAAGGCACCCCTGTCAAGAGTGAATTCCCTCACTCGTCTCCCCCAACAGCTGGACCCTGACCAGCTCCCCCTCCCTCCCCTTGCCTGTGCCAGGTGAGGTCAGCACATCTCAACAGGCCTCAGGGCTCCTTGTGGGCCTGGGCTCCTGGGCCCCCCTTTCACAGGCAGCCAGTGCCCTGAGCCAGGGTCTCCAGAAAGCCCCACCCAGGCCAGGCATGTGGCAGGGGTTAGAGCGGGACTGATGTCTCCTAAGCACCTGTAATGTGCGAGGGACCCAGCTAATAACTGATCTCGTTTTTTCTTCACTGCAACATGATGAGGTAGTACCTTTTATATCCCATTTATAGATGGGGGAAAGCAAAGCACAGAGAGTCTGGATGACTTCCACAGGGTCCCACAGCCACGTGTTTAGACCTAGATGTATAACTAGGAGCTTTGACTCAGGAGCCTGTGACATACCCCCTCCCCCACCGTTGTCTCATGCCAGTAACAGGCTCAAACAGTGACAAAGCAGATTCAGAAATGAGGCCATGGACTCTGTCCTGAAGGCCTGAGGTTACTGGAAATTAGGGGATTAACCCACTAGCTCTTGTTGAGCCGTGGGCAATTGTCTGAAAAGTGAAGACAGAACCACAGGGCTATTTTGTTTGCTTCATGTGTCCCAGAAGATGACTGAGGGTGAGTTGGCTTACCTGGCCCATCAGGGTAGGCTGGAGTTTGGGACTGACCAGCAGCTTTAGAATCCCAGCCCCCTGACCACTCAGAGACACGCAGAGATTGGGTTTTTGGACTTCTGGGGTAAGTGGTCTAAGTCCAGTCCAGTCCTATCTGGGCTTCCTGGAGCAGAAGCAGCAACTTGTCCTAGCACAGATGGCCAGCCCCTTAGACAGAGGCCCTCAAGTCTTTCTCTTTCCCTGGTCCCTTGTATCCCCTGCAGGCTGAGTGCATTTGGAGGGAGTGAGTGGCCCTTTCGGATCCAGGGAGGCTGGTCCTAAGGCCTCATGTTAAATAGGCGGGGCTTGCCTTCTGGTGTTGGACAAGCTGCTGAGATGTCATGAGGAGATTCTGCCTTTGCCAGGTGACCGTCTGGGGAGCAGGTCTGCTCCCAAGGGGCCTGAGCAGTCCTTGGCCTGCTAAGGTCTTGGAACTTGCCTGCCTTTCCATCCATGGCCAGCAGCACCTGCCCTACCTGCCCCACTTGTCCTTAGCCTGGACCTCTGACAGCAGCATCTCTACCTTCTCCCCAGCTCCCAGGGCCACAGGCTCAGGCAGGGGCCTCCATGGGCCCCAGGAGAACATTGGGGACTTGGCCTCTCTCTAGGGTACATGGTGCTGGTTCAGGCTGGGAGAGGCAGCCCAGGAAGTCTCATCTGGGGAGCAGGCAGCCAGCATCTGGGCCTTGGCCTGGAGCACAAAGACCCTGGCTTTCATTTTCTCTCAGATGAAAGGAAATTAAGGCAACAAAAGAAGCCCGGCTCCTGGTCACCTAGGAAGCCTCAAATTCCTTCCCTTGGAGGGAGGGAGTGGTTTGCAGGTGGCCGAGTTCCTCTAACTTGGCTCATACTCGACATGAAAATTCACAATTTTATACTTTCCCTACCTTCTAGAGAAATAAGATCTTTTTTGTCAGTTTGTTTGTATGAAACTAAAGCCTTTATTTGTTAATAGTTCCTGCTAAAACAGTGAATAAAAACTCAAGGAGCAACTACCCTATGCTTAGTTGTTCTCTGCAAAACCCCAGAGACATGACACCTGCTCTGTAGAGCATTCCCTGGTTGCCCACCCCCACCACCGGGGGAAGTTAGTATCCTCCCCTTGGGGTCACCCCATCCTGTCCACGTGGAGCAGATGTCTCATGGACTAGGTTTTTCTTGTTACTAGCAGCTATGTTAAGCCACACCACTGCCATGTTCATTCCTCACTACATCTCACCAAGGTGGATATTCTTAGGAAGCCCATTTTTACATGCGGGGCCCTGAGGCCCCAAAAAGGGTTAGGACCAAAGGCAGTGGCCACCTCTGGCTCCTCCCTGAGTTCTGTGTGCTCTCCTTACACATTGCTGCCCTTAGGCTGCCTATGCCTTATCCTGTGCCCTTCCTGCATGGTGTCTGCATGAGGCTGGCACGAGGGCATGCTCAGGCCATGTCTGGAGTATGGATAAGTGACTGAACTTGAACAAAGTGAAGGAGTGGAGGGGCTTGGTCTGTGGAGAGAGGAGCCAAACTTTTAAGTGGATGCACATTTCCCTTCACTCGTGTTCAGTTGTGAAGAGAATAAGTAAATGGTTCTTTTTCATTGAAGGTCATCCCTGCCATGGCCCCCGGTGATGTGGTTCTTGGGGTTTGATCAGAGCAGGAGGAAAATGGGTCCTGCATGGTTTCCGGCAAGCAGGCTGTGTGGACAGGACTCGGCTCTGGGGAATGTCCTGGTGCAGCCTGAGGCAAAGCCTGTGTGGCCCCCGTGTCTCACGGGTGGACAAAGCTGATCTGGGGTGCCAGGAAGACCCAGAATGTGGCGGGGAGGGGAGGGGAGGATGAGGCCAAAGGGCCCCACAGTCCTGTTTGAGACAGAACCTATACCCTGAGAAGACACTAGGTGGGCAATACAGTGAAACATGACACATTACAGAGAAAAGCACATTTCTCAAGAATGCATACAAATAGACACACTTAAGAAACACACTGGAATACTTGCCTGGGGTAGGGGGAGGACTCTAGGTATAACTTGCAAAATAATTAGTGAAAGCAAGATAGAGAACCACCTTCTGAGCCACAAAGCCAAGTGTCACAGTGTTAGGGAAATGTGGACGGAGCAAAGGAGGTTGGCAGGGAGCAGCCAGTGGAGTTTGAGGAAACTCAGGAGCACAGAGTCCCTGGAAGTCAGGTGAAGAATGTTTCTAGAGCAGGGGAGCCACCAACTATGCAAAATGGTTTTGATGGGTTACATGATGGGAGGCCCAGGACTGTCCAGTGAATTCAGCCACATGGAGGTTGATGATGTGGGAAATGGCAGAGTCACATTTAAACGTAAATATGACCCCAACCCTCACCTCAATCATCCTCCCCTGGGCCATCTCATGACATTCAGAGTGCGTGCTGGGCTGCACTGCCCTGCATGTCTGTGCAGTGCCTGCCCCCTACCCTCATTCTGGACTCTGCTCCCCACTCCCCACATTCCGGACTCCTTGGCTCTTTGGCTTCCCCCAGCAGGCCAAGCTCGTTCCTGCTCAGGATCTTTGCACCTGTTGTTCTGTCATGGGTGTGGGGTGCGCTGCAGGTTTCAGATGAAATTTCTGTATTTCCAAAAAACCCCTTCCTTGATAGCCTCTCTTTCTACTCCATTCCATTTCTAGTTTCTTTTTCAGTGTTTAACATGATGTTCCTTGGAGCCTTTCACTTGAATCCTTCCCTACCCATTCACTCTCCCTTCCTTCTTCACATGGGGGTCCTCCGAATCCCTGCAGTCTCAGCTGACAAGCCACCCTCCATGATGCTCCCAATCTCCCAGGAAGATGCTCCCAAGCACCTTCCATAAATCACACCAAATGCTGTCTCCATCTGGTACCAGGCTCTCAAAGGTTGTAGTTCTTTAAATGACTAAATATTTTCATTAATTATTAATAATAATGTTATGGCAATAATTCTATTGCTCACACTCTGAAGATGATGTATCAACCCAAATAAGAAAGCTTTTTCCCCCAGCTTCATTAAGGTATAATTGACAAATAAAAATTGTATGTATTCAAGGTATATAATGTGATTTGCTATATGTATATACTGTGTAATAATTTCCACAATCAAAATTATGAACACATCATCACACACAGTTACTCTCAAAGGTTGGAATTCTTTATGGATGTCAATGCTTGTTTATTTATACCTGTTGCCCCCATAGGACTTGGGGCTTTCCAAGGTCATCTGGCCTTGTCTGCTGTCTCATACTTGCCTTCGATGCAGGGCTTGGCACAGAGTAGTTGCTTGGTGTAGCACGGGTCATATCAGAGAATGAATTTGAGGTGTGTCCATCTGTTCTGCCTCCTGAGCTCCCCTTAGCAAAGATATTCTGCAAGATATAAGGATCCTGCTTGCCCTTTGGTAGGTCTTGCCAGGCTCAGCTGCTCAGAGATGTAAATGTCAATCATTCCACAGAGCTGTTTTTTTAAAGCACCTGTTAAGAGCATAGCACTGTGACTATAAGGATTTATACTGTTACGGGTCACAGAGGACTGGAGAGACCAGTATGGGTGAATATAGGAGGGTATTTATTTTAAGGTGTGCACTGGCTCAGTGGATTCACATCCAAAAAGCTGAGCCTTGAACAAAGACTGAGCAGGATTTTTATAGGCAATCTACAGAAGCAAAACAAAGGCAGTTAATCATATAATGACAGGTCACATAATCTATAGCATAACTGATGACTTGGCATAACTTGTGGCCTTGCATAGCTGGTGGCCTTCTAGCTGCATCAAAAGAAAAAACAAGAACTGGCTGAATACAGATATTTGTCCTTTTTTTTTCTTTTCCTTCACCCTTGCTCCTGAGGTGGGGTGTCTGGAGCCTATTCCTTTGGTTTCAACTTCTCGAACAGCGTTATCTTATAACTGTCCTTGAAGTGAGCTTGCTAGGCAGAGGAAAACTTGTTTGTCTTTTCTTTTTAACCCTCGCCTTGCCACATTCTGGACCTTGGCTTTTACTTTTCTTGGAGTGAATGAATGCAGTACTTATTATTATTTTTAAATTTCTGCCTCCATACAATTGATCACTCTGCACTTTAGTTGCTTCAACCCTAGAAGTAACCGTGGCATGCCAATGAGGAAGACATCTCATGTCAGAGATCCCAGAGAAACGTAATATCCAATGAGGGGCAGACACATAGGAGGTATGAATGGGGCTCAGGAGGTGGGAGCTTGGTCTGAAAAGTATAGGAGGTACTTTGGAGTTGGCAGTGGATGGAGGAATAGGGGATGAGAGGAGAGTCTGGGGAAAATAATTAGCTCAGCAGGGGTTAGCTGGGATGAAAGGCATGGGGTGGGAACTTTAACTTTATGCCTGTGGCAAATTCCCTAGAGTAAGTATGACTCAGGCACAGTGTAAGAGGCAATGTGACACACATCTGGTCCCTGGCCTATGAGGTCTTCTTCCTTCCTACCATAATGCCTCCATGAGGAACGTTTGGAGAAAGAAGGAACAAGGACTGTGTTCTGAGTTTGGTTCATGTCGGCTCAGATGCAGAACAATGTGGGTAGATGAATAATTCAATGGGGAGAAGAAATCAACCCAAGGGAACAAGAGAGTTTACAACCTCAACAGTGGAGTCCCTATAATATGGGAGGTTTGTCAGACCCTTTCATGTGACTCTTATGGGACAGGATGAAAATCAGAAGCCAAATAATCTGCTGTCTTAGTCTTTTCAGGCTGCTATAACAAAATAACAAACGGGGTGGCCTATAAATAACAGAAATTTGTTTCTCACAGTTCTCGTAGCTGGAATTTTGAGAGCTGGGTGCCAGCATGTTTGGTTCTGGAGAGGTCCCACTTCTGGGTACAAATGGCCAACTTCTCATTGCATCCTCACATGGCAGAAAGAGGGTGAGAGAGCTGGGGTGCGTGTGATAAGGGCACCAATCCCATTTATGAGGGCCCCGCCTCTGAAAGGTCCCACCTCCTGATATCACATTGGAGGTTAGGATTTCAACATCTGAATTTGGGGGGACACAAACATTGACTCCATAACACTTGCCAAATCTGATTTCTTAAAAATGAAATTCTTGTGCATTAGGAAAAAGCCACAAGTAAGGGTAAAAGATAAGTGACAGAGTAGAAAATATTTGAATGGAATGAACCGCAGCTCAATAAGAAAGCAATACAAGCCCCAGTAGGAAATGGAAAAAACTAGACGGATAGGAATAAGTAAATATAATCAAAGAAATGGAGAAAGTCAAGAGAAACAAAGGTTGCTCAATTGTACTTGTTTCAAAAAATAAATACTTTAAAAAATGCAACATTGTATTTCCGCAAACAGATGGCGAGAAAAAAAAAGAAAGGAAAGAAAAGAAATAAATAAAAAGATTTGAAGACAGTGTGGCGATTCCTCAGGGATCTAGAACTAGAAATACCATTTGACCCAGCCATCCCATTACTGGGAATATACCCAAAGGATTATAAATCATGCTGCTATAAAGACACATGCACACGTATGTTTATTGCAGCACTATTCACAATAGCAGACTTGGAACCAACCCAAATGTTCAACAACGATAGACTGGATTAAGAAAATGTGGCACATATACACCATGGAATACTATGCAGCCATAAAAAATGACGAGTTCATGTCCTCTGTAGGGACATGGATGAAGCTGGAAACCATCATTCTCAGCAAACTATCCCAAGGACAAAAAACCAAACACCTCATGTTCTCACTCATAGGTGGGAATTAAACAATGAGAACACTTGGACACAGGAAGGGGAACATCACACGCTGGGGCCTGTTGTGGGGTGGGCGGGGGATAGCATTAGGAGATATACCTAATGTAAATGACGAGTTAATGGGTGCAACACACCAACATGGCCCATGTATACATATGTAACAAACCTGCACGTTGTGCACATGTACCCTAGAACTTAAAGTATAATAAAAAAATTTAAAAAAAAAGAAAAAGAAAAAGGTTTTTAAAATCCAGGGCTGGCAAAGATATAAGGAAATAGACATCCCCAAACACAGTTGACCAGTATAACTTGGTACAAACTTTCTGGATGAAAATATGGTTCTTCTTGAAATGTAAATGTCATGTCTGCCTAGTTTGACCTTGCGGTCAGAGGTGGCATCAAGATAGAGACAATCGCTTTGCTCCCAGGCCTAGGGGACAGAACCCCAGGAGGGCAAGGTCAGCATGTGCTGAATGGACTGGGGGATGGGGTGGGTGGATCTTAGGGAAGCATCCGTTCTGGGCCACCAAAGCAGGACTTCTGTCCTGCCCCAGGGTTGAGGTGGCTGCCTCTGGGGTGTTTGCAGGAGTGCCCACAGAAAGGCCCTGGGACACAAGGCCTGGCTGGGAGGAGCCCCCTCCTTCACAGGCCAAGACTGCAACTGCGGAGCCAGTCACAACAGCCTGAGAGGACAGGAATTCCTTTCCTCGGAGGCTGTCAGAATCCCAAGTGACCAGGAGTAAACAGGCTCTGGCAGGGGAAGACACTTTGGAGGACCACCCACTCAGAGAGCAGATTGTGTCCGTGGGCAGGATGGGAGCTAAGAGTGGGAGCCGGCTGGATCTCCCTCCACTTCCTCGAGATCTGCCCAGGACACTGCCTGGTTCCCGCTGCTCTGCAGGGACTGTTCCCAGGCTGTGAAGTCCTGGGATCCCGCTGTTCCTTTAGTTCTGAACAGTGTATTCTCCAGCAGGAGGTGCAGCCCTGGACTCCCAGGCTCTGTGCAGGCTTCCCAGAAGCCTCTCTGGGAGGAGTGGGGGCCACTGCCTTTCCACTTCCCGTGGCAGCCCCTGGCCCTGGCCTCCTCCAGGCCTCTGCAACCCTCTTCATGGTACCCATGCCCTCCTCGGGAGAGTAAGTGGGGTGAGATGAGGTGGAGGCCTTGACCTGTATAGACAACCCAGGGCTGTTCCATCTTCACCCTTGGGCTAAAAGTAGCCCAGCAGCAGCTTCAGGGCCCCACCTCCCAACCCCCACCAGGCCGACCCCACTCCCACTTCCTGGGCTGCCCCGCCCCTCCCAGCAGGCATGGCCAGCTCTCTCCACCTCTAGCACTGAGCTCTACAAAGCAGCTCTGAACTTAGTTCTCTTCTATGTCTTTGGTTTTCTGTTTGCTCTCATCTTTAATTGTATATTTCTGCTCCTCTCTTAAAAGAAAGGAAAGAAGCCATTTTTTTTTGTTTTTGGATTTTTGCATCAAAGCCTTCACAGTTTCTAAGATATTTTAATTCGTTTTGATCTCATTTCTGTTTCTCTGCTTTCCTTGTGTTTCTTTTCCATTTTTAACTTTCTGAACTGCATGTTGGTTTTGGTGGCTTTTTGATCCAAAATGGCTTATGGGGGAGTCATAAAATTCCTATGTGGCTGTTTTTCCTCAATTTTTCACTCATTTCTAGTTTCATTGACACGTTATTAATGGAAAATAATCTCTATTATTTGTACTTTCCAAAAACATTTTTGAGATTTTCATTGTAGTCCAAAATGGTGAATTTTAGTGTTATATGATCACCTGATGTTATCGGTGTATAGATTTGCATTTATTTCAATTTGTTAAATATTTAAAATTATATAATATATACATGTATATTTTTAATTATATAATTCAGGTATTTTGTGGACAGGGATTTTAAGCTTTCCTTAGGGAAGCAACTGACAAGAGAGAACAAGAAAGTGTGAATTCTGAGGAAGGGCAAGGGATGGTTTTGGGCCTCATCACTCACTTACTCACTCACTCACCTGTTCCTTCCTTCCGCGGCATTCCTTCCCTCCTTCCACTGAGCACCAAGCCGCCCCAAGCCTGCCCCGGGCCCCTGGGGCCTGCGGTAAGGAGTGCAGTTATTTTGTGTGGACATATGTGCTCCACGCCAGCAGCCGGAGGAAGCCTTCCAGGCAGAGAGAACAGGGAGCGCTCAGGATGGGGAGGGTGCTCTGGGGCCACAGGAGTGGGTTCAGCAGAGGGCAGGGTGGAGGGTGTGATTCTATTGTTGCTGTGCCCCCACGCCTCTCCAATGATAGTCTGCCCTGTTGCCAGGCACGGGTGTGGTTCTGGGCGGACCGTGGTCAGTGGTCTCAGTGTTTCGGCCCAGCTGGCCATGGTGGCTGCAAGAGGCTCTGCAGCAGCCTGGGAAATGGGGGAGGACCTTCAGCCTCGCATGAGCTGCTTTATTGGTGAACCCAGCAGACTCCATAGAGCTTGTGGCAGAAGCAGGTGAGCACAAGTTTTGCTCGGCCTGGATCACCCTGGGAGGTGGTGAGGGTGTCATGGTAGGCGTGTGGTGAAAGTTATCTTGTTTTTGACAGACTTGTTTAACCAGGGGATGAAAGACATTCTGTGCAGAGATCAGGGACGTGCCACTGCAGTCCAGCAGTAGTTCAGTGGAATGTAAAACCCTCACCGAGCTTCACCTCGAGACAGAGGATGTCAAAGCCCAGGAGTGCCTGCTGCCCTGGATGGGTCCAGCTTGTGATCTGGAGTTACAGAAGGTGACTTGAGGCTCTTGAAGAAAAGCTGGAGGGAACTGTTTCTTATTCTCAAAGCCAGATTCTGTGTCTCGAATGGAAACTCATGATCATTGGTGGAGAGCATGGGAGGCTGAAAGAAACATCATCATCTCCAGACAAGAGGCACAGTCCTGAGGCAAGGAAAACGGACACAGTGATTCCCTGAGTTTTTGGACATGGATCCTCAAGCAGCTGATAACCCAGATGGAGCGTGATTGGGGGCATTTGCCCTCTGACCTCCAGGCGTGCACGCAGCCTCCTCTGTCACTCCCCTCCCTTTATACCCTACCTCAACTACCAGCCTTTCCTCTGCCCTCTTCCCCTCCATTCCCAGAGCCTATGTTTCCAGTGAACTCAAATGTGGAGTTCATGGGAAGGAGACATCCTCTTCTGTCCCCTTCTCCAGGAAGCCTGGGTGAACTCCTGAGCCAGCTTCCATGAAGGGCTGCTTTCCTCCTTATCCCCACTCAGGGGCTGGAGCCCCCACCCAGAAAATGGGAAAGAGTTGCTTTCTGGCTTCTCATTGAGCCACCACATGACCCTGCCAGTCCAAATGCCCAATTACCACCAGGCCGTACATAATTTCTCAAATTTTCCCAAATGTATTTTTGAATTATTTATGAAGGGGCTTCAAAAAGTTCATGGAAAATGTGTATTATGAAAAAACTGTGCATGGACTTCAAATTTTTTTTACACCAAAATAAACTCACACTAACTTGTTATAATATTTCTGAATAGGGTCTAGTTTGAGGCACTGAGAAGGATCAGAGATTGGCTTGATAAGAGCACCTACCAGAGCAACATGAATTCTGTGAAAATTGAAGTAAAAACAAACATTAAATTCATGGTGAAGCTTGGGTGGAAGAATGGTGAAGTCATGGATGCTTTACCAAAAGTTTATGGGGACAACATCCCCCCCCCAAAAAAATCAGCAGTTCACAAATGGAAAACACATTTTAAGAAAGGAAGAGATTTGAGACCAGCCTGGCCAACATGGTGAAACCTCATCTCTTCTAAAAATACAACAATTAGCTGGGTGTGGTGGCATGCACCTGTAATCCCAGCAACTTGGGAGGCTGAGGTAGGAGAATCACTTGAACCCGTGAAGCAGAGGTTGCAGTGAGCTGAGATCATGTCACTGCACTCCAGTCTGGGTGACAGAGCAAGACTCCATCTCAAAAAAAAAAAAAAAAACAAGATTATGTGGAAGATGAAGTCCACAGCGGTAGACCATCCATATCAATTTGTAAGGAAAAATATTCATCTTCTTCATGCCATAATTGAAGAGGACCAATCATGAACAGCAGAAAAAGACCCAACACCATGGACAGATCAACTGCAGACAGGAGGGGAGATTTGATGAAAATTTTAAACAAGTGGGATTAAGATCCTGAAGCATTTCTTCAAAGAATTGTAACAGGAGATGGAACTTGGCTTTCCCAGTACAATGCTGAAGACAAAGCACAATCAGAGCAATGGCTACCAAGAAGCAGAGGTGACCTAGTCACAGCAAAAGCAGACAGGTGAAGAGCAAAGGTCAGGGCAACAATTTTCAGTGATGCTCAAGGCATTTTGCTTGTTGTCTTTCTGGAAGGCCAAAGAACAGTGACATATGCTTATTACGAGTGTTTCGAGAGAATCACAGCTTTAGGAGAAAAATGCCCAAGAAAGCTCCACCAGAGAGTTCTCTATCATGACAGTGATCCTGCTCATTCCTCTCATCAAACAAGATCAATTTTGCGAGTTTCAATGGGAAATCACTAGGTATCCACCTTACAGTCCTGATTTGGCTCCTTATGACTTCTTTTTGTTTCCTAATCTTAAGAAATTATTTAAAGGAGACCAGCTTTTCTCCATTTAATAATGTAAAAAAGACTGCCTTGACATGGTTAAATTCCCAGGATCCTCAGTTCTTTGGAGATGGACAAAATGGACGATAACATCACTTACAAAAGTGTCTTGACCTTGATAGAACTTGAGAGAAATAAAGTTTATATTTTTTATTCTTGTCTTTTAATTTCATTTTCCCACAAACTTTTAAAAGTCCTTTGTATTTGTTTTTAATTTAAAAGCCTCTTTTATATGTGCTTTACTTTTCCTCAAATGATACATCAATAGTATTATACATATATGAATAAAATTTGGTAAATAATGGTTATTTAAATTATTCTCATTATAAGTTCTAGAAAACAGAAGGAGTTAATTTTAATTTTATGATGTAGTCCATTATTTCCAAAACTATGCTATTATCTGGGAGCATTTCGACCACCAGAAACATTTGAAATATCAGAACACTTCCTCTCTGCCAATGCTTCTGTGTTGCTCAGTGATAAGACAACAGTGGAGGCTAGTTGTCAGTCTCCATAAATGTAAAAGAATGGCTTGACTGTGCTGACATTCTAAAGGGTAGGTGGCTCCTGGTCTGGGCCCAGCAGGGCTGCTGCCCCCTGGCTGTAAGGGTCCTGGCCAGAGCTGGACTGAGCTTAGCTGTTCAAGGCAATGAGAGGTCGGTACAGGCTGGGATTCCTCCTCACCAGCGCATCTGGCTTACTGGGCCCTCAGATTCTTCATCTGGGGTAAAAAGACTGCCCCAGTGTCATCACCATCTGTACAATGCGTGTGCTAAAGGCCTCAGGGCAGCCTGGGCAAAGCGCTGGGGTGTCTGCAGCTTGAGGACTAGGGGTTGGGATGCCGTGCTGAGCCAGGATCAAGCATGCCCAGGGATAGATATGCACACCTTATAGGTAAAAACCAAGGCTGGAGCCTCAGGGTGATATAGTGAGCAGTCCTAGGACCTGAGGTTCAGACCAGGTCCACCTTGCAGTGTGAAAGGCCAAGTGAGCCTGACCAGGCTGGGCCTGGTCCGTAACTGTGGTCATTGTGGACCGAACACACTCTGGCATCTTCAGGGAAACCTGAACAGAGATTCTGGGGTCAGGGGGAACAAGGTTTGAAGCAGGCCCTAGAATCTTCAGGCCATGCGACCTCTGAAAAGCTGTGGAACCTCACTGAGCCCCAGTTTCCCTAGCTGTTACAAGGGAATGAAGATGGACTCTGCCTTGCAGTGAGCTTGGGAGGGATATGGTAGACAGAAAGGGTCTAGCTAGTGCCTAGGACCTAGCAAGTGCTCAGCAATGGATAGTGCTTCACATCAGCCTTCTCCAGGGGCACAGAACTGAGCTGGCCTCTGTGGACAAATGAGGATGAGACAGTTAGAACAGCCCTGAAGAAAGATGAAGACTGTTCCTGTCAGACCAGGCCACTGGGAAGCAGGGGAAGTACGGGAGAATTCATGCAGATACAGCCTTGGAGACACAGAGAATTAAAATTATGGCTCCCGTCCTATCTTGGCACCTGATACAAAGCAGCTCTCCGTGAATGAGGAATGAATGAACAGGGAGAGTGATGTGTGACATTTATTTGCCCATCCTTCAATTGGCTGCAGTTTTTAATTCAGCCAGTAGAGGGCAGAGGTGGCTCGCTCATTCCCTGTGGACAGAGAAGGGGGTTCCAGGGAGTTCTGTGTGTTCCCATGGGGGATAATAAGCCTCAGGGCTCAGGGACCCCCATCCCTCACCATGGCTCAGGGCTCAGGGACCCCCATCCCTCACCAGGAGGCCGTTCAGAGCCCCCGAGAGATCAAGACTCTCCCCAGCTTTCCATCTCTCTGAACAGGGCAGGCCAGTTGAGACAGACACTCCTCTGTCAGTCTGACCAGGTTTCCGGGGGCCTTGGTGTGCCTGCGCCCCATCTTGTCTCAGGGACTGCTTGCCTTTCTCCTTTGTTCGGGGCGGGGGGACCTTTTTTGTTTTTTTTTGAAACAGAGTTTCGCTCTGTTGCCCAGGCTGGAGTTCAGTGACGCAATCTCGGTTCACTGCAACCTCCACCTCCCGGGTTCAAGCAATTCTCCTGTCTCAGCCTCCAAGTAGCTGGGATTAAAGGCACCCCCCGCCACCTTGCCTGGCTAATTTTTGTATTTTTAGTGGAGATGGGGGTTTCGCCATGTTGTCCAGGCTGATTTCGAACTCCTGACTTCAGGTGATCCGCCCGCCTCGGCCTCCCAAAGTGCTGGGATTACAGGCATGAGCCACTGCGCCCAGCCTTTTGGGGAGTACTTTTCTTAGGGGGAAAGGATAATACACATGAGTGCTTATCCCATGCCGTTCCTGCAACCAGTGTCTGTCAGCTGGGAGCTAGCTGTTTATGCCTGTTTTACAGACGTAAGAACTGAGGCCCATTGCAGGGTCACCGTTATCAATAAGGAGCAGAGCCTAGTTAAGCATGGAGTGAAATTTGGTGTGAATATGCATTCTTTGTATTTCCCCTGCCCCTTGGCTTGGATGCTAATGGCTGGTTACCTTGAAGAAGGAAGGAAAAGGGTGGCTGGCTCTTCTGCCGGTGGTAGAGAGAGGGATGGCTGGCATCAGGCTCCACTGACCCAGAAACAGTTTTTTGGGGGGCCAAAATGCTCCTCTTTTTGGGAGACGGTTGTGGGATTGGATGCCAACCTTTGCATGGCACCTTGAAGAGCCTTTCTGCTTGAGGACACTAGCCCATGTCCCCCCTGTGGCAGAGACTCCCAGGGCGCTGTACACCTCCCAGGGCGCTGTAATGCTCTGTTTAAGACTGACCTGTCTACCTTGACTACAGTGGACCTGTAGGTGGGTGCAGGCCTCATGACAGATGCAGCAAAGCCACATCAAAGTGTAGATCGGCTCTCTGCTGACCTCTTGCTTCCTTCCAGCTCAGTGGTGGGTTTCTGCGTTAGTGCACTGCTCCCTTCTCTGGTTCATTTTTTTTTTTTTTTTTTTGAGATGGAGTCTTGCTCTGTCACCCAAGCTGGAATGCAGTGACGCAATCTCGGCTCACTGCAACCTCCGCCTCCTGGATTCAAGTGATTCTCCTGCCTCAGCCTCCTGAGTAGCTGAGATTACAGGCACACGCTACCAGGCCCAGCTAATTTTTGTATTTTTAGTAGAGACAGGATTTTGCCATGTTGGCCAGGCTGGTCTTGAACCCCTGACCTCAGGTGATCCACCTGCCTCAGCCTCCCAGAATGCTAGGATTATAGGTGTGAGCCACCACGCCTGGCCCCCAGGTTCATATTTATCCCTAACATGTGTCCTTGAGTAGCTGTGTGCTACTGGGCCCTATAGGGAAGAGCCAGCTGGCCCTGTCCTATCTTCCACAGGTCATATGAGCTGAGGCTCTTAATCCTCCTCCTTCTACACTCCTGTTGTTCCTAGGACCAGGATGGATGCCGATATGGATTTCATACACATTCCTTGTTTGTCCTGTGGATGTTTGCAGGGCCATGGGCAGACAGAGCCAGGGCAGTGGGCACAGCCCCAGGAAGAGTGATGCTGGGTTACCTGGATGAGGCTTTGTGGTGGGAGCAGACATGGCTAGTGGCCAGTGTCTCCGCTGTGGTCACTTGCCATAGTTGCACTCCAGCAGGCCCAAAGGTCCTTTGTGAAGGTCCCTCCAGGCCTGGCTTCTGTCTTATGGCCTTGAGTAGTGTGGGGTCCACAGCACAGTCCACGACCCTTGGGAATATCCATCCAAAGGGTATATGTATAACACAAAAGATGGCAGCAATAAGCCCAAATATTTCTGTTATCCTTCTCAATGTGAACTAGTTAAACTCACAAATTAGAAGTAGAAACGGGGTTTCACCATGTTAGCCAGGCTGGTATCAAACTCCTGACCTCAGGTAATCCACCTGCCTCGGCCTCTCCAAGTGCTGGGATTAAAGGTGTGAGTCACTGTGCCCAGCCAATTTTATTCTTTTAGTTTTCAGATGTTTGGCCAGGTGTCTGAGCACCCTGCATTGAGATGCTTCCTTTGTCCCATTCTCTATTTCTGTATGGATTTCTGTCTACATCTGGACTTGCTCTTCTATTATATTTATCTGTCTGTCCATACATACACATTTACTACACTGTTTTAATAAATGAAACTTCATAACTGAATTGCCTTTAATAAATGGTACCAGCTCCAATACCAATTATAGCAGAAAACATGGTCCCCTGTATTAGGTATTTGAGAGCAAGACAGATGATCTGGGTGCTCGAGCTGAGAGAATTTCTTTCCCTATGCCAGGCCACCTTTTTACTCTTAGAGGCAGGTACCCCATTTTATAGATACAGAAAGTGAGGTGAGGTCAAGGAAGGTCAGTTCCCAACTGTGCCAGCTCTGAATTTTGTAGGGTTTAGGAGCACCCAACCTCATATGCATATTTGTGGATGAGAAAACTGGTTCTGGGTGGAGATAGAGACATGTGGAGAAGACAGATGTGGTGATGCATTATCACTCAACCACTCACTCATTCATCACTTCACCCCAGCACAGACTGACCGTGTGCTAAGGCCAAGCCCTGCACTGGGGCAGAGAAGGGGCTGCTCCGTCCCCTGGGATCTCACGGTGGGCTGGAGGGAAAGGTGAGGAAGCACTGAGGGACAGGAGGATGTGACTGTGGTAGGAATAGAGGGAGGAACGGGGCTGTGGGCACCCACAGTGGGGCCTCATGGTCTTAGCCTGGGCCCCCCTTCCAATGCTGAAAGTAGGGCAGGTGCCCAGGACTTTGCAGCAGGAGGACTATTTCGAAAAGTGAATTCAGGGAGCAGAGTGAGGGTCTGGGAAAGTAACAGAGGAGAAAAAAGCTAAGGGTATACTGTAGAGATGACCACATTGAAGGCAACTGAGGCTTAACCCAGTGATCTCTAGGACAGCGTCTAGAAAGTGCATCACGGCCAGGCGCGGTGGCTCATGCCTGTAATTCCAGCACCTTGGGAGGCTGAGGCAGGCAGATCACCCGAGGTCAGGAGTCTGAGACCAATATGGTGAAACCCCGTCTCTACTAAAAATAGAAAAATTATCTGGGCGTGGTATCGGGTGCCTATAATCCCAGCTACTCGGGAGGCTGAGGTGGGAGAATTGCTTGAACCCAGGAGGCGGAGGGGGCAGTGAGCCGAGATCACACCACTGCACTCCACCCTGGGTGACAGAGCGAGACACTGTCTTAAGAAAAGAAAAGAAAGAAAGAAAAAGAAAGAAGGAAAGAAAGTGCATCAGACTGTGCATGTCTCTCTCTCAGTGAAAAAGGGAGAAGCATTTAACTCCATGTTCCTGTCTCCATTGGTTGAGGGCTGTCCTGTGGGAACAGGGCAGGAATCCAGCCGGGGTGTGTGGATCTGATGACAGCCAGCATGCGTGGACTGTTTGCCAGAGCTGTGGCTGGAATCTGGAGACAGGTGAGAACAGATGAGGCTGGACAAAGGGGTCTTAGCCTGGTTCCCAGGTATGGGACTTGACGGCCACCTAGCTGGCCAGGATGGGAAATGCAGCAGGGACCAGGGCAGCGAGGGAGGCTGCTGGGGTCCCCACCCCACAGAGGAGGCAAACCTGAAACAGGGCAGCCCTTTCCCCTGGAAGTCCCTGCTTCAGGGACAGACCCGGAGGCTCCACACAGCAACCCAGCCACAAGGGAGGCCTGCGTGTCCCCATGTGATGGGCTTTCATGGCGCTGGGCCCCAAGGAGGTCATAGCCTTGGAGTGCAAGAACTCCCCTGGCTCCTGAGTCCCAGGACTACCTGCCTTTGCCGTCCCCTCACCCAGGCCATCTTCCCCCCTCCACCTCCTGCAGGCTCACCGCTTTGTTCCCTGCTTTCTCTTTCTCTGCTTCTCTCTGCCTCCCTCTTTGTCCTTCCTTTCTCTCTGTGACCCTGTCCTCAACAACTCTTTCCCTTCCTCTATTGTGCTGTTTCTCTGTGATTCTCTCCAGCCTCCTCTCCCTGTCTCAGTCCTCTCCATCTCTCTTGTTTCTTCTGTCTTCATTCCTCTCTTCTCTTGTCTTTTTTTCTCTGCCTTTCCCTCCGTGTGTGGATCACTGGCCAGCTCTCTGGACATCTCCCTCCCTCCAGCTCCCTTGGTTCTCACTGTGGGTCCTTCTGTCTTTATCTCTTCCAGCTTTCCTTTTCTCCCCCTGGGCCCAAATCAACTTCTCTCCATGACTCCATCCTCCCATCTCCATCTCTCTCTCTCCCCTCACCCTCCACCTTCTCTCTCTCTCCCTTCTCTCTTTCTCTCACTGTTTCAACCCCTCTCTCTCTATCCTCCTTGTCTTTCTCCTTCTCTCTGTCCTTCCCCTCCCTCTCTCATCCCTTCTCTCTCATCTTCTCTCTGCCTGTCTCATCCTCTGACTGAACTCACCCCTGCGTTCTCTACTCCTCTCCAGTCCTGCTCAGTGAGCCTCTCACCACCGACCTCTGCCTATCACACAATTTAAAAATTACAGGAAGAAGGTGGGGGGCACAGGACTTATGGAGAAATGTCTACACCCAGCTCAGCTTCCCTTAGAGCCGCCTGGAGTTGGTGCTACCGGGGGCAGCTGGCTCAGTGGGGCATGGGCTCTGACAAACCCTGAGTCTCTGCGAGGCTCCTCACAGGCTCCACAGCCGCTGCTGGGCCTTTCTATTCCCTGTCAGAATTTGGCCACCTCATGGGGATGTATTCCTGTCTATCTGCTCACAAGGCACCACTGGCAGTCACTAGGAACACAGTGACTCTTTCTAGAATGAATGAGCACAACCTCCACCCATGACTGGATACAGGATATTCCCCCACCCCAGAAGCCCCCCTCGGACCCTTCCCAGTCAACACTACCCCAAGGGTAACCCTGCTTCTGTGTCCAGCAAGGCAGTATCTGCCTGAGTTTGAATAGTGTATGAGGAGTCACACCTGGTATACCCTGGGGTGTGAACTGGTCCTCCAGGAAGCGGACACCCAGAAAGATAGGACTGCAAATGTTTATTAAGGGAAACACTATGGAAATGAGAGAGAGAGGAGGAAGCACAGGACATGGAGCATCAAATATGGTAGAGACTTTTCCAAGATATCATGGCCCAGGAGACTCTTCAAATTTCAAAATTATCCTGTAAGGTAAAAAGATTTTGGTTTATTTCCAGGTGACCTTCTTTTGCCCAATATACATTGTGGCTTCAATGAAATATCTGTGCCCCTGCTGAATACTTCTGTCTGTGGCCATATCTGTGTCTGTATGTCATGGAGAATAATTATCCACAGATGGCAGATACAAATCTCAGAGTTTAACTGTGTATGCATTTTTAGGATCTCTTCATCTCGTAAGGATCTGAATTCTAATCTTGGAGACAGGGGCTTTCCCTTATCTTTTGAAAGAGAAACTGGAAATCCCAGAGCCTAAGCTGTTAAACCCTAAGGTTTATTAAGTGAACTTCAATGAACACCTTTTGCTGATCTTCCGAGTGGAAATATTTTCATTTAACCAGCGGGAGGGGTGAGGCTCTACCATCTACCAGGTATTTTGCAAGATGCTTTCCTTATGAGCTTGGTCTCTCTGTCCTCACCACAACCTCATAATCACATCATTCCCAGCTCATTTTTGAGAAAGCTGGGGCTCTGAGCTCTACTGAGAGTTGGTGTCTGGGCTTAGGCAGCAAAGACACAGGGAAGGGGAAGCATTTTGCATGCCAAGGTTGGGAGATGCAAAGCTGAGAGTCGTGGGTGGGAAGGAGAGGGTGCTGGGAATCAGAGGAGGTCACAGCAGCTCAGGATTGGCCTTGAGTTTCCGGCCAGAGTCGGCCTCATTCTGAAGGCCAAGGCCGCAGCTCCACTGAACCAGACCCATCCTCATTGTTAGTCTCCTTAGGCCATGAAAACTCAGGGAGACAGGTTCCCCTGACAGAACCAAGTTAAAATTTTCAGACCTCTAGGCATTCATTCACCCCGATCTAGAGCCTTCACGCACCCAGGGAAAGAATCATCTTCCTACCGATAATGGACTAAAGGCTGTAGGGAAACAAGGAAGTGCTGGGGTGGTCATTCCCTGTGCACACTGTGCTATCTGAGCTCCCACGGCGGCTCTGTGTGGCCCTCACGCAGCCTCCACGCTCCTGCTCACGCTGCTTGCCTGGCTAGGAGCAGCCTTCCAGCTCTACCTGAGTTCAACAACCCCCCATGTCACACCTCCCCGCTTCAGCTTTCTCTTCCACAGCCTCCTGTTTACTCCCAGGAGATTCTGTCTCCTCCTTCTATACCCTGTGTCCCTTCACTTGTGCTTCCATTGGCATGGTCAGAAGTTCTGTGCCCTTCAGTGTGGGTCTCTCTGCTGCAGCACACAGGATGACCTGCCAGTCAGGGATGGGTCTCATCCCTCACAGAGCTGGCCATATGGCCCAGGTTCCACACAAGCCTGCAAAACTTGTATTTCTAGCTTCTATAAATAACCTCTGGCTGGGCACAGTGGCTCACACTTGTAATCTCAGCACTTTGGGAGGCCAAAGTGGGCAGATGGCATGGCTCCAGGAGTTTGAGGCCAGCCTGAGCAACATGGTGAAACATGGTCTCTACAAAAAGTTAAAAAATAAAAATAGCCAAGCATGGTGTTGCACACCTGTAGTCCCAGCTACTCTGGAGGCTGAGGTGGAAGGATCACCTGAGCCCTGGAGACGGAGGTTGCAGTGAGCCAGGAGTGCACCCCTGCACCCCAGCCTTGGTGACAGAGCAAGACTCTGCCCCCACCCCTTAAAATGAAAAAAAACTCTTTCCTCATCTACAGAAGATACCTTCTGCCAAGGTCATGATGAGGAAATAATGCAACTGACTTGTACTCTCAGAAACTTGAGCAAAGTGACCACATCCTCAGCCAGTGCAAAGCCCTGCAGTACAATCTGTAACATTTCTATTCATTCAGAAAGGGAAAGATGAATCCATTTTGCAACTCAGTTCATACTGTTCAGATAAACATACCAAGTAGTACATGTGGAGGTGGTGGTCGAGGTCCTACAGGCAACAATGGGTAGGGGAGCTGGTTGAGGTCCTGGAGGAGTTCAGATAGCAGAGGCCAGCCAAGTGGAGGAGGTGGCAGATGTACTAGAGGAGACCCTGGTGGAGGAAGTGGCTGAAGTCCCAGAGGCCACAAATGGAGATTATTGAAGTAACCGAGGAGATTCATGTGAAGGTGGTTATTGAGGGGCCAGACGCCACCCAGCTAGAAGGGGTGGCTGAGGATCCAGAGGTTACTAAGTGGAGATGTAGTCGGAGGTCCCAGAGGCCTCACAGAACAAAAAGGTAAATGATGTCCTAGAGGAAGGCAGCTATAAAAGATGGATGAGGTCCTGGAGGGAAGACACATGCTGGACGTGGATGAGGTCTGGGAGGACCAAGAGCTGTAGGAGGTGGATGAGGTCCCGGAAGACAGACACATGTAGCATGTTGATGAGGTCCCAGAAGACTTACAGCTCCAGGAGGTGGATGAGGTCCCAGAGGACCAACAGCTGCAGGAGGTGGATGAGGTCCCAGAAGACCTACAGCTGCAGGGCATGGATGAAGTCCCAGAGGACCAACAGCTGCAGGAGGTGAATGAGGTCCCGGAAGACCACCAGCTGCAGGAGGTGGATGAGGTCCCGGAGGACCAACAGCTGCAGGAGGTGGATGAGGTCCCGGAGGACCAACAGCTTCGGGAGGTGGATGAGGTCCCGGAGGACCGACACCTGCAGGAGGTGAATGAGGTCCCGGAGGACTGACAGCTGCAGGAGGTGGATGAGGTCAGATGCATGCCGCGGGTCAATGAGGTCATGGAGGACCAACAGGTGCAGCAGGTGATTGAGGTCCTGGAGGATTGACAGCCGCAGGTGGTGGATGAGGTCCGGAAAGACAGGCAGCTGCAGTAGGTGGATGAGGTCCTGGAGGACTGACAGCTGCAGGAGCTGGATAAGGCCCCAGAGAACAATTGAGTGGAGGAGGTGGTTGAGTTTTCAGGGGACTCTCTAGTGCAGGAGGTGGCTGAGTTCCCAGAGGACAGTCGAGTGGAGGTGGTTGAATTCCCAGAGGACTCTCCAGTGGAGGAGTTTGTTGAGGTCCCAGAAAACCTTCAGATGGAGGGAGTGTTTGAGTTCCCAGACAACACCCAGGTAGAGGAGGCGGCTGGCAGCCCATCAATGGTCCTGAAGGGCCAGCCATGAGATCGGGCAAGTAGGGCCATTCTGAGAAAGGATGAGGCTTCCCTGCAGCCACATTGACCTACAAGTCAGGAGGAGAAAATGTTTTGAAATATATGAATATGATGGACAAAAACACCAAAACCAACACAAGCTGCACCTTATGCCTCAGGTGATAGTCCCTTGCACCTTTCCCTCCTCCAGGTTTCAAAACGGCAGCATCAATGCCATAAAGTCTCCCTTCAACTGAGTCCTGCCAACAGCAGGGGAGTGAAGAAAAGTCGTGGGGACAAACTGCTATCCCCACACGCCACTCTGTCTGCAAATGTACGCGGGCTGGGGGCCTGTCCCTGGGAAGACAGAGTCATAACCCAGTAATAAAGAAGCATGTTTCTGACACAGGGGTGTCTATGTCTATCCTAATTCCTCCCTCACCATCATCACCGGAGCATGTTCCTTGCATCAGATAAACAGAGAGAAAGAGAAGCATGAAAAGCCCATTGTCCACACATGAGTCACAGCTACTCTTAAGAGAATGGCCTCCAGGCTTTTCATGTGCTGTCTCTGATTCTCAGAAATCTGCAAGGTCAGTGTGACCACCCTGCTCCAAATCTAAGAAAATAGAGGCTCCAGAGGAAGGAGAAATTTCACCTAGCATCACACAGCTTGCAAGAAGCAGAGTGGAAGTCGATTCCAGCTCTGCCTGCAAGACCCTGTCGTCCCCCTCCTGCTTCCCGTCTTGACAAACAGTCTTCCCTACTTTGGAGGTGCCATCCGTGGGCACAAAGAGCTCTGGGGAGATGGGGATTCCTGAAGAGCTGCAGGGGAACTGGGAGAGGGTTTTCTGACGGAATAATCTTACATAGAGATATCAGTTTGGCAAGGTTATCATATTTCTTTAACTTCTAGGTAATACCAAATTTTAAGTGCACTATGACATAAAGAATAATTTTGTCCATGGAAAAATAAGGTGGGAATTCTCAACAACAGAAACAAGTTTTAAAAATATGTTTGATTTCAAGTGTACAAGTCCCATCGTGTGTGATCAGAGGATTCAGCAGCTGTCGAAGACACAGAGGCCACACGAGAACCAGCTTAATTGAGCATCATTTAAGGCCTTCATTGAGAATTGTCCCTGTAGGTAATGAGTGACATTCACTCTCCACTACCTCACAGCCAGGGCACATTTTCTATTAAAATATGGAACCTCTGACACTTAGAATATTAGATCAAGGGCAACACTGGGTGAGGGCGGGGGCGATTTTGCTCAACACAGTTAACAACAGAGATGGGACTGTGATGAATTATGGAATTGACTTTGCCAAAGAACATTCAAAATTGCACAAAGCACATATTAATGTTGGATCAATGAGTTTTCACTTCTGGGATTACGGCGGATATTCTGAAGGTTAATCACTTACCTTATAGCAGAAAAGAAAATCACAGCAAAAAAAAAAAAAAAAAAAAGGAAACCCCACATATTTTGGAAAGGGGATCCCACACCATCTTGAGTAAAAGGGATCGGTCAGGGTCTACTGGGCCATAAGACCTACCACAGTGGAGTTCAATGGCATCCTCTCATGTTATTTCTGGAAACAGAACAGTGACAGCCCTGCAGCCCTTGGTCCTTAAGCATTTATGGCTTCTGGAGGTGCCACCAAAGATGACCAGCTGGAAATGGAGAAGCCTGAACGCTCATGGGGAAGATTTTGCTTTCAAAAAAGTCCAGTTAGAAAAGGCACCACAGAACCCAGAGAGCAGAGGACAGGCCAGCAGAGGGCGCTGTAGGAAAAGACAAAACTGTCCTGAACTAGGCAGAGGGAAAATGACTCCGGCATTTATACCTTTGTCTTCTGTTTTCTGGCTATGTCTTCTGATTCTTTAAGAAAAGAAGAAATATTGATCCATGAAGACATAGCCAGAAAATTTCTGCTCTCATCAGCACTTATGGCTTCCATTCTAAAATGTTATTAGTGTTACTTTTCTCAAATAATAATAAAAAAAATAAAGCCTTCCCACTGACTCAAGGTTGGAAGGGGAGCTGACCCATTTGCCTTCTAGGCTCATCCCCTCAGTTAAAAGTAACCAAGACATCAGGGTGGAACGATGTCCACAGTCAGTGGAGGGGCCTGTGCTCCGCTATTCACAGGGGACCAGCCAAGAGTCATTCAGCTGTGGCACGTGAGAAAAACGGTCCTGCCACCCAGCGGGATAACTGTTCTCTTTAGTAAGTGCTTGGAACTGTTTCCAGGAAACATAACAATTACCCAACCCAAGCCCTCACCCCAGAAAGGAGAAGCAGGGTGTGTGGATTGTGGAGCAGAAGTTAAGCGGGTGCCTTCCCAGAGAGCTCCTACCTCTCCAGAAAGGGTTCTCTAGCCCTAGCTGTCCCTGGGCTGCCTCCTGACTCATGTGTCTCTCCAGCACTCCCTGCTTTTCCATCATTTCCTGTCTTGAAGACAGTGAAAGAGTTGACTTGTAGAAGAATTAAAACACTATTTTCTTTACTAGACAAAGCTTCATCTTAAAACAAAAACATCCTTAAAATTTGTCCATCACAATCACCTACCTGTGCTGCTTGCAGGCAGCCTTCCTCTCTGCCATCTCCCTCTGCAAGGCTTGAGCACAGAGCTGTGGGGAGAAAAATACATCCATGTCCCGACTTGGCCGAAAAGCAAGAGAAAAAAGAACAAACTTACCCAGTTGTTGAGGGCCTTTCTTGCAGCAGAAGGGGCGATCTGAAAAAGCCAACACATGAGAAAATGTATGTTGACAGATTCTAGGGGCAGTGGCATCATCTTGATGAGCGCTTAAGGATCCTGCAACTGCAGGAAGGAAGGCTCCTTACCTCTCATCTGCAGGAGTCCTCTACCCACTGCTGCAGCTCTTGTCTGTCTTGAATCGTTTTTCTATGGTTTAGAATCACTTTCATCGGACAAAACATCATCTTTAGTATGATTTTAAATAATCTGCCATGTTCCTGTTGTCCTCACAATTGTACCCTTACACAATCTATCTATACATAGAAAATGTATTTCACATGGCTATAAAAGTACAGTATGATCCAAACTGTTGCTGTAATGCTTCCTCCTCTTTTACTTAATGCCTGCTGGGTTCTGAGTTGACAATTTCCTTACCCATTTTCGGTATGTCCCTAATTCATGCTTCACTGGGCATCTTTTATCATAAAGCTCTATTCTCCTGGAATTAATATCCTTGCCATATTTCACAGGGCAGAAACAGCTGAGCTTATAAACAGGTACAGTCCTTTTGAAGGATGGGTTGATCCTACAACAACACACTTTCCTAAGGATGATGACAACTCACATCACCCCTAGAACGGCTGGTATGAACCGAGTTTCCACACAGTCTGGCTGGCATTGCAGTCAGGAGATGTTTGGCTACTTCACATGTTTTGAACACTAGTAAATCTTAAGGTACTTGTGTTCTCTTGTGTGAATTGTCTCTCCCTCTAGGTATCTCTTCTGACCATTTGTTTCCATTTCTGTGTTAACTGGGTCTAAACATTGTACAAAGATTTAAAACAAAACACTTCACCAGCGCTTCCCCAAGAGGCTGGTGTCGGTTTCTGAACCCACTTGCAGATGGGTATTTTTTCTAGAGCCAATTTCATGGTTTCTTCCACCTCTGACAGCCGCCTCTCCTTTTCTTCTCGTTCATGTTCTTTCATTCTCAGCTTCCTGAGTCGAGAAGGGAGAGAAATGCATGCACGTGATCTACTGGCCTGTGTGGGATTCCTTGCGGCATCTGAAGGCCGTGATTCAAAGGTCCCCTGACAACCTTCCCATAAATGAACCAACTGATCCTTACAACTGGAGGGAGAATTAACACCTTCCATGGAAGGACAAAGAAAAAGCACACTCTGGCCTGCTGGCAAGTCACCTGTCGTTTCCAGCTCATCTTCATCTCTCTGTATTCCTACTCTTTAGTAAATATAAACTATTAAAAGCTTCTATGAGATGCGTTATGTGTGCTTCTGGGGTCAGTCTTTTGCCTGACATAGCGAAAGCTCATTTTAGTTCAGTGTGGAAAACCAGACCTCACCAGCTCATCACAACTAAACCCATAAGGATGGAGCAGCGGATCACTCCTCGTCTGACTCCTCCCACAGGGAGACCTGATTCTCCGTCAGAGGCTGATGCCAGAACCCAGACAATCAGCCTCAGAGAGATCCTTCCAGGACATGCTGTCATTAGCCCTGCGGTTCACTACTGCACATGTCCATGATTCAGGACTGGAACTCTTCTCATCGACTTTAAAGATCCTGGTTGAGAGAAAAGGCCAATCTGAGTGCTGGGTGCATCTACTGAATTGGAAATGATCCAATGGCTCTTTAGTCAGGGTGTTATGTCCTGAAAATAGGTGACAACTGCAAACCATCCTCTGGTGTCGAGTGACTTTAACAAGGTTTGTTTCACAGAGACTGAGGGCAGAAAAAAGGAAATGGCCTAAAAAGGTGGGTTTGCTGTGTTGCCCTCACACTGCTTGATTCATGGTTCTGATTCTAAAAATCTCACTTGATACTTGATTTCATATGAAAGACGTGTAAAATGCCTGGGTAGAGGCGGTGGCGGCGGCGGGTGGGGGCTCGGAGGCAGCGGTTGGGCTCGCGGCGAGCGGACTGGGTCGAGTCAGTGACGTTTGCGCCAGTTGGAATCGAAGCCTCTTAAAATGGGAGATGATTTGGACTTCGAGACAGGAGATGCAGGGGCCTCAGCCACCTTCCCAATGCAGTGCTCAGCATTACGTAAGAATGGCTTTGTGCTGCTCAAAGGCCGGCCATGTAAGACCGTCGAGATGTCTACTTCAAAGACTGGCAAGCACGGCCACACCAAGGTCCATCTGGTTGGTATTGACATCTTTACTGGGAAGAAATATGAAGATATCTGCCAGTCAACTCATAATATGGATGTCCCCAACATCAGAAGGAATGACTTCCAGCTGATTGGCATCCAGGATGGGTACCTATCACTGCTCCAGGACAGCGGGGAGGTACCAGAGGACCTTCGTCTCCCTGAGGGAGACCTTGGCAAGGAGATTGAGCAGAAGTACGACTGTGGAGAAGAGATCCTGATCACGGTGCTGTCTGCCATGACAGAGGAGGCACCTGTTGCAATCAAGGCCATGGCAAAATAACTGGCTCCCAGGGTGGCAGTGGTGGCAGCAGTGATCCTCCGAACCTGCAGAGGCCCCCTACCCCAGCCTGGCCTGGCTCTGGCCTGGTCCTAGGCTGGACTCCTCCTACACAATTTATTTGACGTTTTATTTTGGTTTTCCCCACCCCCTCAATCTGTCAGGGAGCCCCTGCCCTTCACCTAGCTCCCTTGGCCAGGAGCGAGCGAAGCCGTGGCCTCGGTGAAGCTGCCCTCCTCTTCTCCCCTCACACTACAGCCCTGGTGGGGGAGAAGGGGGTGAGTGCTGCTTGTGGTTTAGTCTTTTTTTTTTTTTTTTTTTTAAATTCAATCTGGAATCAGAAAGCGGTGGATTCAGGAAAATGGTCCTTGTGCCCTCCCCACTCATCCTTGGTCTGGTCCCCTGTTGCCCATAGCCCTTTACCCTGAGCACCACCCAACAGACTGGGGACCAGCCCCCTCGCCTGCCTGTGTCTCTCCCCAAACCCCTTTAGATGGGGAGGGAAGAGGAGGAGAGGGGAGGGGACCTGCCCCCTCCTCAGGCATCTGGGAAGGCCCTGCCCCCATGGGCTTTACCCTTCCCTGAGGGCTCTCTCCCCGACACATTTGTTAAAATCAAACCTGAATAAAACTACAAGTTTAATACGAAAAAGAAAGAAAGAAAGAAAGACGTGTAAAATGCCAAGGACTCTAGGAAACGGGGACAAAAACACTTCAAAGAGAAAGTTCATGCACTTGTTTCTGACCACCCCAGGCACCCTTCAGCACACGCTGTCTGGAGTGGCCTGAAGCAAGGAGTGTCTTGTGAGGTGCAGAGGATGCAATGGGAGCAGGGTCCTGTCCCCACCCTAAAGGAGTTCACAGTTTAACGCAAATGAGAAGCCAGTGAGGACATCACTACTCCTGCTGTGAACTTGGGAACTAGAAACACAAAACCTGAGTCTGGAGGGAAGCTAAGGAAGCATTCTGCTCTGGAGTAGACATGAGTGCATGTGAAGCTTCTGATCTCCCATGAGAGCAATGGGGACATGGGGCAGAATCTAAAACCCATGACTGAAAGCATCAAATTGCTAAAATGGCAATAAAGAGACATGAGGCCAAGATGGAGAAGAAGGAACCCAGGACAAAGGTCAGCCTCACATTTGGGGCTCATTTCCCTCAGTTTCATCACTGAATTCCAGAAGGGACTAACTGAGATGCAAAGAAGCAGAGCAGCTTTTGCACCATGTGGAGGATTAGATGGAAAACAAGTAGATTGAGGGTCTGCTAGTGAAGGTGACCCCTACTGAAGTCCACCAGTTTTGGTTGGGACCCAGAAGAGTCACACGCCAGGAATAGAGGTGGACAGGAAACACCCTGACTTTTGTAGGGACTGAACCTCACTGATAACCTCAATTGCTGATGGTATGGAGGGTGTCTAGGTGTGCTAGGACCCCTGCCCATTCCCCAGAAATAGACTCCCATCTTTTCTGCAGCAAGATAACATGCTAGTAGGCCTCAATTCATTGCTAAATATTTTTAACGAGTGTCTTACATTTAGCCAAAAAGACTAGTCATGTGGCAGGAAAAATACAATGTCATATGACCAAAAGCTAAAAGACTGTGAAAATGAATCCAGAGGTGACCCAAGCATTGAATTTAACCATGCCAGTACCTGGACCTCCGCTTCCCCCTAAAACATTACAATCAAGAATGTAGGAAGAGAAAGGAAACATGAAGATTAATCAAGCAGGAAGGACAAGCTCAGTTTTGCACCCACTGAATTTGCCACAAATATTGTGGAAAATATTCTCAGGGACATTGCAGTTGTCTACTTTGGTTGGCACATGGTTCATACAACAGTGTTTGTGTCAGTGAACATCTTACTCTTCCTCGGCAGTCTTTCTTTGCCCAGAGATTTCGCAATGACTGTTGACCTTCATCATCACCTTTTGGACTTTGGCTTGCACTTTAGCTTCCGTAGATCTCCATGATGTAAAGAGGTATTTTAGGTCCATTTTAATTCCTGCAAAGGATAAAATCCTTCTATTTGTGTGCATATAAGTGGACCTGAGCCCTTGGTTAGGGTGTAGAGAGGAGAAGGGGAGAAACCTGAGGGCCAGAAGCTGTTCTTTCCCTTAAAAGGGCAAACTCATTTCCACACTATGGGGACTCTGACAGATAGCATACCTTCCTGGCTATGGCTATTGGACCTGCAGGCTTTCCCCTGTAAATCTGTGTTCTGTCATTGACATTTTGTGACTGTAAGACAGACTTGAGATAAGACATCTAGAAAACAATAATTGAACAATGATGTGAATATATTTCACACAACTCAACTGTACATTTCAACAAGGTTAAGATGGTAATTATCACGTTATACATATTTTACCGCAGGTTAAAATGTTTCACAGGTTGAAAGGAAAGCAACTACCTTCAGTTCTCTGAGTTCAAGAATTTGTAACATTTCACCCCCTGCTCCTTCCTGATCTTCTGTGGAGCATCTTTTTTCCATCCATGCTCTACTCAGAGCCCACTTTCCCTTCCCTGACACCAGCTTCACTGAGGCTGGTTGGAACCTAACACAAAACATTCTCAGTAATGACTGAATTCCCACAAAGAATTCCATATAGACCGCATATGAGTTGAATCTTCTAACATATGAAATATTTGTTCTCTTCTTGGCTAATATGCAATGCAAATCCTGTTGCAGATGTACATCATATACCTCTGAAATTCCTGATGTATTCAATGAAATAACATCTTTAAAGTTCTGTGCAGAATGTTTTTTTTTTCTGATTTCTTCACATAGGATAGAAAAAAAAAAAACCAAAAAAACATGTACTAGGATTTTGACAGAAGCAATGGGTGATCTAAAAAGATGAAAGAGCAACCGCATGCACCCCACAGCTACCGCTAGATTTTATGGGGAAAGCAGCTGGCCCAGTTTGCAGCTAGGAGAAATGTCAAACACATGAAGAAATGAGAAGCAAAGAAAAACCGTGAGGCATGAACATTTCATGGCACCCACGATGTCCTGGTTTGTGAGATAATGGGATAGAGGAGTAGAAAACAAGGAGAAAGATGAGAAGGTGCAAAGTGGTTCAAGTCAAACAGCTCAACTGAACTTTTCTTAATGGAATATTTAAAAAGTGGTACATTAAGAAACTTCCCCCAGTTCACATCAAAAATTCTCTCTTCAGGACTAAGTTGGGTAGAGACTGTTCAATGTGCCTAGATATCTTCCGAACTCATATATTTTCTGTTTTCTACGTATGTTGAAGGGCAGTGCCAAATGATGTGTAATTATCTAGGTTGTAAAAATAAAACATACTCCCCCTTCCCTTGAGGATAAAAAAGCATTGTGGTATTAGCACTTTTTTCTTGGATCATTGTTCAGAAGATGTTTAAGCCCCTAGACACCCAAACTTTTACTGTCATGAACAGCAAGAGAAAACGTAGAGCTCAATTTACTCAATGGACAGAAATGCTCAAAAGCCAAATTATGGCACAATTTAGCAGCCACATTCTTAACCAGTACAGACTTTTGACATACCGATCCCTCTCCAGTGGCAACTGAGAACATGTACTTTGAATGATGCCATTTGAAATGACCACTCATTACTCTGCCCAGACACACTTTTCATTGATTCTTCGGAGGGCAGTTCCAAGAGATTCTCTGGGGCTTTCTCTGCATCATGAGACACAGTGCAGTTCTGCCCTTCACCTTCCTGCAGTTTGTCGCCTCTTCCTCATGATCTCAGAGGAACTTTGTCTCAGGCCAGCTGTTTGTTCCTTGGGCTCTTTCATTTCCCCTAAAAATCATTTGCTGCCCTGCCTTCATCTCCATCTCCCGTTTCCCTGAGAAGAGGGTGCTCATTAAGCATCAGTCATCTGGCCCTTCTTGCAGTCTCATTTTTTGGCTGGCTCCCATGTTTATGCCTGTTAATAAGGTTCTATGTTTTCCTTCTCCTGTTAAGCTGTCTGTTGTTAGTACATTGCTGCAGTGAACCTTTAGAGAGGAGAGTGGAAGCTTTCCTTCCACCCATACAATAGAACTATAAAGCAGAAAAGTTTAGAAAGAATTTCTTATGTAAGTGCTGAAACTTTATACTTCAGTTTTTGATAAAGAGCAGAGGGCTTAAAAAAAACGTATTTTTGACCAAAAGCTCTGTTGACATTCTATTAAACAAACACAAACCTATTTAATTTTTTAATTAAATAGGTTGAATTAAAAATTTAAAAAAATTTTAAAAATCTGCCATAATTTAAATGGCAGATTTTTCATAATTCTTATGCTAATAAATCATTTCTTGATTTTTTGAATAAAACCCAATATTCATAATGAAGTCCAGAACCACAAATTGTTTTAAATAATTTCTTATTTATGATTACAAGTCCACCTCTAGGGAAAGTTAGTGTACTCACACCAAGGCTGGTTTTCCAGAAGAAAATGGCAAGTTTACAAATTCCCAGGGACACAACAATAATGATAAGCATCCAAGGAATTCCAAAAAAGTCAGGCCCAGGATGAAAATGCCCAGGCAGAAAATTGACGATATGGAATAATACTAGTTGACATAATGAGAAGGCTCAATGACATTTACAATATTTCAGTTACAAAGAATCATCCTTAGAAACCCTTAACCTCCTCCAAGAAGTAACCACACCCCTCAGATATCCCCGGGCAATTCCACTGCTTCAGGAAAGATTGGAAATTTCCAGTCTCATGTTTCTTGCATGGATGGTAGTGTATTTAGGCGTGCAAATGTGGGCTGTCTTTTTTCTTGGTCTGAAGCAGGGATGTCCAGTCTTTTGGCTTCCCTGGGCTATATTAGAAGGAGAATTGTCTTGTGCCACACGTAAAATACACTAACAATAACTGATGAGAAAAAAAAAATCACAGAAAAATCTCAGAATGTTTGAAGAAAGTTTAGAAATTTGTGTTGGGCTGCATTCAGAAAAGCTGTCCTGGGTTGAATACACTCTGCCACCCATGGGTTGGACAAACTAGGTATAAAGTAATTATCTTTAAAGTCATTTACTTATTTTTTAGATTGAAATATAACATTGAATGTATTTATCATGTATCACATGATAAAGGAATCTCTCTGGATCCCACTTCTTTCTTGAATTACATGAATCTTTGCAATTTAAAGAGTATAAGTAAAAAAATACAATTAAGAGATGACTTCATTCAGAAATAAGTATCAAATTTTAGTGCTTAAAAATAACCAATGTGGAGGGTGGGTGCAGTGGCTCATGCCTGTAATCTCAGCACTTTGGGAGGCTGAGGCAGGTGGATTACCTGAGGTCAAGAGTTTGTGACCAGCCTGGCCAACATGGAGAAACCCCATCTCTACTAAAACATACAAAAATTCTCTGGGTATGGTGGCAGGTGCCTGTAATCCCAGCTAATTGGGAGGCTGAGGAGGCTGAGGCAGAAGAATCGCTTGAACCCGGGAGGCACAGGTTGTGGTGAGCCAAGACCACCCAGCTGCACTCCAGCCTGGGCAACAAGAGGAAACTCCGTCTCAAAACAATAAATAAATAAATATTTAGAAATTTGTGTTACATTATTTGTAATATATAAAAAAGAGTCCACACTGTATGATGGAAGAATGAGAAAAATATAAGAAAAAAGTCTTAAAGTTATAGATGAAAATATGACATAAAGATATGTTTATATCTATGCAAAACTGAGAGTGGACAGCTGCTATAATAATAATACCTGGGTTATATTCCAGCAAAAATAATCACAGATGGTTGTTTAGCCCAAGTTTCTAAAATCAGTGTTCACTTTGCTGCTGACACAGCGCACGTCATGTCAGATTTTCAAAGTCAAAAAGAATTTGCATAACAAAGTCTTTTTGAAATTATAATTAAAACTGTGAGAATTGAATTTAGTTAAAAATACAACACCGGCCAGGTGCAGTAGCTCACGCCTGTAATCCCAGCACTTTGGGAGGCCGAGGTGGGAGGATCACGAGGTCAATAGATCGAGACCATCCTGGCCAACATGGTGAAACCCCGTCTGTACTAAAAATACAAAAATTAGCTGAGCATGATGGCATACACCTGTAGTCCCAGCTACTAGGGAGACTGAGGCAGGAGAATCACTTGAACCTGGGAGGCGGAAGTTGCAGTGAGCCGAGATGGCTCCACTGCACTCCAGCCTGGTGACAGAGTGAGACTCCATCCTCCCCCCCGCAAAAAAACCCACCAAATAACCAGTAACAAGAGTTCACCTTCATATTTTAGAGCATTGCACCTAAAGCAATCAGTAGCAACCTTGGAAATCTGCATGGAGAACAATATAAATGTTCTGGAATGTATGGCCACCACCACAAAAGGCACACATACTATTTTACAAGCACTAGATTTACAAGTATTGGGGGAGAAAATAAATTCAAAATGTAATTCAGACCAATCCACACACCAAGACTCAGTTTTGTGCAAATAAAACCTCTTTAGAAAGCAGCCTTTGACCTCTGTAGCACTTTTGTCTTCAGCCTCACAGTGGAGGTGAGTACAGCCTGGGCTCCTGGGAGGGATGCACTGTCCCTGAGGAGCCTCTGTCTGAAAAGGAGTAGGAGCTCTGGGCACAATGGTTAAAGATGTGGATCAAATGTACAAGAAGGATAAAGGCCATCTTGTCATTGACCAGGAACTCATCCCCCATCTTGGGCACTCTTGTCACACCTGACAACTATCTGGTTGTAGGTTATCAGTAGTGGGCTCCTACCTAGATTAGGTCCAATGGGGCCAGTAAAAGCTTAGGTTCTGACAGTCGATAGCCATGAGCAAGGGTGAAAGTAGAAAATGCAATGAGGAAAATGTATCCAAGTCTTCAAAGGTGAGGTAGGGAAAGAGAGTTTAACTGATCTATGAAAATGCAGCCAGGTAAAGGGGAAACAATTCCAGCAAAGATTCTCAACACATTTCCTCCTTCATAGCCTCAAAAGAAACAATAGATTCTTTGATTGGAGGCATTCATGTGGGGTGATTCTGCCTCGATGCAGTGGTTGCTCCCCATCACTAGACTTCCAAATCCCTTCCTAAGAATCTGGTGCATGCCAGTCAGAACAAATATTCTCATCTCCATAAAGCACCCTCTTCCGAGTGTAGTGGAGAGGTTTTATAATGTGAGGGTGAAAACTTTCAAAGTAGAAACCTGTCATTTCTTTATATTTGGACAATCATAAGCACTTTAAGACCCTTTCTGGTTTGGGCAAATCAGTGATCTGCACAAGACACACTTTACAAAATCCAGCTTCCTGTCCTTGCTTCTGGGCCGCTCCTTCCTTCTTGAGCCCTCAGGGTTCCTCATGGTCAATCCTGGCTGCAAAACATGAGAAACAAATGATGGCAGGAAGGCAGGAAGAACCTCATAGACAAGCAGAGTGGGAGGCTCCACAGCCCCCTCTCAGCAATTCATGTACTAAGCAACAAAACACCAGTAGGATGTAGAAGGTCCGAATAGTAAACCATTTCCATCACTTCCATGTAGCCATCCGTCCATCATCCTTGTATATTGGGAATAAATGTTGGAGATACATTCATTTTAAGCACACATGGTACATTTACAAAAATTAACCCTACTTATTTTGTTCATCAAGCAAATCTCAATCATTTCAGAGAAATCAAATCACATAGCGTGTTTCTGATCATATAATTATGCTAGAAGTCAATGATAAAAAGCTAACCACAAATTCTCATATGCTTGGAAATTCCAAGTGCCCTTATAAGTAAGATACAAACATAAGAAATAATCCAAAATGAAACACGACTGCCTTTGCACTCAATGATAAGATCATAATATGGCAATAAAATGTCTCCATCTGGCCTGGGAATTCCACTTTGTGGCACAAGGTTGTGTGGTCTTAAATCATCGCTAATCCACCCAGACACTTTAACATCTGAAACGGGGTAATGATGTCACTTATCTATGTCATCTTACCGCCTGTGAGCATGGACTTTAAGCTTTGAACCCTAATGAGGGAAAGAAAACCAAGTTGACTCTCATGATTGACCTCCCAGGGATGTCCAAGAAATCTGTGTATTTCAAGAGACAAAGTTCATCAGCTTCTCTCCTGGAGGATTTGGCCACAATACCCAGAGGGCTTGGCAGCACCAGGAGTGATGGATGGGGAGTGTCAAGCAGGTGGGCAGGACCCAGGGGCCTGGTGACCAGGAGAGACACCCCAACTGGCCATCAGCTTTCCTGGCCTTGTCCTCAGCTAAACTTCCCAAAGGCCTTCTTCTGCCTGATGACACAGAGTGTGCCCAAACTCACTCAGTCCTCTGGCAGCCTAAAACCACTGCTTTAAATCCCTTCAGCATTTATGATGACACAAGGTTATTGTAAACAGAAAATATTCTATCACCGTTGTAAATGGAAAGCCAATGCCTTTACCATAAATAAAAAGAAACCCTAAGAAACAAGCAAAACAAAACAAAAACAGGGACAACAAAACAATGGAATTAAATTCTATTTGTGTGCTGTCACCTGCAAAAAGACCCCCAGATTTGAGTTGTCTTGGTTGTAAAAGGAAAGACCAAGTAAGGGGAGTTGAAGTCAGATTAGCCCGAAAGTGAATGGGAGACCCGTGATGTCCATGAAGTGTTGTGGGTTCACCTTGATTATAGCCCAAGCAGAGAGAGGGAAAGGAAGGAGAAGCGAACAGTTTGGGCCCTCAGACAAGGAGAAGTCATTCATGTAACCAGGAAACACCTCCCCAAAGCCAGAGTCAACCTCCCTTGCAGGCGGGCACCTCATGGTCCCTTGGAGGCTTGGCCAGGAGCCCTTGGCAGGACGAGGCACCTTGGGTGACCAGCTGTGCAACCCTGGGCTGGATTCCTTCTGTATAACTGGAGTGCTAATGGCTGTGTGCAAAGACTATCAGAAGACAGCAGGAAGTGGTTGAGCAGCTGTGTACCTGAGCATTGTAACCTCCCAGGGGCATCTTTCTTCCCAGAACTGGCACCTTGGGAGGTCCTCGGCCACTAAAGGCAGTGATGATGACAACAGCAGCCCCTCTTGTCACCACTGTGCTAAGCATAGCACTTCGCAGGCATCATCTCCTGAGATCCTGAAGTACTATCACTGTTCCTTTGCACAGATGGGGATGTAGGTTCAGAGTGGTTGGGGGAGGGGGTGTATCCAGGCAGAGAAACAGATCTGGGGGAACTTGATTATCGGAGGGGACATTAGGAGAAGGGGAAGCTGGGTCTGGCCCCAGGAAGATGGGGCCACAGAGATGCTTTGCCCAGGACCCAGCGTTGCCCTGGTCAGCCCTGCTCAGATGAGGTCCAACCAGGTGGCTGTGTTCCCAGCCCAGCACCTCCATCTATGAGTGAGGGTCAGTCACAGCTGTGATGATGGGGGTATATCATAGCATGTTCCTCATAGCATTATTGTGATGCAGAGAGTGCCAGCCCACTCAGGCACAGGGCATGGTTCTGGGGGCACATCTGTCTTTCTCTCTTGACCTCTAGATCTACTAAGCACCACACAACACCCCCACTCTAAGCATACCCAGACAGGGTCCTGGGCCCAACCTTGTGCTCCTGTTCCCAGAGTCACCCAACCCTGGCCTCTCTCTGACATCTCCGGGCCCAGGCACAGCCCTTCTATAGGCCCTGGAAGGGGCACATCCCCAGCCCTGGGTTTGAAACCTGGAAAATACTTTCTTCCAAGAGAGATCAGGAGGGCCAGGTCATGCCTGGGTCTGTTCTCTCCGCTGGCCCCAGGACTGCCCTCTGGAGTGCCACCTCTGGTTGTACTGTGGGCTGGGGTCTGGGAGTGTGTGCATGTTTGGGTGTGTAAATCTGCATATATTCATCTGTGCATCTGAGTGTCTGTGTCTGTGATTATGTCTCTGTGTAGCTGTCTGTGGGTGGCTCTGTGTTTTTCTCTATCTTTGTATGCATTTGGGTGTCCTCTCTTCCTGAATGAGTGTGTGTTGGTTGTGCAAATCTGTGTTTGTGTTTCTGATTGGGTAATGTGTGTGTCTCTGGCATGTGTGCCCCTGGTGGGACTGTCTGTGTATACCTGGCTTCTGTATCTTTGTGTATGTGTTGAGGTGTGTGCATGTGAATTTGCTTCTCCTTTGGGTGTCCCTGATTGTGTTTGTATTTGTGTGTTTATGTTTTGTGTAGTGTGTGTGTTCTATGTCTGATTCTCTGCCTGTGGGTCTGTGCCAGTGTGTGTGTGTGTGTGTGTGTGTGTGTATGCGAGCACGTGTGCGCACATGTGGGTGTCCACTGTGTGTAGAGTCAGACCTGTGGGGCTGTGTCTCATGGTTCTGTGTGTGTATCTGTGTCCTCCTGGTGTGTGTGTTTATGTGCCTGTCCGTGGGCCATACTCCTGAGTGCCCAGGTGAAGCTGGGGCGGTTTTGTGCCTCTGTGTCTCTGTGCTTGCGGCATCTGTTTATCTCTCTGTGAGTTTCTGGGTTTGTGCACCTCGGAAGTTGGCAGTCACAGACAGGCCTCTCCAATGCTGACCTCCAGGGGTGGCTGAGAAGGGGACAGCATGTGCTTCTCTCATCCCCAGGCAGGGCCTTTTCTGCCCCTGCTTTTCTGAGCCTCTGGTGGCCCCCTGGTGGTCCCTCTTAGGCCCCAAGGAGGGATGGCATGAAGGGTCAGGTCACAGGACTCCGGGCCAAGGGTGTGAGGAGGACTCTGGGTCGCCGGAGAGAGTCATATTGAAAGAAGGAAGATTGTCTGTGGGGGAGGATTCTGGGCTGGAGGGAGCCTGGGCCCTGGGAGGGTGAATGAGTGGGGTCCTCTAGGAAGGGCTCGGGGACAGAGCTCCTGGGCCACTCGGAAGGTCTGATGTGTAGGTGACTAAGGGGATAGCTAGGGGCAGGGCTAGAGGAGTGCTGGGTGCCCAGAGGCTGAGGCCCTCACTCACACATGCCAGGTTTAGGCTGGGGCACATGTGCACATGGGCACTATTGGGGGACCATTGGGTGGGGGAGGCAGAGGTGGTCTGGCAGGCAAATATAGTCCCCAAGCCAAGGCTGACCACCCAGGACATCTGCCCTGCCCCGGCCTTCCTGGGGCCTCACTCCAGGGCACAGGCAGGTGCCTGGAGCCACATGGGGCACACCTCCTGGACCCCTGTGTCTTGGCCATTGAAGGGTGCTTAGGGCTACCCTGAGAAACTGGTGCCAGCAGGGAGAATCTGGTCTCAAGATATTTCAGGTTGTGGATTAGGGAGAACTACAGAAGGAGGGCATTTAACGTAGGTTCATTCCCAGAACAAATGCTCCACACAGGGTATTGTCGAAATTAATATTTTATTACCTGGAACTCCAATCTGTGTACTCACCTGGGAAATTCTAAAGACACAGAGAGGACTTGGAGGAAGCAGAGTAACTGAATGTAACTTAAAATAACAAAAACAGTCCGGGTGCGGTGGCTCACGCCTGAAATCCCAGCATTTTGAAATGCTGAGGCGGGTGGATCACCTGAGGACAGGAGTTCAAGACCAGCCTGGCCAACATGGTGAAACTCTATTTCTACTAAAAATACAAAAATTAGCTGGGTGTGGTGGCGGGCACCTGCAGTCCCAGCTACTCAGGAGGCTGAGATGGGAGAAGGGCTTGAACCTGGGAGGCGGAGGTTGCAGTGAGCCAGGATCACACCACTGCACTCCAGCCTGGGCAACAAGAATGAAATTCTGTCTCAAAAAAAAAAAAAAAAGAAAAGAAAGAAAAAGAAAAACACTGGAATTGTGGCACTCCTGATGCTTTTCCAAATCAACCTTCTCAATGTCTCATCATCACCCCGCCCTAGTGGGGAGACTGAAGTGGCCAGGGATTTGCCGAAGGTGCCAGTTGGTTCCGAGTTCGCTGCTGATTACATCTGACCAAGCTCCTTTTCCCAAGTTCACCTTGTTTAATCTTTCCAGTGACAGTTTTCGGCAGCTCCGGGACAAACTCCATCTGGTTAAGTATAAGGGAAATCCACAGTGACTTACCAATTCCCTACCCTCCTCCTCTGCCCCTCCACAGTCTCCCACACAGGCTGACACCATATGGTGGCCTTAATGGAATCCACCGAGTGTGTCAGCTTCTCCCCTTGACCCTTTGAAGGTGGATGTAGCCATGTGATGTGACTCAGGAGCTGTGAGTGGAAGTGAAGCATGTCACTTCAAGACAGAAGAGTTGGGAGCCACTGAGACTGGCCACCCTCTCCTCCATCTCTTAGAGAAGCTGACAGGTGGAGGCTGCTCCTTTTATCCTGTTGGTGGATGAGGGGATGTGAAGCACAAGGCCCAGCAGAGCCATGGTGGACGTGCCGCATGAGCAGGATAAGAACCTTCAGTGTTGTAAATTTCCATTGTCTGGGGCTGTCCACTGTACCTACAGTGATATCTGGCCCATCATAGCAGGCATGCACCATCTATTTCATGCTCTGTGAAGCAGGCTAGCCTACCCTCAGAACATGAACTTGTTGCCAGACACACATAGGTTTCAGTTTCAGCCCTGCCTCTTAATGACTGCAACCTCGGGCATTTGACTTTGAGTGTCTGAGCCTCAGTTTTGTTTTTGTAAAATGGTTTGCTATGCTATCTCAGGTGGAGGAGAGGATTTAATGAAATAAAAATCCATGTAAAGCATTGAGCCTAGGGGCTGGCACACACAGTGAGTACTCAGTCAATGTTAGCCATGTAGCTTCATAATGTATATTGACTGTAAATACTCAGACGATGCAGCAAAGTATTACAAAGAAGGAAGTGTTAACTTTTTGGCATATGTATCTCTTTGCACCTTATTTTCAAACAGGTAGGATAATACCACGTATACTTTTTCATAGTACGCTTTTTTCTCTTAATATGTGTTGAGATATATGTTAAATATATAAAAAACTGAATCATTATTTTAAATTGCAGGGTTATATTCAATTTTATGAAAACCTTATTTCTCTATTGTTTGACTTTTTGTAGGTTGCACAAGGCATTGAATTAAAATAAACATATCAGAATGCATTGCATTTATAAGGATAAATATCATTCTATTAATTTTTGTTTTTTATATGTATGTATATATATTTTGAGTTGCAAAACAGAACATATTTCTTCCTATGAATCATGTTAGAAAAAGTTTGAAAGCTGCTGATTTGGATTTTTTAAAAAAATTTTTACAGGATTATAAATAACCTTTTTAAAAATATCCTTGGGCAGTTGACTGATTTTTGTCTTTAGGTTAACATGCCAGCAATGATTCCTTTTGGGTTTCTGACACAAGATAGCAATTTCCATCCAAATAAATCAACTATGCCATCCCATCCCTAAACCAAATTCCTTCTTCTGCAGAAGAAAAAGCCAGTACTGTGACTGCCTAAGCTTTCCCCTGCACAGCCACCCTATGAGACATGGGGCAGAAGCACTGGGAGCTATTCAGGGGCACCAGACCCCTTCCATCTGCCCTCACTCACCTTCCTTGGGGACTTGCATGAGACTGTCACTGACTTTACATGCTGCTGCAGCTCCTTGGTCAGCTGGTCCTTGTCATGGGACAGAAACTGTGGGGTCAGGACAATAAACACCTTCACGACCTGCAGAACGAGGGCAGAGGCTTATGGTGAGTGTCAATCTATTACATGGCTTAAAAAGTCAATATTGGTGGGGTGCAGTGGCTCACACCTGTAATCCCAGCACTTTGGGAGGCTGAGGTGGGCAGATCACTGGAAGTCAGGAGTTTGAGACCAGCTTGGCTAACATGGTAAAACCCGATCTCTACCAAAAATACAAAAATTGACCGGGTGTGGTGGTGCACACCTGTAGTCCCGGCTACTTGGGAGGCTGAGATGGGAGAATTGCTTGAGCCCAAGAGGCAGAGGTTGCATGAGCTGAGATCGTACCATTGCACCCCATCCTGGGCTACAAGAGTGAAACTCTGTCTCAAAAAAATAAAATAAAATAACAAGAAAATATAGAGAATTTCACCAAATACCTGGACTTTATTTTTTAAGGATTAAAAAGAATATAGAATTGAGAAAATAACAGAAATTAAAAACCCAATAGATGGATTTATCAGCAAATTAGACAAAACAGAAGACAGGATTAAAGAAGTGGAAGTTACGTTAGTAGAAAACACTGAAATTGAAGGTTAGAGAGAGAGAAAAAGATGGGAAATATAGGAAAGTTAACAAGAGACATGGAACATACCAGACAGGTCTAATTTGTGAGGAATTAGAGTCCCAGAACCAGAAAGGAAGTGGAACAGTACCTCTATTTAAAGAGAAAATGGGGTTGGGTACAGTGGTTCACACCTGTAATCCCAGCACTTTGGGAGGCCGAGGTGGGCAGATCACTTGAGGTCAGGAGTTTGAGACCAGACTGGACCAGACTGAGACCAGTTTCTACCTCCTCCATAACAGGAGGTAGAGAGCACCTCTACTAAAAATACAAAAATTATCCGGGCATGGTGGTGGGTGCCTGTAGTTCCAGCTACTCTGGAGGCTGAGGCAGGAGAATTGCTTGAACCTGGGAGGCGAAGGTTGCAGTGAGCCAAGATTGCACCACTGCACTCCAGTCTGGACGACAGAGTGAGACTCTGTCTCAAAAAACATAAATAAATAGGCCGGGCACGGTGGCTCATGCCTGTAATCCCAGCTCTGTGGGAGGCCGAGGCAGGTGGATCACAAGGTCAGAAGATCGAACCCTTCCTGGCTAACACAGGGAAACCCCGTCTCTACCATAAATACAAAAAATTAGCTGGATATGGTGGTGGGCGCCTGTAGTCCCAGCTATTTGGGAGGCTGAGGCAGGAGAAGGGCGTGAACCCAGAAGGCGATGTTTGCAGTGAGCCAAGATCGCACCACTGCACTCCAGCCTGGGTGACAGAGTGAGACTCCGTCTCAACAACAACAGCAACAACAACAACAACAACAACAACAACAACAACAAAAATAAATAAAAAAATAAAAATAAAAATAAAAATAAAAGGAAATTTTAAAAAAGAGAAAATGTTCCCCCACAAATCTCAAAACGAATAAAAGACATTAATTCACAGACAGGAATGTCTGCAAATCCTAAGCAGGTGAATAGAAAAAAAGTCGTGATTAAATTGCTAAAAAAAAGATAAAAGGAAACATTCAAAAGAAGCCAGAGAAATATTACTTTCAAAGAAACAGCAATAAGTAGGAGAAGGACTTTTCATCAGAAACTACAGAAGCCAGAAACCCATGGAATCACATTTTTCATGTTGAAATGAAAAAAATCTGCCAACATAAAATTCTACCCACTGAAATATACTTCAAAAATAAAAGCGTAGGTTTCTAGAAAATGGCAGCAATGACGATGACGTCACTTTTAAATCTCCCCTCATCATCACATACCAACGGAGTAACTAGATGACAAAACCAAAAACTCATGGACAATATAACACAACTACATGATAAAATCCTAGCAGAAACAAAACAAGACTTCCAGCAAGACTCATCAGGAAAAAAGACATAATGTCCAATTTTGAGAACAAAAAGAAGATATCAATTAAATCCTACAGATATTAAAAATAAAAGAATATTATAAACAACTTCATGTCAATAAACTTGACAGCTAGATGAAACTGACAAATTTCCTCAAAAGACACAAATTACAAAATCCAAATTATCCTGTATCTATTAAAGAAATTAAGGCAAAGAGAATCTACAGCTAAGTTATTAGAATGGATAAGAATATTTAGGCCTGGTGCAGTAGCTCATGCCTGTAATCCCAGCACTTTGGGAGTCCGAGGTGGGAGGATTGCTTGAGCTTAGGAGTTCGAAACCAGCCTGGGCAACATGGTGAAAGACCATCTCAAATTTTTTTTTTTAAAAGAATGGATAAGAATATTCAGCAAGAATGTGGGATACAAAATATAAAAATCATTCGCACTTCTAGCAGCCACAAACAGAAAAGACAAATTTTAAAAAGATACCATTTATGGCTACAATAAAGGATACAAAATGCCTAAAAATAAATTTAACAAAAGATGTGTAAGTGGAAAAAATTATATATCTTTATGAAAGCTATTAAAGAGGCCAGGCATGGTGACTCACGCCTATAATCCCAGCACTTTAGGAGGCCGAGGCAGGTGGATCATCTGAGGTCAGGAATTCGAGTCCAGCGTGGCCAACTTGGGGAAACCCCCTATCTACTAAAAATACAAAAGTAGCTGGGCATGGTGGCATGTGCCTGTAATCTTAGCTACTGGGGAGGCTGAGGCAGGAGAACCTCTTAGAACCCGGAAGGCAGAGGTTGCAGTGAGCCGAGGTCGTGCCATTGCACTTTAGCCTGGGCAACAGAATGCGACTGTGTCTCAGAAACAAAACAAAAACAAAAACAACAAGAACAAGAGAAAAACATTAAAGAAGTCTTAGGCAAAAGAGATGCAGGTCATATTCTAGCTTTTATTTGAAGTTCAGGAGTCCATGTGCAGGTTTGTTATGCAGGTAAACTCTCGTCATGGGAGTTTGCTGCACAGATTATTTCATCACCCAGGTATTAAGCCCAGTACCCACTAGTTATTTTTTCTGCTCCTCTCCCTCTTCCCACCCTCCATCTTCCCATAGGCCCCAGAGTCTGTTGTTCGCCTCCATGCATCCATGTGTGCTCATTATTTGTCTCTCACTTATACATGAGAACATGTAGTATTTGGTTTTCTGTTCCTGCATTAGTTTGAAAAGGAAAGGGCCATATTCATAGATTGGGATATTCAGTCTTTTGAAGATGTCAGTCTCCCAACTGATTTATAGTTACAACATGTACTATAATTCAAACAAAGCCTAACAGCTTTTTTTTTTTTTTTTTTTTTTGATACGGAGTCTTGCTCTGTGGCCCAGGATATAATGCAAAGGTGTGATCTCAGCTCACTGCAATCTCCGCCTCCCAGGTTCAAGTGATTCTCCTGTCTCCTGCCTCAGTCTCCCTAGTAGCTGGCAGTACAGGCTTACGCCACCACGCCCAGCTAATTTTCGCATTTTTAGTAGAGACAGGACTTCCCCATTTTGGCCAGGCTGGTCTCAAACTCCTGACCTCAGGTGATCCATCCGCCTCAGCCTCCCAAAGTGCTGGGATTACAGGAGTGAGTCTGTAATGAAATTTGATAATCTATTTTAAATCTTATTTGAAAAAGCCAAAAGCCAAGATACTCTTGAAGAATAAGATGAGGAAGTTACTTTAGCAGACATCTAGCAGATAACTAGGAAGCTACAGTAATTAAGGCAGACTGGTTTACACAATTACACTGTGATAGACAAGTTAAATAATGACACAAAATAAAGAGGCCAGAAACCAACTCTCCTTTACATAGAAATTGAATTCATGACTGAATTGTAACTGCAGATCTGTGAAGAAATGATGAGCTCTTCAATAAGTAGTTCCAGGAAAAATTGTTATTATGGGGGAAAAGAGAAACCAGAGCTCTACCTCATACCATAGAAAAAATTTGATTTGGAATACTTAAATGTGAAAAATTAAACTGTAAAAATTTTAGAAGAAAATATTAATTATGAGAATGATTTTTTTTTTTTTTGAGAACTCTGTCCCTCTGTCACCCAGGCTGGGGTGCAGTGGTGTGATCTCGGCTCACTGCAACCTCCGCCTCCTGGATTCAAGTGATTCTCCTGCCTAGGCCTCCCAAGTAGCTGGGATTACAGGCACCCACCACCACACCTGGCCAATTTTTGTATTTTTAGTGGAGATGGGGTTTCACTATGTTGGCCAGGCTGGTCTTGAACTCCTGACTTCAAGTGATCCACCCAGCTCAGCCTCCCAAAGTGCTGGGATTACAGGCATAAGCCACTGCGCCCAGCCTTCCAAGAATGATTTTTTTAAGCTCAGAAGGTGAAATAAATACAGAAAAATGCTGATGAATACAACTACTATGTTTGTTTGCCAGTGCTACACAACCAATCCTCAAATTTAGCAGCTTAAAGCCATCTGTTAGCTTGTGAATCTGTAGGCCAGAGGCCCAGGCGTGGTGTGGCTGAGCTTTCCACTTGGGGTCTTGCCAGCTTCAATCAAGGTGCCAGCAGGGCTGTGTTCTCACCTGGAGCCCTGAGTTCTCTTTCACGCTCACATGCTTGTGACAGGTTCATCTCCCTAAAGTTGTAGGATGGAGGTCTCGGGGTCCTTGTCTGGGTCCTTGTCGGCTATCAGGCAGGACCCGCTCTTAGTTCCTGGAGGGCATCTGCACGTAGCCTCCTCCATCTTCAAAGTCAGCCTTGGCCAGGCACAATGACTCACTCACCGCCTGTAATCCCAGCACTTTGGGAGGCCAAGGCATGTGGATCACTTGAGGTCAGGAGTTTGAGACCAGCCTAGCCAACATGGCGAAACTCTGTCTCTACAAAAAAATACAAAAATTAGCTGGGAGTGGTGGTACGTGCCTATAGTCCCAGCTACACAGGAGGCTGAGGCACGAGAATCACTTGAACCTGGGAGGCAGAGGTTGCAGTGAGTGGAGATTGCACCAGTGCACTCCAGCCTGGGCCACAGAGTGAGACCCTGTCTCAAAAACAAACAAACAAACAAACAAAAAACTAAAAACACCAGCCAGATTTGCTTGCCAAGTTTTTCCTGCAATTTGAAACTCTCTGAAGTTTTCTGTCTCTGGTCCCTAGACCCCAGATTGAAGGGATCATGTGATGAGGTTGGGCCCACCTAGATAATCTCCCTCTTGATTAATTCATATGCAACCAATTAGTAATCCTAGTTACACCTGCAAAATTTCTTTTGCCATATATGCAGCATGATCACAGAAGTGACGTCCTGCTATATTCACAGGTTCTGTCCACTCTTCAGGGGGGCATCTTAAAAGGGTGAGGGTCGTGAGAATTCTGCCTACCACAGTTATATTATAATTAAAAACTTCTATTCTTCAAATGACACTATAAGAAGGTAAAAGGGCAAGCTACAGAATGGGATGTAAGATTTACAATACACATAATTGATAAGGGAGTTGTTTCTAGAATATATATTTAATTAATTTATTTAGAGATGATGTCTCACTCTGTCACCCATGCTGGACTGTAGTAGTGCAATCGTAGCTCACTGTGGTTTTGACCTCCTAGGCTCAAGTGATCCTCCAACCTCCGCCTCCCAAGTAGCGGGGACTACAGGCACATGACACACGCTCAGCTAAGTTTTATATTTTTTGTAGAGACGTGGGTCCCACTATGTTGCCCAGGCTAGTCTCGGACTCCTGGGTTCAAATAATCCTCTCGCCTCAGCCTCCCAAAGTGCTGGGATTACAGGTATGAGCCACTGCGTCTGGCAAAGAATATATATTTTAAATCTTACATATTAATAAGAAAAAAGATAATAGAAAAAGAGACAAATGAAATAAACATATTTTCACAAAAAAAACCTCAAAATATCAACACTTGTATGAATACATGTGTATTTTTTTCTTTATTTTACTTATTTATTTTTTTGAGATGGAGTCTTGCTCTGTGGCCTAGGCTGGAGAGTGCAGTGGCGTGATCTCGACTCACTGCAATCTCCGCCTCCTGGGTTCAAGTGACTCTCTTGCCTCAGCCTCCCGAGTAGCTGAGATTACAGGTGTATGCTACCACACTAAGCTAATTTTTGTATTTTTAGTAGAGACAGGGTTTCACCATGTTGGCCAGGCTGGTCTCAAACTCCTGACCTCATGTGATCCGCCCATCTTAGCCTCCCAAAGTGTTGGGATTACAGGCATGAACCACCGCACCCGGCCATGTGTATTTTTAATTGTGGAAAAATTTGGTGTCCAGTGCTTGGTCTTCCCTGCTCTGGGAGGCCCAGGTGACTCTGCCACAGCCTGTGTTACTCTGTGACCTGCAGGTACTGGGAGATCCACAGGGAAGACACTGGGACATCCCAGAAGCTGGGAAATGAAAAGAAGAGTGAAGAATTCAACCACACATGGATGGATGGTCTTTTCCACAACATAATGCCTGCCTCTCAGGCTCCAATTCCAAAGAGAATCATTTACAGTTAATTTCTGTCTCCTGGGTTGATCATTCTCCCTAACCATCACTTGCTGCCCCTCAAAGGAATTGTCTACATTCCCTATCTCCTCCTTACCCTGTGAAAAATGGCATGTCAGCTTCTATACCCCATTGGGAGGTTGGGAAATCACTGACTCTCCCTTGCCCCATACATTAATTCATCTGTATGCCTTTTCTTCTATTAAAAATAAGTGAAAACTCAGTAAGACACCATTTTACCCCACTGTATTAGCAAACCTTTAAAACTCTGACAATTTCAAGCCTTTCCAGTGAATCATAGTGTTACTGGTGGCAAATCCCTAGGGGGCTGCAGCAACCTCAATTCTTGCCTCCTCAGCAGAAAGAATTTGACCAACAGCATAATACGGCAGAATGAGAGACCAAGGCAAGTTTTAGAGCAGAAGTGAGTTTATTAAAAAACTAGGCCTGGCTCGGTGGCACATGCCTGTAATCCTAGCACTTTGGGAGGCCAAGGCGAGCAGATCACATGAGGTCAGGAGTTTGAGACCAGTCTGGCCAACATGGTGAAACCCCATCTCAACTAAAAATACAAAAAAAAAAAAAAATTAGCTGGGCATGGTGGCAGGTACCTGTAATCCCAGCTGCTCATGAGGCTGAGGCAGGAGAATCACTTGAACACGGGAGGCAGAGTTCGCAGTGAGCTGAGATTGCACCGCTGCCCTCCAGCCTGGGCAACAGAGCAAGACTCCCTCTCAAAACAACAACAACAACAACAACAACAACAACAACAAACTTTAGAGCGGGACTAACAGGAAGTAAAGTACACTTGGAAGAGGGCCAGGGGGCGACTTGAGAGATCAAGTGCACTGTTTGACCTTTGACTTGGGGTTTTATCTGTTGACATAGTTCCAGGGTTGTACATCCCTTCTCCCCTGATTCTTCCCTGGGAGTGGGCTGTCCACGTGTGCAGTGGTCTGCTAGCAGTTGGGCGGTGAGCATGCAGTGTGTTTACTGGAGTTGTGTGCATGCTTACTTGAGGCATTCTTCCCCTACCAGGTGAATGTCCCTAGAAGTTAAACTCCACCATTTTGCCTCTTAGTGTGCATGCTTGAGCCCACTCGCCCAACTCCTGAGATCTTATCGGCAAGCTGCTGATCACCAGTTTCAAGTTTGTTCTATCTATTAGGAGACGGCCTTTCCCTGGTGCAGGCTGCGACCCATTATTAGAGACAGTTTAACAATTGCCTGATGGTTGGTGACATTACTGGTGGGGGGGTAGGGGTCGAGCCCTCTCCTGCCCTGCTCATGCCTGACTAGCTACCTGTAACAATAGGAACTCACATACTTTTGACACGAGTTTAAATTAGTGCAACCTCTTTGGATAACAAATCGTGATGATCTATAAAGTTGGAAATGTACACCCTCTACAATCCAAGAGTTTCATCCCTGGGTATGTAATTGACAGAAATGCATGCATGGCTGGCTATAGTGGCTTATGCCTGTAATCTCAGAACTTTAGGAGGCTGAGGCGGGAGGATTGCTTGATCCCAGGAGTTCAAAACCAGCCTGGGCAACGTGGCAAAATCTCGCCTCTACAAAAAGATACGAAAATTAGTCAGGCATGGTGGTACATGCTTGTAGTCTCAGCCACTCAAGAGGCTGAGGGGGAGGAGCAATTGAACCCAAAAGGTCAAAGCTGCAAGGAGCTGTGATCATGCCACTGCACCCCTGCCTGGGTGACAGTCTCAGTGTCTTTTGAGACAGACCCTGTCTCAAAAACAAAAACAAAAAAGAAGAAGAAGAAGAAGAAGAAATGCATGCATATGGATGTCCAAGCCAGAAAAACAAATAAACCTGGAGACAATGGGAAATAATTTAAATGTCCATCAACAGTAGAATGTTGTAAACAAAATATACAATAATGTGTAAATAAATTATAGAATACTTTAAAGGTAATTACATGGTTCCATTTCTTAAAGTTGGTGGATCCTACAACACAGGTGTTTGTTTCACTCTTCCTTCAAGAAGTCTTTCCAACTCCTCTGTCCCTTCCCTTGACCAGAAGTCACAGGCAGACAGGTGCTTAAAGATCAGGAACTTACCCTTCGGCTTCACAAACAAGGGGACGAGGGAAGGAGATACATGTCAGGACTTCCCTTGAAACCCTCCTCTTTGTCTGCATAGGATGCCCTCCTCTTTTCCTTCTCAGTAACTGTCTGTCAACATCCTCTTCATCTTTTAAGGCCCTTCCTCGGGATCCTTAGAGGGCACCCTGGTCCATCTACCTGTTGAGAAAACTGAAGTTCAGAGAGGTTGAAAGGTGAACCTAAGGCATGCAGTCATTGAGAGGCAGCCTTGGCTCTCTGGAATCTGTGCTCCCTTTATCAGCAACATCCAATGCTAATTTATGTCTGTACCCATGGCACACTTGAAGACAGTTCCTTATAAACAGGAGGTGCTCAGTAAATGCCACCTCCTCCCTCCGGGTCTTTACTGAGTTTAAACAAGAGCTTTCAATGAAATAAAAGAGGATACAAACAAATGGAAGAACATTCCATGCTCATGGGTAGGAAGAATCAATATCTTGAAAATGGCCATACTGCCCAAGGTAATTTATAGATTCAATGCCATCCCCATCAAACTACCAATGACTTTCTTCACAGAATTGGAAAAAACTACTTTAAAGTTCATATGGAACCAAAAAAGAGGCTGCATCGCCAAGTCAATCCTAAGCCAAAAGAACAAAGCTGGAGGCGTCATGCTACCTGACTTCAAACTATACTACAAGGCTACAGTAACCAAAACAGCATGGTACTGGTACCAAAATAGAGATATAGATCAATGGAACAGAACAGAGCCCTCAGAAATAACGCCACATATCTACAACTATCTGATCTTTGACAAACCTGAGAAAAACAAGCAATGGGGAAAGGATTCCCTATTTAATAAATGGTGCTGGGAAAACTGGCTAGCCATATGTAGAAGGCTGAAACTGGATCCCTTCCTTACACCTTATACAAAAATTAATTCAAGATGGATTAAAGACTTAAACGTTAGACCTACAACCATAAAAACCCTAGAAGAAAACCTAGGCATTACCATTCAGGACATAGGCATGGGCAAGGACTTCATGTCTAAAACACCAAAAGCAACGGCAACAAAAGCCAAAATTGACAAATGGGATCTAATTAAACTAAAGAGCTTCTGCACAGCAAAAGAAACTACCATCAGAGTGAACAGGCAACCTACAAAATGGCAGAAAATTTTCACAACCTACTCATCTGACAAAGGGCTAATATCCAGAATCTACAATGAACTCAAACAAATTTACAAGAAAAAAACAAACAACCCCATCAAAAAGTGGGTGAAGGACATGAACAGACACTTCTCAAAAGAAGACATTTATGCAGCCAAAAAACACATGAAAAAATGCTCATCATCACTGGCCAACAGAGAAATGCAAATCAAAACCACAATGAGATACCATCTCACACCAGTTAGAATGGCAATCATTAAAAAGTCAGGAAACAACAGGTGCTGGAGAGGATGTGGAGAAATAGGAACACTTTTACACTGTTGGTGGGACTGTAAACTAGTTCAACCATTGTGGAAGTCAGTGTGGCGATTCCTCAGGGATCTAGAACTAGAAATACCATTTGACCCAGCCTTCCCGTTACTGGGTATATACCCAAAGGACTATAAATCATGCTGCTATAAAGACACATGCACACGTATGTTTATTGCGGCACTATTCACAATAGCAAAGACTTGGAACCAACCCGAATGTCCAACAATGACAGACTGGATTAAGAAAATGTGGCACAGCTCTCTCCCTCTCCTTCTCCCTCTCCCTCTCCCTCTCCCTCTCCCCACGGTCTCCCTCTCCCTCTCTTTCCACGGTCTCCCTCTCTTTCCACGGTCTCCCTCTGATGCGGAGCCGAAGCTGGACGGTACTGCTGCCATCTCAGCTCACTGCAACCTCCCTGCCTGATTCTCCTGCCTCAGCCTGCCGAGTGCCTGCGATTGCAGGCGCGCGCCGCCACGCCTGACTGGTTTTCGTATTTTTTTGGTGGAGACGGGGCTTCGCTGTGTCGGCCGGGCTGGTCTCCAGCTCCTAACCACGAGTGATCTGCCAGCCTCGGCCTCCCGAGGTGCCGGGATTGCAGACGGAGTCTCATTAACTCGGTGCTCAATGGCGCCCATGCTGGAGTGCAGTGGCGTGATCTCGGCTCGCTGCAACCACCTCCCAGCCGCCTGCCTTGGCCTCCCAAAGAGCCGAGATTGCAGCCTCTGCCCGGCCGACCCCCCGTCTGGGAAGCGTGGAGCGTCTCCGCCTGGCCGCCCATTGTCTGGGATGTGAGGAGCCCCTCTGCCTGGCTGCCCAGTCTGGAAAGTGAGGAGCGTCTCTGCCCGGCCGCCATCCCATCTGGGAAGTGAGGAGTGCCTCTTCCCGGCCGCCATCCCATCTAGGAAGTGAGGAACGTCTCTGCCCGGCCGCCCATCGTCTGAGATGTGAGGAGCGTCTCTGCCCGGCCGCCCCATCTGAGAAGTGAGGAGACCCTCTGCCTGGCAACCGCCCCGTCTGAGAAGTGAGCAGCCCCTCCGCCCTGCAGCCGCCCCGTCTGAGAAGTGAGGAGCCCCTCCGCCCAGCAGCCACCCCGTCTGGGAAGTGAGGAGCGTCTCCGCCCGGCAGCCACCCCGTCTGGGAGGGAGGTGGGGGGATCAGCCCCCCGCCCGGCCAGCCGCCCTGTCCGGGAGGTGAGGGGCGCCTCTGCCCGGCCACCCCTACTGGGAAGTGAGGAGCCCCTCTGCCCGGCCAGCCGCTCCGTCCGGGAGGGAGGTGGGGGGGTCAGCTCCCCGCCCGGCCAGCCGCCCCGTCCGGGAGGGAGGTGGGGGGGTCAGCCCCCTGCCCGGCCAGCCGCCCCGTCCGGGAGGGAGGTGGGGGGGTTACCCCCCCGCCTGGCCAGCCGCCCCCGTTCGGGAGGTGAGGGGTGCCTCTGCCTGGCCGCCCCTACTGGGAAGTGAGGAGCCACTCTGCCCGGCCAGCCGCCCCGTCCGGGAGGGAGGTGGGGGGATCAGCCCCCCACCCGGCCAGCCGCCCCGTCCGGGAGGGAGGTGGGGGTGTCAGCCCCCCGCCCGGCCAGCCGCCCCGTCCAGGAGGGAGGTGGGGGGGTCAGCCCCCTGCCCGGCCAGCCGCCCCGTCCGGGAGGGAGGTGGGGGGGTTACCCCCCCGCCTGGCCAGCCGCCCCCGTTCGGGAGGTGAGGGGCGCCTCTGCCCGGCTGCCCCTACTGGGAAGTGAGGAGCCACTCTGCCCGGCCAGCCGCCCCGTCCGGGAGGGAGGTGGGGGGGTCAGCCCCCCACCCGGCCAGCCGCCCCCGTCCGGGAGGGAGGTGGGGGGGGTCAGCCCCCTGCCCGGCCAGCCGCCCCGTCCGGGAGGGAGGTGGGGGGGTTACCCCCCCGCCTGGCCAGCCGCCCCCGTCCGGGAGGTGAGGGGCGCCTCTGCCCGGCCGCCCCTACTGGGAAGTGAGGAGCCCCTCTGCCCGGCCAGCCGCCCCGTCCGGGAGGGAGGTGGGGGGGTCAGCCCCCCACCCGGCCAGCCGCCCCGTCCAGGAGGGAGGTGGGGGGTCAGCCCCCCGCCTGGCCAGCCGCCCTGTCCGGGAGGGAGGTGGGGGGGGTCAGCCCCCCGCCCGGCCGGCCACCCCGTCCGGGAGGTGAGGGGCGCCTCTGCCCGGCCACCCCTACTGGGAAGTGAGGAGCCCCTCTGCCCGGCCAGCTGCCCCGTCCGGGAGGGAGGTGGGGGGGTCAGCCCCCCGCCTGGCCAGCCGCCCCCGTTCGGGAGGTGAGGGGCGCCTCTGCCCGGCCACCCCTACTGGGAAGTGAGGAGCCCCTCTGCCCGGCCAGCCGCCCCGTCCGGGAGGGAGGTGGCGGGTCAGCCCTCCGCCCGGCCAGCCGCCCCGTCTGGGTGGGAGGTGGGGGGGTCAGCCCTCCGCCCGGCCAGCTGCCCCATCTGGGAGGGAGGTGGGGGGGTTAGCCCCCCGCCTGGCCAGCCGCCCCGTCCGGGAGGTGAGGGGCGCCTCTGCCCGGCCACCCCTACTGGGAAGTGAGGAGCCCCTCTGCCCGGCCAGCTGCCCCGTCCGGGAGGGAGGTGGGGGGGTCAGCCCCCCGCCTGGCCAGCCGCCCCCGTTCGGGAGGTGAGGGGCGCCTCTGCCCGGCCACCCCTACTGGGAAGTGAGGAGCCCCTCTGCCCGGCCAGCCGCCCCGTCCGGGAGGGAGGTGGGGGGGTCAGCCCCCCGCCCGGCCAGCCAACCCGTCCAGGAGGGAGGTGGGGGGGGTCAGCCCCCCGCCCGGCCAGCCACCCCGTCCGGGAGGTGAGGGGCGCCTCTGCCCGGCCGCCCCTACTGGGAAGGGAGGAGCCCCTCTGCCCGGCCACCACCCCGTCTGGGAGGTGTACCCAACAGCTCATTGAGAAGGGGCCATGAAGACAATGGCAGTTTTGTGGAATAGAAAGGGGAGAAAGGTGGGGAAAAGATTGGGAAATCGGATGGTTGCCGTGTCTGTGTAGAAAGAGGTAGACATGGGAGACTTCATTTTGTTCTGTACAAAGAAAAATTCTTCTGCCTTGGGATCCTGTTGATCTGTGACCTTACCCCCAACCCTGTGCTCTCTGAAACATGTGCTGTATCCACTCAGGGTTGAATGGATTAAGGGCGGTGCAAGATGTGCTTTGTTAACCAGATGCTTAAAGGCAGCATGCTCGTTAAGAGTCATCACCACTCCCTAATCTCAAGTACCCAGGGACACAAACACTGCGGAAGGCCGCAAGGTCCTCTGCCTAGGAAAACCAGAGAACTTTGTTCACTTGTTTATCTGCTGACCTTCCCTCCACTATTGTCCTGTGACCCTGCCAAATCCCCCTCTGCAAGAAACACCTAAGAATGATCAATAAAAAATAAAAAATAAAAAAAAAATAAATAAATAAAGTTGTCAATGGAGAAAAAAAAAAAACTGAGATAAAATAGATAAAATATTGTTTAAAAATAAACTCCAAAATGGACACAAGAAGAAATAGAAAATCTCAACAGTTCTATATCTATTAAAGAAATTGAATCTAAAAAAAAAAAAAAGAAAATGTGGCACATATATACCATGGAATACTATGCAGCCATAAAAAATGATGAGTTCATGTCCTTTGTAGGGACATGGATGAAATTGGAAATCATCATTCTCAGTAAACTATCGCAAGGACAAAAAACCAAACACTGCATGTTCTCACTCATAGGTGGGAATTGAACAATGAGAACACATGGACACAGGAAGGGGAACATCACACTCTGGGGACTGTTGTGGGGTGGGGGGAGGGAGGAGGGAGAGCATTAGGAGATATACCTAATGCTAAATGACGAGTTAATGGGTGCAGCACACCAGCATGGCACATGTATACATATGTAACTAACCTGCACAATGTGCACATGTACCCTAAAACTTAAAGTATAATAATAATAAACAAAATAAAATAAAAAATAAACAAGAGCTTTATAAAACTGTTTACTTTGATGCTGCTAACATAGAAAATGACCGGCAGGTGGCAGCATTTAGCTCTCCTAGCTCTCAACTTTGCAATTGCCGGTTTAAGGCGAGAAAAGTTGGTTTTTCTTTTCCATTCTCCGAACTCTGCTTATTGTCAATGCCTGCCAAATGCCCACTGCTCCCATTGGAAGCCTCATCCTACTACCCCCTTGCTGAAAAAGCATCTTGAGCATCTGCAGAAGCTCCAGTTTGAGACCTGGTGGCAGGAGGGGGTACATGGACATGCAATGAGAATATGAAGGCTTTTTTTTTTTTTGAGATGGAGTCTCACTCTGTCACCCAGGCTGGAGTAGACTGGCGCAATCTCAGCTCACTGCAACCTCTGCCTCGTGAGTTCAAGCGATTCTTCTGCCTCAGCCTCCTGCTTAGCTGAGATTACAGGCGCCCGCCACTGTGCCTGGCTAATTTTTGTATTTTTAGTAGAGATGAGGTTTTACCATGTTGGCCAGGCTGGTCTTGAACTCCTGACGCTCAGGTGATCCGCCCACCTTGGCCTCCCAAAGTGCTGGGATTACAGGCATGAGCCACCGCGACTGGCCAAACATGAAAGCTTTTCCTCTCCACAGAGCCCAGTGAAATGCTGATTCTCACCACAGCCCTGGGATACCATGGGCTGCAAAGCCATCTTAGGGCTCTGCTTTTCAGCTGGGGAAACAGACTCCAAAAGGCAAAGTGATGAGCTCAAATTCACAACAAGTTCATATTTTCTGATTTGCAACTCTGTGCACTTTCCTGTGTTAGTTCTCTAAGGTGAAATCTACCCTGAAGGCATGTTCTGCCTATATGTGTGGAAAGGAGGCCAGAAAGATTTTTAAAAACCAAAATGCTACATGGTAAATAATAAAGGAACAGCAGAGAAAAGAGTGTTGGGGCTCAGAGGAGCAGACTGCACCATTCAGGGCTGGGGTGGGTGAGAAATTACCAAGTCAGAAAAGAGCTGTTGAAAACAGGGGAGCTCTCACCCTTAGAAACAGAAGACGTGCACAAGAAAAGGAGCAATGGTGGAAATTCTAGATCAGGATGGCAAACGTATGGCTTGGGGCTGCTACTCTCTTTCACCCTACCCTGTCACCCGGCCCCCACGTCCATGACAGACATCAGTAATCAATCATGGGATTCTTTCCCCTTGAGCTCAGGGCCTGACCAGAATCCATTGTGCACAGTGCGCCAGGCTTCCTCTACCAACTCGTAGGAGATGTCACCAGAGGAAGCCTGTTGCTCCTCCTCATCCTGCCCTATTGCCTCCCTCGTGGCCACAATTTATTGTGCACTTACTGTGTTGGAGGAGTTGTGCTGAGCTCTTTATGCACACCTTCCATTTAATTCACTTACCATATTCTCGGGAGTTAGGCATCCTTCTGGTTTTACACATAAGGAAAATGGGGCACAGAGGTGTTAAAAGCCTCATAATGCAGAGCCAGGATTCAAATCCAAGCCCACCTGTCTCCAAAGCCCAGCCTGGGAAACTGCTAGATAGGTGGGATAAGCCAGTATGGAAGCAGGCCTGTGGTTTGGGCCTTGTTTAGGCCTGAAGATCAAGACTAACTAGGCTGCAGTGGAGCCTGAGGTCCAGAGAACGGAGGACACTAAAGATGCTTTTCTTTGTTCATTCATTCCTCAACCCACGTTTATTAAGTCCCTGCTACATGCCAGACACCTTGAAGATCCTGGGGGTATAGTGGTCAAACAAGAGAGACAGAACACCCCACCCTCAATCAGGGGAGACTAACAAATAAGCCAGTCAAATGCATTATATGTCAGGTGATGTATGTGCTAAGGGGAAAAATGAAGGCTAGAGAGTGGTGGAGAGAGCCACATGTGGACTCAGAGCTATATGTGGACTCAGGCCTAGGAGATAAGGGAAGGGATGACTTAGGGGCCTGAGCTTCTTGGAGTGACTGATGCATATAGAGATAAAGGCCCTAAGAAGATGGGTCCTGATGCTCTCAGGGAAAATAACGATGTTGGGGGGTGTCTATGGTGGGGGAGGAAGGAGGGATTGCCAGGAACACATGGAGTTCTAGGGGCCTTCTTCACTCTGACAATGACGATGTGGCCGAGGGAGGGGGAGTCTTACCCAGAATACTCCTAGCTCCTGGACTCTCTCCTTACTCTGGCAGATGTGGGATGGAGGCAGAAAGTCCCACTCATGCGTCATACATTTTTTGAGAATCTAACGAAATAAATTTCGCCAGGTGCAGTGACTCAAGCCTGTAATCCCAGCATTTTGCGAGGCCGAGGCAGGTGGGTCACCTGAGGTCAAGAGTTTGAGACTAGCCTGGCCAACATGGTGAAACCCCATCTCTACTAAAAATACAAAAATTAGCTGGGCATGGCCTGTAGTCCTAGCTACTCGGGAGCCTGAGGCAGGAGAATTGCTTGACTCTGGGAGGCGGGGGTTTCAGTGAGCCAAGATCACTCCACTTCACTCCAGCCTGGGCAACAGAGTGAGACTCTGTTTCAAAATACAATACAATAGAATACAATAGAATACAATAGAATACAATAGAATAGAATACAATACAATACAATACAATACAGTACAGTACAGTACAGTACAGTACAGTACAGTACAAGCATGACATGTTAAAAAAAAAAAAAAAAAAAGATGGGGCTTGGTGGCTCCTGCCTGTAATCCCAGCACTTTGGGAGGCTGAGGCGGGTGGGTCACCTGAGGTCAGGAGTTCAAGACCAGCCTGACCTACATGGTGAAACCTCATCTCTACTTAAAATACAAAAATTAGCTGGGTGTGGTGGCAGAAGCCTGCAATCCGAGCTACTCAGGAGGCTGAGGTAGGAGAATTGCTTGAACCCAGGAGGCGGAGGTTGCAGTGAGCTGAGATGGTGCCACTGTACTTCAGCCTGGGTGACAAGAGCGAAACTCCATCTCAAAAATAAATAAGAAAAATAAATAAATAAATTTCATTCCTCTGCCCACTGCCAGTATCCAGCCCCGCTGATGAGGCTGGGGTGAGGTGGGGGGTAACTTTTTAGCACCTGGGCCCTTACGTCCAGCAGGGCTGTGAACAGGGACTTTTTGTGCCAGTAACAGTAGAAAATATGGCAACTGGTGTTTGCCACTATCAAAGAGGAACTTGGAGTCTCGTTGAAGGAGCAAAATTGTAACCACCCAAGGGGTTCACCTTGCCTGCTGCCTCGACAGAGCCGATTGATCAAGACAGGGGAATTGCAATAGAAGAAGAGTAATTCACGCAGAGCCGGCTGTGCGGGAGACTGGAGTTTTATTATCACTCAAATCAGTCTCCTCGAGAATTCGGGGAGCAGAATTTTTAAGCATAACTTGGTAGGGGGAAGCCAGTGAGCCAGGAGTGCTGATTGGTCAGGGATGAAATCATAGGGAGTCGAAGCTGTCTTCTTGAGCTTAGTCAGTTCCTGGGTGGGGGCCACAAGATCAGACGAGCCAGTTTATCCATCTGTGTGGTGCCAGGTGATCCAGCAAGTGCAGGGTCTGCAAAATGTCTCAAGCACTGATCTTAGAAGCAGTTTAGGGAGGGTCAGAATCTTGTAGCCTCCAGCTGCATGACTCCTAAACCATAACTTCTAATCCTGTGGCTAATGTTAGTCTAGTCCCCAGACAAGAAGGAGGTCTGCGTTGGGAAAGGGCTGTTACCATCTTTGTTTAAACTATAACTACAAACTAAGTTTCTCCCAAAGTTAGTTCAGCCTACGCCCAGGAATGAACAAAGACAGCTTGGAGGTTAGAAACAAGATGGAGCTGGTTAAGTTAGCTCTCTTTCACTGTTTCAGTCATAATTTTGCAAAGGCAGTTTCAAAATGACTATCCATGAGTTTGTAAAATAACCCAGGATGCCTGTTGTTCACAGCACATAGCCTGCTGTGTGTCTAAGCTGATAATCAGCTAGACTTTGGGGAGAGAAAAATGCCAAAAGAAAATGGTCTTGCCCTGCTAGAGAGTCTTCAGGTCTCCCTTTGGATGCATGAGCAATATGGAAGGGAATGGAGAAGGAGGAGAAAGAAAAGTCACCCTCCATAATTGGGACAGGGTTTGGAACTCTTGCGGCCAATTCTTTCATGCTGCCTGGCCCCACCTGCCCCGGAGACTTCTGGTGCTTAACGGAGGCTTTCTTCTGGCTGCCCTGGAACTGTGAATGGGCCTGCCTTGGATAATTTTCCCTCCAGGCGCTCTCTACCTGGGGTCTGTGAACACCCTCGAAGTAGTATCCACCATGAATTGTATGAATAATTACACATATGTGCACGCTCATGAATACATGGACCCATGCATATGTGTTCACGGCGTTCTTCAAATGTCCCCATGATATCTATACCAGTCACAACTTATTACCTCTCAGCTCCATATTCACCCACTAATACCTGCTCTGTGATAATGGACAGGATTCCCACGAGCATTTCTCCTCTACACTAAGCATAACGTGAAGCTTTCTCAGTGGAGGGGGCTGAGAGAACAGTGCAGGTGAAAGGAGCTTCTCTTCCTGGGTCTGGCTGGTGTGAGGAGATCCAGTGGTACTCTGCTCCAGTCACGTGCCCAGAAGGTCCCAGGCAACTAGTCTTGTCCTGGCATGGTGATCGCCCTCTTAGTATCCTCCCAACACAGGCACCACGTGATCCATGCCTTCTGTCCACACTGGAGACCCAATCATTCTACATGCTCATACACTCAACCCAGCAGTGTGGCTCGCATGGGCTGTGGAGGTTTGTTTCCTGCTTGTCCAATAATTGCAACCAGCTCTAGACTATGCAACTCAGCAAATCTCTCTGCTATGTAGGGGGCTGCAATGATACCTTCTCCAACAATGTCTGATCTCCAGCCTGGGGAGGGGGCCCCATTCCAAGCTTGTCCTTCCTGGGTACTCTTCTCCACCTGTAGGGAGAGTAGCCCTATAAGGTTCTCTTTGAATCATATAGTTGCTCTTTTATCATAGCTGAATAATTCTTTATATTAAACTTCCATTGCATGAACCACTTGTGGTTTCTATCTCTTGATTGGAACCAGTCTGATACAGTACTTGTGGCCCCCAAAATATTGAGATCCACCATATCTAGTCCCAGGTAAAACAAAAATATAAAAACTCTCAGCTCATTGCCTAGAACATAGAACACAATCCATTTAAGTAGCTGTTACTACCATGTGTTGGAGATGGAGGTCAGTTGCCGCATACGGTTGGCAGCTCTGCAGAATCACCTTAGACATTCCCTCTTGCCTGTTTAGCTTGAGCTGCATTCTCTCTGGTATAGCAGTAAAATAACAAGTGGCTAAAGCTATCACTTATGGAGCACACACTTCATCTCAAGCAGTGGGCCATGAGTTTTGTATGCACTATTTGCCCCATTTTGCAGTTGGAAAAGGTGAGGATTAATGAAGTTGGAAACTTGCCCAAGTTTTCACAGTTGATCCTGGAAGAGCTGGAATTTGAACCCAGGTGTATCCAATTCCAAAAACCAAAGTATTCACCACCACAATATATTTGTTTGTAGCATTTATTGCTGGGTTAAGCTCTGTTCTAAATGGTTCACAGTGGTTATGTAATGTGTTTCCTGTCACAGCAGTGTTTGTAAGCAGTGTTTTATTCTTGTTTTATAGATAAAGAGACTAAATGTCTCAACCAAGGCCTCTCAGTTAGTGAGAGATGGAGGCAGGATTTGAAACTGGCCCCCTGACTCCAGAGCCCACACTGCTAATGTCTAGTATACTGCTTCCCTGGCTGACATAATAGAAATGAACTTTGGGGTGTGACTGTACCTACCCCTGGGGACTGTGATGGCTGAAACAATGGAAAGCACATGGCATTTGACTCACATGCAGTTCCTGCTGCTCCCAACAATGCCGTCCATGTGTGTTAGTAAAGGATAGAGAGCTGGAGAGAAGGGTGTAGGTATAGGACCAGGTGTGCCATGTCATCACCCTAACGTACCTAACCCTAACCCCAACCGTAACCCTCAGGGGCAGTGATGGCCTACAGGCACCTGCATTAGGGTGGTTTGGAGGATCCATGTTCATCGCCAACCCTCCCCTAGAGAGGGGGTTCCCTGACACTCAACATCTGGATCTGCCCATGGCAGATCGAGCCACTACAGTGTCTTGCCTATACCCCAGGCTCTGATTCTACCTCACCAACTGTGATTAGTCCTCTTTGTGTGGCCTCATGGTTGTTCACTGATTTGGCTCTAAGACCCTAGCTGCTGATGGGGAGAGGGATATATGACACATTATGAGATCCAGAATATTTGCAGGTTGCTAAGAAAAAGCACAGCTATTCCAGATACTGAGGACCAAAGAGCATATTCTCCTCTAGGTGTTCATAGAGAGGCTTCATAGAGAAGCCACATCCTCAACAATATCCCTGCAACAGATGGGGATCAGTGTTCAAAACCATGCTTTGTATAACGTGTATCATGTCCCTCAACCAAAGCACAAAGCATTAAAAGTCATTCTTCAAGGAGTCAGTGGGAAGCAGTCAAGCTCACAGGTTCACGGCTCTGGCTAAATTGGTAATAGATTTAAGAATATTTGTCCAGAGGATTGAATACAGCATGCACTCTGCAGGCACTTATCCACGAGTAGCATTTCTCTTAGCTAAGCTTTTGAAAAGTATAGTGTGGCTCCGAGGTTGAGATTCTACTTGGAATGCTGGAACTTTCCATTGCCAATTAAGAGATGAGCCATATACCTTAATAACAAACTGAGCCGTGGCTTGACATAGATCCTCTTATGAAAACTCATGCACCAGAAAGAATATTCCTCTCTTTCCCTGCTGCCACCAAGCGACAAGCCCACCTTTGTGTGCTTGCATCCAACTGTGATAAGCCTATGTATGTCCAGTTGGTGAAGGCCCATTGTGCTGAACACCAAATCAACCTAATCAAGGGTGATGACAACAAGAAACTAGGGGAATGGGAAGGCCCCTGTACAACTGACAGAGAGGGGAAACCCTGTAAAGTGGTTGGTTGCAGTTGTGCAGTAGTTAAGGACTATGGAAGGAGTCTCAGGCCAAGGATGTCATTGAGCAGTACTTCAAATGCAAGAAATGAAGAACTAAATCTTTGCCTCACACATGGAAAGAAAAGAAAAAAGAAAAAGACAGAGAGAAAGAAGGAAAGAAAGAAAGGAAAGAAAGAAAGAAAGAAAGAAAAAGAAAGAGAAAGAAAGAAGAAAGTCAACGTGTTTCTGAAGAGAAGGCCAACCCACATCCCCTCCAAAGTGCATCAAGGGAGTCCCTGCAGGCAGAGCCAAGATTCTCTTCAGGAGGAAATTTGAGAGTTCCCTAACAGGGCAATGAATGGGTAACTGATTCCCTACAATTCCACATCATAAAATGCAGTGGCAATAAAAATAACCCAGAAAAAATGTAAAGCAGGCATGTAACTATATATCTTGTTTGGCTACACATACACATAAGCATGTGCACACACACACACATACCTGCGGCCCATCTAATTTTGAGCAATAAGCCCTGTTAAAACTGGTTGTGAAATGTACACCCAAAGTAACTAAATGATTTATTGTTTATCATTATTTCCTATAAATCTCCCTAAATTTGGGGGATTTCCATTAAAATGATTATTTCAGATCCAGATTTGGTAGCCCTTGTTTCTGGAGGTCATTAGATAGCAGTATTCATTGTCTACTAAAACTACTCCTAGTCCATGATGCCCACATCAGGTTATTTGCATCTGAGAGAATGCTTGACCTTCTGTGTTCCACTGCAGAGCAGGGTGGTGGGGCCCTACCGTATGCAACAACCTGCAGGGCACAGATACTGATCCTTAGTAGCTGACACTGGTCAATAGCCTGCACTGTGCCTAACAGTTATGTGGGTCAGTAGGAAAGCAAACTAATGGGCTATCTCAATATGGTTTCAAGTTAAAAATAAAAGGATCCAGGACACATCTTTGTTTTACCCACTGGAAATTATAAGCAGGATAGTTCATATTTTTCCTTACATATTGTGTCAAAGGCTGGAAGAGGATCAAGAAAAGTCACAAGCCATTTAATATGATTTTTGGCAGGTGTTGTCAAAAGATTATATAAATTACAGCAGATGACTGTGTTCTCAGCCTGTGAGCTGTGAATATAGGTCAGGCTTGCAAATTATTAAGCAAAGCCATGCAAATGGACGTTGCTTGCACATGCTAGAATAGGACGACTAACTCGTTCTTGTTTGGCAGAGATTTTTCTTATTTTAGTGCTTGTCTTAGTCCATTAAGTGTTGCTATAGAAGAATACCTGAGGCTGGGGAATTTATAAAGAAAAGAGGTTTATTTGGCTCACAGTTCTGCAGGCTGGGAAGTTCAAAAAGTATGGTGTCAGCATCTGCTCAGATTCTGGTGGAGGCTTTTTGTGCTATGTCATAACATGGTTGAAAATCTCAATAGTGAGTGGACACGTGGGAAGAGACAAAACCCGAGGGGCATCCTGGCTTTACAACAACCCATTCCTGCAGGAACATTCCCGCGAGAACTAAATCCACTCTCATGAGAGAGCTGGAGTGCACCAAGTCATTCATGAGGGATCTGTCTCTGTGACCCAAACACCTCCCACCAGGCACATCTCCCAACACTGCCACATTGGGGATCAAAGTTCAACATGAGTTTTGGTGGGGACAAACTCAAACCATAGTAGTACTGACTGTCCCATGTCCTGTGAAACCCCTCGGTCCCCGGCAAGCCAGGAAGGTTGGTCACCCTTGCTGGAGGCCTTCCTCCCAGGTGGTGACCCCTAGCTGTGTATTCACATTTGGGGATGAGGCACAAAACACTGACTGCAGTCTCTGTGGGGCAGCGGGGCTTGTTGACTGACGGAGCTCACCACAGAGTGTCTGAGCATCAGGTCAGCTCCTCATTGAGGAAACCAGCACACATCAGCCACTGGAGGCCCTTTGTGTGGGACTTTCCTTTTCTCCACAAATGAATCCTCCGGACTCTGGCCTGTAGATTGTAAATTAGGTTGCTCACTCTCTGGGGACTGGGGTCCCATCATTCAATATGTAGATTGTGGCTTAATCCTTGTGTTTAAACTTGTCCTTACCTCCTCCTCCCAAACCTGTGTGGCTCAGACCTCCCATTCTACAGTTTCTTCAGTTCAATTTATATGACAAATAACTCTCCTTTCTCCCCTGGGTGGAGGGGACCCCTGGCTGAAGAGGGTAGAGAAAGTGGCCTAGGGTTTCCACTTATGCCTCTGTTTTCCTGTTTACAGCTTCACACCGTACCTCACCTCTTTAAGTGTGGATCCTTTCTGAGACTCTAGGGGTGAAGTAGCGAGAATCCGTTGGCTTCTTATTTTCTCCCTCTGGGGCATCCAAGTGAGAACATGCACCATTCTGCCAAATTACCACTCCTTTGTATACTATCTCCAAAATACGTGTCCAAATTCTTGGTTGCTGTTTTCTCCTCTCTTGTCCCTATTGTCCTTGAAGGATTTTACCTGTGCTCTTCCTCTACTGCCATTTTATTAGGATTTGGGGAGGGAGAGGAAATAAATTTGTGTTGCAAATCAACCATGTTTCATTGGACATCCATTTCTCTAGCAGTCTCTCTTTTGGTAACACCCAGTGGGTGGATGTTGGCACTTCTGGAACTATCTTCCATGTCTATTATCTTTTCTTTTCTTTTCTACTTTCTATTTATTTATCCAAGTCTGCTGTTTTCAGGGAGGATTCCAATCTTTCAGTTCACTAATCAGCTCTTCAGCTGCATACATTCCACTCCATAGCTCATCCACTCAGGTGGTTTTATTTGTTTAAACTATGAATATATTTTTTGTTTTTTATTCCCATGATCAGTAATACAAAATGAACACATTGTTCATCTCTAACATCCCTAATTGATTCTTTCCTATCCTTTCTTATTTGAGAATATTCATTATACTTACTTCAAAGCACATTACTGGTTGTCTATTTGTTCTGTTTAATCTTCAGATCTGGAGCCAGACAGCTGAGGTTAATCTGTGGCTCCTCATGTTAAGCTATGTGACTTTGGACGAAGTTACTTAATCACTTGACACTTTAGTTTCTTCATTTGTAAAATGTCAATAAAAATAGTCCTACCTTAAACTCTTATAAGGTAGGACTCTTATAAGGTATTCATGTGTCTATTGCAGACATAAAATAGTCCCACTTTATGTTTGCAATAGTGCCTGACACATAAATGCTCAGTAAATATTAGCTATAATTATTATGTTTCCTCAGGTGGAAGTCTCCCTTTCATGGTGGTGCTTCTCAAATGATATTTTTTGACAGTGAACTCATCTTTACCCATGAAATTTTCTGCAAGAAATCTGCTGGCCTAGCTTGCTGTGAGGGAGGGCTGGAAATCGCTGGATGAGCTTGTGCTCCATGTTGCTTTCAAGGAGAGTGCAGAACAGGCAGAGGCACTATCAGGTGGATGAGCTGTGCTCTCACAGCTGGTCTTTGGGATGTGGCTGCTACTTAACTCTTCCTTGGCTTTGCCAGCCATATGGGGCCCTGTCCTGTCTTTCATTCCCTAACACAGCTCATACCAGGAGACAGACACTGCTGTCCTGGTCATCTTGTCTGCCGGGGTGGGGTTGAGGGAGATATTCAGGGTCAATTCATCTAGCTCCTTCCACGGGCATACTTGTTTAACCCTCTGTCAGTAGCCCTTTGGTCCCGTCTTGTTCCAGGCATTCACCACCTCTGGGTGTGGAATGCCTTGTTGCTGGTCCCATTATTGAAGTATATACTGTAGTACACCAATAGTATGTCCTTGGCTGCTGCTCATGAGCTGGGCTGCAGTATCAAATCAGATCCTGTCTGCTTTTGGCTTCTCAGAAACGTGTCAGTGCTTCTGATTCTCTGAACATTTCCTGTTATCTTTTTGAGAACACTAATTTTTTTCCTTCCCTGTCATTCCTGGAGGATGGGTCTGGGTAGAGAAATGGCAGCATGTGCTCAGTCCACTATTGTGAAAAGGGAAGTTACAGAATGTTTAGAAAAGATAAGAAGTAAGCAGAATCTTGGAGAATGAGTAGGAGCAGCCAAAGTGAAAAGAGGAGAAAATGCCATTGTAGGCTGGGGAGACGGCCCGAGCGAAGGTGTGCAGACAGGAGACCACAGGGTAGGGCGAGGGGACACAAGCAATGCGATGTTTCAAGAGAGGCAAGACTTGTAAGGGAGAAGCAGGGCATGATAGTCTTATGTATCAGGTTAAGGGGCTTCACTTTATTCTGGAGAGCCTCTAATGGTTTAAGAAAGTGACATAGGCTGGGTGCAGCGGCTCATGCCTATAATCTCAGCACTTTGGGAGGCTGAGGTGGGAGAATCGCTTGAGTCCAGGAGTTCAAGATCAGACTGGGCAACATACTGAGACTCCATCTCTTAAAAGAAAAAAAGAAAAGAAAAAAGGAAAGAAAGAAGGTGACAAATTCAGATATGCATCTTGTCCACTGTGGAAATTAGATTTGAGGGGCGTGAGACTAGAGCCAAGAAGACCAGTTAGAAAGCTCCTGCAGAAGTCCAGGCTAGAAACTACAAGGGCCTGAAAATTACCACAGCAGTATGTAAGGGATGGAGACAAGGAGTCAGATTCAACAAATATTCAGGAAGCAAAATCTATAGATAAGGAGGATTTTCTAATACTGTTTTCTTTAAATATCATAGAAAGGTACTTCAACCTTCTTCCACTGTGACCATATGCTTTTTTTCTTTTCCTTTTAACTGCATTTTCTCCGTAAGTCGGCCATATGCTTTTTAAAAATTTGCAGAAGTAAGCTATTTTGACTGCAGATAGTTAATCCCATTGGTACTAGCATGTAAACTTTTATGACTATAGTCCAAGTTGAAAATATTTCTATCAAGTTTCATATATGAGCTGTAAGATTACTGGGCATTTTAAGTTTTCTGTGCAGTATCTAATCTTAATACTTCTCAAATTGATAGAAGCGTTATCCAGTTTGTCACAGATGGTCCTGTTGTAATAGTGGATTGAGTTTTATGTTATCTTTGTAGATGTTAGTATTTCATATCAAGTTATAAAATTTAATCTTTCTTAGTGTGCACATCTAGAACTTGTGGACTTCATTGGAATAAAATATATCAGACAAGCTAAGATGCAATCAGATACAGTGAGATGCATAAGACATCTCGTTTCACACAAAAGCATACTTCTATTGGCAATACTCCTCTAGTTCTGCCTTACTACACAGGAGCTCTAACAAAATACATTTACTGAAATTGCTCAAAAAAGACGTATTTATATGTGTGTGTTATAAGTGTATATATTGCACTATTGAGTATGTTCTCTACAGGAGAGAACTTCCATTTTAAATAGGCATGGATGTGAACAGGCTTACATGCTTAAAACTGTATACATATGATGGGGGAGAGAGTTTTCCATAGACTAGTTTCTGGCTCCATACTTGTTTCTCCTCCACTGCTGACATATTTCTGAAAACAGGTGCTGGGGAAGTGTTTATTATTTAGATATCATCTCTGACCCTGCTGGCTGAATCAGAACAATATTCCTGGAAGCCATTCCTATGATGGAAGACTAGCAGTAATGCAACCACACACAGAAGTGACTGTAAACTACATAAAGCTGTCTCACCCCAAGCCAGATCCTAAAAATGCCTATGACCACTCCAACATGAGGGGCACGAGGAGCAATGAGATGGAGGGGAAATCAGAGTGGAAAGAGCCAGCCATCTTAACTACAGTCAAGTGCTGCACGAGGACATTTCAGTCAATGACAGACCATGTGAGACCATGATGGTCAGGCAGGGGCACATGACAGGCAGGTGGCAGGGGCAGGAAGGACTAGCAGCTCTTCCCTGGCTAGCAGTGGGGGTTCTGCCTCCACCTGCCTCCCCAGGACAGAAGCCAGATAAGCTGGACCATGATGGTCCCTTCAGATTATCATACCATATTTTTTCTATACCTTTTCTGTGGTTAGGCATGTTTAGATAGACAAGTACTTGCCATTGTGTTACAATTGCCTATCATATTCTGTACTGTAACATGCTGCAATGGCTTGTAGCCTAGAAGCAATAGGCTATACCAGGCAGCCTAGGCATATAGTAGGCTCTACCATCTAGTTCTGTGTAAGTACACCTGATGACATTTGCACAACAACAAAGTCACATAAGGATGCATTTCTCAGAACACATCCCTGTCATTAAGCAACGCATGACTGCATTTGCACTTAAAATCGCATACTTTTGCAAAGTCTGTAAAAACATATTACCATGTCAAACATTGTTAAAGCCTTTCCCACCAGGACCTTGTAAGGAGCCCATGCAAGCAACGGAGGGGCCCTGCAGTTTCCTGGTGAATCCGTCTCTATTGACAGCATTTGAAAAATGATTCTGGCAGACAGAAATCCAGCTGCTATCAGATCTCTAGCTGGAATGGCTTGTCAGACTGTGGTACCCCAGTGGGGGACAGAACCCAGGAGAAAAAGCAGGTTTAGAGAGAAAAAGTTCATTTCTTGACATGATAAATTTGAGCTTTTGAGGGATATTCTGGTAAAGGTACTAGTAGGCTGGTATTTATTGATACATCTGTAATTCTTGTACCTCCCTCCTATTAAAGGAAATTCAAACAATCCAAACGAATGCAGGGAAAGAGAAAAAAGAAACAACAAGAAAGCATATTGTACATGATATTCAAAATATTAAGCCACTGGTGTAGCCTGTTTGCTGACTAATTAGAATCTTAGAAAAGGTCCTAGAGGGTCTCCCTGTGACAAGCATTGACCCTTTTTTGCCAGATCAGAAGAAGGTCAGGAGGGGGGGCACTGTGGGGTCTCAGGTGAGCAGCTATTTACCAAGCAGCATGGAAGAATTCCAGTTTGTAATAATTTATAGGATTTTATCGATGTGTTCTAGATGAATATCCATTTCAAGGGTATATGTATAACACAAACGATGGCAGAAATAAACCCAAATATTTCTGTTATTCTTATCAATGTGAACTGGTTAAACTCACAAATTAGAAATAGAAACTCAGATGAACTTTTTAAATCTTGTAAAAAACAATATGTCATTTCCAAGAGATAAACCTAAGTAACAATACAGAAAGAGTAAAAAAGGAGAAATAAAACATATGCTAGACAAATGCTATCTCAGGATAACAATATTTATACAAAAAGTAATAAAACTGAATAAGTCATAAAAGGATAAAATAATATTAATTTGTATAAGCCTAATAATTTGCTCTCAAAATTATAAGGCTGGCCGGGTGAGGTGGTACAGGCCTGTAATGCCAGCCACCTAGGAGGCTGAGGCAGGAGGATGGCTTGAGGTCAGGAGTTTGAGGCTGCAGTTATAATCACACCTGTGAATAGCCACTGTACTCCAGCCTGGGAAACATGGTGAGACACTGCCTCTTAAACAAAAATCAAAAAACCAAAAAAAAAAAAAAAGTATAAAGCAAAATCAGAATAAATTAGAGGGAGAAATTGACAAACTACAATAAAAGTGGGAAATGTTAAACCCACTCTTTCAGAAATCAATGGATTGAACAGGAGAGAAAAAAAAAAAAAAAAACCCAGGAGATAAAAGATCTAAATAACCTGATTAGCAAGCTAGATGGAGAGATATAGAGAAAAAAAAAAACCACATAAAAAGTGAAGAGACGTTCACAAAAATTGGGACAGCCAAAAAAAGTCTGTATATGAGGCCACAAAGGAGGCATTAACAAATTCTAAAAGAACACATTTCCTCATCTCCAAGCATTAAAGTTAGAGATCAATGACAAAATGATTGGTTTATTTTTATTTAAATTTTTTTTTTTGTAGAGGGTCTCTCACTGTGTTGCCCAGGCTGGTCTTAAACTCCTGATCTCAAGCGATCTTCCCACCTTGGCCTCCCAGAGTGCTGGGATTACATGCCTGAGCCACTGGGCCCCTCCCCAAATGATTAGTATTATTTTTTAAAAAACTGAAGTTTGAAAACAAAAAAAGAATGGAAAATATACTTCTAAATAATCCATGAATTAAGCATACAATCCTAACATAAAAAACAAAATATTGGCCAGGCACAGTGGCTGATGCCTGTAATCCCGACACTTTGGGAGGCTGAGGCGGGTGGATCACTCGAGGTCAGGAGTTGGAGACCAGCCTGGCCAAAATGGTAAAACCCCATCTCTACAAAAAATTAAAAAATTAGCCGGGTGTGGTGGCGTGCACCTGTAATCCCAGCTACTCAGGAGGTTGAGGCAGGAAAATCTCTTGAACCCGGGAAGTGGAGGTTGCAGTGAGCTGAGATCCTGCCACTGCAGTTCAGCCTGGACGACAGAGCGAGACTCTGGAACAACAACAACAACAAAAACTACAACAACAAAATCCAAATATTTATAACTAAGTGATAACAAAAGCATAGCATATTAAAACTTGTGATATTCAGCTAAAGCAGACGTTTGAGGGAAATGATAATCATATATACTTATTAGAAAACAACAAAAGAGGCCAGGTGCGGTGACTCACACCAGTAATCCCAACACTGGCCCTAAAAATTAAAATTTTTAAAAAGGAAGCTTATATACCATACTACTCAGAGCTATATAGCACGTCACCATTTTTTACAATGCACTCACCTTCCCTTACCTCGTATGATGTTTCTATGAGCCCTGGGAAACAATGAAGCAGGGGTGATTTTATGGATTTTTATAGGTCACGTTGAAGATTTTATAGGTGAGAAAGCCGAGGCTCGGAGGATGCATGACTTGGCAAGTGTCAGAATCAGAACTAGAATAGATCCCACACATTTGAACACCGAGTTTGGTGTCTTTTCCTTCACACCGCATTCTCTGGGGGTGCCTGGGCGGTGACCCCTGCCATTGGCCTTGAGGATTAGGACCTCAGCTCGGGTCCTCTGCAGAGCCTCCTCAGTCCCTAGCAACTTGCTGGCACCTAGCCGGGGCTAAACGTAGGTTTGTTGAAAATTATAAAAGGGTAAGCCCAGGGGTAGCTATTCACCATTCTGGGTTTGAAGAGCTCTGATGCAGAAAGGTGTATACATCCAGCAGGAATTCCACCCTACATGATTTATTATAAACGTGGTATTCTAGGAGCATTCGCTCAGCCACGGAGAAAAATGGGCCTTTCGAAGAAGCTGGCCTTCGCGGTCGCTGTGGGGCGGCAGAGCAGGCGCAGGCGTCCAGGCAGGGGGGGCTGGGTAGGCGCCAGGAGACCTTCCCGGACCAATCCCCGGGCCCAGAGAGAGCTCCTGGAGACCTTACCTCCCCAGGAAATTCACACAGATTTCTTGGGGGCTTCACACCCGCGCCCCCAGTCCCGCCATCTCCTACGCCGCAGCAGGCGCCCCCACCAGAGACTCTGAGAGTCTCTGGTGGTGCCTCTGATCCTCTGCTCTTCTGTTCCAGGCAGCGTTTTCTCCGAGCGGCTCTGGAGACTTTGGCCTGAGTTTCACCCTCACTCGCCGACTCATGTCCAAAAAATGCAGTCCAGCCCCGAAAGAGAGCCGCGCCTGCTGGTGGGGGTAGGGGGTGTTGGAGCGGCCACGGAATATGACTGAGCGCCCGGGGCCCGTTGTGAGGCCCGGGCCAGGCTGTCCCAAAGCGCCGTTCCTGCCCGGCACCAGCACACCTGCCCAGACAGGGAGAAGGTCGGAGCCTCCCCTCCAGTCCTTCCGGCTTTTATTGTTCAGAGCGACTTTAAAACGCAAATCGGGCCGGGCGCGGTGGCTCACGACTGTAATCCCAGCACTTTGGGAGGCCGAGGCGGGCGGATCATTTGAGCCTAGGAGTTCGAGAACAGCTTGGCCAATATAGTGAAACCCCGTCTCTACTAAAAATATGAAAATTAGCCGGGCGTGGTGGTGGGCATCTGTAGATCCAGCAACTCAGGAGGCCGAGGCAGGAGAATCGCTTGAACCCGGGAGGCGGAAGTTGCAGTGAGCCGAGATCGCGCCACTGCACTCCAGCCTGGGCGACAGATCGAGACTCCGTCTCAGAAAAAAAAAAAAAAAAAAGGAAAATCGAACCAGCAGCTTGTTTGTAACAGCCAAACGTAGGCAACAACCTAAATGTCCTTCAGTAAGGAGCTAGGTAATGAAGAATGGTGAAGCGCACGGTGGCGCGCAGTGTGCAGTGGATGGGAAGAACCAGGTCTGTTCAGGAGCGCTTGTATGGAAAGACCCTCCAAGATATAGTGAGTAAAAAAACATGTTGCAGAAAAGTACTGCAATATTGTTTTGTAAACAATACGTTTATGTAAACACACACACACAGTGTTAAAGAGAGATATTTGGAAGGACACACCTAAGAGTGGGCTGGGGGAGTGGAGGGAAGAGTGAATCTCAATTTTTACTCATTTTTTGAATTTTTTATTTTTAGTTTTTTAGAGACTGGGTCTCACTATGTTGCCCAGGCTAGTCTGGAAGCCCTGTCTTCAAGCCATCCTCCTGTCTTGGCCTTCCAAAGTGCTGAGATTACAGGCGTCAGCCACCACTCATTAAAAAAAAAAAAATGTATACCTACCATATATGCATATATTACCTGGGTGACCTTTTAAAAATATGGTTTATTTTTAGAACATCTTTAGATTTACAGAAAAAGTGTGAATACAGGGAATTCTCCTAAACCCGGGCTTTTCCTATTATTAACATCTTAAGTCATTTTTATATATCCGTGGGTTCCTCTTGGCTGTGACAGTGTCCTAGACTTTCCTTGTTTTTGATGACCTTGCTAGTTTTCAGGAGTACTGGTCATGTATATGGCAAGGGCCTCAATTGATTTGTGATGTTTTCCTCATGATTACAGTGGGGTTAGCTGTTCTTGGGAGGAAGACCACAAGCGGTGCATGCAATCAGTATGATTTACCCCTGTCGAGGTCACCTTGACGGCTGGGTGGTTTGTCAGGTTTCTCCACGATAGTCACTAACCGCTCCCTTCCTCACATACTGTGCGTGACCTTCCCCCTCCACCACCACCGAGTGTTGCTATAAAGGAAATGAGTTTGACCTTTTCAGTGTAAAAAGTTTTCTCTACCTTAAAGAGAGTCACTAACCGACGCACACGGGGCTGGAGAGGACTTAGGAAATGCCCACCCCTGCAGGAGGGCGAATGCGGCTCTGCGCGGCACTGCGCGCCGCAGGGGTTAGGGGCTGCAGAGGGACCTCCGGAGCCCGAGACTTCCTGGAGCAGCTCCGCAGCCGGAAGGCCACTGTTCCTTGCGGGCCCGCCCTGCCCAGTCCTCATCTCGGGGGCGGGGCCGCGCTCAGGCCCCACCCCTCTCTTGCCCTGCCTCTGGCGCCTGGGGCAGCCGCGCCCGCGGAGTTTTCCGCCCGGCGCTGACGGCTGCGGCGCCTGCGGCTCCTCAGTGCCCTGAGTGTCCCGCGTGCCCCGCGAGCGGGAGTGGGACCCAGCCCTAGGCAGAACCCAGGCGCCGCGCCCGGGACGCCAGCGGAGAGAGCCACTCCCGCCCACGTCCCATTTCGTCCCTCGCGTCCGGAGTCCCCGTGGCCAGGTGAGTGAGGGTCCCGGGCCGGCTGGGGGCCTGGGACCAGGCGGCGGCAGTGCACCGCGGCGCCGCGGATGAGGCCCGGGGCTGCCTCGCGCCCAGCCCAGCGCGGCCCTGCGGCTTCCTGGTTGCACTACAGGCGTGGGGGTGGGGGCCGGAGGAGGGCGTCGGCGGGTCGCGGGCGGGCCGTGTCGGCCTGGCAGCCCCCTAGATCAGCCTCGGCGTCTGGGGCTGCTCCCTCCTGTGTGGTCGGGGTGCACTCGCCGGCCCCCCCGGGCTCAGGGGTCAGGGTCTCAGTCTGGGCCTGGGTAGGGCCAGGGGCCGTGACCCTGGGCGCAGGAGGCAACCGGTGGCGGGAGGGGTGCCGGAGGCCCGGCCCCGCAGCCCTGCGGAGCCCTCCAGGGTGCGCGCGCCCTTCTAGGCGAGGCTTGGGGAGATAAAGCAGAGAAGGCTATCTTCAGGAACTTTCCTCCGAAACTGGGAGCACGCACATTCCTGGGAGCTGCTACCATTGCAGTTTATTTGTAAGAAACTCTCCCCAGTGTTTGAGGGAATGCGGGAGCCATCCCAGGTGCTGTGCGTGCCTTCGCCCCTTCCCCAACCTTGATCCCCAGTTTCAGGAAGGGATTCCTGGACTTGTATCTCCCATGGGTGCAGGCCAGGCCCTTAAGACTTAGGTAAAACGGTCTGTTGGTTTAAAGGAGACACGCGAAGTTTGTTACCTAGAGACTTTGGAGGGGAAAAGTTAAGCCAGCCAGTGCTAGCCCAAGCTGGAAACAGTCAGCCCGGGGCATTTCTGTCTCTGCCCTCCAATCCTTGACCTCTCTGTAGAGATTCGGCGTTTGTGGTAGCTCTCCCCTCTGTTCTCTGCGCTGGGCATGGAGTGGAGCTGTGAGGCCGAGCCCCTGCCCTGCCCTGCCCTGCCCACGCAACAGGGACTAGGTTTGCAGGGCAGGGCCTGGTATGCTCACCCTTCACTGGCTCTCATTGCTTTCCTCATTCCTTTTATGCGGCAGTCAATTGTTGGGGATTCCAGGAGGATTAACAGGGCCCCTTTCCTCAAGGCATTCTTTGTGCTGCAAGGTGTTCCCTGACAAGAGAGGCCAGGTGAGGTGCCAGGGCAGTTTGTTGCCCTGGCATTGGGTGCCCACTACTTCAGGCTCCTGCATACCTTGCTATCTTGTCTCTGACTATTGTCTGTGCTTTGGTTTCTTCATCTGTAAAATGGGGGTAATAGTAATCCCTGCCTCACAGGCTTGTTGTGAGATTCAGTGCATTCATTTATTTAATAACAATACAGAGCTCAGGTACGGACCAGTCAGAACAGGTGGTGACTGCTGCACCACACTTGTGTATCCCAGATGGGTGTCACCCACATTAGCCATAAAGTGTGTGAGGCAGGCCTGGGTCATAAATAATCAGGTGTAAGGGTCAATAAATAGTAGCAGTGTAAGGTTCAGCTAAAGTTGAAATGCACTTCTCCTGAACCATCTTTCTGGCTTAGCTCATGCTAAGCTCATGCTCTCTGTCTTACTGGAATGCCCTCCCTCCCCCGTCTGGCCTAACATTCTCCACCTTCCTGGGAGCCATCCGGGTGCCTGCTCCCAGCAGGAGGGACGGGATATGCTCTGAGCTCACTCAGCCCTTTTGGCACTGACTCGGTTCTCATCTCTTGCCTTGCATAGTATTTGTGTGGCCGTGTGGCTTATCGCTGCCCTGTCCTCTGACTCTGGAGGGTGGGGGCTGTTTCTGACTTACCTCTTGGTGGCAGCACCCAGGATGGGCCTTGCCTAATGTAGGTGCTCAGAAAATTAGTTGTCGTTAGTTGGACAACAGAGACAGCACAGGGAAGTGGTTTCCCTGTGGTTAAAATGTAGGACCTTGAAGGCTGGGTTTGGATAGAGAAACGTGGGGAGGGTGAGATGGAGATGAATTGGGACTAAGAGGTGGGAGTGGAAGCCCCATCTGACGCCTTTATGCATGATATTATAGAAAGGGCCCACCCTGGGTGGATGTGTCTAGAAGGCCAGGATCGATTAGTGATGCCTAGTTCACGTGATTGGGGAGGTGATGTGTGGCTTGGGATGACAGGAGTGGGAGTTGAGACAGAATAGGTTAGTGTGGGTTCTTCTTGGAAATTGTAGAATAGAGAAAAGAAACTGGTGTGGGCAGGAGCTGAATGTGGAACCAAAATGCATGCTGAATGCTGGAACATCAGAGGTCCTGGGACCTTTCTGGTGCACCTCCTCCTTCCTCCTGGATTCACCCCTCTTCTTCCGCTGTCTTTTTTTTTTTTTTTTTTTTTTTTTGAGACAGATTTCACCCTGTCACCCAGGCTGGAGTGCAGTGATGCAATCTTGGCTCACTGCAACCTCCGCCCCCTGGGTTTAAATGATTCTCCTCCCTTGGCCTCCCGAGTAGCTGGGATTACAGGCATGCGCCACCGTGCCCGGCTAATTTTTGTATTTTTAGTAGAGACGGGGCTTCACCATCTGGTCAGGCTGGTCTTGAACTCCTGACCTCAGGTGATCTGCCCGCCTCAGCCTCCCAAAGTGCTGGGATTACAGGCATGAGTCACCGTGCCCGGCCTCCTCTCTCTTCTTAGCCACTGTCTTCCCCTGTAAGCCTGAAGCAGTTCCTGGCACTTGTTCCCATGGGGAAGCGTCTGTGTAAGGGTATGCTTCACCAGCACTGCCAAGGAAGCAGACTTTTCACTTTCTCTGGATTTTTCTCTGCAACACCCTCTGATCCCATTGCCCCCAGAATAGTAGGAATTTTGAGTGATACCTAGATAGGAAAGCTCTTAGGATTAATGAAGAAACTGAGATTTTCTTGGTGGGAGTTTGTGCTTTTGAAGGGAGTTGTTGCAATTCAATGGAACTCTGTAATAACTACTGAAACTGTTACACATTAGGCTTACTGACCCCATCTCCTATAACCCATGGAATAAAGACCTAATAGTCACATAGTTGTTTGCTGTTTGGGAAGATCCTAAAAGTACAGCCTGAACAGTGACCCAAACCACAGCTGGCCTTGCCCATGCGGATGTGAGGAAGGAATGGGTGGGGGCAACTAAGAAATTGGGGGACAGAGTTCTCTGTGCTGGGTATCCTAGGACAAGCCACCCAGCCACACAGAGCCCCCCCCCCCCCCTCCCAGAACAGTTCTGGATGATAAAATGCCTGCCTGGAATGGAGAATCAGATGAGAAGATGTTTGCAAAGGGGTTTGAGATCAGTTAGGGGGTGGTGATGACAATGTTGATATCGTGGGTGTGTGACTGCCAGGAGCTGTGAAGCAGAGGGTGGAGTGTGCGGTGGTCAAAGCCTGGTTCTGGGATCTCTAGCTTTCCAGGGGCTTAGGCTCCACCTTAGCAGAAAAGAAGGAAAGGAAATTGAGAAGGAAGTCAGGTGTCCCCTGCCCCTCACACTTGGGGGTGGCTGACTTGGAGGACATGAGATGGGGGAAATCTGAGTGAGGACAGAGAGGAGAAATGTGGAGGCTGCTCACAGGGAGGCTAGGGAGCATATGGCATATCCAGCCTGGGGAGTGGCACCACTGGGGGTAAGGGTGCGTGTGTCGGTGGGGAAGGAGTGGTGATAACAGATGTGAGCTTGCTGTGTCCACTAAAAAGGTCACGGCTATTTTTAGGAAGTAGGTAACAAGGCATGTTCCTGTAGAACTGCTTATTACTGAGAACCCACTGTTGGCCTCACCCTGCGTGGTGTGCTTAAAAGGAGAGACCGCCCCCACTCACCCTAGAGTCATCCACCTGGTGTCCCTGAGACATGGGACACTGGATGAGGACCAGGTTTGGAGGATGAAGAAGATCATGTATTTGGTTTTGGACATGTTGTGTTTGAGGTGTCTTTGAGATACCAAATAAGCTGGTGGGTCTGGGGCTCAGGAGGCGTCTTGGCTAGACAGACATTTGTCTAGGTTGTGTTTGTATTTGAAGTCATGGGCACAGCGAGATTGAAGAACTCACCTCGAACAGCTGAGTAAAGGAAGATGAACCTATAAAGGACCCAGAAAAAGAGCGACCTGAGAGGGGCCCAGAAAGCCAGGACAGAGTTGTATCCCAGGAGCCAGGGTGAGTCTGCTTCGTGGGATGGAGTGGTCAGCTTGGCATCGCGGCTGTGGTGAGTGATATGGAGGAGATGTGGCTGCCTTCACTGCTTTGGTGGGATGATGTGAGCAGAAGCGAGGTTGGAGCGAACGGGTGAGGAGTAGCAGGATGTGAGGATCTGATGATAGTAAGTTTAGACAGGCTCTGAAATGTTGGCTTTGAAGGCGAGGAGGACGTCGTTAAGGGAGTGTTTGATTCTGTTGCCTCGATTTACCCTCCTGCTCCCTTTCCAATCCCAGAAGGGAACATGTGGATGGCCTGCCACTGACATCCCTCCCCACGGCGCTCCGTGCTCAGGCAGACCTAGGTACCTGCAAGGGTTTGCTTCTTTCACAAAGTGGATTCATTCTCATGAATGAATGAATGAGTGAATGAAGCATGTTGCCCAGGTTGGTCTCAAAGCCCTGGCCTCAAGCAATCCCCCCGCCCTGCCTCAGCCTCCCAAAGTGCTGGGATTACAGGAGTGAACCACTGCACCTGGCTGGTATTAAATTTTCTTTGTGGCCAACTGCATGATAAATATTAACATGTTTCATGGGCGTGAAAGGAGAAAATAGGTACTCTGCGGGACACTGACTTTAGATAGATCTCTTAACTTCAGTTACCCTTATATCCCTGCTTGCCTGGCTGTCAGATTCTGAGAGGTATAACAAAAACTCTCACTGTAGTTTTTTAAAGTCCAGCTTTACTTATATTTGTGGGAGTTCTAGCCTTTGAGTTTGGCTTTCATGTTTCATGTATATAGGCTTATCAAGCTGATCTTCCTACCTGTCATTTGCTGGTTATTTAATGCCTTTGGTCTTTGGCCTTAAATTCCATATTGTCTGTGTTTTAGGAGAATACATGGCCAAGGATCTGGGAGAATCTCTTTTCTTTACAGTCTTAAAATTAATAAATAAGTGCATTTTATAAGATAATAAGTGAAAGGCTCAGAAATTTAAATGCAGGCATCAGAGGACATTCAAGCCATGCCCCTTTAGTTTCTGTTCAGGCTCACGTGGAGCGGTTAGTAATCAGGTCTCACTGATGACCATGAGCTCCCTGTCCTTGGCTGTCCTAATGGTCCCCATGATAGCCAGATTTTTAGTAGGGGTGGATAAAGTAAGATTTGCGTGCAAACTCCTGGGACGTTGCCTGGGAACCTCTTCTCTCACTTTGCAATTCCTGCCCCTTCCTGTAGGTCCAAGAAGCGGACTGCTCTGCCTCTCATTTACGCATTTCCTTCCTCATTCCAGACAGCAAGATGAGCTTTTGACAGAGTAGCCAGTACAAACACTTCTCAGGGCCAGAAATCAGAAAGACGCGGGCCCCAAGTCATAAGCTCGTCTCTGTGCTTGTGTTTTAAGCCACATAAACTGTCTCAGCGGGCTGGACTAGCCTATGCCTTGTTGTACCCTGAGATCCTAGTGAGTAGTTCTCCAAGTACTGTGTTTACAGATAAAGGCAAATGCCAGAGAGAAATGGCTGGAAAAACCCCTTGGCCTGCTAAGGCAGGATTATCGAAATGTCTTCAACGTATATGTTTTTAAATTTTACATATTTTTTCATTTTTATTTATTTTGAGACCAGACTAATTTTTGTATTTTTGGTAGAGATGGGGTTTTGCCATGTTGCCCAGGCTGGTCTCAAACTCCTGGGCTCAAGTAATCTGCCCACCTCAGCTTCGCAAAGTGCTGGGATTACGGACATGAGCCACTGCACCCAGCCAACCACTGTGCCCAGCCTATTTTTACTATTAATATTTCCACCTCTGTTTTTCTTTGCATTTATTTGGTATGTCTTTGCCCAACCCTTAGTTTTAAATATTTCTTTCTCACTTAAAAAAGTTTATCTTGGCTGGGCGCGGTAGCTCACGCCTGTAATCCCAGCACTTTAGGAGGCCGAGGCGGGCAGATCATGAGGTCAGGAGATAGAGACCATCCTGGCTAACACGGTGAAATCCCGCCTCTACTAAAAATATAAAAAATTAGCCAGGCGTGGTGGCGGGTGCCTATAGTCCCAGCTACTCGGGAGGCTGAGGCAGGAGAATGGCATGAACCCGGGAGGCGGAGCTTGCAGTGGAGCCGAGATCGTGCCACTGCACTCCAGCCTGGACGACAGAGCAAGACTTGGTCTCAAAAAAAAAAAAAAGTTTATCTTGAAGATGGAATCTTCGTAAATAAAATTTGTTTCTCTTATAATCAGAACGTGGTTGAGAGTGGATGGAGGTTGACAGAAGGCAAAGATAACAGCAACAAACCTAATTGCATGGTTTCTGTCTTTGGTAGAGGAATTCTGACTGTTGACATACCAGATATACTTGATTTTATTCTTTGCATCTTGCTTATTACTTATTATACTTGCATGTATTCCTTTCCTGATTTTTGCTGTTGGGTTAAGTTTCTCATCGTCATCTTCCCCATGCCACCTGTATTACGTTTCAGGTTTGGTTGTGAATGAAGAGAGGAGCCCCGTCTCTCTCTCTCTCTCTCTCTCTCTCTCTCTCTCACTCTCTCACTCACTCTCTCACTCTTTCTTGAAAAATCAGGGTCGAGGTTAAGTGTGTGTTCCATGAGATTGTCTTGGCACCAGGCTCCTTATGGACTGTTGTCCCTAGCATTCTCAAAGGCTGTGGTTTTCAAACTTGAGCATGTATAAGAACAATCTGGAAGGCTTGTTAAAGCATAGATTCTTGGACTGCACCCTGAATCATTCTAATTTAGGAGGTCTGTGATGGGACCTGAGCACTTTAATTGCTTACAGGCTCCCATATTGTATAATGCTGCCAGGCCACATGTTGGGTAGCACCGTCTAGGTGCCTCCCTTAACTGCATGGCCCAAGACAGCTCACTTTCACATCCCCATGGCAGGCCCTCCTAGCTGCTAGGGGTCTGGGAAGCAGTCCTTAGTGGGGGCTGCTGTGTGCCAGGCTATGGTGTGTTCTGTTACTAAAGCAAGAGAGAACAGATGGTTGAGGAGGACAATCAGAAGTTTCTGGAACACCACCCACTGCTCTCCTGAATTTGAAACTACTACTATGCTTATCATTCTTGCTGTTGGCTAAGCCTGTGTTCCTCAGGTTAGGAAGTGGGAATGGTTTCTCATGACAGTGGCAAGCCCGCAGGCAGTGCAAGCAAGGCAGCTTCTGTTCCTGTGGGCTGGTGCACAAGCTGGCAAGCTGCTGTGGCTTTGCTGATGCCCCGAGAGTCATCTGCTGCTCCCAGCCGTCAGGTCTGGCGTCCACATACTCCATTGCTGCAGCCACCACCAGATCTTCCAGACCCCATGGGATTGAGGGGCCCCCTCCAAGACCCAGTGGGATAGGGGTTATTTTTTTTTTGAGACAGAGTCTCACTCTGTTGCCCAGGCTGGAGTGCAGTGGCATGATCTCGGCTCACTGCAAGCTCTGCCTCCCGGGTTCACGCCATTCTCCTGCCTCAGACTCCCAAGTAGCTGGGACTACAGGCGCCCGCCACTGCGCTTTGCTAATTTTTTTTGTATTTTTAGTAGAGACGGGGTTTCACCATGTTAGCCAGGATGGTCTCGATCTCCTGACCTCGTGATCCTCCCGCCTCGGCCTCCCAAAATGCTGGGATTACAGGTGTGAGCCACCGCGCCCGGCCAGGGGTTATTTTTTTGTGCTACCTCCTCCCAACTTCCCTTCTTCAACCCCAAATATGACACCTAGGTGACTGTTTCTAGGAGAGTTTGAGGGCAGAGGCTATTTGAACCCTGAACTGAGGTGGGGGTGATGTTCGGTCTCCGTGGCTGGTGATATCCTTGAGAGATCAGAGCAGTGGTTGCCAACCCCCATTCTCTGTTGTCATCACACATAGGGAGGGGATCTGGAGAGAAACAGGGTCATAAGGCTCCTATGGAGTGGCTGGTACTTTTCTGAGTGGCTTGATTATATGGGACATTATTTGGGAGGCAGTAGTAACTTTCTTCTCTTTCCGGGGTTTAACCTTTGTATTTCTCAAGTCCATTCTCCAGCCTGAGAAGGTGTGATGGAGCCCAGAAATACGTTGAGTGGTTGGGGACCAGCCTGGTTCATAATGCACTGGCCTGGAAATCCAGAGATGTGGTTCTAGTCATTGTCCTGCCCCCAGCCAGCTCTGAGACCTCAGGCAGAGTCCTTCTGCTCTCTGGGTCTCAGCTCCCACCTCAAATAAAATAAACAGGTTGAATGAAATGATTTCATGAAGGCCCCTTCCAGCTCCAGTATTTTAGGATTCTTATGTAATCCAAATGCTAGTGCACTGGGAATTGACTTTATCTTGAAGAAGTGTCTTTCAGAACCTGCTTGCTCAAGTTCAGCCCCTTGGTGAGGCTCCGGACGCTGCCACTCTCCCAGCCTGCCTTGCCTGGAGTTTCTCCAGGCTGAGCTGCCCCAGGTGCCAAGCCCTCAGAGGGGAGGTCTGAAGTGCAGCCTGGCTAATGATTAACATAGGCTACAGCTATTTTAGTTCCTGGCATGTGGGTGGGGAGTTGAATGCTTAACAGCACCTGTGTAGGCTTTTTGTTTCGTGCCTGGGAAAATATGGTCAGGGTTGGTGGAGTGCTGCCCTGAGGCTGGCTGGCTGGCTTCGGTGACTTAATGGCACCTGTGACCAGCAAGGGCAGGACACTGGGGCTCTGGAGTGCACGCCCAGGGCCCCCGCCCCCTTCTCAGTAGAGCTGGAGATGTTCATACGCCCACTCACATCACTTAAGGTCCTGCCTTGGGGTGGGTGAGAGAGGGGAATGTCCTAGATGTGTCCTCCCTGCCCCCAGAATTCCTGGAGCCTACGTAATAGAGGCTACCGAAACAGGTGCCACCCAGAGAGTAGAAGAAATGAGTCAGGGTCCACCGGGGTTCCTGCCAGTATTCAGTATGTGTCAAGGGCCTCACAGTGCCAGCCCTGTGGCAGGTGGTGGTGGGGGACAGGAAGAGAGGCCTGTCCTACAGCCTGTAGCACTGATGCTCTCATGGGGAGGCCTAGAAAAAAAGTGTCTGGCTCTGGCACTTGGGTGTGTGACCTTTGCATGTCAAGAGTCAGCTCAGCCTTCGTTCCCTTGCTTATAAAATGAGGATGATAATACCTATCCAATAGGAGCATTGTGGAGGTTAATGAGGTAATATATAGGGAGGTAATATATGTATCTATCCTAGGAGTTAGAAAAAGGGGAGCTTATTAGAACATTAGAGAACATGGAAAACATTTTAGGACAAGTGCTGTGAGAGTTCCAAGAAGAGTGAGCATTGTGGATAGGAGATCAGGGTGGGCTTCCTGAAAGAGATATGGTATGGTTTGGCTGTGTCCCCACCCAAATCTCGAATTCCCTCGTGTTGTAGAAGAGACTTGGTGGGAGGTAACTGAATGGGGCAGGTCTTTCCTGTGCTATTCTCGTGATAGTGAATAAGTCTCACAAGATCTGATGCTTTTATAAAGGGAAATTTCCCTGCACAAACTCTCTTCTCTTGTCTGCTGCCATGTGAGATGTGCCTTTCACCTTCAGCCATGATTGTGAGGCCTCCCCAGCCACGTGGAACTGTGAGTCCATTAAACCTCTTTCTTTTGTAAATTGCCCAGTCTCAGTTATGTCTTTATCAGCAGTGCGAAAATGGACTAATACAAGGTGGAACTTCATCTGGACTCAGGGAAGGCCAGGAGACAGGAGGCTAGAGGGACCACCTAAGCAGAGGTGTCCTGAAAAGGGAAAGTGCTGAGCTGGGCTGGGCTAAGGACATGCATTTTTTGTGCTTCTCTCCATCATGCATGTCCCTGAGGTACCTTCTGTTTTCTTGCTGTTCCTCAGTGGCCCAGTGTGAGTGACTCTTGGCTCCAGACTGCTTGACACAGCTTAGGATGCCAGCTGCAGAAGGGTCAGCCCATTCCCAAGTGAAGGTGTTTTCTCCTCCAGAGTGAGCTGCAGGTCCTTGAACTTCCAGTTGCATGCGGCTGACTGGGGACATTGTCACCATCTGAAGAGCAGCCCTTGATAAGGGATATTTGGAAAGGTTTCCTGAGGCTTCTAGGTAGAGCAGGGGTGCTCAGCGATTTGGAGCTGGAATATACACTCTGTTAAGTCTCCCAGGCTTTAAGGGGCTGGGCTTCCAGAGTGGTTTGAACAGGCCCCGAGGACTGGCTGATGGGCATCAGGGCCTTTCCGGGAGAGGCTGGGGGACACCCTGCTGCCATCACACTCTTCAGTCTTCTTCGCCTCTCTTCCTCAGCCTGTGGTGAGAGACGGGTCTGTGCCGGCCATTCATAAGGAGATGAGATGGCTCGTCACACACCAACTGGAAGGGCCCTGGTAAACCTCTACTCCTGTGATCACAAATGCAGATTCCTGCAAGGACAGCCCGGCAGCTGAAGGAGGGAGGGAGGTGCGCAGCTGTTGCCAGCCCTAGCCGAGTGTCACCATGCAGAAATGTGGGGCCCTTGTTGCCAGAGCTCCTGTTTTAATATTTTTGAAGGATTTAAGCCAGAGTCTCCCTTTTGCAGCCCTTTCCTCCCTCCAATGAAATAATGCTATTGAGCTCCAAAACCTTCAGGAGCCCCAGGTTCTGGGAGGCAGCATGCAAACCACTGAGGCCCTGCAGGCACACTCATTGAAAATAGGTGAGGTAGAAGAGGCTGGGAGGGCTTAGATTTGCCAAGGCCCCTCAGAGAGAAGCCAGTTTCTCAGACGCCCCTATGCTCCACTGCCAGGGAACACATTTTCTGAATTCTTTGTCTTCCCCCCCAACTCTTCCTAGGAGTGGCTCTTAAATATTGTAATGTGTGTTTCCCTAGAAGTGCGCTATTGTGTTTATCTCCCTAGCTAGAGGGAAAGCATGATGCAGGCCAGGACTTTATTTTTTTCTTCCCTATTCTAGGGGGTGTAGCCCAGCCCCTGGTGCCTCCATAAACCCAGGTGGGATTGCTGTGAAGCTAATGAAGTGGAAGCTTCAGGTCCCCGGACTTGTAGCACCCTAGTGAGGGGCCGTGGGAGGGGCACTAGCAGTGAGTTCACAGAGTCATATGGTTTATAACATTTGCAAAAAACTAAGATGTTTTGTATTCTTTGTCCTGAAGAGGGTTCCTAAAATTGTATGAGCTTCAGGCCCCACAAAACCTGGACCTACTGCAGATGCTGGTACCAGTCTCACAGACTGGCTGCTAGTGTTTTATTTTAACTTTCCCCTAAAAAATATAGGCCTGTTTTTTCAGAAAGCAGTTGAAGAATGTAGTTCACCAGGCTGGTCAACATGGCGAAACCCTATCTTTACTAAAAATACAGAAATTAGCTGGGCGTGGTGGCGCATGCCTATAATCCCAGCTACTTGGGAGGCTGAGGCTGCAGTGAGCCGAGATTGCACCACTGCATTCCAGCCTGGGTGACAGAGCAAGAGACTTCTTCAAAAAAATAAAAAAGAAGAAGAATGTAGTAATATTCTGTCTTTTTTTTTTTTTTTTTTTGAGACAGTCTCCCTCTGTTGCCCAAGCTGGAGTGCAGTGGCACGATCTTGGCTCACTGCAGCCCCAGCCTCCTGAGTAGCTGGGAGTATAGGCGTGCGCCACCACGCCAGACTAATTTCTGTATTTTTAGTAGAGACGGGGTTTTGACATGTTTGCCAGGCTGGTCTCGAACTCCTGGCCTCAAGTGATCTGCCCGCCTCAGCCTCCCAAAGTGCTGGGATTACAGATGTGAGCCACTGTGCCTGGCAGAAGTAATGTTCTCTTTCTAAAGTTAGATGATAAAGGATGCTTCTTTTATTATGCTTTATAATTCATATATATGTTGTATTTATTGCTATATTGTAAAAATATTTTATAATAATAAATGAAAAAAGCCAAATATGTTGATCCAAAAGGCTTCTAATGAAGCCAGCAGTCCCCTGACACATCCTTCCTCTTTCCCTCTTTCTCCAGAGTTAATCATTTTTAACTATTTTTAATTAATAGGCGTATATGACTGTTTCTTAATTTATCAGTTTTGAAATATGTTGACTTCCTGCTTGGTAGATTAGGAACCAATACATACATCAATATTTAATGTCTGCATTATTGTGACCATAAATTGTATTGTTCGATGCTGTGCCAGTAATGTGCCGTGGTCACACATTAGGAGTACAATCCTTCCTGTCCTAATATTCCTCAGGTGGATGCTTTCCCTCCTTGGGGGCCTGATTTTCTGTGTATCTATTGTTCCAAACTGGTCTAGTTGCTCCGCAGGCCTGCTGCTCAGCTGTTGTCCCGGGACTTCTTTTTACAGTCTTCTGTGTTAGATTCTCCTATTCCTAGATCCTATATATTTTATTTTCTTTATTTTCCTTATTTATGTCTCATTTTGCTGAAATCATCCAGAAGTTCCTAAGAAAAGTGCATGGGAGGTAGATTTTGTTTTGTTTTTTGTTTTTGAAGCTTGTGTGCCTGCAAATATCTCTATTCCTCCCTAATGGATAGAAATATCCATTCCAAATATCTCTATCCAGTAGTGGATAATTTAGCTGGCTATAGAATTATAAGCTGAAAATAATTTCCTTTCTGAACACTGAACACATTATTCTGTTATCTTCTAGTTTCCAGTGTGGCTGTTGAAGTCCAGTGTCCTTCCAGTTCCCCTGAAAAGGACCCTTGTTCTTTCTTTTCTAAAGTTTTAGTATCTTTTGCCTCTTCTGTTCTCAAATTTCACAATGATTGCTTTGCTGATCTTTTTGCTTTGTGGATATAACATTTTCTCTTCCGTCTCTAAGGATATTATTGATTATATTTTTGTCCTCTATTTCTCACCATTGTCTGTTTCTTTGGTTCTCTTCTATCTCTGAGAATATTATTGATTATATTTTTGTCCTCTACTTCTCATCGTTGTCTGTTTCTTTGGTTCCTTTTCTTCTGTTTTGGTCTCTCCCTTTCTTGGTATAGACTTTCTCAGATGTCCTTTGACCCTTTGCTGTCTATATGAAGAGGGAGACCGTAAAAATCTGATTAGAGTGCATAGGTGAAATGTACAGGAGGGGCAGGATTTTATCACATCTCCTCCCCCTTCGGTGTGTTTCCTGGAAGGCAGTCATTCCCCAATATTGCAAAATTAATCTCTCCTCAGCGCTGGTCTTCCCACTGTACCTGCTGTTGCCTCAGGCAGGAAGCAGCAACCCAGGCTTGAACTCCCATGGGCTGCCCCCGTGATGGAACAAAAAGAATCGTCCTAGAGAACTGGGCCTGAGTCCGCCAGCGGCTCTGTGGACAGGAAGCCTCTCTACCCACCCTGCCCTGGGGACGATGAGCTCTAGCCTGGGAGTGGGGGATTCGGCACCAGCCCTCTTAGGGTCTTGCTGTATCACCTTGGCATGCCACAACCCTCTCTCTGGTTGTCAGTGTGACCATTTGTGAAATGGGGTGAGATGGGGTCGGTGGGAGTGAACTGAGTCGTCTCTGAGGTGCTGAGCTGGCCTCTGGCATCCGGTTGTGAGGTCCTGGGCGATGGGGTGTGATGGCCCTGCCTGTGCAAATCTGACTGGGCAAATGCTGACTGGGCATGTGTAGCCTGGCCACACGGAAGCCACTGAGGGCCCAAGTCCCCTGGTGACTCATGTTGACTGGTAATTCAAGTTAGCACACCTGTGCCAAGCCTGTTCCCGACACATGGGAGAGGTGAGCACCTGGTTCCTGCTTCTGCCGTTGGAAAGGGTTTTTTTGTAGTCTTGGTGGTTTAATATTTCCCTTGTTGAAGAAAGCTGGCTGAGTTAGGTAGACGTGTTCACAGAGCTCTTATGCAAAGAGAACAGAGGCCTTTGGAAAGAGAATGCCATAGAAGGATCTGGAAGGAAAGAGAAGGAATGGTCACTGTATATATTAGTTTTCTTTAAAGTTTTTTTTGTTGTTGTTTGTTTTTGTTTTTTGAGACAGAGTCTCACTCTGTCATCCAGGCTGGAGTGCCGTGGCACAATCTCGGCTCACTGCAACCTGTACCTCCTGGGTTTAAGCAATTCCTGAGTAGCTGGGACTACAGGCACGTGCCACCATGCCTGGCTAATTTTTGTATTTTAATTTTATTTTATTTTGAGACAGAGGTTTGCTCTTTTTGCCCAGGCTGGAGTGCAGTGGCATGATCTCGGCTCACTGCAGCCTCCACCTCCCGGGTTCAAGTAATTCTCCTGCCTCAGCCTCCCGAGTAGCTGGGATTGCAGGTGCATGCCACCACACCCAGCTAATTTTGTATTTTTAGTAGAGATGGGGTTTTGCCATGTTGGCCAGGCTGGTCTCGAGCTCCTGACCTCAGGTGATCCACCTGCCTCAGCCTCCCAGAGTGCTTGGATTATAGGCATGAGTCTCTGTGCCTGGCCAATTTTTGTATTTTTAATAGAGACAGGGTCTCACTATGTTGCCCAGGCTGGTCTCAAACTCCTGGCCTCATGCAGTCCGCCCACCCCAAAGCCTTCCAAAGTGCTTTGGGGTTACAGGCGTGAGCCACCGTGCCTGGCCAATAGTTTTCTTTAAAAATTTTTTGGCCAGGCGTGGTGGTTCACGCCTGTAACCCCAGCACTTTGGGAGGCCAAGGCAGGCGGATCACGAGGTCAGGAGATCGAGACCATCTTGGCTAACACGGTGAAACCCTGTCTCTACTAAAAATACAAAAAATTAGCCGGGCGCTGTGGCGGGCGCCTGTGATCCCAGCTACTCAGGAGGCTGAGGCAGGAGAACGGCATGAACTCAGGAGGTGGAGCTTGCAGTGAGCCAAGATAGGGCTACTGCAGTCCAGCCTGGGCAAAAGAGCGAGACTCCGTCTCAAAAAAAAAAAAAAATTTATTGTAAATTAACATTTATAATTATGTAAATTTATGGAGTACAAAGTGATGTTATAATCTATGAATACAATGTGAAATAATTAAAGCAAACTAGTTAATATATCCATCACCTCAAATAGTTTTCAATAATTAGTTTTCAATTACTGCTGTAACAAATTACCACAAACTTGTGGCTTAAAACCATGCAACTCTTTTTGTGGTAAAAATATACACAACGTAAAATTTACCATTTTACCCACTGTTAGGTGTGCAGTTCAGTGGTGTTAAATACATTCACTTTGTTGTGCAACAGTCATTACGATGCATCTCCAGAAGGTTCTCATCTTCCCAAACTGACTCTGTACTCAGGAAATGTAAACTCCCCATTCCCTCTTACCTGAGCCCTGGCCAACAGCAGTCTACTTTCTGTCCTTAGGAATTTGACTCCTTTGGAGACTTCATGTAGGTGGAATCAGAAGTATTTGTTCTTTTGTGCCTGGCTTGTTTCATTTAGCATAATGTGTTGAAGATTTATCCACATTGTAGCATATGTCAGTTTTCTTCTGTTTGAGGCTGAATGATATTCTCTTTTTATGTGGAGATCTTGTTTTGTTTATCCATTCATCCATCGATGGGCACTTGAGTTGTTTCCACCTTTTGACTACTGTGAATGAGGCTGCTATGAACATGGGTATACAAATGTCTCTTGGAGTCCCTGCTTTCATTTCCTTTAGGTATATAGGTTGAGTATCCCAAATCTGAAATGTTCCAAAGTCCGAAACTTTTTGAGCTCCAACATGACGCTCAAAGGAAGTGCTCATTGAAGCATTTTGGATTTTGGATTTTTGGATTTTGGATACACAATGGTAAGTATGATGCCAGTATTCCAAAATCTGAAATCATCTGGTCTGAAGACCACAATGTCTGAAACATTGCTGATACCACACATTTTGAATGAGAGGTACTCGGCCTGTATGCCCAGGAGTGAGATTGCTGGATCGTATGGTAGTTCTGTGTTTAATTTTTTGAGGAATCTCCATACTGTTTTCCATAGTGGCTGCACTATTTTACCACATGGTTTTTTTTATCTTTACAGTTTTATCTCAGGGTCTTTTGGATCTCGTGGTGCTAAAATGAAGGTGTTGGCAGGGTTGTGTCTTTGTCTGGTGGCCCTAGAGGTGAATGCTTCCTTGCCCTTTCCAGCTTTAGAGGCCATCTGAGTTCCGTGGCACTTGGCCCTTTTCCTCCATGGGTGGAATCCCTCTCCTGCTTGGACTCTGTCCTGCTTATTCTTCCTTTTCATCCTTAACCCAGCATCAAAGGCTCTCTGCTTTGAAGGACGCTTCTCACTGGATTGGGCCCACCCGGATAATCTAGGCTAGTCTTCCCATTTCATGGCGGGTAACCCTAATCATGTCATGACAGTCCCTTTTGCCATGTAAAGTAATGCATTCACAGGTACCGGGGATGTCTTTGAGGGACCTAATCAGAGAAGCTGATGGTAGCTGAGTTTCAGGCTCTGAAAAGCCCTCCCTCTACCCCTCCCCTTACCAGCATTTTCCTGAGGCCCCTGGGACCCTAAGGGTTGGCTGGACACTCCCCTCACTGTGTGGGCTGGGCTGGTCCCCTGGCGGGAGCCTGACACCTGACACCTGAGTTTAGTGTGTGCCCAGGATCCGTGACCCTTTTCTCCCTCTCCAAATGTCAGAGCCTGGCTTCTTTGGCCACTAAGCGTGTTGGTCACAGAGTGAAGATAACTGTGTCCTACTTTACAAAGCGCGTTCCTGTTCTTTTTACTTTTAGTCCTCATAGTAATCCAAGGTAGGTGGGGTACATCAGGTCTTTGCAGATAGAATGGAGGTTCGGAGAGGTTAAGTTGCCCAGGGGGGTCACACAGCAAGCAGTTGCATTAGGAACCAGACCTTGGCTCCAGGCTAATGCCTCCTAGGGACTAAGTTAAAATTAACTGAGCACCTGCTGTATGCTAATACCTGTTGTAGTGCTATATGTATATATAAAATATATATAATACGTATTATATATATAATACGTATTATATATATGTGAGAATACTACATTCTCACAGCTGTGTAATGAGATGGATGCATTTTTCCTCTTTTCACAGGTGAGGAGAAAGGCTCAGAGTGGTCAATCTATATATCCAGGGTCACACAGCTAACAAGAGGTAGAGCTAGAATGGAATCATTGTCATTGGACTCCAAACCCTGTGTACCATCCCGGTGGCCTAGCAGCAGTGTTAGAAGATGATATCAGAGCTGTGTGGGCTGTGGTAAAACTCATGCAGCAGAATCGAGAAGTCCCTTGTGACTGTCCTGTGATGTTTGGGGCCCTTGACGGGGGAGTGTGGGCCGTGAAAAGATGGGGGAGCTGGTTTAGAGTGTGTGAGAGAGAGTAATTGGGGGTGGTAGAAGGGCCTGCCAAGAATCTAGGGTTAGACATTGTGAAAGTCAGTGTCAGTGAGGCTCAGGCCCAGTGTCTTGGAGCTGCAGAGCTTCCCTTTACCTCCCACTGCAAAATGAGGGAGGGGTTTAGAGAAGTTTCTGCTTCCTTCCGGCAGAGCTGCTGCAAGGGTTGTCTTGTAGACAATAACTGCCTTGGGACTTGGGGTGTGGCACATCCCTGTGGGCCCAGGAGATCTGGGAGAAGCTGGGTTGGACTTTGCAGTGACTGGAGTGACCTGACAGCTAAGAGGGGTGGGATTGACAGGGAAGCCTCAGCCACCCTGGAACTTGTGCCCGATTGACATCAGCTCACTACCATTGTTTTGCTGGTCCCTCCTAGGCGGGCCCTGGCAGAAGCTCCCTCTGCTCAGGTGGTGTAACTGGCGGTGGCTTCCCCTTGCGGAAGTGGGTAAACAAAGACAGAGACCTGTGTCTCCTCCCCGCCCCTGCCACCTGCACTTACAAACACAACCCACTGTTTCCCTTTTTGGGAGTGTGTGAGAGAGAGAGAGTGTGTGTGTGTGTGTGTGCACGCACGCACATGCGCGTGCATCCTTAGGTTCCGTCTAAATCCGTTCAAGCTGCTGTAATAAAATATCATAGACCGGGTGGCTTATAAACAACAGAAGTACATTGCTCACAGTTCTGGAGGCTGGAAGTTGAAGATGAAGGTGCCAGCAGACTCAGTGTCTGGTGAGGGCCCACTTTCTGGTTCACAAATAGGATAGCACCTTCTCCCTGTGTCTCCACATGGTGGAAAGGGTTGGGCCCTCTGGGATCTCTTTTATAAGGCCATGAATCCCATTCATGAGGACTCCAACCTCATAACCTTCCAGAGGCCCCGCCTCCAAATGTCATCACACTGGGAGTTGGGATTTCAATAAATGAATTTTGGGGAGACAGAAGTATTCAAACTATAGCAGGTCCTGGCCACACTTTGGAGTCAGGACTTGGGTGGGGGGCTTTTTCTGTCACTGCCACTGTGTCTGTTACAAGAACCTCAGCGTCCTCCAGGACCTGAGTGCCCATCACATGCTGGCCTGCGAGGCAGCCAGATATTAGCACTGTGTCTCTGTCACTTTCTTCCTCTGCTGCCCACTTTCCACTCCTCAGAAATTCTGAATTGGACTCGGCATTTGACTGAGCATTGGCTCTTATGTGAGCCTGTTTGGTGTGGGCAGGCCTCAGAGGTGACTCTGCCCACAAAGAGGAGTGGCCTGGCTTCCAGGGAAGGCTGCTGTGGAGGAGCGTGACGGAGAGATCTGCGTGTGACGCTGTGTGCTCTCGGTCTGCGTTGTATGGAAAGTGAGTTCCTCCTCACTTGCCCCCATCCCCCTTCTCAGCACCTGGTCTGGAGAGGCAGGCAGGAGGAGAGAAGATGGCCCCATCCATGCCACACCTCAGTGAAAATTCTGAGGACAGGCTCTGGTGCCCGCAGGGTTGGAGCTTCATGCAGGTCGAGGCCCTGCCTCTGCGGGTCCCTCTCCCAGGCAGGTTTACTCTCCGAGGGTCTTTCATATCTCCCTGCCCGGTGGCCTCCCTCCACCATCAGTCTTGCCTTCGCTGTCCCCTCTACTCTTGGAGTGGAGCAGGCCCCCATACACCCAGGCACGTGGAGGGGATGGAAAGAAAACAGCGCCAATTTCCTGTTGGTGCTTTCTCTATTGGGAGGCTGGAAAATCCAACACAGCCATGCCAGTGTGCTCCCCACTCCCATCCTCCACCTGTCACACTGCCCTGACACTCCCCAGTTCCGTGTTTCTCTCCCACCCCCCTCCTTCCCCCTTCAGTCCCCACAGTTCTCATCCTGGGCATTATCAAATAGCTCAGGGTCCTCTCTTTCTTATTTTGTTGTGGAGAAACAGGATGTCATGATATGTTACATGACATAATGGGAACAAACTTGGTATTAAACTGTTAATATCCCCATTTTACAGATGGGGGAAACTGGGGTGCAGAAAGGTCTCGTAAACTCAAGATCGCGTTGCTGGTGGGGAGCAGGACTAGGATGTGAACCTGGGTAGTCTGGCTTCAGAGTCCATGTTCTTCTCACCATCCTCCATTGCCTTTAATTAAGTACCTGGGATCATACAGTGAAACTGGACTTAGAAGCCAGGTATCCTGATTCTGAATTCCATGCTATTTCATCATACCAGTGTTTCTAAAGCTGTGTTCTTAAAATACTAGTTCCTGGGGCCAGTGGGCTCTGTGAGGAAGTATAGTGTAGTGGTAAAGTCTGGGCTTTGGAAGCGGACTGCCTGGCTCAGCCATTCAATAGCTATAACCTTGAGCAAGTTACACAGCCTCTCTGTCCCTCAGTCTTCATTTCTGATATGAGAAGGATAATTTTAGTATTTGCCTGATAGGGTTGTTATAAAGTTCAGTTCCGTGTGAAGCACTTAACACTTTCTGGCACATAGTAAGCATTCAATAAATGGTAACTACTATTATGGCCTAATTAGTTTGGGAAATTTGAGGATAGAGTTAAGCAGGCACCTTTGTTATGGGATTTATCAGAGCTTTTATTATGCTATTGCAAATTGGCAGTTTCCTGGAAAGGGGATGTGTAGTTATAGTACATAACTATATGTAGTAAGCATTTTCTAGACTTTTCGGGCAGCTAATCTCTTGCTCTTGTCTGCCTGTCTCGCTCCTTAAACTGCATGCCTTCTAACTTCACAACTTGCAAGATATGAAGCTGGTGTCAGGGAACACATTCCGGGCAGCACTGAGCTGCCCATCACGCTATCTGCTTCTAAGTGAGGCTGAGCTGGGCCTGGGCATCCCGGTTAGATCTGAGCAAGACTTCTGGGGGCAGTAGATGGTAGGTGTTCAGAAGCAAACAGACTTATAGTGAAAATGAACAAGCTGTCCATCAGTTGACTGTCATGCACCAGGTGGGTTCTGCTCTACAGAAGGCCAAAATGCATATTGTGGGAGTGTGATGTCCTTGCTGAGAGCCTTGGATTTATAAGTGTTTATTATGCTGTTCCTTGCCCTGCAGGCCAAATACATCCTATTTGATACTTAAATAATCTCAGGAGCCAATGAAGGAAGAGGTTATAAAGGAGAAAATTGACTAACTGGCAAAGCAGAGGCCAGTCCCCAGAACTCCATCCATTCTTCCACTCAAGCTGCATTTATGAGGTGCACAGTCAGCCAGATGCTGGGGTAACAGTGGTGAACAAGGCTGTGGGACTGCATTTTTGACTCTGGAAAACATTTGCAGATGGTTGGCAGCATCACCACTAGGTAGAGCTCAGTGGTCCTGGAAGAGTCCTGGGGAGGTTGGTTTTCTGGCCCTCTTGTATTGACAAGTGCCCCCTCAAGCATTCCAAGCTCATACTCTTCCTAAGGTGAATCAGCACCTGAGTCTTTTGCTGGTGTAGAAGCCTGATCTCAACTTAGAGTCCCAGCTGTATTATAGTTATATAAACACACTGTCTGTCTGTCTGTCTGTCTCTCTCTCTCGTATTAGTTATATAAACACACTCTCTGTCTCTCTTTCTCACACATGCACACACGGTCCCTGACTCAAGATGGTTGAACTTACAGTTTTTCAACTTTATGATGGGGTTACATCACTTTCAGAAGGGATGTAACCAGCTCCTCCACTTTTGATGGGGTTACAATGAGGCTACGGTTTTTATTGAGTGCATGTCACTCTTGCACCATCATAAAGTTGAAAAATCGTAAGTCGAACCATCATTAAGTTGGGGACTGCTGTGTTGTCAGTATTAAATGCATTTTCAACTCATGATGGGTTTATTTGGATGTAACCCCATCATAAGTCAAGGAGCATCTGTATGTATTTATATTTAAAGTTCCTAACATTTAGAGATATGAACAGTTACAGATGAAATAATATATGATGTCTGGGATTTGCTTCAAAACAATACGGGGGTGTGGGTGGGGTTCGGGATGAATCAAGATGGGCCTTGAGGTGATAATTGTTGAAGCTGAGGGATGATGGTTTATTAAACTGTTCTGTTTTATGTATGTGCTCCATAACAAAACTTTGTGAAAAAAGTCGACCATTATTAATCACTGCCTCTGTGATTAATGGATTAATTAGGATTGTGGCTCACTCCATGGAATTCCACAGCCACAGTTAGGTACGTGGTCCCCTGGGGCCAGCTCCTGCCACTGAAGGGGTGTGTGGGGCAGAGCTTGGGCTCTATCTGCCTTCCCTCGTCTTCATAGTTATGGGGGAACTGTGAGCTGATGCACTGAGGGTTTCTGGAACCTTCTGGCTGTGAGAAGTGGCCTTGGCAGACCCTTGTTTAAAGCATGCTTATTGCACTGTCTCCTTTTGCCCTTGGAGGAGGGGTCTTCAAGTAGGTTGCCAAGGGCAGGGCCCACTGGGACCACCAGTGAAGCCAGCTCAGCTTGGACAGAAGTGGCACACGTTTTGCAATGCAGCACTGTGAGGGGATGTCAGGTTTTGTCGTCAGCTGCCTGCAGGCCAAGCTCTACCATGGACCCTCTCCGCCACACCCGTGTGATGTGAGCAAGCCATGTCCCTGGTGTATTTTAGCTGCAAAACTGAGGAAGTTAGAACATGATCCCTTCCAATGTGGACATTTTGTGAGTCTGTAAGTCTAGGATTTGGGGTGAAAGCTGAAAGAGGCCCCCTTCAGAAATCCTGAGATCCCAGAGGAAGGAAGGACCTCAAAAAGGGATGCCCCTGGTTTTGCCCATGGGTCAAGCGAGGTCTGGGAGAGGAGGCCTGGCCTCAGGTTGCTGGCTGAGATCCTTTTCTGGCTGAGATCCTTGGAACAGGACTACTGTAGTAGACGTTTCTGCCTTGTCTCGGACCTTCCATCTTGAGTTCTGAGCTCCAGGCCCTTGTCTGCACCTTGCTCTAGTCTGGTGCCTCCCTCTCTCCTGCCCAGTGACCTGGGACGAGTGCCTAGCCACTCACAGGGCACTGTGTGGAGGTCGTGAGCCACTCACATCAGCTCAGGGCTAAGTAAGTCTTCATTTCCCCAGCCCATGCCAGGAGGGGCACCAGGTCGGAATGTGAACTAAGAAGGAAAACTCCAAGCAAAACTCTCAACACTTCACCCTGCGACCAGATGTGTGTTTTTTTTTCCCCACACTGACCAATTCTCTGACTCTAACTGGGTGTCTTATAATGCAGCTCAATTCTGACCCTAACTGGAGTCACTGCAGACCCTATAGGTTAAAGGGCTCAGTCCCACAAGACTGCCAGATATATATTTCTTATATCACATTATCACCTGAGACATTACTTAACCAGAGCCGAGCCTTCTGCCGGAGTGAAGAGAGTTTGCAGATGCGTCAGTTTCTTTCCTCTTTTAAAAAAATTATGTACATATATGGGGAATGGGAGGCCAAGGGAGGGAGAGCATTAGGACAAATACCTAATGCATGTGGGGTTCAAAACCTAGGTAACAGGTTGATAGGTGCAGCAAACCACCATGGCACATGTATAACTATGTAACAAACCTGCATGTTCTGCACATGTATCCCAGAACTTAAAGCCAAAACAAAATGTACATATATCTGAGCATGTATAAACACATGCATATACATTTATATATTTATGTAAATATATATACATGTATTATACATTTCTGTGTGTTTTAAACTGTACGTTGAAAACTGCTTGGTGGTGACCTTTGTGTACAAGGATAGAGGGAAGAATGCTTGCTTTTCATTTTGTGTGTTTCTATTCTGTTTGAATTTCCCTACAGTGTGCTTGTATTTCTTTTATTTGTTAAATAAAATTTATTTTTTAGAGTGGTTATAGATTTACAGCAAAATTAAGTGGAAACCACAGAGTTTCCCTGTCCCCCTGCCCCCACACTTGCACCCCCCGCCATTAGCACTCCCACCACAGTGGTATATTGTTACAATCAGGGAAGCAACATCGATCCACCTATTCATTCTTTCCTCCCCTGACCTCTGGCAACTACTCATCTTTTTGCTGTCACCATAGTTGCTTTCTCCAGAATATTGTAGAGTTAGAATTATACAGTGTGAAACCTTGGGTGCTTCCAAATTGTTGGCCATTATGAATAACACTACTGTGAATGTCCATGAGCAGGTTTTGTGTGTGGCAGAAGTTTTCAACTCATTTGGGTAAATACCAAGAGCATGATTGCTGGATCATTGGTAAAACTATGTTTAGTTTTGTAAGAAACCACCAAACTGTCTTCCAAAGTGGCTATACCGCTTTACATCCCCACCAGCGATGAATGAAAGTTCCCGTTGCTCTATATCCTCACCAGCATTTGGTGTTATCAGTGTTTTGGATTTTGGCCATTCTAATAGGTGTATAGTAGTATCTTATTGTTTTCATTTGCAATTTATTAATGACATGTTGAGCGTCTTTTCATATGCTTCTTTGCCACCTCTATATCCTCTTCGGTGAAGTGTCTGTTCAGGTCTTTTGCCTATTTTTTAAATCGTAAGGTTTTCTTGTTGAGATTTAAGAGTTCTTTGTATATTTTGGATAATAGTGCCTTTATCAGACATGTCTTTTGCATTTATTTTCTCCCATTCTATGGCTTGTTTTTCCTTCCTTTCATTTTATTTTATTTATTTATTTATTATTTTTTTGAGACGGGGTTTCACTTCCATCGCCCAGGCTGGAGTGCAATGGTATGATCTGGGCTCACTGCAACCTCCACCTCCCAGGCTCAAATGATTCTCCTGCCTCAGCCTCCTGAGTAGAGTAGCTGGGACCACAGTCGCATGCCATGGTGCTCGGCTAATTTTTTTGTATTTTATTTTTGTAACGACAGGGTCTCATTATGTTGCCCAGGCTGGTCTCAAACTTCTGAGCTCAAATGATCTGCCTGCGTCAGCCTCCCAAAGTGCTGGGATTATAGGCATGGGCCACTGTGCCTGGCCTCATCTTTTCATTTTAAAGAATATATCAGCAGGGATTATTGGACCTGCCTGGTTTAAACTATTGTCTTAGTTAATTTTGTGCTGCTCTAACAAAATATCACAGACTCAGTAATTTATAAGCAATAATAGCTTATTTGGCTCACAGTTCTGGAGGCTGAGAAGATCGTGAGGCTGCATCTGGCAAGGGCCTTCTTGCTGCTTCGTAACATGGCAGAAGACATCACGTGGGTAAGAGAGAGCATGTTATACTTTTGTAACAAACACACTGGTGGTAAGGAGCCCACTTCCTCCATAACACATTAATCCATTCGTGAGGGTAGAGCCTCTTAAAGGTACCGCCTCTCAGAACTGTTGTATTGACCATTAAGTTTGCAGCACATGAACTTTGGGGGATACATTTAAACAATAGCAATGATATATTTAAATTTTATGGATGCAACCTTATGGGGAAAGTATTTTAAAAAATAAATTGTGTGTGTGTGTGTGTGTGTGTAAAAACAGGTTAAGGATCTAATGTTAAAAAAAAAAAAAAACTAATATACAAATCAATATTCCAGCCACCAGACTGGGGAAGGCCAGTGGAAAATCACTCCATGAAAGCATCCACTGTAGTCCCGGTCTGCTTGGTTTGCTGTTAGGCCCTGAGGGGCAGGGGGTGTCACTGCTGTGTGGCTTCTGGCCCGAGATGATGTTTCTAGGCCCTTGCCTCTCAGCATTAGCCTGGTGTAGGCTCTGTTCCCAAATGAGCCCTGTGCTGTCTTTCTGGGGAGGACAGTCCAGAGTCCCAGGCATGGCACTGACACCATCCACCCCTCCTTTCCCTTCTGTATCCCTGAAGTCAGGCAGGACACCAGCAAATGTGCATGGCCTAGCCTTGCTGGTGGCTGGAGCCCATATCTCCACCTCGCATTGTTGGGTAGAGACACAGCAAGGCTTCCCTTTTGGTAGGGGGATGACTGAGTCGGGGCAGTGAGGCTTTTCTTGCTCTGGCAGTTGCCTCCTGTCCCAGTGTAGCATTTCTAGATTCCTGTGTTAGGGGACTCCAGCTAGTACCCTTTTAGAGCCTGTGGAATTGAATGGTACACTTACGTACACATAACATGGCTTTAGGGAACAGGCCGTTTTGCAGCCACTGAGAAGCACCCCCAGATAGCTGCTCTATGCTTTTGGCATTCACCAGACGCTTTGAGGCTGGCTTCTGATGCAGTGCTGTTGTGCCAGACTCCTGTCAACTTTAATAGGGATGGCACCATGTTTGAGAGGCCAAAGAAGAGACCCAGAGCCAACGAACAAGGCATAGGGCTTATTGAGGGGACTTACATATGGGGCGGTCCAGTGGCAGCAGGCTGGATGGGAGGACCACTACTAAAAAGCATGCAGTTTGTATAGCATTTTAATTTAGCATCCTCCTTCCTAACCACCTCCACCTGGCAACCTTCATTTAACGCAGAACAAAGGGCCTTGATCTCCTGTATGGCCATGGAATGGCTTAGGGGTTCTGATGTTCCTTATAGATAAGGAATGGATCTCCAGGTTGGCCACAGTTCCTCAGCTCAGAACTCTGAACACACATTCTTCTTAGACTATAGGGTCATTCTGTGTATGCTTAAGTGATTGCTGTCAGGTGCATCTGCCATACAACTGTGGGGGTGCCTAGGTCTAGTCCGTGTCCCTAGAGCTTACTATTGTGAAGAAGAGTATATTCGTCCATTCTCACACAACTATAAAGAAATATCTGAAACTGGGTAATTTATAAAGAAAAGAGGTTTAATTGGCTCACAGTTCTGCAGGCTGGGCCTATGCCAGGTTGAAGGGCCCAGAATATGGGAGCCAAGGTACCAGCATTTTTAGCGAGCTCTCCAAGTGAGGGAAAGCATGATGCTGGCATCTGCTTGGGGAGGCCTCAGGAAACTTACGATCATGTGGCAGGCAGATCTTAACCTGGCTGGAGCAGGAGGAAGAGAGGTGTGGGGAGGAGGCGCTACACGCTTTTAAACAACCAGATCTCACCAGAACCCTATCATGAGAACAGCACCAAAGGGGGAAATCTGCCCCCATGATCCAGTCAGCTCCCACCTGGCCCCACCTCCAATGCTGGGAATTACAATTCAATTGTATTGTAATTACAAATTACAATTTGGGCAGGGACACAAATCCAAACCATGTCAAAGAGTGAGATCAGATAAGCTAGAGCGTGTCCAATACCTTAAGGGAAAGAGTGTTTCCTAGAGTGTGGACCACAGAACCAGTTACATCAGAATTACTGGGGACTGGGGGGTATGTATGCTTGTTTACACTTCAGATTCCTGGGCCTATCCCAGGTTAGAAGGCCCAGAATATGGCGCTAGCATGCTAGGGCGCTAGCATGTTTAGTGAGCTCTCCAGGTGATTATCATGCGTGATGAAGCAGTGTGGCCTGCAGGCAGGCAGCATCAGCATCACCTGGGAGCCACTGGAAATGCAACTTTTTGGGCCCTGCCCCAGAGACACTGATTCAAAGACTCTGGAGGTGGGACCCAGCAATCTGTGTTTTAACAAGCCCTATAGGGGACTGTTTTCCGGAAGCACCGATTTAACTGGAGAGGGCCCCAGCTGGATGAAATCAGGTGCACAGCTGCAGGTGGATGGTCGCAGTGAGGAAGGAAGGGCGGTATTTGTGCTGCAGCCTGCCCTGAGAGGCAGGACCAGAGGCCAGAAGGTCCCCAGAGACAGGTTTCTAAGAATTGGACCAATCCCTAAGGAGGCCAGCTGCCTGCTGTGTGCAGGAGGCCCTCTCCAGTGAGTCCCCATGTCAGAGGGCCGTGATTAGAAGCAGGCGTAGAGCAGGGGACATGCCCCGGCCATCAGAATTGCACCAGCAGTGTGAAGCATGTCCCTTGCCCCATGCAAGGAAAGGAGGAGAGAGGCATTGGTCAGGGCGAAAGGTATGATTCTCATGGATGCCAGAGAGAGAGAGAGAGCAGATCTGCTGGATTATAGCTCACTGTGTTGCTTCTCTCCTGGGGAATGGGTGCTGGACAGGCTAGGGAGGGGGACCTGAGGGCCTTAGAAGTCTTGCCGAGCCCAGATATGGCAGCCCTGGGGTGCCAGGAACGACTTCTCCAAGGACAGCCCCTTGCGGTAGCCTCTTTTGAAAAAATGCAGAGGTCACAGTTACCAGAAGACTGGACCATGAGCAGATTTCTTAATTTTCAAAGAAAAGGAGAAGAAGAATGCTGCTTCTATGAGTCAGAGAGCAGTGTGCTAATCCTGCAGCCTCTAGCCTCCTAGAACATGGATAGCTTGGGGGGAGATTGGTCAGCGCTGGGAGCCTGTGTCCACCTGAAGGTCACCCCTGGCTATTGGGCTGCGTTTACTTTTCTCCTGGGGGGTAATTAGGCAGATAAACAGGCTCTCTTCAGAGTAAATGTGCTAGAACCCTCACTTGGGCATGTGGAGAAATGTGTACTGGGTGGTGGCAGAGTGAGTTGGGGGAGAGCTGGTTAAATGCCTGCACCCACATGATGCCTAGTGTTTGATGTTGAACTGGGGAGTTCTGAGTATGACAGTTCTGTAGTGTCCCTCGTTGGCCCTTTCGTCTTGGTTACTTGGCAGAACACAAATGCCATGCTTATTGCATCCGTGGCTGTAAAACAAAGCTGAGAGAGAGGGGGAAGATGTTTGATGTTGAGCAGAATCCCAGAAGGTCTCAGGAGACTGGAGCAATGGGCAGAACCCAGGGGAGAAATTTCACAGGAGCCCACATAAGGTCTCCGTGGCCTGAAAACCCACTTGTACCAGTCCGGGGAGGTAGGGAGTAGCATCCACTGGAGGGAGATGAAGGTCCCGCCCTGCACTCTTCAGACCATACCTGGGGCGTTTGGTCCTGAAAAGAACTAAAAGATAAGAGTGGGGTCAGGCCAGGCATGTAATCCCAGAACTTTGGGAGGCTGAGGCGGGCGGCTCATCTGAGGTTGGGAGTTCGAGACCAGCCTGGCCAACATAGTGAAACTCTGTCTCTACTAAAAATACAAAAATCAGCCTGGCGTGGTGGCAGGTGCCTCAGGTGCCTGTAGTCCCAGCTACTTGGGAGGCTAGGGCAGGAGAATTGCTTGAACCGAGGAGGTGGAGGTTGCAGTGAGCTGAGATCGCGCCACTGCACTGCAGCCTGGGTGACACAGTGAGACTCCGTCTCAAAAAAAAAAAAAAAAAAAAAAAAAGAGTGGGGAGCAGGCTTGAAACTTTCAGGCAGAGAATGACAGAGGGAAAAATGAGGCTATTCCTTCTAAGAACGGAGGACTAGAGGTATATCTTGGGGAGAGGGGAAGACCCAGGGTTGCAGGACCACAGCTCACAGCTCACAGTGGGGTCGACCTGCCCTGTGGGGCCATGCAGGGCAGAGCTCCTAGCCAGGAGGCAGATTTTGACTCCTGCTGGGAACTCCCTTAAAAGCCACCCCAAGAATGAGCTCCACGAGCGCCATCAAGGCTGGCCTGCAGGCCCTCCAGGGTTACTAAGGCTGCCTGGAACTGAATGGACCGTGTGTGTGTTCTTTTAGTCTTGGAAGACCAGCCAGCACTTTGGGGGCCAGATGGCTAGCCTCAAGTGAGCTCAGAAATCTGCACCTGAATTGGGCCTTTTTAAAAGTTGTTTAATGGCCAATACATACATGCAGCAGAAATGCACAGGGAACAGATCTAAACCGGAAGCCTCATTTTCTAGCCCCACCTTTCCTCTCGAGAGGCAGCTAGTGTTAGCTAGTTTCTTGTGTGTCATTCCAAGGATGTCCGTGCACATATACACACAGGAACCACTTAGTTTGTATGTTTCTGGGTTTTTTATTAGCTTAGTACATACACAGTACTGCACCTTGATTAATAATGGTGGTCATTTCATCTTTCCATATACAGAGCTGGCTAAATCCAGAAATAGCTACAGAGTATCCATTGTTGGATCTGTTGTGGTTTATTTAACCAGCCTCATTGGTGGAGGTTTAGGAGTTGTTGCAGATAAGGCTGTAGTAAACTTCATGTCTGTATGACATTTCACACAGGTGTGTGTCTGGGGAAGACACTTACAGAAGTGGAGTTGCTGAGTCAAAGGTGTGTCATTTTAAATTTTGATATCTTTGTATTTTATTTATTTATTTATTTTGGAGACGGAGTCTCGCTCTGTCACCCAGGCTGGAGTGCAGTGGCATAATCTTGGCTTACTGCAACTTCCGCCTCCCAGGTTCCAGCCATTGTCCTGCCTCAGCCTCCCGAGTAGCTGGTATTACAGGCACCCACCACCACGCCTGGCTAATTTTTGTATTTTTAGTAGAGACAGCGTTTCACCATGGCCAGGCTGGTCTCGAACTCCTGACCTCAGGTGATCTGCCTACCTCGGCCACGCAAAGTGCTGGGATTACAGGCGTGAGCCACTGCGCCCAGCCGACATCTGTGTATTTTTAATTGGTGATTTCCTCAGCACATTGGTGAAGGTGAGCATCTTCAGCTCCTTTTCTGTAACTGCCAGATCTGTTCACATCATTTGACAGTTTCTGTAGTGGTTATTGATCTTTTTCTTATTATATTAATAAAACTTTTTTCCTAAGTTTTTTTCTCATCTTTATTTTTTTTAATTTGTCTCTTATGCTGAAATTTTATTTATGTCGTTGGTTCTTGGGGCTACTTCTTTCACTGCATTATTTGGCCTGGCTGGAATTTACTTGGTATAAGGAACGGGGTGGTATCCAGCTTTTGTTTCTTGGGTTTTTTCCCTGGCCTGGCTGTGGATGGAGCTTTTGGCTTCATTTCTCTGAGAGGAGGCCAGGAGTGGAGAGTGTCTTTGGTGCTCAAAGGTCCTGCCTAGTGGTGTCTCCAGAGAGGAAGGTGACAGAGACACCATCCCGGCTCTTCCTGCTCACCTGTTGGGCAGTTCCTTCTATTAGAAGGTTCCTGGCCCATTGGTCATTTACATCCCCCAGGTTACCTCCTCACCAGTGAAGTCTGAGAGTTTGGCAGAGTCTGGGCAGAAGGGTCAGGCTGGGGCTGGGACGGGGAGGGCTTTGTACTGACAGCCCACCCAGCCTCAGGGACACCGTCTCTGAAGGTGATGCCACCGGGGACCTCATCCACCACGTGCTTAGGGGCTCAGTGAGACCGAAAACTGCAAGGAGTAGGTCCTTGGTCCACACTACAGGGAACCAATTCCAGCTTTCTCCAAAGCCACAGGGCTTTGCCTACAGTCACCTCTGGACCCACTGACCCAAACAAATGACTACACCCGTAGGGCTGAAAACCAGGCCCACCCTATGGGGACCAGTGGTACCTTAAGGAAGTTCTTTAGCTTCCTTAAAAACAGCATGTAGGCCGGGCACAGTGGCTCATGCCTGTAATCCCAGCACTGTGGGAGGCCGCAGCGGGCAGATCACTTGAGGCCAGGAGTTCAGACCAGCCTGGCCAACATGGCGAAACTCCATCTCTACTAAAAATACAAAAATTAGCCAGGGATGGTTGCACCCTCCTGTTGGAGGCTGAGGCACAAGAATCCCTTGATCCCAGGAGGCGGAGGTTACAGTGAGCTGAGATCGCACCACTGCACTCCAGCCTGGGTGATAGAGTGAGACGCTGTTTAAAAAATAAAAGTAGGCCAGGCGTGGTGGCTCGTGCCTGTAATCTTAACACTTTGGGAAGCCGAGGCAGGCAGATCACCTGAGGTCAGGAGTTCGAGACCAGCCTGGCCAACATGGTGAAACCCTGTCTCTACTAAAAATACAAAAATTAGCCAGGCATGGTGGCGGGCGCCTGTAATCCTAGCTACTTGGGAGGCTGAGGCAGGAGAATCACTTGAACCCAGGAGGCAGAGGTTGCAGTGAGCCGAGATCACACCATTGCACTCCAGCCTGGGTTACAGAGTGAGACCCTGTCTCAAAAAAATAAAAATAAATAATAAAAAAACTTAAAAAGAACAGCATATACCAGCCTTGGCAACATAGTAAGACTCTCAAAAAAAAAAAAAATTAGCTGGGTGTGGTGGCACATGTCTTTAGGAGGCTGAGGCGGGAGGATTACCTGAGCCCAGGAGGTCCAGGCTGCAGTGAGCCATGATTGTGCCAGTGCGCTCCAGTCTGGGTGACAGAGCAAGACCCTGTCTCAAACAAACAAAACCCAATATGCCCAGTTCTTCAAGATAGATATGAAGGGCAGCTAGACTCTTATAGTTGGATAGCGTGGCCAGAACAGTGGTCTTCAAAGTGAGTTCCCTGGACCAGTAACATCATCTGGAAACTTGTTCCAAATGCAAAAACTGGTTCCACTGTCTCAGAAACTCTTGGTGGTGGAGCCCAGCAATGTGTTTTAACAATCCCATCAGGTGATTCTGATATGCATTGCAGCGTGAAACCCAGTGTGTAAAAAGAAGCCACATACTCGAGACAAGCAGGTGTGATTGTTGAGGGAGCCTGCAGGTTTCCTCACATGTCCGCCTGCCATTGGGTGTCTCTGCAGACTGCAGCAGCAGCTGCTATTAGCAAGAGCAGGCAGGTTGCACAATGTGGCTGGTGTCACAGCAGATCTGTGTCCCTCCTCACAATTTAACTGGCAGGGGACATTGCCAAGGGATCCGTGTTCAGAGGGACTTCATGAGAGCAGGTGTCTCACCTGGCACCTGTCCAGGCCGCTCTTCCTCCCTTACTGACAGATCTGCAAATCACTTACTTCTCTTAATCAGCAGCCTCTGCTGCAGAAACAGGGTGATGCTGCCTCATTTGCCCTGGTTCTTCACCCTCCATCAGATGAACCTCATGAGGGCCCTTTTTGCTTCTAGGAACGATGATTCCATACCTTACCAGGTCCCCTTGCCTGATGAACCAGAGGTTGGAGAATGGAGAGAGACAGGGGCCTCTGACTTCCCCTGTTGCTGGAGGGATGGCAATAAGGACACAGGAAGATAAATAGACAGACCTGGAGTCCTGAGAATGAGGCAGTGCGTCTCTACCTCTGAGGTGGGAGAACAGGCCCAGAGGCGCACTGCACCCTTGCCAGCAGAGGCAGGAGCAAAGCTTCAGTGAGAGAGCCTTTCAAGGAAACTGGCTCATGGGGAGTGAATCCTGTCACTATGGGTGGGGCCGGGGGTGTGGCCCTGGCCCAGAAGTCAGGCAGCATGCTGGTGGGTACTATTTCTAGCTGGAGGCGCCAGCAGGAGACAGTGAACTGGTCTGTGACAAGCAGGGCAGATGCAGCAGTTTCTCCTGCAGGGTCCCGGTTGTGGTGGTGGCTGCCCTTTCAAGAAGCTGGGTCCCACAGGCCAGCAGGGGCTCTCAGGCAGAGCCTGAATGTGCTTTCGTCTTCTCTTCCAGATCTAACCATGAGCTACCCTGGCTATCCCCCGCCCCCAGGTGGCTACCCACCAGCTGCACCAGGTAAGAGGGTCTGGGGTGGGGAGGAGAGTGAATGCTGCCTCTGTACAGTGGCTGGGAGTGGAGAGGAGAGAACAGTAGTTTCCTCACTCCCCTCCTCCCCTCACAGCACGGCCCAGCAGGGGAGGAGAGGACAACAGGAGTAGAGGGACAGCCAGCTGAGGCAGGGGCTGGAGAAGAGCATGACACTAAGGCCATTGGAGGCCTAGGTTTGAAACTGCCTCCAGAAAGCCCTGGACCAGGCCCAGGGCTGGGTCTCTTGCCTTACTCTCTAGTAACAGTGGGCAAATGCTGTCACTTTGAGACTCAGTTTTCTTCTCTGCAAAATTGCTTCAAGGATTTCTCCCTCATTAGGTGGTCCTGGATACTGATGAGATAGGCAGGCAGAGCGACACGGTGTCCTCCAAAGCATTGCTAGGTGATGGTTGCCCCTTGCCACCTCTCCTACCCTCTGCTCAAGGTGTGTGGGTTTGCAGCAACAAGATCCCCCTTGCCAAGAGAGGAAGTGGAGGCAGATGCTAAGGGTCAAAGGTCACTCACTCCCTGTTTTCTGCAGGAGCTGTGGGTAGTCACATGGAGAAGTCGTCTTCTCTGGCCCTGGCCCCTTTTGGTCCTCAAATGAGATTTGGTCCCCACTGTGGGAAAGGAAATATGAGGGCTCATGAGACCAAGGGGAGAAAAGGGTCATTCCAAGGCTGGTCATCCTGAGGGTGCCTGAGCCACTGCCCCTCTCCCCAGGGGACTCCTAGGCATCATTGATTTCTTTGGAGCTGAAGTCCTGTGGTTTGAGCACCCCCGACCTGCAGGCCATTTACCTTCCCTCCCATTCAGCAGGTGAAGAACAAACTCAGACCTAGAGGTGGCTCAGCTGCTGTCCCAGGGCATGTTAGGGGCTGAGCTGGGCCACTGCCCTCTGAATGAGCCCACCCCAGGTTGGCTGGCACTGGCCTGGGTTCTCTCTCTATAGTAGAAATCCTGCCATCCAGATCCTGCCACTGCCACCTTTGCTAGCACAGCTGAGCAGCCTCTGAGCAGCAAGAGAGGAGGAGGCAGGAAATTTAGGGAAGGTTCTTCCTGGAGGGTCTGGAGCCCTGGAGATGAAGAGCCGATCCGAAGCTGCCATGTAGAGGAAAGCATCTAACAGGCCAGAGGCCCCATGATGATGTCGAATGCCCATCGGGCACCCAGCTGAGCCCTGCAGGCGTTAACTCAGTCTTCATCACAGCAGTCTAGGCATACACTCACAATTAGCCCATTTGTAAGCTGAGGAAACAAGCCTAAGGAGGGTGAAAGCCTTGCCCCAGGGCACATACCGGTCCTGCTGGTTTCAGAGCGGGCTTTTCACCTCTGTTTCTTCCTGTCCTCTTGTGGACTGGTATCTGTGTTTACCATGACCCAGCCCCATGTCCCTCCAGCCTCTTATCCTGCTTCTCCCTGCCTTTTACAGACTTGTAATAGCAAACAGCCAAACCCCCTCCCGCCAGTGCCTTCGCATTACTGAAATCTCAGAGCTCCCTATGGTCACCTCTGTCATGGGCTCAGCATGGTGTCCCACAACAGTCTGTCCTTGTCTGTCCTCCTGCTCCATGATGGTGAACTTGGGAGGGCAGAGCCTGCCTGGGCTCTCCCAACCTCCTTAATACCCCACAGAGGGTCTTGGGAGTGTTTGGGGAACTCCACCTTCCTCCCTGGGAAGAGGGGAAGGTTTCCCCTCCTCTGCCAGTGGGATAGGGGGAGACTTTCCTCCTGGTGTTTTCATGTGGTCTGTGGTGTCGCGAGGCTCGAGGCTTTACTGGGGGCCTCCCTTTCTGACCACCTGGGAGCTCTCATCTCTGCCTTTCCCCGTGTGGTGGGGGACTGGCAGGGGGCTAAAGGGCTTGGTGTTGCTTTCAGGTGGTGGTCCCTGGGGAGGTGCTGCCTACCCTCCTCCGCCCAGCATGCCCCCCATCGGGCTGGATAACGTGGCCAACTATGCGGGGCAGTTCAACCAGGACTACCTCTCGGGAATGGTGAGTCCAGCTCTCCTGCTGAGGCAGCCCTGGGGCCACACCTGCATGGCCAGAGGAATCAAAGCTGCTGGCCTCTGGGGCTCCAGAGTTGTCTATGTGTGTGTTGCTGTGGTGTGTAGTGTGTTGAGCTGTACCTTAGAACAGGGTTTTCATCAGGCTTCTGCCACCTGCTCTCTGCCCCTCTCTGGGTCTCACTTTTCCCATCTGTAAAATGAGGGGAAGGGGACCAGATGATCTCACAGGTCCCTTTCAGCCCTGAGGGGTTAGGTTTGGGTAGGTGGCGAGGGTATCTGCATGAGTGTGCATGCACGTGCTATGTATGAGTATCCACATTCATATACCTGCATGTGCATGTGTGTACATATGGAGGGCTCTTCTGGTTAGGCCTTGGTGGGTGTGTGGCAGGTATCTTGGGCAGACATGCTACTTTTTAAATTTGTTGTTTCACTTTTTAAATAATACATTTTATGATTTGAAAACAAACGTATGCTTAGTTTACGATTTGAAAACAAACGTATGCTTAGAGGAAATTATGTAACCAATACACACCCTAATTTGTGCCAGGCCCAGTTCTAGGCACTGGGGATATGTGAATAAAACAAACAAAAATCTCAGCTGTGCTGCACTTATCATCTATGGGGAAAAGACAGGCAGTACCTTAAGTCAACGATGTGATGTTATTGAAAGTGTAGGTGCCATAGGAACAAGATGACCAGGGTAAAGGGGTCAGGAGTGGGGGTGGGGTGATGTAAGGATAATGATTTTAAGTTAGCAGTAAGGTGGGTCTGGCTGAAAAGAGGATGTGTGAGCAAAGACCTGCATCAGGGGACGGAAGTGCTGTATGGATGTCTAGGGAGTGCCAGTGCCCTGAGGTGCCAAGGGGTGTGAGGTGCTCAGGGACAGGGAGGAGAGGCCAGTGTGGCTAAAGTGGAAAGGCGAGGGGGTGAGATGGGAAATGAAGTCTGGGGGTCCAGCTCTTGCAGGGTGTAGGAGGCTATCCATCCTAAGGATTTAGGTTTTTATTCCTGGTGAGTGCAGATTCACCTGAACATGCCTGCCAGAGGTGTCTGTGGGTAGCAGGCTGATGTGATGGGGGTGCCCCCAACCCTGCATATGGGACCCACGCTCCTTCTTGGGCAGTGAGCTCTTAACCTTCACCCAGGTGGTCTGGGATGGGAGGAGCAACCATGTGGAGAGGGAAGGCATCTCCCCTGCAGAAAGGGATGAGGATCTCTGGTTTGGATCCAGTCGCACTGTTCACTGGCTGTGTAGCTTTGAGCAAGTAAACTCATTCTGTGGTCTGTGAAATGGGTATAACGGTACTTCATATTCCACAAGCGGAGATGCTGTGAGGACTGACTTGGCTTAGGTATGAAAAAGGGTGGAGGGACGGAGTGCAGCAGGGCCCATTGGCCTCAGGCTTTGCTTTGTGTCCTTGCAGGCGGCCAACATGTCTGGGACATTTGGAGGAGCCAACATGCCCAACCTGTACCCTGGGGCCCCTGGGGCTGGCTACCCACCAGTGCCCCCTGGCGGCTTTGGGCAGCCCCCCTCTGCCCAGCAGCCTGTTCCTCCCTATGGGATGTATCCACCCCCAGGAGGAAACCCACCCTCCAGGATGCCCTCATATCCACCATACCCAGGGGCCCCTGTGCCGGGCCAGCCCATGCCACCCCCTGGACAGCAGCCCCCAGGGGCCTACCCTGGGCAGCCACCAGTGACCTACCCTGGTCAGCCTCCAGTGCCACTCCCTGGGCAGCAGCAGCAGCCAGTGCCGAGCTACCCAGGATACTCGGGGTCTGGGACTGTCACCCCCGCTGTGCTCCCAACCCAGGTGAGTGTCAGCCCACTGCCTCCCTTGGTCCAGGCTGGGCCCCAAAGGCTGGAGACACATGGCCCAGTAGATGGGGAGACAGGGAAAGGTGCAGGTCTCCAGCTGCACTTCTTGTTTTAACAAACAGTGTCGGCCGGGTGCAGTGACTCATGCCTGTAATCCCAGCACTTTGGGAAGCAGAGGTGGGCAGATCGCTTGAGCCCAGGAGTTCAAGACCAACCTGGGCGAAATGGTGAAACCCTGTCTCTACTAAAAATAGAAAAAAAAATTAGCTGGGCATGGTGATGCATACCTGTAGGCCCAGCTACTCGGGAGGCTGAGGTGGGAGGATCACCTCAGCCCAGGAGACAGAGGTTGCAGTGAGCCGGGATCATGCCACTGCACTCACTCCAGCCTAGGTGACAGAGTAAGACCTAGTTTTTTAAAAAAAAACAAAAACAAAAAAAAGACAAACAAAGAGCGTCACCTTCTTGCAGACTCCCCACCTCTGGGTTGTGTTGCTTAAGGCCCAAGGGAGCTGTCCTGTTTCTCCTAGTGTGATGAGACGCTCCACATCCGAGTTGGGTCAGAACACCCCTGGCGAGTACTCCTTATTCCTCTGTGTCATTTACTGCCTGGGCTGTGTGTTTTGTAAGAACTGCCCAGGCCACCTGTCTCAAGGCTTTGTGCTCAACAGCTGTCTTCGATCCCCTTGATATGCACCCCACCGCCAGACAGGTTTTGGAGGATTATTAAAATTCCCTTTGGGTAGGGAGAATGTTGGCAGTTCCTCCAGGGTTGATCTTGGCTCATTTTGGAGAACAGTTCGTGTTTGCAGAGCCTAGAATTCGTTGTCATGGTTCTGTGGCCCAACCAGCCAGCACAGGGGTAGTGGTATGTGCTCAATGACTATTTTTAGACAGAGGGTCTCCTTTCCTCCTTCCCTTCCATACCCACACGTTCCCCCACCCTGTGCCATCCTCCAGCCTCCCTCCCTTATCTTTTCCCTGAGCTGCCCTCTTAATTGTGTTATAACCAGTTTGTACCAGCCCCTAGGAAGACAATCCACTGGGAGACAGTTTAGCCTGGAAAGTTCCAGTTTGCGGGTTTGTGCAGCTGTCAGGGTCTGGAGGAAGTCCGGCAGATGCTAGTCTAGAGAACAGTGCGAGGGAACCAGTGCTAGATCAAGAGGTCATCAGGCTGCCATGCACAGTTGTGGAGGCTCAATACCTGCATCCACTGGAGGGGACACATGGGCTAGCCAGCCCTGTTAGGAGTACCCATGTGTGCTCACATGTGCTGTGGAGGCCAGGCATCGATGAGAGAGGCCACAGCCCCTGCTCCCGAGACCTGCCCTTCATCAGGAGCCTGAGCCCCAGCCCTGGAGGACCTGGGCACTGGGCAGATTTTCAGCATCAGGACTCAGCTATAGGTGAGCTCCCAGCCACTGGAGCCAGGAAAAAGCTTCAGTACTAGAACACAAGGCCAGATAACAGTCAAGTTAGGTAGACGCGGCGTAAAGTCCTCTGCGTTGTTGACTGTGGACTCCTTTAGATACTCCAACTCTTAGAGAAAGGGCTGTTCCCAGAGTCTTGGGGTAGAGCAGCCTCGAATGTGGGGAAGGCGGCATGCACGACATCTTACCTGAGACTGTTTGTCCGAGTAGTTTGGAAGCCGAGGCACCATCACTGATGCTCCCGGCTTTGACCCCCTGCGAGATGCTGAGGTCCTGCGGAAGGCCATGAAAGGCTTCGGTAAGAGACCCTGGGCGGCTCAAATCCTACTCCCTGCCCCCTATTTCCCAGGCAGTTTCACTGTGGCTCTGTGGGCTGGGGTAGCTGGGGGACGCAGACCTGGCCCCAGTGGTGATAGAAGGTGGATGTGGGGGTATGGCTAGCATGCCCAGAACAGTTGAGGGGCCCAGGCCAGGGAAGTCTCAGCTGCAGAGCATCTCATGACTCCTACCCGACCCACCCCTGCTGCCTCTTCCTCTAGGGACGGATGAGCAGGCCATCATCGACTGCCTGGGGAGTCGCTCCAACAAGCAGCGGCAGCAGATCCTACTTTCCTTCAAGACGGCTTACGGCAAGGTGAGCTGTGGGGTGGGGGCGCGGGACAGTGAGGCGTGTCCTGGGCTCCGCACAGCCCTGCTCTCCCCTGCTTTTCCTTGGGTGGGCCCGGATCTCCCGGATGGACAGTAAGGAGCAGGAGGGCATTTCCTTCTGCCCATCCAGCTGGTGGCATCGTTGGGAGGTGAAGGATGCCACCGGGTGCCGAGGTTTGCTGAGAGGCTCCAGACATCTATCCCTGGGTTCTAGCCCTTGCTCTGCCACATCTCACTGAGGTTGTGGCCACATCATTTTCCTTCCCCTGCCCTCTTCATGACCACCCTGGGGGGTTTAGCTGATGTAAGAGCTTTGCAGGGAAAGGCTGTGAGTGCTGCCCAAGTACGAGGGGCGTGTATGAGCATATTTTGAACTTCTGGGGTTTTGAATCTTAGAAAGATAAAAATTCGGTAAATATTGATTAGATTCGTGTTCTAGCCCAGTGCTTCTCAAACTTCATTGTGTCACCGATCCCCTGGGCATCTTGGTAAAATGTGGTCTCTGATTTGGGAGGTTTGGGGCAGGGCTGAGAGCAGGCTTTTCTCTCAGGCCCCTGGGGGATGTCCATGCTGCTGTTCCTCAAATCTGGGATATGGCTCTTATTAGTTACCTCCTGTGGATTTTTAAAATAGACTTTTTTTTTGTTGTTGGTTGTTTGTTTGAATATCCAATCAGGATTTGATCAAAGATCTGAAATCTGAACTGTCAGGAAACTTTGAGAAGACAATCTTGGCTCTGATGAAGACCCCAGTCCTCTTTGACATTTATGAGATAAAGGAAGCCATCAAGGTGTGTACGTATGTGTGTGTGTGTGTGTGTGTGTGTGTGTGTGTGTGTGTGTGTGTGGACACACAGCCCACAAGGAGGCCTGGATGGCGTGCTGTGTTCTAGCCCACTCATTAGCTGCTGTTGTCAGTATGGCTCCCAGGCCTTCCTGGGTTGGAGTCCACATGCTATAGAAAAGGGAACTCCCTGTGATTTCCCCAAGAGACAAATGACGCACCAGTCATCATCAGGGAGGCTTAAGTCTCTCTCCATCTTAAAGAAAAGGTGGAGCTAGGGTTTGAAGATTGCGATTCTGTGGTAAGAAGAGGGGTAGGAGGCCATGGTTGGTGTCGTTCTCATTCTTTAGGACTCTGTTACTAGCAAATGACAGAAACACACTTCAGTTTAAGAACAACAAAAGTGGAGAATCAGTCATGTGGATAAAGAGGGCCCAGGCCAGACGTCTCTCTGGTCTCTGTCTCTCCCGAGCGCCCGCTTTTCTGTCAGTTTCTGTGCTTCTCCTGCCATGGCTGCTTCATGTGGGGTGGGAGGAGTGGCCTGTTGACCACTCTCCGCATACCTATGAGACCCAGCTCCAGAAGAGACCAGCAGGGTCTCCAAACGGGCAGGTTCTGACGGGCCCGGCTTGGGCTCACTGTTCCCTCCAGTCCTGTGGATTTTGACTGAGGGGTGGGTCCTGTCCATTCTGTGCAGTCCCACAGCTCTGTGTGCACCCTGCAGGCAGGGGCAGGCAGCTCCCTTGGAAGGGGAATCCCATGAGTCAGGCTGGAGCCCAGAAGGAGCCTGTCACTCAGAGGCCTGATAAGCACAGTGAATGTTCCCTCCTTCAGGAGAAGCAGAGACTTCAGTGTGGTGGCCTGGAAAGGAGAGGGTTCTCCGCTGAAACACATCTACATGTGTTATTCTAGGGAGGGGGTCAGGAGGCCATCAGGCAGGGCGATGGCCCGGGGCCCCAGGGAGTGGACCCAGACATCTCCCTGGCCCGCGTCTTCAGCCGGAGTCATGAGCTGGTGGTTGTGGAGTGTTAGAAACCACACAGGTTTGGGGCAGCTGTCACTCACCAGCTGTGTATCCTTGAGCACCTGTGAAATGGGGACAGTGGATGCTGTCTCAGGACATGCTGGGAATACTGGGTGAGGGGCTAACGTGTAGTAACCCAATAGTAGCTGTAGCAGGAAACAGCTGACACAATGTCGCACGTCCTGCCTGACAGACCTTAAGTGCTCTACGTACATTAACTCACTTAATCCTCGTGACTTTCCTGTGAGGTAGGTCCTAGTATCACTCCCATCTTATAGACAAGGAGCTGGAAGCACAGAGAGGTTAAGTAATGTGCCCGAGGTCACACAGCTGGTAAGCTGCAGAGCCAGGATTCAAACCAACATACAAGCCAGGCTGCCCAGCCTGTCCTCTACGGTCTTACTGTCCCTGGCGTGGTTGTCCCATTCATCCTCGTTGTTCCTACCTTTTCCTAGTTGTTTTCAGACATTACACCATCCCCTCTAGGACCAGGGTTTCGTATGTCCACTTGGATCTCTCTTGCTTTTTACCCATTTTTTCATTGTTGTCATCTCACTTCCAGCTGAACTCTGAATAAAGCAGGCCTCGGTCCACATTTTAACCCAACCATTTACTGTGTGGCCTTGGACCAGCCAGTACCCCTCTCTGATGCTCAGTTTTCTGATCCATGGGGATGCCCCTTTGTGTGAGCCCTACTCATCACCACTGCCACTGTCATTGTGCTTGCCCGGGCTGTGGAGAAGAGCTGATGCCCTCGAGCCTGGGAGTGGCTGGAGGGTATGTCTCTGTGTCAGGGGCCTCTGTTGCTGGGATTAAGGCAGCAGCATGGCCCCCACTCTTCTTCCCGAGTGCTGGTGAGGCTGCTGGAACAAGCGCATGGTTGGTTGTATTCTCTGCCCCTGCAGGGGGTTGGCACTGATGAAGCCTGCCTGATTGAGATCCTCGCTTCCCGCAGCAATGAGCACATCCGAGAATTAAACAGAGCCTACAAAGCAGGTGAGGCCGCTCCCTCTGCCCTCTGCCCTCTGCCCTCTGCAGATCCCTGTGCTCTTGGGGCTGTGGCCTCACTCTCTCCTAGGGCCTTTTACTCCTTCCTGGACTTCTTATCAACCCATCTTCTGCCACCCCCAATACTTTGGGCTTTGACCCAAGACCCAGCCCTTCCTTCTGTTTATACATGGTGCAAATGACTAATGTAAGGGAGAGCCAGGGAAAACCTGGATGTGGTTTGGGCCAAGGCTGACTAGAGGCCAGGTCAGCCTGGAGGTCACAGGCTTGTATATCCCTGGAGGGCCATATGGGCTATTTGTTCTCTTGAGCCCGAGCCAAGACCTCCAGCCTTTTTCTCCCCAGTACCCACTGTTGATAGTGTTTTGCAATGGGCAGCTCCATAAAGAGAGCTACAGGATGGACCTTCCTTGCTTCTCCCTTTCAGAATTCAAAAAGACCCTGGAAGAGGCCATTCGAAGCGACACATCAGGGCACTTCCAGCGGCTCCTCATCTCTCTCTCTCAGGTACTTTTCCCACAGCAGGGCTTGGGGCCCCCAAGCCATGGAAGTCAAAGAGATGGGATCCCCGCAATGAGGAAAGGGAAAAGAAATGGGGAAGGAGTGGGCTTGACCATACACCTGCTTTCTTTCAGGGAAACCGTGATGAAAGCACAAATGTGGACATGTCCCTCGCCCAGAGAGATGCCCAGGTGAGTGTGATGGCCAAGCCCCTGGACTTTCTAAAGCAGGGATGCACCCCGCTTTCTTGCTTCCTGAGAGAGGTACCCTAGGGTGGAAAGAACAATAGATAAGCAGTGGGTTGCAGATGCTGCGAGTTTCAGACGTGCTGAACTGTTCAACTGTATGACCTAGAACAGGTCATCTGACCTCCAGGGCTTCAGCTTCCCCACCTATAGGAGGGAACATGTGAGATAATTAGTATTTCGATAGTTGATAGATCACAGTTTTGGACGTGGGATTTTGTGTGACAGCGTACTTTCCCCATGTTTAGTTGCACATAGCATTATGTTTGCAAAGGGGCAGAATTTGCACTTGCTTATTAAGTTTTTGAGGGTTTGAGCCTAGAAACCAGCTGCCACGTTAGTTGAGCACCCTTAGAATTCTGTCGTTGTCCCTCTTGTGAGTTGCAGACAAAAGGGGAAAAGTCCAAGCAAAGTCCAGGCATCTAAGCCACTCTCTCGAAAAGTTTGGGTTTCCCACTAATGAATTTCAACCTTAGTATTATGGCAGGGCAGAGCCATTACTTCCTGGTGGGGTGGAGTTGGCCATACCTCTCTGTCTCCCTTCACTGCTCTTGTCATCCACGGCAGGGCATTCACCAGGAGCTGCCAGTGGTCTAAATTATCTCTACCATCTGCGGGATTGGAATGAGACCTCGAGGAATGCCCCCTTGTTAGGGCTGGAGGAGAGCTACTCCTCTGGTCTGGTCCTTTTGCTTTCCAGAGGAGGAAACTGAGGCTCAAAAAGGTTGAGCACTGTTCCCAACTGAAAGCTAGAAGCAGAGCCTGGACAAGGGCCTATACTCCTGGCTCGGTCTTCTGTGCCCAGTTAGCACCTGTCTCTGCCCTGGTCTCAGACCTGCTGCTCCTGCAGGGTCTGCCTTATTCAGTGTCTCTCTGGCTGGTAACATCCATTCACATTTTGGGAGTCAGGGCTGGACACCCCTGGGGCTCAGGGCTCTGGCTTTTGCTCCAGCGAGAGTTTTGCATGCCACTTTTAGCGGGGCAAAAATTGTCTCATGCTCTGCCTTCTCAGTCCAGAGCTGCTTTGGCCTCATCTTGACCTGTGGGATCTCAGCCCCTGATTGCTGCTTTCTGCTCTTTTTCAGGGCTGCTACCTGAGGCCTAGCAGGCACTTCAAAGGCCATCTAGTTCAGAGGTTGCAAATTGGCAAATACTTCAGGCTCAAACCTTCAGAAGTTTACCAGGCTCTCCTGGGTGACCTGGGCCTGGGGTCTGGGTGTGGCCTGTGCCGCATATGAGTCTTCCTCTCTCTCCAGGAGCTGTATGCGGCCGGGGAGAACCGCCTGGGAACAGACGAGTCCAAGTTCAATGCGGTTCTGTGCTCCCGGAGCCGGGCCCACCTGGTAGCAGGTAAGGCAGGCCGGGGTCCCTCAGAGGCCAGTTAGATGAGGGCAGTCAGGGGATTGTGGGGAAACAAAGCTATGGGAACACTGGGTGGTTCCTCCCTGCGTGGGGCTTTCGCCTCCTCAAAAGAGCCCCCTGGTGGGGATTTAAAAGACACTGTCAGAGGGTTTCCTGAGTTCTGGCAAACATCCAGTTCTGGAGGTTCTACCAGTGTAGAAACCTGATGTCTTCGTACGTGGGAATGTGGAACGTCAGAGTTGGGAGGGTCCTTCGGGAGCACCCAGTCCAGTGTTTTCCAAAGCCTGGCATAAGAAACAGTCATAACAATAATACTGGGTGCCATTCATTTACTCATTCATTCAACAGATATAAATCGCGCTCCCGCATGGGTCAGTCTGTCAGGTGTTGGAGCAGGTGTGGGGCCACGGTGGGGGGCAGGGCACTGCAGAGTGTGTTCCATGGGCTGCACTTTCTCATTTGGGGAGACAGACAGTAAACAACAATGAAATAAAATCTGTATCAGATGGGAAATCCTGTAGAGGAAAATCAAGCTGGAAACAGGTAGGGAGTGATGGTAGGGTCCACCGGGAGGTGCTTGGGCCAGTCCCCACTGAGGTCATGACATTTGATTTAAAAACCTAAAGGAGATGCAGGGGCAGAGGCCTGCCTGGGGCTCCCAGCACGACTGAGAACAGTGAAGGGGGACCATGTGGAGCAGGTGGAGTGAGCAAGAGGAGTGGGAGGTGAGGGCAGAGAGGGGAGAGGGCCCTGCTGATGACTTCCCGGAGTTGGGTATTTATCCTGAGTGAAAGAGGAAGCCAGTGGAGGGCCCTGAGCAGAGGAGGCTGTGCAGAATCCCTGGCTGTGGTGCCGAGAATGGAGTGAAGTGTGCAAGGCCAAGCAGCAAAGCCTGTCGGGAGGCTGCTGCAGGGACCCGGGGAGGAATGGTGGTAATAGGGGCTTGTGGTGAGGAGGTGTCAGGTTCCGGCCATGTTTGCTGATGAATTGGACACGTGACGTGTGGGAGAGAGAGGGGTCGAGGATTATACAGGGTTTCTTTAGGCCAAGCAGTGGGAGAATGGCCCTCAACTGAGACAGGGGAACTGTAGGTGGAGCTGGCTTTAGGTGCCTGTAGGGTGGAGCTGCAGGGAGGCTGCTGGGTTGCTGAGTGTGGAGGTCAGGAGAGGTCTGGCCTGGTTGTGGAAGGTAAGGGAGCTATGGGTAGTTGAAGTTATCTGAGGCTCTGGGACTGCAGGAGGTCCCCTCAGGAGGGAGACTGTGGGGAACCCACCGGTGTGAGGAGACTAAGAAGGAGCAGCTAGGGAGGGAGGAGGACCCAGAGGAAGGGGGTCCTGGAGGCCAGTGTGAGGTGGCAGGCAAGGACTGAGGATGGTGACCACACGGAGCAACTGGTGGGCTGTGGCCAGGGCTGCTCCAGTGGGCAGTGAGGGTGAAAACCCAGCAACTGCTCTGTGCTGCACACAGAGACAGGCGCTGTGGCTCTCCCCATTTGCAGCTGTGAAAGCAGGCACAGGGTGGTAGAGGAAGTAGGGGTGCACAGCTAGTAACAGCTGAGCTGGGATTTGAACCCAGACCACCCGACCCCAGAGCACACTTTTTAACCTCTGCACTATCCTGTAATGGAGCCTGAGTGAATGCATTTTCATCTTAATCATTATTTCTTTTAATGAGTACAGAACATGTAAGTAGTGCATCAAGCCCATGGCTTCACAAACATTATTACTTAGGAGAAAAGAGTAGCTGATTTGAAGAAGATATTAATTGAGACAGATACACACAGAGCAGAAATCACAACTTTAAAATGCAAATGGTAGCTGAGACTCAGGCTGGGGAAGGAGAGTTTTATGTCCTGGGTCAGAACTGGAGTCAGGACCAAGGTCTCCATCATGCCGCCTGTCTCTCTAGGAGCCAGCCATCCACTCCTGTGGGTGCTTAGCGTGTCCTAGGTCGAGGTGGGCAGCAAGAAGCCAGGCTGGCTGGGGCAGGCTGGGCCTCAGCTCACAGGCAGGCTGAGGAAGACAGACGGATGCATGAATAAAGCCAAGGAATGGCAGAGACTGGAGGTGTGGAGGATTTGAGAAGAGGGGACATTGTCTTGGAGTACATGGGAGTGGGCCCTGGAGGGGTATTAAGGTGCGATTTGGTTAAGCAGATTGGCAGTCCTGAGAAAGGGACCACACAGGGAGGGACATCAGGCGGTGCATGTAACTTGTGACGAAGACTCTGACTTCCTTGAGAGCTAGCAGGCCTGGGGACGTGCAGGGTGTGGGAGCAGAGTGGGAGGTGGGGGATTTTGGGGCAGAGGCCACCTCATGTGAGTCCTCTGTTAGTCTGCTCTTGCTGCCATGACAAAATACCACAGACTGGGTGGCTTAAGCAACAGATACTCATTTTGTTACAGTTTTGAAGGCCAGATATCCAAGAGTTGGGTGCCGGTTTCTCCCGTGGCCTCTTCGTGGCAATCACTGTGCTCACATGGTCTTTCCTCTGCATGTGCACATCCCTGGGGTCTCTGTGTGTGTCCTAATCTTCTCTTCTAAGGAGACCAGGCGAATTGGATTAGGGTACACCCTAGCAGCATGTTTTAACTTAATTACCTCTTTAAAGATCTTATCTCCAAACACGGTTATATTCTGAAGTCCTGGGAGTTGGGACTTCCACATATGAACTTTGGGGAGACGCATTTCAGTTCATAATATAAGCCTCTGTCATCCCCATAGTTTTCAATGAGTACCAGAGAATGACAGGCCGGGACATTGAGAAGAGCATCTGCCGGGAGATGTCCGGGGACCTGGAGCAGGGCATGCTGGCCGTGGGTAAGTGTCTCAGGTTTGCCGCCCACCTGCCAGGGGCTAACGTGTATCGTGAGTGTTCAGGCTGCTCGCCTGTCCTCCAGCTGATGGGTGACACCGTGAAGGGACCACAGGATCCAAGATCGCTCAGCCCAGAGTGTCCAGATGCTGGGAAGTCATGCTGCTTCCCGGTTCCCTGTGCAGTTGAACCCCTAGCTGTCCTGGAGGTGTCTTGTGTGTGTTTGCGGTGCAGCTCTGGAGTAGGGAACTGCAGTGTGGGTATTAGTGGGAGGGCATCCAACTGCGCTCCTGGAGGAGTGTGACTCATATCCTGCCACGTTTCCTCTAAAAATACATCCCTGCAGGCAGTTGTCAGATGTTTGTGATGGAAACACGTGGAAAGATTTTTACTTGCAGCAGCGAAACAGGCCCATGCTGAGGAAAGCTGGCTTGGCTCCAGGATGGTGGTGTGCCTCTTACATTGCCCATGTCCTCTAGCAGGGCCCTCCCACTGTGCAGAGTTGGGTCCCTGCCCTGAGGTCCTCACAACCCCTCTTTCTACTCACTTGGGAAAATCAGTCTGCCCCTTTTTTCATTATGCTTTTTTTGGAACTTTCTGGATGGGAGAGATGGAAAATCCTCATTTCCCTGCCTGTCCCCCACAGTAGGTCTCGTGGCCTGGGAAGCCTAGGGAGATGCACATTCCACTCAGCCACGGTTTCTCCATGAGGGTCATGGCCTCTCCAGTCTGCCCCTCCTGCCTGAGCAGCAGCACAGTTCCTCATCACCATCCACATTGCTTCCCTGTGTAGCTCCTAGCCCCACTAAGACCCCCGCCCCTCTGACTCTTGGTCCTTTCACCACAGTGGTTGCCAGGAAAGAGGGTGGGTTGGTTTCCAGGCTTTGCGTGTTTCTGTTCCAAAGAGCTGGAGCCAAGATCATGGGATAGTTGAGCCTGGAACAGAAGGAGGAGGAGAAAAGATGGATGCAGTGATGGGTTTGACATCTGGGCCTCTAAGAGGACACTTGTAGACTCCATGCCCTGCTTGGGCTGAGAATTTTCTGCAGATCTGGTTATGCCGAGTTTCTCTCTTCTAGTGAAATGTCTCAAGAATACCCCAGCCTTCTTTGCGGAGAGGCTCAACAAGGCCATGAGGGTATGTAACTTCCATGTGCAGGTTGCGGTGGAACCTTAGCCTCGCCTGTGCCTGGGACCAAGGGCTGAGGGCAGAAGGCCTGGGGAGAGCTAAATCTCAGCTGAGAGTTCCGAGGACCTGGGTAGGGAGGGGACTGGAGAGCCCAGGGCAGGTGGGAAGGTGAGGAGGCCTGGTGCTCATGCTCTTGGGTGGACTCTCTTTAGGGGGCAGGAACAAAGGACCGGACCCTGATTCGCATCATGGTGTCGCGCAGCGAGACCGACCTCCTGGACATCAGATCAGAGTATAAGCGGATGTACGGCAAGTCGCTGTACCACGACATCTCGGTACGGGCCTGCTGCAAGCCAACTGGGCTCCCTTTTGGCATCTCAGTCACCTGTGGAACCTCCCTCCTTGGAGTGGCCATGTGCTTGGCCTCTGTGCTGTGTGTGGGCATCTTGATTATGGACCTCGGACTTGTTCATCCCCTTGCCCTTAAACAGATTATAAATTTCTGAGGGCAGGTGGGTCATGACCTTGCTGTCGCCCCCACCTTGCATCCCCCAGCAGCATCAGAGAACACTCGGGACCTCCCCAACCTTGACCGTGACCTTCAGCGTTCCGATCACCCTGTGATTCCTTGATCTGTCAGTGAGAACTCATGTCCCAAAGGCTCTGTGGAGTTCTGCTGTCACTCCCTGACAAAGCACTTCCTGCACTCAGCTTTATGGCGTAGGCCACATAGTAAGGCCATTAAGAGCGAGGGCCCTGGGGGTCACGCCACTTGGAGTCCAGCTTTTCTACTTGCTAACTGTGTGACCTTGAATGGCTCCCTTAAATCTCCCTGAACCCCAGCTCCATTGTCTTTAAGATGAGAAAATAATCGTTCCTTCCCGGGAATGTTGTGAGTATTGAGTGAGGCAGTGCAGGTCAAGTGTCTATTAAACACTAGCCACAGTTGTATCGCTGTGTGGCAGAGCCAGTCTGACAAAATACATTCTCAGCTGTGTGGTCTAACGCTCAAATTCTGAACTCACATGAGCCTTGCAATTGCACCATGGGGACCACGTCCTCCCACCTTAGACTCAGTAGCATTTGATGATGGTGGGCATGTCATCACAGGAAACTCACTGTGTTTCCTTGGCTGTATGAATGAAGCTGTTGTTAGAGAATTAGTAATTCTAGGCTGGGCACAGTGGCTCACGCCTGTAATCCCAGCACTTTGGGAGGCTGAGGCAGGTGGATCATTTGAGGTCAGGAGTTCGAGACCAGCCTGGCCAACAAGGTAAAACCCTGTCTCTACTAAAAATACAAAATTAACTGGGCTTGCCTGTAATCTCAGCTAATTAGGTAGGCTGCGGCAGGAGAATTGCTTGAACCCGGGAGACGGAGGTTGCAGTGAGCTGGGATCACGCCATTCCACTTCAGTCTTGGTGACAGAGTGAGACTTCGTCTCAAAAAAAAAAAAAAGAATTAATAATTCATTGCAGAGTATCTCCTGCGTGCCAGCGGGCTGTGGACATCTGGAAGAAGCCACATGCCTTGCCCTCAAGTTGCTTAGGGTGGAAGGAAATGATAAGAAATGAGCCAAGCCGAGCCTGCACTCTTAGAGTAAGTGTAGTGGCCTCAGACAGAGGAGAGATCCCTGGGACCTGGGAGGTCCGAGCCTTCCACTGGACAGTCATGTGTGAGGAGATTGCGTTTCCTGAGCAGGACACTGTGTTGTGTTACATTGGTAACCCCAATTTAAGGCAGCATAAATGCACTGGGAAAACAGCGGTATTGGTTAGCCCTGGGAAGTGGTTTTTAGGATGATTATAATTTTTTTTTGTGGGTATTCATTTGACGTGGATAGCTGGGGTGAGTGCTGCTTTCTGTCTTCTGATGGGGGCCTGGAGAAGGCTAAACTGCATTTTTTAAGGTCTGTGATGCCTGCTGCAGGACCTGCAGTGGGGGAAAATTCCCCAGGATGGGGCTTCCTCCCTATAAGGGTGCTCAGGGCTGAATATCAGGACCCAGAAGGCTGAAAGTGACTGTGCCTCCCTTAACGGATGTCTTCCTTGTTTCTGTGGCCAGGGAGATACTTCAGGGGATTACCGGAAGATTCTGCTGAAGATCTGTGGTGGCAATGACTGAACAGTGACTGGTGGCTCACTTCTGCCCACCTGCCGGCAACACCAGTGCCAGGAAAAGGCCAAAAGAATGTCTGTTTCTAACAAATCCACAAATAGCCCCGAGATGCACCGTCCTAGAGCTTAGGCCTGTCTTCCACCCCTCCTGACCTGTATAGTGTGCCACAGCACCTGGGTTGGTCTAGAACTCTCTCAGGATGCCTTTTCTACCCCATCCCTCACAGCCTGTTGCTGCTAAAATAGATGTTTCATTTTTCTGACTCATGCAATCATTCCCCTTTGCCTGTGGCTAAGACTTGGCTTCATTTCGTCATGTAATTGTATATTTTTATTTGGAGGCATATTTTCTTTTCTTACAGTCATTGCCAGACAGAGGCATACAAGTCTGTTTGCTGCATACACATTTCTGGTGAGGGCGACTGGGTGGGTGAAGCACCGTGTCCTCGCTGAGGAGAGAAAGGGAGGCGTGCCTGAGAGGGTAGCCTGTGCATCTGGTGAGTGTGTCACGAGCTTTGTTACTGCCAAACTCACTCCTTTTTAGAAAAAACAAAAAAAAAGGGCCAGAAAGTCATTCCTTCCATCTTCCTTGCAGAAACCACGAGAACAAAGCCAGTTCCCTGTCAGTGACAGGGCTTCTTGTAATTTGTGGTATGTGCCTTAAACCTGAATGTCTGTAGCCAAAACTTGTTTCCACATTAAGAGTCAGCCAGCTCTGGAATGGTCTGGAAATGTCTTCCTGGTACCAACTTGTTTTCTTCTGCTTGATTCTGCCCTGTGGCTCAGAGTTCTGGCCTTATCAGCCAGTGAAAATTCATGTAACCTTACATAGAGATTTGTGTGCGGGAAACCCTGAGCATACACTAGTTTGCAGGGACTCGTTGTAAGGACATGGGAAGGGAGGTTCCCGAAATCCAGGCAGGAGGCCCAGACACCTGAAAGGCAAAGGGATCTTGGTTGGTTGCAGGTGCAGTGAAGTCCACTGAAGGTGTGGTGCGAAGAATGTAGTCCTTCACCCAGGTCCCAGGAGGGAAGAAGGGTGTGTGCTAATTCCTGGTGCCCCTCGGCGGGAGCCAGAGAGAAGGATGGGGACAACCCAGAGAGTCACAAGACCAGTGCCTCCCCTCAGGGTGCCTCCAGGCTGAAAGGGGCTCCTGGCTCTGGTCTCTGGGGACCCTGTGCCCGTTGGTTGGTGGTGTGAGGGAAGAGAATCCATAAAAGAGTTTCTGAGAATTATGGTGTCATGTCCAGAAGCTAGAGCTTACCTTGCATCAGGGGTCTCCACCCACTCCTTTTCCAACCTCCTGCGTTGAGGTTTAGAAAAGAGAGAATTGACTAGGCACCATGGCTCATGCCTGTAATCCAAGGACTTTGGGAAGCTGAGGTGAGAGGATCACTTGAGCTCAGGAGTTCAAGACTAGCCTAGCCAACAGCGAGACCCCTGTCTCTACTAAAAAATTTGGCCAGGCGTGGTGGCTCACGGCTGTAATCCCAGCACTTTGGGAGGTGAGGCGGGCAGATCACCTGAGGTCAGGAGTTCGAGACCCAGCCTGGCCAACGTGGTGAAACCCCGTCTCTACTAAAAATACAAAAATTAGCCAGGCATGGTGGCACATTCCTGTAATCCCAGCTACTCAGGAGGCTGAGGCAGGAGAATCACTTGAACCCAGGAGGCAGAGGTTGTAGTGAGCTGAGATCACACCACTGCACTTCAACCTGGGTGGACAGAGTGAGACTCTGTCTCAAAAAAAAAAAAAAAATTTACCTGGCATTGTAGTGCATTCCCTGTAGTCAGCTACTCTGGAGGCTGAGGCAGGAAGATCCTTAGAGCCCAAGAAATTGAGGCTGTAGTAAGCTGTGATTACACCACTGCACTCCAGCCTGGACAACAGAGCGAGACCTTGTCTCAAATGAGAAAAAAACAAAAAGAAATGGGAGAATCCAGAGAGACTAGGCTAGATCAAGCCTGCTGGGTCCTGGCAGGAGCCCCAGGGAGTAGCTCATCTGCAGACATTTGCTTGAGGACTACCCCCTAAACATAGAGGAAGAATGACATCCAAAGGGTGTGGAGCAGCCATGAGCTGAGAACTAGGCTGGTCTACCTGAGATTGATGGCAGGTCCTGGTCAACATGTCAGCTCTGCATCAGAGTCCATGCCTCAAGCCCAAGCTGAAGCCCCATCCCTGCTGCTCTCCCAAGAACTCCTCTGCTAGGGCAGGCCCCTTGCCCTTGGGTGCCAGGTGGGACCTGCCTGATGGGATGGGGTGCTTGGCATATACAACTTGCCATGAACGCAAGGTGACCCTGGGGGCCTCCTGAGTTGTGATGGGGCCTAGAACCAATGTGCTCTGATGTGACCATATTCTGTGACATTACCTTGCCCTGTTTACTCCAAAGTTCCCAGCCTGGTGCCCAGCAGGCAATATTGCACCTACAGACACATTTACTTTGGTTTCCAAAGTGTTTTTAGACATTTGAATTTGTTGCCAACATTTAAACATTGAGAAATTTCATATTTTTAAAAATCTGGAATTCTGGCTTCTCTTGAAAACTCAGAAATTCTGGCACCATGGGGCTTGCATTCCTGCATGACTGGAGCTGAGTTGCAGCTGCCCCGTTAGGCCTGTACTCCTTATTTGCTATAGGCTCCCTCTTGTATTACACTGAGCCCATGTCACCCATTTGGCTCCTGCAGGCCTTTGGGTTTGAGACCCTGGTCTACACACTTGGAGACCACCTATTGTAAAGTACATGGATGTGCTTTGGTCAAGGAATAGACCAAGGTGGATATCCAGGCCAGAGTGACTCAGCGAGTTTAGGTCACAGGCGTATACTCCGCTTGTTATATAACCTGCTTGTGTAAGTTCATACTTGGCTCAAAGCCACTATTGTTTGGAAAAGGTATAACTGCCCTGCTGACGCTGTACAGATGTTCTTGGGCTCGGATGGGCATGGCTCCACGTGGCATGCACTGGCACCCAGAGAGAGTGAAGCTACTGGCCCCTGTAAGGGAGAGTGACCATCTGGCAGACAGATAGAGGGGAGCCAGGACATGGCTCAGCTTGTGCCCAGAGGGAGAGTTAAGCCGCTGACCCTGTAGCTGGCCTTGCAGCCAGGGAGTGCACCTGCAAGCATGGGGGTGGCAGGAGCCACAGAGCTGGCTGCTGAGAGGAGCTGCAGATCTGGAGAAGACAGCCTAGGTAAAGGTGGACAGTGTGAGAGCTGCTGATGAGATAGCTGCTGAATAAAACTACATTTTACCTGCCTATGGCCCGCCAGGTTTTCTTTCAGCTATCGCCCATCCACCCAGTCCCCTCGAACCTCAGCATGGGCTAGAACCTGACCCTGGGCATGACATTTGGCATAGTTGTGGACCTGACACCTGTGTTTGTCCTAGTCCTGTTTCTCCCTGCCTTCCTGTTCCTCTCGCTGCCCTCATGGTCACTCCCAAGGGATCCAACCCATGTTAAGTATGGGCTGGAGGACTGCATGAATGCCTCATGATCTTCCCAGAGGCAAAGGCACCTACTGCCTTCCAAGGTCAGTGGGAGGTTGGGATCAACACTGTTTATTATGCTTAGGACAAAAAAGATAGGGAGAAAGACGTGCAACCTTACAGGTCATCTTTCTGGGATAGAACACAATGGGTCTTCTCCTGCCTCCTGGATATGTTAGTCAAGGCCAGTCCATGCTACACATCTAGTCTGACTTCTAAAATAGAAGCACCACATGAATTCAGCCCTGAGAGAATTTTCAGCAGCTGTGGGGGCGCTGGAGGAAACACTATTAAATAGTTTCGCACCTGAGACAGATAGCCTCACTCGCTTCACCCTAGTACTGGTGGCATTTGTCTCAGGTGCAAAATTTAAGAAAGAAACCTTGGAGTGCTCACCCTGTGGCTGGGCAGATGGTCCTAAAGTGGTGGTTTTCAAGCCTGAGTGTGTATCAGGATCATCAGGGGAGCTTGCTAAAGAGCAGTTCCTGGGGTCAGACCCTCATGCATTTTGAGCGGTGTGGGGGCTGGGAAACTGCGTCTGTAACCTGCTGTAATCTAACGCTTATCTAAATACTACTGTGCTCACACAGAGAACACCCCAAAAGTAGAGGTGTTCCTCCAGAGGGCAGGTGAGCAGATGGCACAGTCTGCTTGGAATTCAGTCAGGTGATGAGAGATGAGATGAGGCACTCCTAGCTTTGGGAAGAGGGAGCTGAAAGATGGACCTTTGCAGGTGCCCACGGTCAAAGTGGTGGTTTAATGCCATGCCATGCCCATTTTCTGTTGGCCTTGGCAGGGAGTTACAGCCCTAGCTTAGGACCTGGCTCCTTATTTCTGCTGTAGGCTCTTTCCTGCCCTGGCCGAGATGGAGTGGAATGAGACCTAGAAAAGATCAAGCTAAATACATGTCCTCAGAAAGATAAAGGTTTACATTTTCACCCCCATCAAATCTGAAAGCTCTCTGCCTGTGTTTTTCTAAGGGACAGGGACATCATTACTCAGTCCACAACCTGGACTCATGTAGGGTCCCCTGTCAGTAAAGGAGTCAGTCAAGCCCACCAGGTATACCAAGGACTCTTACCCTCAGCCCCTACTCCTTGGAAAGCTGCCCCTTGGCCTAATATTGGTGTTTAGCTTGAGCCTGACTCCTTCTCAACACTAAGAGCTGATGAAGTCCTGAAGCAGAAAGAGCTCTGACCTGAGAGTCAAACATCCTTATTCTGATCTCAGCTCAGCCCCTGATTTGTTGTGTGACCCTGGATATGTCACTTCCCGTCTTTTTGACTTTATAAAATGAAGGGTGGACTAGAGGAGAGCTTCTAAAACTTTAATGTGGTCAACGAAATGGAACAGGAAATTCCACAAGTCTGTCCTTCCACAAAAGCAGCAAATAAGGTGGCAAAAACTCAAATTTATGGGAACTCTGGAAACTAATTGAAAGTTTACAGCAATCAGGTGAATACCTAAGAATAAAAGCTGGATTTAGTAAGAGAGCTTTGTTGTGTTTTAGCTTACCCTGGCCCCATCCCCCACTCCCCAGCATGGCAGCAGCATCAAAAACAATATCCCTCATTCCCTGTATAGGTTCCTGTCACTGGAGGTAGCAGATTAGACCTTATTTTCAAGAAGTATGTTGATTTCGATTTGATTTGTTGCTCCCTGAAGAACTGGTTCAAATGCCTTTCTTTTATGTTGCCTAATTTGGAGCTCTCCTAAAGTGAAGATGGCAGCCTGGAAAGATGTTTCAAGGTCAGTGTATTAGTGGCTCATGCCTAGGGGAAGGAATAACATTTGGAGCAAACAGGAGACAAATTGAAAAGCTCCAGGAGGAAAGGCTAGGAAATAAGATTCTTTGGGTGAGAATAAGGACTTTAAAGAGATTCCACATATTCCTGGGAATCTGAAAGACCATACACATGCCTAGGGCTGGGCATGTGCTTAAAAAGACTTGAGAGGGCCCTATGCTGTCACCTCTGCCTGACCTTCAGGCTCCGTGCAAGCAGGAAGTGAAGGCTAAGGCATAGTTATAAACTGCATGGGTGAAGGTTGAAAGGTGTGTCCCAACACAGAACACATCTGCAAATGCTATGAGGCATTTTGTTGTTCCAAGTGTTCAAAGAAATCTTTTGAATCACTAGCTGACCACTAAGCTAACCAAAGACTTAGTGGTCACACCTGACAAAGAATACAAACTAAAAAACTAAAAATGTAGTTCAAGAAAATAACAGGCTGGGCACAGTGGCTCACATCGGTAATCCCAGCACTTTGGGAGGCTGAGGCAGGTGGATCACTTGAACCCAGGACTTTGAGACCAGCCTGGGCAACATGGCAAAACCCCATCTCTGCAAAAAATACTAAAAATTTGCAGGGCCTGGTGGCACACACTTATAGTCCCAGCTGCCCAGGAGGCTGAGGTGGGAGGATCACCTGACCCTGGGAGGTCCAGGCTGTAGTGAGCCATAATCCTGCCATTGCACTCCAGCTTAGGTGACACAGTGGAGGAATAATTTTATTTCCAAACTTGCCACATTATAAATAATATTCAGAATGTTCAGTTTTCAACAAAAACTATGAGGTATGCGAAGAAACAAAGTATGGCTCATACATAGAAAAAAAATCTGTTAATAGAAACTGAGGAAAGCTCAGACATTGGACTTAACAGACAAGACTAAGTCAATTATTTTCAGAAAGGTCAAAGAACTAAAGGAAACCAGGAGAATGATGTCTCACCAATATTGGTAAAGAGACTGGAATTATAAAAAGGAACCAAATAAAAGTTCTGGAATTGAGAAGTACACAAATAAAAAATTCATTGGAAGGGTTCCAGAGCAGACTTAAAAAGGAAGAAGACAAAAATCAGCAAACTTCAAGATAGGTCAATTGAGATTACCTATTCTGAGGTGCAGAAAGAAAACGAACAACAACAACAAAAAAGCTAACTGAGCCTAAGACACCTGCAGGACACCATCAAGTGTACCAACATACACCTAATAAGAATCAAGAGAAGAGTGAATGTAGAAGAAATTTTTAAAGAAACAATGGCTGAAAACATAATGAAAGACATTAATCTACACATACAAAAAGCTCAGTGAATTGTGAGACACTCAGTGTGACATTGAGACACATTATAATCATACTGTCCAAAAGCAAAGCAAATCCTGAAAGCAGAAAGAGCCACTGGACACGTACAAGAAATCTTCGATAAGATTAATAGCCAATTTCTCATCCAACATCATGGAAGTGAGAAGGCAATGAGATGACATATTCAGTGTGCTGAAAGGAAAATCTTGGGTGGTCTTGATGCTTGTAGATGTTCATCTGTGTCTGAGCATTGAAGAGTTAGGTATTTATCATAGTCTTCACAGTCTGTGCTTGTTTGTACCTGTCCTTCTTGGGAAGGCTTTCCAGATATTTGAATGGCTTGGGTGTTGTGCTCTAAGCTGTATCTGCTTAAGGATTCACCCCAAGCCCAATAACACTTTGGTTTTTTTTTAGCCTCATAGAGTTACTGCCTTGATGGTCTTGGACAAGATTCAGGATTCTCTGGATTACCATACAGAGACTCTTGTTCATTCCGTTACTGTCTCCCAAACAAAGGGAGTCCCTCTCTCTGTTCTAAGCCACCTGAGGCTGGGGGTGAAAGGACACAAGCACCCCTGTGGCCACCACCACTAGGACTGCACTGGGTCAGACCTGAAAGCCAGCATAGCACTGGCTCTCACCCAAGGCCTGCAGTTACCACTCCCTGGCTACTGCCTATGTCTGCTCAAGGCCCTGGGGCTCTACAATCGGCTGGTGGCAGAGCCAGCCAGGCTTGTGTCCTTCCCTTCAGAACAGCAAGGTCCTCCAGGCCCCAGCTGGGCCCAGAGGTGCCATCTGGGAGCCAGCAACTGGGTAAAAAATCTTAGAAGTCTACCTGGTGTTCTGTTATACTGCAGGGGAGCTGGCACTGAATCCACAAGATGCAGTCCTTCCCTCTCTTGCTTCCCCTTTCCCAAGGCAGAGGTGCCTCACTCCATGGCCACCGCCACCACAGGCCCACAGGGAGTACTGCCAGACTACTGCTGATGTTCTCTTAAGGCCCAGGGAGTCTTCAGCCAGCTGGTGGTGAATGCTGCCTGGCATGGGACTCCCCCTCCAGGGCAGTGGGCTCCCCTCTGGCCCAGGGTAGGTCCATAAATGCCATCCAAGAGACAAGTCCTGGAATTGGCATTCCCAAGAACCATTTGGTGCTTTACTCTCCTGTGGTTGAGCTGATATCTAAGGTGTAAGACAAAGCCCACTTTACTTTTCCCTCCACTTTTCTCTAGCAGGAATCTTGCCTTGTAACCACCACAGCTGGGAATGTGCTGGCTGAATCTGAACCTGAAACCGACAAGACTGAGTCTCACCCAAGGCCCTCAGCATAGTACCCAGGTATCTCTGCTGGTTATTCAAGGACCAAGGGCTCTTCAGTTAACAGGCAATGAATGCAGCCAAGACTGGGTCCTTTCCTTCAAGGCAGTGGGTTCCCTTCCAGCCCAGGGTGTGTCTAGAAATGTGGCCCAGGAACGAAAATCCTGAACAACATGCTAGCAGACTAAATCCAGCAGCATATTAAAAGCATTATACACCATGACCAAGTGAAATTTATCCCAGGACTGCAAAGGTCATTTAATATATGAAAATCAGGCCGAGCACAGTGGCTCACTCATGCCTGTAATCCCAGCACTTTGGGAGGCCAAGGCGGGTGGATCACCTGAGGTCAGAAGTTCAAGACCAGCCTGGCCAACATGGCGAAACCCTGTCTCTACTAAAAATACAAAAATTAGCCGGGTATGGTGGTGGGTGCCTGTAATCCCAGCTACTCGGGAGGCTAAGGCAGGAGAATTGCTTAAACCTGGGAGGCAGAGGTTGCAGTGGGCTGAGATTGCGCCACTGCACTCCAGCCTGAGCAACAGAGTGAGACTCTGTCTTAAAAAAAAAAAAAAAAAAAAAAAGATGTAATGCATGTAATTAATAAAATGAAAGGGGAAAATCACATGATCATCTCAATTGATGCAGAAAAAGCATTTGAAAAAACCCAACATCCTTTCATGATTAAAAAAACAACTAAGACTAGAAGGAAAATGTCTCAACCTGCTAGAGGGCATCTATGAATAAGCCACAGCTAATATTGCAGGTGGGAATGTAAAATAGTACAGCTGCAATACAAAAGAGTTTGGTGGTTCTTCAAAAAGTTAAACATAAGAGTTACCATGTGACTCAGCAATTTCATTCCTACGTATAGACCCAAAACAAATTAAAAAACAAATATTCACACAAAAACTCACGGATGTTCATAGCAACATTATTCATGATAGCCAAAAAATGCAAACAACCCAGATGTCCCTCAATTGTCGAATAAATGAATAAAATGTGGGCCGGGTGTGGTGGCTCACACCTGTAATCCCAGCACTTTGGGAGGCTGAGGCGGGTGGATCAAGAAGTCAGGAGTTCAAGACCAGCCTGACCAACATGGTGAAACCCTGTCTCTACTAAAAATACAAAAATTAGCCAGGCGTGGTGGTGTGCACCTGTAATTCCAGCTACCCAGGAAGCTGAGGCAGGAGAATTCCCTGAACCCAGGAGGCAGAGGTTGCAGTGAGCTGAGATCATGCCACTGCACTACAGCATGGGTGACAGAGCGAGACTCTGTCTAAAAAAATAAAATGTGGTATATTCATACAATGAAACATTATTCATCCGTAAGAAGGAATTAAGTACTGATACATGCTACAATACAGATGGCCCTTGAAAACATTATGCTCAGAGAAAGAAGCCAGATACAGCTAGACTACGTATTGTGTGATTCTACTTACAGTACCACCCCCTTACCTTCAGGGGATAAATTTCAATACCCCTAGCAGATGCCTGAAACCACAATAGTATCTAATCCTATTATACTATGTTTTTTCCTATGCATGCATACCTATGAAGTTTAATTTATAAATTAGGCACCATAGGAGATTAGCAACGATAGCTAAGAATAAAATAGAACAATTAGAACAATATGCCAGCTTCTGTGAAGGGAGAGTTGTGTGAAAAACAACAACCATATGCCAGCAGCACTGCTCTTGCACTTTGGGTCTTGATTAAGAGAAAGAAGTGTTGCTGGAACACAAGCACTGTGATACTGTGGCCATTGATCTGGTAACTGAGAAGGCTGCTAAGTGACTAACAGGCAGGAAGTGTAGACAGCGTGGACCATGCTGGACAAAGGGAGCATTCACATCCGGGGCGGGATGAAGTGGGATGGCAAGAGATTTCATCACGCCACTTAGAATGATGTGCAATTGAAAACTCATATATTGTTTATTTCTGGAGTTTAATATTTTAGGACTGTGGTTGACTGCAGGTAACTGAAACCATGGAAGGTGAAACCACAGATAAAGCCGGACTACTGTATTTAAAATGTCCAGAATAGGCAAGTTCGTGAAGACAGAGATCAGTGGTTTCCAGTGGGGTGTGGGGAGCGGGAATGGGATGTGGCTGCTTAATAGATACACAGTTTCTTTCTAGAGGGAGAACAATGTTCTGGAACTGGTGGTGTTGACTGCACAACTTCTGAATGTACTGGAAGCCACTGCATTTGTACAATTTTTTTTCTTTTTCTTTTTTTTTTTTTTTTTTGAGTCAAGGTCTCACTCTGTCACCCAGGCTGGAGTGCAGTGGCATGATCATGGCTCACCACAGCCTTGACCTCCAGGGCTCAGGTGATCCTCCCACCCCAGCCTCCTGAGTAGCTGGGACTACAGGCACGTGCCACTATGCCCGGCTAATTTTTGTATTTTTTTGTAGGGATGGGGTTTCACCATGTTGCCCAGGCTGGTCTCAAACTTCTGGGCTCAAGTGATCCTCCTACCTTGGCCTCCCAAAGGGCTAGGATTATAGGTGTAAGTCACCGCCCCCAGCCTTGTACAATTTAAAATGGTTAAAATGATGAATTTTACATTGAATTTCACTTCATAGGAAAAATTTTTAAAAACAACAACACACTTTAATGGACACATAAAATCCCTGGGGGTCTCATTGCAATGCAGATTTGGATTAAACAGTCTGGGTGGGTCCTGAGACCCTGATCCCCTTGCTTTTCACCTATGGCCACATTTTGAGAAGCAAGGCCACTCAAAGGGCCCCCATCTGTGTGAATCAACCCCTGCTCCATCTGCCCCTATAAATGACAGGAGTGGGGGTGTCCCCAGGTCTGAGCCTGGAGGGGGTTGCAGGCTTCCTCCAGGCATGGAAGTGGAGTGAGAGGAGCCTGTAGTTAAATGGGTTACTCTGTCAGCAGACACAGAGGAGACCAGAAGAATAGCTTTTATTTCACATGAAGCTAAGGAAGGAAGGCGAGAGGACAGGGCTGGTTCTGTGGGCGCTGCCTGGCAGGTGCACCACCTCCAGCTGCTGGGCTCCAGCTCCAGGGCTCAGAAGCCATCTGAAAGAAAGCAGAGGCCCCCAGTGAGCAAGCTGGGGTGCCGCAGAGTACCTGCCCCCATGGTGCCCAGCAGTTCCTTCCCTTCCCTCCCCGGCCCCCAGGAACTACTGCGCGCGGGACACAAGGATCAAGGAGAGAGCAGAGTGCAACCCCATCCCTGCCTGATCAGTGGGGACGCCCGTCTTCCCTGCGAGGGTTTTGGGGTGGAACAGGAGTGGCTGCTCAGGGGGAAATTAAAGGAGCTGAGAAGCTCCAGTCGTGAGAAGGCCAATGAAGGAGGCAGTTTCTCCGCGCAGGGATTGTGCTGAGATGGCATCTAGGGCCGGCTCTTCCAGAACCTCATTTGACACTGGGCGGCAGCGACCGGGTGTGGCAGGTGGGGCGGGGCGGGCGGGGAGCAGGGATGATGCCGTCCCGCTTCCGTCCCCAGGGAGCGCTGGGGCCCTCCCTGCCAGCCAGGCTACACCTGTGCGGTGGAGCAGCCGTCCCTGTCTCGCCTGCCCAGCGCCAGATGACAGCAGCCCAGAGGCTGTCCTCTGCCACCTGCACTGCTTACCTTCTCCGAGAAGGTCGGGAGCGGGGCTGAAGGGTCCTGGGGGCAGGTTCCAGGCCAGCTCCTCCAGCAGGCCCAGCAGGCCTTTCACCTCTGTCCCCAGGTGATCCACGGTCTTCTCTACCATCTAGAGTGGGAAGTGGGGTAAAGTCGAGGACAGAAGTGGTTCCACGTTCCGCTACATCAGCTAGGTCCTAAGAGAGCAGCTGGCGGTCCAGTGTGGTGCAGTGGGAAAGGACTGGGCGCTAAGTGACCTGGGTTTTCCTCACTCAGGCTCTGCCCCTACCTGCCTCAGTTTCCCCAGATGACAATATCCTAGGGGGCTCGCTCTCTAAGGCTCCTTCTTTTTTGGCACTTAGTCACAGATTTGGATGAAGCGCCTGTAGAATACCTTCTCCCTTTTGGACTTTGCAGCCTGGAGCTCACATTCCTTTTGTTGTTCCGCCCCCTGGTGGTATCTCTGCCAAATGACAGGTTTGGGATTCTGAAATTTACTGAGTTCTTAATGGTTTTTCCCTGTGTGTGCCATGGACCCCATTGGCAGTGTGGTGAAGCCTACAGACCTCTTCTCAGAATAATGCCTTAAATGCAAAAAATAAAACATATAGAATTACTAAGGGCACCAATTGCATTAAAATATTATTCAAGTATTAGGCCGGGCGTGGTGGCTCACGCCTGTAATCCCAGCACTTTGGGAGGCCAAGGGGGGCAGATCACCGGAGGTCAGGAGTTCAAGATCAGCCTAGCCAACGTGGCGAAACCCTGTCTCTACTAAAAATACAAAAAGAAGCCGGGCATGGTGGTGCGCGTCTGTAGTCTCAGCTACTCGGGAGGCTGAGGCAAGAGAATCACTTGAACCGGGAGGTGGAGGTTGCAGTGAGCCGAGATCACACCATTGCACTCCAGCCTGGGTGACAGAGTGAGACTCTGCCTCAAAAAAAAAAAAAAAAATTCAAGTATTTAAAATTAAACTTTTTGGCCCAGCATGGTGGCTCACGCCTGTAATCCCAGCACTTTGGGAGGCTGAGGCGAGATCACTTGAGGTCGGGAGTTTGAGACCAGCCTGGCCAACATGGTGAAACCCCATTTCTACCAAAGGTACAAAAAATTAGCCGGGCATGGTAAGTACAAAAAATTCGCTGGGCATGGTGGTGCATGCCTGTAGTCCCAGCTACTCGGGAGGTTGAGGCACGAGAATCACTGGAACCTGGGAGGCAGAGGTTGCAGTGAGCCAAGATTGTACCATGGGCTCCAGCCTGGGTGACAGAGCAAGACTCTGTCAAAAAAAAATTTAAATTTTTGATGTAATATATGTATTGGCCAGGCACAGTGGCTCATGCCTGTAATCCCAGCACTTTGGGAGGCCGAGGTGGGCAGATGGCTTGAGCTCAGGAGTTCGAGACCAGCCTGGGCAACATAGCAAAACCTTGCCTCTACAAAAAAATACAGAAATTAGCTAGGCATGGTGGCACATGTGTCTGTAGTCTCAGCTACTTGGGAGACTGAGGTGGGAGGATTGCTTGAGCCTGGGAGGTGGAAGTTGCAGTGAGCCGAGACTGCACCACGGCACTCCAGCCTGGTAGACAGACAGAGACCCTGCCTCAAAAAAAATAAAATGTATTTATTAACTCACTAAATCACATGATTTAACATCAGGCCTAATAACAACTGAAATTTTGACATAAGGAAGGATAAAAATTATATGTTGAGATATTCATAACTAGAAGATGAAATTATCTGGATTTCTGTTGATGACAAAGTTATAGTACTGTTAATACAACAGCTTGCTGTTTGTATTTATGATGAATGAGAATGCTCAATTTCAGTTAAAGGCTTGTGACAATAAAGATGTAAACTTTTCCCCACACAAGTTAGGAATCATGGCTATATAACAAAACAGTGACTGAATTTCCACCTTCCCATCCAGGAATGATGTTGAAATATCCGGGTGGGGGTAAGCAAGGCCTTAGGGGAGGCAGGGTCCACTGGGGGCTGGGCAGCCCGGCAGCCTAGATGGGAGGGTGATGTTGGACGAGGTGGCCACAGGGCAGGATCGGCCCGGATGTCCTCACATTCCAAAGCAAGCTTGCATCTGCCCATAAAAACACCATCCTAGAAGGTGGTCCTGAACTCGCATGTCCTTCCAAACCACCCTGTTACCTCCTCCATGACATCTAGATGGCGTTGCACAGCCATGTATCTGTCACACGCTGTGCTCTGAGCTGAGTCTCCTCGCGGAGGGCTGAAGGGTTCGGCAGCTGTGGGAAAACAAGTCTTGTCACTGTGGGACCCTTAGTTTTCCATAATGCCAGAGACTCCTGTAAACACTGGGCTCAAATGAGGTCAGTCCTCAAAGCAAACTCAGGAGCAAGCAGAGGACGGCCCAGGTGGGGGTCAGTGTGCGAGTGTCAGCCATCTCAATCCCACCAGTCTCTACAGCCACAGTCACCTACAGACCCAGATGAACTTCCTGAAGGAGGTGAAGCCCAGGGAGGAAGGGAGGATGGGCTTCAGCCAGGCAGAATGGCACCTGCAACAATGGAGAGGTCTGAAAGAGCAGGGCTCACTGCAAAACCTGCAGGGAGCCCGCGGTGGCTGGAGATACAGGGTGGGCGGGAGAGAGAGACTGGAGAGGGAAGTCCTGGAAATGAAGCCAAGGGGGCAGAGCTTTAACCCAGGGGCTTTAATAAACCAGTTCTGATGCTTGTTTGTTTTTTTGTGTGTTTGTTTGTTTTGAGATGGAGTCTCGTTCTGTCGCCCAGGCTGGAGTGCAATGGTGCGATCTCAGCTCACTCCAACCTCCGCCTCCTGGGTTCAAGCGATTCTCCTGCCTCAGCCTCCTGAGTAGCTGGGATTACAAGCACCTGCCACCACGCCCTGCTAATTTTTGTATTTTTAGTAGAGACAGGGTTTCACCATGTTGGTCAGCCTGGTCTCAAACTCCTGACCTCAGGTGATCCACCCGCCTCAGCCTTCCAAAGTGCTGGGATTACAGGTGTAAGCCACCAAGCCAGGCCAAGGGGGGTTATTTTAACAGAAAAGTCACAGAGTCAAACATGAATTTTTTAAATATAGGGAATAGATTGGAGGGAGATGCCTTTGAAGGCAGGAGGTTACTGCAGCAATCAGGGTAAGAGGGGTGAAGGAGAAGTGATGAGCAGAGGCAGGAGCTGTAGGAATAGTGAGGAAGAGAATGAGAGGAGATATTTCAGTAGCAGCATTGACACTGGGAACCTGTTAGTAACAGCTGGCATGTGATGAGTGCTTACTATGCACCATGTAGGGTGCTAACTTAACCTCTCCAACAAACTGTTGTTATGCCCAATCTACACGTAGGAAAACTGATGCACAGAAGGGTGAAAGGATGTGTCCAAAGTCACTGCTCATAAGCAGAGGACTCATGAGACCAAGAAGAGGGCCAATAAATTGGGAGAAATGGGGGCTGAAGAGACTGGAGGTCTTAGGAATCACAGGAGGAACAAGAGGTAAATAATATTGCAATTTTAGCCAGGCATGGTGGCTCACACCTGTAATCCCAGCACTTTAGGAGGGCGAGGTAGGTGCACGAGGTCAGGAGATTGAGACCATCCTGGCTAACATGGTGAAACCCCTCTCAACTCTTGATTCACCATTGTTCTCCTTGAGTTAGCTCTTCCAGGCACCATCAACCCTCAGAGCAGAAGTCTGAGAGCCCTGATGCCAAGCTTGGGTTTCAGAGTTGGTAACCCTGAGATGCCTGTGGGGCATCAGGGTTGGCTGGAACCTTGGAGAATGCTGACACTCAGGAAGGAGGGTGCTGCCCCAGAAGTCAAGAGAAGCCAAGAGCTTTACAGATTCTACAGAGGATGAAAAGGGTCAGCAGGGCCGAAAGCAGCAGAGAGGTCTAGCAAGATAAGGACTGGAAAGAGAGCACAGAAAGGCCCTGCTAAATTTCACCCCAGCACTTTTAGGAGTGGTGGAAAAGCAGAGTTTGGATTACCATGAGATGAGAAGGGAAGGTGAGGTTGGGGGTAGAAACTTGGATTCTGGAAAATTTCACGAAGCTTGGCTGTGAAGGAAGGGAGATTGGATCGCAAGGTCTAGAGGAGTATTTATGGTTGTCATTTTTTTTTTTAAAGCATTGGAAAACACAATCATGCTTACAGCCTGAGGGACAGGAGGAAGACAGGAGAACCCAAGGATGAACTTCCTGAACTGATGGGAGGCCCTGGATCCAGAGGGGGTGGGACCACATCTCGAAGGAAGACAGAGGGAATGCAGCAAAAATGGGCAAAGGCAAACCATCTAACTAGAGGGCCAAAAAGTGGAGTGAGCTCCCACCTGATGGCCTCTATTTACTCTGTGCAGTAAGATGGAGATCACGTAGGGAGGAGAGCTAGATGTTAAAATTACAAGAATTCTATGAATAGGTTGCTAAACACAGACATTAAAATAGTGACCATGGTGTCTGGAAATGGTAGCTCGTGCCTGTAATCCTAGCACTTTGGGAGGCCGAGTGGGAGGGTCGCTTGAGGCCAGGAGTTCAAGACCAGCCTGATCAATATAGTGAGACCCCATTTCTAAAAAGAAAAAAAATTTTAAGTTAAAAAAAAATGGTGGCCATGATGAGAACATTTACACCACGGAAATCAACGACCCCCCTCCCCACTTTTTTTTGGGAGCCAGTCCATCAGTGCACCACTAGGTGAGGGACTTGAATAAAGAGAGGGCTTCAAAAGGGGATGTGCAGAATGAGGGATGCAGTGTAGGAGGACTATGCAGAATGAGCCGGCATCAACAAGGAATCCTGGAAGCACGAGTCCTCCCCCAGCAGTGCTCCACAGTCTGGGTGCAGAGCAGCAAAGACAGATGGCCGGATGGAGCTGAAACCTAGGAGTCTGCAGGATGGATGTGGTGGAGGCAAGGGGCCAAGGAACTGAGATTTGGCCAGAGGTTTAGGAGAGGAGGCCTGGAATCCAGCTGGGATAAGGAAGGAAATGAGGCCAAGAAGAGGGCCAATAAATTGGGAGAAATGGGGGCTGAAGAGACTGGAGGTCTTAGGAATCACAGGAGGAACAAGAGGTAAAGAATGTTGCAATTTTAGCCAGGCACGGTGGCTCACGCCTGTAATCCCAGCACTTTGGGAGGCCGAGGCGGGCAGATCATGAGGTCAGGAGATCGAGACCATCCTGGCTAACACGGTGAAACCCCGTCTCTACTAAAAATACAAAAAAATTAGCCGGGTGTGGCGGTGGGCACCTGTAGTCCCGGCTACTAGGGAGGCTGAGGCGGAAGAATGGCGTGAACCCGGGAGGCGGAGCTTGCAGTGAGTGGAGATCACGCCACTGCACTCCAGCCTGGGTGACAGAGCTAGACTCCGTCTCAAAAAAAAAAAAAAAAAAAAAAAAAAAAAGGAGTATTGCAATTTAACTTTTAGAGGTAGAGCAGCTTCAGACAGTGACAATATTAAGGCTGTGGCCATGGATGCGGGCATCCAAAGCTCAATAGGGGGAGTTATGGAACTTGATCTCTCTACGTGCAATGCTTGTAGCTGTAAGGCCTTGGTATTGGATGGGTTGGCCAAGGGGCCATCTGCAGTTGTCTAGAAGTGGGGCAGGTCTTGAGGTAGGACAGAGCTGATGATGGATGTGTAACTCTGAGAGGGTGAGTGATTTCCCCAAGGTCACACCATCTGCAAATGCCTGGACCTCAGGCACCCTGACCTCCTGGCCTCATCTCAGCAAGGTGGGGACCCCCTGCCCTGTGATTTTCTGATTCCAACTCTATCTAGCTCTCAGCTTTTCCACTCAGAGATGAGAACAGGACCAGAGACAAAATGTCCTTCCACTCTGAGCATCTTTTGTGGAGAACAATCTGTTTTCCAAATTATCCTTTTCATTATTTCCCTCCACTGAACTTAGAAAAGACTTCAAAAGATAATGGTGTTATTGCTGAATCTGGGGAGGGAGGAGGACATTATAATGGCCCTTTGGTTATTTTTTTAAGGCAAGTATTTTAAAGACCTATACTGAAATATTTACAGATGAAAGGCTGTGCTGTCTTGGATTTACTTCCAAAGTAAATAATCCAGGCCTCAGTGGGGATGGTGGAGAGGCATGCGTGGATGTTTAGAGCAAACAGGATGGGCTGAGAGTTGCTGATTGTTGAAGCTGGGTGATGAGCAAATGGGGGTGCATTCAGCGATTCTGTCTACTGTTGTGTGCACGGTTTGAAATGTTCCATAACAAAAGCTGGCTGTCTGACGAGGTTGTCAGCAGAAAGCAGCAGCCACTGTGGGCTGCAGGCATTCATGTAAAATATTCAGAGAGAGAGAGGCCACTGGGGGCTGTGCTCCGTCCCGGCCCCACATCCTGAGAAGGCCCTTGAGAGGCAGGAGCAGGTCTAGAGGAGGCTGTGGGAAGGGACTCCTCTTTTTTTTTTTTTTTTTTTTTTTAAGACAGGGTCTCACTCTGTCACCCAGGCTGAAGTGCAGTGGCACAATCATGGCTCACTGCAACCTCTTCTTCCCGGGTTCAAGCAATTCTCCCACCTCAGCCTCCAGAGTAGCTGGGACTACAGGCACACACTACCATGCCTGGCTACGTTTTGTATTTTTTGTAGAGATGGGATTTCACTACGTTGCCCAGGCTAAGCTCAAACCCCTGGGCTTAAGTTATCCGCTTGTCTCGGCCTCCCAAAGTGCTGGGATTATAGGCGTGAACAACCACACCCAGTCTGGGACTCCAAATTTTAACTCAATTGTCTCAGCTGAAACTGGGCTGCTCAGCTTGGAGAGGAAAAGCTCTGAGGGGGCCTCTGTTGTCACCCACAGAGTGACCGTCCTAGGGGAGGGCCTGTTGTCATGAGTCTGTGGATACACACACCCCCCTGCTGGCTCTGGCCAGAGGCCTTTGGCCAAGCCTTTTCTCTGAGGCTCACCTGCCCTCTCCCAGACCCTAGCCACTCTCCCGTGTAAGGCTCAGGCCAGGGGGATGCAGTGTGACCCTGCCAGCCAAATGGGAGTCTGGCTGCTTTGGAAGTCAGAACAACCAGAGCCTGCTCCCGTCCACTGGCCTAAACCACCCTGTTCTCTACGTGTCTGTGATGAGCTCTAACTTGGCTCCAAAACCCCTCCAGGGAAAAGGCTGGGCTGAGGTCGCTCCCAACATGGCTCAGCACTAATCCTTCACATCTGGACAAAACTGTGCTCTGTGCACCCTGGAGCAACTGTCCATGAGCTCATCGGGGCCTCCACAGAGTGTATCTGAGAGAGCAAGCTTGGAGCAGGGCCTGACATTTTACTGCCAGCGTCCTCACCACAGCACTGACTTGAACGCATCATGGTAGAAAACATGCTGGAGACCCCTTTTCTCAGCCTGGTTCAGCCACTAATGATTGTGGGATCGTGAGAAAGTTTCTTCTGCTCCCTGAGCCTCTGCTGCCTCTTCCATAAAATAGGATAGGGTAGGCCTGAGGCCCCGACTCCCCCGTGTAGTGCATCCTTAATTCTTCTGTCTTTTGGAGGCTGCAGAGAGGCCTCAAGAATTAGCTAGACGAGCTGGGCTCGGTGGTTCACACCTGTAATCCCAGAGCTTTAGGAGGCGGAGGCAGGAGGATTGCTTGAAGCCAGAAGTTTGAGGTCACTCTGGGCAACATAGTGAGACTCTGTCTCTACGTAAATAAATAAATAAATAAATAAATAAATAAATAAATAAATAAAATAAAAATTAAAAAAAAATTAGCCAGGATTGGTGGCATATACTTGTAGTCTCAGGTATTTGGAAAGCTGAGGCGAGAGAATCGCTTGAGCCCAGGAGTTTGAGACTACAGTCAGCTACGATTGCACCACTGCACTGCAGCCAGGGTGACAGTGAAAGACTGTGTCTTGTAAAAAAATAAATAAATAAATAAAAAATAGACACGCACATGCACCACAGGGCTGTCAGTGGCTCAGACAAGGGGAGTGGAAAAGACTGAAGGATTATGATGATTAACCCTGAGCAGCCAAGGCTGTGGCTCTGCAGGGCTCCCTTCCTTCCTTTCCTCCCGCTCTCCCAGGCCCTGCCAGTTGGGAAATGGACCTCCTTGGATGCTGCGTTGTTTTCTCTGGCCTGGCTCCTGCTAGGGGCCTGATGTGCACCCTGGATGGTGGCCATGGGCGGGGCATCCTGTGCTGGTGAGAACACACTGCTGTGGAGCCCGGAGGCCCCAGAGGAGGGCTTGGCTGGGCTGGCTGCCCCAGTTAAAGAGACGTGGCCCCTGGGTCCCATCCTCTGAGGCGGAAGTACTTCTGCTTCTACTTACAGGCCTTATGGGGAGACCTTTTGTATCTGGACCCAAACAGTAAGAAAGGGCCACAATACAGATGATTTCTGCATGCTGGGGGTTGAGAAATGTTTTCTCAGTGGCATCTGAAAGGTGCTGCTGTATCTTCTGAATTGTCAAAGTCACACTCTGCTTTGAAAAGCAACCCTGGCCGCTTGGGGGTTAATTATATTTGACCACATTCAACATAATAGAATAATAAATTTACCACATCCGATATTTGTATTAAAATGTATGATTCACTCAAAACCATCCACGGGTTTTGATCATTTTTGAAAGCAGCAGAAAACTATTCTTCAAGTGATTTTATAAAAAACTCCAAAATATGGGCCGGGCGTGGTAGCTCATGGTCTAAAAAGCCATCAGGGATAAAGGTTTCTCTGAGTGCTGCTGAAAGAAACCAAGACTTGGGCCCAGAGCGGTGGCTCATGCCTGTAATCCCAGCACTTTGGGAGGCCGGGGCAGGCTGATCACTTGATGTCAGGAGTTTGAGACCAGCCTAGCCAACATGGTGAAACCCCCCCGCAGCCCCCGTCTCTACTAAAAAATGCAAAAATTAGCTGGGTGTGGTGGTGCACACCTGTAATCCCAGCTACTTGGGAGACTGAGGCACGAGAATTGCTTGAACCCAGGAGGCAGAGGTTGTGATGAGCTGAGATCGCACCACTGCACTCCAGCCTGGATGACAAAACAAGACTCTGTCTCAAAAAAAAAAAAAAAAAAAAGGCTGGGCGCAGTAGCTCACACCTGTAATCCCAGCACTTTGGGAGGCCGAGGCGGGCAGATCACAAGGTCAGGAGATCGAGACCATCCTGGCTAACACGGTGAAACCCCATCTCTACTAAAAATACAAAAAAAATTTAGCCGGGCATGGTTGCAGGCGTCTGTAGTCCCAGCTGCTTGGGAGGCTGAGGCAGGAGAATGGCGTGAACCCGGGAGGCGGAGCTTGCAGTGAGCGGAGATCGCACCACTGCACTCCAGCCTGGGAGACAGAGCGAGACTCCATCTCAAATAAATAAATAAATAAATAAACAAACCAAGGTTGGAAGTTGGACATGCTAGAGATAGCTCTCAATTTATAGAAAATATAAGGGGTGGAGGTATTTAAATGACATAAAAGGGATGCAATTAGCAAAATCTAAATGTGGAAAACTTTACAGGACAAACTTAGTTTCTTCAACAACAACAAAAAATTAAGTAAAAAATGGGGAGAGAAGACTTACATATTTAAAGAGATCTAACAGACATATTGACCAAATGCAGTGTATGTAACCTTATTTGGATCAAACAAATGAATTGCAAAAAGATATGACACAATCAAGGACATTTGAACAGTGATTGAATATTTAATGATATTCAATCACACACAGTTTTTGGAGTATGATTATAGCATTGCAGTTATGTTTATTAAGAGTGTTTATCTCTTAGAGGTACACAAAGAAATATTTATAGATGAAAATACATGATGCCAGGCCAGGCATTGTGGCTCACACCTGTAATCTCAGCACTTTGGGAGGCCAAGGCAGATGGATCACTTGAGCCCAGGAGTTCGAGACCAGCCTGGCCAACATGGTGAAACCCTATCTCTACTAAAAATACCAAAATTAGTCAGGTGTGGTGGTGCGTGCCTGTAGTCCCAGCTACTCAGGAGGCTGAGGCAGGAGAATCTGTTGAACCCGGGAGACGGAGGTTGCAGTGAGCTGAGATTGTGCCACTGCATTCTAGCATGGGTGACAGAATGAAATCCTGTCTCAAAAGAAAGAAAGAAAGAAAGAAAGAAAGAAAGAAAGAAAGAAAGAAAGAAAGAAAGAAAGAAAGAAAAAGAAAGAAAGAAAGAAAGAAAATATACAATGCCTGGATTTCCTTTAAAATAATCCAGGGAGGGGAGAGAGGGTGGAGGCTATAGATGAGATAAAACTGCCCATGAACTGATACTTGTTGAAGCAGCGTTGATAAGTATATTACATGATTCTTTCACATACTATTACTTTGTATTTTTTGTATCCAAAAGTTTTCATAATCAAAAGTTAAGATATATCATCTAAAATCTGAAAGATTATGCACAAAAATATATGAAATCAGTGTGAGATTACACTAATACATGAATACTTTCCTCCTTTCCTTTTTTTTTTGAAACTGAGTCTTGCTCTGTCACCCAGGCTGGATTGTGGTGGCTTGATCTCGGCTCACTGCAACCTCCGCCTCCCAGGTTCAAGTGATTCTCCTGCCTCAGCCTCCCGAGTAGCTGGGACTACAGGCATGTGCCACCACGCCCGATTAATTTTTTGTATTTTTAATAGAGACAGCATTTCACCATGTTAGCCAGGCTGGTCTTGATCTCCTGAGCTTGTGATCCGCCCGCCTGAGGGGTAGGTGAGGGGAAGAAAGCGGACAGTGAAAGGCAAGGAACCCAGCTAATGGAGTACCCAGACAGCCTCTCTCTTCCGCACAGCTCTCCACCTCCACCCAGTCCCCCATCTCCACCCAACATAGCTCAGTTTCCCAGAGAAGCTCCCTGGAAACCGGGAGGCTGACTTCTTCACTGACTGCAGATCCACCTGAGGCCACCTGGCAGGTGAATCGGTGGCCTTTCTCCTGGGCCCGACTGCCTGGTTCCTTAAGGCTGTGCTGGGCTAGCCTGGGTCACTCACCCTTTGGAGTGTGGCTTCTTATGCAACGTCCTATAAAGCCAGGCCTGAGCCTCCACAGGCCCTCTGAGATGGAGCTGGCCTCCGGGGCTGCCCCACCCAGCAGCTGTGACCTCCCACTCCAGATCCTGGCTCCTTCTCTCTTGCCAGCTCTACTCCGGGCATCAAGCTTCCCTCTCTCTCCTTTTTGGTCTCTCTCAAATCTTTCTCTTTTCTTCAGTATCCTCTCTCCCTCCACCCCTTGCCATTTTAATCACTTTTTCTCCTTCCTTCTTCTCCTTTGTCTCTCAAACTCCTTTTTCTTTCTATCTTAGTTCATATCTGTTCAGGGAAGCCTCTTTCTGTCTCAGCCTCTCCTTTTTCCTTTTCACTGTGTATTCTTCCCTATCTCCTTTATCTCTCCGTTGCTCTACTTCTCTGCCTTTTTTCTGAGTCTGTTTCCTCTCAATCTTTCTCTCCATCCATCCCTCCCTGCATCTGCCTCTCTCTCCATCTCGCTGCTGTGTCCAGCTCTCTCTCCGTCTCTCTCTTGCTCATTCCTTCCTCGCCATCTGCGGGTCTCCCCGGCTCCAGGTCCCCTGCCGCGCCCTGCGCCCCACTCACCGGCCAAAGAGCCCGCGGCGCGGAGCAGGGCCAGTCCGGTCAGCGCGCAGAGCAGGGGCCGCATGGTGCCGGCCTGGCAGAGCGCAGCGCCGCGTCTGCCCGCAGCCGCCCTTCCCGGATCGCACCCGGCCGGCCCGAGAGGAAATGCACTCAGTTCGAGCCAAAATTCCTGGGCGGCTCCGGACTTTCTGGCTCGAGAGAACCCGCCCCCTCCAGAGGCCCCTCGGCACCCCGTGGGCAGCGCGGAGCCCAGAGACCCCGGGAGCTGAGGCACAGACGTGCCACCTGGGCGCCTCCCGAGGAAGGGGCCGCCCCCCGAGTCCCCGCACCTCCTGGGATTCCGGGAGGGAAGGCGGGGCGGGGGAGATTGGGTGAGATCTTGGGCTCAAGGCGACCGAGCCTGGGGTCAGGGGTTTGTTACGAGCCAGTCTCACAGGCGGGCAGACTAAGACTCGGAGGAAAGTGTCTTCCTCGGCATCACTCTCAGCCGTAGCACAGGAGCTGAACCCTTGTCTCCTGGGAGTTTGGCAGCTTTTCTCTGCCTACCTACGAACAAGAAATTAATTCTAATTACATGGAACAGTGTCTGCCCCTAAGAGGGAGACCCAGAAACTCACTGCTCTGGTAAGGGAGTGATAGAAATATGAAAAGGTACTTTTCAAAAAAAAAGGTAAAATCGTAACTCTTGCAAAGATATGAAATTAGCATATACTAAAGATTTTATTCAATTCATTATTAATGAGGGGATAAGTAAGATGGTACAAGCAGCCCAAAGTTTAGAGCACAGTAGTGGAAACTTCCCCTATGGGACATGCCCATCCAACAAGTGCAACAACAAATTAAGTTTTAGTGAAAACACAAAGCAAAAAAGTTGTAGCTCTAACTTCTCTGCTGCAGAGCCCTGAGTGAGTGTCTCGTCTGGCTGTAAGTGGAACACATTCATCACCAAGCGTGGGAGAATGCCTTTGTCCATCAAGGGTCCCCGTTGGGATTACCTGGAGCTCTTGCAGATCAAGGCTGCCTCTCTGCCTTCTCTGTTCCTGGCTGTGGCTATGCAGTTGTCCAAAACAGTTACCACGCTAACCAGTGATTCAGTTCTCACTCCCTCCTCCAGAGCAAGATAGTAGCCTCAGACGGAGAAATTCTGGTTCTGAGCCCGAGAATCTGAGACAGACTCAGATCTAAATCTTTTAAAAGCCTTCAAGGAGACTATGATGCCCACATGAGCTGGCTCAGAAGAAGAATTTATTTCAGGAATGCCAAAAATTTCTCACGCTTGGTGGTAGGACATTCCTTGATAGTTTAGCCAGGTGGGAAAAAAAGTTGTCAAAGAACTGCCCAACTCATAAGGATTCTTGCAGCTTAGAGCCAGTGGGCTACCTTATATTTTGAATTTAAGACTAAGAAAAAACACACACACACAAAAACATATACAATACATTATTGTTGCGGTAGAGCATAAAGTAATTAAGTATACAGAGTAAAACATGAAAGTCTTTTCTGTTACGAATTCCCTCTGTCCAACGATTCAGGTCCAGTCCCCTCAACTTGGTAGGCTCTGCCTGTTCCACGTCTATGCATTCCCCATCTACCTAATGTATATTCAGACACAAATGTATATACATGAGATCAAGTCATAGATATTTTGAAGATTTGCTTTCATTCATGTTTATCTCAGTCATAACATTAAATCTTGGCTGGGTGCAGTGGCTCACGCCTGTAATCCCAGCACTTTGGTAGGCCGAGGTGGGTGGATCACCTGAGGTCAGGAGTTTGAGACTAACCTGGCCAACGTGGTGAAACTCCGTCTCTGCTAAAAATACAAAAAATTAGCAGGGCGTGGTGTTGGGCGCCTGTAGTCCCAGCTACTCAGGAGGCTGAGGCAGGAGAATCAGAACCCAGGAGGCGGAAGTGGCAGTGAGCCAAGATTGCACCACTGCACTCCAGCCTGGGCAACAGAGCAAGACTCCATCTTAAAAGAAAAGAAAATAATCTTGGAGATCAGTCTATGTGAGTACAGATAAATCCACTTCATTCCTTTTAAGAGTTAAAATATCCCATGAATGGATACAAGGAGCATTATTTATCCAAACAGTCCCCTATTGACAGACATGTAGATTGCTTCCTTTTTCTCTCCAATATAAAATAAGCTTTAATAAACATTCCTTTGTATATATCTTCACGTACGTAGTACATATTCCTGTATGTACATATTTCTGAAAGGCTGGAAGAGGAATCATTGCGTCAAAGGGCCTTTTACATTTTGCCAGATAGGCCAAAAACTGTTCCCCAAATTGTTAGTAAGCCCACAGGAGGGGCAGGGGTCTTCCAGCGCTGTTCCAAGGTGCACCTGAGCGTATGTTAGTCTAGGTAGGAATTGGGCTGCAGGGGGCGCCATTTACATAAAATACTTCTGCGCTGGGCGCGGCGGCTAACGCCTGTAATCCCAGCACTTTGGGAGGCCGGGGCGGGTGGATCACGAGGTCAGGAGATTGAGACAATCCTGGCTAACATGGTGAAACCCCGGGCGTGGTGGCGGGCGCCTGTAGTCCCAGCTACTCGAGAGGCTGAGGCAGGAGAATGGCATGAACCCGGGAGGCGGAGCTTGCCGTGAGCCGAGATTGCGTCACTGCACTCCTGCAGTGTCACCCACTGCACTGGGTGACAGAGTGAGACTCCGTCTCAAAAACAAAACAAAACAAAAAAACAAAAAAAAAACCTTCTGGATTGGAGATACCTGAAGTGTAAACCTAACAGTCACCTACATTCTCCAACAGTGGATATTTATTATTTAAAATTTTGACAGCTTGATGATGGAAAATGTTACCTTGTTGTTATTGTTATTTACATGCTACTTATTATGAGTGAGGTTAAGCTTTATTTGCTTCTTCGATTACTTTTTTCTATTTTCTTCCCTTTCCTTTATATACTCTGATTATTAATGCAATGCCTGTTATATATGTTGGCAATGTCTTCTTCCAGCCTTCCATTATATTTAAGTTTCTTGGTGGTGTCTTTCATCATTCAGAAGTTTTAAATATTAGGTAGCCAAATCTCTCAATATTTTCTTTTCTTTTCTTTTTTTTTTTTTTTTTTTTTTGAGACGGAGTCTCGCTCTTTCGCCCCGGCCGGACCGCAGTGGCGTTATCTCGGCTCACTGCAACTTCCGCCCTCCTGGGTTCACGCCATTCTCCGGCCTCAGCCTCCAGAGTAGCTGGGACTACAGGCGCCCGCCACCGCGCCCGGCTAATTTGTTGTATTTTTTGTAGAGACGGGGTTTCACCGTGTTAGCCAGGATGGTCTTAATCTCCTGACCTCGTGATCCGCCCGCCTCGGCCTCCCAATATTTTCTTTTATGGCTTATAGAGTTTACAACTTGCTTATGATTCCTCGAATCAAGGCTGTAAAGATATTTTTCTATGTTTCCTTCAAATAGTTTTAAGGTTTTCTCAAGGTCTAATGTCTAAACCATCTAGAATTTTTATGTGGTTGCAAGGAAGGAATCAAACTTAAATTTTTCCCTAAATGGGTATCTAAATGTCCTAATGCTCTTTATTGCCTAGTCCATCCTTTTACCACTACTTTGAACATAAAGTAGTTGGCTAGCTATTCATTTCCGAGGGGAGTTCTGGGAAAATCTCTCTACATCATGTCTGTCACAAGGTCAAGGAAACAAAAATGCAAAACAGACATATAATTTCAATAAATACTGAAACCATATTTGATGAAATTAAACAGGCCTCCCTAACTTAAAAACAGTAATAACAACAAACTTAGGATAAAAATAAAGGAAATAATGGGACATTTCCTTAACAAGATAACTACCTTTAATTTTTATATTTATAGTTTTTCAAATTGAAAAAATAATAAAAATAGAGATGAGGGGTCTTGCTGTGTTGCCCAGGCTGGTCTTGAGCACCTGGGCTCAAGTAATCCTCCCGCCTCAGCTTCCCAAAGTGCTGGGATTACAGGAATGAGCCACCATGCCCGGCCAGCTACTTTTATCTTAAGTAGTTCATCTGTACATAACAGAGAAAGGAGAAATGTATTCTTTATTAAATCAGGAATGAGGTAAAGATGCCATTATTGGCCAGGCATGGTGGCTCATGCCTATAATCCCAGCACTTTGGGAGGCCAAGGTGGGAGGATCACTTGAGCCCAGGAGTTTGAAACCAACCTTGGGAACACAGCATGATCCCATCTCTACTAAAAATTAAAAAAAACACACACACATTAGCGGGGCGTTGTGGCACACACCTATTACTGGGGAGGCTGAAGCAGGAAGATCGCTTAAGCCTAGTAGTTTGAGGCTGCAGTGAGCTATAATCACACCACTGCACCCCAGCCTGGGTGACAGAGTGAGACACTGTTCTAAAAAATAAATAAATAATTTAAAAATTTAAAATTAAATTAAAAATTTAAAAAATAAAAAAAGATGCCACTATCAACAAGTGTTTGGCTGGGTGCAGTGGCTCATGCCTGTTAATCCCAGCACTTTGGGAGGCAGAGGCAGGTGGATCACTTGAGGTCAGGAGTTCAAGACCAGCCTGGCCAACATGGAGAAACCCTGTCTCCACTAAAAATACAAAAATTAGCCGGGCGTGGTAGCACACGCCTATAATCCCAGCTACTAGGGAGGCTCAGGCAGGAGAATTGCTTGAACCCAGGGGGCGGAGGTTTCAGTGAGCCGAGATCGCGCCACTGCACTCCAGCCTGGGCGACAGAGTGAGAATTTGTCTCAAGAAAAAAAAAAAATTAAGATAAGTGTTTGGAAATCAATTTATTTCTGTATACCAACAGAAACTGGCCCAAACATGTAAAGGGAAACTCCTGGGCAAAATGATAGTATGGAGCCAGTGGACCCGGTTAACAAACCTCCTCCTTCCAATATTCTTGAAAGTGACCAGTGAAATTAAAGATAGGGGAGACCAGCATCAGTGGCAGGAACTAGAGAAATATGCCAACCATATACCAGGCCTCAAAGCAAGGTGGGTAGCCAGCTGGATCTAATCATACCTCTTATTATTTATTATTATTCTATTGTTTGCTAAACTTCTCTGAACCTGGTATTGTGCTACGGCTGTATATGCATTATCCTATTTAATCCTTGCATCAGTAAACCTATCAAGTAGATATCCTTATCCCCATTTAAAAAAATAAGATCTATTAAGTATATCTGATTCAAGGGTAGAGGGTGGCAGATTCCAGTTTGGAAGCTAGGTAGATCTGATTCCAAAATTCATGGTCCTCTGCATGATCAGGCCTCTTGACTCTCAAGTCCCAGGAAAGGCACTAAATAGAGAATCTGAAGAGTGGAGGTGAGAAAGGGATGAATGGGATATGGGGGGCACAGAGTGGCAAGCCCTGTGCAGTTAGGGGAGAACGCTTATAACCACCTGCATGAATGAAGTGCCCTAATGTGCAGACGTTTCTCTTTCACTTAATGCTCCCATGACCCTGGCAGGTACCGTCACAATCTGCGTGGACTGTGAGGCTACCTGCCAGGGTCATGGGAGCATACAGAATGTAAGGCTTGGAGAAGTTAGGAGGTGGCCCAGGGCACACAGAGACTAGTTAGGGATTTGCCTCCCAGGCACCTGTACTGCCTCCACCGGCAATGCTACAGGATGTGCTCAGGTCCTCCCAGCCTGGCTGGGCCAGGGCACAAGTGGTGGGAAATCTGGCAGGGGCTTGCTCTCCCAATCCATACCCAAAGGCAAAGGGCCAAAGGAAACAGGAAATAGGGGCTGGTCATCTCTTTGGGGAGAGAGATGGGGTGAGAGGACAGCCCAATTAAAAGAGCGTCAGTGGCTGGGAGGGCCTGAGCTGTACAAAGCCTCCTTGTCTTCTTCCTTTGGCACAAGAGAAGATTTCCAGAGGTACCAGAAAGACCCACGCCGGGAGAGCTCTCAGTGAGCCCTGGGCAAACCTAGCCCATTCTGCACAGATGAAGAGGGGCTACTAACCCAAGGCACAGAAGTTATAGCCAGAGAAAGTGAGCCAGTGAAGTGTGAATGTGGATGTCTCTCGGGGGAAGGAAAAGGAGGGGGCGACTTGATGGGTTGAGATTTGTTTTTTTGAAGTTGGAAGTAGTGGCTCACTCCTGTAATCCTAGCACTTTAGGAGGCTGAGGCAGGAGGATGGCTTGAGTTCAGGAGTTCAAGACCAGCCTGGACAACATAGCCATACCCTGTCTCTACAAAAAAATTTAAAAATTAGCCGGGTGTGGTGGCACACACTTGTAGTCCCAGCTACTCAGGGGGCTGATGTGGAAGGATGGCAGGAGCTTGGGAAGTCGAGGCTGCAGTAAACTATGATTACATTACAGCATATGCCAGCCTGGGTGACAGAGTGAGACCCATCTCAAAAAAAGAAAAAAATAAGAAGTTTTTTTGTTTTTCTTTTTTGTTGTTGTTCCCAAGTTTTATTCAAGAACTCATACAAAATATTCCAGATAAATGAAATTTAATCCTCGTCTTCCTTGTCCTGATTAATTTAGAAATAATGTAATCCATAACTCTCTTTGCTGTTAGCAGCTATGCAAACCAATCACATAGATTATTCTTCTTTGAATATTTTTTGGTGTAATATTTCAAATACCTTTTGGAAAAAGTCATCTCAGATGTCATGGCGATCTTTCTCTTGCTCCTTTCGATGGTCACCACCCCTCCGCCAAGTTTCCCAGCTTTTCAGTTCACTTTGATCCTCTCTTGCAGAAACTGCTCAAAATTGGCAGCGTCTATGATTCCATATTCTACGGGGTGGGTGCAATCAAGACTGAACTTCAGAACCTGCTTCTTTTTTTTGCCCCTCTTCACCACAAGCTTTTTCCCGGGAGCCATGGTGGCAGTGGAGGCAGAAAGAGAACTGTTTCTCTTTAAATTGTTATTAATTTTATAAAATTTCAGTAGCTTTGGGGGTACAAGTTATATTTGGTTGCATGAATGAATTGTATAATGGTGAATTCTGAGATTTTAGTGCGTGCACCACCCAAGTAGTGTTCATCGTACCCAATATGTCGTATTTTATTCCACACTCCCCACCCATTCCCCGTTCTGAGTTTCCAGAGTCCATTATATAAATCACTCTGTATGTCTCTGTGTCTTCATAGCTTCTCTCTCACTTATAAGTGAGAACATATGGTATTTGGTTTTCCATTCCTGAGTTACTTCACTTAAAATAATGGTCTCCAACTCCATCCAAGTTGCTTCAAAAGACATTATTTCTGCTGGGTGCAGTGGCTCACGCCTGTAATCCCAGCACTTTGGGAGGCCGAAGCAGGCGGATCATGAGGTCAGGAGATCGAGACCATCCTGGCTAACACGGTGAAACCCCATCTCTACTAAAAATACAAAAAAAAAAAAAAAATTAGCCAGGCATGGTAGCCGGCATCTGTAGTCCCAGCTACTCGGGAGGCTGAGGCAGGAGAATGGCGTGAATCCGGGAGGCAGAGTTTGCAGTGAGCCGAGATCGCACCACTGCACTCCAGCCTGGGTGACAGAGCGAGACTTCATCTCAAAAAAAAAAAAAAAAAGACATTATTTCGTTCCTTTTTATGGCTGAGTAGTAGTCCATAGTGTATATATACCACATTTTCTTTATCTGTTCATTGATCAGTGGGCACTTAAGGTGGTTCTGTACCTTGGGAATTATGAATTGTGCTGCAATAAGCATAACCCCTTTATTTTGCCCCCTTTCTTACTTGTGGCCCTGAATCCTCCCAGGTAGGAGAAGATGTAGGAAGATAGGAAGATCTGCTTGGTACAGGGAGAAGCAAAGTGTAGAATGAGGGTAGAGGTTTAATATTAACAGTTATGGCCGGGTGTGGTGGCTCACGCCTATAATCCCAGCACTTCAGGAGGTGAGGTGGGCGGATCACCTGAAATCAGGAGTTTGAGAGCAGCCTGGCCAACATGGTGAAACCCTGTCTCTACTAAAAAAAAAAAAAAAAAAAAAAAAAAAAGAAAGAAAGAAAGAAAGAAAAAAAAAATACAAAAATTAGCCAGGTGTGGTGGCACATGCCTGTAATCCCAGCTACTTGGGAGGCTGAGGCACGAGAATTGCTTAAACCTGGGAAGCAGAAGTTGCAGTGAGCTGAGATTGCATCGCTGCATTCCAGCCTGTATGACAGAGCAAGACTGTCTCAAAATAATAATAATAATAATAATAATGATATTGGCCAGGCACGGTGGCTTATCTTGTAATCCTCGCACTTTGGGAGGCCGAGGTGGGTGGATCACTCTAGGTCAGGAGTTCGAGACCAGCCTGGTCAACATGGTGAAACCCCATCTCTACCAAAAATATTCTTAAAAAATTAGCTAGATGTGGTGGTGTGCACCTGTAATCCCAGCTACAGGAAGACTGAGGCAGGAGAATCGCTTGAACATGAGAGGCAGAGGTTGCAGTGAGCCGAGATCGTGCCACTGCACTCCAGTCTGGGTGCAGAGCCAGACTCTGTCTCAATAATAATAATAATCATAATATTAACAGTTATAATAAATAGTTATATTCCTAACCACCAACATTCATGATTTTGAATTCATGTCTAACCCAGTGTGAAGTACTACATAGTCTGGTTTTTTTAATTTGTAAAAATTTTGTTATAGATTTATTTTCTTCTGATTAAAATTTTTTTAATTTTTATGGGTACATAGTAGATATATATTTATGGGGCACATGAGATGTTTTGATGCAGGCATACAATGTGTAATAATTACATCAAGGTAAATGGGGTATCTATCACCTCAAGCATTTATCATTTTCTGTGTTACAAACATTCCAATTGTATGTACTCTTTCAGTTACTTTTAAATGAACATAGAAAAGGTACAGTAGGCTGAGCATGGTGGCTCACACCTGTAATCCCAGCACCTTGGGAGGCTGAGGCGGGTGGATCACGAGGTCAGGAGATCGAGACCATCCTGGCTAACATGGTGAAACCCCGTCTCTACTAAAAAATATACAAAAAATTAGCCGGGCGTGGTGGCACGCACCTGTAGTCCCAGCTACTCGGGAGGCTGAGGCAGGACAATGGCGTGAACCTGGGAGGCAGAGCTTGCAGTGAGCAGAGACTGCGCGCCACTGCACTCCAGCCTGGGCAACAGAGCGAGACTCTGTCTCAAAAAAAAAAAAAAAAAGAAAAAAGAAAGGGTACAGTAAAAATAAAAAAGAAAAAACATAAAAAATGTACAATAAATTATTGTTGAATATAATCACCCTGTTTTGCCATCAAATAGTAGATCTTATTCATTTTAGCTATATATATTTCAACGGTTTTTGAAACAGGTGGTTTTTGGTTACATTGATTTCTTTTTTCTTTTTTTTTGTATTTTTAGTAGAGAGAGAGGTTCACCATGTTGGCCAGGCTGGTCTCAAACTCCTGACCTCAAATGATCCACCCGCCTTGGCCTCCCAAAGTGCTGGGATTACAGGTGTGAGCCACTGTGCCTGGCCAACATGGATAAGTTATTTAGTGGCAATTTCTGAGATTTTGGTGCACCTGTCACCTGAGCAGTGTACACTGTATTCAATGTGTAGTCTTCTATCCCTCACCCCTCCCACACTCTCTTCCCCCAGTCCATTATATCATTCTTACGCATTGCGTCCTCATAGCTTAGGTCCCACTTACACATGAGAACATATGATTTTTGTTTTTTCATTCCTGGGTTACTTCACTTAGAATAATGGTCTCCACCTCCATCCACGCTGCTGCAAATGCCATTATTTTATTCCTTTTTATGGCTGAGTAGTATTCCATGGCTACATAGTCTATTTTTCAGTTAATCTTGGCTGCTACCCTATGTGATGGGTTCTGTGATTATCCCAGAGCTTAGCAATAGCAGTTTTCTAACCAGTGTCTTTTGAAGTGATAAATCCATGTTTAGAAGAGGAGAAAACTGGCCTAAATGGAGGGTCCAGCAAAAGAACTCAGCCACCCATAGTGCCTGGTATCCACTTACTCGGTTTTGAGATGTTTTTGCAGCAGATTCACATTGCTAAGTGTCAATTCAGTTTATTGTGAAATCCATGACTATTTCCTGAGAATCTGTCAAGCTATGATTCCTGAATTCCCTGTGGGCTCAGCGGGTAGGAGTGGGTTGGCATTTCCCTCAAGCTCTTTGAGAATTTTCTCTGCAGTGCTCTCTAGGGAGATGATCTTATTTTGGCTCCTTGAGGTGAGAGTTGAAGTAAAATATAAACTGTCTGAAGACATTGCTTGGCTGACTGTTCAGAGCATTTCTGAGTTAGTATCTCTTAGTAAAGGAGGCAGAGGAATTGAGTTCAAATCGTGACTTTGTCCTTATTGGTGGTGTAGCCTCAGGCAGTTCACCTCCTCTCCCTGAGCCTCATCAACAAAGATGGAGTAATAATAACATCTATGGTCACAGCACAATGTAAATTCTCTTGCTCACCTGCCTCTAACCTGCTTTCCTGGGCCTGTCACTATGTTTTCTTTGCTGTATGTACTTGTAGGTTATAAATCTCCTGAGGGCAGAAAGGGTTGTGAGTAATGTCAGCTAGGCCTGCAGTGGTCCTGGAGGAGGATCAAGGTTTCCAGGAGAGATGACTGGTGACCAAGGAGGAGCTGGCAGCTAACTCTGCTTCCTGAAGGAGGTGTAAAGTAAAGGCCTCACAAAGGGGTCTTTGAACATGAGTAGGAGTTTTCTAAGCAGTGCATCCTGCATGCCATGGAGTTTAACAAAGCTGGGTGGGTGACAGGCGAGTGGGCAGTAAATCTGGGGGAAGTTTTGGTCAGATTAGGGAGGGCCTCAAATGCCACTCTCAAAAGAGTAAACTTTCTTGCTGTAGGCAGAGGTGCCAGCAGGGTTTTTGGCTGAAGAATGACACAATCCCATCCAATTCCCTCTTTCTTTTTGTCTTTTTCCTTGGAAATAATTTTGAGCTTACAAAAAGAGTACAGCAAATTCTTGTACAACCTTCATCACCCTCCCCAAATATTAACATCTTACATAGCTACAGAATTATCAAAGTCAGGAAACAAACATTAATGCAATACTGTGTGAGAATCCACAAGCCTTATTCAGTGTTGCCAGTAGCGCCACTGACGTCCTTTTTCTGCTCCAGAATGCAATCCAGGACTGCAAGTGGCATTCCGCTGCCGTGTCTCAGTAGGATCCTTCCATTCAGGACAGCTCCTCAGTCTTTCTCCTCCTCTCATAATTTTGACAGTTTTGAAGCATCCAGGCTAGTTATTTTTGTTTTTCGTAAACTTGACACTCTTGAAGAGTACTGGCCAATTATTTTGTAGAATGTCCTCCAACTTGAGTTTGTATAATGCTTTCTCAAAATGAGAATGACGTTATGTGTTTTTGGTGAGAACACCACAGGAGTGAGGTTATACCCTTCCCCATGCATTATATCAGGAGGCACATGTAATATTGCAGCATCCCGTTACTGGAGATGATAACTTTGAGAGACGATGTGGCAAAGATTTCTCCATTGCAAAATCCTATCTTTCCTTTTGAACTTAATGAGTATCTTATGAGGAGATATCTTGGACACTATGCAAATACCTTGTTTATCATCATACTTTCACCCAGCAATTTTGGCATTCATTGGTGATTCTTGTCTGCAATAATCATTACCGCTGTGTTTTCCAACAGGTGATTTTTCTACTTTCATAATTCCTTCTCTATTTATTAATTGTAATTCATTGGTAAGGAACAGCTGTCCCTTGCCTCCCAATTACTTTTGCAATTATTTCAGTATAGACTCGTGAATATTTAGTTTATTCTGCCAGTGATAATTCATGACCAACATCATTTGTTTCATTGCTCCAGTTGTCCCAGGTACAGCCACTATGAGAGTCTTCAAGTCACCCCCTGTGTTTGTTTGAAATGCCCTTATTGTATTTTGAGCACTTTCTTTCTGACATAAGATGTTCCAGGATTATTTTATAATTTCACTGACCCCGCCCTATACTTAATCATTTCTCCAAAATCTCTGCTTCCTTTTTTGAGGGAATGGTGTTTAGAAACTAAGATCTGGGTGCTGGATGTCCTCATTGTTACTGGGGTGTCACTGCGTCTAGGCCCTCTCAGCAGACAGAGCTGGGGAATATAGGTTACCAACTCTGGAACTATTTTATCAGTATTCTGGGATTGAGCAATTAAGTAAATATATTGTATTTAGTGGGAGGTAGGCTTCTCACTGTCAAAGAAAGAACTACAAATGAAAAGGGAAGGGCAGAGTGAACCCTGTTGTGTTAAATTAGAATAAGAGGCATTGGCATGAGCTCCTGGTATTTAATATATATACAGATTGACAGATATAGGAATAAATATGACCTGGCAATTCCCTTCCTAGGCATAAACCTAGCAGAAGTGCATGGTCATAAAAAATATGGATAAAAATAATCAAGATGGGTGTGGTGGCTCACGCCTGTAATCCCAACACTTTGGGAGGCTGAGGCAGGCAGATTGCTTGAGTCCAGCCTGGGCAACATGGCGAAACCCCATCTCCACTAAAAATACAAAATTAGCTGGGTGTGGTGGTGCATGCCTGTAGTCCCAGCTACTCGGGAGGCTGAGGTAGGAGGATGGCTTGAGCCTGGGAGTCAGAGACTGCAGTGAGCCGAGATTGTATCACTGCACTCCAACCTGGGGAACAGAGTGAGACCCTAGAAAGAAAGAAAGAAAGAGAGAAAGAGAGAGAGAGAAAGACAGAAAGAGAGAGAGGAAGGAAGGAAGGAAGGAAGAGAAAAGAAAAACAAGAATGATCATAGCTGCACTATTATAATAGTCCTAAGCTGGAAACTACTTAAATTCCCATTGACATCAGACTAAAGAATGAATGACCTACCACTACATGCAACATTATGGATGAAAATACAACTGATGAAAGAAATTTTCTCAAAAAATGCTGTATAATACAATTGAGATAAAGTACAAACCAAGCAAAATTAATCCATGCCACAAGAACTCAGTATCAATTTCCTGCAAGAGAAACGAGGGGGCTTCTGAGCTGCTGGTAATGCTCTGTCATTTGGTCTGGGTGCTGATTTCATGGGTGTGTTTAATTCTTAAAATGTATATACATGATCCATCAATAAAAAGTTTCTTAAAATATTCATCTCCTTGCTCTAAGCCTCATTTATATCTTTATTTCAACTCAGCTGCTGCACCGACCCCATAAAATGAATACAATAGGACTAACCTCTAAACCTGCTCTGCTTCTCTTCCCTTCCAGACTAGGACTGATATTTTCCTTCCAGGACTGGGACTCTTGTTTAATTTTCTTTTATTCCCTCTTCTTTTTTTTTTTTTTGAGATGGAGTCTCACTCTGTTGCCCAGGCTGGAGTGCAATGGCGCAATCTCAGCTCACTGCAGCTCTATCTCCTGGGTTCAAGCAATTTTCCTGCCTCAGCTTCCCGAGTAGTTGGGATCACAGGTGTGCGCCACCACACCTGTCTAATTTCTGTATTTTTAGTAGAGACAGGGTTTCACCATGTTGGCCAGGCTGGTCTTGAACTCCTAACCTCAAATGATCTACCCCACTTGGCCTCCCAAAGTGCTGGGATTACAGGCGTGAGCCACCGCGCCCAGCTTCCCCCTTCTTTTCACAAGTTTGATTTCTCTCTCTCTCTCTCCCTCTCTTTTCTGCCTAGGACTCTTGATCCAGTCCCACCTGCTGGTGTAGGGAGGGAAGATAGTATAGCCCCAACCAGCTAGGAGGCTGCATAAGTGTAGGGGAGGAAAGTAACTGCCAGGGGCAAGGTAGGAGATGGCGCCATATTCCAGAGTTGTTGAAGGTTAATACCAGCTAATGGTCTTTCCGTTACTGCCTTCCAGGTATTTGCAACAAGGATTAAGGAGAATAAAACTCTAATGCAATAAGCTTCCATCATTTGTAATGAACTAACTTATATTGTCCTTATTGTTAAAAGATTCATTTATTAAAACGATAAAATCATCAGCCTGGAGTGGCAGCTCATGCCTATAATAGCAGCATTTTGGGAGACTGAGGTGAGAAGATCGCTTAAGGCTGGGAGTTCAAGACCAGCTTGGGCAATATAGTGCAACCCCCTGCTACATCATCATCATCATCATCATCATCATCATCATCATCATCATTAGCCAGGCATGCTGGCTCATGTATGTAGTTCTAGCTACTCAGGGGGCTGAGTTTGGAGAATCACTTGAGCCCAGGAGGTCAAGGCTTCAGTGAGCCAAGCTTGCATCCCTTCACTCAAGCCTGGGCGACAGAGCAAGACGCTATCTCAAAAAAAAAAAAAAGATAAAATCATGACTCTCCAATGGTAGATTATAACTGATTCAAAGGAGAAGTCAGAAAAGCTAAATTATATGGAGCAAAGGAATGTTGAAACACATTCACCAACAGAGCTCAAGCCAGCTTCTTCCAGGGTGGGAAAGGGAAGTCAATTGAACCTCTACTGGTAGGATTAAATGTACAGATCTAGAGCCAAGAATTAGTTTTCATTTCTATCAGTTATCTACATTTTACAAGCTGTAAAATGGCTCCCATGGAATCAAAAGCAGATAAAGTGAAAGGGTGTGCTACAGACAATACTTAATTTTCCATTGAAAGAAAATTTTCCCACACTTTCCCTCTCTTTTGATAAAAAATAATCTCATCTATTCCTGTGTAATTCACCAATAGTAACATATCAAATACACCTATTTATTTCTGGCACCTCTCTTTTCATAAGGGGAAGTAACAAATCTTTTGTGATTTTCAATGGTATGTCTGGGAAAGCTCAGCTATCATTCCTTTTATTTTATTTTATTTCACATTTAGGACCAATTTTGGGAATGCAAAATCCAAAATTGTCAGGAGATTTGAATACTTAGTGTAGGATCATAGGTGTCTGAGAAGTAATACTTGCCTACCCATTTGTAAGAGACAATACAACATTTAAAAATAGGCCAGGTGCAGTGGCTCACTCCTGTAATCCCAGCACTTTGGGAGGCCGAGGCAGATGGATCAGCTGAGGTCAGGAGTTTGAGACCAACATGGTGAAAGTCCACCTCTACTGAAAATACAAAAAATTAGCTGGGCGTGGTGGCAGGCACCTGTAATCCCAGCTACTTGGGAGGCTGAGGCAGGAGAATCACTTGAATCCAGGAGGCTGAGATTGCAGTGAGCAGAGATCACATGACTGCACTCCAGCCTGAGCAACAAGAGTGAAACTCTGTCTCCAAAAAAAAAAGAAAATAAATAAATAAAAAAAATAAAAATAAAGATAGAAAATAACATGATCGTAAAGAACTTTAGCTCCCTCCTAAATAACAAATCTTGTTTCTTTAAATAACCAAGGGCATCATAAAATCAACATGAAAATCAAAAAATAGTTCTGGTAAAACACTGAATCTTTGCTATCTAGGTAGATTTACATAGAAAAAAAGAATAACCCTTCATAGTATAGGTGAAGACAACAAATAGTAAACTAAGGAAACAAGGCCATGAATATTAAACAAAATTTTTTAAGATTGTTAGTAAATTTCATGTGTTAAAATGCATATGATGTGTTTTATATGCATTATATATTATAAAATATTATACATTATATGATAAACTGTATGGTCTTATAAAAGCAAACTTTTATAAGATTTTTTTTTTTTTTTGAGACAGAGTCTCCCTCTGTCGCCCAGGTTGGAGTGCAGTGGCGCGATCTCGGCTTCGCTGCAAGCTCTGCCTCCTGGGTTCACGCCATTCTCCTGCCTCAGCCTCCCGAGTAGCTGGGACTATAGGTGTCTGCCACCACTCCCGTCTAATTTTTTGTACTTTTTAGTAGAGACGGGGTTTCACCGTGTTAGCCAGGATGGTCTCAATCTCCTGACCTCGTGATCTGCCCGCCTCCGCTTCCTAAAGTGTTGGGATTACAGGCGTGAGTCACCGCGCCCGGCCCTATAAGATCTTAATAACATTTCATAGTGTCTAACATATTTCAGACTCAAGTATTTTACATATATATATAAATATAGATTTAATTGAGACAGGGTCTCACTCTGTCGCACAAGCTGGAGTGCACTGGTGCGATCTCTGTTCACTGCAACCTCCGCCTCTTGGGCTCAGGTGATCCTCCCACCTAAGCCTCCCGAATAGTTTGGAACTTACAGACACGCACCACCACACCTGGCTACTTTTTGTATTTTTTAGTAGGTTTTCCCATGCTGGCTAGGCTGGACTGGGAACTCCTGGGCTCAAATGATTCGCTGGCCTTGGCCTCCCAAAGTGCTGGGATTACAGGTGTGAGCCACTGCGTCCAGCCCCCAAACTCAGGTATTATAAATCAAAGCAAATAAAATTCACTTCAGGCCAGGCGCATGGCTCATGCCTGTAATCCCCGCACTTAGGGAGGTCAAGGTGGGTGGATCACCTGAGATCAGGAGTTCAAGACCAGCCTGGCCAACATGACGAAACCCCTGTCTCTACTAAAAATACAAAAATTAGCCAGGCATGGTGGTGCATGCCTGTATTTCCAGCTATTCAGGGGGCTGAGGAAGGAGAATTGTTTGAACACGAGAGGCAGAGGTTGCAGTAAGCCAAGATAGTGCCACTGTACTCCAGCCGAGGCAAGAGAGCTAGACACCATCTAAAAAAAAAAAAAAATCATGTCAGCATGCTCTTTTGCATTCTATAGTAAACTCGCCCTTTATTTTAGGACCAATCTCAAGTGGCCCATGAGGTCAGAACTAATTTCATAGTTCTGCTGAGGTATATTTATTGTACTTCATTCATTGTTGCTATTTTTAAATGAATAATTAAATAAGCTTTCTTAAAAGTTATGTTTTATAGCAGCTGGGCATGGTGGCTCACGCCTGTAATCCCAGCACTTTGGGAGGCCAAAGTGAGTGGATTACCTGAGGTCAGGAGTTCAAGATCAGCCTGGCCAACATGGTGAAACCCCATCTCTACTAAAAATATAGAAATTAGGTGGGTGTGGTGGCAGGTGCCTGTAGTTCCAGCTACTCAGGAGGCTGAGGCACGAGAATCACTTGAACCTGGGATGTCTCGGGTTCACTGAGCCAAGATCACGCCACCGCACTCCAGCCTGGGTGTCAGAGCGAGATTCCATCTCAAAAAAAAAAAAAAAAAAGTATGTTTTATAGGTATGTGCTGAGAGGAATGAAAAAATGTATTTTAGAAAGTTATGTTTAAATGTTTAACAGTAAATACTAATAGCTATAATCCACAGAGAAAGCTCTTTGGTGTCCTCAATATGTTGGAGGTGTGTAAAGAGGTTTCACCAAACAAACCAACCACAAAAAACTCCCAAACCCCCTGCCCCAAACCAAATCTGGGTACTTTAAGACAAAACTGCTGCTTTAAGACAAAACTACAGTTCTTTGTTTTCCTTAAAAAACAGAAGGCCGGGTGCGGTGGCTCACGCCTGTAATCCAACACTTTGGGAGGCTGAGGCCAGCGGATCACCTGAGGTCAGGAGTTCAAGACCAGCCTGGTCAAAATGGCGAAACCCCATCTCTACTAAAAATACAAAAATTAGCCAGGCGTGGTGGCGGGCACTTGTAATCCCAGCTACTTGGGAGGCTGGGGGCAGGAGGATCACTTGAACCTGGGAGGTGGAGGTTGCAGTGAGCCGAGATCATGCCATTGTACTCCAGCCTGGGCAACCAAGAGTGAAACTCTGTCTCAAAAAATATATACAAATAAATAAGGCCGGGTGTGGTGGCTCAGGCCTGTAATCCCAATTCTTAGGGAGGCAGAGGCAGGAGGATAGCTTGAGCCCAGGAGTTTGAGACCTGGCTGGGCAATATAGTGAAACCCTGATCTCCACAAAAAGGAAAAAAAAAAAGACAAAAAAAAAAAAAAAACCCACAAGTGTAAAAAAAAAAAAGTATATACATTTAAATTATGCTTCATAATGTATGTTTTAGTCTTTCATTTTTCCTAGAAATTATTTATATACCCAGCAGATATCCATCAATTAAATGAGTACAAGGTTTTGAGTTACCTAAAGATCTTTGAAATTATTCTAAAGTAGACATACCACGAAAGAGAACTTTTTTCTTTTGAGATGGAGTTTCGCTGTGTCACCCAGGCTGGAGTGCAGAGGTGCAATCTCTGCTCACTGCAACCCCCGCCTCCCGGGTTCAAGCGATTCTCCTGTTTCAGCCTCCCAAGTAGCTGGGACTACAGGCCCACACCACCACGCCCAGCTAATTTTAGTACTTTTAGTAAAGACAGGGTCTCATCATATCAGTCATGCTGGTCTCAAACTCCTGACCTCAGGTGATCCACCTGCCTCAGCCTCCCACAGTGCTGGGATTACAGGTGTGAGTCACCTCGCCCAGCCAAAAGATAATTTTTGAAATAAAATTCATTAGCGTAATAATTCAATTTTGTTAAACACAGATTGAAATCTACATAAACATTATGTAAAAGCATGCTAGCTTATTTTATCAGTAAATATGTATAAGTTTAGGAAAAGCATATACAAGCAGAATAAAAATGTATGCTTGCATTATACAATAATATGGTATACATTTCCAGAGTTATTTTATTCATACACTACATAAGAAGATACATATGTGTATGTTAGCATACTTATACACATTTGTCTCCGCTTACATCTTAGAGATCTTTCCTATCAGTATATGAGAGAACTTTCTCATTCTTTTTTTACAGGTGCAGAAAATCCTATTATATGATATGACAATTTTGCAATGAAAAATCTTGTCCATACATTTTTTGCATGAATCAGAATATATCTGTATTCCTGAGTCAAAGGGTCTGTGCATTTGTGATTTTGACTGATAATGCCAAATTGCCTTACAGAACTGACTTTAATATACACTGTCATCCTCAGTGTATAAAATGCCTTTTTCCTCCCACGGCTCCAACAAGCATGTCATAAAACTCTTTTTTTTTTTGAGACGGAGTTTCACTCTCGTCACCCAGGCTGGAGTGCAATGTCGAGATCTCGGCTCACTGCCACCTCTGCCTCCCAGGTTCAAGCGATTCTCCTGCCGCAGCCTCCTGAGTAGCTGGGATTACAGGGGCCCACCACCATGCCCAGCTAATTTTTGTATTTTTAGTAGAGACGAGGTTTCACCATGTTAGCCAGGCTAGCCTTAAACTTCTGACCTCAGGTGATCCACCAGGCTCAGCCTCCCAAAGTGATGGGATTACAGGAGTGAGCCACCACGACCGTCCCATAAACTCTTTTTTTTTTTTTTGAGTCGGAGTTTCGCTCTTGTAGCCCAGGCTGGAGTACAATGGCGCGATCTCGGCTCACCGCAACCTCCGCCTTCTGGGTTCAAGTGACTCTCCTGCCTAAGCCTTACAAGTAGCTGAGGTTATAGGCATGCGCCACCCCACCTGGGCAATTTGGTAGTTTTAGTAGAGTTGGGGTGTCTCCATGTTTGTCAGGCTGGTCTCGAACTCCCGACCTCAGATGATCCGCCTGCCTCAGCCTCCCAAAGTACTGGGATTACAGGCATGAGCCACCGCGCCTGGCCATAAAACTCTTAAACATATTCCTCAACATGATGGAAAATTGTTCTCTTAGTTCAGTCGTTTTTGCTTTTTGTTAGTTAGGTTTTCTTCTTGTTGTTGTTGTTGTTGTTGTTTTGAGACGGAGACTCACTGTCACCAAGCTGGAGTGCAGTGGCTGTGATCTCGGCTCACTGCAACCTCCACCTCCCGGGTTCAAGAGATTCTCCTGCCTCAGCCTTCCATGTAGCTGCGACTGCAGGTGCGCACCACCACGTCCAGCTAATTTTTGTATTTTTAGTAGAGTGGGGGTTTCACCATGTTGGCCAGGATGGTCTCGATCTCTTGACCTCATGATCTGCCTCCCAAAGTGCTGGGATTACAGATGTGAGCCATTGTGCCTGGCAATTTTTTTTTTAATTAAAAAATAAGGCCAGGCTCAGTGGCTGGCCGGGCACAGTGGCTCATGCCTGTAATCCCAGCACTTTGGGAGGCCGAGGTGGGCGGATCACCTGAGTTCAGGAGTTCGAGACCAGCCTGACCAACATGGAGAAACCTTGTATCTACTAAAAATACAAAATTAGCCCAGTGTAGTGGAGCATGCCTGTAATCCCAGCTACTCAGGAGGCTGAGGCAGGAGAATCGGTTGAACCTGCGAGGTGGAGGTTGCAGTGAGCCGAGATCACACCATTGCACTCCAGCTTGGGCAACAAGAGTGAAACTCCATCTCAAAAAAAAAAGAAAAAAAAAAATGTCCAGAACTGTTTGTATTTCCTTTTCTGTGACCTAGATGTTTATATCCTTTATTTCTTTTTATTCTTTTTGTGTTAGTAGGCTTCATTGTATTGAATAGTCGAAGCTCTTTATATATTAGGGAAGTTCACCTCTGCCCGTGCTATGAGTTGCACATATTTCTCCCAGTTTCATGATTGTCTTCTCAGTTTGCTTACAATAGTTTTAACACAGAACTTTTCATATTTCTATGTAGTAAGATTTTCCAGTATCTCCATTAGTGTCCCTTTATGACTTTTGTGCAGAACAGAGCTTTGGGCCCCAGCTGAGTGGCAAAGGGCACAGTTCCTCAGTGTGGAGTACCCACTGGAGGTGACCTTGATGCCAACGAGGGGTGGGCGGGAGGGATGAAGTTGATGACAATCTCCAACTACACTTGAGGATGAAGTGAGACATGAGAGTGACGGGATGAGAATGGAGCGGCCCAGAAAACCACTCATTTCTCCTTTCAGCAAACATTGTTTGTGAGGTTGCCACAGTCTTTGCCTGTGTTTTACAAATGCGATTGAGAACAGATGAAAGATCTGCCCAAGGTCACACTGGATTCTAAAGCCTGTTCCTAACTGTGTCATCCTCCAGAATGTGAATGTGCATCTTACTCTGAGGTTGATCCCCAAACCAACGTGTGATCTGAGAGTACACATTGCCCATAAAAACCAAAAAAGAGGCCAGGTGCAGTGGCTCACGCATGTAATCCTGACACTTTGACAGGCTGAGGTGAGTGGATCACTTGAGGTCAGGAGTTCGAGAGCAGCCTGGCCAACATGGTGAAACTCTTGTCTCTACTAAAACTACAATAATTGGCTGGGCGCGGTGGCTCACGCCTGTAATCCCAGCACTTTGGGAGGCCGAGGTGGGCAGATCACGAGGCAGGAGATCAAGACCATCCTGGCTAACATGGTGAAACCTCGTCTCTACTAAAAATACAGAAAATTAGCCGGGCGTGGTGGCAGGCGCCTGTTGTTCCAGCTACTCGGGAGGCTGAGGCAGGAGAATGGCGCGAACCTGGGAGGCGGAGCTTGCATTGAGCCGAGATCGCGCCACTGCACTCCAGCCTGGGCGACAGAGCCAGCCTCTGTCTCAAAAAAAAAAAAAAATGCAATTATTAGCCTGGCTTGGTGGCACGCACCTGTAGTCCCAGCTACTCTGGAGCCTGAGGTGGGAGAATTGCTTGAACCCAGGAGGCAGAGGTTGCAGTGAGTCAAGATGGCACCACTGCACTCCAGCCTTGGCAACAGCATGAGACCATCTCCAAAAAAAAAAAAAAAAAAAAAAAAAAAAAGATAAGCTTAGTGGGGAGTGGAGTGGGGTGTGGGGTTGCTTGTTTCTGACTGAGGTATAAACTCATTTGTAATGCAGTGTTGAAATGATTGCTTCTCCTAAAAGCAGATCTTGAGAAAAAAAAAAAAAAAGAAGAAGAAAGAAATAATTGTTGAATTCTCAGTGCTGTTTGATCCTGAGTTCCCAGCAGGCCAGATAAGCAGAGGACTGCAGGGAGAATTCTGCTGGGTGACAGCTGGGGCAAAGGTTAATATGTAATTAGGGGGCTCAATGTTAGTGAGGAAACTTGCCTCAAAGGAGCACAAGTGTGGATTCAGGACCAACAAGAGATAAATATCTTGTGCAGCAGTGAGGTTGGATTAGAATTTTTAGAATATAATAGGCAGAGAGTTTCATTTTGAATGATTGCCGCTGTTGTGAATCTCCAATTTGCTGTAGTTGATACATAGGCCTTGATTAGAAAATATGTATATTCATGCCAGGCATGGTGGCTCATGCCTGTAATCCCAGCACTTTGGGAGGCTGAGGTGGGCGGATCACCTGAAGTCAGGAGTTCGAGACCAGCCTGACCAACATGGAGAAACCCTGTCTCTACTAAAAATACAAAATTAGCCAGGCATTGTGGCAGGCACCTGTAATCCCAGCTACACAGGAGGCTGAGGCAGGAGAATCGCTTGAACTCAGGAGGTGGAGGTTTCAGTGAGCTGAGATCACGCCATTGCACTCCAGCCTGGGCAACAAGAGTGAAACTCTGTCTCAAAGGAAAAAACAAAACAAAACGAAACAAAGAAAATATGTATATTCAGAACAGAAAACCGAGGGACTGCCATATGCAAGCGATTGCAGTAATGTGATTTAGATTAAAAAAAAAAAAAACAGAACATCGAGCACTTGCCAGGAAGTGAGGACTCCAGGCAACTGTGCCACTTGTTTGTTCTGTGACCTTGGGTAGGTAGCTTGCCGTTTCTGGGTGTTAGTTTCGCCTTCTGTAAAATAAGGATGCTGGTGAAGGGCTCAGAGCATTTGTAGCCCCAAGCAGCAGAAGGCAGCTTTCTGCTGCAGGCTGTGGCAAAGCGGCTTTGTTGGCAAGCCCGCTGTCTGCATTCCACACTCAATTCCCTGCCTCAGAGGGAGATGGATAGGAGGCAGGCAGGTCACCTTGCACCCAGATCCCAGGCCAGTGGGAAGACACGCCCACCCCAGAGCCCGGAGTCTGCTGACAGAATTGGGTGGTGATTAGGACTTGGTGGGGGCCACAGCAATCTGATTTCCAATCTCCATCTCTCCCTAGCTGTGAGATCTCTGGTTAGTGCTGCCTCTGATCAGACTATCCTCTGTACAATGGGGATAGTATCTACCCCCCAACCCCCTTGCAATTACTGAAAGGATCAAATAAATGAGACATGTGTAAATGCTTAGAACAGTGCTGGGCACATATTACATACTCAATGCTATTTTTTATTATTGACTTAATTATTCAAATCAAATATTAACCTCCTACCTAATGTACGAATTTTGTCTACAGCATATCAGACAACTGACTATTCTCACTCTGCTTGAATGCTTCCAGAGACAGGGGACTCACTACTTCTCCCAGGGGACTCACTAATTCTCCCAGATAGTGCTTCTGGAATTTTATGGAATTTTAAAACTGAGAGGAATCTTATAAATCAAGTGTAACTGCCTCACAAGAAAACCCAAGTTTAAGAGGTGAAATGAGGCCAGGCATGGTGGATCATGCTTGTAGTACCAGCACATTGGGAGGCCAAAGCGGGTGGGTCACCTGAGGTCAGGAGTTCGAGACTTGCCTGGGCAACATGGTGAAACCCCATGTCTACTAGAAATACAAAAGTTAGCCGGGCATGGTGGTGCATGCCTGTAATCCCACCTACTTGGAGGCTGAGGCATGAGAATCACTTGGACTTGGGAGGCAGAGGTTGCAGTGAGCTGAGATAGTGCCACGGCACTCCAGCCTGGGTGATAGAGAGGAGAGACTTTGTCTCAAAATAAAAAAGAGGTGAAATAATTTGTTCAAGGTTGCATGGCTAGTGAAGTGCCACAACTTCTGCCTTCTAATCTTGCTCTCTAAGTCCTTACTCCTTTCCATTTGAGAGTCTTGGCACTGCATCCACAAATCCCCACCCATGAAGAACAATTCCTGGCAAGGCTGTTTGTTTGCTGGGCCTGTTTGGATCCCAGACAATATTAAAGGTTTACTGATGGTTGGGCATGGTGGCTCACACATGTAATCCCAGCACTTTGGGAGGAGTTCGAGACCAGCCTGGCCAACATGGTGAAATCCTGTCTGTATTAAAAATATAAAAATTAGCCGGGCATGGTGGTGGATGTTGGGGTGATCAGACCCAACACCAGACCGTGGGGGCTATGAAGTCTGGTGGAGTCAAAGGAATGAGAAAAGACAAGTTGAGAGAGAAAGTGGGACCAGGGGGCCAATGCTAGTATGGAGGCCGTGAAGGCCCTGAGCTCTGAGAGCCCATGCTATTCATTGGTGATCAAACAAAGAAACAGGTGGTGAGGATGTGGGGGTTAAAAGGAAGTGGTGTATCAAGCGAATGAACTACAGCTGTAATGGTTTAGCATTTTCTTTGAAACATATGGCTACTTGAGATAATGGGAGTGCTAGAAGCAAGGAGCCAGCAAGTCTGGGCACATTCCAAAGGCCACCAGTGGTTTTACCCTGGACCCTGGACATGTTCCAAGCCCTGCCTCAGCTTCTCTCCCAACACTCAGCTTTTCTCCCAACATGCCCCTCTTTTCTTTTTTGTAAAACCAGCATAGCTATCATTGCTTGTTCTCGACGGCAGCTTTCTCTCCAGTGGCAGCTTCCGCATCTGCAGACTAAAAGGAGACAGCACAAGCACATAATTATTAGAATAAAATCTGCAAGTGTAGAGCTTCCAATGACCTTAGTCCATTTAAGAGGATCAATTGCAGACAACCCATTGGCTGTCTTGTTCAAAATATCAGTTCCAGGGAGCAGTTCAAGTGAGCCTGAGAGGCTTCAAAAACCTGCTGTTTTAGCTTTACTGTATCGAGGGTGAGATTTTCATCTCTGCCCTCCAGATGGCATTTAACAGTAACATAACACAGCTTTGAATCCAAAAGGTCCTGTTTGTTTTTAAATTAATTGAGCAAGGCAATTGCAGGCTGTGCAGCCCTTAATTGCCAGTTGGTGATCCAGCTTCATTTTTCTTAGTCCTTATTCAAAATGGAGTTGCTGTGGTTTGAATGCTTCTTACATATTTCCCCTTTCCCTTTCACAAGAGGATCCTTAATTCTAAGGGTTGCAGAAGGATGAAGGCCCGTCTTCTGTAACTTTTTCATGCTGAATAGGGGCAATGATATTCCTGCCTACCTATTAGGGTCTCTTTTATTCAGGGTAGAGAGGAGTTCAGTCAGAAAGCATTGGTCCGTTAAGCATCTACTGTACCTCTGAATCCCAGCAAAAGGTAAAACCCTGGTGCTCCAGCAGTTTCTCAGCTTCCTGTGTGGTTTTCTTGATCTCTCCCCATGTTATGGGGGTTGATGTCAGCGTGACTCTGGTCAGTCCTCGTTCCATCTTTGCATTCAGATTCAGCTGGCTCATGGCTCGTACTGGGGGAACCTGGTCCATGGTTTCCCAACCATGGGTACATGGGTCCCTCCATGGGTCCCTCCAGTCTCCCGTTCCATGGTCATACACATCTTGAGGGCACCCACACAGTTTGTTCATCTCCTGCAAAAACACAAGCATATCCTCATCCCCATGTTAGTAAATCTGCTGAAACAGAAGCAAAGGCCTTTTCTGTTTTTTTTAATTGCTGAAGCATTTGTAACCCAGCTTCTGCCTCTTTGGTTAATTACCGTGGGGTAAAACTTACCACTGATAATGAGAAGCAGGCTTTTTCTGATTAACAGAAGGCATAGAGAAAGCCAATCAAGGCTTATCCTTCTTGTGCAACAGTATAGCAAAAAAGCAATCCTTAAAACTTCAATTTGCACTGTACAAGTGGATCCACTAGATGCTGTGGTTAATGATAGATCTTCAGATTTTTGGTGAGCACCCACACAGGCACCTGATTGTCACCTGGAGAGACATAAGCAAATCCTCTTCCCCATATAATTATCTTTCTTTTTTCCCAGCTCTTTATATGTGCATCCCTCCACCATATATCTTGTCTAGCCTTTTTATTTTCCTTTTGTCCTGTCAGGTGTTGTTCAGCTGAATTTTTGGAAATCATTTAAGGTTTTAAAATTATCTCTTTGAATTTGAACCTTTTGAGGCTTTTCCATTACTAGAGAGCATTTCCTTTCCTACATTCCTTTTTTGTGTGTCCAAATTGCCCACAATTAAAGCAAGAGCCTGAGAAATGGGGCATACTCTTTCCTACTTTCAATCCAGACATAGCCTGAGCTAAAAGTAGCCTTATGTAAGTTACCTCCAATGCCATTGCCAGCCTTAATATATTCAGCTAAATGAACTTTCCCTCTCAGGGGTCTAATAGCAGTTTGACACTCTGCATTAGCATTATCGTATGCAAGAAGCTGTATTGCAACATCCTCAGCTGTTTTATCAGTTATGGCTTTATACACAGCCTCTTGGAGCCAAGCAATAAAATCAATATATGGTTCTTTAGGTCCTTGTTGGACAGAACTGGGAGAAGGATATTTTTTCCCTGTAACATTTATCCTTTCCCATGCCCGTTAGCACACAGAGTGCAGCTGAACAATGGCAACCTCCTCCATTACTGCTTGATTCTCTAATCGACCCCAATTAGGGCAAACTCCCATTAACTGTTCAAAGGAAACAGGCACAGGTGGCTGTGCTTGTGTGTTTTCCCTTGCCTGAGTTTGAGCTTCATCAGCCCACCAGGTTTTAAACTGTAAGTACTGAGACAGAGTGAGAACAGATTTTGTATCCCAATCATATGGTAATAACCTATTATCAAGAGCCACATTTTTCCACAAAGTTTGCACAAAAGGAGAGTTTGGTCCGTATTGACTAATGGCTTGCTTAAATTTCTTTAGTAACTTAAAAGGAAAAGTGGCCCAATTAGCTATATTCTGTCCTCCTTGCTGGGTTATAGTAACTGGAAATTGCCGTGCTTCAAGGTCTCCCTCAGCTCTAGCTTTTTGAATAGAATTTTATACAACACCACCAGTTGCTCCAGGTTTTAATGTTGCAACTACAGGAACAGTAAGTTTTTCAGCTAATTCATTTTCTCTCCCATTAAGGGGAGAGAGAGGAGGTGGCCATTCACTTAATTCAGCAGATGGAGCTGACGGGCTAGTAAAACATACTTTTCTAAGTTTTCCTTTCTTTTCTTTAATCTCCTCCAGTAGCTGTTCCTCACACTCAGAATCTGAAGTTAGTTTTTTACACTCGTCCTCCTCTTCCTCATCTGAATCTGCCTCATCTTCTGTTTGAAATGGCTCAAGAGCTGCCTTTATTAGTGCCCATGTTGACCAAATGGAAACTGGAATTTCTGCTCCATCTTTATACGCCTTTTTAAAATCTCTTCCAATTCTCTCCCACTCATCCAACTCCATAGTCCCTTGTTCCGGAAACCATGGGCAAAACTGCCTTTCTGTGCTAAAGAGTGACAACAAATTCTGAGTACTAACTTTTCATTCCCCCTTTTCATAATAAATGCCTTAAGAAATTCAAAGAAGCAGAATGTTTGCTTTCACTTTGTCCCATTGTTACCCTGGTTCTTCCAAGTGCTCAGCTTTCCCACCGAGCTTCTTTCAGTCATCCTCAGGTGTCCTCTGACGAAGGGTCCTCTGCTTTTACACACTCTATCATTCCTTCACCAGGGTCTTCGTCGCCCCACTGTGAATATATTAATACTGGGGAGCGATTTTATGCTACAGTCACCTCTGCAATTTACAATAGTTAGGCTGTGAACACATGATACAAATGCAGGCCTTGAAATCTAGGTTTGATTCCTGGTTCCTACCACTCACTAGGTTTTGTTTTTGTTTTTGTTTTTACACTCACTAGCTCTGACTGTAAACAAGGTAATTAATTCATTTGGCCCCAGTTTTCTTTTCTTTTCTTTTTTTTGAGACAGAGTCTTACTCTGTCACCCAGGCTGGAGTGCAGTGGAGCAATCTTGGCTCACTACAACCTCCACCTCCCAGGTTCAAGCGATTTTCCTGCCTCAGCCTCTCGAGTAGCTGGGGCTGCAGGTGTGCGCCATGATGCCCGGCTAATTTTTGTGTTTTTAGTAGAGATGGTCTTGAACTCCTGACCTCAGATGATCCGCCTGCCTCGGCCTCCCTAAATGTTGGGATTACAGGTGTGAGCCGCCACACCTGGCCGGCCCCCTTTTTCTAACTGGGAAAAATGGGTTAGCAGCACCTACTTCCTAGGGTTTAAAGTGATAATTAAATGAAAGAATGCAAGCAAGGCTCTTAGCGTAACACCCAGCACACAGTGAGCTTTTAGTTCATGTTGGACCTTCCTGTTATTAACACAGAAGGAATTCTGTGGGACTCCTGCAGATTGAAAGGATATAATGAGATTTCATAAGGCATCCCTTCCTGGTCAAAGTGTGTTTTGCAGCAGGCATGACAGGACGCCAGAACAATGCTAGTGACACACTGAAAATTGAAATTTCATAATGTATTTATTTTCAGTTTCCTAGGAAATACTCTGATATGCAGAACATAAGCCAGCAAGCTCTCTGGCTGTGCAGATGTTAAAGCTTCATAAATGCTGTAACTACTGCCATTCTGTGTACATGTGCAACATATTAGTGCTGCACCTTCAGCCAATGGCAAGAAAACCCCTGGGTCAGCAGAGTGTTTACAATATTTGCACATTGCTATGGATACAGTATCAAAGGCAGACGCCAGTAATGTGAGCAGGATGTGGGCGTTTAAGGCAGTTAACAATCACAGAAACTACTCTCACTCTTAATACACCATTCTTGGATAATATTTGTAAAATATTTGGGAGGTGAGGCATGCTGTTGAGAACATTACTTTGGATGTTTCACCCAACACCGCTGACAGGCAGCTTGGTGAAATATCAAGGTGTCAGGGACCTAGGTCTGTCATCAAATTAGCTAGCTGGGTGTCATTTGTGGTTGCCTTCCTTCATATGACCTAGTTCCCTCCATGGTGGGAGTTGGGGGAGGAGATTTCTGCCATCCCTTCCGGCATTCTGATTACAAGTGGAGCTCAAACATGATTTCATCTCTTATCCTGTGTTGTTTAATACAATTCTGGCTAAGTTGAGCAACATTTAGAGATTTTTGGAGGCATCCAAGATGAGCTATGCTAAGTGGCCAGCCTGGACTTTGTTTTTCTATTGTAACCCGTCTTGTTCACACACCATGCAGATCCAGTTGGCTCTCACGCTCTCTTGAAGACAGATTTCTCCCCACTCCAAGAGAGCAACATGGAATGTGGGCAACTTAGCTCTTGTTGGAAAATTGTCAAGAAGTAAAGGAAAAATAATTTTTTCCAAATAGAAACAATTATACATAGATTCTATTTTTATTCTTATGGTAGTTGCATTGAATTCCTCATTTCATGTTTATTTATTCCAGTTGCTTTCTTACATTTATTAGCATCTATATTGCCCTTAATAATGCAGCCAGTACAGGCCAGGGTGTGGTCGTTCACGCCTATAATCCCAGCAGTTTGGGAGGCCGAGGCGGGCAGATTGCTTGAGCTCAGGAGTTCGAGACAAGCCTGGCCAACGTGGTGAAACCCCATCTCTACTAAAAATACAAAAATTAGCCGGGAGTAGTAATATGTGCCTGTAATCCCAGCTACCCAGGAGGCTGAGGCAGGAGAATTGCTTGAACTCGGGATGCGGAGGCTGCGGTGAGCTGAGATTGTGCCACTGCACTCCAGCCTGGGTGATAGAGCAAGACTCTGTCTCAAAAAAAAAAAAAAAAAAAAAAAAATGCAACTAGTTCAGCGTTGCTCTCCTGCCCAGTTAATTTATACCCCCCCGCCGATCCCACCACACACACACATATACACATACATGTGCCACTATGGAGGTTATATGGAACAAATATAGTTTTAAACCAGAGTTGTTTTGAAAACATTATTATCTCTCTTTTTATTTTTCTTTGATGACTCTCTCCTCTCTTCTTCCCCTTTGCCTCCTGCAGCATTACCTGGGTTTTTTTTCCTTTCATTTTTTGAGGTCTTCTTCCAAAAGTGTTTTTAATGTGGGTCTGTGTGTGGCAAGTGCTCTGAGCCCTTGAATGCAGGTGATTCTTCCCATCACTCTCTCCCATTTGTATGATAATTTGGCTGAATATAAAATTCTACCTTCAAGACCAGGCGCGGTGACTCACACCTGTAATCCCAGCACTTTCGGAGGCCAAGGCAGGTGGATCACCTGAGGTTGGGAGTTCCAGACCAGCCTGGCCAATATGGTAAAACCCCATCTCTACTAAAAATACAAAAATTAGCTGGGAATGGTGGCAGGCGCCTATATAATCCCACCTATTCAGGAGGCTGAGGAAGGAGAATCACTTGAACCCGGGAGGTGGAGGTTGCAGTAAGCCAGGATTTCGCCACCGCACTCCAGCCTGGGTGACAGAGTGTGACTCTGTCTCAAAAAAGTAAAAAATAAAATAAAATTCTACCCTCAAAATTACTGTCTCCTAATACTTTATAACTACTATGTAGTTACAGTTAACCATTATACTACACTGTCTCCCAGGATCTCATGTAGCTATTTGATGTCTATCTCATTGTCATTCCTTTGGAGGTGATCTGCTCTCTCTTTGGAAGCTTTTAGAACTTTCTCCTTGTCTTTATTACTATTATTATTATTTTGAGAGAGGGTCTCACTCTGTGGCCCAGGCTGGAGTGCAGTGGTGTGTGATCACAGCTCACTGCAGCCTTGACCTCCTGGGCTAAAGTGATCCTCTTGCCTCAGCCTCCCAAGTAGGTAGGACTACAGGCAAGTGCCACCATGACTAGCTAATTTTTTTTTTTTTTAGATGGAGTCTCACTCTGTCGCCCGGGCTGGAGTGCAGTGGTGCGATCTTGGCTTACTGCAACCTCCCCCTCCCAGGATCAAGTGATTCTCCTGCCTCAGCCTCCCGAGTAGCTGGGACCACTGGCGTGTGCCACCATGCCTGGCTAATTTTTTGTATTTTTAGTAGAGATGAAGTTTCACCATTTGGCCAGGATGGTCTCGATCTCCTGACCTCATGATCCATCTGCCTCGGCCTCCCAAAGTGCTGGGATTACAGGCATGAGCCACCGCTCCCAGCCTTATTTTTTTTTGTAGAGATAGATAGTGTCTCAAAATGTTGTTCAGGCTTGTCTTGAATTCCTGGCCTCAAGTGATGCTCCTACCTTGGCCTCCCAGAGTGTTGGTATTAGAGGCATAAACCACTGTGCCCAGTCTCCTCATTATTTTTACTTATTATTTTTTTTTACTTATTATTTTTAAATTTTATAGTTGTACCTAGGAATTGATTTTTCCTGATCTCTTATTGTCTCTTTATAAGTCCTTTCAAATAAGGTCATTTTTTGGAAATGTATCTCCATTATTTGTTCAAGTAGTTCCTCCACTTTATTTTTATTTCTTACTCCAGCTGGAACTATTGCTCAGGTGTTTGCACTTTAATGTTTATCATCCACATTTCCAAGCTTTTCTTTTCTATTTCATGTTTTAGTCTTATTGTGAGACTGCCACAATCGTGTGTTCACATATTATTTCTTCAGCTATATCCATTCTATTTCATTTGTGCTATTTCCATTTATCGAATTCTTCATTTTAACTATTTTATTTTTCCTACCTAACATTTTCACTTAGTTTTTTTTTTTTTTTTAGGATGTCTTGTTTTTGCTGCATATTACTAACATTTTCTCTTACCTCGTATTTAAGGAGCATTTTTAGATTTTGGGTCCTTCTGCTTCAACATGTGTGATCAGATGATACGTGTTGCTTGTGGAGACTTGTCCTCCCCAGCTGTGCAGTTATTTGGCTGTGGGCTCGTTTTCCCTTGCGAAAAAGTCTGATCATACGTACTGGGAGGGGCCAAGGACAGCTTCACCTATGTTGGTCCCAGCGATGTAAGGATTGAGAATCCAGGGACCACCAATCCACTAGTCGCTCCTTTGGCTGGAATTTTCACTTTTAAACCCTTAGGAGAAAGTAAGATAATCCACAATCCTGGCGATTTGGTTGGAAGCACCGGTGGAGGAACTACCTGAGGGCTGTGTGCGTCTATTTTTGTGAACTCTCTCCCATGCCCCTGCGGAGTTTGTATTGCTGATATGGGTGGACACTGCTCCGGGCACTATGTTAACTGTCATGCTGAAGGAGTCAGGCTGATGACTGTCTCTCTCAAGGCAGCTTGAGGGAACAAGAGCAGAATGTAAAGGCTGCCCAACTAGTTCTTCATGATACCCAGGCTACAGCCATTAGCCCTCCCCACCCCCACACCAATGTCAGTAGTCTTCAGTCCCGGAGGCGGGTAGTGAGGTATTCCCTAATTTCCCCACTTAGTGTTAGGAATTCATGTGTCTCTCTCTTGTCCTTCCACTATTTCTTTAGGGTTGATTTTGAGGATCTTGGCAGGGATTCTCTGCCGTATAGTATCTTTTTTTTGAGACCGAGTCTTACTCTGTCACCCAGGCTGGGGTGCAATGGCGCGATCTCCACTCACTGCAAGCTCCGCCTCCCGGGTTCAAGCCATTCTCCTGCCTCAGCCTCCCGAGTAGCTGGGACTATAGGCGCCCGCCACCTTGCCCGGCTAATTATTTTTGTATTTTTAGTAGAGACAGGGTTTCACCGTGTTAGCCAGGATGGTCTCAATCTCCTGACCTTGTGATCCACCTGCCTCGGCCTCCCAAAGTGCTGGGATTACAGGCGTGAGCCACCGCGCCCTGCCGCCATATAGTATCTTATTTATGTATTTATTTAGAATGAATGAATGAGGTGGGGTGTTACTGTCTTTTTCTTTTCCTCTTTTTTGAGACAGGATCTCACTCTGTGGCCCAGGCTGGAGAGCAGTGGCATGATCACGGCTCACTTAAGCCTCGACCTCCCTGGGCTTAGGTGATCCCCCCACTGCAGCCTCCCAAGCAGCGGGCACCACAGGCATGCGCCGCCACGTCTGGCTAATTTTTTGTGGAGACTGGGTCTGGCCATGTTGCCTCAGGCTTTTCTTGAACTCCTGGGCTCAAGCGATCCTCCTGCCTCACCTTCCTGAAGCGCTGAGATTATAGGTGTGAGTCACGGCGCCCGGCCAGTATCTTCATCTATAGTATTTTGTAGTATCTTCAGCTATGAAGTGGGGATAATGGTTACCTCAAAGCAGTTGTGGATTTTGGATATTTTATATCCGTGTCTAGAACAAAATAAATATTTGAAACGTATTAAGTTCTTTTTACTTTCAAAAGACCCAATCCCTAATTTTTCTTCTCCAGGAGGGAGGAATATGCAGATAGGTGAGTCGGCTAATTCCATCAGCATTTTCAGCCCTGGAACAACGCTCTTTGCCAGATTGTGTTATGACTCCAAATACTGTTTGCATTAACTACTAACCTCCCAGGAACAGTGCATAGCAGTTTTTCTTATTGACAGTGTTGGTACATACAGAAATCAACCCTAAGACTCAGAAATCAAGGCTGAACCATGTGATTTGTAGTTTTAAATTTTCTCTATTTTGCTACTCAAAGTGGTCTACAGGTCAGCAGCATTAACATCACCAGGGATCCTGCTATCATGCAGAATCTCCTACTGGCTCCACACTTAATCAGAACTCCCCTTTTCACAAGATCCCGTGTGATCCACCCGTGTGGTCAAGTTTGAGGAGCACAGGCTGCATCGTGGGCAATCCCACACTTTCCAGGAAAACTACTCGTGCTTTACATGTTACAGTTTACAAAGTTTCCCTTCCTCCCTCCCTCCTTTCTTTTCTTCTCTTCCTTCCTTCCTTCCTTCCTTCCTTCCTTCCTTCCTTCCATCCTTTCTTTCTTTTCTTTCTTTCTTTCTTTCTTTCTTTCTTTCTTTCTTTCTTTCTTTCTTTCTCTCTTTTTCTTTCTTCTATCTTTCCTTTCTTCTCTCTTTTTCTTTCTTTCTCTTCCTCCACCTCTTGGGTTCAAGCGATTCTCCTGCCTTAGCCTCCCGAGTAGCTAGGATTACAAGCGGGGGCTAGCATACCTGGCTAATTTTTGTATTTTTAGTAGAGATGGGGTTTCACCATATTGGTCAGGTTGGTTTCGAACTCCTGACCTCAAGTGATCCACCTGCCTCAGCCTCCCAAAGTGCCATACAAATTTTAGGACTTTTTAAAAAAATTTCTGAGAAAAAGTATTGTTCGAATTATGATGGGGATGGCATTGAATCTGTAGATTGCTTTGGGTGGTATGGATATTTAAACAATACTAAATCTTTCAATACATGAACATGGCATGTCTTTCCATTTATTTGCGTCTTCAGTTCCTTTCGCCAATGTTTTGTAGTTTTCAGTGTAGAGAACTTTCACTTCCTTGGTTGCATGTACTCCTAGGTATTTAACTTCTTTTTAACCACTGTAAATGGGATTGCTTTCTTTCCTTCTGTTTGTGGATAACTTGTTGTTGGTGTATGAAAATGCTACTGATTTTTGTATTTTGACTTTGTATCTTGCAACTTTATTGAATTTGTCTATAAGTTCTCACAGGTTTTGAGTGGCATTTCAATTCTTTTATTATTATTATACTCTAAGTTCTGGGATACATGTGCAGAATGTGCAGTTTTGTTACATAGGTATACGTGTGCCATGGTGGTTTGCTGCACCCATCAACCCGTCACCTACATTAGGTATTTCTCCTAATGTTATCCCTCCCTTAGCCCCCCACCCCCCGACAGGCCCTGGTGTGTGATGTTCCCCTCCCTATGTCCATGTGTTCTCATTGTTCAGCTCCCACTTATAAGTAAGAACACGTGGTGTTTGGTTTTCTGTTCTTGTGATAGTTTGCTGAGAATGATGGTTTCCAGCTTCATCCATGTCCTTGCAAAGGATATGAACTCGTCCTTCTTTATGGCTGCATAGTATTCCATGGTGCATATGTGCCATATTTTCTTTATCCAGTCTATTATTGATGGACATTTGGTTTGGTTCCAAGTCTTTGCTATTGTGAATAGTGCTGCAGTAAACATACATGTGTATGTGTCTTTATAGTAGAATGATTTCTAATCCTTTGAGTATATGCCCAGTAATGGGATTGCTGGGTCAAATGGTACTTCTAGTTCTAGATCCTTCAGGAATCGCCACACTGTCTTCCACAATGGTTGAACTAGTTTACACTCCCACCAACAGTGTAAAAGTGTTCCTATTTCTCCACATCCTCTCCAGCATCTGTTGTTTCCTCACTTTTTAATGATCGCCATTCTAACCGGCGTGAGATGGTATCTCCTTGTGGTTTTGATTTGCATTTCTCTAATGACCAGTGATGATGAGCATTTTTTCATATGTCTGTTGGCTGCATAAATGTCTTCTTTTGAGATGTGTCTGTTCATATCCTTCGCCCACTTTTTGATGGAGTTTTTTTTTCTTGCAAATTTGTTTAATTTCTTTGTAGATTCTGGATATTAGCCCTTTGTCCAATGGATAGATTGCAAAAATTTTCTCCCATTCTGTAGGTTGCCTGTTCACTCTGATGATAGTTTCTTTTGCTGCGCAGAAGCTCTTTAGTTTAATTAGATCCCATTTGTCAATTTTGGCTTTTGTTGACAGACCGCTAGCCAGGCTAATAAAGAAGAAAACAGAGAAAAATAAAAAAGATGCAATAAAAAATGATATAGGGGATATCACCTCTGATCCCACAGAAATACAAACTACCATCAGAGAGTACTATAAACACCTCTACACAAATAAACTAGAAAATCTAGAAGAAATTGATAAATTCCAGGACACACACACCCTTCCAAGTCTAAACCAGGAAGTCAAATCCCTGAATAAACCAATAGCAAGTTCTGAAATTGAGGCAGTAATTATTAGCCTACCAACCAAAAAAAGTCCAGGACCAGATGGATTTACAGCTGAATTCTACCAGAGGTACAAAGAGGAGCTGGTACCATTCCTTCTGAAACTATTCCAAACAATAGAAAAAGAGGGAATCCTCCCTAACTCATTTTATGAGGACAGCATCATCCTGATACCAAAACCTGGCAGAGACACAACAAAAAAAGAAAATTTCAAGCCAATTTCCTGGTGAACATCAATGTGAAAATCCTCAGTAAAATACTGGCAAACCGAATCCAGCAGCACATCAAAAAGCTTATCCACTATGATCAAGTAGGCTTCATACCTGGGATGCAAGGCTGGTTCAACATACACAATCAATAAACGTAATCCATCACATAAACAGAAGCAATGACAAAAACCACGATTATCTCAATAGATGCAGAAAAGGCCTTTGACAAAATTCAACACCGCTTCATGCTAAAAACTCTCAATAAACTAGGTGTCAATGGAACATATCTCAAAATAATAAGAGTTATTTATGACAAACCCACAGCCAATATCATACTGAATGGGAAAAAACTGGAAGCATTCCCTTTGAAAACCAGCACAAGACAAGGATGCCCTCTCTCACCACTCCTATTCAACACAATATTGGAAGTTCTGGCCAGGGCAATCAGGCAAGAGAAAGAAATAAAGGGTATTCAAATAGGAAGAGAGGAAGTCAAATTGTCTGTTTGCAGATGACATGATTGTATAATTTAGAAAAATCCGTCGTTTCAGCCCAAAATCTCCTCAAGCTGATAAGCAACTTCAACAAAGTCTCAGGATACAAAATCAATGTGCAAAAATCACAAGCATTCCTATACACCAATAACAGACAGAGAGCCAAATCATGAGTGAACTCCCATTCACGATTGCTACAAAGAGAATAAAATACCTAGGAATACACCTTACAAGGGATGTGAAGGACTTCTTCACAGAGAATTACAAACCACTGCTCAAGGAAATAAGAGAGGACACAAACAAATGGAAAAAAAATTCCATGCTCATGGATAGGAAGAATCAATATCACGAAAATGGCCATATTGCCCAAAGTAATTTATACATTCAATGCTGTCCCCATCAAGCTACCACTGACTTTCTTCACAGAATTGGAAAAAACTACTTTAAACTTCATATGGAACCAAAAAAGACCCGCATAGCCAAGTGAATCCTGGGCAAGAATAACAAAGCTGGAGGCATCATGCTACCTGACTTCAAACTCTACTACAAGGCTACAGTAACCAAAACAGCATGGTACTGGTACCAAAACAGACATATAGACCAATGGAACAGAACAGAGGCCCAAGAAATAACACCACACATCTACAACCATCTGATCTTTGACAAACCTGACACAAACAAGCAATGGGGAAAAGAGTCCCTATTTAATAAATGTTGTTGGGAAAACTGGCTAGCCATATGCAGAAAACTGAAACTGGACCCCTTCCTCACACCTTATACAAAAATCAACTCAAGATGGATCAAAGACTTAAACGTAAGACCTAGGACCATAAAAATCCTAGAAGAAAACCTGGGCAATACCGTTCAGGACATAGGCATGGGCAAAGGCTTCAAGTCTAAAACATCAATTCTTTTAATGATGAAACTGAGGTCCAGAAACAAACTTGTCTAAAATCCTGTGGCTAGAGCCAGGTTAAATCCCATGCTTCAGCCTCAACTAGTAGGGTAATACTTTCTGATTTTTAAGTGTGTCAAATGTATCACTAGTAGGCATGGTATTTTAGGTAATAATTATCCTTTCTTCTCGTACGTATTAGAAAAAATATAATGAACAAACCAAGCCTGGGACTTCATAGTTATTCTTGTTTAGGAATTTTTTTTTTAAGTGAATTTCTGGCCAGGTGCAGTGGCTCATGCCTGTAACCCCAACACTTTGGGAGGCTGAGGCCGGCAGATCATTTGAGGTCAGGAGTTTGAGACCAGCCTGGCCAACATGGTGAAAACCCATCTCTACTAAAAATACAAAAATTAGCCGAGCGTGGTGATGGGCACCTGTAATCCCAGTTACTTGGGAGGCTGAGGCAGGAGAATCGCTTGAACCTGGGAGGTGGAGATTGCAGTGAGCCGAGATTACGCCACTCAACTCCAGCCTGGACAATACAGCAAGACTCAGTCTAAAGAAAAAAAAAGTGAATTGCTTTAAATAATAAATAATAAATTCAGATGGAGTGTAGACGTGATTAAAGTTGTGGAGGTGGCCTCTATGTGCTTGAGGTTTAGGGAACTGTTCCCTACCTTATATTATAGATGCTATTCCTCTTATTTATAACAATGTTAAGATTTCATCAATTTTAGTAGCGATTCATCCTGTGCAATGTATTAATACAAGGAAAAGGTAAGTAAAAGTTATTTCATGAATATTTTCCTCAACAGCATTTGTCTTTCTTACTTTTAAAAATTACTTTTCCATTTCCCACACCAATGTAACTGAACAGTATTCATTGTATACCAAAAGTATTTCCCTTAATCCAACATTATGACTTACTACAAATAGAAATGAGGCAATTTTATAATCCTTTATAAAAGCTTGGAAGCCATCTTAAAATGTTTCACAGAAATTGCAAATACAGTATTTTGAATAGGGTTTTCAAATGTTTACTGGGGATTCGGAGCACAAATGTCCTTTTGAAGAAGAGAAATGTGAACATTAAAGACTCTTATTGTCCAGTGTGGATGAAAACAGAAACATAATTCACAATTTGTTGTGGACAAGGAGCCTGGCAGAGAGAACATTTCCATGGTCTTACAAGTGTATTACCCAGCTACCCTACTAGCATTTTTTTTCACTGTGCTGACAAAAAAGGAAAAATACTCACAACCAGGTTGCTAAACTAAGAGCTTTAATTAATGAGACTCCAGAAAGGGCCCTAGCAAGATAAAAATTTGATTGCACTGTGTTCTCTGACCTCAGTTGCAGGTTCTCTGACTTCTCTTTTGTGTTCGTTTGTAGACCTTCAGTGTAAAGATATAAGGGCTCTCTGAGATGGCAAGTTGTTTTGCTAAGAAGCCTCTTCACACATCTGGAATATAACCTCTTAAACCTAACCCAGGTTTATGTTAACACCATGGCTCATAAACCATGCTTAGACTGCGTGGAACCATAAACATGTTGAATGTAGGAAACACGGTTAGTTTATAAATTGGGCCTGCTATTAAGTTCTGAGGTCATTAGTTTTTTTTGTTTGTTTGTTTTTTTTTGTCCTTTCTTTTTTATTTTTCCAAACTATACGTAGTTTGGAAATCTAAGGGGTGGGTAAGAAAACAGTTTAGTCTGTTTTTTTTCCATGGTTGCTTCCACCAAGATGCCTCTGGCCTTTGCTCATCCAAATGCAACATAAAGCTCTTTCTCCCAGATCACCACCATGACTACCACACAAAGCCAAGATGTCTCCATTTTTAAATTTTTTGCTTCACAGACTTACTACTAAACTCAGGGGTGATGGGGGAAGTGGCAACATGAGGCCCAGAATCATGCGTCTCTGTGTGGTGTTGGGTAAGTTACTTCACCTCGCTGAGATGTTTATGGGTCTATGAAAGGAATGATCTGCATCATTTGCTCACTAGATCCCCCTTCACATCTAAGCCATGATAATACTCCAAATAAGATGATAGGATTTTATACAGGCGTGCCTGTGTATTGACCTTTTTTTTTTTTGAGTTGGAGTCTTGCACTGTTGCCCAGGCTGGAGTGCAGTGGCACAATCTTGGCTCACTGCAAGCTCCGCCTCCCGGGTTCATGCCATTCTCCTGCCTCAGCCTTCCGAGTAGCTGGGACTACAGGCGCCTGCCACCATGCCCGGCTAATTTTTTGTATTTTTAGTAGAGACGGGGTTTCACCATGTTAGCCAGGATGGTCTCGATCTCCTGACCTCCTGATCCGCCCGCCTTGGCCTCCCAAAGTGCTGGGATTACAGGTGTGAGCCACCACACCCGGCCGCGTATTGACATTTTGATCAATCACAGACAGCACATATGACACTGGTTCCATAGGATTGGAACACATTTTTACAGTATCTTTTCTATGTTTAGCTATTTTTTTTGTTTTGCTTGAGATGGAGTCTCACTCTGTTGCCCAGGCTGGAGTGAAATGTTGCAATCGCAGCTCACTACAACCTCTGCCTCCTGGGTTCAAGCAATTCTCCTGCCTCCTACCTCAGCCTCCTGAGTGGCTAGGATTACAGACACCTGCCACCATGCCTGGCTAATTTTCGTATTTTTAGTAGAGACGGGGTTTCACCATGTTGGCCAGGCTGGTCTTGAACTCCTTACCTCAGGTGATCTGCCTGCCTCAGCCTCCCAAAATATATATATATATTATTTTTAATCCCATCCTAAAGAAAAGCTAGTACGCAACTGCTTACCACTGTGTTACAGTTACCTTCAGTATTCAGTACTACTCTACATGCTGTACAGGTTTGTAGCCTAGGGGCAACAGACTGTATCATATAAACTAGGTGTGTAGTCGGCTCTACCATTTGGTTTGTGAGTACACCCTATGATATCTGCACAACAATGCACTCACCTAATAGTGCATTTCTCAGAAGGCATCCCCATTGTTAAGTGATGCATACCGGACTTCATGCATTTAAAAAAATGCCAGAACACTCCTTACTTAGTGCATAGACTTTATCAAATGTTGAATAAAAACAGAAACAAAAAGGAGACAATCCTACAATGAAAAGGAGACACTCATGTCCACCCTAGTGATTCCTTGTATGTGGAGGAGGTAAGTGGGACATGGACAGTTCTAAAATATAATACGTATATACCCGACAACCACAGTGTTTTGCATTTCTTTATCAGTGAAAAACAAACTGATATCTGAAGTGTATAAACTGTTCCCTAGTAGAGTCTATTTGAGAAAAAGTATCAAATGTGCATCAATGTTAAAACTGACAAATACAAGAAAAGCATTCAGCTAGACATAATTCACAGCATTTTATTCAAGTTAATCAGTTTCATTCAATAATCTGCCATATTGTTCCCAGCACCACTATTACTGTTATTCTTTCTCTTTGAGGAAGACCAGGTATTAAGAAATCTGGTTTGAATTTCCATGATGCCTAACTCTATGGTTAAAAATCCTTTTCCTTACCAAAAAGGAACTTCTTAATCACCAGAGAAACAGAGGGAAGACTGAGATACATTTGCAGAAATTTATCTCTACTAGAGACAATTCATAGTTCATAATCTTTCAGGGTTGTGCTTTACTTGGGGGCTCCGTTTTGGGGAGGGGGTTGTTTCCCATAAATGTTTGCTTAATACAAATAACTTGCCCCACTGTACCACAGAAGGGAAATGAGGGCTAGTGTCCCCAGAAAGCAAGCAGGCAGTCCTCCAGGGAAGAAGCCCTAATGGCTCCTAGTGGTGACAGAGTCATTCTGCCTCCCCAACCTGTGAGCAATAATAAAGTATAACTAAGTGAACAGGAGAGGTAATAACTAGCCAGATAACCCATGGGCTAGAATCTCTAAACAGAAATGCTTGTGTTTTGAATAAATCAGAGCTGGAAAGAGACACTTTTGGAGAAGTGATTGAGAATAGAAAGGTATGAAAAAGATAAAGGTTTCTCACCAAGGAAACCACAAAAAAGGTGGTACCAGTCAAAGGTAGACTTGGGCTTTTCTTTTGGGATGAGGGTACCCCAAATGGGTTGTGCCATTTTCACATAAAAATTGGAATGATAATGAACAAGTGAAAGTGAAATCAGTTTCCCTCCTTTGTTCAATAAACATGGTTAGAGCACCTGTGTGCAAGATAGTGGGACAGGTGCTGAGGGGAAAGGTAAAGCTGTTTAAGCTGTGGCCCTGAGCTGAAGGAGCAATCTAGCAGTGCCATCAGGCCCTGCACACTGCAGAGCACAGTGTCCCAGGGGCCAGGTGGAGGGAAGGATCACTTCCGGCTGCAGCATCAGGGAAGGCACTCTGCAGTCTCCCCTCCGGGTTCTCAGCGTGCCTCTATGCCTGTGTGACTGCTCAGCCTGCCCCATTCCAGGCACTTGCTCATCTTCCTTATCTTTCTCTGTAGCATGAGAAATGGAAGTTTGAGAGGATAGGATCCTACCTCACAGTTACCTAATAAATGTGTGTGGAATTGACATATAGTGGAAGTGTCACTTTATCTTAGTGCAGCAAGGTGGAAAGAGCTTTAGAAAGGAGAGGAAAGATGGTGGTTGTGAGGGTAAGGTGTTTTCATCGAAGGCGGGAGCAAGGGTATACAAACCAAAAAGTCAATTTAGTATGTGGCTTAGCTCAGAGAACACGAGGGCACCAACACAGCCAAAGACTGTAAGAAGGTAGCTGAAGTCCTCTGCCAAATAGGACTGAAAAGCTAAAATCTTTCTCTGTTTCTTTCTTAAGTAACAACTGGTCTATTCAAGCTCAACCAGAGCATATAAGAGAAAAAACTGACTAACGAGGGGGTCTTAAAGAGCTTTGAAGGACAGTTTCTAGAAAGTAGAAAGATCACTGAGTAAATTACTGCACCTCCTCTACCCCACACAAAAAAAGATGAGGATGAATGTAAAAGTGTAGAGCAAGCTTTCAGACAACTTCAAGTTTGTTTTTGGCGCTTCCGTTTGTAAGCAATCAAGATGGTGAGAGACGCTATCCCAAAGAAGAAAGTCTGTAGGAACCAGAGTAGCTGAGCCCGACCACTTGTGATGCCTTTATGTCTAAAACAGAAAAAACAAAATTTAAACACGAGATGTTAATCTTACAGTTTCATGGGAGTTATTGTCTTCTATATATATATTTTTTAAATTATACCTTCCACTACTTTCATTGGGTTTATTTTGCTGCTTTTCTATGGCTTCTTATCTTGGATGGTTCGTTTATTTTTCATCTTTCTTGTTTTCTAACAAATGTATTTTGGATGGTAAACTATTCCCTGAGAACTAGTCTGGCTACTGTCTAGGGCACAGTATTATAAGACTGTTTCTCATGTGATTCTGATGAGCGGATGGAGTAAAAAGCACTGGTATGGTTTCAGAGCAAATGTTTTGCAAATAGACCAGATATAAATCCTAGCGTGGCTACCTACCAGCTGTGACCTGGGCAAATCACTCAGTATCTCTCAGAATCAGTTTTCTCATCTGAAAAACAGGAACAGCAGTAGCTATCTCACTGAGTCAGCTGAGATGATTTATGGGATAATACACACAACACGCTCAGGAAGGAGCCTGGCACACAGTCATGATAAACACCTGCTTATATTGTCATTCAAATTCAACTGCCTAAAATGAAGTGCAAAAAAAAGATGAACCAATGGAAGGGAATGGCTTGCTACAGTCTTATCTGTACATAAATAAGTCTCACTTGGATGACTTTTATTTAAAACAAACTTTAAAAACAATATATGTAAAAACAATATAATTTTCTACAGTAACAGATTAAAAGAGAAAGATCATATGAATATCTTAATAAATGCAGAAGTGGCATTTGACAAATTTCTTTTTTTTTTTTTTTGAGACGGAGTCTCGCTCTGTCACCCAGGCTGGAGTGCAGTGGCGTGATCTCGGCTCACTGCAAGCTCCGCCTCCTGGGTTGATGCCATTCTCCTGCCTCAGCCTCCCGAGTAGCTGGGATTACAGGTGCCTGCCACCACGCCTGGCTAATTTTTTGTATTTTTTTAGTAGAGATGGGGTTTCACTGTGTTAGCCAGGATGGTCTCGATCTCTGGACCTCGTGATCCACCCACCTCGGCCTCCCAAAGTGCTGGTATTACAGGCGTGAGCCACCACGCCCGGCTGCATTTGACAAATTTCAACATCCATTCTTTTTCCACCCCCACCCCAGAGATGGGGTCTCACTCTGTCACCTACAGTGGAGTGTACTGGTACAATTATAGCTCACTGCAGCCTCAAACTCCTGGGCTAAAGCTATCCTCCCACCTTAGCTTCCCAAGTAGCTGGGATCATCACAGGCACGCACCACCATGCCTGGCTAGGTTTTTTGTTTGTTTTTTGTAGAGACAGTGTCTTGCTTTGTTGCCCAGGCTGGTCTTGAATTCCTGGCTTCAACTGATTCTCCCACCTCAGCCTCCCAAAGTGCTGGGATTACAGGTGTGAGCCACCTGCATCCACACCCAACATCCATTTCTAATAAAACTTCTCAGCAAAGTTAGAAATACAATGGAACTTCCTAATTTTGACACAGGAGATCTACAAAACTCTATAATAAACATGATGCAAAATGTTGAAAGTTCTCCTTTGAGGTCAAGAACAAGGCAAACTTCTGGTCAGCACTGCTGGAAGTTCTAGCTAGTAGAATAAGGGAAGAAACATAAATAAAAGGTATACAGAATTGAAAGAAAGAAATAAAACCGTATTTCTGGACAGTTTTATACCTAAAAACTGAAAATAATCTATAAACTGTTACACTTAATAAATTTATTTAGCAAGATTGCTGGGTATAAGGTCAATATAAAAAATTGACTATATTCATACAAACTACCATTAGAAAATTAGAAAATGAAACAAAGGGAGGCAAGATCATGCCACTGAACTCCAGCCTGGGCGACAGAGCTAGACTCCATCTCAAAAAACAAAAACAACAACAAAAGTTGGCCAGGTGTGGTGGCTCAGGCCTGTAATTCCAGCACTTTGGGAGACCGACGCAGGTGGATCGCTTGAGCCCAGGAGTTTGACATCAGCCTTGGCAACATAATGAGACCCTATCTTTTTTTTTTGTTTTTTTTTTTCTTGAGACGGAGTCTCGCTCTGTCGCCCAGGCTGGAGTGCAGTGGCGTGATCTCAGCTAACTGCAAGCTGCGGGGCCTCCCGGGTTCATGCCATTCTCCTGCCTCAGCCTCCTGGAGACCCCCCATCTTTTTTAAAAAAAAAGTCATTTATAATAACATCTCAAAGTAGATGTTGCTGGAAATTAATGTAACAACAATGTGTAAAACCTCTTAAAAATTACATATATATTAAAGGAGATCTAAATAAATGGAAACAGATCATTTCATCACTTAGAAGACTCAATAATAGAAATATTTGATGCTTTCCTGACCTTAAGGAAAAAAAAAAGGAAAAAAACATAATGGAAATATGCCAATATTCTCCAAATTATTTCACATGGTCAATCCAATGAAAATCTCAACATCTTTATTTTTGGTTTTTGTAGCACAAGACAATGCATAGAATATGCAAAGGTGTAGGCAAAGGCAATCCTATTGAACAAGATGAGAGGAGATGCTTTGTCAGATAACTGATTATAAAGCTGCTGCTATTAAGACAGTGTTGTGTTAGCCCAAGGATAAACAGGCCAATGGAACAGAATAGAGTGTTCAGAAATAGATCCACACATATAAGTATGTATGATATAAGATAGGGCACATCAGTGAAGACTGAATGTCTCAATAAGTAGCTCTGGGATAACGGCATCCAGATGGAAAAGGTAAAGATCTTAAAAAAAAATAAGATCTAAGTAGATTGAAAACTTAAATGTGAAAGAAAAAAATTCTAAAACTGTTAGAAGATACTGTAGAAGAATATAACTTTAATATCAATAAATTAATAAAACTGACTACATTGATAAACTTCTGTTTATCAAAAGGCCCAACAGAATAAAAAGACCGAGAGAAAGGATATTTTCAAGACACCTAAAGGACAAAGTACTCAAGATCATAAAAAACAAGGAGTGCCTATAAACAGGTAAGAATAGGACAGACAGCCCATTTGAAGAGTATTGGTGAGATTGTGGGGAAATGGGCACTATCATATACTTAAATTAGAAGCATAAATTAGTTCCATACTTTTGAAGGCAATATGGCAATACATATCATTTAATTTAAAGTATTCATTCGTTTTATTTTTAGGCAGAGTCTTGCTCTGTTGCCCAGGCTACAGTGCAGTGGTGTGATCTCAGCTCACTGCAACCTCCGCCTCCCAGATTCAAGCTATTCTCTTACCTCAGCCTCCTGAGTAGCTGGGATTACAGGTGCCCGCTACCATGCCCTGCTAATTTTTTTTTTTTTTTGTATTTTGAGTGGAGACAGGGTTTCACCATGTTGGCCAGGCTGGTATCGCACTCCTAACTTCAGGTGATCCACCAGCCTCAGCCTCTCAAAGTGCTGGAATTACAGGTGTGAGCCACCACGCCCAGCCAAAAGTATTCATTCTTTAATCTTCAAATTCCAGATCTTGGAATTTTTTTCTAAGGGAACAAATACCAAAGTGGGACAAATGCATGAAATTAATGTTCACTGCCATATTGCTTGTAATAGTAAAAAAGTAGAGACTTAAAAGTCCATCAGAAGAAAGATTTTTTAAATACATTAAGGCATATCTATGTAACAGAATGCTATGCACTGTTATTAATGGATGGGTAAGTTTATATATATAGACATAGACAAATAGGGATATGTTAGCCCAGTACAGTGGCACACCTGTAGTCCCAGTTACTTGGGAGGCTGAGGCAGGAGGATCACTTGAGCACAGGTGCTCAAGGCCAGCCTGGGCAATAGAGTGAGACCCATCTCTTAAAAATAAAATAAAATTTAAAACAGGCATATATAACAATGGAAACCAATTATGAAAGAGATTATATCTATATGTATATATATATAATTGGATTATAGGCATCAGCCACCATGCCCAGCAACTTTCAATTTTTTTTTTTTTTTTGAAATGGAGTCTTGCTGTGTTGCCCAGGCTGGAGTGTAGTCGTGTGATCTCAGCTCACTGCAACCTCCACCTCCTGGGTTCAAGTGATTCTCCTGCCTCAGCCTCCTGAGTAGCTGGGACTACAGGTGCCCGCCACCATGCCCGGCTAATTTTTTGTATTTTAGTAGAGACGGGGTTTCACCATATTGGCCAGGCTGGTCTCAAACTCCTTACCTGGTGATCCGCCCGCCTTGGCCTCCCAAAGTGCTGTGATTACAGGCGTGAGCCACCACGCCCAGCCAACTTTCAATTTTATTAGCTGAGTTTTTAGCACAACATTATTAACTTTTAAAAACAAACATGTTTGTTTTGAAATAGGCAAAACAACAAAAATATTTTGTTTTGGAAAGTAAATTCATATGATCCTGTAAATGTGTATGATATTTAGTAAAGAAAAATAAAGATGAGTTGCCATCTTGGAAGAGCAGGCTCACTGAACAGCAGTGCTTGTTTCCTCCTCCTTCAGAAGGGTCACAGTTGGTGGCTAGGTAACCCGGAGAAGGGTTTTCCTGGGGTCATCATAACTTGTTCTCATTCGCATACCTTTATCTGTATTCTTAGCTCATTTTTGCCTATTTAAAAGACAAAAGTCTTTTAAGAAAGTTTTCTTAATTTAATTCACATTTCCCTTAATGATTCCACCAAGACCCAGGCAGATGCAAAAATCTCTTTGTGAGTACACTTTTTCCTGCCTTAGGAAAAAATGTTACCTCTGATACTTGAAAAATTTCACAATTTACCTGTTTTGGTCATTCGAGGCTGCCCTGTCACAGAGTACTTCTACTTGTCAAGAACTTCTTTTCTGTTTCTACATTGTAATAAAATCTACTCTACATACAAATTTTTGCAAAACCTTAAAAACCTTTCTAAGGGCTGCAGAGCCAACTGGGGTATGCAAGCAGCAAGAATCTAATTTCTGAACTAAGAGAATAAGCCATATATTCTGAATGGAACTCCAGACTATAAAAAGGTAACAATGAACATGAATATTGGCCTCAAAGAGATACTATTTTATTTATCCCTAAGGAAAAAACATTCTATTTTTCTTGTTAAAGTATTGTTATGTAACAAGAATTACAGCACCTTTCAAAGAAGAGTTGAACCTTACTTTGTAATCAAATAAATACAGGTTAAAATGGCTAGATACCCTTTTTAATCTACCAAAATAGCAAAAGGTTTTTTGCCCCCTCACCTCACCAAAAATGGCACTTTCTTTTTCTTGTCTTTTTTTTTTTTGAGACAGAATCTCACTTTGTCGCCCAGGCTAAAGTGTAGTGGTACGATCTCAGCTCACTGCAACCTCCGCCTCCCAGGTCCAAGCGATTCTCCTGCCACAGCCTCCTGAGTAGCTGGGGTAACAGGCATGTGCCACCACACCCACCTAATTTTTTTTTTCATATTTTTAGTAGAGACAGAGTTTCAACCATGTTGGGCACGCTGGTCTCGAACTCCTGACTTCAGGTGATCCGCCTGCCTCAGCCTCCCCAAGTGCTGAGATTACAGGCATGAGCCACCGTACCCAACTCATCTCATAATTCAAAAGGAATATTTATTCTGATTTATAGTGACTAATGATACATTCTAACGTTAGACCATAAAGAAATGATTTCAAGTACATAAGAGTAACCTAACCTCTATGCCTGTTCTCCCTCTGCCCTTCAAAAAAATTGTATATTAAATTTGAGGGCTGGGTGCGGTGGCTCACGTCTGTAATCCCAGCACTTTGGGAAACCGAGGTGAGCGGATTACGAGGTCAAGAGATCAAGACCATCCTGGCCAACATGGTGAAACTCTGTCTCTACTAAAAATACAAAAAGTAGGCTTGGTGGCGGGCGCCTGTAATCTCAGCTACTTGGGAGGCTGAGGCCAGACAATCGCTTGAACCAGGGAGGCAGAGGTTGCAGTGAGCTGAGATTGCACCACTGCACTCCAGCCTGGCGACAGAGCGAAACTCCGTCTCAAAAAAGAAAAAAATAAATAAAAATAAAAATAAAAATAAAAATTTTAGTATTTTGGTTTTCATCAGATACTCCAAATGCCAACAACAAAATAGGTGTCACACACTCCTACATTCCAAGTTGAGGGGCTGGACCGGACACTTCCAATCCGAGATTCTACTGCGATGCTGCAGAGGTCATTGGAAAGAGGTCCAAGTGGGCTGTGGCATTTCCCACAAATCAAGCCCAGAGAATGGCCTCAACAGAACCATTTGTAGAGCTTGACATGAGTCTCTGGAATTTGGGGAAGGGTTTAATATCTGATTCCAAAGAGTAAACACTGTTTGGCCTGCTTGCTGGGAGAGAAGGAAGCACCGCCATACTGAGAACTGCATGCACTTGTAGATTATCCCACTGGAGGGATACGGAAGTTGTTTACTGTGAGCCATACAGATCCTGGAGAAGGCACTGGACATGAGTAGGTTTAAAAGGGACCCTGTACCACAGACCCACCTGAAGGACGGAAGTGATCTCAATAAAAGGGTAATTCTCCCTAGAACACAGACTCTGAGGGTGAAACTGCAAGTGGCATGCTGGAGGGGATGTCTGAACGAACCATCAAGGAAACTGCAGAAGGGAGATCCCTGGTGATGAGTAGTGTCTCAAAAATCTACCACATCCCCTCTAGAGAGAAAGAGCCAATACTGGATATGCAATATACACAGTACCTAGCTGCCTGATCACAAGGCAGCAGCTGTTTATTGATTTTTTTTAATTTTTATTTTTTTTGAGACAGGGTCTTGCTCTGTCACCCAGGCTACAGTGCAGTGGTGCGATCTTGGCTCACTGCAGCCTCTGCCTCCCGGATTCAAGCGATTCTTGTGCCTCAGCCTCCTAAGCAGCTGGGACTGCACGCACGCACCACCATGCCTGGCTTTTTTAGTATTTTTTGTATTTTTAGTAGAGATGGGGTTTTGTCATGTTGGCCAGGATGGTTTCAAACTCCTGGTCTCAAATGATCTGCCCGCCTTGGCCTCCTAAAGTGCTAGGATTATAGGTGTAAGCCACTGCACCCGGCCAGCAGCAGCTATTTAAGGCTGAGCCTTGTTCTCCCTAACTATTCCCACTATCCCAAGGGACCACAAGCAGCGATTATTAGTGAATAGAGGAGAAGGTGAAGTGCAAGAGAAGATATCAACTGCACCCTTCTCCCCACTGCAGGCTCCTGAGCCCCAGCTGGATGAAAACAGACATTTTGAATTAGAAGAAAGTTTATAGTTTTAACAATAGACTGGGCTAGCATAGATAATATCAGATGGTGACTGGAAATCCTACGATCTGTTTGAAATTCCATCCAGAGATACGGTGGAAGGTGGGGAACGATCTACAAAACAAATTTACTTGGAGAGGGGTGAGAAAGAAAGAATAAAGTTACTTTCTGCTCCTCTTCATAGAAAGTCTAGCTTGTGGCCAGGCACAGTGGCTCATGCCTATAATCCCAGCACTTTGGGAGGCGAAGGCAGGCGGATCACCTGAGAGGTCAGGAGTTCGGGACTGGCATGGCCAACATGGTGAAACCACGTCTCTAATAAAAATACAAAAATTAGCCGGGCATGGTGGTGGGCTTCTGTAATCCTAGCTACTGGGGAAGCTGAGGCAGAATCGTTTTAACCCAGGACGTAGAGATTGCAGGGAGCCAAGATTGCGCCACTGCACTCCAGCCTGGGTGACAAAGCAAGATTCCCTCTCAAAAAAAAAAAAAGTCTAGCTTATTTGTTTAATAAACAAGAAAACAGAGTAAGATCATTCTATTTAACATACTTAGCAGTCTCTGACATAGCAGTACCCAATCAATATTGATTATTTTTATTATTGAAACATAGTAATAGCAATAGAGTATCTTATTTTCCACTTTTAGAATAGAAAAATAATAGAGGTGATAGTATATCTTGACCAGAAATTAACTCAATTAATTATTATCTTGACCAGAAATTAATTGGAAAAAAGCAATTTGGCATTTCCATAACCATGTTTTTCATTGTACCTTACTTTCTGTATATGCTTATATAAAGTACAAATATAATTTTTTCTTGTATTCTCACACAGTATTAACCTATACTAGCATCTCCTGAGTGGGGTCTGGTTTGGGGGCTTTTAACTAGCATTGCATCCTAGAATTATCTGTGGAGCTTTTAAAAAGAGCACATTCCTATCTCTGAGGCAAGACTTACCCAATCAGAATCTCTGGGTCTGGAAACCAGACGTGTGTATTTTGAAAAAGCTCCTCAGGTGGCTCAATTGGAAAACAAGGATTGTGAGTCATCGGCCTAGGTCAGTCACTTAGCTCTTTTGTAAACTAGAAGCCAGGCTCCTATTCCTAGTCTTTTGGTCTAGTTGGGGCTACCCAGAAAATTTGTTAAAAAATAACAAAAGTCATCTGAATTAGATAACTAAGTAATTGGTTAACCAACATAAACAAAATGAATGCATTCATCAAACATTTACTGGGTACTGCCTCTGCTCCAGGCTCAGTATCAGGCATGGGGATTCCGCTCTACCCTGAGAATGTTCTCAGCCTACAAGTGTGTGAATTATTTAAATGTGGCTACTCTCAATTTATATTAGCTACTAAGAGAAAGGCAACAAGCACCTACTTCAAAGACTTACTTGCACAATACTATGGCATACAAGGACTCTCCCACATGAATCAGCCAGGCAAGCCAATACCTGAAACCAAAAAAAAGGTTAATCTTTTTTAAGGTGATAGTTAACTGCTGATGAAATCTAACACAGCAATCTCAAAAAGAAAAGTGCCTTAATGTGAACCGACACTACTCTTAGATACCAAAAGGCAGCTGCAGGCCTTCCAGGTTTCCCATGAGACCAGAGCTCCAGTGTCCACAGTCCACTTGTGCAGCTCTCCTTACCCATTGCACAGGAGGGTGTGATGGTGGTCCACCAAGTACTGAGTGAAGGGGCCCAGGGGCCCAAGGTTCTGATAAGGGATACTCCGAGGCCAGAAGACAACCCACTGAAAGAGAACCAGAGACACAGAATACCTATTAGGTCACTTAAAACCTGTTTTTTGTTTTTGTTTTTGAGAAAGGCTGTGAAACAATACAAAAATTACTACAGACTGAAGAAACTCTGAACAGTCATTTGGGTCTCCATTCTTGGCTTCTATTTTATTTCTTTCTTTTTTTTTTGACAGGGTCTCACTCCACTGCTGGGGCTGGAGTACAGTGGCATGATCATGACTCACTGCAGCCTCTACCATCTGGGCTCAATCCATCCTCCCACCTCAGCCTCCCAAGTAGATGAGACTACACGTGTGTGCCACCATGCCCAGCTACTTTTAAAAATTGTATATAGAGATGGGGTCTCACTGTGTTGCCCAGGATGGTTTCCAACTCCAGGGCTCAAGCAATTCTCCAATCTTGGCCTCCCAAAGTGCTGGGATTACAGGCATGACCTAGTGTGCCACGATGACTTCTATTTTCTAAAAGCAACTCTACTGGGAGACTTATGCTGAGGAAAGTATGTGGTTATCAGACTCAGTGCCCACAGTGGATGACTCCTAGTCTTTTTTTCTTCCTTGTCTTCTTTTGTTTTCTTTGTAGAGAAGGGATCTCGCTTTGTCACCCAGGCTTGAGTGTAGTGGCATGATCACGGCTCACTGCACCCTTGACTTCCCGGGCTCAAGCAATCCTCCCAACTCAGCTTCCCCAAGTAGCTGGGAATACAGGCATGGCTACCACGACTGACTAATTTATTTATTTATTTATTTATTTATTTATTTATTTTAGATGGAGTTTCACTCTGTCGCTTAGGCTGGAGTGCAGTGGCACGATCTCGGCTCTCTGTAACCTCCGCCTCGCGGATTCAAACGACTCTCCTGCCTCAGCCTCCAGAGTAGCTGGGACTACAGGTGCATGCCACCACGCCCAGCTAATTTTTGTATTTTTAATACAGACAGAGTTTCACCATGTTGGCCAGGCTGGTCTCCAACTCCTGACATCAGGTGATCCGCCCTTCTCGGCTTCTCAAAGTGCTGGGATTACAGGTGTGAGCCACTGCCCATGGCTAATTTTGTGTGTGTGTGTGTGTAGAGATGAGGTTTTGCCATGTTGCCCAGGATGGTCTCGAACTCCTGGGCTCAAGCGATTTGCCCGCCTCGGCCTCCCAAAGTGCTGGGATTACAGGGGTGAACCACCATGCCTGGCTGACTCCTATTAATACATTCCACCAAAACCATTATTTTATAAAAGATATTAGCAAATTTTGAGTTCATGTGCTTTGGCTAGTTTCTTTACTGCAGAAACTGGCTCCAGCCAAACCTCTGCTTAATTTAGAATTCCTTTCTCGGCTTTCCCTTTTTGTACGGCTAAAACTGAGAATGATCCACTGCATAGAGATGGAAAATAAGCGAGACAAGGTTGTGACATTTTAATAGCAACTGCTTAATCACATAAATTTTTCGTAATCTTAACTTTCAGCCTCTGTATTGTAACTTCTGTGAGCTAAGACTTTTCTGAGAATAACTCAACAGTTTCAAAATGTATTGTCCCATTCAAATCTTTGTCAAGAGCAGTACTACCTCTCTCACGATGTTGTTTCACATCTGAAAGTTAAATAATGCACAAATATCACTGCATCCTCCCAAACCAAAGGGAAAGGGGAGCATCTGCCAGCTCCACAAGATCCCAGTTTGAAGTCCCCAAAGCTTTCCTCCAACTATATTCTAACTAGTCACAGACACTAAATCGTAGAACAGAAATGCATCTTTGAAAATTTTCAGTTCAACACCTCCATTGTACATATGGGGAAATCAGGACATAGGTTGTCAGATTTGACACCAACAAACAACACTGTGGACAAGACAAATCTCCAATCTCCAGGATCTATTGGTATATCCAAATAGCTTCGCCTTCCTTCAAAATTTTACCACCTTATCACTTGACGTCAGGAGTTCGAGGCCAGCCTCACCAATACCCATGTCTACTAAAAACACAAAAAAATAGCCGGGCATAGTGTAATTCCAGCTACAGGTAAAGACATGAGAATCGCTTGAACCTGGGAAGCAGAGGTTGCAGTGAGCCGAGATCGCCCCACTGCACTCCAGCCTGGGTGACAGAGCGAGACGCCGTCTCAAAAAAACACAAAATTACCACCTTAGCCCCCAACCTACTTTTCCACGCATCTTTCTCGTTATCCTTTAAACAGATTATTTCTCAGCCAAACAAACGTCGCTCTTTTTCTAGGTACAGCTTTCTTCTTGCTTCCACACCTATGTCAGAACAGTTATAGCCTCTTTATCCTCCCTTACCACTTAAATCCTACCCATCCTTTAGATTTATCCCCGTTTTCCAAACAATTCCTATTGGCTCAAACATTCTGCTTCGGAAGCCCTATTCTGACTTGGCAGGCCTATGGCAGTCTGTTAACTTGACTTTCCGCTTCGTGAGAGGCTTAGGCTCGGATAACCCGTTAGTAACCATGCAGAGGTGAGGACCCAAAGACAGGAACACTAGAAAGCAGAAACTATCCTAAGAGCCCACCGAATTTCCGCTTACATGAGTAACCTAGACAACCGTCAGATGCGCGTGCGCACAGGCCCCGTTCCCACAGCTCCCCTCGCCCTACGAGGGCCCGGCGGGCCAAAACAGAGGCCCGCCCCGCCCCGCCCCACCCCACCCCACGCCTCACCGCGAAGTAGCCCAGCCCCAGGACTGTGACCAGAGAGGGCAAGGGTCTTGCTGGACGGAAATAGGCGGTAGCCGCATTGCTGGCCTCCGACTTCACCATCCTCTTGAAAAACCCAGACACAGAGCTGGCTGGGAGCTCCCCAGCCGTCCCCGCCCCCATATAAGAAAAGCCTGGCTAGCCGGTTTCTCAGGGCCCTAGGCGCCCGCCCAAGACCCTGGCGGACCAGTATGCTTGCTCTCATTGCGGAGTCTGGTCCCCTCCCCTCCGCTCCCAGCGCGCGGGAGTCGGGATTGTGCTTGCACGACTTCCCCCGGCCCGCGGCCTGTGGGCCCAGGTCCTGGGGTGAACCGAGCGCTCGCTCCTTCGTCAGACCGTAGCGCTCCAGCGGCTGCCCTTACTGTGTAGTAGCCAAAGCTGAGGGTGATGATTGTGAACCAGAACAGACTGCCTCGCTGAAAGTAGGCCGCGCCGGCTGCCGTCGCCATGGCTGCAACACCTCCCCGGGAGCGCGCTTCAGGACACCGTCGAGCGCGAGCGCGGAGGCAGGGCCGGGGCGGGCCCGCGCTCCCTCGCCATTCCCTCAGGGAGAAGATGGTGCTGGTTGGGAAGTCCCTGAGAGCGAGTCTCCCTGTCTGGCCCCAGTACAGGGGCCTTGGAATCACACCTGGGCTCAGGTCTGGAGGGCTGGTCATCATCTTGTAGGGGAGACACTCCTCTGTCACTTTTCTGGGTTTAAGATAGAGATGTTCGGGCTGGCGCGGTGGCGTGTCCCTGTAATCTCAGCACGTTGGGAGGCTGAGGTAGAAAGATCCCTTGAGCCCAGAAGTTTGAGACCAGCCCGGGTAACATAGCTAGACTCTGTCTCGAATGAATGAATGAATGAATGAGGTGTTGGAATAAATTCCAGCAATTTGGGAGGCCGAGTCGGGCGGATCACTTGAAGTCAGGAGTTCGAGACCAGCGTGGTCAACATGGTGAAACCCCGTCTGTACTAAAAATACAAAAAATTTGCTGGGCGCGGTGGCGCCTGCCTGTAGTCCCAGCAACTCCAGAGGCTGAGACAAGACTCTCTTGAACCTGAGAGGTGCAGGTTGCAGTGGGCCCAGATCACGCCACTGCACTCCAGCCTGGGCAACACAGCAAGACCCTGTCTCAAAAAAAAAAAAAAGATGGTGTTTTACTAAGAGTCTAATTTTTGAAGTTCTCTGTGCTGTGCACCTTGAGAAATAATGCTGTCCTCATTAGTTAAGATGTTTGGAACTATACAGCACCATGGTTATGAGCAGGGACTGTGAAACAGGCTGCCTGGATTTAAGTCCTGGCTCTGTCTCGGCTATTTGTGTAAGCTTAGATTAATTACTTAGCCCGGCTGTGTCTTAGTTTCTGTATCTGTAACATGAGGATATGCCAGTTTTGGGAACCTCAGCGTTTTTAGGGTGGGTTAAATGAGTTGATATCTTAAAGAAAGCACAGCAGTGTCTGGCCCATAGTGCTTTGTAAGTGTGGGTGATTATCAATACTGCTGAGCCTTTAGCATGTGTGCCAGGCCCTGTGCGAACTGTTGTATCATCAATGAGCTGTGGGAGGTATATGCAGCTGAAGTGTCTGATTAAATACTATTTAATCATAGAAATAGAAAATCATAGAAATAGAAAAACTATTTCACCTGGGCCTTAAAAATGGGTTACTGGCCAAGCACAGTGGCTCAAGCCTATAATCCTGGCACTTTTGGAGGCCGAGGTGGGTGGATCGCTCAGGAGTTCGAGACCACCCTGGGGAACATGGTGAAACCCTGTCTCTACTAAAATACAAAAAATTAGCTGGGGGTGGTGGCGCGTGTCTGTAGTCCCAACTACTTGGGAGGCTGAGGCACGAGAATTGCTTGAGCACCGGAGGCGGAGGTTGCAGTGAGCCGAGATCCAATCACTGCACTTCAGCTTGGGCTATAGAGTGAGACTCCGTCAAAAAAAAAAAAAAAAAAAAAGTTACTATACTGTAGCTGGTATTTATTGAACACCTACTATGTTCAAGGCATTGTTCTAAGTACTATACAATAATTAACTCATTTAATTCTTAAAACAATCCTAGGCAGTAAACTATTGTCCTTATTTCAAAGAAGAAGAAACAGCACAGGGTCCTGTCATGCCCAAGTGGGTGAGGAATACTGGAAACCAATTGGCAGCTGAGTGTTCCAGTTCCAGAGAGGGCACTCTGGAACCAACCAAGGTTCTCTTTCCTCATTTTTTACGTGAGTATCTTGGGATATAAAGTCTTAAAGAATGAATTTCAGAATATGTGAGGAAATCCATTTCCCAGGTAGACCACAGTGCTCTTGAATATCAAGATTAACAGTAACAATTGTAACAATTGGTGTTTTCTTAGTCCTTATCATCCTTGATCACACCACCCTCTTTATTCTTCTCCTCCTTCTGAATAACTCCTTGTTTTCTCAGCTTTCCTTTTATTTCTTCTCTCCTAAAATAAGTTTTGCTTATTATCTTCTTTGTGTTCTCAGTACCTATCAGATTCAATTTTCACCTTCAGATGACTAAAATAATCTCTTCAGCCCTCACCTCTTCCCAGTTGGTCACCTTTACCAAAGATTACTCACACCTCAAAGACAGGAAGTCCATTATCATTATCCACAGAGTCCATCCTCACCAAGGCTACCGTGTCTATGGTTTTTTTTTTTTTTTTTTGAGATGGAGTTTCGCTCTTGTTGCCCAGGCTGGAGTGCAGTGTTGCGATCTCGGCTCACTGCAACCTCTGCCTCCCCAGTTCAAGTGATTCGCCTGTCTCAGCCTCCTGAGTAGCTTGGATTACAGGTGTGCACCACCACGCTTGGCTAATTGTAGAGACGGGGTTTCACCATGTTGGCCACGCTGGTCTCAAACTCCTGACCTCAGGTGATCTGCCTGCCTTGGCCTCCCAAAGTGTTGGGATTACAGGCATGAGCCACCTCGCCCGGCCTACTCTGTCTATGTGAACAGCACTTTCTTTCTGCCTTGTACCCAGATTCCTTGCTTTGACTTCCCCCGTATCATATAAAGATTGCAGACTAATCAGCTGTCAAGAGTTCTACTGATTGGGTAATACAATATCTAATCCTTCTAGATTAAATGGCTTCATCTCCACTGTCTCATGAGTCAGTCACTCCTTCCTACTTCCTGCCACTTCAGCCCACCTGCAGTCCCTTTATTGAATCTGTCTGACAAATAACAGGATCATCTTTTTCAAGTACAGTTCTGATCAAGCCTTTACCATACCAAAACTTTTTTTTGTTTTTGAGATGGAGTCTCACTCTATTGCTCAGATTGTAGTGCAATGGCGCAATCTCAGCTCACTGCAACCTTGGCCTTCTGGGTTCAAGTGATTCTCCTGCCACACTCTCTCTAGTAGCTGGGACTACAGTCGCATGCCACCACACCCAGCTAATTTTTTGTATTTTTAGTAGAGATGAGGTTTCGCCATGTTGACCAGGCTGGTCTCAAACTCCTGACCTCAGGTGATCCACCTGCCTTGGCTTCCCCAAGTGCTGAGATTACAGGTGTGAGCCACCATACCCAGCCTACCCTACCAAAAGTTTCAAGAACTTCCCCAATTTTAGGCTGCCGTTTTTCAGTATTTCTATTTAGGTATTAAATCTGCAACGAGGGAGATATTGGAGAAATTACTCATGCTACAATAAATGTTGGAGAGGCAAAATGGCTTCAGTCAACAGACTACAGGGAGCTAGGTTTTAGTTTCACGTCTTCTACAACCCTGCTTGGAGCCCAGCCTGTTACTTCGTGTCCTATGTCTTCCAACTCCACACTATTTTTTTTTTTAATAGAGACGGGGTTTCACTGTGTTGCCCAGGCAGATCTCAAACTCCCAGCCTTAAGTAATCCTTCCACCTCAGCCTCCCAAAGTGCTGGGATTATAGTTAGAGGCTGTACCTGGCCACCAACAGCTCAACACTAAACATCTTACTGTTAGCCCCTCATGCACAGATAAGGAATCCAGAAGACAGTACCAGAAGATCTTTGTTCAGATGTGAGTACTTTATGTAAATTCATGAAGAACTTACAGTCAACTGGATGTTCAGAAGGCATTCCTTTCTTCATTACAGTCACCCTTCACACATGGCAGGGGTGACTGAATTCTCTAAGGTCCAGGCACCCTACACTGCTGTCCCATCTGAATTGGCAGAGAAATATCTCATCCCTGGACATTTTTATCCCCCTGTCTAGATGGATTAGTGACCTAAATATGAAAAATAATGAAGAAAGTCTGGGAGAATAGTTTTACAACTTTTGAGGGAGGGGAAGGAAACCTTTTAGCAAGTTATTAAAATTAAAAGCCATAGAAGGAAAGATTGAAAATTTAACTGCATCCAGATGAAAAGCTTCATTCATATGAATGACACTGTAAATAAAGTTGGAATACCTGGAAGAAGGAATTCTCCAGTATATGTAATTGACAAATGATTAAAGGATATGAATTGGGCATCCTCAAAAGAGAAAACTTGAGACCAAGCAGAATGAAAGGATGGTTCAATCTTAATGGCCCTATGGGATACGCAAAATAAAGCAAAAATAACATTGTTTTTCCTCATAAGATTGGCCTACTAGATATCAAGACACACTGTAAAGAGCTATAATAATGTAAAACATTTGGCACTTGACATGCAGAAATCAACAAATGGATCAGTGAAAAAATAATGCAGACTCCAGACATGGATCTGGTATATACATATCCAAGCGTTTATTTTATAATAAAGGTAACATTTCAAATTAAGGAAGGAATAATGGATTATTCAGTAAATTATTTTGGGGCAATTAGTTATCTATTCCAGAAAAAATATTTTAAATAATACTGTCCACTCCCAAACACAAATACACAAATAATGCAGTATCGAGAGATACAGAGGTATTAATAAGTAGTCCTCCTTGGGGAGTTATGATGAGGTGGCTATAGGATGGACAAGTGCTGAGATACAGCAAAAAACTCCCACACCTTCCCAGGATTACAGGGTGGGGGAAGGGCGACCTAAACAAATTTACAGAAATTTGAATAGAATATTGTGTGTCCAGGGAATTAGGAGAAATTTTTTGTTGCTAGAAAAAAACAATGTGAAGAAATTGAGTGAAGGAAGTTGAGGCTGCAAAGACAGGTGGAGTCCTGATCATGAATGGCATTTGGTATCAAACCGAGGGGTTTTGATTTGATCCGTTAGCCAAGGTGAGTCAGTGAAATTCTGTTTGTTTTATTTAATTAATGTATTTATTATTTGTAGAGACGAGTCTCCCTATGTTGCCCAGCTGGTCTTGAACTCCTGGGCTCAAGTGATCCTCCTGCCTCAGCCTCCCAAACTGCTGGGACTACAGGTCAGGCTTGGGCCACCATGCTAAGCTAATTATTATTATTATTATTATTATTATTATTATTATTTTTAATAGAGATAGGGTCTCGCTATGTAACCCAGGCTGGTTTTGAACTCCTGAGCACAAGCTATCCTCCCACCTTGGCCTCCCAAAATGCTGGGATTACAGGCATGAGCAACCATACCTGGTCTGTTTGTTTTAATTAGTGGAGTGAACATATCTTGTGTACATTGGATGGAGGTAAAATTGGAAGCAAGGAAGGAGGAGAAGAAGAAAAATTATTGAAACAGTTTAATGAGAATGGAGAAGGAAAATGCTACATTTTTTAGGTAGGGAAACCAAGGAATCATTCACTCAAATAGTCAAGAAATATTTCTGAAGACCAGCTGGGTGCGGTGGCTCACGCCTGTAATCTCAGGACTTTGGGAGGCTGAGTTGGGCGGATCATGAGGTCAAGAGATGGAGACCATCCTGGCCAACATGTTGAAACCCCGCCTTTACTAAAAATACAAAAATTAGCTGGGTGTGGTGGCGCGTGCCTGTAGTCCCAGCTACTCAGGAGGCTGAGGTGGGAGAATCACTTGAACCCGGGAGGCACAGGTTGCAGTGAGCCAAGATTGCGCCACTGCACTCCAGCCTGGTGACAAAGCAAGACTCCATCTCAAAAATAATAAAATAAAATAAAATAGTAATAAAATTTAATTTCTGAAGACCAGTGTAGTGTCAGTTATGGTGCTAGGCTCTGGAAATATGAATATAAACCAAAAATAATATTCTAAGGCCCCCCCCAACTATCTGAATGGACTTTCTTCTCATCCAGGGCTCTTTTAAAATGTAACCTGAGAGACTGGTTCAGGCCATGACTGAAAGTGGGAGTCAGACATGCCTCATTATACCTTTCTGGCATTGACATCAACATAGACTGTAAGTCTGATAAGAAACATTTTACAACCTGTTCTCTCTGAAGCCTGCTACCTGAAAGCTTCCTCTGCAAATAAGAACTTGAGTCTCCACAATCCTTAACCCAGATATTCCTTTCTCTTGATCCCAGGTATTTAGATAAACTCAACCAATTGTCAACCAGGGCTGCGTGTGGTGGTTTATGTCTGTAATCCCAGCAGTTTGAGTGGCCGAGGTGGGCAGATCACTTGAAACCAGGAGTTTGAGGCCAGCCTGGCCAACATGGTGAAACCCCATCTCTACTAAAAATGCAAAAATTAGCCAGGTGTGCTGGTGCATGCCTGTAGTGCCAGCTACTTGGAAGGCTGAGGTGGGAGGATCACTTGAATCTGGGAGGGAGAGGTTGCAGTGAGCTGAGATCATGCCACTGCACTCCAGCCTGGGTGACAGAGTGAGTTCCTGTCTCTAAATAAATAAATCAATAAAAATAAAAAATACAATAACAACTGTCAACCAGGAAATTAAAAATCTACCTAGATTTTTTAAAAGAGAATAATCTTCGGCTGGGTACGCTGGCTTACGCCTGTAATGCCAGCACTTTGGGAGGCCGAGGCGGGCAGATCACAAGGTCAGGAGATCGAGACCATCCTGGCTAACGCGGTGAAACTCTGTCTCTACTAAAAATACCAAAATTAGCCGGGCATGGTGGTGGGCGCCTGTAGTCCCAGCTACTTGGGAGGCTGAGGTAGGAGAATGGTGTGAAGAGGTGGAGCTTGCAGTGAGCCGAGATCGCACCACTGCACTCCACCCTGGGGGACAGAGCAAGACTCCGTCTCAAAAAAAAAAAAAAAAACAAAAAAACAAAAAAAAAGAAAACAAATAATCTTCTCTTGTACAATTTTTGATAGATATGGAATGAGAAACTGAACTGTTGCTTTCATAGGTAAATGAGAGTCTGAGTTTCCTTAGCTCCAAAGAGAAAGGGCATTTTCCTCCTCCCAGCTGAAAGGCACCCCTGGGTGACCAGGAGCCTCATGGGAGTGTCTGTGAGGTTCACCCACCCATCATGACATGTAGCGCAGCAGCCCTACAGGGAATCCCCAACAAAATTAGTTTTAAAAAGGCTCATCCAGGAAGCACGTATGGGAGCTCCAGGTTTTGAGCCCTCTGAGAGGTGCTAGAACTTCAGAGAGAGAAATTGAGACACATAAGAGTGCAACAATGACTCAGTGGTGACACCGTGGAGTCCTGCCTGCAACCAGCACACTTCCACCCATTCCACAAAAGCCCTAGGCCACAGCTCAGTTCCTCCTTTAAAAAATATTGAGAAACAAATAATCTAAGGATGAGGAGAAAACAAGGAGAATAACCCCCTTTGGGCACTCCATCAGTATTATGGTGGCTCTACTTACTAGAGTTTATGTGAAATTGAAGTATTATGGTGTTTGTGCACATTTACATTAAGGAAAAAGAGACCTAAGGTTGACCTGCAAACTATAGAGTTCTTAAGTTCTCCTTTTCTTTGTTTTCTTTTCTGTCTGACTTACATCTGCTGTTACTTTTCTATTGAGATTAAAAATCACTGGTTTTTTTTTTTTTTTTTTGAGATGGAGTCTCACTCCATCATGCAGGCTAGAGTGCAGTGGCACGGTCTTAGCTCACTGCAACCTCCGCCTCCTGGGTTTAAGTGATTCTCCTGCCTCAGCCTCCCGAGTAGCTGGGATTACAGGCATCCACCACCACGCCTGGCTATTTTTTCTATTTTTAGCAGAGACGGGGTTTTGCCATGTTGGCCAGGCTTGTCTCAAATTCCTGACCTCAGGTGGTCCACCGCCTTGGCCTCCCAAAGTGCTGGGATTACAGGCATGAGTCACAGTGCCTGGCCTAAAACCACTTTTTGATCTAAACTTTTTTTTTTTTCTTCAACCCAGTGCATTTGTATTTATCTCATGACTAAAGTTCAGAAGTAAAAGCTATGGGATTTTTTGTGTGTATCTGTGTATATATATTTAAAAGGCTTTTATAGTAGATTTATATAATTTTAATTGGTAATTAAATTCATTTTAACTTCACTCTAGCACACCTGTCCTTTCCTCTTGAGATGTAAATTTTGCTAATTGATTTTTCACTTGAGTTGTTTCCTTTAATATGCAAATTTAGTACTTTAGCTAAAACTGCCTAGGGTAATAAAATGGGTTATCAAGAATTTAAAAGTCTAAGGAAAAAAAATAGGTCTTATGAATCTGTAAGCTGTACTTCTATTGGTATGCCTAATATGTCTATGTATTTATGTGTTGTGTATATAATATTTTACTACTAAAAAGATATAAAAGAGCTTGCATTAAGTGGTTTAAAGAAAAATGAAAGTGCTTAAATCAAATACTTTATCAAAAAAAAAAAAAAGACTAGTCAAATGTTTTTCAAGTTCATGTGAGATGGGATAATTCCCTTGACCCCTTTCATGGGTGGGAACTGGAGTGGCTGGTTTCATTCAGCCTGCCGCTGTCCACTCCTTGCAAGAGGGATCATGCATGCAAGTGAGTGCAGGAACTGGAGCGAACAAATGCTGGAACTGGCTTGTTGCTCCTGTCTGGCAGGAGCAGGCTCTGTGTGGGCCCCGCAGCAGCATCCAAGTATATTACAATCAATGCTCTTTCAGCTCTGCTGTCCGGAGATGGCCAAGTGCCAGCTAGCTCAGTGGAGGGTCAGGGTGGCAGCAGCTGTCCTCTAGGCACTTGGGTTCTTGTCTGACATCCAGGTCACACAAATGGATTGAAGGGTAGTGTATAAGGAGGATTTTACTGGGTAATGGAAGTGGCTCTCATCGGGATGCGGAGGTGAAAAGGGGATGGTGTGGGAAGAAGGTGATCTTTCCCTGAAGCCTGGCTGTCTCTGGCTGGGCCGCTGTCTGAAGCCGCACTGTCTGAAGTTTGTCATGTCTATCCATAGTCTCGAATGTTCAGTTGCTTCTCTGCTTGCCACTCAGCCGCTTGTATTCCCACCACTCAGCTGCTTGTGTTGCTCTGCCAGTTGAAATCTTTTTTTCTTTTCTTTTCTTTTTTTCTTTCCTGTTTTTTTTTTTATTTTTATTTTTTCTTTAGCAACTGAAGTCTTTTTATGGGCACAGGATAGGGGTGTGGCAGGCCAAAAAGGCATTATTTAGGGGGAAAAACAGGGTCAGCTGTTTTCCCTTAGGGCCATGGTCCAGGCTGAATGGTGGGGTTTAGCCCTGAGCCCAGCCCTTCTGTATCACATGTGACTTAAGTAAAATCTTTAATAAATAAGCTTGCTTTAAAATTGTTGGTAAAATAATACTAGAAATGTCTTAAGAATTGTTAGTATTTTTGTTTGCATTTATTGATCAAGTGGTTTCATGCTTTATTCCTGCAGAATGCTATAAGATTTACCATAAGGGTTATAAAACTATAAAACCCAGCCCAAAACTGAATGATCTTTGCTTGTATAATTTTTGATAAATAAGACACAAAACATTGTTGGTTTAATGAAAACAGCTAAATCCTGAGTTATTGGTAAAAACACCCTTATATTAAACCTTAAGCTTCTTACTTAAGTAAACACCTGAAATTCACAGCTATAAAAATAATTAACAGAGAATTAACTTGAAGTGATGACTATCACTGTTTTCATAAATAACCTAGGTAAACTATTAGATAATCAAGTAAATGTATAGACTAAATGCTTATAAACAAACTTGTCATAAAATTTAGAATCTAAAGTCATATTAAATAATAGGTATTAATTGAATATCTGGGTAATTTACAATTTAAAAATTATAGGAAAACTTTTTAAAAATATTCTTATTAAAAGGTAAATATGGCAGATGTGGTGGCTCACACCAGTAATCCCAGCACTTTGAGAGGCTGAGGCGGGTGGATCATGAGTTCAGGAGTTCAAGGCCAGCCCGGCCAAGATGGTGAAACCCTGTCTCTACTAAAAGTACAAAAATTAGCCAGGTGTAGTGGCGGGTGCCTATAATCCCAGCTACTCAAAAGGCTGAGGCAGATAATTGCTTGAACCCAGGAGGTGCAGGTTGCAGTGAGCCAAGATCATGCCACTGCACTACAGCCTGGGTGACAGAGCGAGACTCTGTCTCAAAAAAAAAAAAAAAAAAAGAATTTAAAAAAAATTTAAAAAAGTAAATACCTTTGTCTAATTCAAAGCTTATTTAAGGTTATGCATAAAACAATGTAAACAGAACTAGGAAATATGAGATGTAAGGAAAGCTACAGATATAAAGAGTTATTTTTGGTAAAGAAAGTAAAAAGAAAAAAATTTTTATATGAGAATCTTGTATGGTAAATTGTTCCTAAAATAAGATTACTGGTTTTTCAAGAAAGAGGGATCTTTAGGACAAAACAAACAGTCTAAGCACATTGTAAATGGTCTATGTAAGTCATAATAAGGTTAGTAAAAAGGAATTTAATTTTTTTTAAAGGGGTTATATAATTCAGTTGGCTGTGATTAAGAAGAAATTATAATAGTCTTTCTAGAGATGGGTCTTTGATATTAATATCAATGAAAAGAGTTGAACTCTATAAAATATTTGAAGAGTCTTATTCTGAGCCAAATATGAGTGACCATGGCCTGTGACATAGCCCTCAGGAGGTCCTGAGAACATGTGCCCAAGGTGGTTGGAGCACAGCTTGGTTTTATACATTTTAGAAAGGCATGAGACATCAGTCAAATATTTAAGAAATACATTGGTTTGGTCCAGAAAGATGGAACAACTCAAAGCAGGGGCTTCCAGGTTATAGGTGAATTTAAAACATTCTCTGGTTGACAGTTGGTTGAGTTTGTCTAAAGACCTGGTATAGATAGAAAGGGAATGTTCAGGTTAAGATAAAGATACTGGAGACCAAAGTTCTTTTGAAGTCTTATAGTAGCTGCCTTAGAGACAATAGGTGAAAAATGTTTCCTATTCAGATCTTAATCTCTTTAGGATTGGGAGGGTCTGGAAGAAAAAGATCTAGCTATGTTAATAGAGATTCTTTACAGATGCAAATTTTCCCTCACAAAGAACAGCTTTGCAGGACCATTTCAAAATATGGCAAAGAAACACGTTTTAGGGTAAAATAGTTTGATTTTCTTCTTTGTCTCTTAATGTTATGCCAGAGTCAAGTTGGAAAATAAATCATGATATATAGGGTTAAATAAAACCTATCTGAGGGCATGACTCCACAGGCCCCTTAGATAGGAATTTGGGCATAAAATAATAAAAATAAATTTTTTAGTTTATTATTATTTATCAAAAATTATTGTCTTATTTATCAAAAATTATATAAGCAAAGATCATTCTTTCTTGGGCCGGGTTTTATATAAATAAATAAATGTTTAAATAAAAAATGTTTAAATAAATAAAAAAGTCAGAGCTTAGTACTCATTAACAAAACTACACTAATACAAAACTAAATAATTGGTTAAAACAATATTTTATTTAAAATATTGACTTAATGCAAGAAGCTTTTAATTCTTAAATTCTATAATCTATCTCTTTGACACTCTTCAGATTGGTATCTCAGAAGTTCAGCTCTTTCTCTTTTGAAAAGGCCTTGGATGATTAATCTCTCCTTTGCCTTTTATTTGGCTCCTGTAACTTTTTATTAATTAAAGTAAGGGAGATAATCTTTTTTTTTTTTTGAAAATAGGCAAATAAATATCTTTGGACCTGCCTTTTTTTATTCTGCATGTGGGAACTAGTAAGATTGCCTGAGTCCACAAAGCATAGAGTAGAAGCTAGAGTGCTAGTCATGACAAATTCTCTACTTCATAGCCCTTTGTGGAGCATTTATTGGGACTGATGGCAAAAGACGGTGAGTACTTCCCAATGACAATGACTGAACTAGAGAATATCCACCTGGGAGGCATTTATTGCCTTACTAGGGAATGTTAATTGAAGCCACCCCTATGCTAATGGGTTTTGTTTGTTTGTTTGTTTGTTTTTGAAAGAGTCTCCCTCTGTCGCCCAGGCTGGAGTGCAGTGGCACCATCTTGGCTCACTGCAGCCTCCACCTCCCAGGTTCACGCGATTCTTGTGCCTTAGCCTCCCGAGTAGCTGGGATTATAGGCATGTGCCACCATGCCTAGCTAATATTTGTATTTTTTTTTTTTTTTGAGACTGAGTTTCGCTCTTATCACCCAAGCTGGAGTGCAATGGCATGATCTCCAGTCACTGCAACCTCTGCCTCCTGGGTTTGGGATTACAAGTGCCTGCCATCACGCCTGGCTAATTTTTGATTTTTAGTAGAGATGGGGTTTTACCATGTTGGCCAGGCTGATCTCAAACTCCTGACCTCAGGTGATCCACCCACTTCTGCCTCCCAAAGTGCTGGGATTACAGATGTTAGCCACCACGCCCGGCTAATTTTTGTATTTTTAGTAGATACGGAGTTTTGAATTCCTGGTCTCATGTGATCCACACCCTATGCTAATAGAAATAATGGTCCCCAAAAGAGTTCCATGCTAAAATAAAAATGGTTTATATAGAATCTTGCTACCTTGGGATATAAGGAGGAGATACTGATAAGCAGGGAGCCCCTTTCTTAGGACTAATTCTAACTCTGTGAGGAGCTGCTAGATTCTATAGTGCCTGATAGACAGCTCTCATGAGCTGCTTGATTTGTGAATGGCATTTCCAAGGTAAACAAACATCCTGTTTGAAAGCTGCTTCTCTGCCTAAAGAAGGGTCAAGAAAATCCTTTTCTTTTTGACTTATTTGGGTGAATATGTTTTTTTGTTTGTTTGTTTTTGAGACAGAGTCCTGCTCTGTCACCCAGGCTCTAGTGCAGTAACACCATCTCGGCTCATTGCAGTCTCCATCCCAGGGGGTCAAGCAATCCTCACACCTCAGCCTCCCGGTAGCTAGGACTATAGGTGCGTGCCACCATGCCCAGCTAACTGTTTGTTTTTTTTGAGACGGAGTTTCACTTTTGTTGCCCAGGCTGGAGTGCAATGGCATGATCTTGGCTCACTGTAACCTCTGCCTCCAGGGTTCAAGCGATTCTCCTGCCTCAGCCTCCTGAGTAGCTGGGATTATAGGCATGCACCACCTCACCCAGCTAATTTTGTATTTTTAATAGAGACAGGGTTTCACCATGTTGGTCAGGCTGGTCTCAACTTCCTGACCTCAGATGATCCACCTGCCTGGGACTCCCACAAGTTCTGGGATTTCAGGCATGAGCCACTGCACCGGCATAATTTTTATATTTTTTGTGGAGATGGGGTTTTGCCTCGTTGCCCAGCCTGGACTCAAGCGATCCTCCTGCCTTGGCCTCCCAAACTGCTGGGATTACAGGCGTAAGCCACTGCGCCCAGCCGGGAGAAGTATGTTTTTGTAAGCAAATTTACCTTTCCATCTAGGTTCTTCAAAATTTGGATTGTAGTTTTATTACAATACAGTTATTTGGATAAGTTCAGTAAGTCTTTTGAAACAGAACAATTGAAGACACTGGTTATCTTACCAAGACTTTAACTAAAGTAGCTTTTTTTTTTTGAGATGGAGTCTTGCTCTGTTGCCGGGCTGGAGTGCAGTGGCACAATCTCAGCTCAGCAGCCACAACCTCTGCCTCCCGGGTTCAAGTGATTCTCCTGCCTCAGCCTCCTGAGTAGCTGAGATTACAGGAGCGTGCCACCACGCCCGGATAATTTTTGTATTTTTAGTAGAGATGGGTTTTTACCATATTGGCCAGGCTGGTCTCGAACTACTGACCTTGTGATCCACCTGCCTTGGCCTCCCAAAGTGCTGGGATTACAGGCATGAACCACCACGCCCAACCAAAGTAGCATATTTTTAGGTAAAGTTCCAGCAAAGCCAACTTAAAAGGAGCCTACATGGCCAATCAGTTGTTGCTGCATGTTATGCAAATAATCAGGCTAGTATAATAAGCCTAAAACTTACTTTGCACACAAATTTTGTTTGTGTTTAAGGAGTATAAATTCTCCTTAATAGAAAAAAAGAGGCTAGAGAAGTTGTTTCAAAGGAAAAGTGTAACAGTAATGCTAGATTTCAGACCTAGCTTTTGCTTTTTTGAGTTCAGATTGAATTATTATTTCTTGGCTACAGTAATCCTCTAGAGATACCAGATGATAATTTTTCTTCATATTTTTAGCTGGTGCCCTAATGGAATAAGTTTCTTTTTCTGTTCTGACACACAAATACTATTTTGATTGTGAAACTATAAACGTTATTTCTTTCTCCTTGTTTTATTGCCAAGGAAACCAAAATCATGGTATTCTGAAGACCAGAGATGTGAATCTCCCTCATTTGGCATCCCACTGGGCCCCAGTGTGTTTTTCACTGCAAATGCCCTGCTGCTAAAACTATACAAGCACCCTCCCTCTAGACCCAGGGTTGTGGAAGAGTTGGGCACATGAGATTGTAAGAGCCAGTTTTGACGGCTCAAGTTAGGTCAAGGTCAAACCCTCCAAATCAAGGAGGGGTACAAAGATGCCTAAACGATTATGTGTCACTGTTGCATCCACCCCAAACATAAATAATTTTTGTTTTTGAGATGGAGTCTGGCACTGTCGTCCGGGCTAGAGTGCAGTGGCGTGATCTCGGCTCAGCCTTCTGAGTAGCTGGAATTACAGACATGCACCACCTCAGCCAGCTAATTTTGTATTTTTAATAGAGATGGGGTTTCACCATGTTGGTCAGGCTGGTCTCAAACTCCTGACCTCAGATGATCCACCCACCTTGGCCTCCCAAAGTGCTGGGATTACAGGCATGAACCACCATACCCGGCCAATAAATTTTTGCTTCCTGTAAAATTAAAGAAAAATATTTACTAACAGGATAAAGATACCTTACAACAAAGCCTCCTGGGTATAGTTATCCCAGTTATGAGTTGAGAACATAAATCTCTCTGTCTCTCATATATATACATATACATATTTAAAATATTTTCTCAGAACATCGCCATTGTTTTATATAGCTAATTGCTGTAAGTCTATAAAACCAAGCTTACAGTAGCTCAACACATAGAAGTTGAAATAAGTCAGTGTTGCAACTTTGCCTTTAGGTTTTTGTTTGTTGGCGTTTTACTTAAAATAATAATTTAAGAGGTAATGAATGCCTGTCCACATCCATTCCTATCTGGCCTAGAACAATTAATTGGCTACAAATCTTTTGACTTTTTTTTTTTTTTTGAAATGGCGTTTTGCTCTTGTTGCCCAGGCTGGAGTGCAATGGCACAATCTCGGCTCACTGCAACCTCCGCCTCCCGGGTTCAAGTGATTCTCCTGCCTCAGCCTCCTGAATAGTTGGGATTATAGGCATGCACCACCACGCACGGCTAGTTTTGTATTTTTAGTAGAGATGGGGTTTCCCCATGTTGGTCAGGCTGATCTCGAACTCTCGACCTCAGGTGATCCACCTGCCTCATCCTCCGAAAGTGCTGGGATTACAGGTGTGAGCCACCACGCCTGGCCAGTCTTTTGACTCTTGAGGCCCTCAGCCATAGGAAGTCCCACCAAGGGACAGGGTGGATGGGGGGCAGGCAGCCATGCCACCCTGGCAATGCTATGGGACAAAATAAAGATTTGATGGCCTTTGATGTTGCCTCTGGTAAATATTGGCCAGAAGGGGGAGAATGTAAACCGAAAATAAAATTCTAAAGCCCTCCAACCATCTGAATGTACTTTCTCCTCAGTCACGGCTCTTTTAAAATTTAACCTGAGAGACTGTTTCAGACCATGATGGGAAGTGGCAGTGAGATATGCCTCATTATACGTCTCTGACATTAACATCAGCACAGACTTTGAGTCTGATAAAAAACATTTTACAACCTATTCTCTCTGAAACCTACTACCTAAGGCTTCCTCTGTAAATAAGAATGTGGGTCTCCACAATCCTTTGTCTTAACCTAGACATTCCTTTCTGTTGATCCCAGGTTTTTAGATAAACTCAACCAATTGTCAACCAGGAAAATTTTAAATCTACCTATAAGCTGGAAGCACCCCCCCCCCACACACACACCCACAGCTTTGAGTTGTCTCACCTTCCTGGACCAAACCAATGTATTTCTTTCTTTTCCTGTTTTTTTTTTTTTTGAGCAGAATCTTGCTCTGTCGCCCAGGCTGGAGTGCAGTGGCACAATCTCGGCTCATTGCAACCTCTGCCTCCCGGGTTCAATCGATTCCTGTGCCTCAGCCTACCTGGTACCTGGGATCACAGGCGCATGCCACCATGCCCGGCGAATTTTTATATTTTTAGTAGAGACAGGGTTTTGCCATGTTGGCCAGGCTGGTCTTAAACTCCTAGCCTCAAGCAACCTGCCCACCTCAGCCTCCCAAAGTGCTGAGATTGCAGGCGTGAGGCACTGCACCTGGCCATATTTCTTAAATATACTTGATGGAATTATCATGTCTCCCTAAAATGTATAAAACTAAGCTGCACCCTGACCACCTTGGGCACATGTTCTCAGGACATCCTGAGGGCTGTGTCACAGGCCATGTTCACTCATATTTGGCTCGGAATACATCTCTTCAAATGTTTTACAGAGTTTGACTCTTTTCGTAGAGTCAACTGCGAACAAGACAAATTATCTCAGGTTGAGCATACTGTAGTTCATATGACAGACAACGGAATAATCAAAAAGGATTTACTAGAGGCAGCATAATAATGTTTTAATACAGGTTTCTATTTAGCACTTATGAGATTCTGTATTGAAAGATTGCAAACAGAAATGTTCTCAGGGCATTGAATTAATGAATAAGGGGGCAGGGATAATTCACGAGGGTGTTGTGGTAGAAGGGAGGAAACCAGGGTGTGTTTGCCCTTCCTAAAAGTCTTCAAATAATGATAATGATGATAATTAGATTTTGTGCAGAAATTTGACCTATATGACATTAAAATATATATATATATAAAATATGTATATATATCACTTTTCAAACATATATATCTATGTTTGGAAAGTGATTAGCTTATTTTTTTTTAAGAGGGAGTCTCCCTCTGTCACTCAGGCCGGAGTACATTGGCATGATTTTAGCTCACTGCAACCTCCATGCCCCGGCTCAAAGGATTGTCGTGCCTCAGCCTCTGAATAGCTGGGATTATAGGCGTGTGCCACTACACCCGGCTAATTTTTGTATTTTTAGTAGAGATGGGGGTTTCGCCATGTTGGCCAGGCTGGTCTTGAACTTCGTGCCTCAAGTAATCTGCCTGCCTCGACCTCCCAAAGTGCTGGGATTACAGGCATGAGCCACCAGGCCCGGCCAGCAGTTAGCTTAAAAATGGCACAAATTAAAAACATAATAAATGTTAGTTATTCTATATTGTTACAATTTAGTGAAATAAGTTTTGTGATGTGAAAGAAGCAGACAAGTAGCTGAAATTCAGTTTGAGAAAATATAAATTTATTGAATAGTCAATTGACATAAAATCATCAACAAAATGTGTTGAAAGCCAATTTGCTGAATCACTGATTTGCCAAATTCACTGGTTTTGTCATGCTTTAATAGTAATGATAAATAGCTTTAAAAACACGTTTACTTTTGGTCATGAAGAAGGCAAATGCTACATTTTGAAGTAGGGAAACCAAAGGACTAAACTTGCTTTTGGACATTAAGTTAATGGAACTTTTAACATTCATTGTATCCAATGAATTCATTGTATCCAAAAAGTGGAGAAAAATGTCCCCAAAAGCTGGGAATTTCCTGCCCCCAACCCTGAAAAAAAAAAAAAAAAAAAAAAAGAACACTTAAGGAAAACAAGATCATTTTACAGAACACTAGAATCTTACACACCTGTTGCTAATGATGTCTTTTTCATTTTAACCAGATAACCATTAAAATCAAGTTGCCATGTTGATAACTTTATTTTGGTCAAAGTGTTTTTTTTTCTTCCCAGAGTCACTTGGAACTCTTCTGTGGCATCTGAAGCAGATGGACGAAGCCAAGAGGGCCTGGACGAAGCCAAGAGGGCCGAGAGTATCTCAGCACCTAGAAATGGACAAGGCTGGTTATTAGAACAAAGATTTCGCAGGTGGTGAGTCTCAAAGGCAAAGCTGAATGGTAGTATAATTTTTTTTTAATTTTAATTATTAAAAAATATTTTTTGGAGGGGATAGAGTCTTGCTGTGTCACCCAGGCTGGAGTGCAGTGGCACTGTCTCAACTCACTGCAACCTCCAACTCCCAGGTTCAGGCGATTATCATGCCTCAGCCTCCTGAGTAGCTGGGATTACAGGCATGTGCCACCATACCTGGCTAATTTTTGTATTTTTAGTAGAGACAGGGTTTTGCCATGTTGGTCAGGCTGGTCTCGAACTCTTGACCTGAAGTGATCCATCTGTCTTGGCCTCCCAAAATTCTGGGATTACAGATGTGAGCCACCACTCCCGGTCATCTGAATGGGAGTTTAATAGTAGTTAGGTCATGAAACTCCCTGCCAGGCATTCTAATACATTCTGACTTTTCTTTGCAGGTGATAAATGGGAGCTATGTATATATTTTTGTTTTGTTTTGTTTTGTTTTGTTTTTTGATACAGAGCCTCGCTCTGTCGCCCAGGCTGGAGTGCAGTGGCAGGATCTCAGCTCACTGCAAGCTCCGCCTCCTGGGTTCACGCCATTCTCCTGCCTCAGCCTCCCAAGTAGCTAGGACTATAGGCGCCCGCCACCACGCCTGGCTAATTTTTTGTATTTTTAGCAGAGACGGGGTTTCACCGTGTTAGCCAGGATGGTCTCGATCTCCTGACCTCGTGATCCACCTGCCTCGGCCTCCCAAAGTGCTGGGATTACAGGCGTGAGCCACTTCGCCCGGCCGGGAGTTATGTATTTTTAAAAGTTCACCAGAACGTTGATTTTCAGAGACTCCATTTGTGCTATTCACAGCTGCATTGCAGGTCTCAATACATAGCACTCAGTATCAGCTGGGCCCTTACTGTTTCGAGATATTTTGAAAAAGGATTAAGGACTCAGTGGACATCCACCAAAGCCGAGCTTGATAAAGAATCTGGGCCAGGGCCGGGTGTGGTGGCTCACGCCTGTAATCCCACCACTTTGGGAGGCCGAGGTGGTTGGATCACGTGGTCAGGAGTTCGAGACTATCCTGGCTAACAGTGAAACCCCCGTCTCTATTAAAAATGCAAAAAAAAAAAATTAGCCGGGCGTGGTGACGGGCACCTGTAGTCCCAGCTACTCAGGAGGCTGAGGCAGGAGAATTGCTTGAACCCGGGAGGTGGAGGTTGCAGTGAGCCGAGATCATGCTACTGCACTCCAGCCTGGGCAACAGAACAAGACTCCGTCTCAAAAAAAAAAAAAAAAAAAAAAGGAAAGAATCTCACACCTGTAAGTAACCCTGCACTTTGGGAGGCTGAGGTGGGCGGATCACCTGAGGTCAAGAGTTGGAGACCAGCCTGGCCAACATGGTGAAGCCCTGTTTCTACTAAAAATACAATTAGCCGGGCGTTGTGGCTTGCGCCTGTAATCCAAGCTACTCAGGAGGCTGAGGTGGGATAATCGATTGAACCAGGGAGGCGGAGGTTGCAGTGAGCCGAGATCGCGCCACTGCACTCCAGCCTGGGCAACAGCAAGAAGAAAAAAAATCTGAAGTAGGGGAGCTTTCAAGGAAGACAAAGATTGGCTAACAATGTTCGATGACTTAGGAAAGAAGATTAACCGTATGATCGGGCAATTTAGGACCTGATTTGTTAACTTTTACCAATGATGTCTAAACAATGCAGTGAGAACAGAGAGACGAGTTGAGAAGAGAATGAAAATAAAGAAAGTGAAGGTGCCCGGTAAAAATGTTTTTGGAAGCAGCTTGATGGGGGCGGACGGGGAAGGTCGCCACCTAGTGTGATTTCAAGGTTACTGAGAATAAAGCACGAGTGGGCGTGGTGGCTCAAGCCTGTAATCCCAGCGCTTGGGAGGCCCATGTGGGTGGATCACTTCAGCTCAGGAGTTCGAGACCAGCCTCGGCGAAGTTGCGTAAACCTAGTCTCTACAAAAAATACAAAAATTAGCTGGGTGTGGTGGCGCGTGCCTGTAATCCGAGCTACTCACGAGACTGAGGCAGGAGAATTGCTTGAACCTGGGAGACGGAGCTTGCAGTGTGCCGAGATCCTGCCACTGTACTCCAGCCTGGGTGACAGAGCAAGACTCGGTCTCAAAAAATAAACAATAAATCAACAACCACAAAGCGGGCCCGAATTACTGGGAAGACAAAAAAGCCAAAGAACTCAGCATAGGCCCAATCTAATTTTGGTTTGCTCTACTCTCTCAGTCGTTGATATTCTCCAAGACTTCCAGCTCCCAAAATATTTCTTCAACTACCCCAAAGCATCTGGCACTGCTTGAAAGGACCTGCTGGAGTCCCAGGATGAAAGGAGGTTATGTTAACCATCCTTGCGCGGAAATGAAGAAAACCACAAGTTGTTCCTCCTGCTTTTTCCTGTTTTTTTTTTTTTTTTGTTGTTGTTGTTGCAGAGGCGCGGTCCACCCTGGAATGAAGTGAGAAACCGAAATCATTTGGGGCTGTTTCCTTCCTGCAAGTCAGCCATTACCTTGCCCAATTCAAACTTTATTTTCACCTGCTTTAATTCCTGCTAGTTATTTTCCTCTTCTTAGAGTTTGACCTCAGGTAAATTAGCTAATCTCTCTGTGCTTCAGTAGTCATCTGTATAATAATATATATCTCCGTAAGGCACTGTAAGATTTAGGTAAGATAATGTCTGAAAACTCTGTTCTTTGGGCCGGCCATATAATGAGTCCTCATAAATTGTAGCAATTAGTTTAAGTAGAACGAAGAATATATGTATCACTCTGAATTAAGATGGATTAATATAAAACACTTGTCGAGGATGAGCTGCATTTTCCAAACCTGGAGGACAAAAAACCCTCCAAGTGTTATTACCTTATTCCACACATTTGGGAAAGTACAATGTCCTAGAGTTGTGAAAAAAGCAGAAAAGCCCACAGTTTCCTTGTCTGTAATATGGAGGTTTTGGTATCTCATAGGGTAGTTTTTAGAATAAGATGAATTAGCAAATGGTTTAATGTTTATAAAACATTAGTTTTATATCTTAGAATATCCTTATTCAGTGTTAATCTCTGGTCACTCCTGCCTCCAATCTCAGTATTCTGTAAGCAATGATATATCAGGTGATGTGGATCTTCTGTGAGCCTGACAAGGCTTCCGTCCTCACAGAGCGTGCAGTCTATAAATGTGAAAGTGATGGCCACAGGCAGGAGGTTCAAGGTCAGACTGCCTGGGTCAGAGGCTCACTCTGTGCTCTAAACCTTTCTGCCTCCCTGTCTTCAAGTCTAAGTAGGATTAAAATAGGATGCACATTATAAGGGTGTTGTAGGGATTAAATAAGCAAATAGTTTTCACTGGGTGCTCATTGAGTGAATGGGATTTGAAAAGTTAGGTAAAGCCATCAAGAGGTGTGCCTAGGGCAAGGCTGTGCCTAGGGTGGGGCTGTGTCTGGGGCGGGGCTGTGTCTAGGGTGTGTGAGGGAGGGCGTCTCAGGGTTATGTTTGATGATTGCTGCTTCAGAGTTAATCACTTTATCATTCAGAACCTGGACTAGAGATTCATCTTAACTTCCAACGGTGAGTTTCTGTGGTGGACACCAAAGCATGTTTCTTTTGCAGGAGGCTCCTTACCTAATGCATTAGTGTTTTGTATTAATAGGTGTTTGGGCTTTCACTTTTTTTTTTTCTTTTGAGACAGGGTCTTACTCAGTTGCCCCGGCTGGAGTTGGGGAATCTTGGCTCACTGCAACCTCTGCCTCCTGGACTCAAAGCTATATTCTCCAGCCTCAGCCTCCCAAGTAGCTGGGACCACAGGCATGCACCACCACACCTGGCTAATTTTGGGTTTTTTGTAGAGACGGGGTTTTGCCATGTTGCCCAGGCTGGTCTCAAACTCCTGAATTCAAAGCAATCTGCTCACCTCAGCCTCACAAAGTGCTGGGATTACAGGCATGAGCCACCATGCTAGGCCTGACTTTTACCTTTTAAAAGTTCAAGCTTATAGGTTGGGAACAGCTGATTTCATCAGAGTAATTGTGTGTGGTTGCCGTATGGTAGAATTGGGTATAGGATTTTACTAGAGGCTCAGGTATTTAAATCTTAACCCATCATAGCATTAAGAGAGACTTTATATTTTAGAGATACATATGGATGTATTTTTGGGTGAATGACATGTCTGAGATTCACTTCAAAATAATGAGGGTGGGGTGTCAAGGAGATAAAATTGGCCAGGTATTGCTATATATTAAATTTCAGTGATAGGATCATCAGGCTAATTATATGCTTCCGTCTACTTTCCTGTATGGTTAAATGTAAACAGGGTGAATACTGAAAACAAAAACGTCCTCAAAGCAAAAGAGCTATACTGGAAGAATTGTAGAAATGGCCCTAGGCATTTTTTTCCCTTTTGTTCACAGATTTGATATTTCATGAAATTCAGAAATAATTTGGAGCTTTTCAAACCTGGGATATGGAAGAAATTGACACTCCTGTTCTCTGGGAAGGTGGGCTTGCAAAGTATGGGGATTCTGGATTTCTTTTTCTAGATGAGCCCTGGTTGAGAGAAGTCTCCGGTTAGTTCCAGCGGTGCCTTGTATCTTAATACGTTGTGTTTAATGAGTAATAACCTAAGTCAAAGGTGCCTCGATAATATGCAGTGGGCCCAGAAGTCCACTGGGCTCATCACTATGTTTCAGAGGCAAGAATCTGCATCAAAGAGCCCTGGAAGCAATCATGGCTCAGCTGTGATGCCTTTAGAACATGAAGTCCTCCAAGAAGATGCCATAGGAATGGCCTCCATCCCAGGGCCTGGAGAGCAGCCAGAGACAAGGAGAGTAGCCCAGGAGGGCACTGGCAGTCAGTGCTACACTGTGGCCTGTCAGTCTCAGAGCCAGGATTTAAACACTGGTAGGCAGGCTCCAGAGGTCCTGCTCCTCACTGTGGGTCTATGGCCATACAAAGCAAGTTGGTTTGGTTGCTGTTTTTACTATAGGAACTGAGTGTTTATTGTAAAAAACTTATGTTTTTTACAAGTGTTACGTGTGCACATTTGCTTTTTAGAAATGTTGGGAAGTTTTTATATTGGGTCATGGCATTGGGAACAATATGCTGCTATGAACATAAGTGTACAAATTGCTGTTCAAGTCCATGCTTTCAATGATTGTGGGTATTTACCCAAAAGTGGAATTGCTGAATCATATAATAATATTTAATTTTTTGAGAAACCACCATAATGTTTTTTCTTTTTCTTTTTTTTTTTTTAGACAGAGTCTCACTCTGTCACCCAAGCTGGAGTGCAGTGGTGTGATCTTGGCTCACTGCAACCTCTGCCTCCCAGGTTCAAGTGATTCTCCTGCCTTGGCCTCCTGAGTAGCTGGGATTACTGGTGCACACCACCATGCCCGGCTAATTTTGTATTTTTAGTAGAGATGGGGTTTTGCCATGTTGGCCAGGCTGGTCTCGAACTCCTGACCTTAGGTGATCCATCCACCTCGGCCTCCCAAAGTGCTGGGATTACAAGCATGAGCCACCACGCCTGGCCCACCATATTGTTTTTGATGTGGCCACACCATTTTACATTTCCAGTGTTCAGGGGCTCCAATTTCTTCACATCCTTGACAACTCTTACTGGGTTTTTTTTTTGACAGTAGCCATCCTATCCTAATGGGGTGAGATGGGGGGTGAGATGATGTGTCATTGTGGATTTGATTTTTTTTTTCATTTCCCTAATGATTATTGACGGTGAACATTTTTAATGTGCTTAATGGCCATTCATATACCTTTTTGGGAGGGATATCTGTTCAAGTCCTTTGCCCATTTTAAAATCAGGTTTTTTTTTTCTTTGTTGTTGGGTTGTAGTTTCTTTTTTTTTTTTTTTTTAAGACGGAGTCTCACTCTGCTGACCAGGCTGGAGTGCAGTGGTGAGATCTCATCTCACTGCAACCTCCCCCTCCTGGGTTGACGCCATTCTCCTGCCTCAACCTCCTGAGTAGCTGGGACTACAGGCACCTGCCACCACGTCCGGCTAATTTTTTGTATTTTTTAGTAGAGACGGGGTTTCACCATGTTAGCCAGGATGGTCTCGATCTCCTGACCTCATGATCCGCCCCCTTGGCCTCCCAAAGTGCTGGGATTACAGGCATCAGCCACTGCACCCGGCCCCAACTTGATTATTTTGCACGTGGATACCCAGTTTCCCCCAGCCCTGTTTGTTGAAAAGAATGTCCTTTCCCCAGTGAATGGTCTTGACACCCTTGTGAATCATTTGACCATGTTTGTGAGGATTTATTTCTGAGCTCTCTAGTCTATCCCACCAGTCTATATGCCTGCCTTTGTGCTAGTACCAAACTATAATTGCAATGGTAACCTCAAGAAAATATCTACAGAATATATTTACACTTGTATATCCACTAGTACCACATTGTTTCATCATAGGTTTGTAGTAAGTTTTGGAATCAGGAGGTGTGAGACCTTCAACTCTGTTCTCCTTTTTAAAGATTGTTTTGTCTATTGTGGATACCTTGAGATTCCACATACATTTTAGGATGAAATTTCCTATTCTGCAAAACATGTCTGGGATTTTAAAAATAGGAATTGCATTAAAGATGTAGATCACTTTGGGTAGTAGAGCCATCTTAACAATATTAGTTCTTCTAATCCAGGAACACAGGATAGCTTTGTATCTTAATTAAAAAAAATTTTTTTTGAGACAGAGTCTCACTCTGTCAGCCAGGCTGGAGTGCAGTGGTGTGATCATGGCTCAATGTAGCCTTGACCTCCTGGGCTTGCTCAAATGATCCTCCCACCTCAGCCTCCCAAGCAGCTAGGTTAACAGGCATGTGCCACCAAGCCCAGCTAATTTTTAAAAATTTTTATTTTACCTCTTTTTTTTTGCCAGGGCCTTGCTCAGATGTCCAGGCTAGAGTGCAGTGGCACAATCACGACTCACTGCAGCCTTGAACTTCTATTTTTTTAGAGATGGGGTCTTGCTATGTTGCCTAAGCTGATCCTTGAACTCCTGGCCTCAAGCAGTCCTCCCATCTTAGCCTCCTGAGTCAATGGGATTACAGGCCTGAGTCACTACACTTGGCTAATCTCATTAGTAACTTTATTATTATGTACAGGTATGAGATTGGGCTCCACTTTTAAAAAATTTTATGAAATAGCCAATGATTGACCTTTTTTTCCCCCACTCTGGATATTACTAGTATTCTCCAATGCTTTTCTCTTTCTGTTTGTACATTTTTCAGGATCTCCCATTAACCAGTCATAATGAAGTAAGAACAAGAAGATGGGGAAGAGGAAGTGTAAAACCGTGGCTTAAATTTACCAAGGATAAGCTGAGTGTACTTCAGCAGTCATTTGCACAGAATCCTTATCCTAATTTTACAACCAGGGAAAAACTGGCTGGACAGTCTCTTGTCCTGTGTTTGTAATTGATGTAAGTAAAATATTAAAAGCTTTGCATGGGTATGTCTTTTTATAGATAATGTGGAAAATGTAAAGAAGCATGAAAAAGTTTAATAGCATTTTATCACGTAGCACAAAGTGATTTTTTTAGGCTGGGCGCAGTGGCTCATGCCTGTAATCCCAGCACTTTGGGAGGCTGAGGCGGGCAGATCACTTGAGGCCAGGAGTTCGAGACCAGCCTGGCCAACATGGCAACACCCCATCTCTACCAAAAATACAAAAATTAGCCAGGCAGGTTGGCACGTGCCTGTAGTCCCAGCTACTTGGGAGGCTGAGGCAGGAGCATCGCCTGAACCTCAGAGGCAGAGGTTGCACAGGGCCAAGATGGCACCACTACACTCCAGCCTGGGCAACAGTGAGATTCTCAAAAAAAAAAAAAAAAAAATTGATTTTTTTTTTGGTTGTTGTTCATCTCAATGTGGGTGTGAATATATTATGTATGCATTTTATGGAAAATAGACTATTGTGAGGCAAATTTGGGAGCAGTGTTAAGAAGCTACTGTAGGCTGGCTGCGGTGGCTCATGCCTATAATCCCAGCACCTTGGGAGGCTGCGGTGAGCGGATCACCTGAGGTCAGGAGTTCAAGACCAGCCTGGCCAACATGGTGAAACCCTGTCTCTACCAAAAATATAAAAATTAGCCGGGCATGGTGGCATGCGCCTGTAATCACAGTTACTCAGGAGGCTGAGGTAGGAGAATTTCTTAAACTCAGGAGGTGGAGGTTGCAGTGAGCCAACATCGCGCCACTGCACTCCAGCCTGGACGACAGAGCGATACTCTGTTTCAAAAAAAAGAAAAAGCTATTATTGTAATTTTCCAGGATAGAGACAGTGATGGTTTTGACAAGGGTGCTGGCTATGGAATTAGAGAACTGGGAAGACCTTTAATTTTTAAAGGTGGAGCGGCTTATAGTTTGCTGAGTTATTGGGGATGCCAGAGGTAAGGATAGCTCCAAAGTTTTGGCTTGACATGGAAGACTGGAGATGCCTTTAACTAACAGGGGAGCTTGGGAGAAGAGCAGTTTTGTGTCAGACATTTGGAGTTTTACTTTGCACACGTTAAGTTTGGTGTGCCAATTAAGCCTCTAAGAGTTTACTTACTCCAAGGAGTAAGTAAAAAGTTAGGCATGCAAGTCTGAAGTGCAGGAGGAAGAACTTGGCTTGATAGTGTCACGGGACTTGGCACAGAACCCCACAGCATCAGTAGTTGCTTCATAACCATTTATTGCATGAAGCATTATTTTGTTTGGTGATTTTCTGATATGATCATTGTAAATTGTTAAAGCACAACATCTTATTGTATTTGAATTTATATTATTTACACATACAATCTATTCTCTAATCCCCTGACAGATTATATATACACATTTAAGGAGACTTTCATATTTCTCTTCTGTGATTATCCTTTGACTATTGAATATATTGGTTGCTTGACAGAAGGACAAAATTGTGTTAGTGAAAACAAAGAATATAAGCAACTTTGGAGAATAAAGGAAAAGTATAGGCAAATATTGTGTAATGAAATTTTTATAAAAGTTTCGTGAAGTAGGCCAGGCATGGTGGCTCACGCCTGTAATCCCAGCACTTTGGGAGGCCGAGGTGAGTGGATCACCTGAGGTCAGGAGTTCGAGACCAGCCTGGCCAACATGGCAAAAACCCATCTCTACAAAAATACAAAAATTAGCTGGGAGTGGTGGCAGACACCTGTAATCCCAGCTATTCAGGAGGCTGAGGCAGGAGAATCACTTGAACCTTGGAGACAGAGGTTGCAGTGAGCTGAGATGATGCCACCGCACTCCAGCTTGGGTGACAGAGGGAGACTCCATCACAAAAAAAAAAAAAAAAGCTTCATGAAGTGAGAACGTTTCAAGGGAAATACAAACAAATGCTTTCCTGCAAATAAGTAGAAAATCCAAATAAAATAAATAACCAGGATAGAAATGGAAGGACTGATCGATTTCTTTTTTTTTTTTTAAGTGACAGGGTCTCACTCCGTTGCCCAGGCTGGATTGCAGTGGCGCAATCATGGTTGACTGCAGCATCGACTCCCTCGGCTTAAGTGATCCCACCTCAGCCTCCTGAGTGGTTGGGACCACAGGCCATGATGCCTGGTTAATTTTTTTTGTTTTAATGTAGAGATGGGGTTTTGCCATATGGCCTAGCCTGGGCTCAAACTCCTGGGTTCAAGCAATCCTCCTGCCTCAGCCTCCCAAAGTGCTGGGATTACAGCATGAGCCATTGCGCCTGGGCTTGGTCAAACATTTAAATGAACGTTCTTATACTGTTCATTTATTTACATTTCTAACTTTGTGACAGTTGGGTTGCTCATGGTCAAAAGTGCTTTTTAATTATGTTTTATCCTTTCTGCTTGTCAGAGGGATAGATTCCTAAAAGGAAGTTCATAGATAATGGCTAATCAAATTACACTGAATTGAACTGGCCTGCATGTGCTTAAAGAAAGTGCCCATGATGTGATCAGGAAGCAAGCATGTTTGAGGGGAGGGCCACAGGAGGCTCTGTCATGAGAGAGTGAGGTCTTGTCTTTTGGTTGGGTCCTCATGAGATCTACCTCCTAATGGCTCTATAACATCTGACTTATAGAGGTGCAAGTTGACTTATAAGGTGCAAGTTGACTCTTGCACCTTATCTTTTTGTAAAATATGTATAATTATGTTGTGATGGTGTTGTGAGAAGAAAATGAGTATATCTGGAGGTGCCAGGTTCATTTTGCATGGTCACAATTTTATTTATTTGTTTATTATTTATTTATTTTGAGATGGAGTCTCACTCTGTTGCCCAGGCTGGAGTGTAGTGGCACAATCTCAGCTCACTGCAGCTTCTGCCTCCTGCGTTCAAGGGATTCTCCTCCCTCAGCCTCCTGAATAGCTGAGATTACAGGCATGCGCCATGATGCCCAGCTAATTTTTGTATTTTTAGTAGAGATGAGGTTTCCCCATGCTGGCTAGGCTGGTCTCGAACTCCTGATGTCAGGTGATCCACCCACCTCAGCCTCCCAAAGTGCTGGGATCACAGGCGTGAGCCACCGCGCCTGGCCCACAACTTTGTTTTAAGCAGTCATTATAGGTGTGGATCAGACATCTTTCTAGCTTTAAGCACTATTAACCTAAAGCAATTCTGAACTTGCAGACAGGGGTTCCTGGAGGGATCAAATATTAAAAGGCCCCCAGACATCCTTACCTGCATGGTAGGGCTCTAGGTGCAGTACCACAACAGAGCTTATTAGGATGGAGAGTCTAAAACAGTGTTGATCATTTCTCCCTCCCCTAAACCCCTAGGGATTATGGTTGGCATGTGTAATTATCCTCTCTTTGTGGAGGAGGGAAAAAAAATGAAGACTAGAGGTGTCAAATGGAATGCTTAGAGTCACGTGTAAGATGCCTTGCCAGGTTATTACAAACTCTTGCTTGTTCTTTTTTTTTTTTTTTTTTTTTTTTAGAGTCTTGCTCTGTCACCCATGCCAGAGTGCAGTGGCACAATCTCATCTCACTGCAACCTCCCCCTCCTGGGTTCAAGCAATTCTCCTCCTCCCTCAGCCACCCAAGTAGCTAGGATTGCAGGCACACACCACTATGCCCAGCTAATTTTTGTATTTTTTTTGGTAAAGACAGGGTTTCACCAGTTGGCCAGGCTGGTCTTGAACTCCCAACCTTGTGATCCACCTGCCTCGGCCTCCCAAAGAGCTGGGATTACAGGCATGAGCCACTGTGCCCGGCCAACTCTTGCTTGTTTTATGCATAGCCTTTGAATACAGTGAATTTAAGAGTATAATTTAGAGTATATTGAATCATAAGTTTATCCTGGTAGGTCAGCGTGAGTAAAATAAATAAGTTAGGGAAAGGCTGGAAGTCTGTTCTTTCCAAATGCAGAGGATTGCAAACAGGTTGGTAGGAGATTTTGAAAGGTCCAGGTTTGCATGTACAAAAGGGCCACTGCAACTATGAGGCAGTTGAAATTTTGGGATTGTGTACAATTTATAACCTCCATAATGTGCAGCCCCACAAAGGATTGCCTTCATTCTTTGTGTCTTATTCAAGTTAGGAAACAAGTCAGTGATCATCCTGAGACTAAACTTAACTGTAAAATTCTACATTGTGGAAATGCATTGTACAATATGTCTTAACCAACAGATTGAATTAACAAACTGTTCTTTCTCTTTAGAACTGGTTTCAAAATAAAAGCCAGACCACCACTTAGAGAGAGACACAGAATGTTCACTGCCAGGGAACTGCATGATTCCTCTGCCAAAGGCCACCCATTTACAAGAATCCAGGAAAACCAGGTGGAATCTCCCAATGATGACCCTGAGCAGAACTTCTTGTACCCAGGAAGTTCTACTGGGTGGAGCTGGCCACTCTTCCGCGGAGACACAGGGGACTCCCAATTAACATGATGGCTCAAATAACTGCAGCCTTATGGATTAAAAGGAAACTAAGCTGTGATTTGGAGTATCCAGGTGATACAGAAAATGGCCCTTGTCGATGTAGATCAGCATTATTTCCTTATCCTTCTGCATCTCCTCCTCAGTATTCTGAAAGGGACAAGCCTGAGATGGGGGAAAGCCAGCATGCAAGGCCCTCCCCTTTGTGCTGTGTTCATGGTGTGCAGGGAGAGAGGCAGCAGCAGGAGGAACAGAAAGGTTATTTTCTTTACTGACTCTTTCAAGGACATCAGCAGAATGGTTGGGAATGTCATCATGAGCAGCCTCAGCCTCAGAATTACTAGGAGAAGCTGGTCTTCCAGGATCAGGTTCTAATGTATATGAGTCACAGGATTTAGGGAAGCGGGCACTTTCCCTTCAGTCCCAGCAGCATGGTTGATGTTCCCAAGTAATGGAGAGTCCCTGTGCTCTCAGTTGTGGCACACACCTTTGCAAATAGTGATCAGATCTCCACAAACGCCTCTTGGGTAAGATATGCAGCAACATAGCTGGCTGCAGAGCAACCCAGGTCCCAAATCCAGCAGCTCTGGGATGAGAAGTCTGCAAGTGTTTACTGCTGGGACCAGGACTGTGTTTCTAGGAAATGGTGCTAGGCTTCAGAGAGCATCATCCACAGGTCATCCCACAACCATCCACACAGAAGCCTGAGGAAAAGGGCTCTGCAGAGCTTGCACATAAAGACGCTGAACTCAGGAAGGCTCTGTGAGCTGCTGGTCTCTTCTGGTAGGGCAGCAGTGTCCTGAGAAGGTGGAGCTAGAGTGTGGAGAACAAAACTAACAAGCACCAAGGCAGCAAGCAAGGCAACCCCCAAATGACAGCAGTTGCCAAATCCAAAGCAATCTGTGCTTCAGAAGACAGAGGCTCTGCACAGTCCCTGTCTCAGACATTGTCTCCTCCTTAGAAGATACCTAACAACAGCACTGTGGGAGGCTGAGGTGGGTGGATCACCAGATCAGGAGATCAAGACCATCCTTGATCTTTAGTAGAGACGGTGAAACAATGTCTCTACTAAAAAATACAAAAAAAAATTAGCTAGCTGTGGCGGCGGGCACCTGTAGTCCCAACTATTTGGGAGGCTGAGGCTGGAGAATGGCCTGAACCCGGGAGGCAGAGCTTGCAGTGAGCTGAGATTGCGCCACTGCACTCCAGCCTGGGCAACAGAGTGAGACTCGATCTCAAAAAAAAAAAAAAAAAAATACCTAACAAGCGGTACAAGAATATGAAGGATCCCACTGCCCAGACTTTGTATGGAGGGGTGTCTAAGGTGGCTACAGCAAAGCTGTCATCTCCATCGACCGGGACAGCATCTCCAGCCATGATGTGTGGCCTGCTGGGACAGCAGCCATGTGTCCTTTCACAGACAGCCCACCAAAGCTCTGACTGAAGGACATCCCAACATCAGCCTAGCCTGCATACACTTAAGGCATAGAATCACCTGAGCCTTCTCCGTTGAAGATAGGGACTCCCGATGGAGTTGCAGCCCCAGCTTTGCACTGTAAAGAGCCCCAGGGGGCTTCTGTGCTGGAGCAGGTGTGCAGACCCCTCCTCGCCCCCTTCACTGAGAGCTGCTGCCTGGAACCAGTGTTTTGACTGAGTCACCTCTGGACGTGGGCCCACAAGATCTGAGAGTGCCCAGACGAGCAGTTGAATGCCTTGTGTTGACCTGAGTGTTTGGAAAAAAGCCCCAAACTTTGAAACAATTTTCATAATTTTGAGCTTCAGAATGTGGAATCACTTCTCAAGTATTCTGGAGTTCTGTCCATCAGAGCGGGTCCTGCCAATGCTGCCCTGTGCAGCGCTTCAGGCTGCATCCCTCCCACTAGGGGGCGCCTTTCACATAGTGGTGCCTGCCTTCTAGAGGAGCAACATTTCCTGAACTGCAGGGTTCCCTCGGGGGCTTTGTGTAAAACACATCCACTGCATAGAATTTGTGTTATTTCCATTTTGTTTCTTGACAATATTTAATTAATTACAAAATGATGTATGTTATGATAGTTTAAGCAATACAGAGAGTAACCAAACAAAAGCTTGGTCTTTTATTCTTGCACTCTGAATTCACAGTCCTGAAAACTCTAAACTCATATCGTATAATCTATATTGTAAAGACTTTGATAATCCCTTCCCTTACCTTTCCTTTCCCCATTCCCCCTTCCCCTTCCTTCTTCTACATTGTATGATGTTTTTCATGTTTACATTCTAACCAATTGTGTCATGTGATACTAATTTGCAGAATAAAGCATGTTTTGCACATATTTCCAAGTCATATGACATGCAGACATACTTCATTTTGTAAATATCTTCCTTCTCTTACTATAAGATTGAGAATAGGTAAAGAGCAATTCTCCAATGCAGGTGATGAGTGTGATTTGCACTATCACTTTGGACAGCCAATTGGAATATTTATTGAAGTCATAGATGCGCAGCAATTCTGTTACTGGATGTGTCTCATAGACAAACTCTTGGACATTCTTATAGAACACTGAGCCCAAAGAAGACACATCATATAATGTGAGAAGCTAGGACAGCTTGAAAAAAAAAGCCTAGATCTGTGTAATTGTGTGAGTGTTCTCGGACATACTGTTTGTAAAAAATCGAGTTATTGAGTAGTTTGATAATATGATAATCATGAAAATAAAGGATAAAGCAGCAAGTAATTATTATTCTTCGATATATACCTTCATTCACACATGGAAAAGATACAAAAAAATGAATGGGGTTTACATTCACTAAATTACTAAAGTTACATTTGGATAAGGAAAAAAAATGTTTTTTTCTTTAACGTTGTGAAACATTCCTTGTAAAATCAAAGGCACAGCACTTTGATTCAATGAATAAAAGAGACATCACAGATTTGTCCCTCACCAGTGAGGGGTGAGATATTCCAACCCTGCAAGCAGATGTACATGTTGAAACTATCTTCAAGAAAACAGAACCAGAGCTGGGCGCGGTGGCTCATGCCTGTAATCCTAGCACTTTGGGAGGCCGAGGTGGGTGGATCATGAAGTCAGGAGTTCGAGACCAGCCTAGCCAATATGCTGAAACCCCATCTCTACTAAAAATACAAAAATTAGCCGGGTGTGGTGGCACGCGCCTATAGTCCCAGCTACTCAGGAGGCCTAGGCAGGAGAATTGCTTGAACCCGGGAGGCGGAGGTTGCAGTGAGCCGAGTGCACTGCACTCCAGCCTGGGCGACAGAGCAAAACTCCATCTCAAAAAAAAAAAAAAAAAATAATAACAATAAAATAAATAAACTACATTTCTCTCAAAGTCAGCAGCTTGATCTATGTCCAGGAATGACCGAGCATAGCTTGGAGGTTAGAAACAAGATGGAGTCAATTTTGTCAGACTCAAATTACTGTCATAATTTTGCAAAGGTGGTTTCAGAAGGTGGCCCTGTCTTTGGAGCCAAGAATGGGGAGTTAGTGCCTAGAGGCAGAATTGAGATTGGCTTGTCATTACTTGAGATTGTATTTTAGGCTCTAGAGAGAAAGGTCTGAGCCTGGTTCTGGTGGGAATGTTGGGCCTCATTCCCCGGCAGGGGCAATTGGAACTTTGAGCAAGCTGGGAGTGTGAAATGAAGCTCTAAAGATGTCCAGAGGAGATGGACGTCTTCTGGCTGAAAGAGACACTCAGATGAAGATGATGGGAGCCAAGGGGCCATGGTGGGGTGAGAGAAGAGCAGTCATGCATTCCTCTTCCCAGGAGAGGGCAGCTCTAGACAAACATCCTGTTTGCACCTCTGAGCTAAGATGGCTTCTGAAACCAGAGCCGAGACACGTGGCTGGAAATCTGCCAGCTGCCTGAAAGGGGCACCCTACAGAGACCACTGGCTTTGGGCTTAGAAACTACCCAACTGAGACACAGTTATTTTCAACCCGTGAGGTCTGAACCAGTTTCAATCCTCATTTGCATGTACAGACCATATTGACGTCTAGGGCAGGACGTTTCCCTATTTAAGCCAGGACGTCTTTTTGTTCTTTGGAGCTCAATTTTTGTCTTACACTGGAGCCTGTGTCTCCCCGATCCGTAGATTTTGCATTTATTTATTGTTATAGACAATAAAGCCTTTAGGCCGGGCGCAGTAGGTCATGCCTGTAATCCCAGCACTTTGGAAGGTTGAGGTGGGCAGATCACTTGAGCTCGGGAATTCGAGAGCAGTCTGGACAACATAGTGAAATCCCATCTGTACAAAAAATACAAAAATTAGCGTGGTGCAGTGGTCTGAGCCTATAATCTCAGCTGCTCAGGAGGCCAAGGCTGGAGAATTGCTTGTGCCCAGGAAGCAGAGGTTGCAGTGAACCAAGAACGTGCCACTGCACTCCAGCCTGGGTAACAGTGTGAGACCTGGTCTCAAAAAAAAAAAAAAAAAGATTTTTTCTTTTTCTTTCACACACCTCATGGTCTCTTGCTAACAGGAGTTGATAATTTGTGTTTGGTTGCAAACAAAGGACTTTATACCCCACACAGAGTCTCCAGGGCTCACAGTGTAGTCCCTCCACTCTCCAACCAGCTCCAGCTGGAAGCCAAGGTTGGAGAGAAGTAGAAGGGTGGCAGGTGGCAGTCCAGGTGCAGTGGGGAGCCTGCTGTGGGGATTTGGATAGTTTGGATAGTCCCTGGTCATCTCATGGTGTCTCCTTAAAGGAACTAGCCTGTCCCTCTGCAGCCTCCCCTGTCCAGGTGAAGTCCAGGTATGGAGAGCTTTCAGGTAAATAAAGTATTCACTCTCTTGAAAAGTGGGTTATAGTTCTTAGCTCAGATATGATGTGGCCAAAAGAAATTCCTATAGGAAATTTCACTGGTGTTTCTATCAACTTGCAGTGCTCCATCTGGATCTTAGATCTTCTGTCACTTCATGCCCTTGGTAGCCCATCATAATAGTTGAAATGTCAGCTGTAGATGTGTTGATATCCTCAAGAATAGGAGAAGCCACTTTGGGAGGCTGAGGTGGGCAGATCATTTGAGGTCAGGATTATGAGACCAGCCTGACCAACATGGTGAAACCCTGTCTCTAATAAAAATATCAAAAAATTAGCCAGGCATGGTGGCCTGTGCCTGTAATCCCAGGAACTTGGGAGGCTGAGGCAGGAGAATCTCTTGAACCTGGGAAGTGGAGGTTGCAGTGAGCCGAGGTCATGCCACTGCACTTCAGCCTGGGCAACAGAGCAAGACTCTGTCTCAAAAAAAAAAAAAAAAAAAAAAAAAAGAATAGGAGAAGCTGATTCTGATGGAGGAGTATCTGCCTATTTGCACGCCCATTCTATAATTTTTTAAAAAGTCAAGTTGAGTTTTATAAATACCTAGACTGATAGGTGGAAGAAAAATAAACAATCATGGTTTCCACAAAAGTTTATTTCTTTGTGCTTTCTATCCCATAATCAAAATCTAATTGCAAAATCAAATACTTTATTCACTGAAAATATTAAGTAAAATTGAGAAATTTTTATGGAAGTGTAATTGAAAAAAATGGTCCTATGATTTGTTTGTCCTCTCTGAAATTCCTGCTGAAATGTAATCTTCGAAGTAACAGGATTAAAACTTGGGTCCTTTAAGAGATAATTGGATCATGAAGTCTCTGCTTTCTTGAATGGGTTAATCCATTCCTGAGTGAGTGGGTTAACGGTTCAGTAGGAATAATGGTGTGTGAATTATCATCAGAGAGGGTCTGTTATAAAAGCCTGTTCGGCTCTGTCTCCTGCGACTTCCCTCCATGTGATGCTGTCCACCATGTTATGATGCAGGATGAGGCCCTTGCCAGAAGCCAACCAGCTGCGGCCCAGGGACTGTGGACTTCCCAGACTCCAGCACTGTAAGAAATAAATTTCATTACATGGATGTATTACATGATGAAAAAAAAAAAAGACCAGGCCCAGTAGCTCATGCCTGTAAATCACTGCAGCCCTGACTCTCAGCCTCAAGTGATCTTCTCACTCCAGCCTCCTGAGTAGCTGGGACTATAGGTGCGCACCACCACACCAGCTAGTTGTTATATTTTTTGTAGAGACAGGGTCTTGCTGTATTGCCAGGGCTGGTCTCAAACTCCTGGGCTCAAGTGATCCTCCTGCCTCGACCTTCCAAAGTGCTGGGATTATAGGTATGAGGCACCATGCCCCACCAGATAAACTTTAAGTAGTCATTTGGCATATAATAGGGACATTCCCTTGATTCTAAAAGGACATCTGAACCCATTGGGAAACATCTTTCTTTCATCTGGATCATCGTGTTTCTTCTCTGAAGAACAGCTGGTGCTTTGGTCTCTACCCTTGGGTGTAGGCCTAGTGATGTAAAGTAACCTTGAGATATCTCTTTTTCTTGGTTTTATGTTTTGTTCTTGTTGTTGTTTTATTTATTTTTTCTTTTCTTTATTTCTTTTAATAATAGAAATGTGTGCAGATAGAAATTCACAGTTACTGCTTTAAGAATACCAGCCCTGTCAGTGCCAGTGGGAAATCTGGTTCTGTTTTCTCTTCTCTTTTTTTTTCTGAGATGGAGTCTCGCTCTGTCTCCAAGGCTGGAGTGGCAGGATTTCAGCTCACTGCAACCTCCAGCTCCCGGGTTCAAGCGATTCTCCTGTCTCAGCCTCTGGAGTAGCTGGGATTATAGGCACCCGCCACCACGCCCAGCTAATTTTTGTATTTTTATTAGAGATGGGGTTTCACCATGCTGGCCAGGCTGGTATGGAACTCCTGACCTCAGATGATTTACCTGCCTCAGCCTCCCAAAGTGCTGGCATTACAGGCATGGGCCACCGCGCCCAGTCCTGGTTCTGTGGCTCTGTTTTCTTGAAGATAGTTTCAACATCTCCATCTGCTTGCAGGGTTGGAATATCTCACGCCTCACTGGCGAGGGACAAATCTGTGATGTCCCTCTTACTCATTGAAACAAAGTGCCGTGCCTTACAATGGCCCTGAGACGATTGATTGATCTTCACTTTTAATTGAAAAGTACTTTAGGACATGGAAAAGTAAATCCAAAGAGGCTTTTCTTTTACCTTTCGTGCTTTTCTCTAAAAGTACAAATAATCTACCACTACTCAAGGATGAAGAAATATTTGGGTCACTCTACCTTTTCTTCCACATGTAGAAAACATTGGGACTTTATTTCTTTATATATATATACATATATATATTTATTTATTTTTTCCTGAGATGGGGTCTCGCTCTGTCTCCCAGGCTGGAGTGCAGTGGCAAGATTTCGGCTGACTGCAAACTCCACCTCCGGGGTTCAAGCGATTCTCTTGCCTCAGCCTCCCGAGTGGATGGGATTACATATATAACATATTTATATTATATATTTTACATATATATGTAGAACCCCTAGGTTAAAGCAATCTGCTGCCTTGGCCTCCTAAAATCTTGCAATCACAGGCTGAGCTACTGCACCTAGCCTGCGTCTTTATTTAGTTCAATTGTGTTTCCCTCTGTTTCTGCACATCACGTGACCACCTGAGCAAACATCTCCCCATGATCTTCGATGTGATAATGAATCTTGTCTTATTGGTGTACCTCTTTAGGCTTTGAGCCTGAGAGAATGACAAGCGTCCTTGAATATTTCATTTAGTAAATAAATTTTGTGCTCTTCTAATGTTCCAGAAATTTTACTTCTGTTGAAAAAAAGGCCATAAGATGCAATTATAACAAATGCATTTCTGGGAATGTAGAGAAATACTTTTAAAAGACTCAGTTCTAGATCCGGCACGTCATTGAAGTCTTCGTTGCCTGACCGCTTTCTAGGAGACTGGAGTCGAAGGCCGTGAGTCAGCCATAATGGCAGCTGAAGAAATTAATGACTATCCAGTAGAAATTCACGATTATTTGTCAGCATTTGCGAATTCCATTGATGCTGCGGATGAGATGCTGAAGAACATGATGTCTGTTTCTAGAAATGAGTTGTTGCAGAAGTTGGACCCACTTGAACAAGCAAAAGTGGATTTGGTTTCTGCATACACATTAAATTCAATGTTTTGGGTTTATTTGGCAACCCAAGGAGTGAATCCTAAGGAACATCCAGTAAAGCAGGAATTGGAAAGAATCAGAGTATATATGAACAGAGTCAAGGAATTAACAGACAAGAAAACGGCTGGCAAGCTGGACAGAGGTGCAGCTTCAAGATTTGTAAGAAATGCCCTCTGGGAACCAAAACCGAAAAATGCATCCAAAGTTGCCCATAAACGAAAAAGTAAAAGTTAACTTTTTGATTTTGATGTACACATATTCAAAAAGTACATCTTTTTTCCGACAAAATAATTCTGTGGCAGTGCAAGGTTTAAAAGTATTCCTTGTTGAATTAATATGTAAATTTACAGTAAATTTGTAAAGCTCAATACTTTCCTCTCCAAAGGTTGTTATCTTTATTGATTTGCACTATGAGGATTTTAACATTGTGATATATTTTATATTTACAATTTACCATCTCTAGTGAAGAGACTCTTATTTCTTTATATAGGTCAGTCTTGCAAGTACCATTTTCTAAGCAACTGTGAAATTTAAGTGAAATATTGTTTGTAAATATTTGTACTATTTTCAATGAAATCACACACTTATACTATCCACAGACACATATAAAATACTCAGTAAAGGCCATTTAATGTAGCTGATTAGATGTAGCTCCAGATACAATTAGTCAGTTCCCCAATTCACTGTCTATTTCTTCTTTCTCTTAATTATTTTGAGCTCATCAGTTGTAGCAAAAGTACACATTATTTTTCCTCTGTAGTAGTGTAGACAACTGAAATGATCTCTTGGTAGAAGTTTTAATCCAGTGACTGCTTTATTTTATTTTATTTTAGATTTGAAGTTTCATGTGCAGGTTAGTTACATGGATATATTTGCACATACTGCAAATCAATTGTCCTGAGGTTTGGGCTTTTATTGATCCTGTCACTCAAAAAGTGAACCTAGTATTCTATAGATAGTTTTTCAACTCTTCCCCCCTCCCTTCCTCCTCCTCTTTTGGAGTACCCAGTGTCTTTTGTTCTCATCTTTATGTCTGTGTGTACCCAGGGTTTAACTCCGAGTTACAAGGGAAAACATGCAATACTAGGTTTTCTGTTTCTGCATTAATTTTCTTAGAATAATGGTTTCTAGCTGCATCCATGTTGCTGCAAAGTCTGTGATTTAATTCTCTTTATGGCTGTGTAGTATTCCATGGTGTGTATGTACCACATTTTCTTTAACCAGTACACCACTGATGGGCACCTAGGTTGGTTTCATGTCTTTACTTTTGTGAATAGTGCTGTGATAAGCATACAAATGCAGGTGTCTTTTTGGTGGAATGATTTATTTTCCTTTAGGCGCATATCTAGTAGTGGGATTTCTGGGTTGAATGGTGATTCTATTTTTAGTTTTCTTGTTTGTTTGTTTGCTTACAACCGAGTTTCATTCTTGTCGTCCATGCTGGAGTGCAATGGTGCGATCTTGCCTCACTGCAACCTCAGCCTCCCGGGTTCAAGCAATTCTCCTGCCTCAGCCTCCCGAGTAGCTGGGATTACTGGCATGCACCATAATGCCCAGATAACTTTGTATTTTTAGTAGAGACACAGTTTCTCCATGTTGGTCAGGCTGGTCTCAAACTCCTGACTTCAGGTGATCTGCCCACCTCTACCTCCCAAAGTGCTGGGATTGCAGGGATGAGCCACCACGCCTGGCCAGAGCAGCCTCTTTCATCACATGCTTCCTGGGTCCCAAGTGGAAGTGCCCCTGCCTCATCTGCAACAGTGCATTGGGGAGGGGAGATGAGAGGCAAGAGATGACACCCTCTCCATGTCCATTCCCAGGCTCTTATGGTGACCCCTTCAGTGACTAGTGCTGTGGCCATGTTTCTTTTGTTCCAAAGGGGGCTTTGGTGGGCTGCACTCCCCCAACCTTGAGTGGACTGCACAGAGGGTTATGACACCAAGGGATCCGCAACTCCTCTGTGACCTCTCTCTGGTCCCCTGTGCTTGCTGGAGTCAAGTGGGTTGTGGGGTATGTCTGTGGGCAGTTAGGCAATGCAGTGGCACCAGTGGTGTACAACTGTTATGGTACCTGTGACCTGGGGTTTTCAGCCCTGCAAGTGACTATGAGGCCTGCCCAGCTCATGCTCTCCTGACCTGGTGAGTCTCCCTCTGGCATCCACACTGACAGCAGGCCCAACTGGCTAGGCTTGTTCTCAGCTGTCTGCATCCAGGTTGGTGAGCTATTCCAGGCATTCTCAGCCATGACACCCCATGGGAGAGAAGCCTTGGCTATCAGGCCATGCCCTTCCCAGTCCAGTCTTGCAAAGGGAGGGGCACCCAGCTCCCATGCTGGCACATGGACCCGCACAGCACTCTTCTCTGTGCAGTGCAGTGGAGGTGTGCTGTGGGTATCCTTCTGTGAGACTGGCCAGGTGGGCAGTCTTGGGAGGGGCTGGGAGGTAGTGGGAGTGAGGTGGTAGGGGGAGTGTGGTCCAGGTGCACCTCGGTCCCATGCTCAGTGCAAGACGAAGCGTCTTCGGAAATCAGCGTTTATGGTTGTGTTTTGCTACCACGGCACAGCTCAGTGAAGCCTTCTGTGCTTTGCTCAGGTTCAAGCTGTGCCTCTGCTTGTTCTCCAGGCGGCTCTCCCTGGAAGTCAAAATGTCTATGGGGATCGTGGGAACTCCTGTAGCTAGGATCACAGGGGTCCATGGAGGGAATGTGATGTCTGAAGTTCCTTCATCACCACCTCCTTAGATCTGGTCCAGGTCCGGGGACTGGTCCTGGCACCCGGCAACTCCAAGTAGGCTGTGAGCTTCCTCCCTCTAAAACCATGGTGTATGTGTGCCTCTCCATTGACCCTCAGTGTTTTCTGAAGAGCTGTTTGAATTGTGAAGGCTTACTCAATACTTTGGTTCCTCGTCATGGACGAAGTACCCTCCAGTGGCTTGTAGTTGTCCACATTGCACCTTTTTGCTTTAAAGCAATGGTGTGATGGCCATAACCCAGGTTTGAGTATATATATAGTTGTTGTTAGGATGTGGGCCTCCATGCTTTTATTTCCTTATTTAAAATGAGAAAAGATATCTGTATATCTGTAGGTTTTACCTTACAGTGACGTATTCTTTCTTTCTTTTTTTTTTTTTTTGAGATGGAGTCTTGCTCTGTCGCCCAGGCTGGAGTGCAGTGGCGTGATCTCAGCTTACTGTAAGCTCTCCCTCCCGGGTTCATGCCATTCTCCTACCTCAGCCTCCCTAGTAGCTGGTACTACAGGCGCCCGCCACCAGACCTGGCTAATTTTTTTGTATTTTTAGTTGAGACTGGATTTCACCGCATTTGCCAGGATGGTCTCTATCTCCTGACCTCGTGATCCGCCCGCCTCGGCCTCCAAAAGTGCTGAGATTACAGGCGTGAGCCACCGCGCCGGGCCAGTGATGTATTCTTTCTGTTCCATTTCCTTCGCACTCTTAAGCAAAATATTTCTTTCTGAACTCATTTCTTTCTTCATATGCCCTATGTATAATATATACCCTATGTATAATATGTACCATATGTACAATATATACCTTATGTACAGTACCAGCTAAGAGCAGGTGAGTCATTATCGTGATATTCTGCTTTCATTATTTTCCTCACTTCTGCCTTCCAGGTATTCACAACTGACATAGATTTACCAAAAATTTACCGTGGCATAAGATGGGCTGCCAGCTTTCTTTTTTCTTTCTTTCTTTCTTTCTTTTTTTTTTTTTTTGAGACGGAGTCTCTGTTGTCCAGCCTGGAGTGCAGTGGTGCTACCTTGGCTCACTGCAACCTCCACCTCCCAGGTTCAAGCAGTTCTCCGCCTCAGCCTCCTGAGTAGTTGGAACTGCAGGCATGTGCCACCATGCTAGGCTAATTTTTGTATTTTTAGTAGAGATGGGATTTCATCATGTTGGCTAGGCTGGTCTCAAGCTCCTGACCTCGTAATCTGCCCACCTCGGCCTCCCAAACTGTTGGAATTACAGGCATAAGCCACTGTGCCCAGCCCGTCTGCCATCTTTCTAGGATTCGAAAAAGTTTTGTATCACCCATGGCCTATCTCCAGAGACAAATCTACCCATATAAGTTTTCCTATTATGTCATTTTACCAAAATAAACAGTGGGATGATTGTATCCATCAGAGTATCAACCAAGAAAGGGAACTAGTATATATTTAGAGATTTGTTGCAAGGAACTGGCTTATGTGATTGTGGAGGATCACTTGAGAAAGTCCAAAGTCCATAGGAAAGGTTGGGCAAGAGCTGATCCTGTTGTTCATAGGCAGAATTTTTTTAATGGAAGACTCAGTTCTGCTTTGAAGGCCTTTTTTCCAACTGATTAATTCAATAATCAAGACCACTTATTTAAAGTCAACTGGGCCAGGCGTGGTGGCTCATACCTGTAATCCCAGCACTTTGGGAGGCTGAAGCGGGCAGATCTCCTGAGGTCAGGAGTTTGAGAGCAGCCTGGCCAACATGGCAAAACCCCGTCTCTACTAAATACAAAAATTAGCCAGGCATGTTGGCACGTGCCTGTAATTCCAGCTACAAAGGAGGTGGAGGTTGCAGGGAGCCGAGATCATGCCACTGTGCTCCAGCGTGGGCAACAGAGTGAGACTGTCCAAAAAAAAAAAAAAAAAAAAAGTCATCTGCTTTAGGTAGGATGCTGAGGAACATGACAAAACCAGTGAATCCATGAGCATGGGCCCATTGCTATACCTCACTTGCTAGGAAGTGAGCTCCGTGGTTGGAAGCAATGTTGTATGGAGTACCATGACAGCAGATAAGGCATTCTGTCAGTTTACAGATAATTCTTTTGGCTGAAGGATTGGGTGCAGGGAAGGCAAAAGCATATGCAGCGTGTCTATTCCAGTAAGAACAAACTTCATTCCTTCTACAATGGTAGTGGTCTAATGTAATTATTTTTCCTCTAGATATAGCTTATCACCCTGGGTGATGGTGCCACACTGGGGACTCAGTGTTAGCCTCTGATGTTTTCTGTAGGTTTGATTAGGAGTGTCCAATGGTGATAAATTGCCACATTTAGTGATGAACCCAGTGCCCTCTCTATTACTGGAACTGGTCATTAGTGCTTTTAAAGTTTTTTTTTTTTTTTGAGATGGAGTCTTGCTGTCACCCACGCTGGAGTGCAGTGGAGTGATCTTGGCTCACTGCAACCTCTGCCTCCCGGCTCAAGCGATTCTTCTGCCTCAGCCTCCTGAGTAGCTGGGATTACAGGTGCCCACACCACGCCTGGCTAATTTTTGTGTTTTTAGTAGAGACGGGGGTTTCACCGTGTTGGTCAGGCTGCTCTTGAACTCCTGAACTCGTGATTCACTCACCTTGGCCTCCCAAAGTGTTGGGATTACAGTCCTGAGCCACCGTGCCTGGCCAGTGCCCCTAAAGTTTATTTGATTAGAGAACCAATTTCAGAAACCCAGAATCAATTCAGAAAACTCATCTATAACATTCTTTGTTATACAGCCACTGACTGTACCAATATCTGTGTCAGTCAAAATTCAACCAGAGTAACAGAATCAGTTTTGAAGGAAACTGACTTACACAATTGTGGGGACTGACTAGGCAGGAAGGAAATTTGTAGGGAAAGGTAAGCTGACACTCTCAGGCAGGAGCTAAAGTTGCTCTCCAGTCCCACCCGCATTACAGTGAATAATCTGTTTTGGGTAAAGCCAATTGATTTTATATATTAATCACACATGCAAAATGCATTTATAGCAACACCTGCATTCATGTTTGATGGAAAAACTGCAAACCTTAGACTAGCTAACTTGACATATGGCCAGACCACCATATTGATGATGGAATAAAATAAGTTGCAGGAAAAGCTGAGGAGAATGTGAAAAGTACAAAGTAAAGCGAGACTCTCCATTCGTTAAATAACATGGACAAGTCAAAATAATTAAGAAATAAAAGAACCTGAACACAGAGAAGAAAATGCTTAAATATGTGGAAACTAGAGAGCAGAGAACCAAAGTCATATTTGGAAAAGTATCATGATAGATTCAAAATTACGTAGTAGAATCTGTACTTCTACTTAAAATTCATCTTACCCTTAATCTAATTACTTCAAAATCCTTTTAAGTGGTGTTAAATATTTAATGAAGGGATTCAGTAGAAAGGTATTTAAGAAATGGGTGTGGCCAGGCTCAGTGGCTCATGCCTGTAATCCCAGCACTTTGGGTGGCCAGGTGGGTGGATCACCTGAGGTCAGGATTTGGAGAGATGGGTGGGCCACCCTGAGTTTTCTTGTATCTTTTGTCTCTGGCAGTTGTTCTGTGAAGCCACTGGATTCTGGAATCCAGGCCACTCTTCCCAGTATGGATTTGGCCAAAAGTTCAAATGGTAAGTTCCTATCAGCCTGCTGGCTGTTCTCTGTGTTGATGCCAAAGGGCTTGTTTGTTTTCTAGAGTTTATGAAAGTTTAAATCACGGCTGGGAGCAGTGGCTCATGCCTGTAATCCCATCACTTTTGGAGGCCGAGGTGGGAGGATCACCTGAGGTCAGGAGTTCGAGACCAGCTTGGCCAACATGGTGAAACCTCATCTCTACTAAAAATACAAAAATCAGCTGGGCGTGGTGATGGGCACCTGTAATCCCAGTTACTTTGGAGGCTGAGGCAGGATAATTGCTTGAACCCAGGAGGTGGAGGTTGCAGTGAGCCGAGATCACACATTTCAGTCCAGCCTGGGTGACAGAGAAAGACTCTGTCTCAAAAAAAAAAAAAAAAAAGTTGAAATCATGAAACCATGATTAGAAGGATGTGTTTTAACCTTTTAGTTTTTTACATGATATTTACCTGTTTTATTAATTTTACGCATTTTTCTAATTCTGTTGCTTCCTATTTTCTTGCATGTACTATTGTGGAATTTCTGTAAGCTTTTGCTCTGTATACTTAGATGATTGCCTATCATATTTCCTAAAAGATGAATTTACACTTATATGTATCCTTACTAGCATGACTTAAGATATGTTGCTAAAGTAAAAACATAGAGTCATCAATGGATATATTGGCCTTCCGTCTGAAATAATGCCAGCAATTTTAATCTATAAGCACATTCTTCATACTCTTTTATTCCTTTGTGTCTTTGCTAGGCTCACTAGAAAGAGAGGCCCGGCGAAAGAGGATTGTTTTGAACCAGAGTCAAAAAGATACCCTCCAGGCATGGTTTGAAAAGAATCCCTATCCTGGTATAGCTGCCAGGGATCAACTGGCCAAAGAAATTGGCATTCCAGAGCCTAGAATTCAGGTAGACATTTGGTTTCTATTTATTTTCTTTCAAAGTTAAGTAAAGAGAAAAGCTAGGCTAAGCACTTTCAAGCAATTCTCTTAGGTCTCTATTTTGCCATGAAGTTTATTCCTGTTATGTAGTGAAAAAAATAAAACAAGAGCAATAACTCTGTGTATATCTCTTTTTTTTTTTTCTTTCTGAGACAGGATGTCACTCTGTTGCTCAGACTGGAGTGTAATGGCTCAATCACAGCTCACTGCAGCCTCGACTTCCTGGGCTCAATCAGTCCTCCCATTTCAGCCTTCTGCGTAGCTGGGACTACAGGCACGAGCCACCATGACCGACTAATTTTTTTTTTTTTTTGAGACTGAGTCTTACTCTGTTGTCCAGGCTGGAATGCAGTGGCACAATCTCAGCTCACTGCAGCCTCCACCTCTGGGGTTCAAACGATTCTGCTGCCTCAGCCTCCTGAGTAGTTGGGACTACAGGCATGCACCACCACGCCTGGCTAATTTTCATATTTTTAGTAGATAGGGCTTCGCCATGTTGGCCAGGCTGGTCTGGAACTCCTGACCTCAGGTGATCCACCTGCCTCGGCCTCCCAAAGTGTTGGGATTACAGGTGTGAGCCACTGCACCCGGTCCCAGCTAATTTTAAAAAGTTTTTGTATAGATATGGTCTTGTCATCTTGCCCAGGCTAGTCTGAAACTCCTGGGCTCAAGCAATCTTCCCACCTCAGTTTCCCAAAGTGCTGAGGTTATAGGTGTGAGCCACCACATCTGGCCCTAATTTTTTTAAAGCTAATATCCCTAATTTGATTCATACACAAGAAATTCTATATTGAATTATTTTGAATAAAATTATTGATGCAATAATTAAACTAAGATAATTTTTTAACTTATTAAAGAGATAAGGCATATAATTGTCCCAAGTGAGATGGTATTTAAACCAATGAAGATAAGTGGATATGTCTTTTTAGGGGTAAAAATTGAGTTCAGGTGTTAGCATCTAATATACAGTCTCTGATTAATTGGTTATAATGACTTCAATTTTTGAAAATGCTCAAGAGGATAAAATTTTCTTATGTTTTTAATTGCCTGATGGGTTCGTCCTGCCTACTGTGCAGATGAAACCAATCAACTGAGACCAAGGCATTGCAATAGAGAATTTAATTGACATGAGGTTGGCCTCACCATGTGGAGAAGTAGTTGTTACTTAAATCAACCTCCCTGAAAATTCAGAGGCTAGGATTTTTCAAGGATAGTTTGGCAGGTAAGGGAACGGATGTACCTGATTAGGTGGGGATGTAATCATACGGGTGTGGAATATGGTCCTCCTGTGCTGAGTCTGCATCTGGGTGGGCCCACAGGGTGGCTGGCAGTCTGGGTGGAGCTATCAGTTGTCAGAAGTGCAAAAACCCGTAAGACATCTCAAAAGGCCAATCTTAGGTTCTACAATAGTGATGTTATCTGGAGGAGTAATGGGGCAAATTGTGACCTGTGGAATAATGGCTGGTAATCCTTTAGGCCTCCACATCAGCAGAATTCAGGCTCCTATATCCTCCTATCCTGGTGGTCTTTCATTAGCTTTACAAAGGCAGTTTTGGAGAAGGGCTATTATCATTTAAACTATAAACTAAATGTCTCCCAAAGTTAGCTTCGCCCAAGCCCAGGAATGCCTAGGGATAGTTTGGAGGTTAAAGGTAAACTGGGCTGGGTGTAGTGGCATGCACCTGTAGTCTCAGATACTTGGGAGGTTGAGGCAGGAGAGTAGCCTGAGCCCGGGAGGTGGAGGTTGCAGTGAGCCAATATTGCACCACTACACACTAGCCTGGGCCGCAAAGCAAGACCCTGTCTCAAAAGTAGATAAATTAATTAACAAAGGCAAGGTGGGGGCTGGTTAGTTCAGATCTCTTCCACTGTCATAATTTTCTCACTGTTATAACTTTTGCAAAGGCAGTTTCATGTTTAGATGATCTGTTCTGGGTATGGGAGATAGGGTTTACTCAAATTCTGGTAATAAAATTGCTGCATGTGAGAAGACCTGGTGATTGGCTGCCTGAGAGGTACTGAGCTCGTTGGAACCTATGGTGAGAAGGAAAGGCCAGGAAACAATGCAAGGTGCTGTTAGCTCTCATATGGTGTTCATAAAGGCGTTCATTAGTTTAGATTCCAGCTGTGTGTAAGACTTTTTATCTAAAAATATTTTGATTAATTAATTTAGATAACAGATATAGGCTTTGAGCACAATGCTTGGGAATTAAAAGCAGATCAATAGTGCCGATGAAAAGAGTTAAACTGTAAAATATTTTGTATTTTTTTGTTTTGTATTTTTCATTTTTTGAGATGGAGTTTTTGCTCTGTTGCTCAGGCTGGAGTGCAGTGGCACGATCTTGGCTCACTGCAACCTCCACCTCCTAGATTCAAGCAATTCTCCTGCCTCAACCTCCCGAGTAGCTGGGATTGCAGGTGCCCGCCACCAGGCCCATCTCTACTAAAAATACAAAAAATTAGCCAGGTGTTGTGGTGCCCACCTGTAATCCCAGCTACTCGGGAGGCTGAGGCACGAGAATTGCTTGAACCCAGGAGGCGGAGGTTGCAGTGAGCCTAGATGGCACCATTGCACTCCAGCCTCGACGAGAGAGCAAGACTTCATCCAAAAAAAAAAAACGACAATAAATAAATATATAAATACATAAACAAAAGATAAAAAATAAAATAATGCATTTTAATTAGCATGTAATGAGCAGTGAGGATGATCGGAGATCACTTTCGAGACCATCTTGGTTTTGGTTGGCTTCTTTACTGCAGGCTATTCTATCAGCAAGGTCTTCGTGACCTGTATCTTGTGCTGACTTCCATCTCTCATCCTGTGACTGAGAATGACTGACTACCTGGGAATGCAGCCCAGTAGGTCTCAGCCTCATTTTAACCAGCCCCTATTCCAGATGGAGTCACTCTGGTTCAAACATCTCAGACAACAGGAGAAACGACATACAGATTTATTTAACGTGTACACAGGAGTCTTCAGAATGAAGACCCAACTTCCCAAAGAGTTACAGAAACTTATATACCATCTTGAGGCCACTAAAAAATATAGACTTGGAGCATGGTCCGAAACAAGTAAATCAGGTTTAGTGGCAAGACAGGTTAAGAGAGAGAAAGGAAGAAGGTGGACTAGCAAAGTTGGCCTTGTTATATGGATGATACCTCCCTCAAAGAGAATAGATGGTAAGCCGTTGTTTTTTGTTTTGTTTTGAGACAAGACTGCCATCTGTCACCCAGGCTGGAGTGCAGTGGTGTGATCCTTGCTTACTGCAGCCTTGACCTCCCAGGTTCAATCAATCTGCCCACCTCAGCTTCCTGAGTAGCTGGGACTACAGGTGCATGCCAGCACACCTGGCCAGTTTTTTTTTTTTTTTTTCTTTGTAGAGATGAGGTTTTGCCATATTGCCCAGGCTGGTCTCAAACTCCTGAGCTCAAGTGATCAGCTTGCCTTGGCCTCCCAAAGTGCTAGCATTATAGGAATGAGCCATGGCACCCAGCGGTAAATGTTTCTTTTCAGACTTTTAAAGGTGTCAGACTTGGCTGGGCGCGGTGGCTCATGCCTGTAATCCCAGCACTTTGGGAGGCAGAGGTGGGCAGATCTGCTCCCATTCCTCCTTCCAAGTTTTTCAGCAGCAAACAGTCCTTTGTACTGGCTTTTCTCCCATTCTACATGTCCTTTGTTCCTTGGGATCCCCCTGGGAGCTGCATGAGCCAGGGACCAGGGGTCATGATGCTTCAGCCTACCCAGGGTGTGCAGGGAGAGAGCTCTCACTCTCCTTTGACACTTAGAAGTCCTGTGTCAATAGTACCAATTCTATGAGTGGGGCTGTCACATATGCAGACTCCTTTCTGACCCCCATACCAAGGAAGATGCCAAGGTGACAAGGGGAACAAGCACACTGGCCTGGTAGTGCTGCCCTTTAAGAATCTGGCTCAGCCTCAGCCTGGTGACCCTAAGCAGCAATGGCACGGTCTGGGTCAGCAAGACACGGCTCTCTCTATGCAATGCTGGAATGAGTGTCTCCAGTCTCTTATTGCTGATGGGAACCTTGTAAAAGGACCTGCATATCCTGGACAAACTGAGACACGGGTGGCAGCACAGGCCCCACCCCTTTTAAAGCCATCACACTACTTGACTGACCATACCAGCACTATGGATAAACTTCAAGCTTTTTAGGTTAACTTCTGTCTGCCACCGATTCTCAGGAAAAGATATCATCTTTCTAAGCAGATGACAGTCCATGACATGAATAACCTCTTAGTGAAGATTTTCAGATTCTGCTTCACATGCTGGGAAGCTCGCCAAGGCTTTAGATTTAGGAGGAGGATTTTTTTTTTTTATTATGACCTCGATCCAGGCCTCCTTTCCTTGGATGCAAAATTAGTGTGATATAAACTAAAATGAACAACAAGCACATCATGGTACTGGTGAAAGAAGTGCCTACCATTTTGAAGCCCAAGGGGGAGTGCTTATTTTTTAATTTTTAATTGTAAAAATAAAATATTTAATTTACAATCTTGACAATTACTAAGTGTACAGTTTGGTAATGTTAATTATATTCACATTGTTGTGCAATAGATAGCTGTAAGTTTTTTTATTTTTTATTTTTGTTTGAGACAGTCTCGCTCTGTCACCCTGGCTGGAGTGCAGTGGTGTGATCTCAGCTTGTTGCAATCTCTGCCTCCCGGGTTCAAGCGATTCTCCTGCTTCAGCCTCCGAAGTAGCTGGGACAACAGGCGTGTGCCACCACGCCTGGCTAATTTTTTGTATTTTTAGTAGAGACAGGGTTTTGTCATGTCGTCCAGGCTGGTCTCGAACTCCTGACCTCAGGTGATCTGCCCACCTCGGCCTCCCAAAGTGCTGGGATTACAGGTGTGAGCCACCACACCCAGCCAGTTAAAGCCTCATTTAATCATAGTTACTTCTTTAAAGGTCTTATCTGCAAATACAATCCTGTTGAGGTTGGGACTTCAACACGTGAATTTGGGAGGGACACAATTTGGTCTGTAACGCTCTTATTTACAACTCCTGATTTCCCCTTTTCCTATCCCCTGCCAATCACCATTCTACTTTCTGTTCTGATGAGTTTGATTGCTTTACATACCTCACATAAGTAGAATCATACAGCATTTACTTTAGGTAACTGGCTTATTTCACTTGGTATAATATCCTCAAGGTTCTACGTGGCCTGTGATGGGATTTCCTTTGTTAAAGGCTGAATAATATTCCATTTAACGTATATGCCACATTTTGTTTATCCATTCATGTATCAATGGACATTTGGGTTGCTTCTCTTGGCTATCATGAATAATGCTGCAATGAACATGGGTGTACAAATATGTCTTTGAGATCCTACTTTTAATTCTATTGGCATATACCCAGAAGTGGGATTGCTGGACATGGTAATTCCATTTTTCGTTGTTTGAGGAAGCTTTCTAATGTTTCTCATAGCAGCTGTACCATTTTACATTCCCACCAGCAGTGTACAAGAATTCTCACTTATCTACATCCTCATCAACATGTGTCACTTTTTGTTGCTTTGATAGTGGCCATCCTCATGGGTGTCAGGTGATATCTCACTGTGCTTTTGATTTGCAATTCTCTAATGATTAGGGATGTTAAGCATTGTTTGACATGTATGCCTTTTTTGGATAAATGTCTATTTAAGTTATTTGTTCATTGTTCAATCGAGTTTTTTGTTGAGTTATAGGAATTCTTATATATTATGTGACTTATATTATTTTTTGAGACAGGGTCTTACTCCATGCCCAGGCTGGAGTGATGTGGTGCAATCTTGGTTCACTGCAGCCTCAACCTCTTTGAGCTCAGGTGACCCTCCCACCTCAGCTTCCCAAGTAGCAGGGACTACAGGTGTGTGTCACCATGCCTGGCTATTTTTTGTATTTTTCACAGAGACAGGGTTTTGTCATGTTGGCCAGGCTGATCTAGAACTCCTGGGCTCAAGTGATCTCCCCACTTCGGCCTCTCAAAGTGCTGGGACTATAGGTGTGAGCCATGGTGCCCAGTTGGAATTCTTTATATATTCTTGATATTAACCCCTTATCAGATATAATTTGCAAACATTTTCTCCCATCCCATAACTTGCCTTTCACTTTGTGTTCTTTGATCCGCATGGGGTTTAACATTGGATATGGTCCTATTTGTCTATTTTTGCTTTTGTTGCCTGAGCTTTTAGTGTCAATCCAAAAAATCATGGACTATTTAACCTCATGAAGCTTTTCCCTTATGATTTCTTTTTATTTTATTTATTTATTTATTTTTATTTATAGAGGTGAGGTCTCCCTATGTTGCCCAGGCTGGTCTTGAACTCCTGGACTCAAGCCATCCTCCTGCCTTGGCCTCCCAAAATGTTGGGATTATTGGTGTGAACCACCATGCCTGGCCTCCCTTATGATTTCTTTTTCCCCCTTTTCAAATGAGGATAAGCCACCCTCCCTTATGATTTCTTATAGGAGTTTTATACTTTTAGGTCTAACTCATAATGAATGGAAGATTTAAATGCAAGGCTTCAAAGTATAATATGAGGCCGGGCGTGGTGGCTCATGCCTGTAATCCCATCACTTTGGGAGGCTGAAGCGGGAGGGTCACTTGAGGTCAGGGGTTCGAGACTAGCCAGTTTGAGACCAAAATTAGCTGGGTGTAGTGTCACATGTCTTTAATCTCAGCTACTTGGGAGGCTGAGGCAGGAGATTCACGTGAACCTGGGAAGTGGAGGTTGTGGTGAGATGAGATTGCGCCATTGCACTCTAGCCTGGACAACAAGAGGAACACTCCATCAAAAAAAAAGTATAATATGAAATTTATAAGATGAAAATTAGCTCAAAATGAATGGAATATTTAAATGTAAATTTTCATATATGGTGTAAGGTAAGGATCCAACTTCATTATTTCGCATGTAAGTATTCAATTTTCCCAACTCTATATCTTGAAGACACTGTCCTTTCTACATTGTATGATCTTGGTCCTCTTGTTGAAGACCATTCGACTACATTTTCCTGAGTTTATTTCTGATCTCTGTATTCTGTTTTATTGGTCTATATGTTTGCCTTTATGCCAGTACCATACTCTGTTGGTTACTATCAATTTATAATTAGTTTTGAAATCAGAAATTGTGAGATCTCCAAATTTGTTCTTCTGTTTCAAGATTGTTTTGGCTATTTTGCTTTTCTCTGAGATTCCATAGGAATTTTGTTTTTGTTTTATTGAGATAGTCTCACTCAACTCACAATTGCCCAGGCTGGAGTGCACTGGCACCATCTTGGTTCACTGCAACCTCAGCCTCCCAGGTTCAAGTGATTCCCCTGCCTTAGCCTCCCAAGTAGCTGGGATTACAGGCATGCGCCACCACACCCAGCTAATTTTTGTATTTTTAGTAGAGGTGGGGTTTCACCATGTTGGCCAGGCTGGTCTCGAACTCCTGACCTCAAGTGATCCACCTGCCTTGGCCTCCCAAAGTGCTGGGATTACAGGTGTGAGCCACTGCACTGGGCCCAGATTCCATAGGAATTTTAAGGTAGTTTTTCCTATTTCTATAAAATGCTATTGAAATTTTGATAGGGATTGCATTTAATCTATAGGTTTTAAATAGTATGAGAATCTTAGCAATATTAAATCTTGAAAATCATGAACACAAGATTGCTTTCATTTATTTGTGTTTTGTTAAATTTGGCTCAACGTTATGAAATTTTGAGTATACAAGCCTTTTGCCTCCTTGGTTAAGTTTATTCTTAAATATTTTATTTCTTTTAATGCTTTTTTTTTCGATATATAGGTAAGCCCAGCTGTGTGATGCTTTCATAATGGGATTGTTTTCTTCTTTTTCAGATTTTTTTTTTTTTTTTTTTTTGAGACAGAGTCTCGCTTTGTCGCCCATGCTGGAGTGCAGTGGCATGATCTCGGCTCACTGCAAGCTCTGCCTCCTGGGTTCACGCCATTCTCCTGCCTTAGCGTCCCGAGCAGCTGGGACTACAGGCACACACCACCACGCCCAGCTAATTTTTCGTATTTTTAGTAGAGACAGGGTTTCACCCTGTTAGCCAGGATGGTCTTGATCTCCTGACCTCATGATCCACCTGCCTCAGCCTCCCAAAGTGCTGGGATTACAGGCGTGAGCCACTGTGCCTGGCTTTTTTTTTTTTTTTTTTTTTTTGAGACAGAGTCTCACTCTGTCTTGCCCAGGCTGAAGTACAATGGCACCATCTTGGCTCACCACAACCTCTGCCTCCCAGGTTTAAGCAATTTTCCTGCCTCAGCCTCCTGAGTAGCTGGCATTACAGGCATGCACCACCATGTGTGGCTAATTTTTGTATTTTTAGTAGAGATGGGGTTTCACCATGTTGGTCAGGCTGGTCTCAAACTCCTGACCTCATGATCCGCCGCCTCAGCCTCCCAAAGTGCTGGAATTACAGACATGAGCCACTGCACCTGGCTACTCAGATTGTTAATTGTTAATGTATAGAAACACATTTGATCTTTGTATGCTGATTTTTTTTTAAATCCTGTAACTTTGATGAATTTATTCATTATTTCTAATAGCTTTGTTTAGGTTTTCCTATTTATGAGACCACATCATCCATAAACAGATAATTTTACTTCTTCCTTTCCAATTTGGATGCCTTTTTTCTTTTTCTTGTCTAATTGCTCTGGCTCGGGCTTCCAGTCTATCTTGAATAGAAGTGGCAAGAGTGGACATCCTCGCTTTTCCTTACCTGAGAGGAAAAGCTTTTAGTTTTTCACTGTTGAATATGATGTTAGCTGTGTATTTTTTTTTTTTTTTTTTTTTTTTGAGACAGAGTCTTGCTCTGTTGCCCAGGATGGAGTGCAGTGGTGCGATCTGGGCTCACCTAACCTCTGCCTCCCAGGTTCAAGTGATTCTCCTGCCTCAGCCTCCTTAGTAGTTGGGACTACAGGCACACACCACCATGCCCATCTAATTTTTTTGTATTTTCAGTAGAGACAGGGTTTCACTATGTTGGCCAGGCTGGTCTCAAACTCCTGACCTCGTGATCCACCCGCCTCAGTCTCCCGAAGTTTCGGGATTAGAGATATGAGCCACTGCGCCTGGCCTAGCTGTGGATTTTTTGTATACAATCTTATGCTGAGATAGTTATTTCCATACATACCCATAAAATAGCCTATTTTATTACAAATGAATTATATATAACCTTAAAATCTCTTCAATAATAATCCCTCTTCTCAGTCTTCTACCTTCTTTTGATGTAATAACGTGAAAATACGTCATAACGTAACAAAGTGTATGTGGCTTTAGTTTTGTACAATAAAAATATATTTGAAAAAATTATTATCCCTTCCTTGTGTTACTTTATCAAATTGCATTATGTCCCTATTATACAAGTTTTCAGTAATTTTCCATCTTCTTCATTTGCACTTGAAGGTGTTGGAATGACATTAGGTGCACAACATAGATCTAGTTCATAGCTTATGTCTACAAACATACCAGTTTTGTACTTCTTACAGGTATGTAGTAGACATTTATTTTTTATTTTTTATTTTTTTTGGAGACGGAGTTTCACTCTTGTCGCTCAGGCTGGAGTTCAGTAGTGCCATCTCAGCTTACTGCAACCTCCACCTCCCGGGTTCAAGCAATTCTCATGCCTCAGCCTCCCAAGTAGCTGGGATTACAGGTGCCCGCCACCACGCCTGGCTAATTTTTGTATTTTTAGTAGAGATGGAGTTTCACCATGTTAGCCAGGCTGGTCTTAAACTCCTGATCTCAGGTGATCCACTCACCTTGGCCTCCCAAAGTGCTGGGATTACAGGTGTGAGCCACTGCACCCGGCCATGTAGTAGACATTTTTAATGTTGTATCTGGGTACATATGTGTAAGAGTTTATACACGGAAGCACAAGTGCCAGCATATTCCAAACTCTCTTCATTACCGAAGTACACTCATCAGAAGCTATTGCTCCTAACATGAGCAGTACATTCATTAACCACCTAGGGGATTAACATACGTGTGTGTGCACGCATGCCCACATATTTATGACACAGAACTATCTGAAGAGAGTCTGATGTAATTCTTTTTTAGTTTTAAGTTGTTTCCTGAGATTATTGTGTTCCTGCAAGTGATTCTCAAGTTTATCCAGAGATGAGAACTCCAAGTATCACTAGTCACATTCTGATACTTGCAACACAAATGTGGAAAGAGTTCTCCAAGTTATGAAAACAAATCCGATGCTTGTCAGTTGACATATATATTCATTTATATTTGTATAGGTTGAGAATCACTTATTTAAAATGGTTGGGGCCAAAAGTGTTTCAGATTTTGAATTTTTTTTTTCAGATTTTGGAGTATTTGCATTGTATTGGTTGAGCATTCCAAATCTGAAAATCCAAAATCTGAAATGCTCCAATGAGCATTTTCTTTGGGCATCATGTCAGTGTCCAAAAAGTTTGAAATTTTGGAGCATTTCAGATTTGGGATGTTCAACATGTGTCTATATGTACCTCTCTCTGTATAAATATATACTCTTTTTATGTATAGTTCTATGTAAATTATACCTGTATCTATATCTATGTTATATCTACATCTCCCCTGCCTACCTCCTCTCTATCCCTAACCTTCTCTACAAATCTACTTCTATCCTCTGAAGGGAGGTATCCAGGTTTGCATTTTCTGGACAAAAAAGGTGAATTTTAGCTTTTGAAACAAGAGGTAGGGACTAAGTTACTAGCGATTACAGGTGAGGATTAGTGTCCAGCCAGGGGACAGAACAATTCAGATATATCTGGCATCTCATGTAAATTAGATGTCCCTTTTACAAATTGAGTCAACCAGATGTCCTGTTCTTGAGGTAGTTTTAGGAAATTGTTGCATGTACAGCATTGGGTACCTTCATTTATTTATTTATTTATTTATTTATTTATTTATTTATTTATTTATTTATTTATTTATGACAGAATCTTGCTCTGTCTACCAGGCTGGAGTGCACTGGCATGATCTCAGCTCACTGCAACCTCTGCCTCCTGAGTTCAAGCAATTTTCCTGCCTCATCCTCCCGAGTAGCTGGGACTACAGGTGCATGCCACTACGCCTGGCTAATTTTTTGTATTTTTAGTAGAGATGGGGTTTCACCGTGTTAGCCAGGATGGTCTCGATCTCCTGATCTCATGATCCACCTACCTCAGCCTACCAAAGTGTTGGGATTACAGGCGTGAGCCACCGCACCTGGCTTTTTTTTTTTTTTTTTTTTTTTGAGATGGAGTTTTGCTCTTGTTGCCCAGGCTGGAGTGTAGTGGTGCTATCTAGGCTCACTGCAACCTCCGCCTCTCAGGTTCAAGCGATTCTCCTGCCTCAGCCTCCCAAGTAGCTGGGATTACAGGCGTGTACCACCACGCCTGGCTAATTTTTGTATTTTTAGTAGAGACGGGGTTTCACTACATTGGCCAGGCTGGTCACGAACTCCCAACCTCAGGTGATCTGCCTACCTCAGCCTCTCAAAGTGCTGGGATTACAGGCATGAGCCACCATGCCCGGCCAGCATTGAACACCTTTAAGTCTTGTTATGTGGATGGTAGAATGTGAGTGAGAAGGTGGGTGAGGTCCTGGGTCCTGTTGGGTTTTTGTTCAAGGCTGAAGAGACTTGAAGAGGCTCTGTACCCAGACCTGGAGGTTCAAGGCATTTGTACTCTCCTGGGAGGCCCTGGCAGATCAGTAAGTCATTCTGCGGCTCCAGGATTCATCCTGCACTGAGTGGTTTTGTAGCAGGAGCAGAAAGGTGTCCCACAGTGAGCACACGGTAGAGGTCAAAGTTCTTTCTGAGGCTTGGGATCTCCAGCATTCTGCATCCCTTCCAGAAAGACCTCTGTACCCTCTCGGAAGACCCCCAGGCCCCCGAGCCTGCCCCATCTTTCTCTGAACTCGGGTCTGAGAAACATGAAAGGAAGACTCAAGGAGAAGTTTGCCCTTCTTGCAGACCAGTCCTGGTCCAGTTTTTGTCAGTTTTGAAGAAGCACATGGTGACCACGTGGGGACTTTGCCTCTGGAACTGAAATCACTGTTTAGCCTCTGGAGGGGAAATTGTGGATTCAGTAAGTAGTGGCATAGTAATTTTTTTAAAAATTGGGATATAATTTGTATACTATAATATTTGCCATTTTAAACGCTATATATTTAAATTACTGTACAACTCAACATCTTTAAGTATATTCTAAAGGTTGTACAATTATTACCACTATCTAAACTCAGAACATATTCTTTACTCCAAAAGTAAATCCTGTACCTATTAGCAGCCACTCCACATCCACATTCCTCTCCTTCCCTGGCAACAGCACTCAAGCCATCCTCCCTGGCTTGCTTTCATGTTCTGTAGAGACGAGGTCTCGCTATGTTGCCCAGACTGGTCTCGAACTCCTGGGCTCAAGATATCCCTCTGCCTTGACCTCCCAAAGTGTGGGGATTACAGGCATGGGCTACTGTACCCGGCCTTGGACATTTCATATAAATGGAATGACACAATATGGGGCCTTTTGTTTTTGGCTTCATTCACTTAGCTTGCTATTTTCAAAGGTCATCCATATTGTATTGTACTTTATTCCTTTTTAAAAATTTTTAATTATACTTTAAGTTCTGGGACACATGTGCAGAACCTGCAGGTTTGTTACATAGGTATACATGTGCCATGGTTGTTTGCTGCACCCATCAACCCGTCATCTACATTAGGTATTTCTCCTGATGCTATTCCTCCCCATGTCAACCTCCCCCAATGTACTTTATTCCTTTTAATGTTCTTTTTGTTCATCCATTCATCAGTTGATGAATATTTGGGTTATTTTCACCTTTTGGCTATCATGAATAATGCTACTATGAAGACTAGTGTACAAGCTTTTGTGTCATCATAGGTTTACAGTTTGCTCTTTTTTTTTTTTTTTTTTTGAGACGGAGTCTTGCTCTATCTTGCCCAGGCTGGAGTGCAGTGATGTGATCTCGGCTCATTGCAGCCTCTGCCTTCCGGGTTCAAGCGATTCTCCTGCCTCAGCCTCCTGAGTAGCTGGGATTACAGGCGCCCAGCACAACACCTGGCTAATTTTGTATTTTTAGTAGAAATAGGATTTCACCATGTTGGCCAGGCTGGTCTCGAACTCCTGACCTCAGGTGATCTGCCCGCCTCAGCCTCCCAAAGTGCTGGGATTACAGGCGTGAGCCACCATGCCCAGCTTGTTTAGTTTTCTTAGGTATGTATCTACTAGGGGAAGTGCTGGGTTATACGGTAACTTTATATTTAACCTTTTTGAGGAACTCAAAATTGTTTTCCACCTTCAGCTTCACCATTCTATATTCTCACCAGAGATGTATAAGCATTTCAGTTTCTTTGTATCCTTGCCAACACATTGTTTTAAAAAAAACTTATAGTCACTCTAGTGAGTGGTGCCATGGTATCATATGTGGGTTTTTTTTTTTGAGATGGGGTCTTGCTATGTTAGCCAGGTTAGTCTTGAACTCCTGACCTCAAGCAATCCTCCTGCCTCGGCTAGGAATACAAGTGTGAGCCACTGTGCCAGGCCTCATTTTGTGGTTTTGGTGTGCATTTTCTTAGTGTTTAATGATGTTGACTATCTTTTAATGTGCTTATTGGCCTTTGTGTTTCTTACTTCCAGAAAAAATGGTCATTTTGACCATTTTAATTAAATTAATTAATTAATTAATTTAGAGACAGAGTCTTGCTCTGTTGCCCAGGCTGGAGTGCAGTGACACAAACTCGGCTCACTGCAACCTCCACCTCCTGGTTCAAATGATTCTCATGTCTTGGCCTCCCAAATAGCTGGGATTACAGGCATGTGCCACCATGCCCAGCTAATTTTTGTATTTTTTTAGTAGAGACAGGGTTTCACCATGTTGGCCAGGCTGGTCTCAAACTCCTGACCTCAAGTGATCCACCCACCTCAGCCTCCCAAAATGCTGGGATTACACGCATGAGCCACTGTGTCTGGCCTGTCATTTTGCCCATTTTTAAATTGGGCTGTTTGTGTTTTCATTGTTGAGTTTTAACCATTCTTTGTATATTCTGCATATTAAATCCATAACAGATAAATGATTTATCAATATTTTCTCCCATACCATGTGATGACTTTTAACTTTCTTGACAGTGTTCTTTGATGCACAATAGTTTTTAATTCTGATGAAGCCAATTTATCTAGTTTTTGTTTGGTTACTTGTGCTTTAGGTATCATGTCTAAGAAACTGTTGCCTAATCTAAGGTCAGGTAAGCTTACTTCTGATGGTTTCATAGTTTTGACTTGTATGCTTAGGGCTTCCTTCCCTTTTGAATTAATTTTTGTATGTAACTTGAGATAGATATTCAACTTCATTCTTTTCCTTGTGGATAGCCAGTTGTTCTAATACCTTTTCTTGTAAAGACTATACTTTTCCCATTGAATTTGTCTTGGCATTGGTGTTGAACTCAATGGATCATAGATGTATGGGTTTATTTCTGGACTCTAAATTCTATTCAGCTGATTTATAAGTTTTGTCTTATGTCAGTACCACACTTTCTTTCTTTTTTTTTTTTTTTTTTTGAGACAGAGTCTCGCTGTGTCACCCAAGCTGGAGTGCAGTGGCACAATCTTGGCTCACTGCAACCTCCACCTCCCGGGTTCACGCCATTCTCCTGCCTCAGCCTCCTGCATACCTGGGACTACAGGCCCCTGCCACCACACCTGGCTAATTTTTTGTATTTTTTTTTAGTAGAGACGGGGTTTCACTGTGTTAGCGAGGATGGTCTCGATCTCCTGACCTCGTGATCTGCCAGCCTTGGCCTCCCAAAGTGCTGGGATTACAAGCATGAGCCATGCGCCCAGCCCACACTTTCTTGACTGTTATATCTTTGTAGTAAGTTTTGAATTTGGGAAGCGTAAGTCCTCCAATATTGTACTTCTTTTTTGAGATTAATTTGGCTATTCTGGGTCCATTGCATTTCTAAATGAATCTTAGGGTCAGCTTGTAAATTTCTGCAAAAAGGCTGTTGAAATTCTGATAGGAAGTGAATTGAATCTGTTGATCTCTTTGGGGAGTATTTGTTGATCTCTTTTTGGGAGTTTAAGTCTTCCAATCTATAAACATGGGATATTTCTCCATTTATTTAGATCTTTTATATTTTCTTTTAATAACATTTTGAAGTTTTCAGTGTGCATATGTTGAATCTTTTTGTTAAATATATTTCTAAGTATTTTATTCTTTTTGATGATATTGTGTATAGGTTTATTTTATTTTCATTTTTGAATTGTTCATTGCCAGTATACAGAAATAAAACTGATTGTTTATTTCTTTTTTTAAAGTAGAGACAGGGTTTCACCATGTTGCCCAGGCTGGTCTCAAAGTCCTGGACTCAAGCAATCTGCCCACCCGGGCCTCCCAAAATGCTGGGATTACAGGAGTGAGCTGCCACGCCTGGCCTGATTTTTAAAATTTTTGATCTTGAATTCTACGACCTCATTTACTTGCTATAATAGTCTTTAGATTCCTTTGGATTTTCTCTATGAGAGGTCATGTCATCTGAAAATTTTCACTTTTTCCTTTCCAATATAACACCTTTACTTTCATATTCTTGCCCAATTGCAGTTAGCAATTTTGCTTCTCTTAAATCAGCTAGGTTCTGGTAAAATCCCTGTTGGGAAGGATCTGGTGAAATAGGTTCTTTCGAGGGCATCCCTTAAGAAGAAGAGAATGCTCTGAGCATATTTCATAATGTCTACTTTTCCTCTCATCCTACATAAAGCACAAGGAGAATTTTCTCTGATCTTTACTTTGAGAACCTGGTAGGACTCTTGGGACTAAAGCCAACAAAGGCTGGACTATCCTGGCATTTTTAACTCTCAAGCCTGGCCATACTGTGCTTCCAGCAACTCTTGATTGCAGTGCAGGTTTTCCTATTCTACCAATGGTTTCTGCTAGTCAGTTTCTGCTCCTTGTTTTGATTCTCTGCATCTTCCTGTCTGTCTTCAATTTAAAGGGCAGCAGTTTGCCTGTGACCTCACTTCTCTCATAAATCTAGGAAGAGTTATTGATTTTCAGTTTAACTGGTTTTTTTTTTTTTATGTTTTGTGGATGGGAGTGATGACCTCCAAGCATCTTACATGCCAGATCAGAAACTGGAAATCCAATAAATATATTAAGGCAACATTTAAAAAACTAAAAATTTTTGCAAAAATTCACGATGAACAAGATATCGAAATTTTAAATAATATCAGGATCTAACTCTAACTTGCACAAGTGAAGCCACTTCACTGATAAATCATATCTTGGCACTGTTTTTCATAAAACTTTATTTATAAACAACAAATATCCATTGTGTTGGCTATAGTTTGTCAATTTCATTCTTTATAAACTGTTACATTAAAATACTTTTTATCTTCATTACTGGGTCTCTTTCTGCATCCCAGGTGAGTATTCACTTGCCTTACCTAGTTCTGGACCTTCCCTCTGATTCCATTTCATACAAAAGTCAGCCCTACAATGGCTTCATGGCCCTTTATTTTTATTATTATTTTTGAGATGAAGTCTTGCTCTGTTGCCCAGGCTGGAGTGCAGTGATGCTATCTCAGCTCACTGCAACTCTGTTCCCGGGTTCGAGTGATTCTCCTGCCTCAGCCTCCCCAGTAGCTGGGATTACAGGCACGTGCCAGTAGGCCAAGCTAATTTTTGTATTTTTAGTAGAGATGGCTTTTTGCCATGTCAGTCAGGCTGGTGTTGAACTCCTGACCTCAGGTGATCCACCACCTTGGCCTCCCAAGGTGCTGGGATTTCAGGCATGAGCCACCGTGCTTGGCCCCATGGCCCTTCATGATTTGACCTCCATCTACTCTGTAACCTCGCTTCCTCCTTCCCTGCATGCACTCGCTCTACTCCACTCATACTCTGCCTTGCTATTTCTATTTCTGGGGCATGCCTATCTTGCTCAGGGTTTTTACGTCAGTGCTTGACACTTTGGGCCTGATCCATACCTATTCATTCTAATTAATCCAGTCAACAAATATTTATTGTGTGCTTACTTTTGTAAGGCACTATTTTAGGCTCTGAGACAATATCAGTAAACAAGATAGACAAAATCCAACAATCTCTGGAGCTTTCAATTTAGTGTGTTTGGGAAGGGGTGAGAGGGTCAGAAAGTAATCATAAGTGAAATAGAGATTATTACTGAGAAAATATAGCATTGTAAAAAAAGGAAATAAAATAAGATAAGGGGGATTAGGAATTTTTGGAGAATTGCAGCTTTAAATAGGTAGATGAAAGTAAGCCTATCTGAAAAGGCCACCTGGCAAAGGCTGAGAGGGGGATGAAGGAGTGATTCAAGGGATATGGGGATCATGAGAGGTCAGGAAGCTTTGCAGGCAGAGGTTGGAATGCCTTGAGGTGGGAGGGAGCCTGAGATGTTTAAGAAAAAGCAAGGAGGCCAATATCACTAGATGGTGCCTATGTGAGGCGGAGGGGTGGACAGTAGAAAATGATGTCAGAGAGGAAAGGCAGGAGGAGTACAGGTTAGATAAGACATGTAGGCTATTGAAAATAAACTTTATTGAAATATAGTGCACATACCCAAAAGACCATGTATCATACATAGTCAGTTTAATAAATTGTCATAAAACAACCAAACTCATGGAACAAACATTCAGATAAAGAAAGATAATATTACCTGACTTCAGGAGCCTACTTTTGGTTCCCTTTAAGGCACTGATACCCTTCCCCCAGTAGCTCATATCCTTACTTTTAACCACAGCATAGCTGGGCATGGTGGCTCATGCCTGTAATCCCAGCACTTTGGGAGGCCGAGGCAGGTGGATCACTTGAGGTCAGGAGTTCAAGACCAGCCTGGCCAACATGGTAAAACCCAGTCTCTACTAAAACACACAAAAAATTTAGCTGTGCATGGCAGCACATGCCTGTAATCCCAGCTACTGGGGAAGCTGAGGCAGGAGAATCGCTTAAACTCGGGAGGCGGAGGTTGCAGTGAGCCGAGATTGTGCCACTGCACTCCAGCCTGGGTGACAGAGTAAGACTCCATCTCAAAATAAAATAAAATAAATTAACCACAGCAAAGATTAGTTTTGTCTGTTTTATATAAAATATTAATGGAATTATACAGTATTCTCATTTATTTACTCCTAATTTTAAAGATAAATTCTGTAATCCAGGGCTTGGCAAACTTTCCCTACAAACAACAAAAAGTAAACATTTGGGGCATTGGGCAAAGTGGAGTTTCAAGTACTCAGCTCTGTCATTTCGGCTTAAAAGCAGCCATAGACAATAGGTAAATAAATGGGTGTGGCTAGTGTCCCAAGAAAATTATTTATAAAAACTGAAACTGGCCGGATAGGGCCCATTTGTAATAGTTTGCCAATCCCTGCTTCCATTTGTAACATTATTATTGTGAATGGCTGTGAGGCCCTGATTTTACACTATAAACGGGTAGTCAGTTGTACCAACATTGTTGTGATTAATCATTTTCTCTCTGAATACTACCAGTACTCTTTTTTTCTTTTCTTTTTTTTAAATAGAAATGAAGTCTCACTATATTGCCCAGACTGGTCTCGAAATCCTGGCCTCAGGTGATTTTCCTGCCTCAGCTGGGATTACAGGTACTAGGATTACAGGTGTGAGCCACAGTCTTCAATGCTTATCTATCTCCATCTTTCTGTTAGGTTCCATTGCTGAAGAGGATGGCGATATAAAGTAAGGGGAACAGAAAATAAGAGGAAAAACAAAACACAAAGATAAATTTCCTGAGGAAGAACTGTGCAGACTTAATGAGAAATATGCACAGCACCCTTACCCTAATTTTACGACCAGAGAACTGGTCAAACAACTGCATTGTCATGTGTGTGTAAGTCATGTAAGTTTAGAGGTTTTTTTTTTTTTTTTTTTGAGATGGAGTCTCCCTGTGTTGCACAGGCTGGAATGCAGTGGGGCGATCTCGGCTTACTGCAACCTCTGCCTCCCAGATTCAAGCAATTCTCCTGCCTCAGCCTCCCAAGTAGCTGGGACTACAGACGCATGCCACCACGCCCAGCTAATTTTTTGTGTTTTAGTAGAGATAGGGTTTCACCGTGTTGCCTAGGCTGGTCTCGAACTCCTCAGCTCAGGCAATCTACCTGCCTCAGCCTCCCAAAGTGCTGGGATTACAGGTGTGAGTCACCACGCCTGGCAAATTTAGAGCTTTGTAAATTTCCTGGAAAATAGAGATGAGGCTGGGCGCAGTGGCTCACACATGTAATCCCAGCACTTTGGGAGGCCAAGATGGGTGGATAACCTGAGGTCAGGAGCTTGAAACCATCCTTGCCAGCACGATGAAACCTTGTCTGTACTAAAAATATAAAATTTAACTGGGCATGGTGGCATATGCCTGTAATCCCAGGTACTCAGGAGGCTGAGGCAGGATAATCGCTGGAACCCGGGAGGCAGATGTTGCAGTGAGCCAAGATCACACCACTGAACTCCAGACTGGGTGACAGAGCGAGACTCCATCTCAAAAAAAAAAAAAAAAAAAAAAGAAAAGAAAAGAAAAGAAAAAAGAAAAAATATAGATGGATGTAGGTACTAGTTTTTTTAATAGAGAGGCAAATAATTGAATGATATCAAAGAGAAAAGAGTGGTAGTCAACCAAAATAAAAAGTATGAAATTTCTCACATAATAAAAGTATCATAATATTTGCATTTTTACAGATAATATAAAAAATGAAAAGAATTATGAAGCAGTGTAATAGCATTAATCACCTGGTAAAATGGTATTGATATTTTGCCACATTTCTTGTTTATCTATATGTGATACCAATGTGTGTTGGGAAAACATGAGTAGCGTGAGGCTAATTTGTAGGGTGATGGTGTCTTGGGATAGAGAGGGTGCTGGCTGTGCAGATGGAGAGAACTAGTAAGACTGAGTACATTTTGGAGACAGAGTGGATGGTGTTTATGCTGTATTGGTTATGCAGTGAAAGAAAAGGTAAAGTCAAAGATGACTCCAGAGGGGACTCAAAGCTTCAAAGTTTTGAGTAAATGGAAAACGGGAATTGCCTTTTAGTAGAGGAGAAATCTAGGAGTGGAGTAGATTTGTGTCAGAGGGATTGAAGTTGCACTGTAGACACACAGAGTTTTATTTGCTGGGTAAAATCCAAGTGGAGATATTAAGCGGATATTTGAGTATGCAAGTTTGAAAATCAAGGGTGAGGAGTGACAGTTCCAAATGTGGTAGTTGTCAGTTTGTTGGTGGTGTCCCCATTACCAGGCACAGCCCCTGGTGGCATGGTAGTTCCTTTCTAATGATTTGCTGCACAAACCAACATTTTGGGAACTTTTTCTGATACCACAGAATCAGTTAAAAAACAAAAACTCATTGTGTTAGATTTATGCTATTTATAAACAGTATTGCAAATATTTCCCCTGCTCTTTCTGCTCTGTAATTCCTCAAAGATCATTGTAGTTGTTGGTTGGTTGAAAACTGGAAGAATTTAATCATTAATGTAATCTAGAAAGGGGATTTAAGATCAAGTTTGGGAGGAAAAATATGTAGACAAATATAAGTAACTCTGTTACTAAGTTATAAAATGAATAGAACTATTTCTGGGAAAATCCAAATGATCAATGATTTCTTAAAAAGTAGAAGGAAAGGAGGGGTCAAGATGGCAGACCAGAAGCAGCTCATATGTGCCTCTCTCATGGAGAGGAAACAAAAGTGCTAGTGAATACTGACCCTACAAGCTGAACATTGAACAAACCACATTGGGATCCACCAAGGCAGCAAGGGGATGAAGAGGGCAGAGAGGACTGAAGCTGAGCAGCTGCCATCTGGGATCAATGTAGAACGAGGAGAAGCTCCCCAGCACTGGAAAGAGTGAGTAAGAGCACCCCAGGGAATTCACACCCTCCAGAGGGCCCCGTGCAAGCCTGGGAATGGGAGAATCCCTCTGGTACTTCCCCCCTGCATATGCTCCCTAACCTTGATTCTAAACTGTGGCAGACAGCTAGCCACCTGGAGTTTTTGTAAAGGCAACTCTCAAGTTCATGGGAACCTCTATAAACTTTGGACCCCAGAATAAACCAGCACCAATGTCACAGCCCCAATAGAGGCTGCAGATGTGGAGCCTGGGAGCAGTAACATGACTCCACCCTGCCTTGCCAGACAAGGCTTGGCACCAGCTTCAGCAGTCTTGCTTCTGACTGAACTCAGCCAGCAGCTGCAGCCTCCCATTGCCCCAGGAGAAACCCTGATGGCAGGGTGCACAACTCCACCCACCCCTGTTGCTGATAACCAGGCAGGCAATGCCTGTTAGAGTTTCCAGCCCAGTGGTCCCACTTCTGAGCTCAGCTGACAGGTACAGTCTCCTGTTGTCCTGGGAAACATCTGGACAGCAAGGTGGACAACTCTACCCACCCCCACTGCTTGTAGCCAGATAGCCATACCTGCTTCTGCCTGAATTTTGCCAGTGAGTGCAGCCTCCTGTTGTCTCAGGAAATATACTGATGGCAGGACTCCACCCACCCCTGCCCTCTTATCTCCAGGCAGGTCACACCTGCTAGAGCTTCCAGCCCAGCAGTTCTGCTTCTGGAATTCTCTCAGTGATCCAAAAGCCTTCACTTTTGGATCACTGAGAGAGGTGAGATGCCTGGGTTCTCAGGCTGATGGAGTGGGCTGTGCCTCCTTCTGCAGGGCTGACTTTGGCAAAGATATGGCCTCCACTTGAATTTTACCCAGCAAATAAAACTCTGTGTGTCTACAATGCGACTTCAATCCCTCTGACACAAATCTACTCCTCTCCTAGATTTCTCCAACTGTGGCTCCTACTTGAGGGAGCCTCATGGACCAGACACCCAACAAAAGAAACACTGGCACGAGGTCAGTATCAGAGGGGCACGTCCAAGGCCCAGTAGCAGACTAGGTGAGGGAGTCATCTCTCTCCCCTATCACCATAGAGCAATACTGTTAAATGTGCCAAAACACAAAAGAGCTGTGCAACAGAGCAACAGCCTATCTGCTGGCTAACACTCTTAAGTTTTACCTACCGGATTGTGGCCCAAAATGCAACACCAAAATATTTTGCCAGTTATAGCATCCGTGAAAAATAAGGCAAAGGCTAGGGCCAGCACCCTGCTACAGCTGATGCATGTGAGCCCAGCTGTGCTGCTGCAGCTGCTGGTGCACACAAGTGAGCATGGACCCTGCTGACATTGCCCCAGTGGAACGCTTTGGCCAGCAACCCCCAATGGAGTATTGTGGCCAGCAGACTGGAAACACCTTGGCCCATCCAGTGCCAGAGGTTACTAATCTCAATGGGCCAGAGACAAAGTCAGGGACCTGGTACCAGTCCCCCAGAGCTAGAGTGCACAGCCCAGGAGTGCTGAGCTGAGTCTTGGTCCTCTGAAATCTTCTAGAATTGAATCCAGTTGACTGAACCCATCTTATACCACAATCAAACCCCTAAAGGCCTCAAAGAAGATAAAGGAAAGGACAGCAACATTAAAGATTAAAGGGACTTGAGCCCACACAGATTAAAAAGAACCAGCACAGCCGGGCACGGTGGCTCACGCCTGTAATCCCAACACTCTGGGAGGCTGAAGCGGGTGGATCACCTGAGGTTGGGAGTTTGAGACCAGCCTGCCCAACATGGAGAAACTCCATCTCTACTAAAAATATAAAATTATACGGGCATGGTGGCACATGCCTGTAATCCCAGCTACTCAGGAGGCTGAGGCAGGAGAATCGCTTGAACCCAGGAGGTGGAGGTTGTGGTGAGCTGAGATGGCACCATTGCACTCTGGCAACTCAAAAAGCCAGAGTGTCTTTTAACTTCCAAATGATCACACTAGTGCCCTAACAATGGTCCTTAAACAGTCTGAAATGACTGGAATGTCAAACATAGATTCCAGAATATAGATAGGAATGAAGATACTTGAGATCCAGGAGAAAGTTAAAACCTAATCCAAGGAATCTAAGGAACACAACAAAATGATAGAGGAGCCAAAAGACAAAATAGTCATTTTAAAGAAAGAATCAAACTGATATGATAGAACTGGAAAGCTTACTACAAGAATTTCATAATACAATTGCACGTATTAACAGCAGAAAAGACCAAATGGGGAAAGAATCTCAGAGCTTAAAGATTGGTACTCCAAATTATCTCAATCAGACAAAACAAGAAAAAAAGAATAAAAAAAGATGAACAGCTGGGTGCGGTGGCTCACGCCTGTAATCCAGCACTTTGGGAAGCTGAGACTGGCAAATCACGAGGTTGGGAGTTCGAGACCAGCCTGACCAACATGGAGAAACGCCATCTCTACCTAAAAATATAAAATTAGCCAGGTGTGGTGGCACATGCCTGTAATCCCAGCTACTCAGGAGGCTGAGGCAGGAGAATTGCTTGAACCTGGGAGACAGAGGTTGCAGTGAGCCGAGATCACACCACTGCACTCCAGCCTAGGCGACAGAACGAGACTCCATCTCACAAAAAAAAAAAAAAAAAAAGAAAAAAAAAAAGAACAAAACCTTAGAGAAATTTAGGATTATTTACTTTTTACTTTATATATATTTTAAAGACAAGGTCTCACTGTCACCCAGACTGGAGTGCAGTGGTGTTATCTCAGCTCACTGCAACCTCCACCTCCCAGGCTCAAGCAATTCTCCTGCCTTAGCCTCCCGAGTAGCTGGGATTACAGGCGTGCACCACCACGCCTGGCTAATTTTTGCATTTTTAGTAGAGACTGGGTTTCACCATGTTGGTCAGGCTGGTCTCAAACTCCTGACCTCGTGATTTGCCCGTCTTGGCCTCCCAAAGTGCTGGATTACAGGCGTGAGCCACCGTGCCTAGTTGTTCATTCTTTTTTATTCTTTTTTCTTGTTTTGTCTGATTGAGATAATTTGGAGTCTTTAAGCTCTGAGATTCTTTCCCTACTTGGTCTTTTCTGCTATTAATACTTGCCTCCCAAAGTGCTGGGATTACAGGCGTGAGCCACTGCACCCAGCTGAAATATAGGATTATTTAAAGAGACCAAATTTATGACTCATTGGCATTTCTGAAATAGAGGGACAGAAAGCAAGCAACTTGGAAAACATATTTGAGGGTATTGTCCATGAAAATTTCCCCAAGTTTGCTAGAGAGGCCAAACATTCAAATTCAGAAAATGCAGAGAACCCCTGCAAGGTACTATCCAAGACAACCATCCCCAAGACAACCATCCCCAAGACAACCATCCCCAAGACACGTAGTCATGAGATTCTGCAAGGTTGATGTGAAAGAAAAAAATATTAAAGGCAGCTAGAGAGAAGAGGCAGGTCACCTACAAAGGGAACCTCATCAGGACAACAGCAGGCTTTTCAGCAGAAATCCTACAAGCCAAAGAGATTGGAGGTCTATATTCAGCATTCTTAAAGAAAAGAAACTAAAACCAAGAATTTCATATCTGCCCAAACTATGCTTTATAAGTGAAGGAGAAATAAGATCATTTTCAGAAAAGCAAATACTAAGGAAATTTGTGATCAATAGACCTGCCCTACAAGAGGTTCTTAAGGGAGTGCTAAATATGGAAATAAAGACCATTATGGGCAGCCACAAAAACACACTGAAGTACATAGACCATTGACATTGTAAAGCAACTACAGAATCAAGTTGGCATAATAACCAGCTAACAACACAATGACAGGATCAAATCTACATATATCAATATTAACATTGAATATAAATTGGCTAAATGCTCCAATTAAAAGGTACAGAGTTGCAAGTTGGATAAGAAAGCAAGACCCAACCGTATTCTGTCTTCAAGAGGCCCATCTCACATGCAGTGACCCCCATAGGCTCAAAGTAAAGGAATGGAGAAAAATTGACCAAGCAAATGAAAAACAAAAAAACAACATGGGTTGCTATTCTAATTTCAGACAACAGACTTTAAACCAACAGTACTCAAAAAAGACAAAGAAGGGCATTACATAAAGTGTTCAACTCAACAAGAAGACTTAACTATCCTAACTATATGTGCACCCAACACAGGAGCACCCAGATTCATAATACAAATTCTTAGAGACCTATGAAGAGACTTAGATAACCACATAATAGTGAGAGACTTTAACACCCCACAGACAATATTAGACAGATCATTGAGATAGAAAATTAACAACGATATTTGAGACCTGAACTCAACACTCGACCAAATGGACCTAACAGACATCCACAGAACTCTCCAACCCAAAACAACAGAATGCACATTCTTCTCATCAGCACATAGTCCATACTCCACACAATACAGCATAAATCCATTCTCAGAAAATTAAATTTAAAAAATGGAAATCGTTCCAACCATACTCTCAGACCACAGTGAAATAAAAATAGAAAGCAATACTAAGAAGATTGCTCAAAACCATACAATTACATGGAAATTAAACAACTTGCTCCTGAATGACTTCTGGGTAAACAATGAAAGTAGGGCAGAAATCAAGAAATTATTTGAAAGTAATGAGAACAAAGATACAACATACTAGAATCTCTGGGACACACTTAAAGCAGTATTTTTATTTTTTAAGGCAGGGTCTCCCTCTGTCACTCAGGAGTACAGTGGTGTGATCATAGCTCACTGCAGCCTCAACCTCCTCAGCTCAAGTAATCCTCCTGAGTAGCTGGGACTACAGGCACGTGCCACCATGCCTGGCTAATATATTTTTTTTCTTTTGTAGAGACAAGTTCTCACTGTGTTGTCCAGGCTAGTTTTGAACTCCTGAACTCAAGTGATCCTCCCACTTCAGCCTCCGAAAGTGCTGGGGTTACAAACATCAACCACCATACTCAGCCTTAAAGCAGTAATAAGAGGAAAGTTTATAGTGCTAAATGCCCACATCAAAAAATTAAAAAGATCTCAAATTAACTGCCTAATATTACACCTAGAGAAACTAGAAAAACAAGAACAAACAAACCCCATAGCTAGCAGAAAACAAGAAATAACCAAAATCAGAGCTGAACTGAACTGCTCTTTCCTCAATGTATGTTCACGGCACTTTTGTTGAAAATGAGTTCACTATGGATGCATGGATTTATTTTTGCATTCTCTATTTTGTTCCATTGGTTTATATGTGTATTTTTGTGCCAGTCTCTTTCTGTTTTGGTTACTACAGCTCAGTAGTATAATTTGAAGTCAGGCTATGTGATTCTTCCAGTTTTATTCTTTTTGTTCAGGGTGGCTTTTGCTATTCTGGGTCTTCTGTGGTTACATATAATTTCAGAATAATTTTTTCTATTTCTATGAAGATTGTCATTGGTATCTTGATGGGGATTGCATTGAATCTGTAGATTGCTGTGGGTTGTATAGACATTTTAACAATATTGTTTATCCTAATCTATGAACACAGAATGTCATTCCATTTTTTGTGTGTTTCCTCTTCAATTTCTTGCATTAATATTTTATAGTTTTCATTTTAGAGATCTTTCACTTCTTTGGTTAAGTTTATTCCTAGGTATTTTATTATATTTGAAACTATCGTAAATGGGATTACTTTCTTGATTTCTTTTTCAGATTGTTCACTACTGGCACATAGAAATGCTACTGACTTTTGTATGTTAGTTTTGTGTCCTGCAACTTTACTGAATTTATCAGTTCTAATTGTTTTTTTGTGGAGTCTTTAGATTTTTCCAAATATGAGATCATATCATCTGCAAATAAGCATAATTTGACTTCTTCTTCTCCAATTTGGATGCCTTTTCTTTCTTTCTCTTATCTTCCAAAACTGAAAGTTCCAAATAGAGACTTCCAGTACTATGTTGATTAACGGTTGTGAAAGTGGGCATCCATGTCACTTTCCAGATCTTAAAGGAAGGGCTTTTAGTTTTTTACTGTACAGTATGATACTAGCTGTGGGTCTGTCTTATACACCTTTTATTATGTTAAGGTATGTTCCTTCTATCATATCCTTTTTATCATAAAGGGATATTACATTTTATCAAATAATTTTCAGCATCATCTGACATCCTATGGTTTTTGTCTTTCATTCTGTTAATATAATGTATCACATTAATTGATTTCCACCTGTTGAACCATCCTTGCATTCCTGGGATGAATCCCACTTGGTCATAATGAATTTTTTTTAGTGTGTTGTTGAATTTGGGTTGCTAGGATTGTGTTGAGGATTTTTGCATCACTGTTCATCAGAGATATTGTCCTGTAGTTTTCTTTTCTTTTTTTTTTTAAGTATAGAGTCTTTGTCTGGTTTTGGTATCAAGGCAATAATGGCCTTGTAGCATACATTTGAAAAAATTCCCTCTTCCTCTATTTTTTTCAGAATAGTCTGAGTAGGATTGCTATTACTTCTTTAAATGTTTCGTAGAATTCAGCAGTGAAGCCACTGGGTCCTAGGTTTTTCTTTGCTGTGAGACTTTTTATCATGGCTTCAATCTTTTTATTTGGTGTTCGTCTATTCAGGTTTTGAATTTCTTCAAGGTTGAATTTGGTAGCTTGTATGTGTCTATGAATTTATCCATTCTTCTAGGTTTTCCAATTTATTGGTGTACGGTTACCCATAGTCTCTAATGAGCCTTTGAATTTCTGTTGTATCTCTATTTCTGAATATTGGTTGTAATGTCTCCTTTTTCATCTCTGATTTTATTTATTTGGGCCTCCTCTCTTTTTTCTTCATTAGTCTGGCTAAAAGTTTGCTGCTTTTGTTTTGTTTTTTTAGAAAACCAACATTTCATTTTATTTATCTTTCTTTTTTATTTCAATTTTATTTATTTCTGCTCTGTTCCTTATTATTTCTTTTTCTACTAATTTTAGGTTTGGTTGCTCTTGCTTTTCTAGTTCTTTAAGATCCATCATTAGGTTGTCTATTTGAAGTTTTTCTCCTTTTGTGATGTAGGTGCTTACTGCTATAAACTTTTCTCTTATTACTGTTTTTGCCATATCCCATCCATATGTTTCAGTGTGTTGTGTTTCCATTTTCATGTTTCAGTAATTTTTTTTTTTGAGACAGAGTTTTGCTCTTGTTACCCAGGCTGGAGTGCAAGGGTGCAATCTCAGCTCACTGCAACCTCTGCCTCCTGGGTTCAAGTGATTCTCCTGCCTCAGCCTCCTGGGTAGCTGGGATTACAGGCATGTGCCACCATGCCTGACTAATTTTGTATTTTTAGTAGAGATGGGGTTTCTCCATGTTGGTCAGGCTGGTCTTGAACTCCCAACCTCAGGTGATCTGCCCATCCTGGCATCCCAAATTGCTGGGATTACGGGCATGAGCCACTGTGTCTGGCCATTTCAAGAAATTTTTAAAGTTCCTTCTTAATTTCTTCAATGACTCATTGGTCATACAGGCCATATTGTTTATTGTTTAACGGTTTTCAAAGTTCCTCTTGTTATTGATTTTTAGTTTTATTTCTTTTTTTGTCAGATAAGATACTTAATATAATTTCAATTTTTTAAAATATTTTATGACTTGTTTTGTGGCCTAACATATGGTGTATCCTTGAGAATAATCCATGTGTTGAGGAAAAGAATGTGTATTCTGTAGCCATTTGATGAGTTATTCTGTAAATATCTGTTAAGTCCATTTGGTCTGTAGTTCAGATTAAGTCTTATGTTTCTTTACTGATTTTCTGTCTGGATGATCTGTCCAATGCTGAAAGTGGAATGTTAAAGTCTCCAACTATTATTGCATTGGAGTCTCTCTCTCTATTTAGCTCAAATAGTATTTGCTTTATATATACTTGGGTACTCCAGGGATGGGTGTAGGTATATTTACAATTGGTACATCCTCTGGCTGAATCAATCCCTTAATCATTATATAATGACCTTCTTTGTCTCTTTTTATAGTTTTTATCTTGAACTTTATTTTTATCTCTGTAAGTGTAGCTACTCCTGCCCTTCTCAATTTGCATGGAATTCCATTTGCATGGAGTATATTTTTCCATCCCTTTATTTTATCTATGTGTATCTTTATAGGTGAAATGTGTTTCTTGTAGGCAACAGGTCATTGGATCTTGTCTTTTTTTTTTTTTTTTTTTTTTTCTGAGATGGAGTCTCGCTCTGTCGCCCAGGCTGGAGTGCAATGGCGTGATCTCAGCTCACTGCAACCTCTGCCTCCCAGGTTCAAGCAATTCTCCTGCCTCAGCCTTCTGAGTAGCTGGGATTACAGGCACCTGCCACCACACCCAGCTAATTTTTGTATTTTTAGTAGAGATGGGGTTTCACCATGTTGGTCAGGCTGGTCTCGAACCCCTGACCTTGAGATCCACCTGCCTCGGCCTCCCAAAGTGTGGATCTTGTCTTTTTAATCCATTCAGCTACTCTATGTCTTTTGATTGGAGAGTTTAGTCCATTTACATTTAATTTTATTATTAATAAGTAGGATTTACTGCTGCCATTTTGCTATTTGTTTTCTGGTCATTGTGTGGTCTTCTCATTCTTCCTTCCTATCTGCCTTTTTGGGAAAGTGATTTTTTCTCGTGATATGTTTTAATTTCTTGTTTTATATTTTTTTGTGTATCTGTGATTTGAGGTTACCACGAGGCTTGCAAATAACATTTTATAACCCATGTTTTAAACTGTTGACAACTTACCTCTTATTGCAAAAACAAGAAACAAACAAGCAAAAACAAATAAAACTCTACCCTTTAACTTCATTCTCCCACTTTTTAACTTTTTAGTTTCTATTTATATCTTATTATACTTGCTGTGTCTTAAAAAGTTGTTATACTTATTATTTTTGATAGGTTCATTTTTTAGTATTCCTACTCAAGGCATTAGTATTTTACACACTACAATTACAGTGTTATAATATTCTATATTTATCTATGTACTTATTGTTACCAGTGAGTTTTGTATCTTCAGATTCTTTTTCTTTTCTTTTTTTTTGAGATGGAGTCTTGTTCTGTCACCCAAGCTGGAATGCAGTGGCACGATCTCAGCTCACTGCAACCTTTGCCTCCTGGGTTCAAGTGATTCTCCTGACTCAGCCTCATGACTATATATCCCATCTATATATCTATATATCTATATATATATCATATCTATATATATATAAAGTGGTTACAGCATATGCCTTAGAAATATAAGCCAAGAGAGCACTGTGATTAATACTGTCAGTTCTAGAGTAAAATTCCCTGGGCTTAGATCCTAACTGTACTGCTTATTAGCTGTATGGTTTTGGATGAGGCCCTGAGACTTAGATTCTTCATCTAAGAAATGGAGATGTAGCATCTGGAACACAGCATGTGCTCAGTAAATGTCAGCTGTCACCATTGTCATTGCCAATCCACTCAGCCCACGGGCAGGTATGTGTGGGCCTGGCAAAAGTTGTTAAGAGGAGGCCGCAGGCGCTGGGGAGCATGTGGAGAGGCTGCGTGGAGCTGCGTGCTCCCGGGGCTGCATGCCCAGTGAAGCGCATGAAGGGCTAGCGGTGATGGGTTCTGCGCCAGTGGGGCTGGGAGCGTGTGGGGGGCTGTAGGTGGAGCTGCGCGCAATGTGGGAACTGCACTTGCGGGCTTGGGGACTGCGCACACCGGGGGGCTGCAGGCGCGGGGGAGGGTTTGGGGGGCTGTGCATGGGGCTGCCCTCACGGAAGGCTGCACGCTTGGGGACGCGTGGAGGCTGGGGTGCTGCGCGCCGCTGGGGAGCACGTTGGGGGACATGCAGGGACTGCCCGGGCGAAATGGTTTGACTGCACGCCCTCCACCCCACATTTCACAGTCGCCATGATGACCGGGAGGTCCGCAGCCGCTGCGGTGGCCGGTACAAGTAGTTGAGGCTGCGAGGCCAGTGAGGCCTTTCCAGACCTCGCCCTACTGGGCTGGGCTGCGTGGGAAATTGACCCAGCTCCACCAGAACAGGAACTACGAGAAAATAGTTGGGCAAACGAGGAGTAAGCTCAAAAGCAGCGGCTCCACAGCCATTTCAATCTTCCCGCCCCAGCCAGTTGAAGCTGAGGGGCCTCCCAAGCCAGCGAGCCAGAGATGGAGGAGGAGGTGGAAGAGTCCGGGCTGCCTCTGTAGCTTTGGACCCTAGGCAGAGGGAACCTGCCAGGGGGCGGGAGGAGGTGCGCAATCTGAGACCTCCAAATGGCTTGCAGCTGGACGTGATTGCCAAGACCCTTCTGGGCTGCTTCCAGTTGATACATAATTTCCTGGCGCAGCTCCAGAAAAAGGTGCACAAACTGCAGGCGCCTCAGTTCTCCAGGAAGACCACTCTGGGCATTGGTGAGGAGAGGGCAGGAGAGCCCTAGGAGGGAGCCGCATGGCGCTTTTCTTGAGTCTTGAAGGAGATCAGTTTAACAAGCAAGGGTTTGTGGGTGCCCAGTAGCAAATAATAGCAAGGTCCGAGCTCTGGAAAAGCGTGGCAAGAGTCGCCAAGCCCCATTAGTTCTTGTTTTAAAACATTTTCAGGGTTTTCTGACAGTAGTCACCCCTATGTCACAATAAGGAAATGGTATCTGAATCAGGGCAGCTAATTATCATACTTGGTAAAAATGATTAGCTGGCTCTTGAAGAACAGACATGTTTCTCAGCACCTCCAAACATGGGCGGCAAGAGGTGAGCTGGTAAGGTGCTGATCACCAGGTATTGCCTGGCGGGGCTCCCGCCCACCGGCCTGGACCGGCCGCGCCACCTTCCTCAGGGCTGCTGTGCACCGAGTCCTGTAAGCCCTATGGGCCGCTGCTACTGTTCGGCATGCTGAAGGAGGACTGCGCTGCGCGGGCCCCCAACGCCACGCTCCCCACGGCCCCGCCGCGGGAGCGGCTGCGCGGGGCTGCCAGGGCCTTCGCAGCAGCGCCGCCCGAGGCGCTGGGCTGGTGCCCACTGGGCACCTGAGCCGGGAACCGCCCCGCGGTGGTCCGAGCGCCCCCGCCGCCGCCCGCGGTCCCATTGGCTCCTCCGTTGCTACTGGAAGGTAGATCCGAGCCCCAGTACGTGCGCGTGCGGCTCCTCTGCTTGGTGCCCATGTCCGCCCTGCCCCGCCAGGCGCGCCCGGAGAGCCAGGAGGGCGGGAGCGAGCACGGGAGCTAGAGGGCAGGGCCAAAGCGCAGCAGCCGGCCAAGAGAGGCCCCCAGCACGTCCAGGGCCGCCGCCCCAGGGGCAGTCGGCGCCCGGCGCGCTCTTCTTGGGGAGGTGGGCGAGGCTGGCGGCCTGACGCGGGCACGGGAGACGAGGAGACGAGGAGACGTGGAGAGGAAGGGGTCTCGGCTGCGGGCACACCTCGCTGGCTCTAGCAGGAGGAGGCGGCTCAGGTGTCCGTGTGGCTGCCTCTGGTTTAGGTTCTGGTGCGCCATGAAGGCCACTGCCGGTCTGGGCGCGCTGGGCGCCCCGGGCGCCCCGGGCGTCGGGCACCGCCTCCTCTGGGGCTGTGGCTGCTACCGCAGCCATCCTCCGGCTCCCAGGGCTGCTGGCGGCTGAGTGGGAAGCGCCTGCCCAGACTCCGCCGGCGCCACCTTCCCTCTTCCCACAGCCACCCAGTTATTTTTAATGGAGAAAGAGGAAAAACGGGCGGCGCGCCAGGGGAGGACGAAGAATGGGAGGGAGGGGTGCTGCGCGCTTCCCGGCAGCCGTCGCCTCGCTCCCCCTGCGAAGGAGGGGCTGGGCTGGCGGGAGGATCTGGGCCGCGAAGGTGGGGGTGCCAGGCGGGGAGAAGGTTCCCCAGCCCTCACGCCGCCCGGCCTATATAGGTTTCTTACACTTGAATATTGATATTTTTCTCTAGGTTTGGGAAGTTATCTGTTATTATCTGCTTGAATAAACTTTCTACTCTGATTTCCCTCTCTACCTCCACTTTAAGACCAATAACTTATATTTGCCTTTTTGAAGCTATTTTATAAATTTCATTATTTTTATTCTTTTTTCTTTTGACTCCCCTGTGTATTTTCAAATAGCCTGTCTTCAAGCTGACTAATTCTTTCTTCTGCTTGGTTAATTCTGCTGTTGAGAGACTCTAATGCATTCTTCAGTGTGTCAATTGAATTTTTCAGCTGCAGAATCTCTGCTCGATTCTTTTAAATTACTTCAATCTTTTTGTTAAATATATTTAACAGGATTCTGAATTCCCTCTCTGTATTATCTTGGATTTCATTGAGATTTCTTAAAACAGCTATTTTGAATTCTCTGTATAAAAGGTCACATATCTCTCTAACTCTGGAGTTGATCACTGATGCCTTATTTAGTTTGGTGAGGTCATGTTCTCCTTGGTGGTCTTGATGCTTGTGGATATTTTCCAGTGTCTGGGCATTAAAGAGTTAGGTATTTAATCTTTTCAGTGTGGGCTGCTTTGTACTTGTCCTTCTTGAGAAGGCTTTTCAAGTATTCAAAGGGAATTGAGCGTCGTAATCGAATTATTTGGTCACTGCAGCCAAATACACAATAGGGGGAACACCAAACTCAGTAATGCTGTTACTCTTGCAGACCCATAAAGGTATCACCTTAGTGGTCTTGAGTGAAATCTGAGAGAAGTCCCTGGATTACCAGACAGTCTCTTGTTCTCTTCCCATACCTTCTCCCAAACAGACAAAATCTTTCTCTCCATGCTGAGGTGCCTGGAGTTGAGGAAGGGGTGACACAAGCACTCCCATAGCCATCACTGCTGGGATTGTGCTGGGTCACACCTGAAGCCAGCACAGTACTGGGTCCCACCTAAGGCCTCTGGTGACAATTTCCTGGCTACCACTGATGTTTATTCAATGTTCAAGGGCTCTGTAGTCAGCAGGTGATGAATCCTGGCCAGGACTGAATTTTTCTCTTCAGTGCAGCAATTTCCCTTCTGTCTCAGGGTGAGTCTATAAATGCCATCTCGGAGCTAGGGCCTGGGATTGCGGATTTTAGGAATCTGCTTGATGCTTTATTTTACCGAGACTGAGCTGGTACCCAAGTTACAAGACAAAGTCCTTTTTACTTTTCCCTTTCCTTTCCTCAAGCAGGAGTCCCTCCCTGTGGCCACCAGAGCTGGGAATGTGCTGGGTTGCACATGAAGCCAGCAATGTACTGAGTCTCATCCAAAACCCATGGTACTTACTGCCTGGTTACCACTGATGTTTATTCAGGGCCCAAGGGCTCTTTAGTTAGCAGAGGGTGAATTCTGCAAGGACTGGCTTCTTTCCTTGAGGGCAGTGGGTTTTCTTCAGGCCCAAGATGAGTCTAGAAATTTCATCTGGGAGCTATGGCTTAGAATTGGGGCTTCAGGACTCTGCTTGGTGCTTTATTTTTACTGTGGCTGAGCTGGTATTCAAATTGCAAGACAAAGCCCTCTTTACTCTTTTTTCTCCCACATTTGTGAGCTGCACTGCCTGGAGTTGGTGGGGAGGAGTGAGGCAAGCACTTTCTTGGCCACTCCAGGTGATATCTCACTGGGTCACCTACACCTCAAGCAAGTCTACTGGCTCTGAGCCCAGCTAGCATAGGGACTTGCCCAGGAATTTCAGTCCTTGTGTCTAGACTGCCTTTCAAGTTTATTTAGGATCCCAGAGTACTTTATCCCATGGTGGTGGGTCTATCCAGATTCTGACCCCTGGAATGGACAATTCCTCTTTGGCTAGGGCTGGTCTAAATGCTTCCTCTGTGAGTGCTGGCTGAACTGTGTCCTGTGTTGCTTTCTGCTGTGACAGCATTCCAATGCAAAGTTCCATAATCACTTTGCTCTCTCTCTCCCAAGTACACAGATCTCTCTCATACCACTTGACGCTGCCAGTGAATGGGGGTAGTGTAGGCAATTCAAGACTCTTTCCTTCCCTCTTCACTGCCTCTGTCCTTGATATGATGTTAAAACCATGTACTGTGATTGCTCACCTGATTTTTGGTTCTTATGAAGGTGTTTTTTTGTGCGGATAGTTGTCCAGGTTGGTGTTCCTGCAGGGCATGGGGAATGATCATTGGAGGGCTCTGTTTGGCCATCTTGCTCTGCTTCCTGATTCAATTTTTTATCAATGTTTTATTGTTTTTCAGTGTACAGATCATTCACCTGCTTGGTTAAATTTATTCCTAGATATTTTATTTATTTTTTATTTTCTGGTTTATGTTTTCTCATGATATTTTTAGATAGTTTAACATTTTGATGCTATTTAAGATTGTTTTCTTAATTTTTGTTTCTGATAGTTTGTTGATAGTATTTAAATTGCAACCGATTTTTGCACGTTGGTTTTGTATCCTGAAACTTTACCGAATTTATTTATTCTAACAGTTTTTTGGTGGAGTCTTTAGGGTTTAAATATAAGAGAATGTAATCTGCAGACAGACAATTTTACTTCTTTCTTTCTTTCTTTCTTTCATTTGGGTGCCTTTTCTTTCTTTTTATTGCTTAATTGAGCTGGCTAGGACTTCCAGTATTTTGATGAATAGAAGTAACAAGAGTGTACATCCTTGTCTTGTTTCTAATCTTCAAGGAAAACATTTTAGAATTTCACCATTGAGAATGATGTTACCTGTAGATTTGTCATATAAGGCCTTTATTTTGTTGAGGTACATTCATTCTATACCTTTTTTTTTTTTTTTTTTTTTTTTTTTGAGACAGGGTGTCACTCTGCTGCCCAGGCTAGAGTGCAGTGGCACAATCTTGACTCACTGCAGCCTCAACCTCCCAGGCACAAGTGATCCTCCCACCTCAGCCTCCCAAGTAGCTGAGACTACAGGCATGTGCCACCACACCTGGCTAATTTTTGTAGTTTTTGTAGAGATGGGGTTTCATCATGTTGCCCATGCTGGTCTTGAACTCCTGAACTCAAGTGATCCACCCACGTTGGCCTCCCAAAGTGCTAGGATTACAGGCATGAGCCACTGCACCCAGCATATGCCCAATTTGTTGTGATGAATATAATAAATTCATCTCTTATGATGAAAGAATGTTTAATTTTATCAAATACTTTTTCTGCATCTATTGAGATGATCACATGGATATTTCCTTCACACTGTTGTTGTGATGTATTACATTTGTTGATTTGCATGTGTTGAACCATCCTTGCACCCCTATGTTAGGTCCCATAGATTATACCAAACAGCATTGCATCTTGGACAGATGGTAACTAATCTACTGTAACTACAAATTATGGCAAAGCTATATCATCTGATAAAAACCAAAAGGCAAAAAATGGGACATCCTCCTTTTCACTTTAAAGAAAAGGTAAACAGACTGCAAGTGGTTAGGCTCACCTGTTCTTGAGTGCTACTGTCAGGGTAAGTCAAGAAATTCTTGAACTCAGACAAAGATTGCACTGCTTAATAAGCTGGGAGAAGGGTGGTGCTGGAGAACAGGTTAAATGAAAGATGTGAGGTATCATGCAAGATCTCTTTACTGAAAAATAAAACTTTCCTCAAAATTGAAGATAATGAAAGAAAGAGAGGAAGAAAGAAAGGTGGAAAAGAAAGGAAAAAAAGAGAAGTAAATCTGAAGACCTACTTCATGTATAAATGGAAAAAAATCTGTAACAACTCCTTAGTAGGCTGTGGATGTCACATCTGTGTTGTAAAGCAATGACTGGATGAAAATTGCTACATTTAAATAATTCCAGCTGGCAAGAGGGCTCTTTCACCACAGATACCTGAAAAACACAAGTTCCTTATATTACCATGAGGACAAGAAAAACTAGCCAGATTGATTTGTAAATGAGACTGATTACCTGTGAAACTAGATATATCAAATAGATTACAATGTTGCTCTGTGCATGTGTGAGCACTGTGTGTATGTGTGTGTTGTTGTTGTTGTTTGTTTATGATTGAGTACCAGAAAAGCTGCTTGCTTGAACTAAATGAAACATTATGAGTATTAATAGAAGTAATGTCCTGTGGAACTCTAGGATTCTTCACAGCTAGTAGGTTGCTCTCTGGCCTCAGGTTTCAGCTGGGGCTTGTTTGTGAGCAGAGCACCAATACAGTGAGTCCTGTGGTTGGGAGGGTATTTCACAAGGTATAACCCACCACTTCTGTGTTGGGAACAGGCCCCCCAGAATCTGGCCATAAACTGGCCCCAAAACTGGCCATAAACAAAATCTCTGCAGCACTGTAACATGTTCATGATAACCATAACACCCACGCTGGAAGGTTGTGGGTTTACTGGAATGAGGGCAAGGAACACCTGGCCCACCCAGGGTGGAAAACCGCTTAAAGGCATTCTTAAGCCACAAACAATAGCATGAGCAATCTGTGCTTTAAGGGCATGTTCCTGCTGCAGATGACTAGCCAGACCCATCCCTTTATTTGGGCCCATGCCTTCCTTTCCCATAAGGGATACTTTTAGTTAATCGAATATCTATACAAACAATGCTAATGACTGGCTTGCTGTTAATAAATACGTGGTTAAATCTCTGTTCAGGGCTCTCAGCTCTGAAGGCTGTGAGACCCCTGATTTCCCACTTTACAATTCTGTTTCTGTGTGTGTGGGTTTAATTCCTCTAGTGCCGCTGGGTTAGGGTCTCCCCGACTGAGCTGGTCTCAGCAAGTGGTGTTCATCATGGGGACTCAAATCCAGGTCGAAGGGTCCCCGGAGCAACAGTTGGAGAATGTGGAACTAAGCTGGAGGACACCTGAGTACTCTTAAAGCAATCCCCGTGGTGAGTAAGAAGGGGACTTGGAAGCATCAGGGTAACAATGGGACAAGTGTAGGGTCTGGTTCATTCCACCTAGGAACTTTTTCACACTGATGAGGAGGAGGAAGGAGAGTATAACAAAGTAACAGAAGAGGTTACAGAGCAGGTTTATTTACCAGCTGAAGCTAAAGTGGCAAAGGAGGGAGAGGTTCATCCCTACCCTTCTGCACCCCCTCCTTATTATTTTGAAGAAAATGACCCTCCAGATCTTTCTTTTCCGGAGGACACTGGGCAAAAAGTAGTTGCCCCAGTGACTGTTCGAGCAGCACCTAGAGCGACTGCTCTTAGTTCTATTCAGGCGGGAATTCAGCAAGCTAGATGAGAGAGTGATTTAGAGGCTTGGTGGTTCCCTGTTGGAATACACCCCCCCAGATCAACAGGGAAATATTACAGCTACATTTGAGCCTTTTCCTTTTAAATTACTCAGAGTAGCCAGATCCACCCCTTTATTTCGGCCCATCCCTTTGTTTCCCATAAGGGATACTTTTAGTTAATCGAATATCTATAGAAACAATGCTAATTAATGCTCTGAAGGCTGTGAGACCCCTGATTTCCCACTTTACACCTCTATATTTCTGTGTGTGTATGTTTAATTCCTCCAGCACTGCTGGGTTAGAGTCTCCCTGACCGAGCTGGTCTCGGCATTTCTGCCAAAGAAAAGACTCCTCCTCTTTCAACATTAGCTGTAGGCACATCTGTATATATACAAACAGGAATAGAAGGGTGCGATGAGGAGAGGTGAAGGGATTGCTGAAGTAGATATAGACACAGAGAGATACACTTTATATGCATTTAGAGATAGATGGAGAGGTATATATACAGAGAGATATATTTTGTATGTATCTTAAAATTGGCCAATATCAGATTTTTTTAATGAACCAGAGAACTATGATCACATCACTCTTGAAAATATAGGCATGACTAGAAATACTAGACTGTCTCATCTCTGATGGCATATAAAAAATATCTGGGGGGTGGCTGGGCATGGTGGCTCATACCTGTAATCCCAAAACTTTGGGAGGCTGAGGCGGGCAGATCATGAGGTCAGGAGATCGAGAAACCCCGTCTCTACTAAAAATACAAAAAAAATTAGCTGGGCTTGGTGGCAGGTGCCTGTAGTCCCAGCTACTCGGGAGGCAGAGGCAGGAGAATGGCATCAACTCAGGAGGCAGAGCTTGCAGTGAGCCGAGATCGTGCCACTGCACTGCAGCCTGGGCAACAGCGCAAGACTCTGTCTCAGAAAAAAATAAATAAATAAAAATAAAAAATATCTGGGGCTACAATTGAGAATAAAACAACTAACGGCATAGTCCTAATGCTGTCAAATAAATTTTTCAGTTTATTTAAGGGGAATCTGTGATGCTACTATTTGTGTGTGTGGGTGTGTGTCTGTCTGTCTGTGAAACACACAGAGATCCTAATTTCACAGTTAACATAATCAGCATTATGTGGAAAAGTATCCTCTACTTGGAGTAATCCACCAGTAAAAAATGAGTTTAGAATTTTCTGGCACTTGTGCTCCGCATACACAAACCAAAGAAACCCTTTGGCATAATGCATCCAGAGTCATCCCAAGAAGTTCACTGCATGACACTGTGGTGTTATTCCAGACCGGCACCTTTGTAGATGCAAGCTATGAACTAGAGCTGGGTACCCTGTCCTTGCTCTCACATGTATATATGAAAGGAGACAATGCAAAGGACTAATGGAATTGTAAAAAAGATGGGACAGAGGGTATATTGATAAAATAACACAAGGAAATTAACATTTCGTTTTCTAAGACTTTTTTTTTTTTTTTTTTTTTGAGACAGAGTCTTGCTCTGTCGCCTAGGCTGGAGTGCAGTGGCGGGATCCTGGCTCACTGCAAATTCTCCCTCCCAGGTTCAAGCAGTTCTCCTGCCTAAGCCTCCTGAGTAGCTGGGATTATAGGCACCCATCACTGCACCTGGCTAATTTTTGTATTTTTAGTAGAGATGGGGTTTCACCATGTTGGCCAGGCTGGTCTTGAACTCCTGACATTGTGATTCACCTGCCTCGGCCTCCCAAAGTGCTGGGATTACAGATGTAAGCCACTGTGCCTGGCCTTCAAAGATATTTTTAATGTACCAGTGGAAACTCCCCTACAGCTTGAAGATCCATGATGTATCCTTGGAAGGTACAAAAATAGAAAAGAGAAAACACAAATGAAGAAAGACAACCAAGAGGCTTGAACTTGATGTACAATTTATTTATAATAAAAAGGGAAGCTTCATGATATGCATGTTAATACTAACAAAAATGCTAACAAAATGGGAATATTAATGTTCATAGACTTTGTTTAATGATTTCATGGAGGGGCTATTGTAACTTTTACTGTCATTTTCTTTCCGTTTCAATGTTTAAAGGGAAAATCACACATGAAAACAGCTCAGTATTATGGATGGATATAAGCTCATTGAGTCAATCCTTGAGAGATGGAGAGTGAAGTAACTTCCAGTTCCCATTTGGAACTCTCAGAGCTAGGATAAAAACTCCTTGTCATGAACTCACAGGATGAGAAAATCTAGCATCCTCCCATGTTCTGCCCATTTGCCTGCCTTCAGGTTTGACTTTTGAACTTGCCAAAAGGGAGAAAAGTCTGGACAAGTCCCCTTTTCACCTTTTCTCATTACCTTGGTTTGGTCCCAGTTTGTACGTGGTACAGACTTCCAAGGAAGTGATGGTCATGGAGAGGAGATCATATTTGCCATGGAAATGTTTTTGTTATTCAGGATTCAGGGAAATCATTCACAGCCTGGTTCCCATGCTTTCTCTAGGGGCAATATGGAGCTTGGAAACAATTATCTAGGTCATGAAGTGAGGAAGTTAAGTGCTATCCACAGGACTGAGTCAAAATGCTCCGTGTGTGTGTGTGTGTGTGTGTGTGTGTGTGTGTCTGTCTGTCTGTCTGTCTGTGTGTGTGTTTTGAGACAGAGTCTCACACTGTCGCCCAGGCTGGAGTGCAGTGGTGTGATCTCCGCTCACTGCAACCTCCGCCTCCTGGGTTCAAGTGATTCTCCTGCCTCAGCCTCCTGAGTAGCTGGGATTACAGGTGCCCACTACCATGCCTGGCTAATTTTTTGTATTTTTAGTAGAGACGGGGTTTCACTGTGTTGGTCAGGCTGGTCTTGAACTCCTGACCTTGTGACCCACCTGCCTTGGCCTCCCAAAGGTCTGGGATTACAGGTGTGAGCCACAGTGCCCAGCCCTCTTTGTGTTTTAAAGTGCCTGAGGCTTCTTCTTGCCTTAGTTTTGCTCTCCAATTTATTGTGTTTCTTGTTCCCCCATCCTTTGCATTATACTAACTTTGCATCCAAGAGAGGAGGCCTGAATTGGTGTAATAAGACTGATACCTTTCTCCTAAAGATGATGCCCTGGTGAGCTTTGCAGCATGTCAAACAGGGTCTGAAATTAATCCTCACTGAGAGGGAGTTTGGGAGGTGGAGGGTCATCTTCCTATGGATTCCAGAAGGAAAAAAGATGAACAAAGGCATAGAAAACCTATTAAACAAAATAATAGCTAAAAACTTCTTAAGTCTTGCAAGAGATATAGACATCCAGGTACATGAAGGTCAAAGATTTCCAAATAGATTCAACCCAAAACGGTCAATTCCAAGGCACATTATATTCAAACTATCAAATTCAAAGACAAAGAGGGAATCTAAAAACAGCAAGAGAAAAGCATAAAGTCACATATAAGAGCATTCCCACAAATGAACAGGGACATTACAATTGATACCATAGAAATAGAAGAGGTCATTAAAGACTATTATGAGCAACTATATGCCAATAAATTGGAAAGCCTAACGGAAATGGAAAAATTTCTGGACACATACAACCACCAAGATTGAACCAAGAAGTAGTAGAAAATCTGGACAGACCAATTATGAGCTACAAGATTGAATCAGTAATAAAAAGTGTCCCATCAAAGAAAAGCCAAGGACCTGATGGCTTTATTGCTGAATTATGCCAGATATTTAAGAAAGAACTAATACCAATTCTTCTCAAACTTTTCCAGAAAATTGAAGTGGAAGAAATTCTTTTATACTCATTCTATGATGACATTACCCTCATACCAAAACATGAAAAGGGCACAACAAAAAAAGAAAACCATGCGCCAATATTTCTGATGAACAGAGATGCAAAATTCCTCAAAATAAATACTAGCAAACAGAATTCAACAATACATTAAAAATATCATTCACCATAATCAATTGGGATTTATTGCAGGGATGGTTTGACATATGCAAACCAATCAACTGATACATAACACTTACAAAATGATGGACAGAAAGAAAATGACAGTCTCAATAGACACAGAAAAAGCATTTGATAAAATTTAATATCCTTTCATGATAAAAATCTTCAACAAACTAGATATGAAAGAAGCATACATGAATGCAATAAAGACTACATATAACAAACCCACAGGTAGCATTATGCTGAATAGGGAAAAGCTGAAGTATTTTCCTCTAGAAACTGGAACAAGACAAGGATGCCCACTCTCACCACTTTAATTCAACCCAGTATTGGATGATGTTCTAGGCAGAAGAATTAGGTAAGAGAAATAATTAAAAGACATCCAAATTGGAAAGAAGGAAGTCAAATTTTATGTGTTTGCAGATGACATGATCTTATAAATAGAAAAACCTAAAGAATTTACAAGAAAACTCTTAGAACTGATAAATTCAGTAAAGTTGTAGGATGCAAAATTAGCAGACAAAAATCAGCAGCATTTCCATATGCCAACAATGAACTACTTGAAAGAGAAATAAAAAAGCAATCCTATTTCAATAGCTACAAAATAAATAAAATACATAGTAATAAATTTAAACAAGGAGATAAAAGATCTCTACAAGGCAAACTGTAAAACATTAATGAAAGAAATTGAAGAGATCACAAAAATGAAAAGATATCCCATGTTCACAGTTTGAAAAAATTAATACCATTAAAATGACCATACTACCAAAAATCTACAGATTCAATAAAGTTCTTATAAAAATATAAGCTATTCTTCACAGAAGTAGAAAAAATAATCCTAAAATTCATATGGAACTACAGGAGACTTCAAATAACCAATGAAATCTGGAGCTAAAACAATGCAGCTGGAAGCATGATACTACCTGACTTCAAAACATACTACAAAGCTGTAGTAACCAAAACAGCATGGTACTGGCATAAAACCAGAGACATAGACAGAACAGAACAGTGAACCCAAAAATAAATTCATGCATTCTCAGCCAACTGATTTTTGAAAAAGATGCCAAGAACACTCAATGGGGAGACAACAGTCTCTTCAACAAATGATGTTGGGAAAACTGGAGTTCCACATGCAGAAGATTGAAATTAGAAACTTATTTCATACCATACACTAAAATCAACTGAAAATGAGTTAAAGAGTAAATATAGGACCTGAAAAAACTACTAGAAGAAAACACGGGGAACACTCCATGACATTGGTCTGGGCAATTATTTTTTGGATGTGACCCCAAAAGCAAGGGCAATCAAAGCAAAAATAGACAAATATGATTACTTCAAATTAAAAGCCTTCTGTATAACAAAGAACAAACATCAGAGTTAAAAGAACCTACAGAATGGGAGAAAATATTTGCAAACTCTACATCTGATAAAGGGTTAGTATATAAGGAACTCAAATACTCCATAACCAGAAAACAATAGGCTGATTTAAAATGTGCAAATGATCTGAACAGACATTTCTCAAAAGAAGACATACAGAGGCCAAGAGGTATATAAAAAAAATTCTATATCAGTAATCATTGAGAAAATGCAAATTAAAACTACTATCAGATACAACTTCACTCCTTTTAAAATGGCTACTATAAAAAAAGACAAAGGATAATAAGTGTTGTTGAGGATGTGGAGAAAATGAAAATATTCACGAACTATGCATCTGATAAAGGTCTAATATCCAGATTTTTTTTTTTTTTTTTGAGACAGAGTTTTGCTCTTTCCCCTAGGCTGTGGTGCAGTGATGCAATCTCAGCTCACTGCAACCTCCCCCTTTCAGTTTCAAGTGATTCCCCTGCCTCAGTCTCTCAAGTAGCTGGGATTACAGGCGCCTGCCACCATGCCAGGCTAATTTTTGTATATTTAGTAGAGACGGGGTTTCACCATGTTGGTCAGGCTGGTCTCTAACACCTGACCTTGTGATCCACAGGCCTCAGCCTCCCAAAGTGCTGGGATTACAGGCTTGAGCCAGCATGCCTGGCCCTTATTTTTTATTTTTTATTAGAGACTGCATTCCTCTATGTTGGTCAGGCTGGTCTCGAACTCCTGACCTCAGGTGATCCGCCCGCCCCAGCCTCCCAAAGTGCTGGAATTATAGGCATGAGCCACCACGCCCGGCCTAATATCCAGAATTTATAAGGAACTTAAATTAACAGGCAAAAAACAACCCCATTAAAAAGTGGGCAAAGGACATGAGCAAACACTTTTCAAAATAAGTGTGGCCAAAAAAAATATGAAAAAATGCTCAATACCACTAATCATCAGGTAAATGCAAATAAGAACCATGAGATACCATCTTACACCAGTCAGAATGACTATCATGAAAAAGAAAAAAAAATATGATGTCGGGAAGGCTGCAGAGAAAAGGGAATGCTTACACACTGTTGGTGGGAATGTAAATTAGTTCAGCCATTGTGAAAAGCAGTCTGGATGTTTTTCAAAGAACTTAGAACTACTTTTTGACCCAGAACTACTTTTGACACAGTCTCATTACTGGGTATATATCAAAAAGAAAATAAATAATTTCACTGAAAAGACACATGCATTCATATATTCATTGCAACACTATTCACAATAGCAAAGACATGAAATCAGCCTAGATGCCCATCAACAGTGGATTGGATAATGAAACTGTGGTATATATACATCATGGAATACCACACAGCTATAAAAAAGAATAAAATCATGTCCTTTGCAGCAACATGGATAGAACTGGAGGCCATTATCCTAAGAGAATTAACGTAGCAAAAGAAAACCAAATACTGCATGTTCTCACTGGTAAATAGGAGTAAACATTGGATACTCATGGACATAAAGATGGCAGCAATAGACACTGGGGAGGGGGAAAATGTAGAAAAACTATTGGGTACCATGCTCACTACCTGGGCAGTGGGTATAATAGTACCGTAAACCTCAGCATCATACAATATACCCATGTAACAAACCTGCACAGGTACACCCTAAATCTAAAATAAAAGTTGAAATTATTTTAAAAAATTCCCAACAAAGGGAAATCATAACTATTTGAGGTTATGGATATCCCGATTATCCTGACTTGACCATTATATATTGTATGCATGAGTCAAGATATCACATATACTCCATAAATATGTACAACTATTATGTATCAATAACTTTTTTTTTTTTTTTTGAGCAATAAGGCTGTTTATTTCACCTGGGTGCAGGCGGGCTGAGTCCGAAAAGAGAGTCAGCGAAGGGAGATAGGGGTGGGGCTGTTTTATAGGATTTGGGTAGGTAGTGGAAAATTACAGTCAAAGGGGGTTGTTCTCTGGCAGGTGGGGGTGGGGGTCACAAGGTGCTCATTGGGGGAGCTTCTGAGCCAGGAGAAGGAATTTCACAATGTAATATCATCAGTTAAGGCAGGAACAGGCCATTTTCACTTCTTTTGTGATTCTTCAGTTACTTCGGGCCATCTGGATGTATACGTGCAGGCCTGGGCTCACAGGCCTGACATTCCTGTCTTCTTATATTAATAAGAAAAATAAAATGAAATAGTGGTAAAGTGTTGGGGTGGTGAAAATTTTGGAGGGTGGTATGGAGAGATAATGGCGATGTTTCTCAGGGCTGCTTCGAGCGGGATTAGGGGCGATGTGGGAACCTATAGTGGGAGAGATTAAGCTGAAGGAAGATTTTGTGGTAAGGGGTGATATTGTGGGGTTGTTAGAAGAAACATTTGTCATATAGAATGATTGGTGATGGCCTGGATATGGTTTTGGATGAATTGAGAAACTAAATGGAAGACACAAGGTCCGAATAAGAGAAGGAGAAAAACAGGTATTAAAGGACTAAGAATTGGGAGGACCCAGGACATCCAATTAGAGAGTGCCCAAGGGGGTTCAGCTTGGTTGGTGAGTTTTTGGGCTCTATACTTGACAGAGTCCTCCTTTTTAAGTTGGAGGCTGAGGTTGGTGAGGTGTGTTTTTAAAAGACCATTAGTCCATGATACCTTTCCTGAAGATTGAGGACAGTAAAGCGTATGAAGATTCCACTGAATACCAAAAGCCTGAGAAACTGTTTGGGTGATTTGACTAATAAAGGCCAGTCCATTATTGGACTGTATAGAGGTGGGAAGGCCAAACCAAGGAATTATGTCCATCAGAAGGGGAGAAATGACTGTGGTGGCCTTCTCAGACCCTGTGGGAAAGGCCTCTACCCATCCAGTGAAACTGTCTCCCTAGACCAAGAGGTATTTTAGTTTCCTGACTCAAGGCATGTGAGTAAAGTCAATTTGCCAGTCCTGGGCAGGGGCAAATTCTCAAGCCTAATGTGTAGGGAAGGGAGGGGGGCCTGACAAATTCCTGAGGAGTAGTAGAATAGCAGATGGAACATTGAGAAGTGATATTTTGAGGATAGATTTCCATGATGGAAAGGAAATAAGAGGTTCTAAGAGGCGGGCTAGCGGCTTGTAACCTACAAGGAAGAGGTTATGAAATGACAACAGAATAGAATGGGCCTGTGAGGCTGGAAGGAGATATTTTCCTTGGTCCAAGAACCATTTGCCTTGTGTGGGAAGACTCGGTGGGGGAGTAGGTGGGAGTGTCTGATGAGAAGGAGAAAAACTGCCATGAGGGATAGAAGTTGGAATGCTAGCTGCTTTTTTAGCTACCTTATCAGTATAAGTGCTGCCCTGAGCAATGGGATCTGATGCCTTTTGATGGCCCTTGCAGTGAATGACTCCAGTTTCCTTTGGAAGTAAAGCAACCTTTAGAAGAGTTTTTATTAAAGAGGCATTAATGATAGAGGACCCTTGTGTAGTGAGGAAACCTCTTTCTGCCTATATAACAGTATGGTGGTGCAGGACATGGAAGGCATATTTAGAGTCAGTATAAATATTGATGAGTAGTCCTTTTGCAAGAGTGAGGGCTCGAGTTAAGGCAATGAGTTCAACTTGCTCAGAGGTAGTGGAGGGGGGCAGATTGGTAGCTTCAATGATAGGTGTGGAACATACTATAGCATAGCCTGCCTTTGCTGGTGAATGGTGATTAGGCCTGGTGGAACTGCCATCAATAAACCAAGTATGATCAGGATGAGGAACAGGAAAGAAGGAAATATGGGGAAATCGAGTGAATGCCAGGTGGATTAGAGAGATACAGATAAAAAAGAAAATGGGATACATATGCACTATGGAATACTACACAGCAATAAAAAAGAATGAAATCATGTCCTTTGCAGCAACATGGGTGCAACTGGAGGCCATTATCCTAGAGTGAATTAACATGGGAATGGAAAAATAAATACCACATGTTCTCATTTATAAGTGGGAGTTAAACACAAGCTCACTCTATATAATAAGCTTCTAAAATGTGCAAATAATCAAATAGAAACAGGGACAAAGGAGATTATGTAAATGTTGTTTTAGAGAAGTGAAAATCCAAATGGTCATAAATACATGACAGGATATTCAACCTCACTAATAATCATAGAAATGCAAACTAAAATAGCAATCAGATTTTAATCCTCATTCATCATATTCACAAAAATGAGAAAGCATTTTACTTTAGAATTAGCACTGATGCTAGGATAAGTACTCTGACATTCTTGGTTGAAATAGATAACATACTAGGTTATTGAAAGCCTCTGGCAATATTTATTAAAATGAAAATGCATATACCTTCCAATCCAGGAGTCTCACTCCTAGTGTTTTTTTTTTTTTTTTAAAGAGACACGGTCTCACTCTCACTCAGGCTAGAATGCAGTGGTGGTCATAGCTCACTGCAGCCTTGAACTCCTGGGTTCAACTGATCCTCCAGCCTCCCAGATTCAGCCTGCCAAGTAGCTAGGACTGCAGGAATGTACCACCATGCCCAGCTAACTTTTTAATTTTTTACAGAGACAAGGTCTCTCTATGTTGCCAAGGCTTGTGTCAAACTCCTGGCCTCAAACAATCTTCTCACTTCAGCCTCCCAAAATGCTATGATTACAGATGTGAACCACTGTGCCCAGCTGGAAATCTTTTTAATAGAAACAAAGACACCACGAATAAGGAAAGGTAGGTAGACAGAGGGTAGACTGATAGATAAATGATAGATAGATATATACACAGATAGAATAGAGACAAAGAAGTTTATTGTAATACTTTTCATGGTTATAAAACCTGAAAGAGTCAACTTTAATAGAAATATCATTGAAAAGGTTTTGATAAATTTACACCAGGCAAAATTATACTGCTCTAAAAAAGAGTGGGTTAAATTTATATGCACGGAGTTGAATACATTTTTACAACGTATTGTTAAAAAGAAAAATTTAACAAATAGAAGCAAGTTTAATATGATCCTTAAAAAATGGAAACTCTCCCAACACACTTACAAGCATAAATATATGCATATATGCTGATAAATGACTATAGAAGCATAGACAAGTGAATGTAAAGAGGTCCACATGGAAAATGTTACTTGGTTGTGGAGGACAGTGGAGTTAAAAAACATAAGACAGGTGAATGGAGGAGAGGAAGACAGGAGAAGAACTAAAAAATAGCTTTAGAAAATTATAAAGCTATTAATAAGGAAAAAATAGGATGCATTACATGATTTTCATCATATAATGTATATTTTTGTATGTAAGTATATATAAAAATATTCACTTGTGTGTATATTTACATACACAGAGCACAGATTCACATATACATAGAGAAAATAATAAAGACATGATCACCAAAATGTTAAAATTGATTGTCTAAGAAAGGTGGAGTTTTGGTGATTTTTTAAAATTATTATTATACTTTAAATTTTAAATTTTAGGGTACATGTGCACAATGTGCAGGTTTGTTACATATGTATACATGTGTCATGCTGGTGTGCTGCACCCATTAACTCATCATTTAGCATTAGGTATATCTCCTAATGCTATCCCTCCCCCCTCCCCCCACCCCACAACAGTCCCCACAGTGTGATGTTCCCCTTCCTGTGTCCATGTGTTCTTATTGTTCAATTCCCACCTATGAGTGAGAACATGCGGTGTTTGGTTTTTTGTCCTTGCGATAGTTTGCTGAGAATGATGGTTTCCAGTTTCATCCATGTCCCTACAAAGGACATGAACTCATCATTTTTTATGGCTGCATAGTATTCCATGGTGTATATGTGCCACATTTTCTTAATCCAGTCTATCATTGTTGGACATTTGGGTTGGTTCCAAGTCTTTGCTATTGTGAATAGTGCCACAATAAACATACATGTGCATGTGTCTTTATAGCAGCATGATTTATAATCCTTTGGGTATATACCCAGTAATGGGATGGCTGGGTCAAATGGTATTTCTAGTTCTAGATCCCTGAGGAATCACCACACTGACTTCCACAATGGTTGAACTAGTTTACAGTCCCACCAACAGTGTAAAAGTGTTCCTATTTCTCCACATCCTCTCCAGCACCTGTTGTTTCCTGACTTTTTAATGATCGCCATTCTAACTGGTGTGAGATGGTATCTCACTGTGGTTTTGATTTGCATTTCTCTGATGGCCAGTGATGAGGAACATTTTTTCATGTGTTTGTTGACTGCATAAATGTCTTCTTTTGAGAAGTGTCTGTTCATATCCTTCACCCACTTTTTGATGGAGTTTTTTTTTTTCTTGTAAATTTGTTTGAGTTCATTGTAGATTCTGCATATTAGCCCTTTGTCAGATGAGTAGGTTGCAAAAATTTTCTCCCATTTTATAGGTTACCTGTTCACTCTGATGGTAGTTTCTTTTGCCGTGCAGAAGCTCTTTAGTTTAATTAGATCCCATTTGTCAATTTTGGCTTTTGTTGCCATTGCTTTTGGTGTTTTAGACATGAAGTCCTTGCCCAAGCCTATGTCCTGAATGGTATTGCCTAGGTTTTCTTCTAGGGTTTTTATGGTTTTAGGTCTAATATGCAAGTCTTTAATCCATCTTGAATTAATTTTTGTATAAGGTGTAAGGAAGGGATCCAGTTTCAGCTTTCTACATATGGCTAGCCAGTTTTCCCAGCACCATTTATTAAATAGGGAATCCTTTCCCCATTGCTTGTTTTTGTCAGGTTTGTCAAAGATCAGATGGTTGTAGATATGTGGCATTATTTCTGAGGGCTCTGTTCTGTTCCATTGATCTATATCTCTGTTTTGGTGCCAGTACCATGCTGTTTTGGTTACTGTAGCCTTGTAGTATAGTTTGAAGTCAGGTAGCATGATGCCTCCAGCTTTGTTCTTTTGGCTTAGGGTTGACTTGGCAATGCAGCCTCTTTTTTGGTTCCATATGAACTTTAAAGTAGTTTTTTCCAATTCTGTTAAGAAAGTCATTGGTAGCTTGATGGGGATGGCCTTGAATCTATAAATTACCATGGGCAGTATGGCCATTTTCACGATATTGATTCTTCCTACCCATGAGCATGGAATGTTTTTCCATTTGTTTGTATCCTCTTTTATTTCATTGAGCAGTGGTTTGTAGTTCTCCTTGAAGAGGTCCTTCACATCCCTTGTAAGTTGGATTCCTAGGTATTTTATTCTCTTTGAAGCAATTGTGAATGGGAGTTCACTCATGATTTGGCTCTCTGTTTTGTCTGTTATTGGTGTATAGGAATGCTTGTGATTTTTGTACATTGATTTTGTATCCTGAGACTTTGCTGAAGTGGCTTATCAGCTTAAGGAGATTTTGGGCTGAGACGATGGGGTTTTCTAGATATACAATCATGCCATCTGCAAACAGGGACAATTTGACTTCCTCTTTTCCTAATTGAATACCCTTTATTTCCTTCTCCTGCCTAATTGCCCTGGCCAGAACTTCCAACACTATGTTGAATAGGAGTGGTGAGAGAGGGCATCCCTGTCTTGTGCCAGTTTGCAAAGGGAATGCTTCCAGTTTTTGCCCATTCAGTATGATATTGGCCGTGGGTTTGTCATAGATAGCTCTTATTATTTTGAGATATGTCCCATCAATACCTAATTTATTGAGAGTTTTTAGCATGAAGGTTGTTGAATTTTGTCAAAGGCCTTTTCTGCATCTATTGAGATAATCATCATGTGGTTTTTGTCTTTGGTTCTGTTTATATGCTGGATTACATTTATTGATTTGTGTATGCTGAACCAGCCTTGAATCCCAGGGATGAAGCCCACTTGATCATGGTGGATAAGCTTTTTGACGTGCTGCTGGATTCGGTTTGCCAGTATTTTATTGAGGATTTTTGCATCAATGTTCATCAAGGATATTGGTCTAAAATTCTCTTTTTTGGTTGTGTCTCTGCCAGGCTTTAGTATCAGGATGATGCTGGCCTCATAAAATGAGTTAGGGAGGATTCCCTCTTTTTCTATTGATTGGAATAGTTTCAGAAGGAATGGTACCAGCTCTTCCTTGTACCTCTGGTAGAATTCGGCTGTGAATCCATCTGGTCCTGGACTTTTTTTGGTTGGTAAGCTATTGATTATTGCCACAATTTCAGAGCCTGTTATTGGTCTATTCAGAGATTCAACTTCTTCCTTGTTTAGTCTTGGGAGGGTGTATGTGTTGAGGAATTTATCCATTTCTTCCAGATTTTCTAGTTTATTTGCGTAGAGGTGTTTATAGTATTCTCTGATGGTAGTTTGTATTTCTGTGGGATCGGTGGTGATATCCCCTTTATCATTTTTTATTGCGTCTATTTGATTCTTCTCCCTTTTCTTCTTTATTAGTCTTGCTAGCGGTCTATCGATTTTGTTGATCTTTTCAAAAAACCAGCTCCTGGATTCATTAATTTTTTGAAGGGTTTTTTGTGTCTCTATTCCCTTCAGTTCTGCTCTGATTTTAGTTATTTCTTGCCTTCTGCTAGCTTTTGAATGTGTTTGCTCTTGCTTTTCTAGTTCTTTTAATTGTGATGTTAGGGTGTCAATTTTGGATCTTTCCTGCTTTCTCTTGTGGGCATTTAGTGCTATAAATTTCCCTCTACACACTGCTTTGAATGTGTCCCAGAGATTCTGGTATGTTGTGTCTTTGTTCTCGTTGGTTTCAAAGAACATCTTTATTTCTGCGTTCATTTCATTATGTACCCAGTAGTCATTCAGGAGCAGGTTTTTCAATTTCCATGTAGTTGAGCAGTTTTGAGTGAGTTTCTTAGTCCTGAGTTCTAGTTTGATTGCACTGTGGTCTGAGAGACAGTTTGTTATAATTTCTGTTCTTTTACATTTGCTGAGGAGTGCTTTACTTCCAAGTATGTGGTCAATTTTGGAATAGGTGTGGTGTGGTGCTGAAAAAAATGTATATTCTGTTGATTTGGGGTGGAGAGTTCTGTAGATGTCTATTAGGTCTGCTTGGTGCAGAGCTGAGTTCAATTCCTGGATATCCTTGTTAACTTTCTGTCTTGTTGATCTGTCTAATGTTGACAGTGGGGTGTTAAAGTCTCCCATTATTATTGTGTGGGAGTCTAAGTCTCTTTGTAGGTCTCTAAGGACTTGCTTTATGAATCTGGGTGCTCCTGTATTGGGTGCGTGTATATTTAGGATAGTTAGCTCTTCGTGTTGAATTGATCCCTTTACCATTATGTAATGGCCTTCTTTGTCTCTTTTGATCTTTGTTGGTTTAAAGTCTGTTTTATCAGAGACTAGGATTGCAACCCCTGCCTTTTTTTGTTTTCCATTTGCTTGGCAGATCTTCCTCTACGAAGGAGCCTATGTGTGTCTTTGCATGTGAGATGGGTTTCCTGAATACAGCACACTGATGGGTCTTGACTCTTTATCCAATTTGCCAGTCTGTGTCTTTTAATTGGAGCATTTAGCCCATTTATGTTTAAAGTTAATATTGTTATGTGTGTATTTGGTCCTGTCATTATGATGTTAGCTGGTTATTTTGCTCGTTAGTTGATGCAGTTTCTTCCTAGCCTTGACGGTCTTTACATTTTGGCATGTTTTTGCAGTGGCTGGTACCAGTTGTTCCTTTCCATGTTTAGTGCTTCCTTCAGGAGCTCTTTTAGGGCAGGCCTGGTGGTGACAAAATCTCTCAGCATTTGCTTGTCTGTAAAGTATTTTATTTCTCCTTCACTTATGAAGCTGAGTTTGACTGGATATGAAATTCTGGGTTGAAAATTCTTTTCTTTAAGAATGTTGAATATTGGCCCCCACTCTCTTCTGGCTTGTAGTTTCTGCTGAGAGATCCGCTGTTGGTCTGATGGGCTTCCCTTTGTGAGTAACCTGACCTTTCTCTCTGGCTGCCCTTAACATTTTTTCCTTCATTTCAACTTTGGTGAATCTGACAATTATGTGTCTTGGAGTTGCTCTTCTCGAGGAGTATCTTTGTGGTGTTCTCTGTGTTTCCTGAATTTGAATGTTGGCCTGCCTTGCTACATTGGGGAAGTTCTCCTGGATAATATCCTGTGGAGTGTTTTCCAGCTTGGTTCCATTCTCCATGTCACTTTCAGGTACACCAATCAGACATAGATTTGGTCTTTTCACATAGTCCCATATTTCTTGGAGGCTTTGTTCATTTCTTTTTATTCTTTTTTTCTCTAAACTTCCCTTCTCGCTTCACTTCATTCATTTCATCTTCCACCACTGATATCCTTTCTTCCAGTTGATCACATCAGCTCCTGAGGCTTCTGCATTCTTCACGTAGTTCTTGAGCCTTGGCTTTCAGCTCCATCAGCTCCTTTAAGGACTTCTCTGCATTGGTTATTCTAGTTATCCATTCATCTAATTTTTTTCACAGTTTTAAACTTCTTTGCCATTGGTTTGAATTTCCTCCTGTGGCTTGGAGTAGTTTGATCTTCTGAAGCCTTCTTCTCTCAGCTCATCAAAGTCATTCTCCGTCCAGCTTTGTTCCATTGTTAGTGAGGAGCTGCATTACTTTGGAGGAGGAGAGGCACTCTGCTTTTTAGAGTTTCCAGTTTTTCTGCTCTGTTTTTTCCCCATCTTTGTGGTTTTATCTACTTTTGGTCTTTGACGATGGTGACATACAGAAGGGTTTTTGGTGTGGATGTCCTTTCTGTTAGTTTTCCTTCTAACAGATAGGGCCCTCAGCTGCAGGTCTGTTGGAGTTTGCTAGAGGTCCACTCCAGACCCTGTTTGCCTGGGTATCAGCAGCAGTGACTGCAGAACAGCGGTGGCTGTAGAACAGCGGATCTTGGTGAACCGCAAATGCTGCTGCGTGATTGTTCATCTGGAAGTTTTGTCTCAGAGGAGTATCCGGCCGTGTGAGGTATCAGTCTGTCCCTACTGGGGGGTGCCTCCCAGTTAGGCTGCTCTGGGGTCAAGGACCCACTTGAGGAGGCAGTCTGCCCGTTCTCAGATCTCCAGCTGCATGCTGGGAGAACCACTACTCTCTTCAAAGCTGTCAGACAGGGACATTTAAGTCTGCAGAGGTTACTGCTATCTTTTTGTTTGTCTATGCCCTGCCCCCAGAGGTGGAGCCTACAGAGGCAGGCAGGCCTCCTTGAGCTGTGGTGGGCTCCACCCAGTTCGAACTTCCTGGCTGCTTTGTTTACCTAATCAAGCCTGGGCAATGGCAGATGCCCCTCCCCCAGCCTCGCTGCCACCTTGCAATTTGATCTCAGACTGCTGTGCTAGCAATCAGCGAGACTCCGTGGGTATAGGCCCCTCCAAGCGAGGTGCGGGATATAATCTCCTGGTGTGCCATTTTTTAAGCCTGTTGGAAAAGCACAGTATTAGGGTGGGAGTGACCCGATTTTCCAGGTGCCATCTGTCACCCCTTTCTTTGACTAGGAAAGGGAACTTCCTGACCCCTTGTGCTCTTGAGTGAGGCAATGCCTCGCCCTGCTTTGGCTCGTGCATGGTGCGCTGCACCCACTGTCCTGCAACCACTCTCTGGCACTCCCTAGTGAGATGAACCCAGTACCTCAGATGGAAATGCAGAAATCACCCGTCTTCTGTGTCGCTCACACTGGGAGCTGTAGACTGGAGCTGTTCCTATTCAGCCATCTTGGCTCCATCCCCGTTTTGGTGATTTTAAACTTTTTTCTCACAATGTTAAATTTTCACAATAAATATATAAATCATTTTCATATAAAATCAGATGGATTCTATAACGATTTTTTAAGTCATGCTTTTAGATGAAAATTCTGTTTTTTTGAAATTAGTATGGTTGTATCTCTTTACTTCCTGCCAACATTTGCTTCATATTTTTTTCTGCCTCTTTGTCTTTGACTCAGTTATCAATAGTAAGATTAAAAGACATGCTCTTTCTCAGTAGTTTCAAATGATGCAGGAGACAGAAGTAATACCAGTCAGGATGCAGTAGAGATGTTTCTCTTTAACCACTCCTTTCTCTAGTGAATAATAGAGCTACACAGTGAAGTGTTTTTCCTTTATTGTGTTAATATTTAAAGAAACAAAGGGTAAAGTGCCTAGAATTCTCATGCAAAAAGGTAGTTTCAAGCACTCTCACTTTGTCATTTTTATTAGGTTAGACATTCATAGAACCTGCATATGCATGTGAATTGGATTCAGCCCATTGACAATTGTTGCAGAATCTAGTGAACAGATTAGATTGCAACAACAGATAGCACCTGAGCATAAGCAATCTTACCTTTTCTGTGAGGTTGTGGTGGAGAGAGGGGGTGGAGGATTACAGGTTTAGACTTTCAAGCTTCAAGATTTTGCAGAACATGAGGTATGGCAGGGTTTTCTTTGTTTGTTTGTTTGTTTTGTTTTGTTTTACTTCAGGATCCCTATATTTGTCTTTCTTTGCAACTTAGTTGCAAAGCAAGGTGGTAAATATTTTAAGATAAAACCTTACTCTTCAAAACATTATAATTATAGTCTCATGACACCAAGAAGATAGCAGCACAGAAGATCCCCAGCCTTCCTTCCTGCTCAGAAATACCAATTTAACAACCATTCATGGACAAAATGCCTTTATAAAACCTTTGGGATCCAAGTAAAAGGTTCCAGCTCCTTGGTGTTGGGGTGATCAGACCCAACACCAGGCTGTGGGGGCTACAAAGTCTGGTGGAGTCAAAGGAATGAGAAAAGACAAGTTGAGAAATTGGCACCAGGGGACCACTGCTAGTATGGAGGCTGCGAAGGCCCCAAGCTCTGGAGGCCCAAGCTATTTATTGGTGATCAAACAAAGAAACAGGTGGTGAGGATGTGGGGGTTGAAAGGAAGCGGTGTATCACGTGAATGAGCTATAGCTGTGATGGTTTAGCATTTTCTTTGAAGCATATGGCTACTTGAGATAATGCGAGTGCTGGAAGCAAGCAGCCAGCAAGTCTAGATACATTCCCAAGGCCACCAGGGGTTTTAGACTCTGGACTGTGGACTTGTTCCAAGCCCTGCCTTGGCTTCTCTCCCAACACTCAGCTTTTCTCCTAACACTTGGGGGACTTAAGACTGCAAAAAGCCTCATTGAGAAGGAAATCCTATTCCCTTATTAACAGACTTGTCCATCCAGGGCCCCAATAGAAGGCTAGTCAACAGAAGTCAAAGCAGCTCCACCTCCTGCAAACTAGCAGTGACCATGCACACTAGCAGACCTGTTGGTGATCCTCTCCACCCACAAACTCCAAGGCAACCTGCCCACCTGCAGACCTGTTGGTGATCCTCTCCACCCACAAACTCCAAGGCAACCTGCCCACCTGCAGACCCCTACTGCAGCACCCACCACCCACCCACCACTACAACAATTAGCCAAATATACCTGCAGATACTGACAGCAGGCAGACCCCACCTGCAGACAATGGCAATAGGCCTGCTCAAATGTGTACCCCAGCAGCAGGTCCTCCCATGTGCGGACACCTGCAGCAAGCACACACATGCAGCAAACCTACCCACAGATTTCAGCAATAGGCCCACCTGTGGTCACCAACAGCAGGTTGTCTGCTGACCCTATCAGCCAACCCACCCAGAATCTCTGATCTGGCTGCTTGTACAAATGCAGACTCACCAATGCAAGCATACAAGGATCATAAAGAATCAGGCAAACATGACACCATGAAATAAATCTAATAAAGCTCCAGTAACCAAACCAAAAGAAATGAAGATCCACAAACTGCTCAACAGATAATTTCAGATAATCATCTTAAAGAAGCTCAACAAGATACAGGAGAACACAGAAAGGCAATGAAAAAATATCAGGAAAACAATACATAAACAAAATTAGAAGTTTAACAAAGAAATAAAAACTATAAAAAAAAAAAAACCACAAAAATCCTGGAACTGAAGACCTCAAGGACTGAATTGAAAATTGAATAGAGCACTTCAACAGGAGATTCAATCAAGTGGAAGAAAGAATTAGCAAATTCATACACAGGTCATTTGAAATTATCCAATCAGAGGAACAAAAAGAAAAAAAGAATAAAAAAGAGTAAAGAAAGCCTATGGGACTTATGGGACACGATGAAGCAAACCTTTCTGTGTATTATGGGTGTCCCAGAAGTAGAAGAGAGAGAAAAGGGGGTAGAATTTAAAGTAATTTAAAAAATTTAAAGAAATAGTAACTTTAAACTTCCCAAATTTAGGGAAGGAAATAGATATCTAGATTCATGAAGCCCAAAATTTCCCAAATAGGACAAACCCAAAGGGGTCTATACTGAACACATTATAATTAGTTTGTCCAAAGTCAAATACAAAGAAAAAAAATTGAAAGCAGCAGGAGAAAACTGACCTGTCACATAAAAGAGAACCTCCAAAAGACTATCACGAGATTTCTCAGTGGAAACCCTGCAGACCAGGAGAGAATGAAATGATATATTCAAAGTACTGAAAGAAAAAAAGAAAAACCCACCCGTCAATCAGGAATTCTGTACCCAGCAATGTGTCTTTTATTAGTGAAGGAGAGATAAAAACTATCCCAGACAAACATATACTGAGGGAGTTTGTCACCACTAGGTCCACCTTGCAAGAAGTGCTAAAGGAAGTTCTCGAGGTTGAAATAAAAAGAGGTTAAACAGAAGCACAAATGCACACAAAAGTGTAAGTTTCACTGGTAAAAGTAATTATAAAGACAAGTAGAGTTTTCCTTTCCCCAAGATGGCTGTCTAGAGACATTGGACACCAGTTCTCCTCAGAACAAAGAACCAAAATTGCAGTTGAATAATCATGGTCTGAGTGGAATACTGAGGAATGAGTGACACGACCTATTGGGGAACCCACAGGAAAAAGCTGTGGTGCTGAAAAAGAAGACAGCAAGAGTTTTGCAGAGATTGACCTCCAAGGAACATAGAGTCCCATGGAGAGGGTAGGAGGGGAAGTTGCTCCCCTCACTCCTGTGGCAGACTATGGACTGCTGAACTTGTTGGAGAAACCCTCTGCACCTGTGAGCCCAGGCACTGCTGTCAGTGGCAATTTGGGAACTTCTTTAGGGCAGAGCATTGGGTGGCCAGCTCATGCAGGCACACTCGCTCTCCCCCAAAACCTGAGTTGAAGTGGCAGGTGTCATACTGGTTATGCACCCATTGTGGGTCTCTATTCTTCCCAGGGAATCCCAGCCCTTGTGTTTCTGCATCACTAGATCCTCCATAAACATTCCCCAGAACCCACTTAGACTGCAGCAACCGCAGGGGATGGGTGGGACCCTGGGGAGCTATGGAATTCCTACAAGTCAAGCCCTTAGGAGAAGGGAGAGTGTCTGTGCCAACGTACTCCTTTGGATAAAAGAAACCAGTTCATTTGCTCTCCTCTGCCTGAGAGCTCCCCACGTGTGAGAAGAGGCTGGCTGTGCCCCTCCCAGCAGAGACACAGGCATGGTTCTGGGGTCTGAAGGGGAGGAGTGTGGTTCTGCACCAGTAGGCAGGTGACACTGGTGCCTGGGAATAAACATGGAAAGGGAGTCTTCTCCTACCCCCTCACTCAATACTCCAGATAGACCCTTGGCTGTCCCTACTGGGAGCTGGCACAAGTGCACCTGGGGATGGCTTTTGAGGGTTCCTGGGGGCAGCTGCACTCCCATTGATGGGGTGCCTGCTGGCCAAGCCTTGCACGAAGGGCAGAGTTTATCCTCCTCCCCATATGGAGCAGCAGCGTTCCCATAGCAGAATGCAGATGAGTATCAGAGCTGCTGAGGGAAGAGGTTCTATCCCAAGGCCATTTTGGTGGTAGCCACAGGACGGGTGTTTTCTGCAGACCTCCATCACACTGCAGCCTGGAGATGAAGGACAATGTCTATCTGAACTGAAGGTCACAAGCTCCGGGACAAGGGTGTTTTAGGAAAGTGGATTGCCTTCCTGCCTTCCCAGGATGTGGAGCTGGTATACTCCTTCCCACTCTGGTGGAGACATCAGTGCATTTCACCATGAGCTCCCATTTCCACTCCCATCAAGGCAGTTGCTTCTGCTCATAATTGGGGTTTCCCAGGGTGAGCTTGGTCGTTTAGTGCCCCTCAGTTTTGTGTCCCCCTCCAAAGCTTTGTGTTCCCTTCAGGGAATCTGGCCATCCACAGACCAGCCAACTGCCTGTGACAACAGAGATCCCCTCCCAGAAAACAAAGACCAAGTACCCATCAGCTTCTGCCACAACCAGCTTTTATTGGGATGCAGATTGAATTGCACAACCAAATAAAAAACAAGCTGACAGAGGGTATAGTGCTGGGGAATGAGATAAACTTTCAGAGACTTCCACATTCCCAGCCCCTCAGAAGGTAGTATTCCTGCTCATATGCCCAATACATTGCTACTACAATCAGCATAATAAAGCCACCACACAAAAGCTATCTATACAGCATAATAAAGCCACCACACAAAAGCTATCTATGACCAAGGAACTCATACAGAGCTGTGACCCACGGAAGGCACCCAAAATTGAAGCCAAATGATCACACACAACATACAGTCACACCTTCAAAGGGGGGAAAAATCCCATTCAAATGAGAGTAAGTTCAAAAGTAAGAAGTAACGACTTCTCTAGATGAGAAGAAATCAGCATAAGCACTCTGGAAGTATGAAAAACCAGTATTTTGACATGCCCAAAGGATCACACCAGCTCCCTAGCAATGGATTCTAACCAATATAAAAATTTTGAAATAACAAATAAAGAATTTAAGATATGAGTTGTAAGGAAGCTCAATGAGATACAAGAGAAAGTTGAAAACTAACATAAGGAAATCAGAAAAATAATTCAGGATATTAATGAGAAATTTACAAAAGAGATAGAGATTAAAAAACAAAAACCAAATAGAACTTCTAGAAATAAAAATTTGTTGAAGGAACTATAAAATATAGTTGAAACTTTTCGCAAAAGACTAGACCAAGCAGAAGAAATAATTTCAGAGCCTGAAGGCCAGTCATTTGAATTAACCTAGTCAGACAGAAATACAGAAAAAATAAATTTTTAAAAATGAACAAAGACTTTGAAAAATATAGAGTTATATAAAGTTACCAAATATGCAATATATAGACATTCCTGAGGGAGAAGAAAAAAAATTAAAAGCTTGGAAAACCTATTTGAGGGAATAATTCAGGAAAACTTCCCTGGTCTTGCTAGAGAATTAGACATCCAGATAGGAGATGCTCAGAGAACACCCGGAAGATGCTTTACAAGAGAAACCTCATAAAGGCATATCGTCGTCAGACTATCCAAAGTCAATGTGAAGGAAAACATCCTAAAAGCAGCAAGAGAGAAATGTCTAATCTATAAAGGAAAACCCAACAGACTAACAATGGACTTCTTAGCAGAAACCTTAGAAGCCAGAAGAGATTGGGGTCTTATGTTTAATCTTCTTAAACAAAAATCCTGCCAGCCAAGAATTTTGTATCCTGCTAAACTAAGCTGCATAAATGAAGGAGAAATAAAGTTTTTCCCATACAACAAATGCAAAGGGAATTTGTCACCACTAGACCAGCACTACAAGAAATGCTTAAAGTTCTAAACATGGAAATGAATGGACAATACTCCTCATCATAAAAGCACATTAAAGTGAAAAACTCACAGATTATATAAAGCAATTACATAATTGAGACTAAAAAGCAACTGGGTAACAATTATCATGACAGGAACAAAACATCACATATCAATATTAACCTTGATAATAAATGGAGTAAATGTTCCACTTAAAAGATACAGATTGGTGCTGGGTATGATGGCTTACACTTGTAATCTCAGAACTTCGGTAGGCTGAGGCAGGAGAATTGCTTGAGACCAGGAGTTTGAGACCAGCATGGGCAACAGAGTGAGACCCCATCTCTGTAAAAAATTAAAAAGAAAAATTAGCCAGGTGTGATCATGCTCACCTGTAAAGAGGCTGAGGCAGGACAATCACTTGAGCCCAGGAGTTTGAGGCTGCAGTGAGCTATAAATGCATTATGGCACTCTAGCCTGGGTGACAGAGTGAGACTGCCTCAAAAAAAAAAAAAATACATACAGACTAAAGGATTGGATAAAAGTAGCATCAGCTCAGGGGTCCTAACTAGTTACGAGAACAGTGCACAAGACAAACACCAGCTAAGATGGCAGGGAGAACAAGCCTGAACAAGGCAAGGCAGAGGTCTGCTAAGGGAAATCCATCCCACAAAAGACAAGCGAGGCAGGGGCTCTCTGAGGCCTAAAGCAGCATGCAAAAGAGCAACTCTTTCCAGGTGGCAGCTCCCTAGCTGCTGCCCCCACATGCTGCTGCCTCTGCAGCCACTCTACCTGCCCCACCCCTGCCCAGGTATTCCAAGCAGCTCTCAGCTCTTTCCCAATATCTGGGCAGTGCTGTAGAGAGAAAGGAAGAGGAGAAGTGGACACAGCAGGTCTTGGCTCTTAAGATCTGCAGTTGTGAGTTCCTTTTGCAATCGCTGTAGGTCATTGTGCAACCTGCTGGTCTCTGGACTCCTGATTTCTAGACATCTATAAAATACAGACACTGATGATGCCACTTAATTCACAGAGCTGTAGTGAGAAAGGTGCAGATGAGTTCAAGGCCTGATAGTGTTCTGCAAACTACAGTGATGGATGTGCATAGTATTGTGAATATCAGTGGCAGGTTTCCAGAACGCAGGTGGGGATAAGAGTGAGTGAGTCAATAAAGAAGAAAATTGCCCCACTTCTTGAAGGGAGTTTTTGGGGCTGGGCAGCTCAGGGTACAGGGCAGGCATAAATAGTGAGTGCCTGCCAAGCGAAGGCTAGTTTGCTTGGAGCTCCTGGGGCCTAACAAGAAGAAACCTGTAAGTGTCTCTGTTCTTGCCTTCTTTTTATTTTCTCCACATCCTGTAAATATCCCTCTGCCGACCTGGGCAATTCAACCTATTGGTGTGGAGGGTCTGTGTAGCTGTTCTGGTCTAGGAGGCATGCGCGCAGGAGGTGGGGAGCACAGGAGGTCTTATGGTGCTCTTCTGCCCCTTATTCAGTGGCCTCAGCCCAGGGGAGGATTTGCTTTCTGAGCTGGGGGTGCACAGGGTGGAAGAGTGGGTGTGACACTATCTAGACCTGGGATGCCACAGTGTGGAAGCCTCAGGTGGAAAAACGCAATGCTAATTTATCTCTAGGCTCTTTTCTGCACTGATTTCTTCAGAAAGGACAGTGGAAGAGAGACAAACCCAGGCACTCACAGGCTGGGGTTCTAAACCCATCCTGGTGCCAACAGCCTGTGGAAAAGCAGGGCAAGCCTGTTTTTCTCATAGCTTCAGGTCTTTACTTTAAAAAATATACTTACTGGAGTAGGTCTCTGATTTTCCAATCCATGTTCAGAGGAGATGGCCTTTTCAATGAAATTGTACTCTGAAAGCTTAGCATCAACTGGGCACTGCAGGGGTTGAGGGGGACCACAACTCTGCCCACTCCATCTGCTGCCCCAGTTAAGATGCCTCATCTGAATCCTGGGCCTGAAAACCCGGGTCTGCCCTCTCCAAGGGTCCTTCAAGCCACAGTGGCTGCTGGTGCCTTCTGTGCCATCTTGAGCCTGTAGACAGAATGCCTATTGCCTTTCATTCTTCCCCAGAATCAGACACAGGGCCTGAGGGGTGAGGGAGCTGCAGGGCACAGAACAATGCCCTTGCTCTGGCCTGGGTCTGGCCCTTGCTGCTCATGATTGAGCCTCTGCCAGAACAGGTGTAACAAGGTAGCTGCTGCTGGCCGTGAGCTCACCCAGGTGTTTCTAGAGACTACCAGGATACCTAAGGAAGTGGTGATTTCAAAATTGAAAGAGGCTAGTGAGAAATAGGGGTCATCCACAGCCCAGAATCACCAGCAGTCAAAGAAGAAGGCACTCCTCTGGGCAGGAAGCCCCCCACTTGCCACCACCCCAGTTGGCCTGGTGACCCCTTTCTTTGCACAAGTCCCTCTGGCTTGGTTCCTAGCCTCTGCGAATCTGATCAGCTCTTTTCACTCTCATAACTTTACGGTTTCTTATTGAGAGAAAAGATACCCAAAACAGGGAATGTCCCAGGTCCTGCTCTTATCCTGATCTCAGTTCCTGACCATCTTAGATAGTAAATGGGTGCCCTGTTGGGTAGTTGCTCTTGCTTACCCACAACACTAGCTTTCTGCCTGACTGAGCCTACCTGGCATGTCCTCTTTCCATATAAGACTTCTTTTTTTTTCTGAGATGGGGTCTCACTCTCTTGCCCAGGCTGGAGTGCAGTGGCACGATCTCGGCTCACTGCACCCTCTACCTCCCGGGTTCAAGAGATTCTCCTGCCTCAGCCTCCCGAGTAGCTGGGATTACAGCACACACCACCACATCCGGCTAATTTTTTATACTTTTAGTAGAGATGGGGTTTTGCCATGTTGGCCAGGCTGGTCTCGAACTCCTGACTTCAAGTGATCTGCCCACCTCGGCCTCCCAAATTGCTGGGATTACAGGCATGAGCGACTGTGCCCGGACTCCACACACTTCTTTTCCAAACCCTCTCAGGTCTTAGAAGAACTCTAGGTGTCTCAGGATTTCTCCTACTGCTAGTTTTGTGTCTCTGAAAACTTTCACCTGGGTTCCCTCTGGGACTTTTCTCTAGAGGCAGCACCTGCTTGAGGAATGGCAAATCGCCAGGCAAATGTAAACCACACTCCCAGCCTGCACTTGGGAAGGACATCACTAAGCACTCAGGACTCTGGCTGCATTTTCAGACCAGCACTATCAGCACCAGTGCTAGTCCATGCAAGGCAGCAAGCGAGAAGAAACAGGCTTGCCTTGTCTGAGCTAAGCCAGTTGCCTCAGTGGTACAGACAGAGAGATGGTCTAGGGAGTGGGGGGGGGGGGGGTGTCCTGCCCAGAGGCACTCAATGAACCCTTCTTGATGTGCCCCAGTGAGGAATGCTACATCCTAGCCACTGTGCCAAACTTAGTGCCCAAGGGAAGGCACAAGAAGGGAAGACATGAGCACCTGGGAATGGGGGATGCTGCTGTCAACCTATGTCAGAGTTCCAGCTGGGTAACTCATGCTGTCCATCCAGACCTTGTGCCCACCTTGTCCTTAAACTGCTTTTGGATTCCTGCTGCTCTAGACCCCATAGCAGAGGACAGAAGGAGGGAATGGGGGCTTCTTGTCACCTCTAGAAGCTGAGCCAAGCCCTAAACCATGTCCATGAAGCATAAGCATGTCTTTTGTCTTTCTGTTCACCTCTCCAGGCCATGCTGCTCTTCCTCCTCTCTGCACTGGTCCTGCTCACACAGCCCCTGGGCTACCTGGAAGCAGAAATGAAGACCTACTCCCACAGAACAACGCCCAGTGCTTGCACCCTGGTCATGTGTAGCTCAGTGGAGAGTGGCCTGCCTGGTCGTGATGGACGGGATGGGAGAGAGGGCCCTCGGGGCGAGAAGGGGGACCCAGGTAGGGTGGGGCCCTGGGCTTATCCTGCTGCGGAGGAATGGTCATTGGAACTGTAACTAGCCCAGCAACTCTGGGTACTTTGTTATGGAAGTCTGGAGACGTGTTTCTTCCTCCCAAGGAGGCGAGTTCCACACCGCTCCACCAGCTGGCAAACAAGTGGCTGTGCTGAGCCCCCATGTGCCTCCTCCAGCACCCAACTGCCCTAGCTCCTCCTCTAGGATCCCCGGATCCTTCCTATCCCAAGAGCAAGCAAACAGTGGTAAATTACTGATATCTGGGGCCTTCTAGAGCCCTGTGCCAGCAGTTAGCAGTTGTTCATTCCAATTAAATGATGCCTGTGCAGGGCATTAAATATTTTAAATATTTAATGAAACACTACTGCATGAAGGGTGGGAAAAAATGGGGCTCCATGGCTCCATTCTCAAGCCTAATCAAGAGGATTTGCTCTAATACATTACACGGAGAGAAAAGGCACTCACATTTCTTTGTCCACCCTTGTGCTTGGGCATTCACTTGAGTAGGTCATTTAATCCTCCCAAGAGTCTTACAGGGGACATATTAATCTCCTTCGACAGGTAAGAAAATGATGATGCAGAGAGGCTAAGTAACAACCATTCTGGAGGTGGAAAGGACGAAGGCTCTGCATCAGACTGGCCTGGGCTTTACTGCTGGCTCCATCTCCACACTGGGAGAGCCCCTCAGTGTCACTGAGTCTGTTTTTTTATCTGGTAATGGGAATGATATCTACCACCCAGTGATGAATAATTGAGCCAAAGGCTTTATTTTTTCTTGAGTCTTTGGGATAAAGTTGCATTTTCTGCTGTACCTAATAGGTGAATTATCTTGAGCTTAGCAGAGGTACTGATGAGTAAGGGAATTGTCCCTGGAAATACTGCTCCCCGCTTGTAGGGAAAGATCTAGGTCTTACTGGCAAGAAAGGAGAATTCCATCAGCCAGCAGCATGAACTGAGGGACCTCTATGACATTGGGCAGGGCTTCAAAGGGATCAGATACAGTCTTTAACTTTCCGGAAAGACGAAGCAACATCCCCAGGCTTTGTGGGGTAAGGGGCAAGTAAGCATCTGCCTATCCCTTACAGACAGAAAGTGGCTCCCAACGTGAATGGGATGGGGCTTGGGGAAGGCTGTCCAGGGGGGATCCCAGAATGGGGGTGGGGTTCATCTTGGCAGCTCTTTCTCAGAGATTCCCAACTCAGTCTGGCCTCCAGTGGGGCCCCGGATTTGAATCTCAGGGATCTTTCCCACAATGGCCCTGGGAGCTTGCTGCCTGAAGCATGGTCAAGGCCTCCCTTCCCCACATATGTGCCTCAACCCATGCACATTCCAGGCCTGGCTTTGGGTCAGTACTTGGACAGAGGACAGAACACAGTGGGGCTGCAGGATGAGGCTCCACTCTGGCTTCTCAATCGCAGTCTCTCCAGTCACTCCACTGTTACAGGTCTGAGGGCTGGGTTCCCTCAGAATCCTCAGCATCCTCAGAATCTACCCAGAATAGGTCTCTGTGGGCCAAAGTCTGTGCTCGTGACAACCACCCCTGCAGAGTTGGAAGCATGTGGTTCCCAGAATCTGCTACGAGGAAAATTGGGGCTTGAAAGAAGAGATCTTTGAGCAGGGGTGGAGGGTGAAGCTTGAGTCACTCTGGTGACACCCCCGACGTATCATGGAGGGTAAATATGACCCAGATCCTGCCTTTGGGGGGAACAATTCCTTATTCCTCAGCACCTTCAGCATTCCTGCTCAGCAATATTCCGTGGGGGAGTCCCTCCAGGGATGCTCGTCTCCCTTGGACAAATCACACACCTTACAGCAGCCCATGAGTCCTGGCAGGACCACCCTGTACCCCTGTACCCCTGCTGCTCCTCTGAATTTGGTGCTGCCACCCCTACTCAGCTCCAACCACATAGCTTCTTTCTGGCCCCCGGTCACGCTCAGCCTCCTCCCTCTTTAGGGGCTTGCCATTTGCTCTTCTCATAGCTGTCCCTGCAGCTCACACTTCACCTCCTTCAGGACTTTACTCCTGGATCACCTTCTCAGTGAGGCACTCCCCGACCACCCTACCAAAAACAGACCCTACCCCCAACACACCCCATGCTTTACTTTTCCCTGTGGCATTATATCTAACATACCATATGTTGTACATTTTTAATGTTTTATTATCTGTTTCTATGAGATAGAGTTGAAGCTCCCCAGAGAAGGGCTGTTTATCCCCAGTATTTAGGACAGTGCCTGGCATGTATTAGAGGCTCCAGGGATATTTATGGAATGAGTGAATGGAAGATGGAAGGGGTGGAGGAATTTTCGGAGTCAAAACAGGCAAAAGGCTGGGCCATAAAGCTCCACTTCAGGTGGCACTCGGGTGCAGGTCTAGGTCTCTGGGTACACTACGATACACAGTGAGTGTTTTGAAAGGCATGGGTGCAGCATTTGGGGAGGTGCCCCTCCTCCACCCTGGTGCTCTCATGGCCTCCATAGTTTGTGTACCAAGAACAAGTGGGCTGTAACACTCCCTTCTGGAGAGTGACATTTTTCTCTTGGTCCATCTTCCTGCTGCTGACTTGGCCTGGGTGAAGCCCAAGCAAGGCTCCACCTGGGGTCAGGACATCCTGCCTTGAGGAAAATGTGCTGTTGGGTGTCAGAGGTGGGGCCTATCCTATAACCCTCTGTGCTTCCATTTCATCCCTAATAAGGACGGTAACCAGTGGCCGGACCCAGGGCACGGAATTCCACTGGGCATGGAATTCAGATGTTTCCAGGTGGTGGTGCTGCTGGGATACGCCAGCACAGATTCTTCCACCCATCCAGCAAATTTACCCACAACCACATGCTCGCCCCCCACAGAGGCCTGGCCTCCTCTGCCATGGGAGCATGGCTTCCAAGCCTGAAATGTCACCTCCTCTCTGCAAATCTCCCTCGATTCTCCTTGCTCTTAAAATCCCACTTTCTCTTTGAAGAAGAAAGCTCTGAGTGTGTGAGTGCTGGGGTGGGGACGCTCGGATGAGATGAGGGACACTTCATGCATTGTCCTTCCTCTCCCTTGTCTCACAGTGTATTATGAACCCCCTGCTGAGCAGGACCTGAGGCTAAGCTCAGATTTGCATCTTGCCTAGTGCTAGGTATAAAGTAGATGCTGCATAGATGGCTCTTAGTGAACAAATAAATGAGCAAATCGACCAATAACTGAATGAACAAGTTAGTACCACCTGTCTGGTGCCATTTCTGGTTGGCTTCCCTGATATATATATATATATGGAATGCAAGAAGTCCATGATCACAGGTAAGAGCTGACAAATTGCCTGCCATCAATACAGTGGCCTTGGGGTAGGGGAAGGAGCACCGCATAGAAGGTCAGGCAGGTCTTGGCTTTAATCCACCTCCAGCTCTGGAAGGCTTCTTCCTCATCTATAAAATGGGGATGTTGATACCCATTTCCTGGATCACCACTGGGCCCGGGTGTGTGACGGTGGAAGTCTCATGCTCTGCAGAATCCTGAAGGAATGCTAGGGGCTGATCCTGCAGGAGGCTGGCCCTTTCTGGGTCTAGGGCCAGGTCTTTGTCCATTTCTTCTGCTGCTACAGGTTTGCCAGGAGCTGCAGGGCAAGCAGGGATGCCTGGACAAGCTGGCCCAGTTGGGCCCAAAGGGGACAATGGCTCTGTTGGAGAACCTGGACCAAAGGGAGACACTGGGCCAAGTGGTGAGCAACTGGGTGTCGACTTCAGGTGTTTCCAGGTGGTGGTGCAGCTGCAAGGATATGCCAGTGGGCACGCACAGAGCCCATCCCAGGAAGAAGGTTGTCTGAAGGTGGCACTGGGTCATTTCAGGACAGATAGGACCTGCTGTTGGGAGGACAACAATGCTGCCTCCCTTACCTCTGTTATTACCCTCACCTTACTACACATTCCTCCTGCCAAGAGGATTCATTGTTACTGACCGGGCTGGTGCTTTTGCTCAGGACCTCCAGGACCTCCCGGTGTGCCTGGTCCAGCTGGAAGAGAAGGTCCCCTGGGGAAGCAGGGGAACATAGGACCTCAGGGCAAGCCAGGCCCAAAAGGAGAAGCTGGGCCCAAAGGTAGGTGGCTGGTCTGTGGCCAGTCTGAGAAGGGAAAGGAGGAAGGACAAGTGTCCATGATATGACCTGAGGCGTGCTCAGAGTGCCAGGGAGAGCCCAGAGCCTTGATGCTGCAAAAGCTTGCCATGCACCCTCCCAATCCCCACAACTGCAATATTTTCCTCTCACCCTCCACAGAGGAGCCCCAGAAAGCAAGGAGAGTCTCCCCACTTCTCTCTCTGACCCTAAAGTTGTGGGCAAAAAGCTCCATTGCTAACAAAACCACACCTGCTGAACGCACTCTTAGCTGTGTTTGTTCCTGTGTGTTCCTTCTTCAGGAGAAGTAGGTGCCCCAGGCATGCAGGGCTCGGCAGGGGCAAGAGGCCTTGCAGGCCCTAAGGGAGAGCGAGGTGTCCCTGGTGAGCGTGGAGTCCCTGGAAACGCAGGGGCAGCAGGTGAGCAGTGGAAAGAGCTGGGCTGGGCTGGGTCCAGTTCTCCTGTGCCTGCTTGGAGCTGTCAATGCCTACACCCCCTCCACCACCCACAAAGGCATAGGTGGTATCGCTGGAACATGGAGAGAATCTGTATCCAAGAAGGGTGCATGAGGGGGCTCTGGGGACTGTTCCTATCTAGGGAGAGTGGGGTGCCAAGCAATGGAGAAGTCTGTATACAGGGAAGGTTAGTTGTTGGGTGGCGGGGCAGTTTTCCACAGAGGGGTTGATTGCTGGGTGACAGGGACAGTCAGTGTACAGGGAGCTGCATGGCTGGGTACTGGGGACCATCTGTCCATTTCTGGGCAATAAGGATAGTTAGTCCATGTATGGGAAGGTAAAAAATGCTAAAAACAAAAAAAAAATAAAATGAGTACATAGCTCACCCAGTTCTTCTTTTACCCCAGGGTCTGCTGGAGCCATGGGTCCCCAGGGAAGTCCAGGTGCCAGGGGACCCCCGGGACTGAAGGGGGACAAAGGCATTCCTGGAGACAAAGGAGCAAAGGGAGAAAGTGGGCTTCCAGGTAAGGTAGCAGCTCCTGGCCCAGGGAAGCCCCGCTGGGGCATGGGTTGGCAGAGAGGAAGCCCTCCTCATCCCAGAGGAGGGGCTCTGGGATGTGTGCCCCATTAATGGCAGCTGGTGGGTGGAACTCAGGAAAGGCAGACAGGCTGGAAGGCAGGAGCACGGGGCTCTGGTCTTAGCCACTTAGTACTCATGGGAAAGCAACCTGGGCAGCTTCTCCATCTGACTATCGGGAAAACTACAACTGCCTTCCCAATTCATAGGACAGTTTTGGGCATTAAAAACCGAGTGGATAGGAAACACATGAGTGTGTATTCCTGCCCAGCAAGCCCCCCACCCACCCAATGGAGATGCCATTATATTCCAAGACTTTAAAGTCACAATGTCATCTGGTTCAGTGTCAGTGAAGTACAGGCAGCAATCTGTTCATAGCAGAACCATAAGACATCCTTACACAGCAGAGGCCAGCTGTGTCAGTAGATGTGGGCTTGCTGTGGGTCAGCCCCACAATATGTGCCCGAAACTAGACACCCTTCCTTTGGGGCCCAGACTCTGAGCTCTTCCTTCGCTCTCTGGACAAGTCTTTACTTGGCCATTTTCTCCCCTCCAGATGTTGCTTCTCTGAGGCAGCAGGTTGAGGCCTTACAGGGACAAGTACAGCACCTCCAGGCTGCTTTCTCTCAGTATAAGAAAGGTGAGTTCCTGGATCTGAACCTGGACCCAGCACTGGCATTGGGCCCCACACTAGATCTCGACCTTGGTTTGGCCTTTGGCTGGGGCTAGACCTTTGGCTGGGGCTAGACCTTTGGCTGGGCCTGAGGCAGAGCCTGCCCTGGGTCTAGGATGGGAATGAGCTGGGACCTGTGTAGGGCTGGACCTGGGACTGTGGCAGGGGGTAGGGCTCAGGCTGGGATGGGGCTAGAAGAGGGCAGCCACCTGCTCCTGGAGCTCAAAGTAGATCCAAGGGGGCAAAGGAGGAAGATGTGGCCCCTATCACCAGCTCACCAGGCTGGCAGTAGCATAGTTAAGGCCATCAGGCTCCTGAACTACCCACCAACCTCAATGCCACCTGTGCCCTGAGACAAATTGTTGTCCTGAGTCCAGTGCAATTCAGTAGAGCCTCTCTCCTGCCTACTTTGTGCTGGTCCCTCTGATAGATAAGGGGCTACCCAACACGGGCTGCATTTCTTACCTCAGAGGGGCCAGGTATGGGAGTCCCCAGTGATGCTGCTGCACATCCCAAGGCAGCCCAGAAACCAGATACTGTTCTGGGAACTAGGACTGGGGTTCTGCTCTGGGGGTACAAGGCAGGTGGGGGCCTGACCTTGGTATGTGGCCATCAGATATCTCACCTTAGACGTGCTCTTGGTTCAAATAGGGGGCAGGCTGCTTCTGGGCTCCAGCCACTGCTGGGCTCTACCTGCAGCTCTGGAGGTATTTTAAAGCAGAGACTTTGCCCTAACCCTGGAATCCTGAAGAGTCAGAGGCCTCCAGGGACACACAGCTGAGGGCCTGGTGCCTTTTTGAATCTCCACATCAGTGCCCAACTGCCCCTACTCTCCTCCGCCTTTCCTGATATCAGCTTTGAGTTCAGGCGCATCTCATTGAGCCAAAAAATAAAAGATTAAAGTTTTCTGAAGTAGTAGAGCATAAAAGGGCTGACTGGGTGCAACACAGGTTTGGCTTCTAAGTACCCAAGCTCTGAAATGAGAGTTTCAAGCATTTGGTATATATCTCTTTCTGCCTATGCTCTAATTCACGCAGAGGCACAGTGACAGAAACACACAGGGGAACATGTCCATATGCACCCACCGCATGTGTGTGCACTTAAACACCATCACTCACTCCACCTCCATCTACATACATGAGCTCATATGTTGTCTATATAGCACACACAAATATGCACACACATCCAGATGAACCTTACATACTCCCACGTACCTTTGGGTAGATGCACATATATTCAAAGGCATGCCCACATATGTGCATGGCACATAAACTTAGTAATGGTACATGAACTCTTATGCTGACTTTGTTCAGGGCTGCTCTGGGTGCCACCCTGAGCCCATGGAGAATCTTAAGGACGATGAGTCAGGGTGCAGCCTGCATTCTGAGCAGCCCAACAAAGCCAGGGGCACAGCCTTCTCTGAAGCTTCCAGTGTCCTTTGCAGAAGATTTCCATGCATGGGCCCAAGAGCCACAAAGACAGACTAAAAAGAGATACTTGACATGTCACACAGGCAATGCTTTTGTGAAGTGAGCCCTCATTTTAGAGATGAGGAAATGGAAACCCTGAAAAGGGAAGTGACTTTCCCTTGCCCACGCAACAGCTTTTGTGAAGTGAGCCCTCATTTTAGAGATGAGGAAATGGAAACCCTGAAAAGGGAAGTGACTTTCCCTTGCCCACGCAACGTGGATCTGAATGCCTGGTCTTCCAGTTCCCACCCAGGGCTGTCTCCAGCACTAACACCACTCCCCTGCGCCTCACTCACACATGCCCTTCAGATGCTCTCCTCCACTCCCTCAGCACCTCCCAGGCAGGCTGACTGGCTAGGACATCACCCATGTGCACACTAAGAGGCCGACATGAGGCCAGACCCAGAGCAGAGATTAGCATCTGACAGCTTTCAGATGTCCTCTCCTCTTCCTGTCTCTCCCCTTTCATCAACCCATCACACAGCACAGACCCTCTCCGACAACCCCACATCCCCTACTGTTGTACAGGGTGACAGTGGGCTAACTGCAGGTGTTTTCTGTACTCTCAGAAACTGGCCTGGTCTACACTGTGATCAACTTGGGAAAAATTGTTCATTTCTACCTAGTAACTGAGAAATCAATTCTAGTATATAGCATGTGCCAAAATAGAAAGAGCATGTCTGAGCTTTGGTGTCAGACTGAGTGAGGTTGAATTCCTAACTGCATGTTTGCTGCTTGTGTGACTTTGAGCCTCTTAGCTTCTCTAAACTCCAGTGCTCTCATCTGTAAGTGGGGAATCATGGTGTCACCTCACAGGGTAGGTCATGGGACGGGGGCTGTTCTGGAACAATCTCTCTTGCATTCTCTCTGGCATCCTGATGTGGTGCCTGTTTGGGAGGTCTGAGAGGCTCAGGTTGGGGCACAGAGGTCTCAGAGCCCCTGAGCTTTGGCCAGGTGATCCCACAACCCCAACCTGACTCTCTTCTTCTCCTAGTTGAGCTCTTCCCAAATGGCCAAAGTGTCGGGGAGAAGATTTTCAAGACAGCAGGCTTTGTCAAACCATTTACGGAGGCACAGCTGGTGTGCACACAGGCTGGTGGGCAGTTGGCCTCTCCACGCTCTGCCGCTGAGAATGCCGCCTTGCAACAGCTGGTTGTAGCTAAGAACGAGGCTGCTTTCCTGAGCATGACTGACTCCAAGACAGAGGGCAAGTTCACCTACCCCACAGGAGAGTCCCTGGTCTATTCCAACTGGGCCCCAGGGGAGCCCAACGATGATGGCGGGTCAGAGGACTGTGTGGAGATCTTCACCAATGGCAAGTGGAATGACAAGGCTTGTGGAGAAAAGCGTCTTGTGGTCTGTGAGTTCTGAGCCAACTGGGGTGGGTGGGGCAGCGCTTGGCCCAGGAGTTTGGCCAGAAGTCAAGGCTTAGACCCTCATGCTGCCAATATCCTAATAAAAAGGTGACCATCTGTGCTGGGAAGGACTTCTCTACAGAATGTGGCCAAAAGTTACAGCTGCTGCAGGACACCACAGAGTGAAATGTGAGGCTTCCTTCACACTAAAAATCCTTTCAGGGGAAGAAGGGGCCAGCCTACTTTCCCTATAAGGGATAAAAGTGGGTCTCCAATGACCTTCCTGTCCCTAAACCCAAAGACTCCTTTTCAGCCCCTTTTCTCAAACCATCAGCTGCATTTGACCCTGCAGATCTCTCCCTCCTCTTTCAAGCACTTCCTCCTCCCAGCTTCACAGATACCACTCTTGCCTGGTCTCTTTTTTTTTTTTTTTGAGACTGGGTCTCACTCTGTCACCAATATTGGAGTGCAGTGGTGCGATCTGGGCTCACCGCAACCTCTGCCTCCCAAGTAGCTGAGACCACAGGCATGAGACACCACGTCCGGCTAATTTTTTGTATTTTTGGTAGAGATGATGTTTTGCCATGTTGCTCAGGCTGGTCTCGAACTCCTGGGCTCAAGTGATCTGCCTGCCTTGGCCTCCCAAAGTGCTGGGATTACAGGTGTAGACCACCGCCCCTGGCCCCTTATTAGTCTTTTTAGCTCGTCCCTCTTTCTCTCCTTGACCATTTAATGGTGCAGTGCCAAAGTCTCAGCTCTCAGCTGTCTTCTCTTCTTACACTCACTCCAGAGATGAGCTCATCGCGTCCCCTCATTCAAATTCCTTCTGGAGGCTGGTGGCTCCCCTGCAGATGTATCCCTATTCAGCACCTCTTCCTGAACCCCGGATTCCTCTAGCCAGTTCAGGCTGGAGCCCACGGATAAAAGGAGGCTCCCAGCCTCCATGGCTGCCTCTTATTTCAAGGTCTGAGCCCAGGAAGCTGCACAGCATGGCAGGGTGACCTGGCAGAGAATGTCTGCCTCCCCAGCCAGGCCACATGGCCCTGCACTCAGTAGGCCCTTCCTCACCCCTGCACCGCCCAGGATCTCTCTCCATCACTGCCAACATGACTGCCTCTTGACTCATGGGAGGAGTACCAGCTGCACAATCCTAAAGCTGTCTGAAATCTTAGGGAACTTTGGAACAAAGGGTCTCTGGGCAAGCTCCGATTTACCTCCAATCCTCTTCTTGCCTGGTGATTCCAGGAATGTTCTTTCCCCATTCAACCTTAGAGATAATCTAGTTAAATCCTCCTCCTCATTTTCCAAATATGAAAACCAAGGCACAGAGAGGGATGAAACTGTGCAGGGACAAAAGGGGGTGTCAGTGTTACAGCTGGGTCATTAGCAAGGTCATTTTGACCCTAAAGCCTATACATTTAGGCTGTAAATATATAGGCCAAAGATCATGCATATTTAGTTGATTTGACATATTATTGCACATAATGATTTAAATGACACCTGTGTTCAAAAGATGTCAGTGACACCTGGATGAACCATGGCCCCATAAAAGGGGCAAACAAGGCCGGGCGTGGTGGCTCATGCCTGTAATCCCAGAACTTTGGGAGGCTGAGGTGGGCGGATCATGCGGTCAGGAGATAGAGACCATCCTGGTTAACACGGTGAAACCCCGTCTCTACTAAAAATACAAAAAATTAGCTGGGCGCGGTGGTGGGCGCCTGTAATCCCAGCTACTCGGGAGGCTGAGGCAGGAGAATGGTGTGAACCTGGGAGGCGGAGCTTGCAGTGAGCTGAGACTGCGCCACTGCACTCTGGCCTGGGCAAAAGAACGAGACTCCATCTCAAAAAAAAAAAGGGGGGGGGCAAACAACCTCTTTCCTGATAGAAAATCAGCCACTCTCTCCTTAGTTTACACAAACCAGGGGGACTTCTCTTTCTGGATGGGACCCCCCAGTCCCATCCCTCTTCCCGACACTCCTACATTTCATATATAGGACATCATGTCTATAAAACAAAAGCCACACTTCAAGACAGCATGCAGCCCAGGTTCTCTGCTAAGATCGTTCTCCAGTTACTGAAAAAAAAAAAAATCCCCAAATTTGTGGCAGCTTCTGAAATATAAGTCAGTTACACAATAATGAGCAAACTACTCAGAGACCACACCGAAACACATTCATCAAGGGAGCTCAGAATGGCTTTTTTATTACAAGTAAGAGAAAACACTTGGATGTAGCATAAACCAAGAGAAGTGTTTTTTTCTCTGAATAAAGGGTTCCAAATGGGCTTAAAAAGGACTAGGGGGACTCAGGTAACGGCATGCTCTCTCCCTGGCTTCTGCTTCTCCCTATGCATCTTTGCATCTTTCCCTCTTTTGCACACCAGCTTCCTCTGCTTCCTGGTCTCTTGACTACCCAAGCATTAAGAATCATGTGTCCTAAAGACGGCTGCACAGAAATCAGAAACTCTCCAATGGGATCAATCGGAAACTCCTGTGGAAATGAGTCTTTCTGTCTCAGATGCCCGCCTCTGGTCCAATCAACTAAACTTGGGGAGTGGGTCCGCGTGGTACAATATGGCCACTGGGATAGATGCAAGATCATGATGGTCTGGGAAGACCCCCTGAAAGTGACCACTACCTACCCCAATACTTAAGCCAAACCTACTTCTTGCTAAGGGAAAAGTCAGCGTAGTTGAAGTGTGTGGAGAGAAAAAAATCTCCTATGATGTTGAAGGCCTGGAATGTGGATACTTCAAACCCCAAGAAGAGGCTTCAGATCCATCAGTGCCATGGGCCACAGGGTTCTGGTTTGCTCTCCAGCACAGAGAACAAGCAGGGAGGGCCATTTGAGATCTGTAGGCACAGGCTGATTGGAGTAGGGGACTGAAGCAGTTATTTCAGAAATTCAGGTCCTAACCAGTTCCTGAGCACAGAGGTCTCCCCTGCACTAACACACATGGGCCAAGGTCAACACAGATCTCAGTGTCTGCCCCACCTTAACTGTAGCAGTCAGGGTCCCTTGTTTAGTAGCCTGTGTGTCAAGTGATTTGCATTCTCAGGTGATGTTGTGACTCTCACCATGGACACCATGAGAGCAGGCTGGGACCCATCCATGTCTGAAGCGGGGACTTTCACAGCAGTTTCATAGAGAAACCCCTGTTGAGTTAAAAAGTATACTCTCAAGTCTCATCCTGGTTTTCAACCTTCTGTCACCAACCCAGTCCACATTCCATAATGAGCAGCTGATGTGGAGCCCTCTGACGTTTGCTTTTCTAGGATCCTGTCTATGTTCTGAATCCCCTTGATACACATCACTGAAACTTGAGTGGCGTAAGTTCAGGGCATTCTCAACCACTCTTCCTTTCCAGATGTTCACCTTAAAATTCAAGTTTAATGATGTGCTTGACCTTTTCAAGTTACCTACCTAGAGCAAAGAAACTAGTTATCTATTAGAGAAATGCAGTCTTAATTTGTATGTCAAATATTTATCCAGGCATTGGATACAAAGATTGACATGGCTAGTCATGCCCTCGTGATCCTGCACTTCCCTAACATAACAAGATGAGTAAGCTGCAGGATTGTTCTGGCAATGGACAATAGCGGTGCTCAACAAGTGGATTTAGAATGAATGGATGGATGATAAGAGTTTTAACTAAGAGAATAGAGAAGAGACCTCTCTTTGTGCAATTACCAAGCCACTCATAGATCAAAGCAGTCTCCATTACTGTCCACTCTAATTGCCTGTGACTATTAGGCCTCTCTATGGCTAACAGCAGGCCTGGCATCTTATGGTAGGTTTTACTGTTTCTCGCCAATCTTTCACTGAGAGGACTTTTGAAGGCAGGCATGAACCTGTGATGTGGGTCACTCCTGGGGAGAAGCAGAAAAGAGTGGGTATACATTTCTAAAATGCCCTCTCGTCTGCTGCCATGTCTTCTGTGATTATAGACAGATTGGTAGATATAAAGTTCTTGTACAAGGCCAGGTGCGGTGGCTCACGTCTATAATCCCAGCACTTTGGGAGGCCGAGGCGGGTGGATGACTTTGAGGTCAGGAGTTCAAGACCAGCCTGACCAACATGGGCAAAACCCTGTCTCTCCTAAAAATACAAAAATTAGTTGGGAGTGCTGGCACGTGCCTGTAATCCCAGCTACTTGGGAAGCTGAGAAGGGAGAATCACTTGAACCCGTGAGGTGGAGGTTGCAGTGGGCAGAGATTGCGCCACTGCACTCCAGCCTAGGCAACAGAGTGAGACCCTGTCTCAATAATAATAATAATAATAATAATGATAATAATAATAATAATAATAATAATAAAGTTGTTGTACAATCAAACATTCTGGAACCTGAGCAGATGCATGGAAAGCAACTGCCCTTGAGCAAATGCATGGAAAGCAACTGCCTGGATCTAGGCAATGGACTTGTACTCTGAGTGATATTTGGGGGTTGTTACTGCAGCACCCATCCTTCCTGGATACATTTGAATATTAACACGTTTGCCCTCTATTTACTTAAGAATCTGTAGGCAATCTCAGACTACCTGGCTGAAACACCTTTGAGCCACAGAGAGGGACTTAGCAGCACCCTGCCTGAGCAGAATGGTCCTTATGTAAGTCCTGTTTGTAGGGTTGAATAAAGTATTTTTAAGATGTCTCTAGGCCCTTTGATCTGAGGAAATTGCAGAGTGGCCTCATTGCCAGCCCTTGTACATATTTATTTTTTAATTCCCTTAATACTTCATTTGAAGCATAAGTGCCTGGGGCCAGGCCAGGGCTGAAAGTTCTGATGGCAACTTCAGGCCAAGCAAACGCATTCTGTGACCAGAGGGAAGGATCAGGGCAGGAAGGGGATGCTTGGCCCCCAGCTAGAGAGACGGCCTGAGAGAACAGAGAGAGGATGAGAGGGATGGGGATCCCGCAGAGAACCTAGACACTTACTGTACCCCTATACCATGTTCACAGGAAAGAAAAGAGGGAGTGGAGGAAGGTGTGAGGACTTCATGAAGTGATTCTAAAGCTCTTATGAAAGAATGACTCTCAAGGGTTAGGAAAATTGCTTAAAATAGGATAATTAGAATGAACTTGACCCATCTATGTTAGAGGGTTTTATAAAACTAGCATAATTGAAGTTGTATATTAATGACACAGAAATAGACAGAACAATGAAAAAGAACAGAAAGGCTAAAAATGGGCTCAAGTATGTATATATACACGTATGTGTTCTATATGCATGATAAAGAGAGAATGCCAAAATCATAGGAAAACAATGACTTACCAATGAATCATTCTGGGTTAAATAAACATTTAGAGGAAGTGTAAAATCAGATTATTTTATTACCTATACAAATTAAAATTAGAAGAAAATATAAGTAACAATTTATGTAGTCTTGGAAGGAAAAAGAGCTATCTAAGAATGTTATCAGACAGGGGAACCCAAAGTGATAATATTGATATATCTGACTACATAAGAAATACGTAAAACTTTTCTACTGAAAAGTAAAACACAATGTAAAAGAAAAGTGGTTATGTATTTGCAATGTACACAACAGATAAATCAATAAGAAAATAATGAGTATCTAAATAGGAAAATGGCATAAGAATGAGAAGAGGAAATTCATAACGGAAGAAATACTAATGGCCAATAGTACTGATACGTGAAAAATGCATAATCTTAGTAGTAATTTTTAAACCTTAATGAAACAGTAATATGTATCCCAAAATCTATGAGATAGAGTTACAGCTATACTCAGAGGAAATAAGTAACTTTGCTTTCATTATTAAAAATTTAAAAATAAAAAAAATGGGCTGAAAATAGTTGAACTAAGTGTTCATCTTTTTAAAACAAATTTTTAAAACAACAAAAAAAGAACAAAACAAATAAATATAAAAGTGAAATTAATGAAATATAAAACAAATAACAATAATAGAAATAAGTTGGGCATGGTGGCTCATACCTGTTATCCCAGCACTTTGGGAGGCTGATTGGGGAGGATCACTTGAGGTCAGGAGTTAAAGACCAGCCTGGACAACATACGGAGATCCTGTCTCTATAATAAATAAATAAATATTAGCCAGGTGTGGTGGCGTGCACCTGAAGTCCCAGATACTTGTGAGGCTGAGGCAGGAGGATCACTTGAGCCCAGGAAGTCGAGGCTGCAGTGAGCCATGATTGTGACACCGCACTTCAGCATGGAAGACAGAGCAAGACCCTGTGTTGACAACGACAAAAAGCAATAATAGATATGAAAAATTATCTCAGAAACTAGACTTTTTAAGAGTTGAATTAGACAAATACATGTTGATAAATCTGTATAAGAAAAAAAAAAGCCAACATATGTAGTAGCGATAAGAAAGGAGCAGAGATACGAAAAAGATAAAAAGAATTTTGAGATAACATATTCACTTCCTTTTAGGCATTGATCAGAATTGAAAGCAGCAAGAACTCAGGGAATTTGGCATCCCTCCCCATCCTTCCCTTGCTTTTGCTTTGTGGCCTGGGGTCAGATTCTACACTCCTTGCCCTGAAGCTCCAGGTGGTTTATAGCTCCCTGGCTGAGGAGGAAAGCGGCACTGCTTTTTATCTGATGTGGAATTTAGCTCATAATCTTGGTGCATTAGGCAAGCACGACCATATAACAGTGAGTATGATGTTAAACCATGTCTCATCACCTTCCCCTCCATCTCAGCCATGGTTGGGAGCTTCTACCTCTGGACTCCCCAGACCCTTTTCACATAGTGAATCCAAAATGTTCATGACCTTTTCTGATTCCTGCCCTTGGGGTGCTTGGGAACCAGATCCCATCAGTGTAGGAGAGATGACCACCCAGGAACTGCTTGCAGACAGCACAGGAAAGGGTCAGCACTGCTGGACAAGGTGAGGTCTCCAGAGGATGCTCTCACTGGGGAAAAGGGTCTCACATGCAACTCGGCATATGGCTTCTGGTGGTATTTCTGTAATTGTCAAGGTCATAGATTCTCATGGGGATAGGAAGCTGGACACATCAGGAGCTCTGGGCAGGGCTGGAGGGCTGGACAATGAGTCTTTTTCCCCACACCATCTCACATCCCTTGGTAATGACTGTGGGGTTAAATGGCTTTCAGGATCTTTTCCAGGCTGTGTAGGAGATCGTTGATTAGCTGCATCTGGCACAGATATGGGGGAGGAGAGGGTAAGTACGTGTGCTAATGTTTGTCATCCTTGGCTTAAGAGGGCACTGCCCTGCAGGTCCATAGGGTACCCAACAAGGGGGTTGCCCCAGCTTCATCATGCACCCAGTGAAGGCACCTTCTGGGACTTCTGCAAGAATCCTGTGCTTCCACCAGCTGGCTTCCCAGGAAGCCCAAGAACAAGAAACAAGGACAGTGTTGAAGCTGGCGGAACAACAATGTCATTTCCATTTGAGATCCCCTAGGAGATCCCCACCATCCATCTGTGCACCGGACCCTCTGCTGGTGGCCTGATGGGTCCCAGGCAGAGTCCCTAAACTGTCCTGAGTTACAGGTTCCCAGCCTGAACCCCTTTGTCCTTTTGAAATGACGCGAGGTCATCACACGAAAATCACAAGCATATACTTAGTAGTGTTCTCCAAAAGAACCTGATTCAGAGAAAAGTCCAGATTCTTTCCCTGCTGATGCTGAGGAAAGAAAAAAGTGACTGCATTTGAGAGAGATACCCAAAAAGTCCGCAAAGGGAACCCAGAGAGGAGCCCACAAATCCAGCCCCGACAGGGCTCGGGTAAGAGCAGCAGCAAAGTCCTGTCTTGAGGGGATTCTGAAATTGCCTCGGACACAGAGACCTGTGGAGGGGCAGGCAAGGAGAGTGTGGGGGTGGCCTGGGGGTCCTGCCCTAAAGAGATCACATTCTAGGCTTGGAAAGGAGACAGATGTATAGACAAGGAGCAGAGTATCCCGCCAGTCCCCGGGGCTTGCTGTGCACTGAGGGCTGTCGGAATCCAGCATGCTGAAGACCTGCGGACACGCAGTAGGAGCGTGCGTCTGGCCCTGGCCCCTGCAGGGTGGGGGCACAACCCCAGTGAGCAAAGCAACCAGGACAATCGTCGAGAGGAGGAAAGCGGGAGCATCCGAAGTTGCAGACAAGGTGCTCATGTGATCCCACCACTCACCTGGCTGGGCTTGAGTCTCTGTGGGTTTGCTGGCCTTGTCTTGGAGGCAACCAGCAGGGGGCAGCACGAGGCCACAGCACCAGCTGCACATGGCCACTGCTGCCGGGGCCTGGGATACTCAATTATCAGAGAAAGGAGGCTGTGTCCGTAACCATATTCCAAAATGAGTTTTGCTGTTTCTCTCTTGGATCCAGCTTAGAGCTGAGTTAAGCTCCAGAGAAGGGAATTGGGTCACACATCTTGGTGGAGGACTCAGATTCATTCATTTATTATTCATTCACTTATTCATTCAACAGTTATTGATTGAGTGTGTATGTGGTTCCCAGCCCTTTTCAAGGCAGTGGGACTGCAGAAGTGAGTGATATGGTCTTGTACTAATAACAACAGCAGGGACTAATGTTTGCATGGCATTTATTGCAGGCCAGTGCTGTCCTAATTGCCTTGCTTATATCAGTTCATCTATTCCTTCAACAACCCTCTGAGGTGGACACTGTCATGATCCCAATTTTACCAAGAAGGGAACTAACACACAGAGAGTGTATTATGTGACTTGCGCAGGTCACACAGGTGCAAACTGGTAGAACCAGGATTTGAATCCAGGCAGTCTGACTCCAGAATCCTTACTCTTTTTATTTTTATTTTTATTTTATTTTATTTTTTTTTTGAGACAGAGTCTCACTCCATTGCCCTGACTGGGGCACAGTGGCACGATCTCTGCTCACTGCAACCTCCGCTTCCTGGGCTCAAATAATCCTCCTGCCTCAGCCTCCTGAGTAGGTGGGATTACAGTCATGCGCCACCATGCCCGCCTAATTTTTTGTATTTTTAGAGGTGGGGTTTGGCTGTGTTGCCCAGGCTGGTCTCGAACTCCTGAGCTCAGATGATCTGCCCGCTTCGGCCTCCCAAAGTGCTGGGGTTACAGGCGTGAGCCACCGACCCCGGCTAGATTCCTTATTCTTAATGACTTTGCAACACTGACATAACTTAAGCAGATAGCCAAGATGATATCAGATAACCATAATTCTTAGAAGAAAATAAAATGGAGTGTTGTAATGGTGACTGGGGTTGGAGCAACCTTAGCTTCAGTGGTCAGGTAGGGACTCGGGTGGTGGGGGGAATGGTGACATACAATCCAAGACCTGGCAGGGGAAGAGGATCATATTAGTGCTCAATCTCTGTGGACCCCCTGGTGTCCTAGAACACAGCTTAGGACCCCTTACGGAGGACCTTTTGTCCATGACCAAGCACCTCAACTCCTCACCCAGTCTCCGGAGTCAGCCCGAGCCAATGTTCTTCAGTGGGGAGTATGCAGAGGTAAACCTGGAGACAGGCTGGGGAGGTAGGGGCTGAGCTCCCCAGTGGCAGGATGCTGAGAACATCAAGCACTGGGTTCTGGTTTCCATACTGGATTGCTGGTTTCCATACAAGCACTCAACACACACTCACACATGTACAACAACACACACAAACAGCCCCAAGCCCATGTGCACACAATTCCCCCCTCAAGGTCTCACGCATCCAGTGCCTCACGTGCTCTGAAGCTCCTCAGAGCTGTCTCAACCGCAGACCTCCTCCCTAAAGTCACAGGAAGCAGTGAAACCCTGGAAATAGGGAAGGTTTAGGTCTGCAGTTGGTTTTCACTAGCGGGGCGCTGGTCCATTGAGGGAGATTATTTGGGGTCTGACACTATACAGTTAAGCAGCACTCCCTTCACCTCATGAGGGGCCTGTAAGGAATGGGAAAATGCTGGCTTCCAGGCTCCAGGGCTGCCCTGTACGGTGAGAGGCAGGCAGAAAGCCACTGTGTTGTCTGCATTTCTTGGGGCAGTGGTTTCAAAACTGGCCAAACATCCGGTTCACCTGAGGAACCTGTGAAGATGACAGATTTCTGAGGTTTTCACTCACTGGGTCCAGAATGAGGCCAAGAGCCTATGATTTTGTCAAGCATTCCAGTCAATTCTGCTGGTCACTACTCAGAAGAGAGGTACAAGGTGGCACAAGCATAAGCCAGGGCAGGGCAGGCTGGGCTGTGGGTTGGCAATGGCTAGCCTCACCCAAGGCATTTGCTTGGTTAATGAATGGCTGCTTGCCCCCAGCTTTTTTGAAACATACACCTGTGTTTGCTGGACAAACCACAGGTTCATAGTTGGGGACACTGTCTACTCCTCACACAGTGGCCACCAGGGTTGTGAGCACCCTTTCCCAGATGGCCCACTGCCCTGATCTCCCCCCCTCTTCCCAGCAGCCCATCAGCCACTCAGGGTTACCAGGACAACATCGTTTTATAAAATCTACTTCCCGGCATCTCCAGCCCAGGCCCTCTGATAGCATCCAATCCCTTTTCAGAATGGAAAAACCCTGAGCTTTGGCAGGCTCAAAAGCACAGACCAGTTACATAATGACAAGCAAACAGCCTTCCAGGTCAGAGGCTCTGCTGTGACACAGAGGGCAAGTCCAGGGACTGACTGTGACCCCTGGCACTGGTCCCCCTCTGACAGCCACAGAGAAGGGAGGCTGGCTGGCACCAGCAGGAAGAAGATTTGAAAGATATGAACACTGGGCCCTCAGCTGGTACCCCATTCCCCATCTTCTGGCTTGGACATGGATAAAGTGAAGCAGCAGAGCTGTAGGACTCCGAGGAAACAGTGTCCTGCAGGCACAAGGCCCTACAATTCCAGGATTCAGACCCAGGCAGGAGCCTGAGCCTCGAGTGTCACAGGCTTTGGTAGCTGTTTTCATTCAGACACAGGAGGCAAATTGTGATTATACTTGCTGTGTCTCTACTTCTGCAGACATAATTTGAATCCGAAGTTCCCACCTTGAGGCCAAGGTATATTTGTCATTCTAATTTACCCAGACTGTCTTCTGTAGAATTCAGAAGCAGCTGATAAATATTTAGCCCACAATTACTTTGGACAGAATTGCCAGGAAACAAAAACTGAAAACAGGGCTAGGCACAGTAGCTCATACCTGTAATCTCACCACTTTGGGAGGCCTAGGTGGGGGGATCTCCTGGGCTCAGGAGTTCGAGACCAGCCTGGACAACATGGTGAAACCTTATCTCTACAAAATAACACACACACAAAAACTCAGATCCTGCCACTTTGCTCCTGAATTGGCTCCTACACTCTGGACTTGTGTGTGACAATTGATTCATTAAGTTTTAGAAGAAAGATGTCTTTAGTGACCTATTTATAGATAGGGAAATGGAGGCCCAGGAAACCGACATGCCACTGAGTACATTACTCAGGGAGCTAACCTGAAACCCCTGTCTCCTGCTCCCAAAATCTGAACTTCCCACCCACCAAGCCATCTCTCCTTCAGCCCTAACATAGTGCACAGAGACCGAGGCCTTCTTCTCCCCTGGGCAGGGCCCAGAGCCAGAGCCCAGGCTGCACAGACTTCTGAACACTAGCTTCCCTTCCAGGAATGCTCTGAGCATGGCCTTCAGGTTCTTACTCCATGCAAGAGGCAGCAAAGGAAGACTGCAGCTAGGAGATGTCTTTCAGCTCTGTGGTCCAAAAGCCAACGTGATAAATGAATGGCAGAGACATCTCAGCCATTTGAACAAACGGCAGGGCTCAAGAGGTTGCTCACAGTCATCCCCACTCCTGCAGTCTCAGGGGAATGAGCTGCCTGGGGCCCCTCAGGCCTGTCCGTGGAGTGTGTGGCTTCACTGGGTTCCCTGTGCAAGAGATGTCAATCATTGTCTGTTCCTTAATAAAGGAAGCTGCCTGTCCTCAGCCGTTCAGACAGAGAAAGGGAGAGAGAAGGGAAGGAGAGAAGTCGGGAAGGGAGGAAGGGAGTAAGAAAGGAAGGGAGGAAGGGAGGGAGAAAGGAAGAAAGGAAGGAAGGGAAGGAGGGAGGGAGGAAGGAAGAAAGGGAAGGAGGAAGGAAGGATGGGTAGGAGGGAGGGAGACTGTTTGGAGGGTCATCTTAAATCCAAAATTTTCCTCTTGTCCCAGGTCCTGGAAGGCCTAGATGAACTGAAGTTTCAATCTTTGGACTTTCATGAGAATCCTGTATCTTTTTTAAAAGCTGTTTTTCTTGGCATCTTTCTTGCAGAAAGAGAATCCTATATCTTCAGATTAACTCCACCTTCTCCCCAGCTAACACACACCAGGCTCTCATTGCTTGCAGATAAGAACTGAGAAATGAATACAGAGAGGCAATCTGTCTCAATTCCAGACTAAAGGAAGAACAGTGTGGCAGCAGATACATTTAGAGAGAGGAGCTCAAAAGAGATGGTTAGGTGCTGGATCAGGGAGAGAACAAAGCCTGACCCATCCAGAAGCACTGACCATGGCAATCTTCCTTACCATCAAATAGAAATAGGAGTCTTCATGCCCTGCCAGGTGAGCCGAGAGAAGAGAGAATTAGCAAGGAACCTCAAAGTGCCAGGGGGCAGGGAAGGAGGCTTATGAACTGGGGAGAAGGAGTACAGGGCATTGGTGGCATAAAAAGCTCTTAGAGCAGGAACATGAGGCTGTAGTCATTGAGAGAGATAGGAGGAAAAGAGTCCCGTAGAAGGAACTAAGAGAAGCAGTCTGAAAGGGGGATGGAAGAATTGGAGCTTGCCCTGCAAGATTTTTTGCATTTCCCTGACTGAGGGGCAATCATTGCATGCTGGAAAACCATAACAACCAGTTATGTACTTCACCCCTATGTGAAGTACGTAACTGCATGTTCTACAGTTTCATGGCTGAAGATATTGTCCTTTATGCACAGTGTGGAAAAGGAGGCATTCATCTCAGCACTGACCACGACAACCCTCCTTAGCATAACATAGGAAGGACGATGTAACCATCACTGGCCAGTTTTCTCATTTTCATCTAGGCTGTGAGAACATTCAGGTGTAACATTCATGCTTGGTTCTGGTCATTCTTTTGTTCTGGGTCACCGTATATGTGTGTCTTTTCTCCCTCTAAAAAGTTTCTGGTCCTTCCTTTCTCTATTTGCCATACACTATGGCTTCATATGTGCTTCTAAAGCTTAACCAGTGTCCTGTTCCCTCGGTAAGCAGTGTGGATTGTATTGGAAGCAGTTAATTATTTTGCTGTGCATCACGAAAATACTCCTCTCATTGACCCCAATTTTGGCACCTTTAGAAGGGGTTTTTGGAATTGAAAATTCAGTGATATGGCTGTTTATGTAGGCCAGAGGCCAAGGACACAGGTCCTGCCACCCTCACCCTGATGGTCCCAATGCCCTTGGCACGTCCCAGCCCTGCCCGGATAGTCCTACAGAAGAAGGACAACTGAGAGAAAGCATGCTTGGTATTCACTCCCTGGGATCCCACCCATGCGTCCCTGAGTAATTTTTTGATGCATCCATTTGACAAATATTCATCAAGCACTTACCAACCATATGGTGATTTTCCTGGTAGTTCAGATACAAAGAGAAGTAAAATAGAAAACCAAGATTAACTAAAGCTTTTCACAGAGTTAAAGTGGCCCTTAGCCTTTTTATGAAATATTTTCCCATCTCATTGTGTGAATGGCATACGGCAGGTGCTGGAATCCATTCCCTTCCCTTAGTTTGCTGCACGGGCTCTATGTCATCTCAGAGCCATCCACCCTGAGACAGCTGAAAAACAGCCATGGTCATGAGCAGAACTGTGGGTCCCAATGGCATCAGAAGCCTGCTCCGAAAGTGGATGGCATTTCCTGGCCAGCTGGGCCCGCATAATTTAACCCGTAGGGTATGAAGCTCACCTTTGGGGTAATTTTCCGCTTGTCTGTACTGATAATGGGCCCACTGAACTATAATGGGAAGAGGGTGTTACAGGGAAAGGAGGGGCTGCTGGGCAGGTGGGGGACTGGAGTAGGGGTTGGGGCTGAGACTCACGAGACTCACGAGGCCTGCAGAGAAGGGTACACCCTGCATGACAATTTGCCTCCTCACACGCAGCTGACACACCTCAATATCGAGTCAGCATCCTAAAATGATGCAGGAGGAAAAGCTGTTCTTTGGCCTTAAGGTCACCCTAGTGACTAAAGGGTGGCCACAGCTACATGGGCAGGATGAGAGGATTCCTAGGACTAACAACTGTTGCCCACGTAGGATATTGCCAAGTGTTACAGTCAGGTAGTGAGAGGTTGTCTGGCACAGCTCATGAACAACTAGAAACAATACCTGTGTCCTAGAGAGGTCTGGGCTCACCATGGAAGGAGTTTAGGCATTCAGTAGTTGCAACTCATGGAGAAAAGGAATAAGATCTCTCAGTGGCTGGGATCTACAGCCTACTCTGACCCAGGTGTGGCCCCACTGGTTCCTTCTGGTGGGCTTCAGTGTCTTCACCATGAAATGAGAGGGTCAGACGTGGCCCTTTCCAGTGTAGACTCCGACCCAGCGCTGTGCTCCTAGTGGGATGGTGGTGTCCTTTGCCATGTGCTGAACCAGAACCCTTGTGCCTGACAGCCAGCCTCTTCTTCTGTTCTCACCCCACAATCAAATATATCCCCTTCATTTTCCTCCCATCCACATGAAGGAAGGACTCAACACAGGGCAGAAGAAAACCAACATTGAATTCTCTTCCAAAGCAGCAGAGAGTTCAGCAGGGAGCCAAGGAGGGGGCTGAGGAACGTGCCTCTTCAGGCAGGAAACTCACAGACGGCAATGAAGGAGGAGGCGCAGGAGATGTCATTCCAGAGCCCGTTGTTCAGGAGAATAACGCAGTCCTCCCCTGAGCCGTGGTCATTTGGCTCATCCTTCTTCCAGTTGCTGTAGGTCAGCCTCCCGCCCATCAAGTACATGAACTGGCCTTCAGTTGCCTCATCTGTGATGCCCAGGAAGGCAGTGTCTTTGGCCACATCCTGGATGGCCTTATTCTCCTCGGCATTCTTGGGGGCAGCCACTGTGGCCTGGAGCCCAGCACACAGAGCCTTCACTTTGGAGAAAGGCATCCGCTCACCATTGGTCACGAAAAGCTTCTTCCCAGACATTTTCCCCAAGGAGAAGGCTTGCACTGAAACCACAAATGGTGAGTGAGGCTGGCTGGGTTTGGAGCCCAGCGCAGGACAGTAGGCAAGCAGTCTGAGTTCCCTGGGAAGCCAGACCTCTGAAAAATCACCCTATGCCCAGCAGTTCAGGCCAGAGCCTGGTCAGGAAGTAAGCCTCAGCTGCAGAGCCTGGGAAGGGGCATCCAGACTCCTGCAGACAGCCCAGACTCCCCTGGGTATCCCACCTTGAAAAAGCATCTGCTAAAACCTGCCCCAGCACAGGTGCATATAGGGAGACGGTCTTGGGCCTCACTGCAGGCTTGGGCACCAGGATAAGGAAGAGGCAGGGACAGACATCAGAGCACAGTAGATGACAAGGAAGGAGCACAGACTTTGGAGACAACAGATCTCCATCCAACCCTTCCCCTGCCACTTCCCGGCTGTGTGACCTGAAATGAGTCACTAACACTTCCTGCACCTCGGTTTCCTCACCTGTCAATAAAGCAAGTTCAACAACCACAACTGAGGTTGCTGAGAGGATTGAATGAAACCATCTTATGGGAAAATGCCACCCAGCACAGGCCCTGGTGTAGGACGAGTGCTCATGAATTAGTTCCCCTCCCACCTCCTCCAAACCTAGAGTGCGCTGAAGAAAAGAGTGAGAGCCAAGAACACATTGTGGGCAGAGAGAAAGCTCACGCTTCTTCGTGTGGTCCAGTTCTGATCTCAGGCTCTGTAGCTCTCTCTCTAAGTTGGCCAGCTTAGCCTCAGCAACTGCAAAGCAATAGGGAGAAGGTATTTATGGAGAAGACCTTAAGTTGGAGAGCGGAGCATTTTGAAAAAAACAAAGTGGCTTACTAAAAAGAATGCTTATTCCAGGAAAATAAGAATGCAGAAGAAATAAAAAGGGGAAAATGACTACATTCCTCCTTCCCAGCTATACCTCCGCATCCCTTCACAACCTGGAACTTCAGTCCTGGACCCCCGTCTCCACATACGGCTTGCATATTGTCATATTTTAAGAATTCATAAGAAAATACTCAACTCATTACCCTCCTTTTTGAAAATTTTTCTTTGTAATTCTTTCTCATTTCTCATTCCCGATACACTTTTAAATACCTTTATTGTTTTGACAGGCTGGTAGACAAATATGAATAAGTGGATTGTCATTATTGTTTTGTTCTTACTGAATTTTGCTCTATTTTACTCTGAACTAAGTTGCTGTGATGTTCCCCATCAGCCAGGGGTCCTAAGAGGCAGAACATTTTCATGCCACTCTTGTGACAATGGACGTAAACCTAACCCCCTAAAGGGCCTTATTTCTTCCCTGGCACCCCGGAGGTGCACACTGAACTGTTTCCACTGAAGAAAAGCCAGCGCCCATCTGCTAAGGGGTCTGATGAGGGAATGGCCCTACATGGCTTGAACATCTGCACCTGGGCACCTATGGGAGTCTCCTCAGGCCCCAAGTAAAGCTGAGAGGGCCGGGGGCACTGGGCCTGGATGCAGAGTTGGGCATCTTCCCATGAGGCAGCAGGAGAAGAAGGAAAAGGGGACCTCCCAGCTGGCCCTTCAGCTCCCCAGGCCCGGGACCCCCAGGCCACACATGCTGACATGTGCCCCTTACCTAAACTGTCCCCATGATCTCCTTTTTGGCCCCTAGGTCCTGGAATTCCAGAAGCCCCTGTGTTTCCTGGGGGCCCCATCTTCCCAGGAGGGCCCTGCAAACCTCTGAGCCCTTGACCTGTTGCAAGACAAAGGGAAGATGACCCAGTGGCTGTCACTCTTTTTTTTTTTCCCCCAAAAGCTCAATGCTCCATTCATGTTCACCCCCGGAACAGCCAATGAGCCAGTGATCTGACCCAAAGAAGAAAGACTCTCCTGCAACCTAGTGGAGGGCCTGCACCAAGGCCAGCTCCCCAACCAGGCAGGACACCCCTCTGAAGGGACAACCACACACCCCCAGTTCCTGTGTGGAAATATGGGATCCCAGAGAGTCCGCAAACAGCTTTGTTTTGGAGGCAATGGCATTTTACAGGGGTTGTTCTGAGTGTGGCGTGGGTCCTGATGAAAGGGGAGCCTCCCCAAGTCTGTGCTTTAACCCTCGTGTGGCAGGCTCAAGCACAGATTTGCTTGAATACCTGCTGGAGGTGGAGATTTAGGAAGCCACAGAAACCTGTCCCAGACCTGGCTCTCCCTTTTCCCCCTTGGGTCTATCTCGCCCATCTCTGCCTGGGGGGCCATTGGTGATGGGGATGCCACAGGTAATCATGGAGCAGGTCTTCTGGGTATCCGCACAGGCTTTTGTTTTGGAGCAGGAAGCTGTAACCACAGACAGGAGAAGGACAGGGAATGACGGACACAGGAACATGGTCCTTACCTTGAGGTGAAGAAAGTGAAGGAAGGGAATTTCATCCCATCTCATTTAAATAGCATTTGCTACCCACTGTGGTGTGCTGGACCCTGTGCTGGGGACAGTGGACACAGAGGGGACCATCACAACCCCTGGCTCTGAATGACTTTCAGGCTACTAGCGAGACGGGTGGGTAAAAAATGTGAGAGTTAGATCAGTGCTAAAACAAAGGCAGGTGCAAGATGAACGTGAGCCCATTCTCCCTGAGGTCCCACAGCTCCTGTTAGCACAAGTCTTAGCAGTTAGGCACGTCCTACTTGACAGCCCACAGGGCTTGAGGATTATCCATGAGCCCTGGGTACAGTGGTCCAGACAATGGTGAAGAGAACTCATTGCCTGTGTGAGCTTTGGCCCCTGGATTGCTCGGATTTCTTTCTAAAGTGCCAGAGGAGCCATGGTTTCCTTCTTCTTCCTTTCCTATGGAAGGAAAGAGCTGGACTTAAACTGGAGCAGGAGACCTGAGGTCCCACAAGTTCCATCTCTTGGCTGGACTTGGGCATGTAACTCAGTTCCCCGAGGGTCAGTATACTGTCTTTGTTTCAAAGGTCCCAAGGCAAACTTTTTAATTGTGGTCCCACTCAATAGTCATGTTCACTTACTTTATGGGTACATTTGTGGCATATTTTAAAATGTGAAGTTGAGTGCATTTCACTTGAAAACCAAAGGCATGTAATGACAACATGTTATAGAGGAAAAATTATTGATTTGTGTAAATAGGCAGATCTTGTTTGTATTCTAGCTCCATCACTTACTAATTTTGTGATATGGGCAATTTATATCCTATCTGAGCCTGTGTTTCCTCTACAATATGAGATAATTTCTACTTTGAAGTACTGTTATGAGGGTTAAATATAAATTACTTTCTGGTTTATGATTTTGGTATATACTATTTCCATGCGTGATAGTTATTTTTATGAATAAGATTTTAACAGTAAGCCATAGAAAAATACAATGTAAGACTGATTCTTAGAATCTATCAAAACAGGTAGTAAAAATGACTTAAAGAAACATCTAGCATGGCAGTGACTAACATTTTGAAAAGCTTAATTTTTCCATTGAGAACTACAGCCCAACACAGTGTCTGTGCTTCAGTGTTCCTCTTGTCAGGAAGGATAATATCTGTGATGCATGGACTAACTCTAATGAAAATTTTTATTCTTAAAACACAACATATTTCCCAGCGCAGTACACAAGGTCTTTGTGCTCACGTCAGCATTGGAGATTAATTTCTGGGAAAGAAGTAGAGAAACTGCTCATTTCTATAGACATCAAAACACCAAAGTAAAAGTGAAAATAAAGGTACACTGCAGACTTTTTTTTTTAAATGCCTAAACTGAAAAGTATACCTATCAGGAAACATCCAACTCATGAATTACTTTAAATATGTTTTTAAAACAGTGTGCTTGTTTTATAACCACAGATTCATGCTATTAACCTGATATTCCCCAGTGGTTGCTTTGTGGGGCTCAGTGCCATCCTTGGAGCAATAAAAAGCATTTCTTCTGCACCAGTAAAAAACTGACTACTTCTCACATAAACCTTGGAGGGCTTCCCTCAGTGGGCTTAGTGATCAGCAAATCATGTCAAATAACCCTTTTTGTTATTTTTGACATAATAATGTTTCTAGCAGACAGTACTCCAGAATTCCCAGATTCTTAGCTTTAAATTCAATATACTCTCTTGTATTAAAAGTCAAGCTATTTATTCACAGTAGTTCTTAGGTCCATGTTACATTTTACACATATATGTGGATGTAATAGCTTTTTCCTTAGAACTTTTTAAAAAATAGAATTCAGTAAAAGTCCTATATTTGTATTTTCTATGTGTCAAGAACAGATAACCATCATTAATGTGAGCCAAATTTGAACTGAGGAGCTGAAATTAGGAGGAACTGAAAAACACCTGAAATAAATCTTCAAGTAATGAAGGGGAAAGTTTACTTTAGAATTAGTGTGTCAAAAATGGGAAAATTGGCTGGGTGCAGTGGCTCACGCCTGTAATCCCAGCTCTTTGGGAGGCTGAGGCATGCAGATCACCTGAGGTCAGGAGTTCAAGACCTGCCTGGCCAACATGGTGAAACCCTGTCTCTACTAAAAATACAAAAATTAGCCGGGCATGGTGGCACATGCCTGTGGTCCCAGCTACCCAGGAGGCTGAGGCAGGAGAATCACTTGAACCTGGGAGGCAGAGGTTGCAGTGAGCCAAGATCACACCACTGCACTCCAACTTGGGTGACAGAGTGAGACTCCATAAAAATAAATAAATAAATAATAAATAAATAAAAATTTTTTTAAAGTCGTTGCTTTATTTTTAAAAAATTAACAGTTTCAAAATGTATACATGTAAAATCTAACTGGGAATACTTTGTATCTACTTGTAGCCCAAGATTAAGTTTATTCTCAATTACTAGGAGGTTTGCACAATAGAGTATATATTTAATCTGTATGACTAAAAGCCTCATTGTCAATGTGACTACGTCATCATTATCACATTTGTGAATCTCCTGATTATAACCTGCACAGATGGTCTATCTACAAGGCTCTGGGATAAGAAACTTGCTGTCTGTCTACAGAGGAAGCTGTTTTCACTTCCAGATAGTTCTGAATATTTGAAAGTACTTGCTGATTTAGAGTCAAATTATGTCTTGCTGTAACATCCACAATTTCTGAACTTACATTTGAGATAAACCATGATTAGACTAGACCATGCCTTCAAATGACAGACTCTCAAAATGTGATGCATTTTTTTTTTTAAACTGCATGTCCAGGATACTCTACCTGGAGAAAAATATAGCTCTCATTAACCTTGTCCAGACATTAAACGTATAAGAGAAAATCATTATTTTCCTTGTAGCCAAATTACTCTGCTAAATTGTTTTTAGGCAGGATTAATAAACCTTTACTGTAAAGGGAAAGAGGCTAAGATTTTAGGTTTTGTGGGCCATATAATCTCTATACAACTATTCAACTCTGCTGTTGCAGTGAGAAAGCATTTATAGACAATACACAAATGAATGAGTGTGTCCATGCTGCAATAAAACTTTATTTACAAAACCAGTCTATTGGCTGGATATGGCTTGCAGGCCATACTTTGCCAACCCTTGGTTTACAGCCTAGCTAGCTAAACACTGCTTGTTGTAGTAAAATCTTGCTTTTTAAAACATATGTCTCTCATCCTAGCATTGTCATTATGTGTGTGTGGTTTATTGTTAAATATGTAATATTTAAGGGTCTTTCCTATTTAGTTTTATTGACTAAAAGCTGTTTCATAATTATAATACACAGACATCCATATAGGTTTTTATTTTATCATTCAACCTATTAGCTAATCCTCAGAGTTGTTTCGCTTTTTATGTTTGACAGATGAACATGTCTAAAACACTGATGAAAATGTTACCAGAATATAAACAAAAATGAATTTTTCAGGTTAAAACCATTTTATTTGTTAGTAATATGTAACTATTAACCATTAAATAATTTACCAAATTATTCCATTACCTAATCCATATTGCTCCTTCTTGTCCACAAGAATATAGTGAGGTACATTACCAAATACATACCTCTGACTTTAGTGGGCCTTTAATGTATTATTAGAGGATCCTGATATCTGTCTTTCTTAAGGAAATTAAACTCATCCCTAGTGATTATACTTTCTTCATCTAACACTATAATATTAATAACATTTGAAAAAAATAATGTCTAATAATTAACACTAGATTTACAGAGTATTTTTAGGCCATTTTCTAAAATTATCTGAAAAATTTGGCCAGAATCAGTGTAAAATTCACATCGGAGCTTACGGAAGCCAACTTTATTCCACTCTAAAAGGACAACATTTTATATTTTTAATTTTATCTTTTAAAATGTTTTAACGTAAAGGTAGTGGAAGACGTTACTAAAGGAAGCTTAGATAGTAACGTATTTGTCATCTCAGTTAACACAAAGACCATAGATGGGGCAGATCTGCAGGATGCAAAAACTTTCCTTTTTCTCACCTCATAGTAGCCATATGGCTACTGCAATTCCCTGGTTTCATGTGCTTACAAAATGTCCTTTAGTTAAAAACAAAAAGAAAGAGAAAGAGAGAAAGAAAGAAAGAGAAAGAAGAAGGAAAAAAGATAGAGGAAAAATAATTTCTTCATGTGTCTATTTAAATTAACAAAGACGTGAATTGTCCCAGACCTCCCTGTGATGAGTAATTTCATGTGTCAGTTTTACTGGGCTAAGGGTTGCCCACATGGCTGATGAAACATTATTTCTGAGTGTGTCTGTGTTTCCAGAGAAATTAGTATTTGAATAGGTAGACTGGGTGAAGAAGATCATCCTCACTAATATCTATGGGCATCCTTCGATCTATTCAGAGCCCAAATAAACCAAAAAGGCAGAGGAAGGGTGAAATTTAATCTCTCTTCTTGAGCTGGGACATCCATCTTCTATTGTCCTCCGATATTGGAACACCTGGTTCTCAGACTTTTGGGCTTAGGTTGAACTATATCACTAACTTTCCTGGGCCTCCATCGTGCAGGCAGGAGATTGTGGAACTTCTCAGCCTCGACATCCTTGTGAGCCAATTCCTCCCAAGAATTATCTTCTTCTAGCTATCTCTGTCTCTATCTCTATCTATCTCATCTGTATCAGTATATGTATCTCTGTGTCATCTATATCTATCTCTATCATCTGTATCTTTATCTCATCTACCTCTATCTCCATCTCTACCTCTATGTCTACATCTATCTTAGTTATCTATCTCATTTATGGTTCTGTTTCTCTGGGGAACTTAAGTAACATAGTCCTTATCTTACAACTCACTTGCCAGCTTACCATGATTATAACCAAGTTGATCACTTCAAAGGAATACTAAATAATATATATTGTTTACACTAAGAGTTAGCTAGCCACCCTCCTCAAGCTGAATCTGGCCCCCACCTCACTTAGTAGAGCAAGCAAACTAAATGTAGATTATACATTTTTTACTCATTGAAAAAAACCCAAAGAATAACTTATCATGACATGCTAAAATTTAAATTTTGATATACAAATAAAATTTTATTAGAACACAATTATATTTATTCATTTACATTTACATTCTTTGCCTATGGTTACTTTTACACTAATGCAGCAGAGTTTGTTAGTTGAGACAGAAACAGGCCAATAAAGACCAACATTTTTACAATATGTCCCTTTACAAAAAAAAATTGACACTTGGTTTAGACTGATCAATAATCCTATGGGAGGATTTTATTGATTTTCACTTGTAGCCAACCAAGCACATTTTTTTTCTTGGCTAGGATAAATTTAGAACATCTATGTCCTTCCTTAAAATAGCCCCACATACTTGAAAGTCTGATTCTCTCATAACTATATTTTTTTCTCTGCTGTTAAAATTTGAGCTCATTCTCTTCAGAAATAAAGAAAGTAACAAAATAGAAACTAAGCAGTCCCATTTTTATTTTGCGATTTATGAGGGCCTATACCACCTAGTGGTGATTTAGTATGTATTTAACAACCAGTTCACTGAGAAAAACTGCTGTATTTTTAGTTTGCTTAATTTAGTGGTGTTGAATATTTCCTCTATGACCAATTTTGGCTTACGAATATGATTTCTTTGAATGCAAAGTTGGGAGGAGGTGAGCACTGTGTGCTCCTATGAGGAGTTCCATCTGGCTCAAACATAAACACTATTAACATCACTTTGCTCTAGACATGTGATTCTCCTTCATAATGATTCTTGCATTAACTGCAACATAAAAGTTACAATCATGATTATTTTTGAAAAACTCAATTTGTATAAGACTCGATAATATTTTAATATGTATACATTTGATAATAATTTTTATTGATTTTTTCTTCTTTTATACTTTTTTGTTTTTTTTGTTTATTTATATAGTTAGTTTTCACATTAAATGGGAGAAAAATTGACATTGTTCAATTCACACCCAGGGAAATTCTGTGTGAATGATATCATATTATATTTCTTTTAATGCTCTAAACAATGTTGTGAGGTAAGTGTTATCTCTGATTTGCATATGAAGAAACATATTCCCAGATTAATACATTGCCCAGTTTCACACAGGGAATAAATTGGAGCACAGGAGTTCTATATAGATAGACCTGTATGACTTCACAGAGTGAAATGGACGGATAAACAATTCACTTTCCAGGAGAAATCACAGGACAATGGATAACGGAAGAAATGATGGGACCAGGGTAATACTGGATGTTTTGTATACAAAAAACTAATTTGGGCAACAAATAAGGATATAAAGTCACTGAAGCAAAATATATATCACCAAATCTAAAAGAAAATATGCTATTGGTAGGCCATGGCTACATTATAAAAAACATTTCATTTCACATAAAGTATGAATACTATACTATGACTATGAGTTAATATTAAAAAATTGACCACATAAGAAATCGGAGAAAAAAGTAACAACACTGTGGAAAGCAAAGAAAATGACTGCAAGATGCAGCTATCACCACCATCTCCTGGCCACATATGGACCTCCTCAGAAGCTTAGATGAATAAAGGGAAGAGACTGGAGTTATTAAAATTTGTTAACTCAGAGTAAAAGCCTTCCTGAGCTGAGGCTAGACCTCTGAGGGAGAGATATGTTCCAACTGCTGCTGTTACCTCTGAAGAGGCACTTTCTGGGGCTCTGAAAAAATTGGTAAACTGAAACAATTACTGCTCCTAGGGCAAGGGGATGTTCTTGGGAGAATATCGGCAAGGACAGCAAACAAACAGGAAAAGGAGACCTATTCTTCCATTCTCTTGCCTATGTTTCTCTAGTACCTCCCAATAGCAGAACCTAGCAGGATCCCACTTGAAGGAACTTGGAAAACGTAGCTTGCTGATCCCCATCACAGCATTAGAGCAAATTTATTTCAGAGAAATGTGGCTAAAGATCAAGATTATTAGTAAATCAATTTTCTTACCTAATTTTTAATCTGTATTGATTTCTTAGAACATAAATATCTGTGATTACAGAGACCTCAGTATTTTCTTTTTCTTCTGTAGCAGCATTTCAATCTTTTTTGAATTTCTACCTCTCTTTCACTTCTAGTTCACACCATGTGAGAGCAATGGACCTAATCATCATGGGCAGTGGTCATAATATGTCTCAACCTGTCCAAAATAAAGATTAACCATATGGTTTATTTTGTAATATGCTCATGATCCAACCTAGTGTATTGAGAAACTTAACTAGAAATTTTGTTGAAATTATTGAGGAAAACAATGTTCATTTTCTGAAAAAGTAGCTTAGCTAGTAAGATATAAGCTCAGTGCTACTAGTGGCCATCTTGATGTGGAACAATACTGAGAATATTTCTTCAAGTAATCCCACAAGAAATGTGTGCAAAACAGAAAAGAGAAAGTTACAATGAGAAATTTCTTACATACTGTATTCAGTAGAGCCTCAGAGTAGCTCTAAATCTAGATACTTAAGAATACTATTGATAATAAATAACACTCATATAGCAAATACTATGTGCTAAGCATTCTTTCATGTGCTTTATAAGATTAATATATCTAATACTCACAAGGACCGTATGAGATAGATATTATTGTCCAGTTTTATTATGTCCTGCAAATAAAATGCCCTGACAAATTATATTCTCTCAGACAATCATCTTTCTTTTGTTTGCAATCAACATTTTATATGTATTCACTTATGTATCAATCCTTTGATTCCTCAAAATTTATTTAGGGGTATATAAATATTTTGCTACCACTAGAATTAGCAAAAATTTAAGGTTAAATTTTCAAACATGTTATTGCCCTCATCATACTGTAGCAAGAATTAGTAATCAATGATACACTAAGGATTAAAGTCAAGTCCTAGAAAAATCTCATAGTTAAAATATTAAATAATATTAAGTGATACAATTTGGTCCCAAGTACGTATTTCTAAAGAAAATATATTTTTCTTATGAAAAGTTCTACAAGATTTGATAAATTGAGATATTCCATTTCCATCACTTGAGTATACGGTTTCTTATTTGTTTTTTGATCTTTGTTGGTTTGTAAAGTTTGTTTTGTCTGAAATTAGGATTGCAATCCCTTTGCAAATAATTCCTCAGGTAGCTCATCTAAGCTCTGAAAGGCTACAATAGCTCTCAAAATCTCAACAGAGGGAAATTAAATACTTCACAGTTGTAATGATTTTCTCTTTATATATATATATATATATATATATATATATATATATATATATACATACTTTCTAACAAAGTATAGTGAGAATACTAAGTATTTGGGAACTGATTTGAAAGTCCATAACTATTAAAAATTGCAAGAATTTTTATGGAGCATATTTATTTCAGAAATCAGTATCAAAGCCTGAAAAAAGAAGTCTTAAATGTCTACATAATTCTCACGTTTTATATATATATATATAAAATATATGTAAAAATAAGAGAGTTGGTCAAAATTGCTCATATTAAACATGTTCCAATTACTACCCTACTTTAAACAAGAACCTTATAAATTCCTAAAATATATAAAATGTAAGGAATGGTACAAATAATGCTTCACTTCTTGGAGATGAAGTGAAGATGAAACATAAACCCTATTTATTTATCCCAATTATTCCATTTCACATACTCACAAAGGACACTATTCTGTCACCATTTAACCCTGTTCCCCAAAATCTCATAAATGCAGTTTCAAAAACAGCAAAACTATGCAAATTAAAATGTGATAATGTTACCAAACATGCTATGTAATTAGGGACATCTCCCAATGCTTAACCCTCCAAATAGTCATTCTGTTACAATCTATTACCGGAGGGTGTTAACAGTAGAAAGAAAGTAACAGTCATCTTTATCTGTAATTTGCTGCTTGCTTGCTTTGTGTACCATAGTTAAAACTATTCAGGACCAAAAGTGTTATAAAATTGTATTTTTCTTTCTAGATAATATGGCTTTTCTGTATCATTTTCAATTGATATCACTACCGATCTATTTTTCATGACTTACCACACACTGGCTTGTGTTGTTATTCTGTATTGATTTAGTTTATTGCTAGCAATGTAGCCAAAACTCTGATTTCCAAGATCAGCAGCTACTAACTATGATTTCTCACCCAGGAGCATGAGGAGGGAATATACACAGCTCAGTGTTGTTGTTGCTTTTTTTTCCCTTAACATCAAAGGTGTTAGGGAAATAATCAAGAACTACTTTTACTGTGAATGTCAGCTTGTGAAAATTGACATGATACAGTTCCAGCCTGACTCCCATTGGTCTCAAATACTTAATTAGAAAGAAGGCACACCATGAAACAGTTGGGGCTTGACCTTTAAAATGAAAATGGAATATAATTAGATTTGAAAGTGTAAACGGGCATAAAAGGGAAGGCTTAGTGAAAAATGATTATATTATTAATACTTGAAATTAATATTAGAATTAATTCAGATGTAAATAATGTTCTTTTAATTTAGAAACTGTCACACTTAGCAGAGCTAAAGGAGCATTTTTCTTTTGTCAGAAATGGAAATGTGCATAAAATATGTTTGTTTCAACCTTTACAAAAGTGTCCTTCAGATCCCATAATGTATTACTAAATAAAACTAAAATCTAGCCTGAAAAATCTCCATACTCACATACTTAGCAGGTAAACAAACTAAAAGTCTAAGTTTAGTAGTATGTGTCCCCGTAACAACAGCTTAGTCTCAGCCAATCCCAGTAGCTACACTTTAACCACTCATAGGCGGCCAACTGGTTAAACCTTGTTTAAATAAGGCAAATGCTGAGCTGTAACCAATCCAGCTATTTCTGTACCTCAGTTTCGGTTTCTGCACATTACATTTTTTTCCCGTAGATATTTGACCATGTGACAGTGCCAAAGTCTCTCTGAAATTTCTTTGATTCTAAGGGCTGATTTGCAAATCATTTTTTTCTTTTCTCAAGTAAACTCTCTTAAATTTGTCTAAAGTTTTTCTTTTAACAGTATCAATAATTTACATATTTTGGAGGTGGGGAATAAGAATATACCTCATAGCACCTGGGTCCCAATACACTTTAAACAAGAGAGGTTTCCAAGAAAATTGAGTGAAATATAACAGGCTTTCTCTAGGACTGGCCCACAAAGAAGGGCATTACATAATGATAAAGTGTTGAATTGAACAAGAAAACTTCACTATTCTAAATATAAATATTTATGCATCCAAAACAGGAGAACCCAGATTCATAAAGCAAGTTCTTAGAGACCTTCAAAGAGACTTAGACTCCCACAAAATAGTAGTGACAGAAAAATGCAAAGTTAGGTAAATTGATAAGCATCATTTCATGTATCTATTATCTCTTTGTTAATAGTTCTCATTGCACTTTAAAAAAGGCTAGTTAAAATGTTTAAGCATTTCATAAACGTTCAATTCAAAATAGAATAACCTGCTGCTAAATGACTTTTAGGTAAATAATGAACTTAAGGCCAAAATTAAGAAGTTCTTTGAAACGAATGAGAAAAAAGATACAACATACCAGAATCTCTGGGACACAATCAAGGCGGTGTTAAGATGGAAATTTACAGCACTAAATACCCACAACAAAAAGTTAGAAATATTTCAATTTAACAACCTAACATCACAACTAAAATAACAAAAGAACCAACAAAAAACCAGCCCCAAAGCCAGCAGAAGACAGTAAATAACCAAAATCAGAGCTGAACTGAAGGAGATTGAAACACAAAAGTATTCAAAAGATCAGTGAATCCAGGAGTTGGCTTTTTGCAAAAAAATCAATAAAATAGAAACACTGCCAGCTAGACTAATAAGAGAGAAAATCCATATATAACACAATCAGAAACAATGGAGGAGATATTACCACTGACTCCAAAGAAATACAAATAACCATCAGAGAATATTATGAATACCTCTATGCACACACAAGAAAATCTAGAAGAAATGGATAAATTCCTGGACACATACACCCTCCCAAGACTGAGACAGGAAGAAATTTTGAATCCCTGAAGAGGCCAATAGTGAATGAGCTCTGAAACTGAATCAGTAACAAATAGCCTACCAAAAAATAAAAAAAATTAAAAAAAATAAAAGCCCAAGACCAGACAGATTCACAGCTGAATTCTACCAGATGAACAAAGAAGAGCTAGTACCATTCCTGCTGAAACTATTCCAAAAAATTGAGGAGGAGGGACTCCTTCTCCTTCATACCTCATTATGTGAGGCCAGAATCATTCTGATACCAAAACCTGGCAGAGACACAATAAAAAAAGGAAACTTCAGGCAAATATCCTTGATGAACATTGATGAAAAAATTCTCAACAAAACTCAGCAACTGAATCCAGCAGCACATCAAAAAGCTTATCCATCACAGTTAAGTAGGCTTTATCCCTGGGATGCAAGGTTGGTTCAACATACAGAAATCAATAAATGTGATTTGTCACATAAAGAGAACTAAAGACAAAAACCACATTATTATCTCAATAGATGCAGAAAAGGCTTTTGATAAAAACCAACATCCAGCCGGGTGCGGTGGCCCACGCCTGTAATCCCAGCACTTTGGGAGGCTGAGGCTGGTGGATCACGAGGTCAGGAGATCAAGACCATCCTGGCTAACATGGTGAAAGCCCGTCTTTACTAAAAATATAAAAAATTAGCCAGGCGTGGTGGCAGGCGCCTCTAGTCCCAGCTACTTGGGAGGCTGAGGCAGGAGAATGGTGTCAACCTGGAAGGCAGAGCTTGCAGTGAGCCGAGATCATGCCACTGCGCTCCAGCCTGGGTGACAGAGTGAGACTCCATCTCAAAAAAAAAAAAAGAAGAGAGATGCCATGTGTACAAAAATCAATACATATTTATGAACTTTTTTTCATAAAAAGTAAGCCTCTGCCTCAAAAAAAAAAGGAAAAGAAAATATGGATGCTCCAAAGATAAAGAAAAGCCTCAATCCAACTATATTATTGCAATAACAAGAGATTTCAGAGTGTACATTGCCATTCTACCACTGGAAGTTTGTTTCATCTTCCCTCACACTTGGAAAGGTCGCCATCTCCCAAAGCAGGCAAATTCTCACAGGAAAAAGAGAAAACGCGCACTTCCACCAGCATGTGGCTTCGTAAGGGCAAGCATGTGCACCTGGCACATAGGAGGTACGTGCTATTTGTTAAATGATATGTTCACAGTGACTAGGCCTGCTACGCCCTTCCAAGGAACATGCTTGGCAAAGCCATACAGCAGTCAGGATAAGATATGTATCACATCCTTATCTCTGGGAACTTACCCTTTTCTGAAGTTATAGCTAACTTAGTAAAAGTATAAGAGAAGTAACATGATATGACAAAATTTAACATGTTCCACTCAAGAAAACAACAAACACACGCATGTCCCTCAGATGACAACAGCCATGCCAACTCTATGTCTGTGGTGGCATCCCCTACCTGACACGATCATCACAGGGCCTCTGATGTCAGTCAACTTCTGCCAATGAAGTTCTGAATGAGGCATTATATCAAAGTGCTCTTTCCAACTTTGGAGGCCCCGTCACCACTACCACTATTGGTGGGGGCTCTAGTGGAGTTCGATCAACCACTGGAATACGATGCTTTTTTGTCTTCAAATCCTGAGTCCTATTCATTAAAAAAAAAAACCAAACAAAAAAGTAAACTCACTTTCAAAATAGAGTAAAAGTAGACTTTTAAAATATACTTATAGATATGAGTACTTTCGTATATTTTATAGAGTATAACAGACAATATATAAATATAATTAACTTGTCAATTAACTTGTTAACTTTTGAGCCCCATCCAAATAACTGCTGTTCAATAAAGATGTAACAAGATAACCTCAATAGTATAGAGTTGAAAATTAAACACTCCTTAAATCTGACTGTTTTATGAGTGATTTTAATAATTTTTTAAAAACCAAAAGGTAAGTACTGAGGCAGTGCATCATAACAGATAAGAGCAGAGGCTCTGGAGTTAAATTTGGCTCTCCTACTTACTGGTTATACGATTGGAGGTAACTTGTTTTCTTGACCTCAGTTTTCTTGTCCATAAAAAGAGGGCAAGAATGATTCCTACTCTGGTAAGGCTGCTGGAAGGATTTAGTTGAATAATGTTTAAAGTACACTGCTAAGAATATCATAAGGACTCACTCAATAAAGCTATGTTAGTATTAAATATTGTAATTTTTGTATTTTATATTACAACTTTGTAAAACATATTCAGTGGGAAAAAGCACACTTATCACCACAGAAACAGTTTAAAGTTTAGGAAGAATCAAATTCTATAAATTCTTGTATCTTGGGCAAGAAACACCAACCAGTGTGCAGATGCTGGAGGCAAGGCAGCTTCTATGGGAAGTCTTCTCACATTTTAGTAAAAGCCACACAGCATGCATCTCCACGTCCTTTGGAGCTGGACTAGACTTGTGAATCCAAATGTCACCTGTGAGAGGCTCCTACTATTTAAAAAGAATCGATGAAAGAAGCATCAGACTGTAGCTAAACATACCTGTGAAAGGATCGAGCCATCCACACAGCAGACTGAACTGCAAAAGCTTTGGGATTTCTCTTCGGGGCATCTTCTTCGTCTCCTAGCTGGAGATCCTGCAGATGCCGCTTCTTTTTCTTTTCATCTTTGGGTCCACTGTTTTTCTTTCTTTGTTTCTTCTGGTTCTTAGTCTCCATAGTGGCTATTTACCAATAACAAGTAACTCTAACCTACAAGGAAGAAGGTTGGGGTAAGGAGGTGGGAGAAGCATTTTACAATCCAGGCAATACCCAGGGAAAAACATTAAATTTCATTTATTTCTTTATGAAGACATGATGTATTTGTTCACTGAACAAGGGTAGAAACTGCTTAACCCTCCCCAATTTCATTTATCTCTGTTATGCTATAAATTAGATGAGTTACTTCTGCTAAGATTACACTTTATGATTAAGTTACTTTTTATTCGTCTTAAGTGTCAACATCATCAGTATCTATTTCTGCAAGGATAGAAATATTCTGTATCTGTACTTTTCCGCCATTTAGCCATTAGCCACATGTGATTACTGAAAATGTACTTAGAGAAACTGAAAAAAATGAATTTTTAATTAATTTCATTCCAACTCTAAATAGTCACATGTGGCTACCATACTAGACAGCTCAGACCTAGATATTGACTGGACTAATGAAGTGGTTTCCTAACTTAAACCAAAACTTAAATTTTAATAAAAACTTTAAAATGTTTTTATGAACTTCCAATAGGATCGCAGCATTACTTTTAGTACCTGTTGACTCTGTAAAACTCCTAAATTACAACTCATCTACATACATTTGAAAAATAGCAATATCTGCATGTGTGAGATATGACTGGTTCTAAATGATGCCTGGAGACCCCATGGACTTAGAGACCCTTCAAGTGATTTCTGAGGTACCTGGGAATCTGTGGCCAATAAATTGGTAATCACTGAATTAGTGAGTTTTTTTTTTAGAATATCGGGCTGCATAAAATCTGACAGCTTGATTGAAAAAAAGCGGGGCAGGGTGCCACTTCATTCAATTAAGGTCCTGTATTAATTCCCTTTAATAAATGTTTGTGTCTGTCTATGATGTGCTAGCCACTGTGCCAGTAAATGGATATACCTATGATCTGACTTGCAGAGAATCCAAACTAGTATCTTTCGTGCCATGCAATCAGGGCTACATTGCAAGGCTGCACAGGGTGCTACTGGGGCACAGAGGTGAGTCAGAGGCTTCCCACAGACACACACACGAGCGGAAACAGAAAGTCTTTATATATCACCATAATGTCAAGGAACACCAGCCGGGAGTTAGGAGAGCTGGGCACTAGGAACTCTTTGAAACCGAATAGCTCTGTGATTTCAGAGATTATGTTGCTTCTCTACTATATTTTAGTTCCGAACTTGTACTAATGTTTCTCTCCCTTTTCTTCTTGGTGGGAAAAGCACAATTTGGGGTCAACACATTCGGCTCAGGTCTAAGTCGCCTGCCGGGACCACGTCGCCAAGAAACCACGTCTCCCCGACACCTTCCCTCCCCGTCCGGGCTCTCTGCAGAGATTCACCCCGTCCCTCTCCCAACGACCCCCGGGCACACCTCTGGCAGATGCGAAATATGCTGCTCCTGGGGAGCAAAGATGAGCCGGAGGAACTTCCCACGCGCACGACTCGCGATCTTCCCAGTGCCCCAGAGCCAGGGACCCCACCGCCGCCTACCCCAGCCCGCGGCACCACCGAACCTGCTCACAACTGCAACTGCTCAGGTCCGCTTGGACACCGCGGGAAACGGAAATTCACTGCCGCGCCGACTCGCCGGGAGGGAAACAAAAGGCAGAAAAAAAAGACGGGTGCCTGGAGGACTTTCAGGGTAGAGCTGGAAGAAAGACTCGTCAACAGCTGAGTGCAGGCGCCGGAGCCGTCTGCGCAGTGCGTTCCACCGGGTCCGCGTGCCTCCGGATTCCGCCCCACCCCGCCCTCGGAACTCGCTGCCTCAACTCCTGCGGTGGGACTCCGGAGCAGTGTACACCGCGCTCCAGGAGTCCTCTCCAAAGGCCGGGGCAGCTGTGCGGCCTGGCGCGGATTAGTTGGTGCGGTGCAAAAGCCAGAAGGAGGCACATTTGGTCCTGGCCACCCCGGAGTGACCGTGCCTGGGACGAATGGACTATGGCTGGACTGGGAGTCCACTTCCTCCTCTTTAAAGATGACAGATGAGGGAGATCTCGCGTTCTGGGGGTGCCCTAAAGCCCTCTTTTGGCCGGAAGCGGTGGCTCATGCCTGTAATCCCATCCCTTTGGGAGGCCGAGGCGGGAGGATCGCTTGAGCCCAGGAGTTCAAGACCAGCCTGGGCAACATAGGGAGGCTACGGCTCTCTCTCAATAAATAAATAAATAAATAAAAGCAAGCCCGCGTCCTGGCGGGCGCCTGTGGTCCCTGTGGTCCCAGCTACTCTGGAGGCTAAGGCAGAACGATCGCTTGAGCCTTGGAGGCGGAGGTTGCAGTGAGCTGAGATCGAGCCACTGCACTCCAGCCTGGGCGACAGAGCAAGACACTGTCTCAAAGAAAAATAAATAAATAAAATAAGGCCTTCTTTTTCCAGGACCAACAGACTCTGAGGGCAGGGACAAACTGACCCAGCCTAAACTACCTCGCCTTCCCTGCTCCCGGGAAAGGGGCTTTCCCTGAGGGAATGCAGCATCTTGCCATTTTCTTCCTGCACAGCTTTGCCTTCCCAGGGATCCTCCCATTGCCACCTAAGGAAATGCCTTGGAGTCCATCTAACCCCCAGCCCAGGTACTTGGGATGCCTACAGAGCCTACATTGTCAGGATGCATCTTCCTCTAGTCTTGGAGGGGTTCCTTTCAATAAGATCCCACCAGTGCACGCAAGGCTCAATTCTACACCTAAAAACTAGGCCCTCTCCTGTCACCGAGACCCCCAGGCTTCAGGTCCTGTCACAGGGACCTTGTTTTCGCCCCCAGCAGCCCTCAGGTATTCATTCTGCATAGGCTATATACTGGGTGCTAGACTGGGGAGGCTACCCACGTGGCACATGATTCCCTTATCCGTGAAGAGCTTAGGATGTTGTAACTTCTTCACACTAGGCCTCTTACTTCATGGAGATGTCAGTATCTGGGTAGATAATCCTTCTAACATCCTTTTGATCTCATGAAGCCCACTCCTGTCCTCTGTCCTACCTCAGCTTCCCCCTTCCTCCATGATCAGACCTTAGACCTTGCCAGGTCCAAGGACTGCAAACCCCACAGTAGCCCACTCTGACCACCACCTCCTAGCTATCCAGGTTACTCCCTATACTGCCCTGAAACAAAACTCCTGCAACCTTACCAGCACCTCCAATCAAGATCTTACTACCTGTTCACTGTTTCTTCCTTCCTTTATGACTTTTCCCTCTCTAGTGAGCCAGCTTAAACTCCATGGCCAACCATTCTCATTGGTCCCTTGCACACCTCCTCAACTCACCCACCTCCCTGTCACCTCCTATCTGCTTAGTAAGACGGGAGCCCTGGATAAACCCAGCTCTCCATCTATTCCATGCCACAACGATGCAACTAAACATGGCTGGAGGAAAACAGGGCCATGCCAGCAGTCCTCACTTTAATCCTTCTTTGTCCGGTCTATTCAATCTCCCATTGTTCCAAATGAGTAATTTGCACGTCTTCCTCTCTGTTCAATCCTTCCTACTGCCTCCCCCTTCCTTGCCTCCTGAAAAAAGAAGGGAAAAAAGACCTTTTGAAAAAAGAAGGGATAGGTGTTCACAACTCAGTGTGAAGTGTTTAAAAGAGAGCCACACAAGCACGAAGAAAGCCAGGAGTGAGTAACCTGCAGAAAAGTAGGTAAAGGTTCTGATCTGGATCCAGATGAGAAATGGAATGGCAAGTGAAAATCAGGAAATATTTTGAAGAAGATAAATGTTCCTGGGTATCTTTGAATACCTGGTAAATTATTAAGTTCTTATATATAATAAAGTAAGATTGTAGGTTTGTCTTTTTATTCAGGTATTTGAGGAAAATGTGTCTCCAAGGACTATTGAAATCTGAGACATATGTTCTGGGTACATTAAGGAGAAGGTGTAGTAGTGTTGAAGAGTTTCAAAATATATTTAGGTCTTGTAAGTCAGCCCTTCTCCTTACAGTAACTATATTACTCCTTCATAGTGGATTATCATTCCATCCAAAATTTCCTATTTCAAAAGCCACATTTGGTTCATGCAGATATGAAAAGATGCCATAGTAGGAGAAAAAAGTTTGGAGATGATGAAGATGCATACAGGAGTATTTAGTAATACTTTAGTAAGCTTACACGAATACGATAAAATACAGTTTTAATTTGGTTTCTAAGTATACTTTATTCTAGACATTATAAATCACCATCACTTGAGAGAAAAAAAGAGAGCCAGAGATGAATATACACGTTCCAACATAATGTAAAGGCATAGTAGCATCCTCAACATGACATATGCTGTGCTCCTAAATATTAAGGATAAGATGCTAAAATTTGTCTTTATCCCCATGTTTTGGGTTCTAAAATATTAGATGTAGAAAAAAAGAAAAAGAAAGTAAAAAGACACCACTCTAAGACAAGGAATTTTATTTTCATAAGACATCCATATCCACATAATTTGTAGGCAGTTTCCTAAATGGCTTTCAGTGATCCCCTTTTCTTAACATTCATATCCTGTCCTTTCAGCTTGATAGTTGGCTTGAGATTAATCACACTTGAGCTTAATCACTTCCAAGTCTAGATGACAAAAGCCTTTGACTTTTTTCTTGCACATTCTTTTTTGCCTTTTTATTTATTAGCCCTGTCGAAGCTGCTTCCATGTTGTGAGATGCTTTATGGGTAACATCCATGTGGTAAAACAGTGAAGTAGGCCTCTTGCCAACCACCAATTAAGAATAGCCATAGAGGAACTGAGTCCCACCAACAGCTACTTGAGTCACTATAAAAGTGAACTCATCACTGGTTGAACCTTGGGATAACGATAGCCCAACTGACACCTTGATTTTAGCCTTGTGAGATATTCAGACACAGACAATGCAGCTAAGCATTCTCTGAATTTCTGACTCATGGAAACTGTGAGATTATAAATGTTTGCTGCTTTATCCACTAAGATTTTGGATAATTTGTTAAACAAATACATAACTAATACACATACACAACTTGCAAGATAAAATATAACTTTAGAGGAAAAAAGAAGAAATCAAACAAGAACTAGATGCAGTTAACATAAACTAAGCTCAACATATTTCATTACAGCATGTGGAAATTGTAAAGTATCTTTTTCTTATATATGTTAAGTACTCAGTAAAAAATTACAGTATTGCTGAAATCTGTATACTGAAGTTGAAAAAGACAAAGAAAACTTACAGGATGTGTGGGAGGTAGTGAAAAGATAATTAAAAGATTCAAAATCAAAATTTATATAACAGAATTTGTATTTTAAGAAAAATGTAAAGAGTTACAAAAAGTATGTCCCCTTCTCTGACAGTAATTATTACCCTATTTGCTATAATATAATAAATAAGGTTTTGAGTAACAAATTGGTGGCAGATTTAAGCAACAATCAAGGTAAACAGACACCTCTCTTTCAATAAGGGAGAAGGAAATGACAATTACATTATTCAGCAAAAACATTTTATCTTTGTTTACAGACTTTGTGTGTCTGTGAATGTTTCTCACAAATTGCAAAGGTCCTCAATCTTAACAAAGAATTTATTTGACCATTAACTATATTTCATGTGTAACCTTTATTTTACAACATGAAATTATATATTGAATTTAGATTTTTACATTTTGTTAATTACTACTTCACAAGAAGGGGAAAAATAAAAAATCTTCAAAAAGCAATTATAGCTCAATGATTTAAATCAATTCACCAGGCTATGGTTGTGGCAGATAATAAAAAATTAAATTCTTCTTCCAAAGCTAAGTTGATTACTCTGAGTACCTACCTGTGTTCTTCCAAAATTTTATAAATTACATGGGATTGGAACTCAGAGGAAATTTAGAATGCTTTTTTTCCAACTTTTAAGTTCAGTGGTACATGATCATGATAAAATGATGGCTAAAATGAGGATCTAAATCTATTGTATCATTACTTTATAATCAGAAATAAATGATAACAGTAAAGTATTTTATTAACTTATTTCTGAGGTAATAGAAAAGGAATATATATCATGAGGAAGAATGAACTGATTTGGACTGGTAAGGATTTTAAGTGAAAATTTATGTGATTTTAAGAGAAATTTACACACCTAGTTAGTATGCAGGAAGGTGTGGAATGCAAAAAAGACCTGAGATAAAATTAATGGCTTAAAAAATTCTGAGAGCCCAAACAGCCATGCACCATTATATTCAAAAACAAAATAAGCACATGCTGAAACATTACCTTAATGTGAGGAAAAACTTGATGTGCCAGGAATAGTGAGAAATGACATATTTCCTGGACTGGCCAGACTGCTTTTTTAGTAAATTGGAGCTACAAAATCAAGGTATATATTCAATCCATGAATGTTTTGATTTCTCATTTGCAGCATTTTGAGGTTTTGATACATCAAAGCATTCTGAATAATAAAATCTCACATCTAATGTTGGTAAATACGACCACAACAAACTCTAAAATTCTACACTCCTTGCCTTTCTGCCTGAACCTTGCCCCCCAAAAATAATTTATTTCAGGCATTTCCAGTCAAAATTTTAAAACTGATACTAATTTTGTGTAGTTTGGGTCATGTTTATGACATATTAATTAGTCATAGATGTCAAGAAGCAGAATGACCTAGGTAATATGCTCAACTCTGAAGCTAGGCTGTCAGGTTTTGAAACCAATGGATTAAGAACAGGGAAGTGGCTGGGCGCAGTGGCTTATGCCTGTAATTCCAGCACTTTCAGGGGCCGAGACAGGTGGATCACTTGAGATCAGGAGTTTGAGACCCACCTGGCCAACATGGGCGAAACTCCGTCTCTACCCAAAATACAAAAATTAGCCAGGCGTGGTGGCACACATCTGTAATCCAAGCTACTCAGGAGGCTGAGACAGGAGAATAGCTTGAACCTGGGAGGTGGAGGTTGCAGTGAGCCGAGATTGTGCCACTGCACTCCAGCCTGAGTGACATAGCAAGACTCTGTCTCAAAAGCAAAACAAAACAAAACAGGTAAAGGGTAATTCTCCAAAGAAAAACTACCATTATTTTATCAAAATAATGAAGGAAGCATTCTGGTCAGTCAAACCAAGCTATGTCTATAATCAAAGTGCAAGCTTTACAGAGAAATTTTTAATACAGAACTGAAATATTATTCATAAGTAATTGGAGTATTCTGGGGAATAGATGCTACTAAAAGTTAAGGAAAATTTATGCATTTTCTTGTCTTATAAGAAATGTCAATTAGGGTGAAATTCATGTTGTAAAAGTATTTACATATAAATTAACTTCAAGAAAAAATTTGCTGGAGATATTAGCAGAACATGTTGTACTTTACAAAAAAAATGCACGAATTTTATCTAGGCTGGGTTGAATATGTTTAGAAAAACACAGTGTTTTGAAGAAAAAGTTAGATTGCAATATCTCAAGTAATAACTAGTGACAATGAAGATAATAAAGCGTTCTTATGAGCCCAAGAGTTGATATGTCTAAGTTTTACGGCATAGCTGATGAATTGTTCAGTAAAACCATATGAAACAAATACCTTCAGTCTCTCAAATCAAACACCATACTGTTGGGATTTTAGCTATAACTTTATGTTTGTCTTGTTTGAAAAAGTATTTTAAAACCCCAAAATATTTTTTGTGAAACCATCTTAAATGGTTAAAACATTCCTTTTAGAGTAAACACTTATGAAATGCTTAAGCACTGTAACCTCGTCATTCCAAAGGATTAAAATGTTTATTTTAAATTGAGCATTTATGAAATGCTTAAACATTTTAACTAGCATTTTTTAAAGTGCAATCGTAAAAACACTGTTTTTATAATGAAAGAAATATTTCCTAATTGCATTCACACATTTGAACTGTTTACACATGGGGCAATAAAATGAAATACAATTGTGAAACAGATTTTATACAAGGTATAGTTTCCAAAGCTTTCGTCATCTTGAAATAATCTTTTTATACTTTTTTGCTGTTAAAGCATAAGTTTGTGTCACAAGTTAAGTTGATTCTGGCAAATTGTAGTTAATCCCTGACTACTTGTCATGATTAGATATTCAGCTAAGGTATACATCACAGACCATCTGTGAGAGGACACTATTTCATCTGTCTTCTGGGTAACAGGGAGGCTTATTTTGAGGATGGACCCACCCTGTTTTTTTGTGAAAGCAGGAGAGTGCCAGGTGGTTGGTACAGATAAACACAAAGGGTAATACCAGGGAAAAAGAAACGCAGGGCTTTGCCAGCAAACCTTTACAATATTGGTGCACTACAACAGGTGGTAAACAGTGAGATGTCATATATGTGTACAAAGCCAGAATACATTTCACAATTTGTAGCTCAGATTCCACGAGACACTAAGAATACAGATGTTAGGAAGTTTCAAATTTCAATAAGGGTAGAATCTAATACCACTTTGAAAATACCCTTTCTCAACTGCATGTACTTATATTGCTAACTGGAGAAAATAGCTCTGGAGAGTAATCATGGAACTGTGCGGAGCTTATTTGGTTAATGGGACCAAACATACAATTAGGTAGAAGAAATAAGTTCTAGAGTTCAATAGCACTGTAAGGTGACTAGTTACTAATTTATTGTATATGTCAAAATAGCCAAAAGAGAATATTTGAAATGTTCCTAAAACAAATAAATAATAAACCTTTGTGGTGATGGATAACCTAAATACGGTGATTTGATTTTTACACATGGTATGCATGTATCAAAATATCACATTTACTTGTTATAGATACATAAGACATGTACTATATAAATATGTACAACTCTTGCATATCCATAAAAAGTAAATACATGAATAGATTAACAAATAGAACAAGAAAAAATTATTAGTACAAAATATTTAGCCTTTTTCTAGGTTTCATGAGAAATCTGCAAATTTCCTAGGGGAACTTATGATAGCCTATTAACATGCAAATATAATGTATTAGATCTAACTTTTAAAAGTAAAAAGAGATTTTTTTATCATCCTGAAGAAGAAAAAGAACTTTTACCAAGGTTTTCTTGTCCCGGGCTCACCATGTAACGATGAAAGCAAACTGGAGTAGAAAGTAAGGCAAAGAAAAATAAATACATATTTTTTTCAGTGGTCTCTAAGCATCTTAAACTTTGTTATCTCTCATGTCTAGCTTTATTCCAGGCACAAACCGATCAAAAATTGGTTCCCTGAATGAGCTTGCCATATCAGATACAGAAATTTTAAGATTTGCTAATTCAAAGTACAAGAGCACAGTAAATAGTAAGAGAAGACATGAGCCTGTCAGTATATTAAATTCACTGGCATGTTTTTTCATCTATTTCCCTTCAGAATCTGTTACAAAACCTAGAGAAATGTGACTCCTACGAGCCACTGTTATGCAAAGGTGTGCCAGACTCATTGTGTTTAGGGCAGAAAGTGTAGCCTGGAGTAAAAAAATAAAAAATAAAGATTTTAAGTCCAAGAATGCTCAAATGTATTAAGTATTATGATGTATTACCAAATTTTGATTGCTGCATAAAATACCTCTTTGTGACAACCCAGTTTACATGCAATTTCAATGATGACTATTAGAGAACTATTAAGCCGAGCAGGTCATGTAGCTTAGGGTAAACCTCATGACCTCATCTGTTGGAACATGTGTCGATAGGATAGACCAAGGAAAGGCTGGGCGCAGTGGCTCACGCTTGTAATCCCAGCACTTTGGGAGGCCGAGGCAGGCGGATCACAAGGTCATGAGATCGAGACCACCCTGGCTAACAGGGTGAAACCCCATCTGTATTAAAAAATACAAAAAATTAGCCGGGCGTGGTGGTGGGCGCCTGTAGTCCCAGCTACTCGGGAGGCTGAGGCAGGAGAATGGCGTGAACCCAGGAGGCGGAGCTTGCAGTGAGCCGAGATCTTGACACTGCACTCCAGCCTGAGCGACAGAGCAAGACTCCGTCTCAAAAAAAAAAAAAAAAAAAAAGGATAGACCAAGGAAAAAATATGCTCTGAGTAAGAGGTAAGCACGGAGGATCAATTCAAAATGGTCCCAAATGAAGATGCCTTCTGAGTATATGTCAGGGAAGTGAAGACAATGAATAGTTTCATGCAAGCAATTCAAGTGAGAAAGGGCAATGCGTAAGGCAAAATAAATGAGATGAGAAGCAACCTTTGCCCTCAAAGAGCCTGGTAAGAAGAAGTTTTTTTTTTTGTAAGTCTTGCTTATTTTTCATTAGAAAAAAAGTTAGAGGCAAATCTTTTTACTTAGGCATATCATAGAAATATTTCTGTATCCTCACTATGAATGAGAAAATAAGCATAAACTCAAATTATAAAAAGATCCAACAGGCAAAAAGCTATGTCATATAATGTTTGTTTGAGGTTGATACTTTAAAAGAAATTATCTACCCAAAAGTTGGGGAGAAAATAAATAGAAATCTGTTTTTCTCCACTGCTTTAAGAATCTAGACTGATTTCAACTCTCTTAGACAAAATTTCACATAGACCACATGCATGAACATTTTTATGCTGCCATTATACCTTATATGGCAAATAATTGCTATAGCCATACTTATTTTACTTTGTTGAGCTAAATACATTTTTACCAAAAAATGGTATGTATCAAAATCTTAAATGCTGACATTTAATGGGAAAATGGAATAACTTACATGCGCTATAATTCTCAACCTGTTTAGTGCAAAAGATCTTAAAAGATGAAAAAAGTTTAGAGAGACCAATCACAAATGGAAAAGAAAGGAAAATTCAAAATGATGTCAAGATAAAAACTAGAATATTAGCTCCAGGACAGCAAAAACTTCTGTCTTTTATTTTTTAAACTACTCCCACCCTGGTACTCAGAAATTTGTTTGGACATAGTAAGCACCCAATAGATTTATTGAATGAGTAAACACATTTTAAAACATCAAAATTATTACCTGTATTACAGTGAAAAAAATACCTAATGACCTTCTACAATGTGCCATTCTTTATGCAAAGTACTTTATATATATCAGCCTGTATAATCACTGTTAAAACCAATGAGAAAGATAATAATTTATTGATGAGAAATTGGAAGTTCAGATCTATTAAGAAAGTCATCCAAAGCCATGCTGACTTCAAAGTACAGACTCTTTACTTTAGGACATGGCATAACCCCCAGAGGGTAATGATATTGAGAAAGCTTTGCCATTGGAAACACAATTTCATAGACAAGAAGAGAAGGTTATGTTCACATTACTTTTCATGCTTCACATGGCAAGAACATTCTGCTCTTTAATGTTAGGATTCATAACTTTCCCTAAATACTCTGTGCTCTGTTGTCTAAATGGTAACACCAAGAATCATCACTTTTCCTCCATAATAGGATGTGCAGTGTCTTTGTGTGAAATATAGTCTATAGTTGTATATCTTCTAGTTGAGAAATTTAATCATGCAATATATCTGGAATAAGAAAAAAATACAGCAACAATTAAAATAGGACAATAAAAATGAGTAAGATGTTTAAATTTCCATTGCCAGAAAAATCGTGCAAAACACAATTCATGAAAGAGAGAGTGGCATAAAACAACTGCAGGGGAGAAATGATGAAAACAGAAAAAGAAAGAGAGAAACTAGTGAAATAAAGTTGAAAAAAGCTTCATTTTCACAGCATCGCATTTTGTGAAAAGTCTTACACTTTTACATTAAAGAGTTTAAGAGTATACTAAATTGAATTTGTTTTTGACTTGATGTTTCTGCTTTAAATTATATCAAGGCTTAATTACCATTTAAAACTTACTATTAGTTAATTTATATATCATTACTAATGTCAGCATCTTGTCAGGCATAAGAGTTAAATATAAATTTATATTCCCCAGGTGAACACAATTGATACAAGAAAAAAAATTACTAATCAAGAAAAAAAAAGGAGTTCCTTTCTCTAAATGTATCACATAGTGATACAGCTTTTTATACACTACAAATAGACTGGGTCAGAAGTTAAAGAAAGTCGTTTGTCTTCTGGAAAAATTATAAATCATATTTTATTAAGAAAAACAAAAAACTGTATTTACTCAAATTCAGGATAGGATCAATCAATATTTTCTCTTAAATTTACAGTTGACAAAAAATTGGAAAGAAGTAATAGAGGACTTTTGGTGTTTTATTATTGTTATGTGATATTATTCCTGATGACTCTAGAATTAACTTCACTTTAGTCTGTTCAAGGATATTACTCCCACAAGTGTTCCTTCCTCAGGATTATAAAATGTACCCCCTTTACTCTGTCATACTCATTAGCATACTGTCTCATATGTTTCATGCTGTGGAACCTCATAGGACTTATAGCACCTATTACAACTCATTTGTAACGTTTTTTTTTTTTGAGAGGGAGTCTTGCTCTGTTGCCCAGGCTGGAGTGCAGTGGCGTAATCTCGGCTCACTGCAACCTCTGCCTCCTGGGTTCAAGCAATTTTCTGCCTCAGCCTCCTGAGTAGCTGGGTAGCTGGGATTACAGGCGCCCACCACCACACCCGGCTAATTTTTTTTTTTTTTTTTTTTGTATTTTTAGTAGAGACAGGGTTTCACCATCTTGGCCAGGCTGGTCTTGAACTCCTGACCTAGTGATCCATTCGCCTCGGTCTCCCAAAGTGCTGGGATTACATGCGTAAGCCACAGCGCCTGGCCCTATTGATAACACTTTTTAAAGTTCTCTATACTTTTTTTTTTTTTTTTTTGAGACGGAGTCTGGCTCTGTTGCCCAGGCTGGAGTGCAGTGGCGCGATTTCGGCTCACTGCAAGCTCAGCCTCCCGGGTTCACGCCATTCTCCTGCCTCAGCCTCCCAAGTATCTGGGCCTACAGGCGCCCGTGACCACGCCCGGCTAATTTTTTGTATTTTTAGTAGAGATGGGGTTTCACCGTGTTAGCCAGGATGGTCTCCATCTCCTGACCTCGCGATCTGCCCGCCTCGGCCTCCCAAATCTACTCTTTTTTATATTTCTCTGCTCTTATTCACACTTGAACCCTATCTAATCAGTGTCTTATCACTACCACATTCCTGAAACCACACTGTCAATGACCAAATCACTAAATCCAATGGTCAATTTTCCATACTCATGTTGCTTGAATTATCAGCAACATTTTTGTTTCTTTTTGGAGACAAGATCTTGCTCTGTCACTCAGGCTGGAGGGCAGTGGCTCACTGTAGCTTCAACCTCCTGGATTCAAATGGTCCTTCCACCTCAGCCTCCCAAGTAGCAGCAGCATTTCATACAGTTGATGACTCTCTCCTTATTGACAAAAATATCCTCATTGCATTTTCAGTTGACAACACTCTCCAGGTTTTCCTTCTACCTAGTTTCTTAATCTCCTTTGCAGGTACTTCATCCTGTCTAATCTCTAAACCTTGGGGTAAAAAGGGTTCAGGACTCAGGTGTACGTTTTTTTTCTATCTAAACTCACTCCATCTCTTAATAACATCATCTAGGTCGAGGCCGACGTCGCTTCCGGAGCAGCATGGCGGCCACTGAGGAGGAGAGGCTAGCAGGGAGCGGTGAGGGAGAGCGGCTGGATTTCTTGCGGGATCTGCACGTGCGATTTTTCCAGCGCTGCCTCGAGGTTTTGCCGGAGCGCTGTTCTTCACTCGAGACAAGCAGGTCTTTCCCACAGAAGACAGATCAAATCTAAATCGCTGTGGTTTCCGAGGCTCTTCATACCTGGGTATTCTGTTCAATCCATCAAAGGCTCCTGGAACAGCTCATCCTTATGATAGTGGCCACATTGCAATGACCTACACTGGCCTTTCATGCTTACTTATTCTTGGAGACGACTTAAGCCGAGTAAATAAAGAAGCTTGCTTAGCAGGCTTGAGAGCCCTTCAGCTGGAAGATGGGAGTTTTTGTGCAGTACCTGAAGGCAGTGAAAATGACATGCGATTTTTGTACTGTACTTCCTGTGTTTGCTATATGCTCAACAACCGGTCAGGCATGGATATGAAAAAAGCCATCTCCTATATTAGAAGAAGTATGTCGTATGACAATGGACTGGCACAGGGAGCTGGACTTGAATCTCATGGAGGATCTACTTTTTGTGCCATTGCCTCACTATGTCTGATGGGTAAACTAGAAGAAGTTTTTTCAGAAAAAGAATTGAACAGGATAAAGAGGTGGTGTATGAGGCAACAAAATAGTTATCGTGGAAGACCTAATAAGCCTGTAGACACCGGTTATTCTTTTTGGGTGGGAGCAACTCTAAAGCTTCTAAAAATTTTCCAATACACTAACTTTGAGAAAAACAGAAATTACATCTTATCAACTCAAGATCGCCTTGTAGGGGGATTTGCCAAGTGGCCAGTAATCCAGGTGCTTTGCATGCATACTTCGGGATCTGTGGCCTGTCACTAATGGAGGAAAGTGGAATTTGTAAGTTCATCTTGCTCTGAATGTAAGCACACAGACTTCTGAACGCCTTCTAGATCTCCATCAAAGCTGGAAAACCAAGGACTCTTAAACAATGCTCAGAGAATGTACATCTCTCTACATGACTGACTTTAGATTGGGAGGGTGGGGGGATTTGTAGCATAACTGTAGCTCAAGTTTAAAAGCCATGTATAACCAAGTGTGCTCTTTTTTTAAAAGGTAGAGTCTTACAATCAAATCTCCTGCTGATGTCACTTTGGGGTATGGTCTTGAGCCAGTAATCTTTGTACTGGGTTTCAAGAAAATCTTTGTTGAAGTTTGAACCACAACTTTGTCATGGTTCTTAAATGTTTATACTGTATTTCAAAGAAGTTGTTTGAGGCAAATTAAGTGTATGTGTGTAGGTTATCTTTTTAAAAACTCTTCAGTGCAAATTGTATTTTGTTATAAAATGGACACAAATCTGCAAAACAAATTTACACTTCATATAGCATTGATAATCTTCAGGTGAACAGTTAGTAATCATTTAAAAAGCTCACTGCTGATGGTAGAAAATTTGCTTTAATGAATTAAGTATCTGGGATTATTCTTTGAAAACAGATGACCATAATTTTTTTTAAAGCAGAGTGACTTATTTTGTCTTATTTTTAAGTAAAGTGTGCCAATTAAACCTGTGTGGCCTATATAAATGAAATTAATAACTTCATAGTTAGAATAGATAGGTTTAACTAATGTGATAGTTTTCTAAAAGGAGATTGTTTGAAGACAACTATTATGTAACTGAGGGAAAAGCAATAACTATATGTGATTGTGAATGAGGAAATTTTGTGCTATGTGGGTCATTTATTTAGACATTGCTGTGGTGAATACCAGTTATGTTTGATTTTATTCTCAAATCATTAGTTGCCTTATTTTTGGCTTTCTAGAAAGAAAACAATCTTTTCTATCTAGAAGGAAAGATACTTCGTGTTTTTATTTTTAGCCATTTGAATTCTTTAATTTGTTGCCCCCAGTGTGTTAGCTGCTCTAATTTCAAACTAATACTTTTCTAATTTTTTTCAAATTAAATAAGTAAAAAAATACAAAAACAGAACCATTCAAATAGATTCAGTGGTGCAACTCTATACATTGTCATTTTTATTCTCATATTTTCTGGTAAGTGAGAGGGAAATGTAAGCATTTAGAGGGTAAGAACCAGGGTTTTGTTTTTGTTCATTGTTTTGTTTTCTTAAGTCTATGAACTAGCTAATTATAAAGGAGATAGTATAAAAACTCTTCATTCGTAATTCATCAATAACTCATATCCATTACTTGCTCAGTGACATTCAGAACTATGAGTCTAGTACTGAAATAGGGAAAGAAATCTCTTCACTAAAGGAGTTGGATTTAAGTTAGTCTTGGTGATAATAAACGTTGAAATACAAACATCAGTATAAAAACTAGATTACTGGTATCACTGTTTAGGCATTGTAATATTTTAAATGTTATCTTTTTTTCTAAATTAGAGAAAAAAATGTTGTAAAATAACAGTCCTTCCCAAGGGAAACACTATGTACTTGGAGAAATGATTCATTTATTATTGGCATGCTTAGTTTTAAACCTGAGTTTGCCAAAGTCAACTGTATGTTTTTTAATTAGAAATAAAATAAATCTTCTGATGGTGGGGGAAAAAATAAGCCCAATAACAGATGTTATCCTTCTATGGGTTATTCCAGTTGCTACTATTTAAATCATGGCAGATTAAGACATCCATATCTCAAACTAAGTCATCTCTTAGACATTGGAAGCTGAAATAGCATATACATAATGGCTTTAGGACTATATAAAAAGCCCAAATTGTTTTTTCTATATCACCAAGAAAAGTTAGAAGGTAATAAAGGTAGTAACAGTGACTGTATTCATAAATGTAAGTTAGAGAAAAATTACAATCTAAAAGTATTTCATAAGGCTAAATATTTTCTAACTCCTTATAATTTAATACCATAAGATTATAAATTTTAGTAAGCTTCTAATTGATATACTTGTGGGAGACTTTCTTGTGAAACTTTATGGACTAGTAAATATTCACATTCCACAGCAACTTAATTGACCAGAAAATAGCAGGCCAGTGTGAACTGTGGAGAAACTATTTCTAACTTTTCTACGTAGTTATTTACAAGAAAAATATTTACCGATTAAATAAATTATAAGCAATATTTCACATATATACTTTATTCCTTAGCAGGAGTGATATAATAATGGGAAATATGAAGTCCAAAATCTCAAAAAGCTCTATTTCCTACTCCCTACTCGTCTCCTTCCCGCCCCCTAATTTTGTGGTATTTTTTTTTAGAAGGTAGGAGGAGGAGCTTTGTTTTGAGCATCTGCATACAAATAAGATTAATCAGATCATGTGGCATAATTTAACCTGTTTATCATTTCAGTGTTTTTAGATTTGATCTATAATATATATGTTATTAGATCTTTAAATAGTTATTTATATTTAATCTAAATTCATATAGAAATCTTGCTGACAGTGGTATATAATTTGAAAACTGTTGGACCTGATCATTTTTGAGAGACAGTTAATGAGGAGGTGCTCTGGAATCAGATGACCTGGGTTTAAATCCCAGATTTGCCAGTTCAGCAGCAAGATCTTGGACCCTAACTCTCCCATTGATAAAATAAGGAAAATAGGTAACACCTAACTCACAGGGTTTAGGATTAAATGAGATAATACAGATAAAGCACTTAGGATAGTACCTGGAATACAGCAAATTTCAAATTATAGTTTCTTTATAATGATCATAAAATTATTTTTGTAATTAAAACCTCTTTCTACAACAGAAAGAGGTCTTAACAGTTTAACCTCAGGGAAAACGGTGACAACAGTGTTGTTTTCTAATCTCCCCATAAAAATACAGAGCAACTAGGATAGCCACAGACACTATTACAACGCTAGATGACAAGGTATCTCCATGAACTTCAAAATACAACTAAGTGAGGACAAACCACTGACCCACATAGTTTCAGCATCTGTGGAAGGAAGTAGAAGGAAGGCAGCTGGTTTCTGACAGCTCTACAAACTGGAGAACGACAACACTGCCCACAGTTTCTCACTACAAAGTGTGGCAGGCCAATCTAAGAACAGGCACTGAAACTGGGAAGTGGTTACAGAATCCCATTTGCAGATGAATGTTAAAGCAATATGCTAAGGTCTGATGATCGCATTAGAGCAGTCTGGGTTTTACACTGTGTACCTCTTGAAGCTTATGAGACAAAGCCCAGCACTGAGGACAAACTTCTAGAATTAGAATCCAAATGGGCAGGATGGGTAAAATAGGACAAAAGAAAGAAGATCTAGATAAGTATTGGGAAGAAAGGTCAAGATACAGAGACATTATATATATGTATTTTCATTATATATATATATCTCTCTCTCTCTCTCTCTCTTTTAAATCACTGTGAAAATGGGACCTCTAAGGCTGTGAAGTCATCCTAGAGCCACTCCTCCCTCCTGAAAGTACAGAAAAACTCATTTCAGTTAAGGGGAAAAAAAGAGTAACTGAGCCAGGATTACAGTCCAACTCCATTCAAAGTTGACGAGTTAATGGGTGCAGCACACCAGCATGGCACATGTATACATATGTAACTAACCTGCACATTGTCCACTTGTACCCTAAAACTTAAAGTATAATAATAATAAAAAAAAGAAAGCTGAGGCTTTAAAAACTGAAAAAAAAAGAAATAAGAGAATAAATAGATCAACATCCTTACAGACAATGAAAGCACACCAGAAATGACCACAAGACAGATAAAAACCTAATATTTGCAAAAAAGTAAAATGCAAATATGACAGGAAATTTATAGTAATTAGTACAATTATCAGTAAAAGTAGGAAAAGGTGAAAATTAACCAAGTACCAAACACTTGGAGTAAAAAGCAAAATAAAGCAGAAGGAAGGAATGAATAAAGATAAAAGCAAAAAATAATTACTAGTAGAAAACCAAAACAAGAGAGGCAATACATCCAAGTTGGTGATAGGTAGTGTGGGGAGTTGAGTGAGATAAACTACCAGCTAACCTATTTAAGAAAAAAAGGAGGAAGCACAAATACAAAAATTTAAATGACAAGGGGGAAATAGTAAAACAGGAAATTTGTTTAAATTGACTACTTTGAGCAATTTTACACAATAAATTCGAAAACTATTTTGAGAAAAATACAAATTGCCATAATTTACTCTAGGTAGATAAAGAAAGTCACAACAAACCAATTACCATAGAAGAAACAAATACTTAAAAGCACCCCCTACCAAAAGAAGCATCAAGCCCAGATTGTTTCAAGGGGATTTCTACCAAACCTTTTAAGATTAAATAATCCTGTTCTTGCTTAAGCAATTCCAGAGACTAAGAAAATAATATTGAACCTCAAAGTGCCAAAAAAAAAAACTCCTAAATTCATTATTTAAAGTGAATGTAATAGCATTGATTTAAAATCCTGTCAAAGATTGTACCAAAAAGAAAATTATAGAGCAATCTCATGAATATTAATAAAAAGTTTTAATGATATATTAGCAAACAATCCAACAGCACTTTCAAAAGGTAATCATGACTAAGTTGGGCTTATTATAAGAATGCAAGGGTAATTCAATACTAGATAATCTGTTCATATTCATCATATTCAGTTAAAAAAACTTCATCTTTGCAGAAAAGACAAGATAGAATTGAGCAATCACTTATGTTAAATATACTAAGTAGAAATCAATGAATAATCCATTAACATTGTACCTCTACCTAAAAGCCAGCATCTTAAATTTCAAATCAAAAGAGACTTTCCAGCTGAAGTCAGGAACAAGACATGCCCACTAACTCCTCTGCTACTTAACAATGTGTTGAGAGTTTTAGCCAATGAAGTTAGACAAAATAAAGACGTGAATTGGAAAGGAAGAGGTAAAACTATTTGCAGATATGAATATGTGTCTAGAAAGCCCAAATGAACTTGTTGAAAAACTAAACAATAAAAGAATTTAGTAAAGTAGCTATTAAATACAATTTACATACAAATATCAGTAGGCTTCACCAGACACAAGTGCATACTTTGATTCCATTTTGGTGAATTTCAAAACAGATAGCATTTATGTATGGTGTCAGAAATCAGCACCCCCTTTCAGTCACTACCTGTCTTCCCAAAGGTAAGCATTATCAAAATCACCATCAATTAGTTTTGTCTGTTTTTGAATTTTATATGAGTGGAACCCTATAGTATACATTATTTTTCAACTGGCTTTAACTCAGTAGGACTGAAAGAGGGTACAAAGGGACTGTGTGGTGCTGGTAGTGTTATGTTTCATGATCTAGGTGCTGGTTACATAGATGCATTCACCTTATGAATATTTATCAAGCTGTAAATTTATGATTTGTGCACTTTTCTGTGTGTATAATTATGGCTCAATAAAAGTGTTTACTAAAAAAAAAAATCTAGTCCTATGATCTGAAATCTCATTTATAATATAAACCTACCAGTCTGAACATCTCCCTTGAATTCCATACTAATATATCCAATTATCTACCCCACCTTTCTATATGGATGTCCAATACAAGTCTCAATTATAATGTTCAAAATCAAACTCCTCATATTCTTTTTCAAAACAGCTCCTTCTGTCATCTTTCCCACTTGACTCAAGTGTAATACCCATTCTTCAAATTGCTAAAACTAAAACCCCTTGAGTCATCCTTGATATCTCTTATTCTCTCTTTTGCTATATCTAATCCACGTTGATATCCTCTTTGACTCTCTTTTTTCAATGAATCTCTCATTAATTGCATTATCATACCACATCTCATAACTTTCACCTTTACCACCCTAGCTCAAGCTGTGACTTGTAGTAACCTTGTTTTTTGATAAGCTTTTTAAATAGAAATCCTTCTACCTTTAACATCATAGAGTTTGTTTAGAACATAGTATTCTAGTAATTATGTCAACACCAGCCATATCGCATCACTCTATCTCACTCAGATCAACAGATTTGGTCCCCACAAACTTTATGACCTAATAGTATATGTATCTATCCCTAATTCACTCTGATCCAACTATGCTGTCTTTATGATGTTTTTGCAAACATGCTATGTACACTCCTGCTTCATGAATTTTGCATTTATTCTTCCCCTTTCCTGGAAAGGTCTTATTCTAGAAACCCATGTGGCTCAATCCCTGACGTTCTTCAAGTCTCTGCTCAAATGTCACCTCACTAGTGAAGTCTTATCTCACTTCACCATTTTAAGTAACATCCTTATTCATCACACTTTATTTATCTGCTCTGCTTTTCCTTATCTGTTCGATTATCATATGATCTACTATATATTTTGCTTAATTTCTTTGCTTATCACTTCACACTAGACCTAGAATTGAATACCTATTCTATGCGGGCTATTTTTTTTTTTTTTGCATATGCTGTTTCTGTTCAGACTTAGACCAATATCTACAACACAGGAGATGCTGAATAAAGATGGTTTTGAATAAAAGAGTAAACATTTTATAAAGAATGTATACAAAACCAGAAACATTTGGAAATACATAATTTTAAAAATGAAATAACAAATCTAAACCAGAACTATTTAGCATATATTGCTTTCTAGTTAGTGTTGGAGTAAAATATTTGAATTTACTTTTTTATTATTTAGTAGATAGAAAAATCACCAGGGCTCAAGCCCACATTAGCTAGTTGGAAAGCAGGACAGAATAGTGAGTGCTTAAAAGCACAGACTTAAATAACTTGTGGTTCAGAGAATCAGGCAGTTCCACTTATCAGATAGGTTAACGTGGGCAACTTATCACTGGGTCTCATGATTTTTATCGAAAATATACAGAAAATATAGTATTTCTTTCATGGCATTATTAAGAGTCTTAAATGTAAAGCACTTAATACATTGCTTAATGCATGGTAAGCTTAAATAATCAATTAGCTACTCTTAGTACCATTACTGATGATAGAGAAAATTTTATATGAAAAAGCTTTCAATGAACTTGGAAGAAATGGAAAAGAGAGACTTAGAATAAGTGTACTACCTGCTTTTCTCCAGGGAAATAAAGAAATTAATGAAGCAATGCCATATAATCAAGAGTCTTTTTTTTAAGTTTTATATTAAGATGACATGGATATTTAGATATCAATTTTTAAAAAATTAGACATAACTAAAAATTATACAAATTATCATACATGTAATCAAATATTTGCCAGTATAGTACTGAATAAGCTGACAAGACATTGTTCAGTAAGAAGATTTTATTTAGAAATTTTGAATTTGAAAATTTATTTTGTTTGCTCAATGACTTAATGTTCTTTTTCCTAGCTATTGTTATACAAATAAAATAGCCTAAAGTATACATATATACGTGTGTGTGTGTGTGTGTGTGTGTGTATCTATATAAATTATTTGAATGAAACTTTTAGGAAGAGTAACAATAATAAGTTAATAAATATAAGTTAATAAAGATAGATGCTGCTTGTGTTAGATTCAGTATTTTTTTCTTTTTTTCAGTTTTATTAATGTATGGGTGACAAGTAAATATTGTATATATTTGCAGCATACAATGCTATGTTTTGATATACGCATGCATTGTGAAATTATTACCACAATCAAGCTAATTAACATATTCATCACTTCACATACTTTTTTTTGTGGTGAGATTATTTAACACTACTCTCAGCAATTTTCAAGTATACATTTTTTTAACTATAACCACCACTCTGTACAACTCCAGAACTTATTCATGCTTGTATTAGATTTATATTGCTGCTAAAATATGTTACAAAAAGCCTAGCGGCTTAAAGCAACACCTTATTATATCACAGCTCTTTAGGTCAGATGTTGGAGTTGGATTTGCGAATTTCTCTTCTTTGGGTTTCAAAGGATTAAATTTAGCTGTTGGTCAGCAGGGCACTTACAAGAAGGCTCTGGGAAGTAACTGCTTTCAATCTCATTCAGATTGCTGGCAGAATTCAGATTTCTGTTGCAGAGCTGAGACTGCTATTTCCTTCCTGGCTGTCACTGGGATTGCCCTTCCTCCTTAAAGACTCCTCTCTGGTCCGGCACATGTCCTCCTACATCTCAGAGCCAGCATGGTAAATCCTCTTGACATTTGGAATCTGACTTTTCCTTCTGCTGCTTCTCTCTTGCTTCCAGTCAGAGAAATTTCTCTGCATCTAAGGCCTCACGTGATTAGATTGAGGAAGCCAGGATAATACAGAATAGTCTCCCTATCTTGAAGTCTGTAGCCTGAACTATATTTGAAAAATTCCTATTCTCATGTAAAGTTACTTATTCATAGGTTGTGGAAATTAAAGGTTTGGCTATCTTTGGGGAGGCTATAATTAAGTTCATCAATGGGTATGTTTGATCTTGGGAATTTAGAAACCTCCCTAATAGTGATAGGTTTTGTAACAATTACAAAAATATGAAAGCAAAATCAAGAATGAACACTCAATGATCTATTCTATCATTAATCTGTTGATCTTTTCCTTTCTGTTCTTTTTGTGCTTATCAATCAAATATATTACAAATAACTCTCCCAAAATAATTTTTTGCTATTGACTTTAGGGACATACATATCTTGTTGAATCAAGAGTAAATGAGAGCACTGAAGATTGGGTTTCCAATATATGCATTTTGTATTGTTGATTGCACAGAATATAAATCACTTTGAATGATATGAGAAAAAATTTTCACCAGTAGAATCTATTCTTTCCTCAACAATTGAATATAATTCTGCATTTTCCCCATAGAACAGGTAAAGCAATTTGTGTAAGTTTTAAGATAATGTATTAAATATTTGGGGGAATTATATGATAAATTTAAAATAATTTCAATTACTCTGCATAACGTTCATTATTAATGAAATTAAATTAAAATATAAATTGATAGGCTAGTTGAAATTTTTTTCAAAGGTAGAGCTCATATAATTTTTCTTATATATTAATCTACTATTGTAGTTTTATTTTTCATATTACTAAACAAACATTGCAACTTGCTGTGATTTATGTAAGTAAGTAGAAATTGGATAAACATTTCCAATACAGTGATAGCTTATCAAGCCTTTTGCAGAGTAGTATTTTCTCAACATTGCCTAAAACCAAACTCATTCAGCTTTCACTGAAATATCACACTGTCTATAATAAGTACTTTAAAAATATTTTCTTTAAAAATCTTGAAATGTTAAATAAAATGGCAATCATATTTTAAAATGCTATAACCAATCTTCAAGTTTTGTTATCTTATTCATTCCATTTATGTATTCATTTTAACAATATTTCCATACGTAATAAATCACCTTAAAACATCAGATTCTAAAGAATTTTCTCCAAGGAATTACTGTCATAAATGTGATAAGTACTTCTGTTCTATATAGTAAGGAATGGTTTATTCTGAGCTTCCTTTCTTTGAGAATTCTTCAACCACTCAATGAACAATTTATTCTTTTTATTAAACTTAAATTTTCTATATCTTACTAAGCATCAGTTATAAATTACAAGAGAATCCTCTTGAAAGTGCCTTGGTCCAGATCTTGACCTTACTTTGAGGGCTATTTTAGGGGCTGTATTTCAGGAATATACTTGAGCTTATTTGCTCAGTGCATTGATATATAGGACTTTACTTAATAAGAACTGATTAATTTGGTAAGAATTGCTTTGTAAGAATCACTCTTCCTCTTTAGTTGTTTGTTGCTGTTGCAGTTGCATACAGAGATAATACGTTAAAATTCAAGTTAAATTGAAATTCATAAGAAGAAAAAAAGATGTCTCTGTGTGTGTGTGTGAGTGTATATACATATATATATATAGTTATATGTGTATATATGGGAGCTTCAAGACCAGAAACATAGTTTTTCCTCTGGCAGAACTGAAAAAAAAATATTTTGAATCAGGCCAGATTAGAAATACTCTATCATTTATTTTGCCATTTTTATTTTAAAAATTGAATAATATCTACAACTTCCTCATAGTCCCTATTAATTATACCTCAATAATGTGATATTTGGTACAGTAAGAAAAAATTACATAATTTCAAAGAAAAAAGAAAATGTCAACTTGCATATACTATATAGTATCAATATGCATCATTTTGAATTGAAAGACTTCTAATTTAAACACACCTCTGTCTCAATCTGATGGAACTTACATCTCAGCAGTCATTTTATCCAAAGCCTAGGTCCTGTTATGATAAAAATAAAAGAGCATTTTATTTATTTATTGTTTTGAGAAGCATATGTATATGTTTATAGAATTTTTATACTATGTTTAAAATTTTGGCAAATATGTTTTTTTAAATCAAGAATGGGTTGAATTTGTCTATTAATTTTTAATAAAATTTACAATTTAAAGTTCAGAAAGCTGAAAAGATTCAAAGCTAGTTATGAAGAGCCATAAAAATTCAAATATTCAAATTCATTATAGTTTGGGGAAAATACAGATAATGAGCATGAGGCATCCATCACATCACCTTAAAATTTCTCACTAAAAATAAGTACCTTGTACATAACAAGTTATCAGCACATATTAACTCACAGCATTAAGTTGGTTATGACAATAATTACTATTCATAAAGCAACAACAATATTATTTGATCTCCATTTTGGAACTTACCGCATGAATCTGGCAGGTCTGGCTACTCCTGTCTATTTCATCCCTGGTGTATCCACCCTCAGTTTTGTACACTTACTCCAGTGCCTACTGGGTCTCTGTACTAGCCATATGAGAGAGGGGTCTTGGATCAATATTTGTTTTAAGGAGGAAGCTTTTCTCATTTAATAGTAAAATTGGAAATTGTTTGATCTTCCAGGTAATAATTTCAACACTATACAATATATTTGATTCAAGTTAATAGAAATCAGGTAGCACACATATTATTGGAATATCAAAAAATCTGACTTAAACATCCAGCTGAAGTTAATCCCATAATCACACAGGGAAATAATCCATTATGTCATGCCTTAAAGTAATTTGGATGATATCGCCTTGATATTTTTAAAGGTGATTTCACAATAGATATAAGATATAAGCCTATATGTGGCCTGCAGTGGTGCATCAGAAAGTACAAATAACAAGACATGCTCCATTTTATGTTTAAAAAGATAGAATTCTGATTTCATCGGGCATGATGGCTTATATTATTTTATACACTATTTAAAGTTTTGTGTATGCACTTTTATTAAATATGACTGCAGATCAATTTCTTTGTTTTTTGTGCTACTTTGGTTAAAATATGAAAAGTTTTTTGAACATTTAAAATCACATACATGTAATAAGTTATCCTGCTGTGTTATCTGTAACAATCAATTTTGTGAAGTAGGAGCCTCTCTCAGCTATTATCTGATCATTTACACAAGATGAAATTATAAATTACCTTAGATCCCTTTGTTCTCACAATTTATCCTGTATTATTTACATACATGGTTGTAATCAAAGTTAAAAATTATGCTACACTATTATATCCTCATGTAGTTTTTTTATTGTAAGGAGAACTACAAAGATTAGATCTTCTTGTGTGTGAAAGTTAGAAGAATTAATAGAGAATAATTAAGTGATCATTGAGAATTTTTTAAAAAATAGTAAACGATCAGACCAAGTAAGTTAGATTAAAAAATCAGATAAATATTACATAAATGCTTAGAGTGCTCTTCAGATAATTTCCTTTTAGATTCTAACCTGAGATTTTTAACTGTAGCTGAAATACGTGGTATGAACTGACATCCATTAATCCATCCATTCACTGATTTTTGAACAACCAATGATAAAATATCTGAAATATGCTGTGTCCTAGTGAGAGGAAACAAAATATAAAAGCAATAATAACAAATCTCGTTTGCTTTGATTAAAATCATTTTTGAACATATGTAAACTTTCATCTTTTTAATATATAGTGTACCCAGATTAAAGGAGTTAAATATTTTTAACACAGATTTTGAGTATTTTTCTATTGCAGTGCTTACCACACTGTAAAAATTTTATTTGTTTTAGGTCTCTATGTACTTAGGAGCTCTTCAAAGACAGGGACTACAGTGAGTAATGATTATTTGCTGGATCAATAATATGTGTTAAATTGATATAAATTAGTTAACTTTAGGATTATAAAAAAAGATTTATCCCAGCACTTTGGGAGGCTGAGGTGGGCGGATCAGGAGGTCAGGAGATCAAGACCATTCTGGCTAACACGGTGAAACTCCGTCTATACTAAAAATACAAATAAATCAGCCAGGCATGGTGGCAGTCGCCTGTAGTCCCAGCTACTCGGGAGGCTGAGGCGGGAGAATGGCGTGAACCCGGGAGGCGGAGCTTGCAGTGAGCCGAGATCGCGCCACTGCACTCCAGCCTGGGCTACAGAGCGAGACTCTGCCTCAAAAAAAAAAAAAAAAATCTATCCACCACACATTTCTTTGTTCTTAATACAATCTTCCCGCTGAATACACAATCATATTTACTAACTTCTGCAACCATAAATGCTATATTTTAACATTATAGACTTAGTAGGGTTGTTACTTAAACAGAATACACGACAACATCTTCATGTTCTCTAATCTGCAGACATCTTTTCAGGCTTTTGCAAAATACGTAACTGTTTGGCTCAAAATTTATCATGAATTCAAAAATATTTTAGAATATTGAATATAAATATAGAATATTGAAAAATATTTTAAATATTAAAGAGGACTGGAAAAAACTCTTCCATTAATTTTTTTTTTTTTTTTTTTGAGACGGAGTCTCGCTTTGTCGCCCAGGCTGGAGTGCAGCGAGCGGCGCAATCTCGGCTCACTACGACCTCCGCCTCCCTGGTTCAAGCGATTCTCCTGCCTCAGCCTTCTGAGTAGCTGGGACTACAGGTGCCTGCCACCACTCCCGGCTAATTTTTTTTTTTTGTATTTTTAGTAGAGACGAGGTTTCACCACGTTGGCCAGGATGGTCTCGATCTCCTGACCTCGTGATCCGCCTGCCTTGGTTTCCCAAAGCGCCGGGATTACAGGCATGAGCCACCGCGCCCAGCCAACTCCTCCATTAATTTTAATGATGAAATTAAAACTGAACCTATTAGTCATCAGGAATGATTAAACCAAAGTATAAAACAGAATATGTGAGTCCATGCTAATATAAATATGTGTTTAGATAAATTAATTGATGAGGGAGTAGAGGAAAAACCTCCCATTTAGAAGAATTCCAGTTAAATTACTTAGTCCACACTAAAGGAGGGAAAGCATAACTCCTCCCACTTCTTAAGTGTGCACTGGTGTAAGAAACTTCTTCCCAAAGAGTATAGTATGGGAAGGGGGAAGAACAGTGACATCGCAGTGGAGTAATCTGACAAGCGCTATTTCATCCAGGAGATCAAGGTCAACATTAATAGTCATAAATTAAAAAAAAATTAAAAAGTCATAAATTATATTGGTAGTATGTACCATTGATAAAATGTAAGGAAAATAGCACATTCCCTCTGTAATATACCTCCTCCAAACACTAGTCTTATCAATAGGAAAAACGCCAACAAATCCCAACACAGGGTATGTATTCTATAATATCTGACTAGCATGCCTCAATACTACCAAGGTCATCAAAAACAAAGTCTAAGAAATTGTCATAGCCATGAGAAGCCCAAGGAGTTATGACAACTAAATGTAACACAGTGTCCTGGATGCCACCATGGTATAGGTGGAAGACATTACATAAAAACTAAGGAAATATGAATAAACTATGGATTTCAGTTCATAATAATGCATCAGTATTTATTATCTAATTTTAACAAATATGCCATGCTAATGGAAAAATGCTACTAATAGGTGAACCTGTATGCCGGGGTCATATGGGGATTTTCTGTACAATCTCCCCTATTTTTCTGTAAATCTAAATTTTTTCTATTAAAATGTCTATTAATAAAAATAACTTAACCAAAGAGTTAAATATGAATGTGATTATATGCAAGTCTGAAGGGCATAACAGCATGAGGGCATAGAGAGAATGCAAATTACACAGTCCAGAGGATTTGACAAGAAGTCTTCTTGCTTTGCAATAAGCTGCTTTTGCACACTTAGATAGTCATTTAAGCCTCTTTTCCCTGGTTTGCTATGAAATAAATGAACAGGACTACAAGAGTTCTGAGGCCCCAGTGAGCTCTGTTGTCCATTGATTTACCTGCAAAATGATGTCACCCTCAGAGAGATTACAATCTATTTGAGAAAGTAAACTTGCTAACATTGAAACAAATCAAAACATATTTAGGAACATAGTTCAAGGCTGGGATCATATTCTGTGTAGTTCATATTCTTAGGATTTCAGAGAAACTAAGCAGCATTATGAAATAATTAAGAAATGAGGGAGACTAAAGGACCATTTCGAAAAACTGGAAAATATGCATGAAGAAGTGAAGGACACCTGCATATCCCAAATAATTGGAATCTGACTCTTACATCAAATTCTCCTTTTGCTTCAGTTTTAGATTTTGAATGGGGTAAAATATTCCTTCAAATCCCTCTGTGCTTTACCATCACATATACACGAAACCCAAGTGCCTTACATGGCGTATCCCACCTTCCTTGACCTTGTCCTTGTTAGTTCTGCAAACACATGTCATGCCACTTGTAAAGTGATCTGCATTAGCACAGTCCTGAGCTGTCTTGAGTCTCCTGTACAGACTGCAGTTTTAAATACCCTTATAGTTTTGAAAATCCTTTTCCTTCCTCTATAATTCCTTTCCTTATTCATGTGCCTTTCCTGGCATACTTTGTTTTTTTTTCAGCTTCAGCTTTTCCAGATGTCATCTCATTCAGATTTCTATCAAGAAGACTGATAGAAATGAATTTGAGAAAAATCTGAATGAGATGACATCGTTTAGCTTTTCACATTTCTATGGCAATATGTTTCTCATTGCCTTCAACATGGCAAACACTGGCTACTTTATTCTCTCCATTTGAGGAGAGAGACCATGTCATATTAGTCTTTGCAACTAAATTAATATCTAGCAAATAATGATGGTGATGATGATGATGACAGTGATGATTGACCATGACTTCTCTTACTGGGTGCCTGTTTTGTATCATGTACTGCATTTAGGTGTTGCATTTCAATCAGAATGTCAGAACCTAAGTTTATCTTGTTTTACTTGTCTAACTAATACATATGTTTATCTAATAAATATTTTTATAGTTTGAGGAAGTTAATTATACAAAGTCTTACTTAAATAATAGAGAAGTAATAGGAGTTTAGGAGGGACAAGGTGAAAGTCGATGAATTAAGATACGCTTCTTTGGTAGAATTATGGATAAATGTCCTAGATAAACTTAGAGATTCCACCTCTCTATCATGCTTTGATATATCCATAATATATATTTTAAAGTTTTGTGTCTTTCAACTCCCCACGTTATTTGTCATTTCTGGAACCATATCATACAAAAATCAGCAAATAAATATTAAATGAATACCTTTTCCATTTTCTCCCTTGCATTCTTCTCCCTCAAAGATTATGCTTCCATTGACCTTTCATTTCCTATGACCTACAAGTCAGATGCAACTATATCTAGTTTGTATCTCAAATTCCTTTTTAATGGTGACATTTGAGGAGTTAGGTAAGAGAGTTTAGTTGTCCTTAAGTTAATAAAACTCTTTTTTTCTTTGTGCACAAAAGAAAGACAGAAATGTCACTGATAATATTTCTTATATTGATTTCAGAGGGACAATACTTCTTAGCTTAATCCATGGAAAGAAACATATTTGTACAAAGAAAAACATTATATTAGAGACGGGGTTTCGCCATGTTGGCCAGGCGGGTCTCAAACTCCTGACCTCAGGTGATCCACCCGCCTTGGCCTCCCAAAGTGCTGGGATTACAGGTGTGAGCCACCACGCCCGGCCTATATTCATATTTCTATTCACAATATCTCCTACACAGTGTTTTCCTGTTCTGTGGCGAGAAATCAGGCAGATAGCAGAAGACACAGGTCAGATCTCAGGAAGAGTTTCTATGGCCTCCAAACAAGCATTTATTGATTACAGATGTACGGGTGAATATTACGAATATGGGGAGATGTCCCACAAGGTTAGCTCCTATGCTACCTAATGCACCAGGCAGCTTGTCCATAACTTAGTTTAAATATATCTGTCAGGCTCCATGCCCATGTGCTGTAAAAGCAAGATTACTGAGGTAATCAGATTTTAAAATGGAAAACTGGGCCTCACAAAAGCAGTTGGGAAAATTACCTGGAGATTGTTTCTAAGGCAGTGCCCAACTGTACCAAGCAAAGGACAACAAGTACAAAGTCAGAGCTTCATTAACTTGATGATTGATTCATTCACTTACTTAATGCAAGACTTCAGGGGGAGAAGAGTCGCTGAGTGGAGGAGACTGGAAACAATGCATTATGAAACGCCCATGGTCTCTGGATACCCACCCAGCCAGTCCCCACCCTCCTAGGGTCTGGTCTCGACCATCTCATCATGTGTTTTGAGGGTGCGTTTTCCTACCAGTTGTTTTTTTGTCTGCTGTTTTTTTGTATTTGAGACAGGTTCTCCTCTCGCCCAGGCTGGAGTGCAGTGGTGCGATCTCGGCTCACTATAGCCTCAACCTTCCGGGCTGGGCGATGCTGGTGCCTCAGCCTCCCGACTAGCTGGGACCACAGGCGCGGGCCACCACACTCGGCTAATTTTTGTATTTTTAGTAGAGAAGGGGTTTCGCCAGGGTGCCCACGCTGTTCTCGAATTACTGGGCTCAAGTGATCTGCCTGCCTCAGCCTCCCAAAGTGCTGGGATTACAGGCATGAGCCACCAGCAACACGCCCAGATTCTTCTACACCCTTAATTGGGAGATAAGGCTTCTGCTTGCAGGCTGTGCGTTCTTCCAACCGGCCGCACCTTTGCTGTGGACTAAACAGGAACCACTGGATTAGAGTCCTCTGGCTCTCTGCCCTGCAGGAGATTTTAATCAAAAATTCTAGGCCTAAGGGAAAAGCAGGGTTAGGCTGAAAATGCACACAGGGCTCCCGTAAATTTCTTTTCATAAACCACCCGCCCAGGGCATTAAATAGGGTACTTAGTTAATCCGAACCCTCCAGGGAGACCTCCGACCCTTCTCTTCGTAGCCCCCAGCTCCCCTCCCCCGGTTCCACTGAGGCAAGGGGACTGAGCTGCTCCACATGCCAGGAGTCAGCACGCCGGAAGGCTCCGCCCAGCGGCTGGCGCAGCCAATCGCAAAGCGGGCAAGCGGTGGGGGCGGGCCTGCCTGGGCGGCAAGGGGGCAGGGGGGTCTAGGGGCTTTAGAGGTCAATTAGCTGCTTTCGGGCGGCCTTAGGCGACAGGAGACTCCTGGACCCAGCATCTGCCCACTGTGCCAGTCCACCTGTGGCTACAGCAGCTGAGACCCCAGTGGGCTAAGATTGGACAGGGGTCACCAGGGACCCAGCAAGTCCTTCAGCTCTGTGAGTGAGGGATTTTCGGGAGTGCCAGGCCGCAGTATTCCCAGGGCTGGTGGGGTGGGACAGGGAGGCTCGACCCCGGCAAATCAGGCAGAGGCGCCCCTTGCTCCCTGCAACATCGCCCACGACCTGGGGCCACAGTGAGCATGAGCGGAGGGCGGGAGCAAGAGCCAGGGGACCTGGCCTGGGTCCCCAGCCCAAAGCCTGGGAAGCTGCCTGCCCCTGTGTGGGCGCGGACACTGGGGACTCTGGCTTCCGGTGGTTCGGCCACCTGATTCAGTTTATGCTCTGTGAGGGGAGTTGGAGTGTTGGCAGGACTGGCCCACTGCAGGACTGCAGGACTGCGGGAACGGCGGTAGATAGGTGCTCTCCTTCCCAGTTTGTCCTGGGAAGACATTCAAGAACTGTTTCATTACAAGGGGCATTTGGAAAACATACTTCACCTTCTGCTGTGTATTAGCCAAGAACAAGGTGTGACGTGACTTCCCAATTATTGGGGATCCCTTTGTCCCTTCTTGAAATTAGATGTCTTCATTCTTGAGGTTTTGCCTGGATGACCTCAGCACAATTGGTACAAAACCTGGGCCAACGGTTTCCTAGTTTCCTGGTTGTTGCCTTAAGCTTCTCGCCCATCAGGTACCTTCCTGTCCTTTTCATAGCCTGTCATCATCATCCCATAAAACTGTTTCAACTCCTACAGCTCTGGACAGGCTGCTTTTCATTTTGGTGGGTCCATCCAATACCTCCACTTGCCCTGTTTTTCTCCAGCCACATCCTTGGCCTCTTCCACAGTCCTTAGGTAAATGCTTGGAAGAATAATTTAAATATTTTTATTCTACCATGGTGGCCCTAGTTTCTCAGGGCGTAGTAAAATGGCTTTTTAGGATCGGTCTAATCAGATCCTCATTTCTTTTCCCTTCCTAGATTTTTGAAACATGAATCCTTCACTCCTCCTGGCTGCCTTTTGCCTGGGAATTGCCTCAGCTGCTCTAACACGTGACCACAGTTTAGACGCACAATGGACCAAGTGGAAGGCAAAGCACAAGAGATTATATGGCATGGTTGGTGGCATCTGAAACTGTCCAGGGGAACCCCAGAGAGATGGGCATTGCTATTGGGATCGTATGGCCAGAGAGTGGCTTCTAGAGGCTGGCTCCTACCAATAACCTAACGCAATAACTTAATAGCACTGATTATGAGCACGATATGGGCATATACCCTTGTTGTGTCTCAGCTTGGAGAACATCTCCTAGAAGTGTCAAGCCTTCCCTGGCCATGGTTACTCTTACATCTCTGTCTGAAGATTCACTTGGTTAGCATATGTTGGGTTTTAATTAGAAATAAATAGCATCGGCGGGGCACGGTGGCTCACGCCTGTAATACCAGCACTTCGGGAGGCCGAGGCAGGCGGATCACAAAGTCAGGAGATTGAGACCATCCTGGCTAACACGGTGAAACCCCGTCTCTACTAAAAAAAAAAAATACAAAAAGTTAGCATGGTGGCAGACGCCTGTAGTTCCAGCTACTCGGGAGACTGAGGCAGGAGAATGGCATGAACCCAGGAGGCAGAGCTTGCAGTGAGCTGAGATCGTGCCACTGCACTCCAGCCTGGGCGACAGAGCGAGACTCTGTCTCAAAAAAAAAAAAAAGAAATGAAGAGCATCGGTTACATGTTTGCCTTTAGAATGGAGAAGGATGGAGGAGAGCAGTGTGAGAGAAGGACGTGAAGATGATTGAGCAGCACAATCAGGAATACAGCCAAGGGAAACACAGCTTCACAATGGCCATGAATGCCTTTGGAGACATGGTAAGTATGCTGTGGGCTGCCCAGCTCTGTGCTTCCCCTCTTCAGTTCTTTACCAAATTAATCTCTTGCTTCTTAACATTTTATTTACTTTTCTTTGAAGACCAATGAAGAATTCAGGCAGGTGATGAATGGTTTTCAATACCAGAAGCACAGGAAGGGGAAACAGTTCCAGGAGCGCCTGCTTCTTGAGAGCCCTACATCTGTGGACTGGAGAGAGAAAGGCTACATGACTCCTGTGAAGGATCAGGTGAGACTGTGTTAGGTTCAGACCTCCCATCACCCCAGGAAAGCCAAGAAGCAATTGACATTTGTGCTATGGTAGACTGTGCAGCAACATGCAGTTCATTTTTTAAAGGAGTATTTAGCTACATGAGCTAAATACTCATGTTGTTAAAAGTCTTGCTGTGTGTGTGTGTGGATATCAGCTTTTTTATTCTCTTTTCAGGGTCAGTGTGGCTCTTGTTGGGCTTTTAGTGCAACTGGTGCTCTGGAAGGGCAGGTGTTCTGGAAAACAGGCAAACTTATCTCACTGAATGAGCAGAATCTGGTAGACTGCTCTGGGCCTCAAGGCAATGAGGGCTGCAATAGTGGCTTCATGGATAATCCCTTCCGGTATGTTCAGGAGAACAGAGGCCTGGACTCTGAGGCATCCTATCCATGTGAAGGAAAGGTAAATGGAGCTCCTTTTCTTGCTGCCATTCCTGCTTGGTTTTACTGGGACACTTTCAGAGATAACAAACACTTTTCAGAATTCACGTTTTAGATGGTGGAATCTCTATCTGCAAAGTGACAGTGTTGTCATTATAAATTATAGCCTTTGCACAGTTCTGTGATTACATGGTTAACATGCAGCTGTTCTTGCTTCTATGTGACATGGAGAATATACAAACCATTCTACATATAATACAGATGTCTCCATTGTGAAAAATGTCTTACGGAAAGTAAACCTAGGGGTCTCGCTGAAGAGAACTGAGCTAATTTTCAGTTTCAAATTAACTATTAATATAACATTTCACTTCCTTGGATGATTTGTAACAGTGTTGACTTGGAAATTCTGTGCTGCAAACTGCTGAGTGTTGTGGTTCTGACTCACATTCCCCAGGAGAAGGATGGTAGTAATCAAGTCGCCTCCCTCTTCACCTTTAAAAGGTTAAAACCTGTGGGTACAATCCCAAGTATTCTGCTGCTAATGACACTGGCTTTGTGGACATCCCTTCACGGGAGAAGGACCTGGCGAAGGCAGTGGCAACTGTGGGGCCCATCTCTTTTGCTGTTGGTGCAAGCCATGTCTCCTTCCAGTTCTATAAAAAAGGTAAGCATCTTTCTTCATAGAAATTATTGCAGAAAAAAAGTAAACCACCATGACACACCAGCATGATGGACTCTATACACGCAATAATCATACCCAATGCTTCTATTTGATATTACATTGAGCGTATCTCCATGAATACCTGTACTTCATAACTTTTTATAAATAGCTATGTTATTTATAGTATAGTTTAATTTACTTAAATATTGTCTAATTGTTGTATTCTTATAATTTTTCCAAAGATTTTTACTTCTGTGATTAAATCTGAAAAGAGCCTTTTGAGTCAAGGATTTTGGTGTTCTGTGCTATTTTTAAGATTGATATTCTAGAGTAGAATTACAAGCTTAAAATGAGTGGTCTTTTATGCCTGTAGGAAAGTTTTTTTATGAGGGACTTATGCTAATTTCTACTTCTGCTAGTTGTGGATGAGAGCCTAATTCCCTAGCCTTGATAACAATAGATCTTGTTAAGCCCAATCTGGACTGTGTGTCATTTCACTGATTTTAGGGATGCCTCCCTCCCTGTGGGTGACAGGGTGGGTTACTCTCAGATGTCCTTGGGAACTTCTCACCCAGCCTTCATTTTATTCTCTCAGGAATTTATTTTGAGCCACGCTGTGACCCTGAAGGCCTGGATCATGCTATGCTGCTGGTTGGCTACAGCTATGAAGGAGCAGACTCAGATAACAATAAATATTGGCCGGTGAAGAACAGGTATAAATTGCCAGAAAGACTTACAGTTGAAATTCAAAAGGGAATCCTTTTTTGCAATCAGCATTTACATACCACAAGCCCTTAATCACATTTCTGAAATCCCAGAAGTCTTTTTCCCCCCTTAGGCAGAACACACAATATTAATGATTGATTGTAACGTCAAGATACTGTCACAAGCATGCTGGGGATATTAATATGGTATTTGTCCCATTGCATGTCTAAATTCTGAACATTTTCTTAGTTCTGAAGTATATCGGCTGGAAAGACATCCTATCCTTTTTCTGTTTCTGATTTTGCAGTTCTGTGAAAGGTCACAGTTTTGGGTCTGGGATTGAAGCGATATGCAGGTTTTGACTCAAGAATTTACAAGGGATGAACAGGAACATCAGCATCTCCTGATTCTTTATGTTAAGCCTGTGGCTTCTGGCACACTGTGGCTTCTGGCACACTGTTTAAGTTAATAACCCAATGTGCTTTATCCTTTCTCTGAAATGGAAAACCTGCTCTCCTTTCAGCTGGGGTAAAAACTGGGGCATGGATGGCTACATAAAGATGGCCAAAGACTGGAGGAACAACTGTGGAATTGCCACAGCAGCCAGCTACCCCACTGTGTGAGCTGATGGATGGTGATGAGGAAGAACTTGACTGAGGATGGCACATCCAAAGGAGGAATTTATCTTCAGTCTACCAGCCCCTGCTGTGTGGAATGCACACTTCAATCATTGAAGATCCAAGTGTGATTGGAATTCTGATATTTTCACACTGGTAAATGTTACCTGTATTTTAATTACTGCTATAAACATGTTTGTATTATTGATTCACTTACTTTGTATTTTCATTTTAAAAGGATATATACAATTTTACCTGTTTAAATAAACTGTAATTTCAAATGTACTGGTGGGGCTTCTTTCTGTTTTGATGCACTGACTTTTTTGTGTAGTTGTATTAGTCTGTTTTCACGCTGCTGATAAAGACATACCCAAGACTGGGCAATTTATAAAAGAAAGAGATTTAATGGACTCACAGTTCCACGTGGTTGGGGAGGCCTCACAATCATGACAGAAGGTGAAAGGCATGTCTCACATGGCAGCAGAAAAGAGAAGAAAATGAGAGTCAAGCGAAAGGGGTTTCCCCTTATAAAACCATCAGATCTCGTGAGACTTATTCACTATTATGAGAACAGCATGGGAAAGACCTGCCCCCATGATTCAATTACCTCCCATCAGGTTCCTCCCACAACATGTGGGAATTGTGGGAGTTAAAACTCAAGATGAGATTTGGGTGGAACACAGCCAAACCATATCAGTAGTCAAGCATGAAACTGGGCTCTAAGCCATACCTGCTCTACCAGTGGTTCACTAGGAGGAACAGTGGGTGGCCTTCTGGCTCTTCTAGTAACAAATGTGCAGATCTCATGTCAGCTGCCCAGTGGTTGTGTCTGACCCAACTCTTGATTGAAGCAAAATATGACAAACGATCTATAAGGACAAAGGAAAATTGTTTTAATAAAGAAAAAATTCACATTTTTCTTTAAAGTGATCAGACATACATGTAATTTCAATACTGAAAAAGAGCCTTAGAGATCATGTTTATCTCACCCACAATGTTTGCAACCCAGCCAAGTTACAGGGCAAAGCTATCAGGGCCAGTTTCTGGAGCATCTTCCCCAGCTGCTGGTGAAGACCCCATGGCCACTTTGCAGTTGAGGTGAGACAAGGCACTAGTGCGTTGGCAAGGCTGTTTGTCTTTGGGTCCTCAAGGGATGAGGGATAAACTCCAGGGTGTGAGGCTGGGCTTCAGGAATGGTGTGCTGGCCTTGGAAGGTGGAAGACAGATAAGAGGACCCAAACTGAGAGTCTGGGGCCACATTCACACCAAGCTACCTGTAAGCACCTGAATTATTTTAACCAACAGAAAAACTTCCCACACTGTATCGGCTAAAAGAGCACATAGTTTCATCACCTGTGTTTTTTCAAAAGTCTCATGTTCCCACTGAAAAAAAATATAAAAGATAGTTAGAAGTGTTTAGTGAATAGACTCCATAATCTTTCAGGAAGCAAACTAGGAGGACAATGGGGTCTCATCCCACAAAGCCTCCAGCAGGCTCCATTTAAGTTCATCTGAACTGGATCATGTGCCATGCTGGACTCTTACGTGCCCTTCCCTAGTCGTTGCTAAAACCATCTTTTCAACATAAAATGACAAAAATGGCAACTGTGAAATTTTATAATAAAAGTAGCCCATGTTAGCAAGAAGATTGGGAAGATTCCCAAGGTAAATCCCTTAACTGTGCAGGTTGGGTCCTAGATTTGATACAGTTAGAATTTACGCAGCACCCAACATATGCAGGTTATCACCGTGGTGGAAGAGACGGGCCCTGACCTCAAGGAGCTGGAACTGTTAGGGAAAGGGAGGTAATGAGAGGGTTTCCGGGAGGAAGAGAAAGACAATATCAACCAGAGCAGCCAGTCACTAAGGGAAGGTGAAGAGGTGAGCATCTTAGCAGAGACTAGCATGTCGGTAACCCTGAGAAATGACTGCAGTGAGAGACCCTGTAAAGTGATTAGGTCCAGGTGTTGGGTGATGAAGCTTGCTAAGTGGAGTGTTTGAACATAGGGGACCACTGGAGAGTGCAGGAACAGACCGTTCTGGTTCTCCTCTATTACTGTAAAACAAACCACCCAGAAACTCAGTGGCTTGGTAGAAACATCTTTCACATTTTCCGCCTGGACTTGGCTGTGTGGTTTCACGGGGAGACATCTGTAGGCTCTATCTGTGCTGGAGACATCTGTAGGGCTTGACGAGACGAGACATCTGCAAACCCTCACTCACAGGGCTGGTTGCAGATGCTGGTGTTGGCTGGGCATTTAGCTTGGGCTGTTGACCAGAGCACCTGCCTGGGGCCTCTCCATGGCTTGGGCTTCTCACAGCATCAACGTTGGGAAAAATATATACATATACCTTGGCAAACTTTAAACACTGAATTGCACAGGTGTTTATGTTCATCTTTATTATTAAATAAATTAACAAAAAAAGTATTATGAGGAGATTTGGTCTCTTTTCTCCAGTAATACAGTTTTAAAATCTCATAATTAACATAATTAAAGTTTTTTACACTTATACTTTCAGTAAGTATTTATTAGTCATTTTTATTTATTTATTTACTTTTTTTGAGATGAGGTTTGGCTCTTGTTGCCCAGGCTAGTGTGCAATGGCATGATCTCAGCTCACTGCAACCTCTGCCTTCCGGGTTCAAATGATTCTCCTGCCTCAGCCTCCCGAGTAACTGGGATTACAGGCATGTGCCACCATGCCCAGCTAATTTTGTATTTTTCGTAGAGATGGGGTTTCTCCATGTTGGTCAGGCTGGTCTTGAACTCCCAACCTCAGGTGATCCACCCGCCTTGGTTATAATCTAACCTAATTAAAATCTTTTTAAAAGCAGGACAAAAAATTCAACATTTTGTAAGATTATAGCTACGTTAAAATATGTCTAGAAAATACAGCCAGAAGAAATAAAAACTTTCATTGCCTCAAACTTCCGCAAAGCCAAGGGGCACCGCCCATTGCCAGGGAGGGTGAGCCCTGGAAGCACAGAGGTTGCTGACTCCCAGCCCAGCAGCAGCTGGACGCTCAGCCCCCAGTGCCTGGTTTCTCCTTGCACGTGAATCCAGGTCCCAGCATCTTGTCATTGACAGGAACAGCCCTGGCTCACCCTCTTGGAAAACAGAAAGATGCTCATGGAGGCTGGCTGTGAGGCAACCTGAGGGCTCTGAAGACCTCCTGTGGGGCTCACACTGGGGCCAGAGCCTCAGCCTCTGACACCCAAGAATGGAGTAGGCAGGATGGATGGGGCAGAGAAGAAGAAAGTTCTCCGGATGTCCTGGTTAGTCACCCTGACCCTGGGAAATGCACACTCACGGCTGAATCAGGGAGAATCAAGTCTCTTGGCCAGAAAAACAAGCCATTATGGCCAGCGAAGCGCTCACTAAGCACACACAAATACACATATATGTGCACCCACAAACACATAGAATTACACACATGCTCAATACACACATAGGTACATGCACACTAACTCATTACACATATGAGCATGTATGCACACAACACACCTATACACATACACTTATGTACAGATGCCCAAATACACACATACTCACACCCTTACACAATACGCATGTATATACAGGTAGTCCTGACACACATTCACACACATGTGCACACACACCTACATACACACCACAGTATAATACACTTAGTAGAGTAGTATCGGGGGGCCTCAGTTGTGGTCAGATGGCCTGACACTTAGTCTGAATTGTTAATCATTGAAATGTGTAATTTTGTCTAAATCTTTTCATCTCTGCTTCCAGCCCCCAAAAGAGTGCGGTTGACTCAAATCATCTGGAAGTTCTCTTTAGTTGTAAAATTCTGTGATTTCAATGGGAAAAGACGGTATCATCCACCCAGAGCTCACCTGAGCTCCTTCTCTGTACCCTGAGGAGGATCCTGGGGGCTGGAGTCACAGCATAGGGTGCTTTGGAGGCCATCCTCACCCAGCGCCAGCCCCAAGAATGTTGCCACCAGGGGTAGCCCAGCATCTCCACAGACCTCTGCTGTGGGCATTCCTGTGACTTCTTCCCTGCCCCTCCTCCCCATGCCTACGCACTTCTTCCCTCCTTTCTGATCAAGAATATGCCTTGGGAGCAAGTAGGCAGGAACCAGCAATCTTCTGAGGCCCAGCGCTTCCAGAAAGAGGTCGGCAGCTGTCTGTCCTGGGGACGTTTCCTGGTGGAGGTGGAAGGGGGCTCACTGCTCCTTAACATGCTCTTTCAACAGTGCCTCCCTGGTTTTCTCTTTCTGGCCAGGGCATTCATTTGGAGCAGACAAGCCTGTTCCCTGTCCCAACTCAACATCTGGAAGTTGCTGGGTCATGGGCTCCAGGTGTTGTTTGGAGCCTCTCATCAGCATGTGACTTTTGGTTGTGATGATAAAGTCTGACCGCACCTCAGGTTGTCACCCAAAGCTCAGCTACAATCTCTACAAATTACCCCTGAAAGCAAATTTCTCAGGCAGCTGTGGAGCTCAGCCCGTGGCCTGGTAGGTGAGCCAGGATGTGGCCCTCACTGGGCATTTCATATCTGTGGCCAGCACGGGGCTGGCACCATAGTGGTACCCAACAGCACCTTGTTGGAAGAATGAATTTGAGCACCCCACTCCTCATGAACAGCTTGGCCTGATTAAGTTCTCAAGAATCCAAAGGCCTGCAAACACTATGACATCCTCCCACATATGAATTCAAACTGAACAAAAACCCTGAAAACTAAAAAAAAAAAAAAAAGGAAAAAAAAGAAAATGAGCCAAAGAACAATCACTTCTTCCCATTAGGAAGACCACTTTGTACTTTGTAGGTGGTTATTTTGGAAATAACAATCTTTCACTTTTCTTATCCCCCATTTCTCTAGGGGCCTCTGCTTTGCTGGGCTGCTCTAAATACAATGGGTAGTCCTGTACTTCACTCTGCCAGATTTATTGTTACCTGGACATTTTTAGGTGCCGGCTTTATCTTTTTATTTTTATTTTCAAAATGTGGTAAAACATAAATAACATAAAATTGATCATTTTAACCATCTTGAACTGCACAGATTGGTGGCATTAAATACATTCACATTTTTATGCAACCAACACCACCATCCACCCATGAATACTTTCATCCTGCAAAACAGAAACCATCTTTTTACTCCCCTAGCAACCATGCCCTCCTCTCTAGCTTATATTTATTTTATGCTACATAGAATATCTCTGCCATCCCAGGAATGATGGAAGTGCCTGAAGAAGACTACCTGGACTTCCTGATGAGTTATTGGCAGACTGCCTCTGTGGGACAAGAGGGTAACCTGCAAGCCAGACAGTCCAAATCCTCCCTGAAACACATCACTCTCCACTCACTGCTTACCAATTCCCTTCAAGGCTGCTCCAGCTGCACATTTTTAAAAGTTGTTCTATTCAATGAGAAAACATAGACACAGGGAGGGGAACATCACACACTGGGGCCTGTCAGGGGGTCAGGGGCAAGGGGAGGGAGAGCATTAGGACAAATACCTAATGCAGGCAGGGCTTAAAACCTAGACGATGGGTTGATAGGTGCAACAAACCACCATGGCCCATGTATACCTATGTAATGAAACTGTACATTCTGCACATGTGTCCTGGAACTTTAAAATAAAATAAAAACTTTTTAAAAAGTTGTTCTATTAAGATATGGTCTGTGGTTTGCGAAAATGGTGACTCCTTGTCCTGTTCTTGGAGAAATATTTCATTTTGTAGGGATAACTGCCCCCGGGGCCCAAAATCTCACTGTCAGTCTGCTCTGGTTCTTCAGCAAATGCTTTGAATCAGGGTTGATGGTGGCAGAGATGGGTAGTCAACACCTTCACCATCGTGGTCCTTCCCTGGCATCACCGGCCAAGCTTCACTCTGGTGAATTCCACATATAAGGCTTGCCCAGCCCTGTCTCATTCTCTTGGATGAGCCACAGCCATGCTACCCACCAGGACCAGGCACTTCCTCTGCACACTCTGTGGATAGCAGTCATTTCCCTGAATCCATGAAAGCATCATCCGCTTAAACCACTATTTCTTAGTGTTGTTTTCTGCAACTTTCAATTCCACAATTTCTGTTTCATTCTCTGTATAAATTGGAGAACACTTGTGAAAATTCCTCATCTCACAGTCCATTTTCTGTAACATTAGTCTTAGCCCTTTTAAAATCCTGGGCCTTGCTCTCTTGAAGTTTTTCTGGGATTGAGGCCAGTGGGATGGCAAAGCTGCTGTCACTGAGGTATGGCCTGGAGAGTCCTTGGGTGTCTGGGGGAGAAGGCAGGGCCACCAGCATGGGAGCCAGGAATAGGGGACGACTCCAGGGGATGAAGCCCAAGGAAGACTCATCATGTCAGGTGCAGATCAGCGCAGGATGAGGCCCTGAAGTGTGGGTGACTGGCCACTCACAGGGGGAATGAGGCTCTTTGGCCATATTTCTCATGGGGCTGGTATGTGGGGCCCCAGGTGTCCCTGTGCTCAGAGCCTCAGCTTGCAAGGAGGCCCTGTCAGCCCTTCCATCAGAGTTGGGAGTTAAAGGGGGCCATGAGCAGCTCTCCTGGGGGAAGTTCCTTGTCCTGGGATGGGGGCATCTGTCCCTCAGGCCCCACCTGTCCTTTTGGGCTCCAAGTGCAGAAAGTTGCAATCTCGGTCTTCACATGGAGACCAAATGTGTCCCAAGCCAGGCTGCAGCACACACATGAGGGCTTAGGTAAACAGGCCAAAGCCCACTGCTCCCTCTGACAAGGGCAAATGTAACAGAAAACAAAGTGGACAGACTTCAGAGAATGTCGGGGAGCTGCCCCAGAGGTGGAAGCCAGGAATGCGGGACAGCTGGTGCCTGACTGAGGGCGCCCATCACCACAGCCCACACCCTTATGCATTTCCACAGGGTAAGTCTGGCTCCAGCATTTGCTCTGGAATAATAGGGCCCCACAGCACATGATCATGACCACTTGTCTGCCAGAGAGATGCGAGAGAGACTGAGGAGAAGACCGCCCTTTGTGATGCTCCCTGGGCCAACTGACAGGAAAGGGCCGTTCGGGCACGCAGGCCCCAGACTCAGCATTTGTATCTGGCTCATGAGCCTGATGACTCTGGGCAGCAGAGTAGCACACGGTGGACGCATGCTCTATATTGAGTTAGGCAGGCCAGGAGCTGACTGCTGACAATTGGCCTGGCCACATCCTTGCACTTCACTGTACAAGAGTCTCAGGGTGGAGTGAAGTGAGCTCTGAGACCACACCACAGAAAATTCATTGCTGGGAAGACCAAGCATGCCCAGGACAGCTATATAGAATGTGGTTGTTGGGTCCCTCACACCATCTAAAGCAGAGGCTCTTAAATAGCCGGGGTTAGGACACTCCCAAATCTTCACTGAAATTTCCAAGCCCATCACAGACTCCAAATTTTGCTAGATTGCCTGAGGGTCCATGGACTCCTGGACAAGAACACCCTGTACTGGTCAGCAAAGTTGCCATGTCAGAGCCACGAGGTCAGGAATTCAAAACCAGCCTAGCCAAGATGATGAAACCCCGTCTCTACTAAAAATACAAAAATTAGCCAGGCTTGGTGGCAGGTGCCTGTAATCCCAGTTACTCAGGAGGCTGAGGCAGGAGAATCACTTGAACCTGGGAGGCAGAGGTTGCAGTGAGCCAAGATTGCACCACTGCACTGCAGCCTGGGTGACAGAGTGAGACTCCATCTCAAAGAAAAAAAAAGATTATACATCATGACCAAGTTGGATTTATACTTGGAATGCAAGGATGAGTGAAGATACAAAAATCAATCAAGTCATACACCACATTAATATAATGAAAGACAGAAACCACATGATTCAGACAAAGCATTCAACAAAATTCAACACCATTTCATGATTAAAAACACTCAACAAACTAGGAATAAAAGGAAAATACTACCACATAATAAAGGCCTTACATGAAATGCCCACAACTAACATTATGTTTACTAGTGGAAGACAAAGCTATTCCTCAAAGTACAGGAGAAAGTCAAGGATGCCCACTCTTGCCACTTCTATTCAACGTAGTACTGGGCCAGAGCAATTAGACAAGGAAAAGATATATAAAAGGCATTCCAGTTGGAAAGGAAGAAGTAAAATTATTTCTATTTACAGATTATATGGTTTTATATGTAGAAAACCCTAAAAATTCCACCAAAAACCTGTAAGAACTAATAAATGATTTCCGCAAAGTTACAAAATGCAAAATTAACACACAAAAATCCATTGCAGTTCCACACATTAGCAATGACCAATATGGAAAGGAAATTAAGAAGAAAATTTCAGACCAGGTGCGGCAGCTTACACTTGTAATCCCAACATGTTGGGAGGCTGAGGCAGGCGGATCACTTGAGGTCAGGAGTTTGAGACCAGCCTGGCCAACATAGTGAAATCCTGTCTCTACTACAAAAACAAACTAATAAACAAACAAACAAACAAAAACAAAAACCCCACAATTTTATTTATAATAGCATGAAAAAGAACAAAATACTTAGAAATAAACTTAACCAAGGAGGCAAACAACTTGGACACTAAAAATTACAAAACAACAATGCTACAAGAAACCAAAGAGTATATAAATAAATGAAAAGACATCTCCATGCATGTGGATTTGAAGACTTAATATTGTTAAAATGTCCATATTACCTAAAACAATTTACAAATTCCATACAATCCCTATTACAGCATTATTCACAGTAGCCAAGAGATGCAATCCAAATATCCATTGGTGGATGAAAGGATAAAATATGGTATATACATACAATGGAAGACTAAGCAGCCTACGGAAAGAAGGAAATCATATCACATGCTAGAACATAGATCAATCTCAAGAACATTATGCTAAGTGAAATAAGCCAATCACAAAAGGACAAATACTTTGCCTTCATATGAAGTATTTAAGGTAGTCGAAATCACAGAAACATAAAGTAGTGGTTGCCAAGGGCCGGGGGTGGGAGTAGGGGGGAAATAAGTATTTAATGTGTACGAAATTTCAGTTGTGAAAGATAAAAAATTTCTAAAGATCTAAATTTCACAATGATGTGAATATACATAACATTACTAAATTGTACAATTTAAAATGTTTAAGATGGTTTTTAACAAAGGAAAAAGCATAGGAATAAATTTCATGACCTAAGACTAGTTAATGGTTTCTTAAACATGACATCAAAACCACAAGTAACAAAAGAAAAAATAGATAAATTGGACTTCATCCAAAGTAAAAACTTTTGTGCTTCAAAGAGTACCATCAAGAAAGTAAAGGACAACCCATAGAATGGGAGAATATTTCTGCAAATTATATCTTGTAAAGCATTTTTATCTGGAATATATAAAGAATTCTTATAAGTCAATGACAAAACACAAACCAGTTAAAAATTACTAAATGTTGAGTACACATTGCTCCAAAGAAGATATACAAGTGGCGAATAGGTACGTGAAAGAGGTTCAACATCAGAGAAACACAAATGCAAACTACGATGAGATGCAACTTCAGAACCACTAGGATGACTTTATCAAAAAGAGAGTTGATAATAAATGTTGGCTCGAATATGGAGAGACGCTGGGACCCTCACACAGCTAGTGGGTATATAAAATGGTTCATGTACACTGGAAACAGTCTGGCACCTTCTGAAATGGTTAAACATAGAGTTTCCATATGGCCCACCAATTTCACTCTTAGGTATGTAGCCATGACAAATGGAAACATACAGCCCCAGGAAACCTTGTACACAAATGTTCTTAGAAGTGTTATTCACAATAGCCAAAAAGTGAAAAAAACCCAAACGTTCTTAACTGATAAATGGATAAATTTTAGTATATCCATTAATGGAATATTATTCAGCAACAAAAAGGTTTGATGTAATGATACATACTAAAAATGTAGATGACATTGGAAATATTATTCTAAGTGAAAGAAGACAGATGTGAAAGACACACATTGTATATTCCATTCATAGGGCATCATGCAACGCTGAAGTTAGAATCAAAGTGAGCTACAAAAGGGCAGCCACCTGGATCAAGTCCATCCTCATAGCTGTCAGAAAGCACAGCATGTTCACTAACGGGGGCAAGCCTTGCTCACGTTGTCAAATGGAGTTTCCCAGGAGGCTATGGCTTCTTCGGGGATCTGTCATCCAATGGTGAAGGGAGGGGTCTCTGGACGCAAACCTGCCAGGGGCCACCCCAGCCGCACTGGTTCCCAGAGAGTGACCTGGGTGTGTGAGCAGGGAGGCCAAGCCGACCAAGAGCCTCAGCACACCCCCAGCACCTGCTGTGAGCAAGCTGCATGGCTTCCCCAAGTGTGGATGCGATGACATCATGGGTATTTACAGATTCCTTTTCACTGTGTCCCAGGCTCTCCTGGTTCATGCGTGATACACTGCACTTGGGGTGGAGGTGTGCTGACAGTTGTAAAGGGCCGAGCCTTTCTTTCCCATGGCTCTGATGCATGGTTTCCAGATACCAGTCATGAAGGAAGTTCTTGAGATTATGGACTTTGTCCTAGTCACATAGGGCTGCTAGGACAAAGTGCCATAGACTTGGGGGTGGTGGCACATATTAAAAAAAGAAATGTATTTGTCACAGTCTGGAGGCTGGAAGTCCGAGGTTAGCATCCCAGTGGGCAAGGTTCTGGTGAGGGCTCTCTCTCTGGATTGCAGATGGCCGCCTTCTCACTGTGTCCTCGTGTCAGGGAGAGAGAGAGCTCTGGGGTCTCTGCTTCTTACCAGGGCCCTAATCCCACCATTAGGGCCCCACCCTCATGGTCTCTTCTAACCCTGAATAACTCCCAAAGGCTCCATTTCCAAATACCATCACGTTGGGGGTTAGGGCTTCAGCACAGGAACTGGGCGGGGGACGTATGTTCAGTCTACCAGAGCCCCCCAGTCAGCCCCACTGTGCCCATTTAGGGGCAGATTGTAGGGCTCAGGTGGGACACAGAGGTGGAGGAAGCACAAGTTCTGCTTCCTAGGAATGGCTCAGCCAAGACAAGGACAGGGACAGTGGGATAGACAACAGCCAGTGGGGTAACCAGCGGGAGCCCCAAGGTGTCACTTTCACCCTTAGGTGAGGAAGTTGGCTGGGCACCCACACACGCCAGAGTATGGACCATGTTCCCTTCAAACACGGCTCACTTAACATTCCTAAACCCTGCAAAGGGGCAGTGCTACCTTATCTCCTGAGGATGGCCCTGAATGTAGAGGAGTCACGGGAGCTGCCCACATCACCCACCAGTGACTCTTGGCTCCCCACATTTTCCCCGAGGGCCTGATGTGCACTGAGCTGGGGAAGCCCTGCCAAGATAAACTCTCCTTCCCAAAGGCCACAGAAGACAGCAGGCCTCCGACACTGCCCACATCGAGCAGAAGGGACGGGGCAGAGGGGCATCTGTCAGGCTGACTGCTGTGTTCTGTGGGCAGATGGGGCCAGAGAGGACCCAAACATGGCTCCCTTTGTCACTTGGCCGAGGGGCCAGGCCACCGTGTACCAGACAGCTTTGCCCCACCAGCCTCTGCTGCTGGGCCAGCCCCCAGCGCCGTGACCACAGCTCTGCACGCAGGCAGTGCTGGGACCAGTGCCCTGGCAGTCACAGGGGTCCTGAGCCAATAAGCGCCCTGGGGGAGGAATCAGAACTCAGACCGTGGAGAAGAAGGTGTTGGCCAGGAGGGAACCAGGGTGGGTGCCGGGTCCTGTCCATGCTGGGATCTGAGATTCTAAGAGGTGGGTTAGGGGTAAGGGGGGCAGAAGTTGGCCCATGGGGTGAGGGCAGTTCAGCAGAGATTGGGAGGACAGGACAACCTGGGAAAGAGCAGAGCATCCTCTCCAGCCTCGGTCCCTCTCCTGATGCAGTCCTCATCTCACTCATAGACTCTGGAAGTCTCCCTTTGGCGAACACCTAGCCCCCAACTCCCAGGGCACTTCCCAGACAGCCAGTGCCACATCCCAGGCAGCCCCTGCTCTGCCCTTGGGGTCTGTGCCTGGCAGAAGGGCGGCTGACCCTCGGCCCCTCTTGGCCTGGGCCCCAGCTCCTCCAGGCCCTGAAACCAGCAGAAACACCCACCCTGCGCCTGATGGACTGGACATGCTTGTTCCCATTGGTGATGGTGTGTTGGGAGGGAACTGTTTTAGAAACCAGTGTAAATCTGTGTCTACATCAATTCCACATGAGTTCAGTCATCATATGGGAAGGGAATCATAGCTGTGGGGGGCTCCAAGCAGGACCTTGAGGGCCCCGAGGCCAGTCCCTGTGGCCACAGCAAGGAGCATCTGCTTTAGCTAGTTGGACAAGACTCTCTCCTGCCCAGAAACAGGCAGAAGGACTTCCCCTGCTCCCCACCCATCATCGTATCCCAAACACACCTGTGTGGATGGTCACCTCAACGTCTCCCCTCAGCCCAGTGCCCGCGCTCTTCCTGATGAGGGTTAAGCAGGAGCAGCCTCCTCTCCCCATGTCCATGTTACAGGCGGCTGCCTTCTCCTCAGCTCCCACCGAGCAGAACAAGAGCAGAACAAGAGCCAGCCAGCTCTCTCCAATCCCAGGATTTTCCAGGGATGCTGATAACGATGGGGAGCCCCAAGAAGCCTCCCTAAAGCAGGCAGGGCCTTGTGAGTGGGTGGTGGGAGGGATCAGGGCTTCCTCAGCATCTGTCAGTCCCTAGAGCATCTGAAGGGGCTCCCTACGTCAGGAGGAAAGAGTGGGGCCGGCCCCTGTGGGTTCCCAGAGCCTGGCATCTGCCAGTTCCTCTGCCCTCCCTCACAGACACCCTCCACGGAGCAGCACAGCACCGAGGACAGAGGCAGCAGCCCCAAGAGCATTTTCCAAGACAACGACATTTATTCACACTTACACACGAGGCCCTCAACGCACTGCTTCCCACCCCCATTCCCCAGCCCCTTCCCCCCAGACCCTCCCTTCCTGCCCTCCCCATTCAGCCACCCTCTCCCTCCCCTCCCTCCCCTACCCTCCAAAGCTAAGGCCCAGCAAGATCAGCACTGGGGGAGAAGAAGCTTTTGACCGCTTTGGGGCATCGGATGCCAGAGCCCCATCCTTGGGGATTGGCCCCAGAGAGCCTGCTCAGAAGCCCCTACTGGCTACAATGCTGCTTCTTCTCCTTCCTGGAGACCAAGGGGTCACCCTTTCTCTTTTGAGACTGTGAGGGGCCACCCAGCCCCCAAGTCAGGGATTGCTCCCCAGAGACCCTGAGCCCAGGCCCTGGGTGGGGTGTCTTTTCAGCAGGGGACAGGCTTCCAAACAGAGGTCGCTTCTTGGCCTTGTTGGCAGAAGGTGCTAGGTTGAGGCCTCTTCTCTCAGCAGATGGGGACTGATGAGTTCCCTGGGGTCCCCACTTTTCTGGGCTGAGAAGGCCCGAGGCAGGGACAGGGCTCTGGGGTAGCCACCAGGGCAGAAGCTTGTGCTGGGAACCCAAGAGGAAGGCCAGGCTGGGGAGTTCCTCCTCCTCACTTGATCCCTGAGCCAGCCCATGTGACTCCCTGACAGGAGACCCTCCAGGGAGATCCAAGGCATCCTTGGTACCCACGCCAGGGCAGGTGGGTCTGTGGTCCTGGGGAGGAGAGGTTGGCCGGGCAGCCCTCAGCCCAGGGGAATCCTGACATCCCAAAAGCACAACAGAGTCTTTGGACCTGGCCATGCCAGTGTGTGCTCTGCCTCGTCCCTGAGAGTCCCGGGCAGTCGTCTGGGGTGGGCAGGTTTCCATGCCAACCCCTTGTTGGGGGTCAGGGACGTCTCTCTCTGTTCCTTGGCCAGCTGCAAACTTAGAAGAACTTGAGTCCAACCGGGCTGTGCCATGACTAGGGGCTGCCCTCGCATGCTGTTTCTCCTTCAAGGGTAGGAGGCGCTTCTCCACTAGCTGCGGGAGGAAAGGGGGCACTTACTGGCACTGCCCCAGGTGTGAGCAGGGCCCAGGGTGGTGGAAACCAGGGCACTTAGGCGGCAGGTAGGGAAGCCTGAGGCAGCTGGGCTTTATGTCAAAGAGAGAGGGTGTGGCTCTGCCGGGCCTCCCGTTGGGCCTCACCACAGCTTGCATGCTGACTCCCCTCCCTGGCTCCTGTCCATCCTACTCCCTCTGAACCTGCATCTTCCCACTCCAGAGTGGCTCCCCAAGAAGCCGAGCATCCCCAGCGGGGGGGATTAGACAATCAGGTGGGCCTTGTGTGCCAGGTCCCTCCTGCCCCTGGGGTACCTGGGCAAGGGTGAGTCCTTCCTCCTGCTCCAGCTCCGGGCTTAGGGCCAAGAAATCCATCTGTGGATCTGGGGAAAGCAATTCTTCCAGGAATTGGGGATGAATGACGGCCTCCACCTGGAAACAGAAGGAAGAAGGCGTGAGCTTCCTGGGCAGGGAGTAACCTGGAGCCAAGGACACCTGGAGGAGATGCAGAAAGCAGCGAGCGCCCCGTCCCCACCCTCCTGGGGCTGTCTCATATCATGGTGACCACCAGCTACAGACACAGACCACAGACCTGGTAGCTACACACGCACAGACAGAGACACACAAACCACACACAGACACACAAACAGACCCACATATGACACAGGAAAAGACAGACACAGGTAACGTACACACTCCACACTCACACCCACACAGACACACAAAGACACACAGTAACAAACCACAGACACAAACACACAGCAACACACAGACACACACAATCACATACACAGACACTCAAATCCATGGAAATACACACACTGCTGAGTAGCTAAGGAACAGAGCTTAATTCCAAGGACCTGGGAGTGCCACACCCTGGAATCCAGCAGACCCCAGCACTCCAGGCCAGCCCACCTTGGTGACGAAGTCTTTCTGGGAACACAGCTTGTCAATGTAGCTCAGGAGGCCCGGGTCTGGGGGCGTCCAGTCCTCTTCCTTTGGCTGCTTCACTTCGCCCTCTTCCCGTTGTTTCTCGGGCTCCCCCGTGGCCCCGAGGGAAGGCCCCAGCAGCTCCTCCATGATGTCCACATACTCCTGCACCACTTCTGGGGGGATCTCCTCAGGGACCTTGGTCTCTGCTGGTCTCTGGGGCCTGGGTGGTGGCAGGTGGGCCTTGGTCTCTGCTCGCTGGTGGGGCCGGGGTGGTGGCTGGCGGGCCTTGGTCACTGGCCTCTGGGGCCTGGGTGGTGGCAGGCAGGCAGTCGGGGCCTTGGGGCCGGCCTTGCTGGGAAGGTACACTGAGGCAGAGAGGGAGGAGGACGGGCGTGGTGAGGGCCACTCCTCCTGCTTGCACCACACAGGGGAGGGCAGGGCTTGGGGATATGAAGTGGGTCCCAGCTGGGTCAGGACCACCTGAACCACAGCGCCCCCGGAGGAGGCAGGAGGGGCACATCTGAGACAGCATCACTTGGGAGGAAGTTTGGAGCCACCAACATGTCGTGTACTCTCCCCGCTCATCCCTGCTTCCTGGGCAGAGCATATGTGGAGTTTTGGACAGGCGAGGGGAGAGAGTAGCTAGGAAACTTGACCAGGTCAATACCGAACATATGCTCCTGGAAACTGTCCTGTTGGAGGGAGCAAATCCCCCTCTCGAAGGGAAGCATGGGGTGTGGGGACAGTGGCCTCCCTTGGCCCCTTTGGCCTTTGCCATGGCTCCTGTGGGAATATGGGAAGCCATACCTGGCTGCTTGACCACCTCAGGGGCCGGAGGTCCTCGAGGTTCAAGCCTCGGTGTGGCTGGAGGAGGCAGGCACTGGGGCCCCTTCATCCATTGCGATTTCTGAATCTGCATCTCCTCCTCAGCCTCAAACTCCAGGAACCTGGCGGTGAAGGAGGCCCAGGCTGTGCTGAGAGGGTCCAGGCCCCCTCCCCCCAGGACCAGGCAGCGGCCGAGGGCAGGGATAGGACGGAGTGCCTCGGGTGGGCTGTCCAGGCCCTCACTGTGTCCCATCCCCCAGTCCCAGGAGAAAGCTGCTCCCAGAGTTCTGGGCTCACCCTCCCTCACCCGGCCCCTGCAGAGCCCATGGCATCAACAGGGCTTCCTGACTCAACTCAGGGCCACGAGGTCCAGGAGGGTCTCGGGGGACCCCTCCTCCAGGTTTCAGCTGGCCAGGGGTGGGATTTATGGCAGAAGGCATCAGGGATGATGCCCAGATGCAGGAGTCCTGAGGCTAGGACTGTGAGCCCCTGAAAGATAACCCAGGGGCACGAGGCCTGGGAGACCCCTGGTCAGGAGGAAGCAAAAGCTGAGCTCACAGGACAGGGCCCCTTTCCCCTGAGGCTGCTGTCTATCTGTCTGCCTTCATGGAGGGGACTGCCCAGGAGCAAAGGCAGTCAGGCCAGAGATGGGTCCCATGGTGTCCCAGGTGCAGATCTCCCCAACCCAACTCCCTGGCCAGGCTGGGATGGGAGAAAACCGACTTCTGGCCACTGCTGTGAGGAGCCTGCACCCTACTCTTGTCCATAGTCACTAGCGCCCCTTCTCCCCATCCCCACAGCTGGAGGTGACCCACTTTGGGCTGTGATGCTGGCTGCTCCTGCCATGACCTCCAGTGTCAAGGCAGGGATGGCCCCAGGCCAGGCAGGGGGTGCTTCCCAATAGGCCAGGACAGAGACCCCAGAACACTCTAGGTGGCAGGAGCAGCTTCCTGAGGGAGCCAGGGGCCCAGAGTGTCCTGGGTTTCTCCACACCCTCCTCATACTCCACGTTGAGAAGCCACCACGGCCACCGGGCCTCTGTCGTTCACTCTCACCCTGCCACGCGGGCCCTGCTCCCAGGACCCCAGACTCACTTTTCTGCCATCTCGTAGAAGATCATCCGGTCAAAGTTGCTCGTGTGCTGCCATTCCCGCATGGCCCGCCACAGTCCCTCCTCCAGGGTCATGGTGGGCTTCCGCCGGGCCAGAGATCGGAGAACTGGGCTGTAAACCAGTGCAGTCAGTCTCAGTCTATAAGCCCAGCCTTCATCCCAAGCCCACCTGGTCCCAACACCTGGCCCCTGTCCTCCCCACACCTGTCCTGCCATCTGTCCCTGTCCTGTTCTCCCCCATGTGGGCTCCTCAGTCCCCAGGACACACCCCCAAGATCAAACATCAACACAAGCTACCAAGTGGCCTCTCCGACTGCCCCTCGAGTCCTCAGTGTTGAGAAGTGGACTCAGTACTATGGGTGGAACATGTGTGTCTCCAACATTCCTGTGCTGAAGCCCTCAGCACCAGTGTGTCAGTATTTGGAGGCAATCAGGGTTAAAGCAGGTCATGAGAGTGGGTCCCAGTCATGGAATCCAAGCCCTGATAAGGGCAGAAGGAGATGCCAGGGCTCTTGCTCTCAGCCACGAGGAGACATAGCCAGAGACAGCTCTCTCCAGCCAGGAGGAGGGCCCTCACCAGACACCCAATCTGCTGTCACCTTGATCTGGGACTTCTGGCCTCTGGAACTGGGAGACATGAATATGTCTTGATAAAGCACCCAGTCTATGGCATTCGTTACGGCAGAGCCTGAGCTGACTGAGACAGCGTGCACACAGAATGACCTGGGGGTTAGGGTTAAAGTGCAGGTTCCAGGGCCCCAAGACTGAGCATTTAACGGGCTTCCTGGGGACTCCGGAGCAAGGCAGCCCCTGGGGACGTAGCCTCAGGGCCCTGGAGCATGAGGAGCAGGAGCACACGTCCAAAACCAAAGCAGAGCAGTGTCCACGCCACTGCAAGCAGCAGGTCCAGATCCCACATTCCCACAGGAGCCATGGCAAAGGCCTGTGAGCCTGGGGCAGCTCCACCCCAAGAATCAGGGTCCCCAGTGCACCGGGACTCCGCTCCAAGGAGGAATGCAACCAGTTCCAGGGTGCGGGAACAGCGAGATTTTTGGGGATGAAAATGGGGCCACCTTCCACCTACACCCCAGGCAGGGGACTTCCCTAGGGGAATGGCCAGTGTGTTGCACGGTGGATGTGCTCAAGCTCCCGTTTGCTCATCAGCGGGAAACACAGGGTCACAGAGGCACCACAGGGTGGAGAGAGGCAGGGACTGGGAATGAAACCACAAACTCTCCCAGATGCTGACGTTGCTGCCTCACAGTCACCACAGTCCATGGCCCTGGGCTGCTGGACTCATGGTGCACTCAGAGCTATCACTGGAGCCCGTGGCTTTGGGGAGTGCTCTCCTAGATGGCCTAGTCTTGATAATGATAGTAATGGGGACAGTAATCATAACTGCTGTCATGTAATGTGTCATAGCATGTGCCAGGCACTGTGCTATGCATGTCATATGTGAGCTCAAGTTATCTCTTCACCATCCTCTGAATGAAGCATCATTGTCCCTTTTTCTAGGCGGGATTGAGGGTGAAGATGCAAATACCTGCCCGGCATCGGCCCCAGTGCAGGGCCCAAGACCATCCCCCTGTGCAGGCTCCACCACCGCTGTGCTAACTGGACCTCAGCGGAACTGCAGTTATGTGCCAGGTTCCTGCTGGACCCTGCAGCTCCTCCCCCCGGCCCCATGTGAGGTGCTCCTGGCCATCAATACTGGGTTAAAGGGGAGGCACTGGGGTGTGTACTCAAAGACCTAAACCCAAACCGTAGCTCACGTCACACCAGGAACCCTCTCTGACCTGGGTCTTCTGTAAACATTGTTGTGAAAATTATTGAAAGTAAGGATTGGCTGGACCCACGGGACAGTGACGGGCAGTTGAGATGAGGCCCCTGACAGTCTGTCCTGAGCTGCAGCCAGATTAATATTGTTGAAAATGTACCTTCCCATAGTGCAGCCCATCACCCTCACAACCGCCCTGCAAGCTCCCCTGAACAGCGTGACCTCCCGTCCATCCAGCAGCCTCTTTACGTGTGAGCTGCAGGACCAGCTCCAATGCCCCGAGGACACTCACATGAGGAAGCACGAAAGCGCTTCGGTGTCAGGACTCTGGGGAAGGTGCCTCCGGGCCAGGGGCTTGTAGTGCTGCCAGAGTCGGAAGTTCTCATAGACACTCCTGGGGTTACAGGAGTCATCTGGCGGGGCCTTGGCCTGGGAGGAAGCCAGGCTGCCCTCTCCATGAGCCCCTTGTGGCCATGGCCCAGCATTCCCTTGGGACACAATGGGGGGCAACTGGGCAGCTGGTGGTGGTGGTGGTGGAAGAGGAAGGCCCTGGGACCAGCCTCCCTCACAGGCCTGGGTGCCCCCAACCACCTGGGTAGCCATAACAGGCACCACAGGAGCAGCTGCCAGGAGTAGGGGAGGTGGACACACAACACCTCCACAGAGGGCGCCTGGAGCCTGCCAGACGAGGGGGGCCTGAGTTAGGACCAAGGTCTGCGCCTGAGCGGCCTTCACAGGCCCCACCTCTGTCCTCATCTGGACAAAGACGTTGGAAGCCCCGGCCCCACTCGGGCCGCAGCCATCCTGTTCTGCCACCAGAGGTGTGCTGGGGAAGGTAGACAGCACCAGAGGGCCGCCTGGAGGAACCCCTGCAGTCACAAGGAGCGGCCCATGTGCTGGGCCGGGAGCGGGTGTGGTGAAGGGCAGAGCCGTGAACACAGACAGGGAGGTGCCAGGGTTCACGGTCACGCCCGGTCCCAGCACTGGGTATGCTGTGGAGACAAAGGAAAGAGGTGAATGAGCTGGGGTCTCCAGGTCCACACTAGTCCCACTGGGGAATCAGAGGGGAGTGCCAACAGCTAAGGGCGTATGACAGGGAAACTGCAGCTTGCAAATGTCCCTGAGTGTGCATCGGATGCTCTGTTCCTCCACGGAGAGTCGTTCCACTAGAGAGCCTGGCCCCGGTCACCAAGACTCCCTGACCCCTGTCTCCCAAGAAGTAACAGCCAAGCCTTCACTGCCCGAGGGTCTCCCTCGGGTGTCCCTGGCAGACCCTGTCAGCCTCACAGGCATCTCCCAAGCCATGGGTCAGGGATGAGTCTCTCAGCGGCTTGGTGGTCCTCAGCGTGCTCAGCAACAGGTGAGGGGCCTACCCCAGGGCAGTGCTCGGCACTCAGAAGGCCGACAGGAAGCCAGAAGCTTCCGAATATTATGGCCCCATCTCCTCTTCAATCTTCCTTTTCCTGACACTCTTGTAAACCCCTTTCTTTCCCAGCTCAGACATAACAAACAAAACCACTGGATGGAAATCTTTCCCAAGCCAGCGCCCTAGGAACCCTGAAGATAATCCATAACTCATCATGCCCAGCATGCAAGTGATTGTCCTGGCACCACCCGCAGCAAGTGCTAAATAGGGGTCAGATTCGGGCCACCCTTTCCGCAGTACTCGATGGTCCCGGCTGCCACTCGGGAAGCTCTGTTCCCAGGGAGCAGGTCTGAGAGGCAGTGGTGGAGTCCCCTGAGACAGTGTCACTGCATAGCCAGCAAAAGCCACACACGATTAGAACACAGCCAGCAAATGGCGAGCAGCAGGGCTACCAGGGGAGGTGTCTAGGGATTTTCACAGCTGCTGGTCATGTTACAATAGGTAGTGGGACAAGGAGCCCATCCCTGGCCCTTCTCCTTTGAGCTCCCAATAACTGAACATAGTGACCAACCGAAAACCAGGGGTTCTTGGGCCATGGGCCGGGTGAGGCAAAGTTGTCTGGAACTCATCCCTGTTCAATAGGACCTCATGCAGTCTCTAGTCAAGGGGAATAAGGGATACAGCACATACACCTCATCATTCAGGACACATATCCTAACTTGAATAATAATAATAAGAGAACCATCTTCCCATTCGTGCGCTACTCTCCTTCCTCTACTGAAAAGGAAACCAGCCTTTCCAGACCCTTCCACTGAGAACTAGCAAGAATCCACACCTGCACCCCGTTCATGAGGTAGTATAAATGGAATAGGAGCAAATTCTTCATCTCCACAGTAACACAAAGTGCAGAGGACAGGCCACGAGCTAGCAGACAAGAGGAAGTGGGTCTGAAGACCTGAGCTTCCACAAAAGGGGAAACAATTCAGAACAACTCAGGAAACCCAGGCCCTGTGTTGCCTGAACTTCCTCATCTGCCCCCACCCCTGTTAAAGCCAACAGCTACCTGAACTGACAGAGAAGCCATCTCTAGGGAGAGAGCTGAGGGGCTCTGGGCTGTGGCAGTTACAGTAGCCCCCAGCCTCGCCCACCCAGGGGCTGTCACGACATGCTCTGTCACAGCCAACCCACCCAACAGTTTTCTGGCTGAGACCACTTCTCCCCACTCCTCCCTAAGATCGAGAAAACTCCAGTCCAAATCTCTCTGAACACTATGGAAGGGCACCTTCCAGGTGCCTGAAGATATGGCACAGGGTTCAGGCTTGCCTATCATCCTCCCGGGGCCACCAGCACAACATGATCCCACCACTCCCTACAAACACACAATGACGTGACCTGTCTCCTTCTAGAAAGGATCAATCCATCCACTCTGTCCTTTCTCCTACACGGTGTATTCCCCCAGGCATCTTGTTCCACCTCTAAGGGGCCGTCCTCCCTAAACACAGACTCAGGGTGCCATGGCCATCCCCAGGTGTAATGTCCTTGGGGACATCCAGTCTTCCCTCCCTCCTCAATATCAGCCCTATCAACTGTCAAATTTGAATTCCTAAGGAGTTGAGGCACGGCAGACTCAGATAATGCCCCCATCCCTACAGGCTTACCTCCATTTGAAGCCATCCCCTCAGGCTGGGCACTGACCACCGCTGTCTGGCAGTTTCCACAATGAGAAAAGCCAAGGGTAAGACCCAGAGAGTGACCTGGCTCAGCAGATGCTCCTGAGTCCAACTGACGCAGTTAAAATTTGAAAGTCAACAGGTTTCTGGAACATAGGACCCCAGACATTCTGCAGAGGGGGAGGGGCAGTGGGCAGCTGGTAGGGGTGGGGGACATTCTGTGAAGGGCTTCGGCCATTAGGCAAGAACCTGAGTTTCCCTTCCAACTGGAAGGCAGCAGCAGAGATGGCGTGTGCCTCTTTAGGCAACTTTTAAATTGTCCTTCTGACTCACAGCAAAAGCTTCTACCTGATGGCCCCTTTACTTCCATTCTTTATCAGCAGACCTACTTTTGTGCCAATCAACCCATGCTCCTTCCCACTTTGGCTCTTTCCCAGTCTTGACGAATTTCAAGAGCGGCCTCACTTCGTGAACAAAATTCAAAACACATTTTCAGTCTGAGAAACACAGGGGTTCTTAGGAAGGCAAGGGGACTGGGTGTTTGAAATCAGGATGGTCTCAGCCGATCCAGACTATTAGGTGGCTGTGTGCTTATCATTGTTTAGGAAGCAATCCTTGTACCCCCAGGTCATGCATGTTGCTGGAATCTCTGTCCACACCAGCAGGCCAGCCTCACGTCCCAGCCCCTTTGCTGGAAAGCCTCAATCCAGGAAAGAGTGGCTATGTGACCTACAGCACCGAGACCAGAAATCCTTTCATTTTGTTTCCCAGCATATTGTGCTGGTGTTAAATGTTTATGTTTTATCTTTTGAATGATTTTAATTTAACCAAGCAATACTTTTCATGGCTCCAAATTCAAACTGTGCACAGTGGAATAGGCAATGACCAGCCTTCCTCCTATCTCTTTTCCCTGGCCACATTTTCTTTCCTGGAGAAAACAGGTGTTATCTGATTGTTTCTCATCTTCACTGAAACACACCCTGGCTGGCCTCTCTCAGCTCACTGTTGGCCTCATCTTCACCATACGTTCTTGCTGTTTGGAATCCAGTGTCATCGCGTGTGGTTCTCTGCATGGGAATTATTGTAGCCTGTCTTTAAAAAAAACTTCATTCTCATTTCCACACTGAGAATCACTGTCCGTTTATTAGTGTCAAAATGACAGGAAAGAGCACTCATGTTCTGTGTTGTGAACAAGGGGAGTATTAGAAGAAACTGGTCAAAGGAGATGAGGAGTGAGAACTCAGAGCACAGCAACAAAATCTGACACACAAGTCACTCCCTGCTGGGCAGGGTAATTTTGCACGATGGGAGGGTGTTGGGGAAGGGAAGAGGCCTTCAGCCAGACCAGTGCACACTGCAAACATTCACTGAAACACACCCAGTCGGCACTTACGAAGCATTTGCCCCTTTCGAAGACATTTGGACTCAAGAAGGCAGAGTTGCAGGAAAATGTAACAGCGGCCACACTGCAGGGGCAGGGGCAGGGGCAAGTGGTGGATTGCAAGTCTCAAGCCCAGGGTTCTCCCTCACTGCCCCAGTTGTGTGAGAAGGTCATTTCCTAACTCCTGTCCAATATCCCCATGAGCTCTCGGTTTTGTCCCAACTCTGAACCTGAATGGTCCAGCAAGCATTTCAGTGAAATGTCTCCACAGTGGCCACTGGGAGGGGAGTGACCTCCATGCAGTGACTGCCTGTCTGGGTGCTCCCAGGCCTTTTGTCCTCTGAGACAGAACTGCCTTCTTACATGCAGCCCTCTTCCACTGTGCAACTCTACCTCCATCTTAGCTGAGAAGATCAACAGAGAGCAGTTCAAGCAAAATCATGGTAAACTTACCAAAACAAAACAAACCATAAATGCCTTGGAGATCTTTCTGAGGACTTGATCTTTTACCATGGGGCAAACTTAAATGATTTTCAATCAATAACTTCATCTAAGAGGGATGTTGAAGCAAAATATCATACTCAGATACTGAAGAAGCGCAGAATTTTTGGTTGCTTCCTCCCTTGTCAAGTCAGTCAGCTGATGCTTTCTCAAGATTCTCACACATGGCTTTGATACAGGATTTGAATGAGTCTTTTTCTGAGCCAGTGATACAAAAAATATATTGTGGAAGTGCCTTGTCTTAATTCTGCAATCGCTTCTGTACATGTTTGAAGTCCTAGACCCCAGGAGGAGAGACAGTCAAATTAGCCAAAGGTAATTTGTGAAGACTGGCCATGGGAGGTGGTGGCTAAAAGTCCTCTGGCCCCTGCTGTCTGAGCATCCCCACAGAAAGTCCTGGGCCGCATTGACAGCTGAGAAAGAACATCTCAGGGCTTGGATCCCCTGTTCAGAGGACACATGCTCTTCCACCCAGTAGAGGAATGGCGGCTCCATGCTGTGTCCTGCAGAGCTCTCAGTCTCTGCACTTGAGGCCCTGGGCCTGCATCAACGTGAAGGCTCTTCAGTGTTATCACGTGGAGACAGACGATAGGAATCCTGCAAATGAGCAGAAAGGATGTGACGATTAAAGTTTCTTCTGAAGCTATTACAAACTCAAGTCAGTGAGTTGCTTCTCTACTAGTTTTTTATTGCCAACTGGAATTCTGCACTGTGTTGCAGAGTCAGGGGTGGGGAGCGTGGAATTGTTCCCTTACTATCTGCTGCTTTATCGACTGAAATTGATCAAGGCTACAACAAAAACATTTCTAGAAATCATTTGAATGCGGTAGGAAAAACTCTGGGAATGGAGTCAGAAGACAGTATATTTTGGAGTGTGTTTTCAGGTCTAAAAATCTTTGCCAGAAATACTCTTTAATGGAACCTCCAGACTGAGTAGGAAAACAGGGCATACTATTTTTCGAAAGGCATGAGCAGGAATGAAATCAATGCCATCCAAAGGGAATGCAAGACATGCAATTCGAGGATACTTTGCTTTAGGATAAACCCTCCAAAGGTAAACCTTTCAGCAAGGGTGTTACCTAAGTGCATGGACTGCAGGTTTGTATTACCGAAAATTAGGAGTGATCGTTGCGGACGCGCTGGTTTCTCAGAGGCACGGTCATGGAGGTTCCAATGAGGGGGCATTGTCTGGCCCCAGGAAGCGCCCAGGTGCCACGTCCCTCCATTTCCACATCTCCAGCGGGGCCCTCCTAGGGCGGGCTCCTGGCCTGCCCCGTGCGCCGCTGCACGAGCCTTGAGGCGGGCGAGGTTCCAGCGTGAGGCCGGCCGCCCTCAACCGCTTCCAGCGCGAGGCCGGCCACCCTCAACCGCTCCCAGCGCCGGTTGCGGCGGTTCATGGCAGGGAGACGCGCAGCGTGACAGCAAAGGGCGGTTACCCAACGGCCTTTGCTCTCATGGCGTCCTTCTTGGTGTTACCTAAAAATAAAGCCAAGGGTGATCAGAAGGTAATCACCTCCTGGTCATGCTCCCACTGGTCACCAGTGTCCGCGGGGCGACCCCACATTGTGACCAGAGCAGGCCTGTGGCTGCACTCAAGGCGGGAGCCTTCATAGCTTTCCTAGTGGGGGCCCTGCGGGACGCCCAGGCCGCGCTCCTTTCCCTTGCTCACCTGGCCCTGAAGTGAGGGGGGAGGTGTAACAATGCAGTGGGAACCTCAAAGTGTGTCTCGGCCGTGCCTTTCACATTCCAAACAATGCAAAAGCTTGAAGAAAACCTCAGCAGTTGAAACCGTGATGCAGTTCAGCAAAGAAGTAGCTCCTGTCCTCGTAAAACAGTGAAGTTCTCATGGACGACCTCATTGAGTAAGTTGTGAAGCTTGTTGACTTGATCAGAATGATCAGCCAGCATGCATGTTCTAACATGCTGATTTGTCACTGACAGGAGCAGCTGCAAAGTGGAAGAACAGGCCTTTAGTCATAGTTTGTTCACTTGGTAGCAGAAGTTGGTTGTGGATGCAAGAGTGTGGCCAAAGTCAAGAAAAGCTTCCATGAGAATCGCTTACTTATGCGGAATTTACAAATAAAGCCATAATAAACAAAAAATGCAGTAAAGCCATAGGTTTTATGGCTGGCTTTGGAGAAAAGGGGTTCTAGGGGTCTCTCTACTATGACCCACTGTTGTGGAAGAGAGATTCTAGTTTCCATGGCCAGCCTTATGGGAGAATAGAACTGAGAGACAAGAGGACTGGAGAAGGTCAGAGAAAAACGTTTGTTTCTGAGGCTGCTGCTGAGGCTTTCATTTGGGGGTTTTGTTTTCTGATCCCCAGAACTATCCTACACTGTAATTGCCTATTTACTTGTCTGAGTTCCCTAGTTCGACGCTGTGCTCCTTGAAGGCTGTGAGTAGTTTTTAAATACTATTTTACTCAATTGCAATTGCTTAATATCTGGCACACAGCAGCCCTCTACAAATATCTATGCATGAAAGAATATAATTTTCATCACTCATTCCATTCTGAAATGCACACACACACATACACACACTGATGAATCAATCAATGGATAAACAGACAGGTAGATTACAGCTAATAGAAAATAATGACTGCAGGTTGTATAACACAATCAAAGTGCTTGTTGTTGTTTATTTTCTTTGAAATTAACTGGCATGCTGGATCTCATTGACACTAGCATCAAAATACCTGATATTATTAGCCGTGACATGTGTTAACTAGTGGTTTCTATGACTGCTTCCCATCACTACTCCCCACCTCAGTGATCCTTAGTGATCCATTTGCTCATCAAATCAAAACTAATTTCCCCAAAGCAAGGCTATTATGAATTTGAAAAAGTTGATTATTTCCCAGCAGATAACTTTAAATGTCATGGAGCCTATTTAAAGACAGCTTTATATCACAAACCTTATGTTCAAGCCTTAATGTACAACCAAATGGACCAAATGAGGCAAACAGAATCAGGCTTCCAAATATAATCATAATTCTAGATTAGCTCTCAAAATAAGATTGCAGTTCACATATTCTACAAAGTATGTTTTGACATTAAATGTAATATACTGAGGATTATTTTTCTGATTTATACTTGCTTTGGTTTCTACCTTTGGGTAGGTGGCTCTGACTATGAAAAAGTCACTGTGAGCCTGCCAGGCTACATCTCCCTCCCAGCAGTGAAGTCATGCCCTATCATCCTCCACATTGCCTTTTCCTTCAGATTCTTATTTACAGATGAATGTTTCACAATCTTTTTTTCTCTTCCTTCTAAAACTAAGCAGAAATATTTCCTCTACCTAGTGTTATTCATTGTGAGGAGAGGCATTTTTTCTTGCAGGTGGGAGAGTATAGATAAGGGTAATAAAGTTCCCATAGTTTTTTGTTTTTGTTTTTCTCGGCATGAACTAATAGTATTTATTTTCTTTTAAATCACAAAGTATGATTGCTGCAGCACTTCTCAGTTCTATTTTCTTTTTTAAAAAACAGCTATAAATTCAATTGTACAGGCAGTTTCAAGTACTCAAAACGTAATAGATTAATCTTGACATCTGTGGTTTGTGGATTCAAGTCCCTACATTCTCTAGCTTGTAGTGTTTATGAGGTAGTGGATGTGAAGAGTTCATAAGTCAAATTCACATGTAATTTGTACTGGTTTCATCATTCATCATAAAATATGCTACTGAACAATAGTGAGTACGCTGTCGATATGTAAATACACAAATACAAATGCACACAACATATAACAAAAGCAGTTTTTATGATGTACCTTTTGCATTACAATACTCTTATGTAGCTATAAAACTACTACAAGAGATAAAGTAAATTTAAAACTTATTTTCTTCAGTTGCATGTAGATAGATGTATCCTAGAGAAATGCTATTGTCCCTCAGAAATAGTATTTGTAAACGAATTTTTTTTTAGACAAACCCAAAGTACTATACTATGGAATAAGTTTGTCTTATTTTGTTTTTAATCAATGAATATAGATGACTAGTTCATTCACTTAGTCTTTCAGAAGAGTATTAATAACAAAATTATCATATGGTCTGATTTTTTTTAAAGCCCAGTTTCTACAAAACAATAAATGGTGAGGTTCTGACAATTATGAGGGAAACTTAGTACCAAATACATATGCTATTTCTCCACTTGCGCGAGAGCTAATTTGTAGAAAACAGAAGTCTAAAAGTTGATAAATCAAATGTGTTTTATAATCACATCTGTGAGAGAAGAATCCTCTTATGACTTCTGGAAATATCAAAATTTGAAATGACTAAATAACTGACTTGCCAAGGAATTTGTATTCTCTTGTACTTTTACACACTAGGGGAGAAAATAGTAAAAACTAGCATAATCGTGTGGCAAAATATCCATGAAATAATATTTTGAACGTTAAAATATGGATTTAAAGATGTGTATGCCTAAAAGATGGATACTGTGGATATCTGATGGCTTTCTTGATTAAGCCACAACCAGTGGACCTCACAAATGTCAAATATGTTATTCCAAAATGTCAGTTGTTTAGACTCATTTCTCAGCTTGTTATTGATGAGTTTCCTTTCACATTTGGAGGCATCCTGTTGGGGAAACTGAAGAACAGATGTTAAGTGTGAAGTGTCTCCCTCCTTAGTTCATATTCATATCACATTGTTTGAGCTGCCACATGTAAACAATATAGACACTAAGCCAACTGGTCCTCTGCCTACTGCTGACGTGGCAGAAAATATCTAGGAGGTAGTCAGAGGGACATATGTATACCTGTTAAGTGGCCTGGTTCTCCAATAGTCATGCAAATATTGCTAAATTTGTTTCACTCCTGGGAATTCAAGCTTCTATTTCAGATTCCTAATCCACGGCAATTAATTATCCTCTTTGAATACCCAAAGCAATTTATGTTGCTTAACATATAATAAAGTTAAGTCCATTATTATTCCCTGTTTTATAATTGAGGAGACTAGAGTCCGGATTATTTAAGCAACCAAAATCACCAATCAGTCATGACAGAGCCCATGATTAAAATTCTGTCTGTCCCCAGATTTGTGCTCTTCAGGTAATGACATTTCTGCACAGTTATTAATCTGAGTAAATAGAGTCCATAGTGAATTATTAGCTGATTCCAGGGGATTCCATGCAAATAAAAGTCTTTCTGTCATTTCAGGCTCTGCCAGTCTACATTAATACAAATCACAGCAACAAGGCAGTTTATTTAAAAATACTAAAAGTAATAGAAGATTGAATGGAAGGATGAATGGATGGATTAAGAGGTAGATAATAGATAAATTGATGAGAGAGAGAAACACACAGAGAGAAAGATAAAATAAAATTAAACACACTAACAAAAGTATGATTTGATATATAACAGAAAAAGTTCTGTGTGTGTGTGTGTGTGTGTGTGTGTGTGTGTGTGTGTGTGTGTAGGTATTCTGTCATAAAAACACAACTATCTAAAACATAAAGTCTCAATCTTTTTCTTAAGAAATATTTTTAATTTAGGCTGATTACAACTGTGAATTAAATTTTATTTTTATTTTTTATTGTATTTTATTTTCATTTTTTTTTTTTTAAGATGGAGCATCGCTCTGTTGCCCAGGCTGGAGTATGGTGGCGCGATCTGGGCTCACTGAAACCTCTGTCTCCCGGGTTCAAGCGACTCTCCTACCTCAGCCTCCCGAGTAGTAATTTTTGTATTTTTAGTAGAGACGGGGTTTCACCATGTTGCCCAGGCTGGTCTTGAACTCCTAACCTCAGGTGATCCGCCTGCCTCGGGCTCCCAAAGTGCTCGGATTATAGGTGTGAGGCACCATGCCCTGCCCAACTGTGAATTAAATTTATATCTAGAAAAGGTGAGAAATATTATTAATGAAAACATTTCTTTCTTTTTATGATACTTAAGTTATACATGTGTAGAAGATGCAGGCTTGTTACATAGGTATACATGTGCCATGATGGTTTGCTGCCCATCAACCTGTCATCTGCATTACGTATTTCTCTTAATGCTATCCCTCCCCTTGCCCCCCACCCCGCAACAGGCCCCAGTGTGTGATGTTTCCCTCCATGTGCCCACGTCATTGTTCAACTCCCACTTCTGAGTGAGAACACGTGGTGTTTGGTTTTCTGTTCCTGTGTTAGTTTGCTGATAATGATGGTTTCCAGCTTCATCCACATCCCTGCAAAGAACATGAACTCATTCTTCTTTATGGCTGCATAGTATTCCGTGGTGTATGTATGCCACATTTTCTTTATCCAGTCTATCATTAATGGGCATTTGGGTTGGTTCCAAGTCTTTGCTATTGTGAATAGTGCTGCAATAAACATACATGTGCATATGTCTTCATAGAAGAATGATTTATAATCCTTTGGGTATATACCCAGTAATGGGATTACTGGGTCAAATGGTATTTCTAGTTCTAGATCCTTGAGGAATCACCACACTGTCTTCCACAATGGCTGAACTAATTTACACTTCCACCAACAGTGTAAAAGTGTTCCTGTTTCTTCACATCCTCTCCGGCATCTGTTGTTTCCTGAGTTTTTAATGATTGCCATTCTAACTGGCCTGAGATGGCATCTCATTGTGGTTTTGATTCGCATTTCTGTAATGACCATTTCTGTAATGATGAGCTTTTTTTCACGTTTTTGGCCACATAAATGCCTTCTTTTGAAAAGTGTCTGTTCATTTCCTTCACCCACTTTTTGATGGGGTTGTTTTTCTCTTGTGAATTTGTTTAAATTCTTTGTAAACTCTGGATATTAGTCCTTTGTCAGATGGATAGATTGCAAAATTTTTTTCCCGTTCTGTAGGTTGCCTGTTCACTCTGACGGTAGTTTCTTTTGCTGTGCAGAAGCTCTTTAGTTTAATTAGATCCCATTTGTCAAGACATTTCCAACCAGCAACAGGTCCAATATCGGAGTGAGTATGTTCTGATGCACAGGGCAGCAGTGTTTAAGGATATATTCTCTTCATGGAGTAACATCCAACTCAAACTTTAATGGTAACGCTTTAAATCTTTCCAAGCTCTGAAAGCAATTTCTTCTGCTTAATTGCTTTTTGGGGACTGTAATACATGTGGGCATTCTTACTCTAAATAGAATTCTCTGCATTTATGTTCAACATTTCTTTTATGGCCACTTAAGTGACTTTTCTCTGGTTATTTATGCAATATAGGTGACAGTCTTATTTGGTTTTCTATTTGAATATTCTGTAAAAGCTGAATAACAACTCCAAAATACGACACAAACATGCAGATACATATACAAACACTTACTGTATTTTATTCAATTAGTAAGTGTGTTCACTTAAATTCACACACAACTATACCTATAGGCATGCCCACACATACACACACACATACACATACACATACACTGTTTCTCATTCTTATTTCCTTTATCTGTACTTGGTTTAGTTATGGCTTTTTTTTTTTGCCTCTAACACTTTTATTTTAAAAAGAAAATTAAAATACGTTATTGGGATCAAAGATATAAGCTTTTTGTTACTTTGAATGATTTTTGTAATTCAGAATATGCACTTGTTATTTCAGTTCTTATTTTTATAATTATTGGAAGAGTTCATCTAATTACCCTATAAATCCCTGGAGAAAGGTGGCCACCATATACTTTATTTCTTGGTTCTATGTATAAAAATCAGTAGGCAATGTAAAAATGTTTTTGTGTGAATTTATGTGAGTTATAATTCTAATTCTATGTCAATATTCACCTCAGATTACCACATGAAAGCTCAGTCACCAACTATGCCTCATACTGAAATACCCACTGATTAAATCAGTTGACAACCAGCTCCTATCGTACATTCAAATCACCAGGATCAATAGAATATTTTCTTATTATCCAGATTCTCAATCCACTGCTTCTACTCACAAACTTCTTCCCCACGATAAACATACACACACACAGGCACACACACATAGACATCTCCCAGATAAATTCTTATGGTCATACCAAGGTAATCCCACTGCTTCCATTTATTAAATAATTGATTGAAAATATTTAAGTGAGAAAAATGGTTGTGTAAGAGTAATATTGTTAGCAGTTGCTAAAACTGAATGTCTATGTGCCTTCGAAATTCATATGGTGAAACCCTAGTCCCCAGTGTGATAGTATTCAGTGGTGGGCCCTTGGGAAGTAATTAGTTGGTGAATGAGATTAATACTCTTATAGGAAGAGACATCAAAAAGATAATCTCTTTCTCTCTCTCAGTCTCTGCCATGTCAGTATACAATGAGAAAATGGCCATGTGCAAACAAAGAAACAGGCCCTCATCAGTCACTGGATGTGCAAGCACCTTTATCTTAAATTTTCCAGCCTCCAGAACTGTGAGAACACGCGTTTTCTGATTAAGTCACCCTGTCTATGGTAATTTAACAGCCCAAAGTAACTGAAACAGCAATTATCTCATGAATTTGGAAATGGTCTGTGTACAGATTATCAGTGATTAATTTTGGAAAATTTACTTATTCTTTTGTAAATCTCAGTTCTCACTAAAGAATAAGGATGATAACAATACCGTATCCCCAGCATGTCCATAAAAATTAAATGGTAGAATGAATCTAAAAAGCCCGATGTATAATGGGTATAAAGTATTCAGTACATGCTGTTATATACTTCTTTTCCCCTTTACGAGAACATGCAATATGGTCTGATGAGGTCTTTTTAAAATTGTTCACAATAATTGACATTTTACAAGTCATATCACATGATACTTTTTGCCAAACCTGGTCTCTGGCTTGATCAGTTTTATTTTACATTTGAAATTTGTACTTAGACTTACGGGACTACTTTCTTCCATGAAAGATCTAATACCCTACAACCAAACACTTCATTATTTGGAGTTAAAAAGTGAAATTCTTCGATTATATCTAAGCTAATTTAAGTATTTTAAGTATATAATGTTTAACTGTTAAGTAGTTTACTTCAATTATTAAAATGACTGAGTCAGAGTAACTGATTATACTTCCTAGGCACACCAGGCCAGATGTCAAGAATCAAGGACTTCATTTTCAGAGCTGGCACTCATTAGCTCTGGGTTTGGAGAATTCACTTATTCTCTTCATTCTTTCTGAATAGTTTAGCATTGTTTTCTAGAGGTGATTGAGTTTAAATGCACTATTTGGAGGCTCATAGGTTCCATTCTTTTAGGGAAAATAATTTTGAAAAACAAAGAGAATAAAAAACTCTAGGTCAAAAGAGATCTATGGCTGTCTCATAGCAAGAGTGAAACACTGAGATGCCTACGTGGTATATAAATATTAAAATAAAGAAGGCAAGCTGACTGTGAAAAACAACAGCTAAATTATGGCAATAAATGAAAAATGTCAGTAATATCTCTACTGGGGACACTATGGAATGGTGGGGACTGAGGATAATTAGAGAAGACAACCCGCCTACACATGGCAGCATCTACTAAGACTTATGACTCTGTTTATGAAGAATATGAGTAAATGTCCTGATATTTAAACACATACCAAAAATTAAGATGTTCATGTGAAATGTTCTTTTTTTTGTATTTTGCTAATTTGATTATTTTAAAATAATATTTTTTATTCAAACAAATATATTGTCAGCTTAAAGGCCACTGGTTTCTTACCTATTAAAATCTGCTTTTCAGTTTGATGCTTGAATTTTTTCTATGGCATCACAAGTAAGTTATTGGTTATACATGAACAAATGCATGAACGGAATTATTATTACTTTCATTGACAAATGCTTTTACATATGTAAAATTTTCATCTTTGAAAGTTATTTTACGTGTTTTTACAGAACTATCCTCTTCCATGATACATCTTTGTTAATTCTGTTTCTTTAAGTAACATTGAAGATATTTATTTTTCTGTTTTCATATATCACATTCTTATTCCACTAAAATACCTACATTTTCTTCAGTTATGTATGATTGGATTTTTTTAACCATCCAGATACATGTCTTTTGACATAATAGAATCTTTTTTATTCTTAGGAAAGAGCTACACCATAGTACAAAAAACTTACTAATTTACTATATCACAGCTACTATGGTGTGGTATGTAAATTAAGTTTATGAAAATTTATGATTATTCAGATTAAGTCCTGCATATGTAATGTTAAGATTTTTTTACTTTAGTTTTCCGAGAACTTGATTTACTAAAAGGTAAATAAATCACACTAGGATGATTATAAATATATCATTATTATTTTAAAAGGTATGCCCCAGTCCTCTTCTTACTGTTGGATAAGCTCATTCTGAAACCACAGTTCCAGACTCTTCTCCTGAGTACAATAAACGTATTTTAAAGCAGTGGTAAATATTTGTTTTGTCTGCAACTCCATCTCCGACAAGTAATTTGTTCAACAATTGTCATTATGAAGTGGATGTCCTTTACATCAGCTCCCTAGATTTTTTCAAGGCCATTGGTGCTTCACAACATTTTTTCAGAGGTTACATTCTAGTCACTTTCTTTATTGTCCATTCAAAACACTTGCTGAGACCTAGGGTGTCAGATTCTTTGTTGCCTGTTATTTGACATTCCCTTCTCTTCGCAGGCCATTTAGCTACATATTTCCTATTGGACTATCTGCTTTGGCATTTAGTAAATAAATACCGTAAGTCACTGAGGGAATGGGAAGAAATATTGAGTCATAGATACCATTTTCTCTTAGGGAATTTTCCTCTGAAGGCTTGCAAGTGTGGTATAGTTCAGTGTAGTGCTACCAGCTTCTGTTCTGAGGACACAGCTAATTGGGTTGATAATCCAAGATAATTTAAACAGATTATTTAACCTTTTTATGTTAGTGTTTCTATTTTGTATAGTGGTTATAATAAAACCATTTACTACTTAAGATTAAGATCTTCATAGATCTGAAGAAATATTGTACTAGAATGCTTAGTGAAAAATGTCTGACACATAATAAATACTCCATACATTTTGGCCTTTGCTCTCATTGTTATTTTTACCATCAGCTCTCTATCTCACCCTTGAAACCTGGCTCAGCCCCTGTGGAACTGTAGTATATCACCCCTGTCCCACAACGAAGACCTAGACGATTTACCCTTACATGGTTCCTGTATCCAAGGTCCCAGAAAGGTAGAAGGGGGAAATGTCACAATAATATTCAAAATATCTGAAAGCAAACTGCTATTGTTTTAGTTTGAGAATAGAGCTTGATAGAATTTGACATTGTATTTCCCTAAAATATTAAACTTGTATACTCTCAACAGTTATATTATAAATATTTATTCAGGTATGGTCAAAATTTATCCATATTAATGATAATTATTTAAATGCTCTTTAGCTGTTCATCACCATATTAATACTAGGAATAACGACGGCTAATTTTAATTGAGTACTTCCTAACTGTGGCCCAGTTACAGTAAAATAAACACTATTAGATACACTCCATTGATTATTACATCAAGTCTATGAAACATACTGTATTACACAGCCAGTATTAGAAATGAAAAACTCATGGGAAGGATATGTATAAAACTTGCTCAAAGTAACCCAGCTAATAAGTGGCTAGGACACGATTAAACACCTATGTAGTTTTCTTTCCTGAGCTGAAATCCTAAATCCTTGGCTGTATGGCCCCTCATTCAAAAGTCCTAAACTGGCTAAAATTTATATAACAGAAAATTCACAGAATCATTTCCTTCTACTTTTCCACTACCAGGGCTGTTAACAGTCCCAAGCAAAAGGGCAAAAATTTTTTCTACTTGAGATAAGAAAAATATAGAGTGTGACAGAAGGTATTCTACCAATATAAAAACACTTTACCAGGAAAACTGAGAAGGGGGCTGTTAACCTTCCGGGAAATGTAGGTCTTCAGTGGATTCCTGTTAGAGACATAAAAACGTAGAGAGACTTTCAGTTAAAAGCCTCCTCCCTTCAGCAAAGTATATTCTGATTCCATTATCGTGTTAGGCTCCTATATAGTTATAAGTAATCCCATGCGGTTTTAGAATTCTTAAATATTCACACACATAGTCATCTGAAAATGAATAAATCCATGAATGACTAAACAAAATTTATTCCTATATCATTTTCAATATCCTTAAATTATGCTTACATCCTTAAATCGGTTGCCTCATTCTGAAAGCCCATAGTCTGTAACTCATAAAAAACACCTGTCGGCCGGGCACGGTGGCTCACGCCTGTAATCCCAGCACTTTGGGAGGCCGAGGTGGGCGTATCACTTAAGGTCGGGAGTTTGCGACCAGCCTGACCACCATGGAGAAACCCCGTCTCTAATAAAAACACAAAAAATTAGCCGGGCGCGGTGGTGCATGCCTGTAATCCCAGCTACTTGGGAGGCTGAGGTAGGAGAATCACTTGAACTTGGGAGGCGGAGGTTGCGGTGAGCCAAGATCGTGCCAGCCTGGGCAACAATAGCAAAACTCCGTATCACAAAAAAAAAAAAAAAAAAAAAAAAAAACCACTAAATAATTCATTTAGTATGGGAGAGTGTGAGGAAGCAGAAAATTAAAAAAAAAAAGACCAGCAATAATGTCACTTTTTCATGAATTTGTTAGTTCTTTCTGAGCTCCACTTACAGTTACTTTCCCATTCTTCCCTGCACACCGTCAACACATAAGGACTCAAATTAAGATGATGTATATGTTCACACTCCAAAATTTTTTTTTTTTGTGAGCATGGGGCCGTATTTTAATACAAGACATTGCTCTAGAACATGGCTCGCCTTTGCTTCAGGGCCTAGCAGTTTATTTTAGCCATAAGGGTAAGGGAGCAGGTCAGAAATGACTTTTAGTGTAATCCTATCTGTAATTAAAAATACAAATGCTGTCATAAGATCAAATGTTATCAAAAATCAGTATTTAAAATTAAATTTACCCCCAAATTTCTTTCAAAAAAAATTTGTAATGTTCTTTTTCAGTGAAGCCTTTGCACTGCTAGAGCTGAAGAATGTGATCAATCGGCTTGTTGAATAATCCTGCACAGTAGGTATTCCGCTGAAGCCAACTCTAGCTGGGGGCTCCAGAGCGAAAGACACAGATGGGGCCCTGCCGCCCCTCGAAGAGTCGGATGGGCGCGCCCGTCCCCGGTGCATCAAGAGGCTGGCCCGGCCAGGGGCGAGCGGCTGGCACCGAACCCCGCGCACCTCGCCGCGGGCGGGGCTGGGCCGTAGTCGGCTCGATTTAAGGCTGGTATCCAAGGCTGCGGCCGGTCAGGCGAGGCGAGGCGAGGCGAGGCGACGTGACCGAGGGTGCTTAGGGAGAACAGCCGCTGGCAGCTCAATGCTGGGTGGCTAACGCTCGATGGTGCCCGGCAGCAACCCGGCCGACAACCCGACCCGGATCCCGAGCTGCGTCGCGGACAATGCCGCGGGCCCGTCCCGGACTACGACTCCCGACGGGCTCTGCGACCGCTCCGGGGCGGCCCAGCGTGCACTGCACCGGCCAGTTTGACAGCCGGGCGCCCTACTCGGCTAGCTCTGCTCCCAGCCAGGGACGCTGGCCTTCTCGCGGCTTTCCCCCAATGTCTCTCTTTATTCCAGCTGCCTGAAACTCGGTCCCACGAATGGCAGGCAGCGTCCAAAATTCAACCCCGTAAAGCCAGCACCAGCCAATAAAGCGCACGGATGGAGACCACGTGACAGCAGTGGGCCGGCCCTCCGGCTGAGCCCTGATCTCTATGGTTTCCGCGGCTCGCTAGAAGGAGTGTGGTCCACTGGAGGACTCCCTACATTCTTCCTCCATTACCTCACTGCCTCCGGTGGCTGCTGGGATACCGGAGGACTCGGGTCCCGGCTCGACTCAGTCCTCCAGCCACCCGGGGAATACCTCTAGTTCTTCCCGGCCGCCGCCGCCGCCTCCGCCTCCGCCTCCGCCTCCGCCCCGCCACTTCCTCCTCCGCCTGCCGGCCTCCTTCGCCCCGCCCCGGCCGCGCAGCGCGTCCGGCCCGCCCGCAGGCCAGCTTCTCTCGGGAGCCCCCACCCAGGCGCATGGTTCCATGAAGCAAGAGGAGGAGGCAGAGCGCGAGAGGTCCCGTCCGCCCCAGCCGCGTCTGGGCCAGGAGAAAAGGTGGGAAACTCGGGCTGCGCCGCACCCTTCTCCCCGCTGCCGGGCCAGGCCTCCCTCGGTCCGCCGCCGCCTTGCCTGTTCTCGCCGGGGCGGGCGGCGGGGCCGGGAAGAGACCCCGCGGTCCTGGGGCGAGGGTCCGGGGGCAGCGTGGGGGAGGGGTCCCGGGTGGCGGGCGGGGCCTCAGGCCATGTCCCAGCGGAGGGCAGGGGGTCGGGAGGCACTGCCGGGGAGGGGCGGGCGGCGCCGTGCCCCGGGCCGCGAGGCTCGGTTCCCGCTCCTGGTCCTTGTCTGCACTCCCTCCAGGAAGCAGGCTCGCTCGCTGTAATGTTTGGTGGTCTCCGGCGCCGCCTGGTGGCCCCCACCCACCGTCCCGCCGCCCCGCCGCCCCGCCGCCCCCTCGCCCGCCCGGCGTCTGGATTCCACCCCTGCGGCTCGGCCCAAGCTGCTCTACCCGTCGCTCCATCGTCTCCCCAATTCCCCAGCGCCCCGGACCCTCTTTCCTCATACCCTCGTTTCTCACCTTTCACCCTGTCCCTCGGCCCGCTTTTCCCCTCCCCGCTCTGTCGTGTCGTTTTCTTAACACTCTTCACACGCGCAGTTCCTCCTCCTCCTCTTCTCTTTTTCCCACCCCTACCCTTGGGCCCTCCTTCCTTAACCTCCGCTGGCCAACAACAATTTTATGTTTAGGTAAAATTGTCTTTATTTTAAATTTAAGTAGTACAGCAACTTTACATGGCTTACCTAAACCACACAATTATTAAGTGATATAATTGGGACTCTAATCCAGGGCTGTTTCTAAGTAATATGTTCATTTTTCTTCAAATTGATAACTTGAATACATCTTTTGAAAAAATTTTTATTTTTTTAATTTAATTAATTAAGATACTTTCAACTTATTGAAGATTATGTGATTCTTATAACACTAGATGGGTTAAAGTCATACTTTTGACTTCTATTATTTATGTGATTTTATGTGATCTTGGCCATTCAGCCTTTTTTTGGTAAAAAGGGAATGATAATATCTCTCAAGAGTATTGCAAGATTTAAATGAAATTAAATGCGTTGAAAGTTTCTGTAAGAAACGTACAGAGTGCATAGAAGAATCTCAATTTTTATAAGTTTCTCAATTTTCCCTTTACATTTTCATTCTTATTGTCATCTGTCTCTCACTGATGCTGCTGCTTCTCATGTCGCCCCCTAAGTGCAGACTAGTTCTCACCCTCAGCGCTCTAACCACTGCCTCTAGAAGTAAAATAAGTGTCCTCTTGCAGAATACTTCTACTTCCTTCTCCTCAAACCCCTCCAGCTTGGAATCTCATACCATTTGATTATATTGATCACTCCCAATGTTTAGTCACTTTCCCTCATTCTTTGAAGTCTTTACAACCTGACTTAACTGCCATTATTTTGATGTCTCATTTAAATTACTTACCTTCTTTGACATTTGACCTCGTCATTTCCAATGTACTTGCTATCTTCAGTATCTAGCTATTCAATCTCATGATCTCAGCTCAAACCACGTTATTACTCCTAATTGCAAATTTTTACAATCTAACTTTTAAGTCTCCTGCCTTCTGAACATTAACTTCTATCTTTCTAGTTCATTCCATTTACTACAACTTCAAAAATACTGTGACTCATCCTGGATCTACACTCTCATACAATATACAATACAGTCCTTATACAATTCTCAATCCAGTTTTCTCCACACATCCTTTACTTCTCAGCAAACCCACCTTCAAAACATTTAAATAGTTTTTACTACTGCTGTTATCCACCCAGACCAAGCCAAAATCATGTCTCATCTGAATTTTTATCCCCCTTCCTGCTTCTGCATTAGCCCTCACCTTCAGTCTATTCTCAATACCCAAGCAAGAATATAACATAGTATCATAGAGATCATGCCACTCTTCTCACTCACTTTTAAGGACTTCTAATTCCACTCTGAGTCATTACTGTACAGATTATATAGCTCTACTCATGCTCCCCACCAGGCACACCTCTTTGATCACAGCCCTGTTGCTCTTCCCCTCATGCCTCTGTTCCAGCTTTGCTGTACCCAACACTTCCTGGTGCTCTTTGGGCAGGCTGGGAATTGTCTCTGTGTTAGCCCATTCGAGCAGCTATAACAAAATACCATAGACTAAGTAGCTTATAAATGACAGAAATTTATTTTTCACAGTTCTGGAAGCTAAGTCCCAGATCAAAGTGCTCACATATTCCATATATGATGAGGCCCTATTTCCTAGTTCTTCTTCTTCACATGGTGGAGTCGTCATATGGTGGAAGGGACAAACCAACCCCCTCAGGCATCCTTTATAAAGGCACCAATCTCCTTCATGAAGGCTCTGTATTCATGACATAATCACCTTCCAAAGACCTTAACTTTTAGTAGTATCATACTGTGAATTAAATTTCAACAGTAATGGAGGGGGGCGGTTGTCAACATTCAGGCCATAGCACTCTCATATTAGATACTTTGTACATGGTTTCTCTGACTGAAAACACCTGTCTTCAAATTCCTCCCTGAATTGTTTCCTTATCTCCTGGATTAGTTCCTTCTCATGCTGCTAATAAAAACATATCCTAGATTGGGTAATTTATAAAGGAAAGAGATTTAATTGAGTCACAGTTCTGCACAGCTGGTGAGACCTCAGGAAACTTACAGCCATGGTGGAAGGGGAAGCAACACATCCTTCTTCACGTGGTGGCAGCAAGGAGATGTGCCAAGCAAAATGGGGGAAAAAACCCTGATAAAACCCTCAGAGAACATGAGAATTCATTCATATCACAAGAACAGCAGCATGGGGGTAACTGCCCCCATGATTCAGTTGTCTCCCACCAGGTCCCTCCCATGACATGTGGGGATTATGGGAACTACCATTCAAGCTTTAGATTTAGTGGGGGACCCAGTCAAACCATATCACCTTCTTCAAGTCTTTCACTCAAATGCTACTGTCTCCGTCATGCCTTCCTTATTTCCCTAGTTAAAATTATATCTCCTCCTCGTGTTCTTTATTTGCTTTGTCTGCTTTACTTTCCTCCATAGCACTTAGCAACACTTAACATATTATATAGTTTAATTATTTATGTTGTTACACATCTCCTTCCAAGAGAATGTAAGCTCCAAAAAGGCGTATTTTTCTTTATTTTCTTTTTTTCACTGCTATATCTGCAGTGTCTACAATAGAATGTGGTACAAGGTAGGAGCTTAATGTGAATGAATGAATGTTAGTCATATTACCTTTTAAATTTACCTTATTTTCTAATTTTCTACATTTTCCACATTCCTTCATCCTTTCCACCTTCCTACATCCTGTGGGATGTGCATACAGAAAGCAGCAACATTAAGGTAAAAAGTTTAACCTTTGGATTAATATTTAAATCTTGAGACTGTTTTGCTTTTCTGTTGCCTTTAGCAAAACCATATTCCTGCTGCTGTCAGTTATGATGCACTGAGAAAACTTCAGAGACCTAAACTTTTTCCAGAGAAGAGAAGCTTTACCGGTGTTCCAGCCCTAAGGTGAGACCAGCTTATGCATCCTGGTTTATATTTTATTTTGTCGCCTTTATTCTCTTTCTCTTTATTTTTCTTTTCTTCTTTCTTACATTGTATTTCTGTTTGGAAAAGACCATGTACAAACAGAGTAATATGTGGATCCATGCCTATCCATCTTAGTATAATCATGTATTCATTGTACTTTGTTGTATACATTTGGTACGTATTCTAAATATGGACATATGCTATGTATCATAATGTACATAACCATTTCTCTATTGATAGACTGTTACAGTAGTTTCAATTTCTGATAACAGCAAAAATGATCCTTCAGTTGCTATCATCAATATTTGTACATATCAATGATCATTTTAGAGGATTAAAAACAGAAAAATTTTTAGGGAAACCATGTATAGTTAAAATGTGTATATACTTTTCACATTTTCATAGATAAAGAGCATCCCTATTTTTTTCCCCACTAACAACAAGACAAGATGGCTGGAGAAAAATAAATCACCAAATATCATAAAGATACTTGCATGTTTTATAAGTAATTAATAACTACTTTCTCATAATAGTAAAAACTATTTTGTTTTGTATGAGAGGATTTTTCTCTCTAAGTTTTAAAAAATCATTACATAGAAATATATCACATCAAACCCAAAAGCCATTGCTAGCACACTGGTTCCTGTCTTAATATTAAGTATGAGATAAAAGGTCTTTATCTTCCAGAAAGTTGTTCATAACATGCCAAATATGTGAACACCCAATAGTCAAAGGACATTATCTCTATGATGTAATTTTGAAAGTTATTAAAATAATTGTTCATCAATTTCATCCTGTAAGCACACAATTTAAACTATTCTTTTAAAGTGGATTTTAGAAGATTGGAATAGGAAGTTATAGAAGTCAATCCCTCCACAAAAACTGCCATTAAACTGGAAAAAATAAGAATTAACCTTTTTGGAACTCTGGATCCTAATCAGATAAATAACAACCATTAGTAGACTGCTTGATGCCATTGGCCTTTAGTAAGAAAATGGCTGTATGCACACACCAGATACCATCACTCATTCTTATTCACAAGAGTCAAAAAGTGAAAACAAACCTGTATGTGTAGATAAACAAAATGTGGCATGTACATACAAGGGAAGATTATTTAGCCATAAAAAGGGAATGATGTTCTGATAGATGTTTACAACATGGATAAACCTTGAAAACATTGTGCTAAATAAGCCAGACACAAAAGGACAAACAGTATATGATTGTACTTATATGAAAGATCATGAATAGTCAAATTCATGCAGAGGGAATGCAGATTGCATGTTTCCAGGGCATGGAGGCTGGGGCAAGGGGAATGGAGAATTAGTGCTTAATGGTACAGAACTTCTGTTTGATGTGATAGAAAAGTTATGAAAACAGTGTTAATTATACAACATTGTGAATGTATTCAATATCACTGAGTTTTAGAATTGAAAATGATTAAATGGTACCTTTTATGTTATGTATATTTACCACTGGGTAATAAAATTGTATTAATGTAGGCGAGGCAAATTTTAACAGTCGTACCACTCTGGAGGAAGATATTGATAATGAAGGAGGCCATGCATGTGGAGGCAGGATATATTACATATATAATATAATATATAATGTGTATTATATATACACATTATGTCAGGGGGGTGTGTGTGTGTGTACATATATATATATATATTATGTCAGGGTGTGTGTGTGTATATATATATAATATACCCTGCCTCCACATGCTTGTTATATATATATATATATATGTAGTAATATATGGTATATTACCATATATAGTATATATTACATATATATGGTAAATCTCTATGTCTTCCTCTTAATTTTTCTGTGAAACTGAAACTGCCCTAAAAAATTCAAGTCCTACAAAAATGAAAATGAGTTAAAGTACTTTTTTTTTCTTTGAAACGGAGTCTCGCTCTGTCGCTCAGGCTGGAGTGCAATGGCGCGATCTCGGCTCACTGCAAGCTCCGCCTCCTGGGTTCACTCCATTCTCCTACCTCAGCCTCCGGAGTAGCTGGGACTACAGGCACCCGCCACCGCAGCCGGCTAATTTTTTTTTTTTTTTTTAGTAGAGACGCGGTTTCACCGTGTTAGCCAGGATGGTCTCGATCTCCTGACTTCGTGATCCGCTCGTCTCGGCTTCCCAAAGTGCTGAGATTACAGGCTTGCAGGCATGAGCCACCGTGCCCGGCCGAGTTAAAGTACTTTTTCTGGAACAAAGAAACTTAGCATAAATAGTTAAAATATTAAGAGTTGTAATTAAGGGAAATTTCAGCTCAATATAACTTCAACAGTTTAAAAAATGTATTATTTCACATAAGACCATGGAGAGAGGAATTGGAAGCCCCAGAATTGATTGGGTCAGAAATTGAAAATGATACTATCAGTGACCCAGGTTTGAATGTCTCTCTCCACAGCATTGACTTCACTAATGGATGTGACCTGGTTGGCAGCAGTAGCTTGCACAACATGCTTGTTTGCAGTGAGTAGTAGAGAGAAGGTTTTGCTTTCCCAGAAACTCTGAAAAAGGTCATCAAACCTAAATTTCCTTAGCCTTCTTCTTCCATGAGCAAATCACTAGCAGATGATTGCTAGCAAGGTGTTACTATTACAATGAACCCCTAAGTGTCAGAGAAAGAGTTAGTTTGGGGAAATATCCTCTCCACCACAATCTTAGTCATTGAAGTCAATTTAACAATATATTGAAATATTTTTCTTAGAAGTTTAAAGTTCCATTAAAGAGTAACAATTACAGAAATTATAGGTAACCTTTAGTTCTACAAGTGACATCTCAAAAGGGAGATGATTCATCAATTTCAAACTTTCCCTGCAAGTAATACTGGATGACAATTAACTTGGCAAACATAATTAATAATCATGGGTTATTAATTACTTCTGCAAGGTGGGTGTGCTGATTTTAAAAGGCTTGAATAAAACATAAATTTCCTTAATTTGATACTGAAAATGGAGTAATTTGGTGATGTAAATGGTAATATGTAAGGGATTTTTGCTTCAGATCTTACAACTTAAAATATTTTTCTAAAACTAGTTTTTGTACCACCTCTCCAGCATGTTCCAGCCTTTATCAGTCAGTCCAGGCTTCTGTAACAAAATATCATGGACTGAATTGCTTACACAACAGACATTTCTCACAATTGTAGAAGCTGGAAAGTGCAAGATTAAGGTGCTAGCAAATTTGTTTTCTGGTGAGGGTCCTCTTCCGGGCTTGCTGTATCCTCACATAGCAGATAGAGAGAGAAAGAGAGAGAGAGAGAGAGCACTCTATAGACTCTCTTCCTGTTCTTATAAGGACACTAATTCCATTGATGAGGGCCCTATGCTCATGACTTTGTCTAAACCTAATTAATTCTCAAAGGCCTCACTTCCCAATACTGTCACATTGTGGGGTAGGGCTTTAACATATGAAATTTGAGGGAAGAGGAATGTTCAGTCTAGAACAAAGCCCCATAAATTTCAAAAAGCTGTGGGACAGGAGGGAATGGGGATGGTATTCAATGGTACCACATCTAAGCAAGTCTTGTATGGTTAAAACAAATCAATATAATAACATGAAATTTTACACAGAAACCTATCTGATTGTAAACTATATGCTTACCGTAGTCAACACTGATGTACATTGTTTTAAAAATACTTAATAGTGTTCTTTGTTTAACCAAACAATAGAGGTATTAACTAGTTTCCTAGTGCTGCCAAAAGAAATTGCTACAAAATTTGTGGCTTAAAATAGTAAAAAAAGAAAAAAAATTCTCAATTATAGAGGCCAGAAGACCAAAATCAAGGTGGAGGCAGAGTCATACATCCTCTGACGGCTCTAGGGAAGAATCCTTCCTTGCCTCTTCTAGATTCTGTTGGCTCCTGGCACTCCTTGGCTTGTGACAGCATACTCTAACCTTTGTCTCTATCTTCACATGACCTTGCTTGTGTTTCTGTGTCCCAAATACCCATGACTTACTCTAAATTCAGGATGATCTCACCCTGAGATCTTTATTATATCTGTAAAGCTCCTATTTCAAAATAAGGTGATATTTACAGGTACTGGAATGGGAGAGGGTCTGGGACTCAGACGCACCCTTATGAGGATACTACATGACCCATTCCAAGGCACAAAGTAATTACCATAGGCAAACCACTGATGAGAGCTCACTCCAGTTTGGAATATATTCATGTTTCCATATAAGAGAAAAATTCGTCCCTGGTTCAGTTCATCTTGGCATCAGTACACGGGTGGGATTCAGAGACATGTAGGTGTGGAATGCCAGATTCCACCAAACTTAAAAAGCTGGCATACTAAGTTGATAAAACGATGTAGAGTGTGAAGTTGAGTTGAGAATGCTTATGCCATACAGTTTATGTATCTTATAATAGCCTTAATCACACTTCCAGTAATTTTCCCCATCATTGGGTGCTAAAAAATAAAATTAAAGAATTAGAATAAAAAATATATATACCTCTTTGAGTGGAAGCATGCTGTCAGCACATTTTGTTATTTTATTCCATTGTATAAAGTCTCGGTAGTGCTCTCTTCATAAATGTATTGAAGGTTTGGCTAAATTGTATCAAATTTGTGATTAAATACAAATGTGAATAGTATAAAACATTACAAAGGACAATCTGAATACTATGCTATACCAATTTTACAATTTTACAATGACTTACAGATGCCATAAATATTTACTTTAAGGGAGTAAAATAAGTTATAAAGTCATATTTAAGAACACCTAAATCCTTGAATAAATTTAAAATGGTATTATTATTTACGTATGAAGTCAGCTGATTATTGAAAGCTTATTTTTCAATAACAGAAATATATGCATTATCTAAAACACATATTCCAATATTTTCAAGAAACAAAATACTGAATTAAATTATCTGTATTTAAATGTTTATTTTGGTTATAAAGGTCCATGGAAATGCTTAAAATTGGCTTATTTGATCTAAAAAGTTAATATGCAATTTTTATTTTTAATGTATCATTTTTCCCATTTATTGTTTTCTAAATAACACTTTCATCCTAAGTAGATGACTGAAGAAACAAAATGCTGTTTTCTTTATGAACTCGTAATACATTTCACTAATAATTAGGATGCTGTTCAAGGTGTTGAAGTGTACAATATAACAAATTGCATTTGCAGTTGAATAGTAGCAGAGTAGAAGCTGAAAAAATAAATCATGTATAAAAGTAGCTTAAAACAGATGATAGCAGAGCAAAGAGTTTCCTGCCAACGCCCTCTAAAAATCGGTCCTTTTAGGCTTTTGTGCTGGTATTAGGTTTCAGTTATAGACAAGACATATATATATGTGACCTTTTCCTTTCCTTTTCTACACCCTGGGGTCAAAGTCTCCTATAAAAGGACATTTGCAGCAAGTATTTTCAGCTGGAGTAGGAGGACAGGGCAGGAGTAGGAGAGCAGTATGATCACCTCTTGCCAATGCAATTTCACTTGATTTGCAACTGGTGTTTAGTAAAGAATTTTGCTATGCAAAAATAGTGTCTTAATTGGATTATTGTAATACAAAGTATGCATTTTTCATGTCGTATTAGTATTTTATTAATAAGGCTAGGGAAACCCACTAAATCCCTATACTAAAGTGAATTTGATTCTCCCATAGAAACGTAAATCCTCAGTGTGACACAACTCAGTCCTTCTACTGCAGCAGCTCTTTTATAAATGCCTCCCAAAGCTCCAAGAAGGAACAAAGAATGTGACCCAGTAAGCTCATACCATAAGTCTATATTGCAGAAACCTTTGTTCAACAAAACTGCAGATGCTCTGTTGAATCCACTGGAGATTGTCCTGATACTAAGGACAAGTATCTAAGTTAATGATTTTATTTATTTTAACATTTTAAAATGTTTTCCTTTGGGGAATTCCAATTTATATATCAATATTCAGGTAATATTTGCTGAAAACACAAACAGAGTCAAAATGATCTGCATTCACATTCTCATTTTCTATTATAACATAGAGACAACTACTTTATTATCTTTTTAGAAACTTTTGCAACTACTTTAGTTTCTTCCTAATTTTATAAATTAATCTATCTCAAAAAACTTGGCCCAAAAGAGTTAGTAATAGCTGTCAACTTCAGAAAAACTAAAACTTTAAAGATGACTTTTAGAAGGAAAATGAAATACAGAAATAATGTATCTCATTTGCACTTAATTAAAAATAATATGAATTGTCACTATTTCCTATGAAAACATCTCATGCCAATTTCTTTTATTAAGCTTGGATTTAAAAGATAATTTAGTTGAAACTGGTAGAATCTTAGTAAAATTATAACAATAAGAAATTTTTATATTATATATATAATATAGAATAATCACATTTAATTCCACTTGTTAGTCTATTCTGATTCTTTAGCAGGTTGATTCATAATTTGCCAACTTGGGTCAGAAATATTTTCTATTCTTAGCTTTTGCTGTCAGCAGAGATAATAATAATATAGAACCTGAACAACAAAGGATTGTGTATTGTTTCAATTTAATTAAAGTTGATTCCCTGCTTTAAGAGAGACTCACATTTTATATATATTTTTTTTTATTAAAAAGAGAATGTAGATATTTGCTTTTCCAAATTTCCCATAAGATAAGAAAAACATTTTTTCTTAATTACACCCTTGCTAAGTCACGTTAGCTGCCTGACCTTGGACAAAATTCTTAACCTCTTTGTGTCTCATTTTCAATAACTGTGAATTAAAGATGATTATTGTAGTATATTTCTCAAGGGTTTATTGTGGGAATTAAATAAAATAATCCTCTAAAATGCTTAGTACAGATTCTGGAACATCATAAGCAGAAAAAATTAATAACTATTTTTTTAACTATATTATATGACATACTTTTTCTTTATGATCTTCAGGGGAATTTCTACTTATCTTAAAAACATATATAGATATTGATCTGTGGAGAAATATATCTCTGTTATTTCAAGGTCTGTGGATTACATAATGGTCAACTCTGATTGATTTACTGATTGATTAAACAAAATTTTAAAGCAAAACTAAAAATATTGCAGCTATGTTGGTTTTACCATTCTAAACTCTGATGAAATTTGCTTTCTGTTTGGTTTGTGACTAGGAAGCTAAACATTATTTATTAGTAATGAAAATTTCTGGTGTCTAAAGAAATTCAAGAGGAAAACCATTAGATTCTGTTACAATTAAATCTGTTAAGATTTAATTGGAAATATGTAGATAGTGCAAATATATCTTAGGGTACAATTTTTGTTCTCATTAAGTTACCCATTTTACATTTTGAGAACACTAATAGATGAAATACTTGTCAAAGAGAAGATCTAAGATGGTTTAAAGAAAATATTAAATGAAATCAAACTTACTTGTCAAGCTCCATAGCACAACTTACAAGTCATAAATCACACTCTGTATGACAGCTACAGGAGGGATCTGGGTAGTAAAACAAAATGATGGATTTTATCTTTCCTGTTTTTGAGTTATTAAGAACTAGTTGAACTATAGAATGACATGAAAGACTCACATCAGGGATGGGAGGTTATTTGCAGAAACTCTTGTTTTCTTTATCACATTAATGTCAATATTTGACATTTCCATATGACTGATTGTTGAACTAATTTTTGATTTCTTATGCCAACTGTTAATAATCCTCTTTTCATCCAGAAAACAATCACTTTTTGTCTATCTGTAAATTGACATTTGTTATGTTAATTTGTTTTTGCTTATTACAAGGATTACCTTTTATTTACAACAAAGCATTCACAGATTGCCGTGACAGGTTTGTCTTCAATCAAATCTCATAAACATTAATTGAATTATTGAAAGGAATTTGTAAATTATTGTGTTTTTTTCTAAAATAGTAACATCAGCGTGTATATTACGTTAATTTTGTTTACAGTTTTTTGCTTCACATTAACTATATTTAACTGATTTTAACAGCCTTAGATAACTCCAAAACATCAATTACTTTACTTGGATTTATTAATTCATTCAAATATATATATATATATAATGAGAATCTATTATTTGCCAGGCACTGGGCTAGGCAAAGGTAAGAGTGAATGGCAAAATCATGTTCTCCCTGTTTTCCTGTAATGTATTGTCTGGCTAAAGGCTGTGAAGGAAGAGTAATGTGAAGGAAGAGTATTCGAAGGATATAAGAAAAGGGATCACACAATTAACTGTATGTAGGCTGTTCTTAGGGAAGATTTCTTCTAGAGGTGGTACTTGGCCTTCAGTCAGAAGCATGATTTGATATTTGATGTTAACCAGGTGATTGAGAGGATAAGGTGCTTTCTCAGCAGAAAAGACATAGTAGGCAAAGTCTTTAAGATAAAAGCATAGTGAAAGCTCAAAACTAAAAGGAGGCTTGGGTGTCTGGACTCCAGAGACAGGAAGAGAGTTTAGAGAGTTTAGCAGAGATAGCAGAGAAGACTTTATCTTTTTTTTTCTTTTTTTTTTTCTGTAGCAACCATCTTTCCTGTGAAAAATTCCCTCTCCTAGTACTTTAGTTCTGTGGATCCAAAATTTGTAGCATTCTTCTACCACCACAGGGGTGAGTATATAATAAAAAATGTCAGTTATTCGAGTATGTAAGAAACTTGAAAGTCATCACTCCCATCCTTACAACAAGAAAAATGCTGTACAAACAGACTATCAACAACTCATTTTAGATCCATTAGAGGACTGAGGTCACAGAAAAACTGCTGCCCCCACCCTAAATCCCCACTAAATTAGAGAGATGGGAAAATGCAAAGAATTATAGCCTAGTGGAGCAAAAGCCCAGGAGCCCCCACAGGAGTTAGTAATGGAGTAGAAAACTTGAATATGCAGTTGATTAATTTCTGGAAGCACATTGTGGACAAGCTTGAGAGTTAACTTTGAAAAATATAACATGATAATACTAATTAAAAGAAAGCTGGATTAATATATTAATTTCCAACAAAAAGACTTCAGAGAAAGAACAATTATAGGGGGATACAAAGGGGTATTACATAGTAACAAAGGATTTAATTTTCCAAGAAAACGTAACAATCCTTAATGTGTTTGCATGTAACAGGCTGTCAAAACACATGAGGTGAAAATAGATAGAACTGCAAGAACAGACAGATAAATCCACTATGATAATTGGAGGTGTTAACACTTCTCTATCAATAATGAATAGAACCAGCAGGTGGAAAATTAGTAAGGGTATAGTTCAACTGAATAGCACCAAAATCAGTGAGTCCCAGTCTGTCTTCCTGGAAGTTGATTCTTGAGCAGGGACGTCAGGAGTAGAGTGATGTCCAGGCCATATTTAATAACAAATAAATCAGAGTCTGGACATGATATGTAGGCATTCGTTTCTTTAAAAAAAAATTGCCCCAGGTGATTCCATTGTGAATCTAATGTTGAGAAGAAATATGCGCAGTCGTTTTCTTTGAATTCATTCTGCCTGAGATATCTAGAGTTGTTTTGGTTGTTGACATTGTTTTGTTTAGCAATTCATTTATTCAATTTTGTGAATTAACTTTCAAGAAATGCCTTTTCCTTGTTATAAAATTACATTGTTTTATGTTATTCTACTTCTTAAATTGTGATTAAAGTTGCTATCTCAATGTTGGTCAAAGGAAACAAAATTTCAGTTGACAGGAGAAATAAATTTCAGAGATCTATTGTACATTATGTAATAGATCTATAGTGATTGTAGTTATAGTGACTATGGAAATAGTGACTATAGTTAATAACAATAGTATATAATTTAAAATAACTTAAAAATTATTGAGAGTAGATTTTAACTATTCTACATATTATTTTCTTTGTGATATGTGCATCTTCTGTCATCTTCCATGTGAAATTTGACATTGCAACCTCACCTGAGGCCATCACTTTTTCCTTGATGCTACGAACCATCCTGTCATGTATGTGTTTGTACCATATCAGTAGTGAAACTGACAGTGCTCTGATAGGGGTATACTCTTTTATCCCAATCTATATCCCAATACCCAATAGCCCAGTATTCTTAGAATCCAGTTGTATTCATACTCTCCTGGATCATTTCTGTTCCTTTGTTATATAGTCCCTTTCTTCCCTTATAGGCTCATATGACATTAACAGACAAGACACTTTTCAGAAAGACAGGTAAGTCATTTGTTAAAATCTCACTACTGTTGTTTAACAGAAACATATATATGCATGTATATGTGTGTACTGTATGGAAAAACTGGAATTAGAGTTTATCTAGAAAAGAAAAAATTACCTCATCTAAGTGCAGAAATGAATAATACTTAAACCATGCCATACAATTCTCTATCATATTTCCACAGATAAGTCAAAAATTTTAAAAATCTTATTGTTCATGCATAAATGCAGAAAACAATACCTCTAGTATATGTTTGTGTTCTATTGTACTTTCACAGAAGGTGTTTGATACTTAATACTATGTTTATTAAGAAAAATCTTTGCAATGGTTATGGAATTAAAATTTCATGTAAAAATGATTATGTAGATCAAGAAAAGTTGCAATTTTCTGGATTCCTGATATTTTAAATAAAAGTAGTTTCCAAAGGTGATTTTTTTATTATTTTAATTTTTAATGGAAATTTTCACAATATAACCATCCTATATAATTTTATTTTTCAGCTATTATTTTTGTCAACTCATTATTTATTAAGAAACAATGACTTTTAGTTACTAATTTATAATTCTTATGTTATAATGAAAAATCAGAGTTTGTTGAATAAAATATCTGATTTATGACTCCCTAAGTCAACATTAAATTATTTTATTGCTATATCATGTTTTTTGATGTTCATAACTCTAGGTTTATATAGTAATTTCACTCCACTTTCTTTCTTTTTTTTTTTTTTTTTTGAGACGGAGTCTCCCTCTGTGGCCCAGGCTGGAGTGCAGTGGCGCGATCGCGGGCTCACTGCAAGCTCCGCCTCCTGGGTTCACGCCATTCTCCTGCCTCAGCCTCCCGAGTACCTGGGACTACAGGCACCCGCCACCGTGCCCGGCTAATTTTTTGTATTTTTAGTAGAGATGGAGTTTCACCGTGTTAGCCAGTATGGTCTCGATCTCCTGACCTTGTGATCCGCCCGCCTCGGCCTCCCAAAGTGCTGGGATTACAGGCGTGAGCCACCGCACCCGGCCAATTTCACTCCACTTTCATTGGGGGGAGATTTGCAGTTAATTCCAATTTGAATAATATCTTTGTAACTAAATTTATCACGAAGCTCAACATGACAATTTAGTATAGTTAATCTCCATTTCGTTTTACTTTTGCACAACTTTTCCAGTGAAGTGATCCTCTGAGATTAGGACTAGTTGAAATCGTAGGGCAAATATATAAATTGTTTAGAAGGAAGCCTTAAGATGCTTTAACTCATGCAATGAATTTGAACATAGAAATGAGAGGAAAGCTTGGATAATTTTATAATGAAAGGCTAAGCATGTTTTCCCCTCAAGAGGAAAAATTTAAATTTCAAACAATATTACTCAAACATTAATCATTTAACTGTATAGCATGGGACATTTTGGGCATGGCAAATTCTAATGGAGGAGACTGCTAGAAATTCTCAGCCACACAGAAATCTGACTGCTTAATTTTGAAAGCTGCAGAGCTTTTAGTAAATTTTTTTATCTTGTTTTTACATGTAACTCAGAAACTACTCTGAAAAACTCTCTTAATGCTTTTTACGGCCGGGTGCGGTGGCTGGAGCCTGTAATCCAAGCACTTTGGGAGGCCGAGGTGGGTGGATCACCTGAGATCTGGAGTTCGAGACCAGCCTGGCCAACAAGGTGAAACCCCACCTCTATTAAAAATACAAAAATTAGCTGGGTGTGGTGGCACACACCTGTACTCCCACCTACTTGAGAGGTTGAGGCAGGAGAATCGCTTGAACTTGGGAGACGGAGGTTGCAGTGAGCCAATATTGTGCCATTGCACTCCAGCCTGGGCAACAAGGGCGAAATTCCATCTCAAAAAATTAATAAATAAATAAATAAATAAATAAAAATAAAAAAACAAATAGTTTTTACTTTATTTCTCCCAAAATATGTCAAAAATGGCATAATGGCACACTTGCTTTTTCTGTAGTCAAAACCATTTTGTAAAAAAACTTGAAATGTACAGTGTAGAATCCAAGGGCAGAAAATAAAGGCTGAACATAGAACTAAGAACCTGTGCAACATCAAGGCAGTGGCTTTTTATCAATTTCTCTCACTCCAGGGCAACATTTATTTTCTTACTCTCGTACTCTTTGTATCTCCATTGCTTGCCTGTGGATCAATAATATTATTCTTTATAACATTATGGAGGCTATATGGCTTTGTGCATCCAGTATGCATCATTATTATATCCTTCATCTCAATTAGAATTCTCAAGTGAAAGAGGCTTATTGATTTCCAACCAATAAATGGATGACTTCCACCTAAATCAAGCGTTCATTCATTGTCCAATCCACTGGACCAGGTGGGCTTGAATCATACATGGAAGCAAACTTCCTAACATGCTGAATGGGTTGGCTCTCATAGAAGGTATTCTTGAGTGGGCAGGTTTCCTTACAAAACACAGTATACTAAGACTGTGGTATTCAGACAGCTCTTCAGTCTTCAAGGGAACTTTGGAAGTAAACCAGGGGTGACATGGATTATCAAATATTGTGGATCAGGTGAGCTCTAGGCTTCTCAATGCGAGGTAATTACCCTGCACTTTCATCTGTTTTATAATATTGCCTTTATTTTTTTCCATGAAAGAGTAAGGTTTGGAAAAACAAGAAAAACACGGTTAAAATTATTTCTCTAGTGAATTGGTGGTGTTTATAAATCTTTAGCTTAGCTTGAGTCCCCCTTTGTGAAATGTATAAATCCTTTTGATACATTAACAAACACTTGGAAAATGACTTAACTTATTAAGTTGAATTCTCTAATATAAGGGTTATAAGTGAAGGCTTAATTATTCAGCATTACTGAATTCAATATATCTGCCCTTTCAGTTTGCCTAGGGTGACAAATACATTTCCCATTACAGCTTGCCAATGTAACACAGCCTTATTTCATTTTTGTTGTAAATAGAATCACATTCTAATATGTTTTAGCTGAAAACAGCAAAGTATATATTCAACTACTTCCCAATAGGGAAAATTAAAAAAAAAAGTTATTTCTTTAGCCCAGAACTTTATTTTCCTTTTACATAACAGAAAAATACTTGGTGTGAAATAAAACCTTCTTACACGTAATGAGCCCCCATAGAATTTTAATGAAAGACAATTGAAGACCCATTTTTAAGCCATTGGGAAGAATTAATATAATTAAGAATAGAAAAAAACTAGATAAAGTTACAAGAACAACCTAGGAACATTTCTATATTTCTTCCTCATTTTCTGGAGTTTTAAAAGATGTTGAAACATTTTGACAGCTATAGAAAATGACCTAGGGACAAATATACTCTCTGTTCCTGACATAAAATGATATGCTTATTGTGTTTCTCATAAAACTCAGCAAAAACTATATACCTAATAGTTATTTAAAAGGAGTTCCTAAAAATAAATATATTCATTATTAATATGTGACATGACTGAATTACTTTTGAAAAACTACAAATTATTCAACATACTTTAACATAGGATTTAGGATCAATATGGTATCCATTTCTTGATTCTGTTTTTCATAGTGCACTTAAATATATATGTTAATACTTTTGAATAAGTGCATTATGCTATGAAATGTTTTAATGAGAAAAATGAATTTATACAAAGCAACTTCATTTATATTTTGTTCCTGTCATGTTACATTGCTGAAATCTTGTATTATACTAGACATGACTCATTTTTAAATACGTAATTGTATATGAAGTTCTCAATGTTAGTGTCTGGAGGATACAGAATCAAAACAGAAGAAAAGTTAAAAAATTAAAAGTAAACTATATTTTGCATATGAATAAGAATATTACAAATACCATATTTATATACTATGTTTATATATCTTTACACTATGCCAAAAGGTATATATGGCATATATGCATATATACCTTTTTTATGCAGAGAAATAATATCTCTGCATAAGCATAAAATCAAGATACATAATATTTTAAAATGTTTTTCATTGAAGTGTAATTGACATAAACTGAACATATCCAGTGTATTTTTTAAGTTTTGGCATATTGGTACACGAGAAAACACCATGGCAATCAAGATCATGAACATATTCACTTCCCTAAAGTTATTTTGTGTCTTTAGTAATCGCTTCTTCCCCTCTTCCCTACTCAATCTCCATGCAACTACTAATCTATTTCTGATGCTACAGAATGGTTTACACTTGGTAGAATTTTATGTAAATGGAGTCACACAAAAATCTATTCTTTTTTGTCTGTCTTTTGCACTCAACATAACTACTCTGACTTTCGCCTATGTTGATACTGGTAGCAATAGTTCATTCTTTTTTTTAATTAATAGATTTTATTTTTAGAACAATTTTAGGTTTGTAGTAGAAACTAACAAAGCAGAGAGAATTTCCATACACTTTCTTCTACTCTCCATATTCTTTATGATTAATATCTTGAATTAGTGTGGTACATTCGTTATAATTGATGCATCAATATTGACATATTATTATAAATGAAAGTCCATACACTAGTTTTATATTAGGGTTCACTCTTGACATTATACATTTCATGCGTTTGGACAAATGCATATGTCATGTAACCACTACTACAATATTATAAGAATAGTTTTACTTTCTTAAAAATTTCTGTGCTTGATTTATTCATCCCTTCCCTTGGAGACTACTGGAAATTCTGATCTTTAATTTACAGTTTTTCCCTTTTTAAGAATGTTGTATCATTGGAATTATACAGTATACAGCCTTTTCAGATTAGCTTCTTTCACTAAGTTGTATGCATTTTAGGTTCTTGCATGTTTTATATGGTTTGATAGCTTATTTTTTAATCACTGAATATCCCATTTTATAGGTATGCCAGTTTATTGAACCATTACTCACCTGTTGGGGGCATCTGGTAGCTACCAAGTTTTGTTATGAGAAAAGCTGTTTTAAGGAGTCATGTGACTCATTTGGATAGGAGCGAAGTTTTTTTGACTTATTTGGATAGGAGTGAAATATTTTTGACTCATTTGGATAGGAGTGAAGTTACTGGTCCATGTGGTAAGACTACATTTAACTTTGTAAGAAACTGCAAAGCTATCTTCTAACGTGGCTGTGCCATTTTGCATTCCCACAAGCAATAAATGAGAGTTTCCCTTGCTCTTTATCTTCAACACAATTTAGTGTTTTCAGTGTTCTGGATTTTAGCCATTTTAGTAGGCATGCGGTGGTATCTCGTTCGAATGAGCGATTCTCTAATAATACATGATGTTGAGCATATTTCATTCGCTTATTTGCCATCAATATATTTTCCTCGGTGAAATGTCTGTTCAGATCTCCTGCCCATTTTTTAACTGGATTATTTATCTTTTTTTTTTCTTTTTGAGTTTTAAGAGTTCTGTGGAGTGCTCATACCAGTTCTTTATTGGATACATGTTTTGTAAGTATTGTCTCCCAGTCTTGGCTTGTTTTTTAAATATTAACTATGACTTTCTTAGAGCAGAAGTTTTAATTTTTATTAAATTCAACTTATAACGTTCTTCTATAGTCTCACATTTTTATATTTAAATCTATTATCCATTCTTGTACATTGTGTAAACACAGTGTCTAGATTCTTTTTTTTGGTTGTGGATGTCCAATTGTTCCAGTACCGTTTGTTGAAAATATGGTTTGTGTGTGTGTGTGTGTGTGTGTGTGTGTGTGTGTGTGTGGTTATATCTCACGTTATGAGTATACCGTGTTTGGTTTATTTATTCACCCATTGATAAACTTTGGGTTGTTTACAGTTTAGTGTTATTATAAATAAGTTTGTCATGGCCACTTGCAAACACATTCTTGTGTGTATATATGCTATACTGTTTTCTGCTTAAAGAGCAACAGTAGAATAAGTAGGTAAAATGATGGGGGTCTATTTAACTTTGTAAGAAACAGTCCATTTTTTTTTCCCAGAGTGGCTGTATCATTTTACTATCCTACCATCAGTATTTGAGAATTACAGTTGTTCTAAATCATCACCAACACACAAGATGATGAGTATTTTTAATTGTATTTATTCTAGTAGGTGTGGAATGGCATCTCATTTAATTTGTATTTCTCTAATGGCTAAAGATATTGAACATCTTTTGATGTGATTATTTGCTGTCTCTGAATTTCCTCTGGCAAAGTATGTGTAGGTGTGGAATGGCATCTCATTTAATTTGTATTTCTCTAATGGCTAAAGATATTGAACATCTTTTGATGTGATTATTTGCTGTCTCTGAATTTCCTTTGGCAAAGTGTGTGTTCAAGTATATTCTTTTCCTTATTGTTTATTGTTGGTCTGTAATTTTCCTTATAATTGAGTTTACATATTTTGGATACACATTCTTTATCAGATATAATTTGGAAATGTCTATTCCTAGTTTGAGGCATATAGGGTAGAAATATAGAATTTTTTGTTTTTATGAAGTCATATCTATTGTTGTTGTAACTGGTTTTTTTGTTTGTTCTCTAGGTTGTTCTTTTGGGCCACATTCTAAGAAATCTTTGTCTAGCCAAAAGCCACAAATAATTTCTCATTTTTTGGCTTCTGGAAGATGTACAGTTAAATGTTATATTTGGGACTGTTATCTAATTTGATTAAATTGCACTCTACAATATGATATTTGAATTGATGAAAAATTAGTAAATGTTAATATTTTTTAAAGTAGCCAAATCTTGCAATTTATGTATAATAGAGAAGACTAGAAAATCCCCCATATTTATTTCCTCTTACTTCGTACTACTAAAATTTGTATTTAGGCATTTGGTTTCTCAGATAAACATTACATTCCCCAGTATATGGTTCTATCTGGCTTGGTGATGACATGTTGAACATTAAGATGTGAGCAGAAGTAATACATACACACTCTTTTTAATGTCTTTAATTGAATGGGATATTGGCCCATTTTTTCTTCCAGTTTATTACACTGAATATTGACATGTTATTTTCCAATATTGAGACAATCAATGACAAGACTTGAAGAGTAACAATGTAAAAATTACAGAAGTTGTCTGAGTTTATCAACAATCCCCTGGATTAGAACCCCCTACCAGTTCTAGGTCATCTAATATATAGACATTGTGTTCAGTAGAAATATATATATTTTTTATTATGCTTTAAGTTCTAGGATACATGTGCACAGCATGCAGGTTTGTTACATTGGTATACACGTGCCATGTTGGTTTGCTGCACCCATTAACTCATCATTTACATTAGGTATTTCTCCTAATGCTATCCCTCCCCCTGCCCCCCACCCCCCGACAGGCCCTGGGGTGTGATGTTCCCCACCCTGTGTCCAAGTGTTCTCATTGCTCAATTCCCACCTATGGGAATACATTTTTAAATCATTTTTAAAGGTGTTATTACATTCTGATTGAACATTTTCAGAAAGAATAAATAATTTAATACAAGAAGTGGGCCACTTCATGTAACAAAACAAACCACCACTACAGCAACAACAACAAAAAACACTAATGAATGTGACTTTAGCTTTGCAACATCATGACAGACTAGCAAGTTAATGACATTTGTTATGCCATAGAAAATATTTGTTGAATTGCCACTCTAATGACTTTATATCAGCCAACTCATTATCAACACTAGAAAAGATGATTAAAAAATACTTCATTACGTTCACGTGTTGGCTTGTTAACATTTTTAAGAGTCTATAAGAGAAAAATGCATCCAATCTCGACAAAAATATTTTTCAAGTATCTTGTAGGTACGTACAACTAACTACCTTGTGAACAAAAGTCACTATATAATTATATAATTTCTGACACTTAAAAAAATTTATTGTGCAAAAGAAGATATATGTTCTAATACCAAATCCACATATAAAATAATTGACTTATTTAAATAATTTAAGATGCTCTTTTATATATTTATATTAAAAACTTTACAGAGAATAAAAAAGGCATTATACAGGCTACTTATGGTTTTTGATGTTTGGATATACAATACATGTATCAAAGATTGTGGAAATAAATCAAGCAATATATTCAATTGGACTTAATTGCATTATTACATGCCAAGTGTCGTATACCATCTATTTGCACATAACACTTTTTAATTTAGGTAAAATTATTAATCATAAAGCTATATGAATTTATTTTATTCCATGTTATTTTATTATTCCATGTTATTATTTATGTATTGTTAGGAACATTTGCTTAAAAATCATATTTGGACATAGTATCAGATACTTTACATCCTTTGAATCTGTTATTTTATAACAGTATATACTAAACATCATTACTCCTTTTCAAACATAAATAACGCAATACAAATTGGACAAAAAATTCAGGAAAGATCTGGGATCAAAAAGGAGGTATTGAAACATCACATGTACTCCATAATTATATACAAATATTTTGTACCCATAATATTTAAAATACAGAAAATTAAAAGGTACATTTTCCTCAAAGTGCATGCTTCTTTTGCTATGCAAAACTGCAGGATATGGAAAGAAGTGTATTAAAACACTAAATCACTTTATGTGGAAGATAAAAGGGATGGTACCCAATGTACGACTTCATGTAGTGCACTGATACATTCAATACAAATGATGTATTAACTTCAAGATAACATGCGAAAGTTAAATTATCTAACTTATTTCAAACTAAGGGATAGTATGTTCTCATTATTAGAAGCTAGAATTCTGCTTATCCATTTCTATTATTAGAAAAAAACATAATTTTTATTCTTGTCTTAAAAATAGACACCTTGATATAATTCTCTGTAAATGTAGCATGATAGTCTGTTTACAGAGTTTATATCATTCCAAGACTGCACTTCTAAAGTGAGAAAATATTAAAGGATATAAACTCACTCTTCTCTACAAAATTCCTTATTTTTTATGCAATGGCTTTAAAATGTATGGAAAGGGAGTTATGGAAACAATCCATACCTGGAAAGCATTCTATCCATGCCTTTGAAATGGTTATCTAGTACTGGATTCTTATCAGTGCCTAGCTATGTAATGTGTGTAGCTTAAGATTTTTAAGAAAGAAGGATAAAATGCTCAATATAAATTTAAAAAGCACTTTTATTGGAATATTGAGTCATGTATTTGCTTTCTGTAAGTCCTTTTATCTATAAAATAATAGTTGAGAAAGGCAAATAGAATATGTGGAGGAATTAAAAATTCAATTGTAGGGTGGTAAATGAAAACCAAATTTTTCATTCACCACATTAAATGTAAATGGGTATTATACTCAATTTAAGCAGCAAAGTTGCTTTTTTTTTTTTTTTTTTTTTTTTTTTGAGACAGAGACTCACACTGTCGCCCGGTCTGGAGTACAATGTTACCATCTCGCTTCACTGCAACCCCTGCCTGCTGGGTTCAAGCCATTCTCCTGCCGCAGCCTCCCGTGTAGCTTCTTAAGATGTGAAGATTTTTAAATTAAGATGACTCTTGGGATGAACCATCCTGTGTTGGTTAAAGACTTTTACTGACATATTTTTAATAATTTTTTTAACTTTTATTTTCAGGTCAATGGCACATGCGTAGGTTTGTTATGTAGGTAAACTAGTGTCACAGGGATTTGTTGTGCAGATTATTTCACCACCCAGCTATTAAGCCTAGTACCCATTGTTTTTCCTGATCTTCTGCTTCCTCCCACCATCCACCCTCCCAGAGGCCCCAGTGTCTGTTGTTTCCCTCTATGTGTTCATGTGTTCTCATAATTTAGCTCCCATTTGTAAATGAGAACATGCAGTATTTGGTTTTCTGTTCCTGCATTAGTTTGTTAAGGATAAAGACCTCCATCCAGCTCCATCCATGTTCCTGCAAAGGACTTGATCTCACTCTCTTTTATGGCTGCCTAACATTCCATGGTGTATATGAACCACAAAATAAAGATGGTTCTTAACTTTTAAATTAAGATTTTTAAATTAAGATGAATCTTGATTTTTAAATTAGTATGGTTTTAAGATAGTTTTACAGATAGATTAGATAATCTATCTAGAGATAGATAGGGAGAGGTATCTATCAATACATATCTCTATCTAGATATAGATAGATGGTTTTCTATATAGACCTATCTATATATGTATACATCTATATATGTCTACACATATCTCTATACACATATATATATTTATATCTACATCTATATTTCTACATGTATATAGGTATGTATATATCTACATGTATATATGTATGTAGATATATACATAGGTATCTGTATATATGCATATACATGCCTATCTATCTTTATCTACATGTATTACATAGATAGGGTAATTACTGATAAATCCTTTGGTCTTCTTTGTAAATCTCTGGGCTAAAGACCCCTCCAGCATTATACGTGTTCTGGTCTAGATTGCTTACTCACCAGTTCTCCTCACTATCTAGAGAAGATCCACTTAGCAGGCCTCCCCTTAAAGAAGGGCACCTTAACTGGACTCACTCCTCCCATAGTAGACTGCACAGTACACAAGCAGAAGAGGAGAGCTCAGTAATAAAGTCACCATAAAGGATAGTTTTTAAATGAATAAAGAAATCAGAAAATCCAGTATTGGCTAGCACATATGGCTATCAGCAAGCTCACCCTACAAAAAAATAGTGAGAAAACAGTTCAAATATTGGCCGTTTGGGGCACATATTCTACAAAAAGGAAAAGTTTTGAAATGTATATATATTTAATTTAACTCTTTAAAATATTTGTAGGCAAGCCCAGTGGCTCACACCTATAATTTCAGAACTTTGGGAGGCCAGGGCAGGAGGATCGCTTGAGGCCAGGAGACCAGCCTGGGCAACATGGCAAGACCCCATATCTACAGATGGTTTTAAAAAATTAGCCAGGTATAACACGATGAAACCCCGTCTCTACTAAAAATATAAAAATTAGCCGGGCATGGTCGTGGGCGCCTGTAGTCCCAGCTACTCGGGAGGCTGAGGCAGGCGAATGGCATGAACCCGGGAGGCGGAGCTTGCAGTGAGCCAAGATCATGCCACTGCACTCCAGCCTGGGCAACAGAGCGGAGACTCCATCTCAAAAAAAAAAAAAAAAAAAAATTAGCCAGGTATGGTGGCACACACTTGTGGTCCCGTCTACTTAGGAGGTTGGGGCAGGAGAATTGCTTGAGCCCAGGAGTTTGAGGCTGCAGTGAGCTATGATCATGCCACTGCACTCTAGCCTGGGTGATAGAACAAGACCCTGTCTCTTAAAAAAAAAAAAAAATTGTATTATGCACCAGGTACAATGTGCTAGGTGCTCGGGAGAGATCAGGGGATAAAGCAGACCAAAATTTCTGTCCTCATGGAGCTTGTGGTCTAAAGGAGGAAAAAAGGCAATAAACAAATTAAAAAGAGGAATACAAAGTATGTGGGTAGGGATGAGTACAACAGAGGAAAATCAAGCAGGAAAGATAGAACTCTGGAAAGAAGTAGGGCCAGTGTCAAACAGGATGGCCAGGGGAGGCCACACTGAGAAGGTGACACCAAAGCAAAGACCTACAGGAGGTGAAGTGGTGAGCCATTCAGGTCACTAAACGAGGCATGTTCCCAGGAGAGGGGACGACAATGCAAAGGCAAGAAGGAGCACCAGCCTGTGTGTTGAGAAAAGCATGGGGACCCAAGCAGCTAAAGTGGAACACATGTAAGAAGAATAACCGTAATGAGGTCTGAGAGACAACTGGGTGGGAAGTGTCTTAATCTGTTTGTGTTACTATAAAGGAGTATCTGAGTCTGGGTGATTTATAAAGAAAAGGAGGTTTGTTTAGGTCACAATTCTATAGGCTGTACAAAAATCAGCACCAGTATCTACATCAGGTAAAGGCTGGAGGTTGCTTCCACTCATGGCAAAAGGGGAAGGGGAGCCAGTGTGTGCAGAGATCACAGGGTGAGAGAGGAAGCAAGAGAGAGAGGGAAGCACCGGGCTCTTTTAAAAAACCAGCTCTTGGGAAAACTAATAGAGAACTCACTCACTACTCTCACCATGGCAGGGCATTAATCTATTTATGAGGGATCCATCCTTATGATCCAAACACCTCCCACTAAACCCGACTTCCAACACTGGGGATCAGATTTCAACATGAGATTTGAAGCGGACAAATATCTAAACTACAGCAAAGAGTACAGATCGGGAGGCATGGCAAGCTCTGCTGGTCACTCCAATGGAGTCAACATTTCAAGAATGTTACAAGCAGCTGGGCTTGGTGGCTCGTGCCTATAATCCCAGCACTTTAAAAGGCTGAAGTAGAAGGATCACTTGAGGCCAGGAATTCAAGACCAGCCTGGGCAACATAAAGAGACCCTGTCTCTACCAAAAATTAAAAAAAAAAAAAAAAAAAAAAAAAAAAAGCCAGGCATGGCAGCGAGCACCTGTTGTCCTAGGTTCTCAGGAGCCTGAGGCAGGAAGATTACTTGAGCCCAGGGGGTCGAGGCTGCAGTGGGCCACAACTGCCCCACTGCACTACAGCCTGAACAACAAAGTGAGATCCTGTCTCTTAAAAAAATTAAGAAAGAAAGAAAAGAAAACAGTATTACAACCAGTTTTCTAGCAGCACATAGGGGAAGAGTCTGTTGTCCTCCCAGATCTCTGGCCAAGGCCCTGGCAGAGGCAAGAATTACAAAGACCCTAACCTGTTGTTGCCTAGCTCCCCAGAGACACTAGGGAAAGCTATCTCAAGGGCAAACACATGTTGACTGGTCTCAAGGAGTAAGGGGTTATTGTTCCCTCCCCTGGAGAGAGTGCAATCAAGGGGAGTTGGACAACCCATCTTTGCTCTACTTGCTGCTTCCTTTTTTCACCAACTATAAGTCCTTTGGGTTCTGTATAACCAGATCCCTGATTCCTCTAGCCAAAATTGGTTTCATTTTGACCAGAGACTGGTTACAACACACCTTTCTACCACCACCTCTATTAGAAGATTTAACTCTTTGTTTCTCTAATAATCTCTTTTCATACTTGTGAGCCCCTTAAGAGACACATCTTACTACTTATTGTGTTTTCTGTGCCTAAGTATTCTGTGTAATACTTACAACTTACTGCATCTTCTGATGCAAAAAAAAAAAGTTTCAAAGGAAATGGATTGTCATCTGCTGAATCAGGCTAAGGGTAGGTCCTGGAAGATACTCCTTCCAAACCTTATAATCAGAGGTGACTGCACAGTTGGCTTACAAGAGCCTCTTTTCAAAGTAATTGGGGATGCAGTGCTTAGAACTGGGCTGGCACTGTAATTTTTTTAGGAATCTGCTCCCATTTACAAGACGTTCCATCATAAAAATCAAATCATAAAATCAAATCCAAGTATGTTCATTTGATATATTCATTTTCCACTTCTTACTAGGGGTGGTGGGGGAGGAGAAGCTGGTACAGGAGAAATATCTTTTATTTCCCCTCTATAACAATGGTATAATTCCAAATCTTATAGACCATCACACAGTTCTGTTAGTTGATTGTTTTCCATGGATTCTACCCTGCCAGGAGACACAATAAATAACTTTTTGAAACTTCATTCTTCAGTCCTGGGAGTTTTTACAAATAAAAGGACACACATATTGAGACAAATTACATGCTTGAAAATCTGTCACTAACATCAATTTCATGTTAAAAAGTACTAAGCAACTGTTACAGTGGCATTTCTTTTGTTGTTGGGGAAAATAATGTGTGAATAGCTATGCTAATTCAGAGGTAATTTTCAAATTTCATGACTAAATAAAAAAGCTAAGAGTAGTTCACTAGGTAATGTTTGGGAGGGAGTTGTTGGTTTTGTTGATTTATTATATCTTGACAGACTGGTATGATTGAAGTGAATTAAATGTTAGACGTGCTTAACATTTTATATGCTATATATCATCATAATAGCAAAGTGCACAGATCACATTATTGAGTGCCTTTGGATTTTAAAAATAAAGATTGCTATTCAGATGAATACCATTTCATTATTGCCTGCACTACTCTGTCAAATTAAAAAATATAATAGCTATCTTTATTCTCATTTTAAAGCATGATAATCATCAAAATGTTGAAGTTTATCACAGTTCTACATTAAAAATAAGTCATTTTTATAGGTGAGTTATCCAATACAGCAAAGGCCGTCAAAGAGAAAGCCAATACTTTCATGGAGAGCTCAGAGCCTTAATAGATCCCAGTAGCAATGCTTCAACCATTCCCAACTCCATGTTCCTTGCTAGATGCTCCTCACCCCAAACTCCTGCAAATTTCAAGAATTTCTGTGTATGTGTGTGTTAAGGGAGGAGTTTTAAAGTATCTCTGTATTCAACAACATACGTCAGCTTGTAAGCAGCAGAAACCTACTTAAACTAGCTTACATGAGAAAATAACATTATAAAGACATAGGAGTGTTTCTACACCAAGAACTGGAGGTATTGTTTGGTTTCATGAAGGATTAAAATCTGTAATTCAAAAGTAGACTCAGGCAGCTGCACATCAATCTGTGTCTTTCTCTCTGGTACTGTGGACTCTATCCTGTCTGACTTGCTTTGTTCCTGGGCATCATTCTTGCTCTGGAAAACACACTTTCCCTGCTCATTTTTTTATTTTAATGCTTAGGTTCAATCTGCTCATTTTTCCCTACAGCAGAAGACAGCTTACTGTGTTCCAGCAAACAACAGAGCCTGACCAACCTCTCTGAATATGGGGCCCCCTTCTCACTCACAAGTATTCTTAACCTGGGGTCCATGTGGGGTTTGTGAATTTGGATAGGATTTTAAAATTACATTTTCATTTCCACTAATCTCTAACCGAAATTCAGTCTTTTCTTCAACTGTGAATGTAGGCAGCAAGCCACAGTGGAACTTGCAGAACCTATAAATTTGTCACTGTGATTGATGTTATAATGTTACACCTAGATCTTCTTTCAGAAATGAGGACTTACCCCAGCTACTATGAAAGCTGTTGGCAGAGTGCCCTCAGCTGGCAGCCCCAGGGAAATGGCCTCAGTTGCAGAGAGCCACCTCAGCTGGGTAATAAACACCTGGCCCTCTTTGATTCAGGGCACTTCTGAAGGGTCATATAATCTTCAAACCTTCTGTAAGGTTGGCTGAAGCTTCCTCTCAGACTTCATCACAGCTCAATGTCATCCTTCTCTGACCAGTTCCACCTTGCCTTCCCTCATGTTGATGTCAAGAGCGTTCCCTAGCAAACTCCCCAAATGCCAATCTCCAGCTTAGATTCTGCTTTCTGGAGAAACTGAACTGTGACAGTTACTAATACAAAGAATCAATATTTTTATGTCACATTATACTTAGATAGCTTGAAATACATATGCTCATCCCCACCTCAATATTTCAGCCTTCTGGATCTAGTTACTTAATACATTATTAAAAAACTTTTTACTATATTGAAAATTACTTTTTAAACATTTTAGTAACTGTATTTCAAGATAATTTTCTGTGTTATCCTATGCCTTTTATTTTATGCATCTTAAAACATCATTCTGAGAAGGAGACTATAGGCTTTATCACTGCCAAAGGAGTCCATGGCAAAAAAAAAAAAAAAAAAAAAAAGTTGGAGGAGTCAAGAACCCCTGGGAACTATCTCAGGAGATCTTGGTTTTTTGCAGGGCTTTCAGCACCATCCATTTTCCAGTGGCTCCTTAATCGATGTCACTCCTTCCCCATTGCTCCAGTGCTACTCAGCTGAACTCACCAATTGCTCTTAACTGATCTTTTACATCACCGTTCATTGCTCCCATCCATTTTCCCTACAGACACCAGAATGGTTTAAATATATATACATATATATATGCAGAGCATGATAGCTCATGCCTGTAACCCCAGCACTTTGGGAGGCCAAGGAGGGAGAATCACTTGGGGTCAGGAGTTCAAGGCCAGCCTGGTGAAACCCCCATCTCTACTAAAAATACAAAAATTAACCAGGCATGGTGGCATGCACCTGTAATTCCAGCTACTTGGGAGGCTGAGGCGTGAGAATTGCTTGAACCCAGGAGGCAGAGGCTGCAGTGAGCTGAGATCACACCAGTGCACTCCAGCCTGGGTGATGGAGTGAGACTCTGTCTCAAAACAGAACAAAACAAATATATATATATATACACACACACACACACACACGTATACACACACACACACACATATATATATATACACACACACACACAATAAATATGCCTGGAGTTAATTCTAAAATAATAGTTAACATTCCCCAGATTTTTACTATGAGCCAAACTCTCTGCTATTATTGCATTAATATATTTAACAGGCCTATGAGGTATATACTGTCATTATCACTATTCCATACATGTGAAAACTAAAGATTATAGAAGAAAAATCACTTTTCTGAAATCACATACCTAATAGTAAGTGGCAGAATTGAACTGGTAATGTCAGAGCCAAAGCTCACTCTTTATCTTTTTGAAAAATAACTTTTTATTTTAAAAAATTTTAAACATACCCCAAAACACAAGGAGATGTATAACAAATTCCCATGTACTTATCACCCAGTCTTAGCAACTTTCAATATTTTGACAGTTTTATTTTATCTGTTAATCATTTCCCTTGGCACTCCCACGTTTTCTTTCTTTATATCTGGAATATTTATTAAAGCAAACACCAGACATCACAGAATTTCACCCAATACAATAGTAGAACCATTAGAGCCCAGTAGAATACTTCAGTAGAATAATGCTTTAAAAATGTTTCTCTAGTCATGCCATTCCCTGTTTCAAATACTTTAGCACATTCCTATTCTACTTAGGATAAATCCTCCACAGGACCTGTAGACTTCTGAGTCACATGGCCCAGGCCTCCCTTCCAAACACCATTTGATGACCCTCTACCTTGCTCAAGAAAACACTGGGCCTACTGACCTTCTCTTAATACTGGTAACTCCTTATCACTGAGTCAGGACCTTCTTTTCTTAAGCCCAGGAGACTTTTTCTTCCACTCATTCTCCTGTGTAAATGTCCTCTCCTTAGAGACATCATCCTATGTTGATTCAGATTCCAAGTTCTCTCCAGTCTAATTCTCCTTCAGCCGAATTCTTTCTTACAGCGTCCTGTTCTTGGCTTTCATTTGATTTCTCACAATTAATAATTTTGCATATATTTGCATGTTTGTCTGTCTCTGCTACTGGGCTGTAAGAGACCTGTCAGTTTTGCTCACTGGTCTATACCTAGTCTCAACATAGTACTTGGCATATAGTAAGCACTCATTAAACTGTGAAGTGTGTGTGTGTATGTATACATATATATGTGTACATACACATTTTAGTGTATGTATATTCTCATGTATTCTACGAGATTATGGGCAAGTGTATACTATATTACATATAAAGAGAGTAAGAGAATAACTTACAGAGTTAAAAGTAAGTGTAAAAGGAGCAGTTATATTAAATTTTGAAAAGAATAAACTATTTTATTAATTATGTAATTCTCCATTGTTCCATGAAAACAGATGTGACTATTCATTAGCACTGACTAATGAAGGATATGTTATTTCAGATAATCTATCAAAAAAAATACCCTCTTTCCAGCATATAAAATCTTTCTCTCCCCATTGTCCTCAAGAGCTAGGACATTATAACCTACTTTTATTTTGGTCCTAAAAATATTTTTTCTCAAAAATGCTTTAGAAGTAATTGAGATCATCAGTAAGAAATTTATGCAGCTTTCTTGGAAATGTTATGAGTTAGGTCCTAGCAACCTATCTCTAAGGCTATGAAGCACTGATAGTCTGGCATCTATTTTATCTGAACCAACTCCCTGCTTCAGAAACTGCTGTCTTGAAATATCGTTCTGGGCTGAATATCTATTGCAGTATGTATAAAATGGAATTAACAGGCCATTGCTACATTTGCTGCAGTTACTGGCATGATGGATTATAGGTACTCAGTCAGACTGCATTTAGCATTATGATTTAGTAAGGTAGCTGAAAGAGGAACATTTGTTCTCTTTTTGTTTTGCAATAATGTTTTTATTAGAAATATATGTACATTGTTGAAAACTGGAAAATGCCAAAAATAGAAGGAAAAGAGTGAAAATTGCTGATGATACCACCACCAAGAAATCATCACCATTAATATTTTGGCTTTTTTGTTTTCAGATTTTTTCCATTATGAAATTGTTGATATTTGATCCTTTTGACCTATAAAAATGTTAATATCATATAGCTTACTCAAACATATCCAAATGTCATATATATTATTTTATGTACCAAAAAGCATACTAAACAGATTGTTTTATAGCTTACTTTTCTCATTTTTAACATTAAAATTTAAGCATTTGTTCATAATATTAAAACTTTTTGAAAACATTATTATGAATGACTATTTCAATATGTGGATGTACCACAACTTACCTAATGATTTACCTACTGGTAATCATTGAGTTGGACTGGTTGGACATGAGTTGTTTCTAATTTGTCGCTATTACAAATAATGCTCTGATAAATATCTCTATGTATAATTAATTTGTGTTTCAGATTATTTTTATTTCTAGAAATGAGATTCTTGGTTATAGGCTAAATATATTTTCTTGGTTTTTTTTTTTGTTCATTTGTTTGTTTGAGATGGAGTCTCTCTGTCACCCAGACTGGAATACAGTGGCATGATCTTGGTTCACTGAAACCTCTGCCTTTCTGATTCAAGCAATTCTCATGTTTCAGCCTCCCAAGTAACTAGAATTACACGCACACGCCACCTCGCCTGGCTAATTTTTGTATTTTTAGTAGAGACACAGTTTCACCATGTTGGCCAGGCTGGTCTCTCAAACTCCTGACCTCAAGAGATCTGCCTGCCTTGGCCTCCCAAAGTGCTGGGATTATAAGCGTGAGCCACTGCACCTAGCTGGTTATACATATTTTCAAGTCTATTGATACCTAGTGCCAGGAACTTGATTTCAAGAAGAAATATATGTTGTATGAATGCAAGGGCTGTGTTTGCTTTTGCTCACCTGTTTCTGCAGTGGCCAGGCTTTTTGTCACATTAAAGGTACTCAATAAAACATTTGCTCAATGAATAAATGTATGGCACCTGCCACTGAAAATAAAGAATGTCTCCAAAATCAGACAACATGACATGCGTATCTCTTTTGGGTTGCCAGTGTTGTAATTCTAATCACACCAGTGGTAGTTCTTCTGAGGCACTAACAAGTAGTATTTTTCTGGTGGTTATGATCTCACTTTCCAGCTTCTCTCATGTATCAGAGATATTTTATAGCAGTTGAAAATTTGAACTCTCAAATTAGATAAGTTGTAACTTAGAGTCCTCCACTAGGTAGCTGTGTAAACTCGGGAGTCATATAACTTCTCTGGGCCTCAGTTTTCCTCCATAAAATGGGAAGATTGACAGCATCCACTTCACCGAGAGGTTGTGAGGATTAAATGAGCTCATTTTCATAGAAATGCATTATGGTGCTGAGCACATAGTAATTGTTCAATAAATGTTTTCTGTTATTTGACATAATTGAGAAACTCTGAAAATACTTTTTCCTCCAAAAGGGAGTATATAAGGAAAGATGATGATTCTATGTAAACATCTCAAAAAAGAGCCGAGAAGTACAAATGAGAAAATGCAATTGAGAAAACAGAATTTTAAAAGATTTCATAACCTTTTAAATTCCTCCTTGGTTGTTTTTATTATCCCAGGCCTATTTCTTTCTAATAATTGGCAGAAAAATCACAGACCAAAGGCCTCCTCTGGCAGGGGAGCCTGGAAGAGCAGCTCGGGAGATTGGCGTCCTACCCCACTGCCAGTCTTCCCAGGGACTGAGAGAGGGAACAGGAAATTGGTGAGTGTCTGAAGGTCTACAGTGAGGGGGACAGAAGAGAGAATGCAGGGACAAGTAATAGACTGAGAAAAGACTTTGAGACTTGAAGAGTTTCCAATTTGGACGAGCTGCTGGCACTGTGTGCCTGGGTCAGTCACAGTGGGATATGGATGCTGACTACTGAGTGAGGATCAAGTAGGTGTGTGGGCAAGGGCAGGTCATGTCCCACTAAGGACTGGCAGAGGCTGGCAGTGCTAGGAGAGGACCAGTCCTGGGGGAGGGAGAGCTAGTGTTGAAAACAGGGACCAAATCAAGCCTTTGTTTTCCCAGATGTGCTATATTCAGTCATTTAATCGACAGCTGTTCTTGAGAGTCTACTATGCGCCAGGTGCTGATGCAGGCCCAGGGGTAACAGCAGTCAACCAAGAAACAGGCAAACATTTCACCCTTTGTGGAGCTGTGTTCTAGTGGGAGGAGATAGACAATATACAATAAATATAAAACATACCCCAGTGATACGTATTAGAACATAATAGGTACCTTTTTTAAAAAAGAGCTGAATAATGAGGGTGGTGAGGGTGAGTGGTGAAGGGGAAGTTTGCAGTATTGATTGGGGTTAATAAGGGTGGGCCTTGTTCAAACAGTGGCATGAAAGCCAAGACATGACGCAGGTAAAAGAGCAAGCTAGAGAGTGTTCTAGGCAAATGTAAAAGCCTCAAGGTAGAAGTCTGTCTGTTTTTGAGGAATGCCAGAGTGGCTGGAGCAGAGTGAGTGAGGGAGAGGATGGTAGGAAATCAGGGCAGGGAGATTAATAGGGGACCGGTTAGTAGGGACCCCAGGAGGCCACTGTAGTGTTGGATATTCCTGGATCAGAGTTTCTCACATCATTCTCCACGGGTAATGTCTATTCTGCAAGAGAGTTTTCCTTGGCCTGTGCCCAGGCTGCTCAAATAGAATGCAGAAACAAAGAATTTGCCTGAATTCTGCTAGCCACTCTCCAAGGTCTTCTCCTGCGATGGGTGGAGGGACTTTCAGGGCAACCCTGTTCTAAGTAGGAGGTGAAGGTGATATCCAGACAAATCCTTCCTGGGTATTTGCTCGGGGGAACTTGGGACTTTTTGGCAGTATTGTCTAAGGCTCTGGCTCATTAATTCAGCCCTCGTGTTCCTGTATCTGCAAGGGCATAACTGCAGTCCCGTCAGTTCTCTGGGTAATGTGACTCTCACTGCAAACCTCAACATGGAAAGCTCTTGCTAAGGTGGGAAGGTCTCAGTCCTCCAAAGGAAACGAAGTTGTGGCAGCCTTTTTACAGAAGGATCAACTTAGTAATTAACAAAAATACTTAAAATAATGAAGAGGAGGTGGGTGTAATCAAGAACTATGATTATTCAGGATCTCTGTAGGAGTAAATGTATTACTTCAAAATTCTCCAGTTTTGCACTGCCATGTTTATTGCAGCACTATTCACAATAGCCAAGATTTGGAAGCAACCTAAGTGTCCATCAACAGATAAATGGACAAATAAAAGGTTGTAAATACACAGTGGAGTACTATTCAGCCATAAAAAAGAATGAGATCCTATCATTTGCAACAACATGGATGGAACTGGAGATCATTATGTTAAGTGAACTAAACCAAACACAGAAAGACAAACGTCGCATGTTCTCACTTATTTGTGGGAGCTAAAAATTAAAACAATTGAACTCATAGAGAGTTAGAAGGATGGTTACCAGAGGCTAGGAAGAGTAGGAGAAGAGTGGGGGGTACGTGGGTGTGGTTGATGGGTACAAACAATAGTTAGAAAGGATGAATAAGATATAGTATTTGCTAGCACAACAGAGTGACTATAGTCAAAAATAATTTTATTGTACATTTTTAAATAAAAGAGTATACTTGGGTTGTTTGTAACACAAAAAATAAATGCTTGAGGTGATGGATACCCCTTTTACCCTGATGTGATTATTATGCATTACATGCCTGTATCAAAATATTACATGTACCCCATAAATATATACATCTACTATGTACTCACAAAAATTAAAAATTAAAAAATTAATCTCCAGCTTTGGAGTCAAAAGCTAAAGCCATTTTTTTACATTTTAAGATTTGGGGGATGAAAAATACAGCATTATGCTTTTAACAGCCCTTTACAGCTTTACCATTTTTTAACCTTTGTCCCAGCCTTCTTGTGTTTAAGTATAAGTGTTCTCTTTATGGAAACCCAAAGCTTCCCTTATTTAAATTTCAAGGATGTTGAAACATTGTAATGTTTCATTACAATTAATGAAACATTACATTAAAATGTAGAGTCTACATCATGTACCTGTTTTCTTTTTTTTTCTTTCTTTTTTTTTTTTTTTTGAGACAGTGTCTCACTCTGTCGCCCAGGCTGGAGTGCAGTGGCGCCATCTCGGCTCACTGCAAGCTCCTTCCTCCTCCTGGGTTCATGCCATTCTCCTGCCTCAGCCTCCCGAGTAGCTGCAACTATAGGCACCCACCACCACGCCTAGCTAATTTTTTGTATTTTTAGTAGAGACGAGGTTTCACCGTGTTAGCCAGGATGGTCTCGATCTCCTGACCTCATGATGTGCCCACCTCGGCCTCCCAAAGTGCTGGGATTACAGGCATGAGCCACCGTGCCTGGCCCTGTTTTCTTTTTTAAAAAATGTTTTATATTTTTAATTACCCTTTTAACTGAACCTGTTTTCAATTCATGTGAATATACATAAAGTATAACACTAAAGAGTTAAAGAAAATATCAAAAAACTCTCCCAAGAGGTGTCAACTGAGTAATAACCTAGTTGGAATTAAGCCACTTTGACAAGCTACACTTTCTGAGTGCTTATGTACCAATTGCCTTAACAGACATTTATTTCTTGGTGTGACAGGCTGCTGACCTTAGATCGTAAGCCCAGCCCTGGGTTTCCCCTTCCAGATAAAACTCTGTTATCAGACCAGAGCTGGCTTGCTCAGACACAGTGCCAGCCTACCTGACCACACCCTGCCAACAGCAGCTGCTGAGGAGTAAGACTGAAGTTACCCAAATGCTCGTCCAATGGGCTCACATGTTAAAGACCAAATATTCCCCCCGGATCATGATCTCAGTCCTCTCATCTCCGGAAATGGAGCTACCATCCTTTCAGTTGTTCAAACTAAAAAGCTAGGAATCGTGCTTTGATTCATCTCCCCCCAACCATGTACATCTAATAATACAGCTAATTCCAACAGCTCCTTCTCCAAAAGATGTCATGACTCTGTGAGCTACCTTCCATCTCTACCGCCATAATCCTGGTCCACACTTCATCACACCTGACCTCAGTTATTGTGATAGCTTTCTGTTTTATTTTATTATTTGAATTTTATTATTTTATGTGAGACATGGTCTCACTCTGCTGCTCTGGCTGGAGTGCAGTGGTGCAATCATAGCTCACTGCAGTCTTGAACTCCTGGGCTCAAGCAATCCTCCTGCCTTAACCTCCTGAGTAGCTGGGACTACAGGCACATGCCACCACACTTGGCTTATGTTTTTATTTTTTGTAGCGATGAGGTCTCACTGTGTTGCCCAGGCTGGTCTTGAACTCCTGGCCTCAAGCAATCCTCCTGCCTTGGCCTTCCGAAGTGCTGAGATTACAGGCATGATCCACCATGCACGGTCCCATAGCTTTCTCAGTGATCGCCATATTCCCAAACTTGCACTTTCTAATGGCCGTCAGAATGGTTCTTAGAAACCTATATCAGACCATTTCACGCCTCTGTGTGAAATCTCCTGTATCTCTCACTGCAGTAAAATAAAACCCAAATTCATTACCTTGGCCTACGAGACTGTTACTTGACCAGACTCTTACATACTTTTCTGACTTCACCTTCATCCCTAAATGCTACGCTCCAGTCACTCTGGGCCTTCCTTTTGTTTTCTGAACCCATTCAATTTGTTCCAGCCTTTGTATAAGGTGTTTCCTTTCCCTGGAACACTCCCTCCACCCCCTTGTCTTCTCAAGGCTGGATATGTTATTCTGATCTCATCTTAAATTACCGCTTCCTCAAAGAGGTCCTCTGTGACTCCGCAGTCTAAAGTAGCCCCCACCAATCCGTCTGTATCCTATTTTAACTTTCAAGAGGATATTTTTCCTCTTTATTTTTTTTTCCTAGCTGTCTCCCACCCAGTGGGAGCACTTTCAATAGCTTATTAGTAATCTAATATTTTTTTCTGATTGTAATAGTAGTGCATACTCATTGTAAAGTATTTGGAAAATACAGACGCAATAGTGCTTTGGCTGGGTTAGAGTCTCAGAATGTGAACTTCATGAGAGCAGCAATTTTGACGTGCAGTTTTCTGCTGTATCCCCAGCACCAGGAACAGTGCTTGGCAAGTGAAAGGTGTTCCATAAATATTCAGTGCATGAATAAAGTTTTCTCTTGGTGGGGTTGATTTCTGAGTTGGTTCCATCATGGGTTGGTTATCTTTATCTTCCACTCTAGACTGTCTTCCTTCCTGTACACTCATCTGATAATCTACATGCCCCATTCATCACAGGAAACCCGTCACAGGAAGGGAGTGGGTGAACTAGCATAAGTGGAATAGCTAAATTGAAAAGACTCCAAAACTTATGCCTTGCTGCATACAAATTGTTAGCAATATCCTTTTGCTTATTAGAATATTCTGAATTAATATATAGATGTTCTAACAAAAATTCATCTCTTTAGCGCTTTGCTATCTCTACAATAGAGAGGGAAGAAGCATTGTTCTATTTCTCACTGAAAAAAGAGTATTACAGAAATGATTTTAGAAGTTTTAAAAGTGCTATTGAAATGCTATTTTAAGTACAGAAATGCTATTTTAAACATGGAGAATTAAAGTCCAGAGCCATATCATCCAGCAATCTAACAAAAGGAAACGTAACTTTGGGCTTTGAAACCAGACTATGAACAGAGGCTAGTTCTCTATTTTAAGCAATGTCTTCCATGAGTGGGTATTTTTATATTGATATCTCCCCCACTTTCAATAGCTTATTAGTAATCTAATTTTTTTTTCTGATTGTAATAGTAGTGCATACTCATTGTAAAGTATTTGGAAAATACAGACGCAATAGTGCTTTGGCTGGGTTAGAGTTTAAGGGTGTGTGTTAAAGCCCGGTAGAGGAGCATGTGGTGTGAGACAACACTGCCCCCTAGAGGTCTTTGTGTGCCGCGGACTGACCGGGCCACCCAACCTCCGGAGACGTCCCGCCGCTTCGTGAAGGCTCCTGGACAACGAAGCGCGTCCGGTGATTTCAAGGTGGGGCTAGGAGTCTTGTGAGAGGAAACTCGGTCCTGACCCTATGTGAGTGCTGAAATTCATAGAACTGTGTAGACAAAAGTCAATTTTATTGCATGCTAATTTAAAAACATTTAAAAATAAAATAAGCTTTAAATGCCTTTAAGACATAATTTAAAATAACTTTAGAAAAATTCCAGTGAGAGACTCATCCCATAATTTAGCCACTCCTTCTGATGCTAGACTGCTGCACTGTTCCTATCTCTGTATAAATAAACCTGTATTGGAAACTCTGGGGGCATAAATCTTTGTACATATTTAAGATTTTAAAAACTAGGATACAGCTCAAGTGGAATTATGGAGAAGATGAGTATAAATGTTTTTTAGAACTCTTGATATCTGCTGCCAAATTGCTTTCCCTTCAAGGTCGTGTCAATTGCCCCTCCCACCAGCAGTGACTGAGATTAAATGGTTTGGGTATTATTGAGTATATGAAATTAGAAGACATATTCAGGGTTGGTTGGGGAATTGCCTCCTGGTTGAGGTGGGGTGGCGGAGAAGTAGGAGACAAACGGAGGTGGGTGCGTGTGTAAACCAGGAGAGAAATAGGCCTTCACGCCTGAGGGTTATCTGCTTCAGGTTTTTGTGCTTCCCCAATAACTCCAATTTTGCTCCTTACCACTTTCTTTAGGATTGATTTTTATTTTCTTATTTCTTCTTCACCCTCTCTTCTGGCCGTAGTGTAGGAGCAAAGTTAGGCTATCAAAGCAGCAATACTATCCTATGTAATCAACCAAGCAATGTTTTTAAAACACCAATCATATGAAAGGCACTGTGCAAGCCACCCCTGCCCTCGGAATTTACAGTGCAACAGGGAAAGGTGAGGTTAGTGTGACTTCCCTGCCCAACACCACCTTTCTCCCTCCTAAGTTGCTAATGGTAATGATGAAAATAATGTCATCATCAGGTATTATTTAGCTATTGGAAGAAACCACTCGGTGTCGAGTTCATCAAGGAATCCGTTACAGATGTGAAATCAAGCCAGGCCTAGCAAGGATGAGTGCATTTAATTGAATGCATTTCAGGTAGAGAAATGCCATGTGCAGAAGTGACAGCCTTTGGTAAGGAGTATGGGACTGTGACTATTTCCCCTTGATGACCTTGCATGAAAATAAACAGCATTTGAAAATCTCCTCTCCTGAGGTGACTAGAAGGTGACTCAACAGTCCATTTCCATGCATCAGCTTGTGGAGGAAATGGAAAGGCCTATTCCCCAAAGCAGTGTTTGTCTCACAGAAATAGAGATATTATGTGTAATAAATTGGGAAAACTTGTGAAATGAAACATCTGTTCTGCATGCTTAAGCACCAAGGCACTTGCAAAATATGAATTTTTACTCCATATTCCAAATTCTGTGATGATGAGTTTGGAAGGTTCATCTCTTTCCAATAAAAAGGTTCATCATGCCTCTCTGACTTTTATAATTATTTTGGAACATTTTAGATAGGAAATTGAAAGAGGAGGGAAAGAATGATGACAGAACTGAAGAAGAATTGATGAAAGGGTCAAAAAGCTAAAGAACTTTGAGAAATGGATTTTATGTGCAGTCAACAATGCCTTCAGCTAATTTAACCAAATCAACAAAGCCGTTAAAATGTATAATGATTTTTATTTTGCTACAAATCTATGTAGAATGAAAGATGCCTTGTGAAATGCAAAATCTTCCATATTTGGGATCTAAGCACCTGCATAGATGTTTGAGAAAATGGAAGGTGGCTATTCTTTTATTGAATGTTTTTAGAACATAATGCTACTCCCCGCTGCTCACTCCACCGCAATAAACACTTTATTCACTCTGGATGACCTCAATTTCCCCTACCAGCTAGGAGCTGTGTATCACTCTCCAATGTACTGTTGATTTTCAATCTAGACCAGTCTCCAAGGTTACTCTTGACTTTAAAGTATACAACACCAATTTGCAGGTTCCACCAGATATCCAGGTGTGAAATTTTCTGAGGCCAATTTAAAGAACAGACTGTCTTTTTTTTCTTACCATGGTGCTGCATATTATTGGTGCTAATGCTACACCTAAGGGATTTCAAAGCTCATTTCCAAACATCATCTCATTTGAACTTAACCAGAATTGGGAGATGGACTGTGTAATTATTTTTACCCAGCATTCCAAAAGGGGAAAAATAAGCATCTGAAAATGACTTTCCCAAGGTCACACAAAGAACCAAGACAAGACACTACGTTTCCTAACACCTATTACTCTGTTTTCTATTGTATTATATACTTTATGCTTGAACATAACCAGGCAAGTCTTTTTCCTTGAAAACTCTCAGGAGAAATGTTCTCTAGTCCCAATCCCTTGTCTAATTTCTACTTAAACCTATATCCTCCCCCATTTCTCCTCGGTAGGCATGGGGGATCCCACACTGCAGATCCCACATGCCTATCAAGAGAGTAGTGACCTTATAGAGTCCCACATGGCAGTGTAAAGCAGTGAGAGTCACATCTTGGGTCCACGGTGGACTGATCCAACCATGTGGGCAGTGGTCAGAGGGGAGTTTTTAACCAGCAGTGGACCAGAATGGGTCACATCAGCAAGGTTGGTGCTGCAGCAAAGTGGCCATTGGGATGATAAAGGGATAGTGATGCTCACGTCCCAGTGTGGATGGTGGGAGAGCATGCATGTTGGTTTCTGTGACAGTATCCATCATGGTACATGAGGGCACAGTCGTTTCTCCTAACTCTGGAACACCAGGTTTCCTCCTCGACTCTCTCAGGATTCTCAGGTAAGAGAGGAGAGGCATGTGTGAGGGATAGGAGGAAGCAGAAAGGAAAACGAATGGGCAGAGATGACATAAAAGGCATATTTAATGAGGGATTGCCAGGGCGAAAGAAATAGATCCCCCTTTCTTTGACATAATTTTCAAATAATCATTTGTATCAAACAGCATTTCCCCCTTGGGGATTTTGAGGGACAGGTAAGGCCACCACCCCAGTGCCTGAGTTTATACTTATAGATACCTGCCTAAGACACTGGATGTGTCTTGGAGGGGGACTGTGGTCCTGCATTAGGTAGGTCGGTGCTAATGAGCTCATGAACTTTGGTTCAAATTGTAGAAGTAAACTGACCACTGTTCCCCAAAGTTGATACGGCCTGGGTGATACTTCTCAGACTTTCGAGTGCCTAAGAATCACCTGAAGATTCCGATTCAGTGGGTTTTAGGGTGGAGCCTAAAATCTTGCATTTCCAACAAGCTCCTGGTGATGCTATGATGCTAGTCCGTAGACTAGCTAAGTAGCAAGGAGCCAGGGACGTTCAGATTACACCATATATGTGGTTTTGCACCCTGATTTTTTTTTCCTTTTAACCTCTTAAAACTTTTTGCTTAACATTTTACATAAATGTTTTCCCTATGATATTATTCTTTAGACTCATAGTTTTAAATAAATGTGCTATTTAGTTACTTGGATGTGTAGTGATATATTTGATCAACTACCTTTTGTTTGAAATCTAAAATGCTTCCTGTTTTTACCTGTCATGAATCATGATGTCATGAGCATCCCTATTTATAAATCTTTGTTGGCTTCTCTGCACCAAAACTTGCAAGCAGGACAGAGAATTCCATTAGGGAAAAAAAGAAAGAAGGAGAGAGAGAGAGACAAAAAAGTATGTAAAAGAAGTTGAAAATACTGTTTTAAAACAAATATTGACTGATCTCTAATGTCCACATCCAAGGCACTTGATGACAGGAATTATAGAATATTCAGAAAAATAGAGTTTTTCTTTCACTTCTGCTATAACGTGTACTTGGAAACTACACCATAAAGTATAAAGCTCTAAAGTGGCTGGAATTTCTGCATACGATGTATTGTAATTACAGATTGCACTCCAAGATTTGTTATAAACTTTGTGAAGGGAAAAAAACACAAGCTGTGTTTTGTATATTAAACATGAAAATTGTCGGCTATATCCTATGCAATGGAAGGAAAATATGCCACATACATTGAATTTTTAAAAACTACCATACCATAATTTTGCATAAAAACTAATAAATTGTATTAAATGGGAAATAGTTAATAATTTGGCCTTTCTGGTTTGCTGCTGTGTCGCCAGGTCCTGGCTCCCATTAAGGTGACATCCAGCCTATAGGCCATTGAATAGAAAAAAGACATTCCTTCCTCAAGCACTTAACTTCCATTCAGCCAAAGCTTATGTGTATTGATTTTGTTGCAAGACACTGTACTGCCGTCTGCTAGAAAATGGTGTAGCAATAAAATACAAATGTCAATAAAATACAAATGTAAAATTTCTACATGGTGAATAGTACTTCCTAGATGTGGTGCACAGTCTGCACAAGCATAGGCACTGGCCCTACATCTAAATAGATTTTTCTGGAATGAAAGAATGAATGTATTCTATTGATCCTGGTTATGCTTCGAAGCTGTAATCTGTCAGTACCCTCTGTGGTCACTAGATAGGAAGTTGGAGAATATTCAAAGTGATAAAGAGAAGGGTAATGGGAAAGTCTAAATGAGTGCTTCTCAAATTTTAATGGGCATATGAATCACCCAGGAATCTTGTTAAAATGCAAGTTATAATTTGGATGTGGGGCCTGGGATTCTGCATTTCTCACAAGCTCCCAGCTCACTTATCATCTGATAAGAATGCTGTTGGTCCATAGGCCACACTTCGAGTAGAAAGACTCTAAAACAACAATCAATCTTGGCTTCTTGCTAAGTAAATATTTTTTAGTAAAAATTGTCACTCTTAGTTCATTGAAATTGATTCAGTATTCTATTAATTTCTGTGTTGAATCTTGGAATGGAAAGAAACTTCCAGGTGATTCTAATGTGCAGCCAAGGTTGAGAACCACTGGTCTAGTGAAAAGTCATGCATCCAAAGCACCTAAATGTAGGGACTATGTGTAAAAGGCATTCACAAATGAGAAACATCAAATAATTGTGATTTTAAATTTTGAAAAAAAGAATTATTCTTCATCTGAAGATATTTATCACCACATGAATGATATACATTACTAAGTATTGCAGGCGTGTCCAACCTTTTGGCTGCACTGGGCCACATTGGAAGAAGAATTGTCTTGGGCCACACATAAAATACACTAACACTAACAATAGTTGATGACCTAAAAAAAAAAAAAAAAAGGTCCATGCATAGTTTTCATGATATCCACCACCACAGATAAGCAAAATAGTCCTTGCATTGAAAAGGTTGGACACAGCTGGAAGGAGTTTAGAGGCCGGAAGAGCTCTATAGGCAGAAATACTTTGGGAATGAAAGTAATGGGAGGACATAGGACAAGACACTGCCCTCCCAGTATCTCAGGTGTGGCATGAGCATACGTGACAGGGGCAGTGAGCACCTGGGCTAAGGATAGCTATTCTACTCCTCCGGCATTGTTCTTACAGAGTTGAGAGCTCCTCTGCACTTTGTGTATGCCATCGGCCAGCTGATAGTACTTTGCAACTCTGATCAATCAACATGCTTGCAGATTGTTACAATCTTGCCGTTTTCCCATCCACGATAATCGCATGGCTGTATCTTAATGCCAGTTTACTGAGTTGTATTGCTAGGGGCTTTCTAATTCCCATTAAAGATTTTTAAATCCCTCAGCCATTTTCTTACTTAAAACCATTAAAGGTAGCTTTAGGTATGTTGAGGAATGTGTGTGGATGATACAGCATTTCTCTTCTGCCTGGAATAGTTGTCTTCCCTATTGCCGCTGCATTCCCTCATCTACTCTCCATCTCATTTTAACAAAGGATTGGTATTTTAGAAAGAACTCAGATTCTCTTTGGGGAAGCGAGCGCCACCACTTGTATGGTGATTTTTAAAGATACATTCACAAGTTATTTGATGCTTCTCTCCCAAAGAGATGGAGCTACATTCCCCTTTTCTTAGTGTGGGCTGGACATAAGGACTCAGATAGATCTGGCAGAAAGGATGAAATGTCACTTTTGAGATTAGGTTATTGAAAGACTGTGGCTTCTGTCTTGGGAGGTGTGTGCTCACTTTTTCACTCTTAAACTCCTCACTCGGAGAAGCCAGCTGTGATGCTGTGAGGCAGCCTGTGGAGAGGCCCACGTAGTGAGGAACTGAGGACTGCTGGCAGCCATGGCAGTGAGTGCAGAAGCAAATCCTTCCCCAGTTGAGGCTGCAGATGACTACAGCCCTGGCAAACACCTTGACTGAAGTCTTGTAAGAGATTCTGAGGCAGAACCACCCACCTAAGAAGCTCCTGGACTCCTGACTCACAGAAACTGTGAGGTGACGTTTGTTTTTTAAAAAAATTGGTAAGCTTGGCTGGGCGCGGTGGCTCACGCCTGTAATCCCAGCACTTTGGGAGGCCAAGGCGGGTGGATCACGAGGTCAGGAGATCGAGACCATCCTGGATAACATGGTGAAACCCCATCTCTACTAAAAATACAAAAAATTAGCTGGGCGTGGTGGCGGGCACCTGTAGTCCCAGCTACTCGGGAGGCTGAGGCAGGAGAATGGTGTGAACCCGGGAGGCGGAGCTTGCGGTGAGCCGAGATCACACCACTGTGCTCCAGCCTGGGCGACAGAGCGAGATTCCGTCTCAAAAAAAAAAAAATTGGTAAGCTTGGGGGTAATTTGTAATATAGCAATCATCAACTGACAGAACTTGCCTGAAACAAAATATTTTTTTCAGCAAAGAACCTGCTATTCTAAGCTTGCTGAAACTGGCTCTGTATTGAAAACTAGAATGGAAAGGAATGTTTAGTGTCAGGGTAAATTCATGAATCAGTGGACCCAACAGAAATGCAGTGTGTGTGTGTGTGTGTGTGTGTGTGTGTGTGTGTGTGTGTAAAATACATCTCACTTCTTTGGAAGTGAAAGATGAATTTTTGGAAGAACAAAACCACAATCAGTTCTTTGTTGTCATTGAAATCATTTGATAATCCTAAGCATGCACGCACACTCCCAAAAGAGTAGAAGATGGTAGCTCACAAGACAAGGAAGACTGGTAAAGCTACTGAGGTCTGTGGGAGCTGCCCTGTAAGTCAGAAGTGCCCACAAGTTGGAGCCATTAGGTTTTAAATGACAGAAACCCAATTCAAGCTAGTAAGCAAAAAGAGAATTTATTGTCTTACACATCTGGGAAGTCGGGGGCTACAACAAACTTCGGTACTCCTGTTTACGGAGTTCTCTGTCTCCCTCATCATCTCTGGCCCTGCCTCCCTGTTTCTTTCCTCAACTTCTCCTGTGAGAAATCACTTTCTTTGGCCACCAGTAGCCCAGCTTCTCATCCTGAGTTTGCCTGCTCCATGGCAAAAAGTGCCTTTCTCCTAACAACAATTAATCCAACCCTAGGAACATTCCTTGACTGGCTTGGGTTGTAAGCCTTTGGCAAGGGGAAGGTGGTGAAGATGTTGTGATTGACAGGTTTGCCTGGACCACATGGAAAGAGAGGGAGTGATTACCCAAGGAACTGAAGAGGAGGGTGGGTGAGAGGGCTGTTAAACAAAAATATAATCACCGAAGCTCCCTACAACCTGGAAGCTTGATGAGAATAAGCCATGACACATGGTTGCTGTTGTATGGTTGCTGTTCTAAACACATGGTTGCTATTCTTATGGTGCTTCAGTGAGATGCAACTAGAGGCTCAGGTTATAGGCTGAGTTAAGCCAGGAATGGGGTTTTCTTCTAGAAACTTCTGGAACTGAAAAGTTAAATTACTAGGAAGTCGCTGGAGAGGTTAGCTGGTCCTCCATGTCTATTGTACTTAAAGCTGTTCGACTTATAAGTATGAGAATTTAATTCTTCTCCACTCAGCAAGAGAGAAGAATGAGGTGTCTTTGCCTTTATATTTGTAAGAGAACTCATTTAGAGTTTTAAAACACAGGGAGATTAAGAATGTAGGAATGTGTGGAGGTGGTAGACATCTGCTGAATTTTTTTCATAAGAGAGTTTGAGTTGAGATTCTGACATATGCAGCCAAGAGATCCTAATAAAGCTGGTTCTAAAGAGATCCAGATTTTCATATTAGAACTATAATAAATGAGATTTATGTGCTTTTATGAAACTTTATGTTAGCAATTAAAGTATTTTGCACTGGAGGATCAGTTCAAGGGCAAATCTATGCAAAAATGTTCCAACTGAAACCTTTGTATTCAGAATCACAGTGTGTTAGAACTGAAAGAGGCCTGAAAGACCCTATTTGTTTTTTAAGTAAAAAGAAATATCTTTTCATATGTTTAATGGTTATTTGTATTTCTTCTTTTGTGAATTGCCTTTTAAAATTATTTCTCATTTTTCTATTGGAACATTAATTTGTAAATTATTTGTAAGTATTTTTATATGCATAATATAAACATATTATTTGTCATATACTGTATGCATCTTTCCTTTTTCCATGTTATAGTGCTGCTTTCTATATATACATGAAGTTTTAAGTTTTTTGTAAGTTGATTTATCTCTTTGTAGATTATATCTTAGTGTTTATAACTAGTCAAAAGACTTCCCAATACCCGAATACACTAAATAGCCACATATTTTATTTTGCAATTTTTTAAATTTTATTGAATTTTAAGGATCTGTCTTTAATTTAATTATATCTAAATCTTTAACAAATCTGAAATTTAATTTGCGAAGTAGGCATCTAATTTTATTTTTTCCCAAATGGTTAGCCAAATATTGCTGTACCATTTATTAAGTAATCTAGTTTTTCCCTATTCAACTGAAATGCCACACTGACTTAATGTTTTATTTGTTTATTTGAGGCGGCAGAACTTCTCAAAACATTTATTAACAGAGAACAATGTTTCATGTAATTAGCATTTGACTTAATAGCTCAATTTGAAGAATGGAAAAAATAAAGGGAAATGATAGATTTCAGTACTACGAACAACATTTGTTGGGACTTTTGAAGGTAGATAAATTGGAAGAAAAAGTATTATGTTGCTTTATTTTAAAAATAGAAGCTAGCAATTTTTAGCTGCATTTGAGGACTTTATTTTCTTTTTGCATTTTCTTCCCTGTGGTCTACAGATTTCCTAGCAGACTTAACATCTGGCATTGGGGAATCCTTAAACCCAAGGAAGGAACTGCTGGCAGGAAATTTTCTGTGGATGTTAGGATTGGGAAAAGGGGAGATGAAATAAGGGATGTGCTTCCTTAAGATTATAAACTCTATCCACAAAGCCCCTGTCTGGAATTCTGGGTTGAATTGTATCCTCCCCAACCCCCACCAAAAAAAAAGACATGCTCTTCAACATATCTTCCTAACCCCCAGTATCTCAGAATGTGACCTTATTTGGAAATAGGATCATTGCAGATATAATTAGTTAAATAAAAATGAGGTCATACTGGAGTAGGGTAGGCCTCTGATCCAATATGACTGGTGGCCTTATTAGAAGATGGCCATGTGAAGACAGAAACACACAAGGAGAAGACCATGCAATGATGAAGACAGAGACTGGAGTTATGCAGCTGAAAACCAAGGAACAGCTTCTTATGTACTTAATTTGTGTCAGATTTCACTACGTGTCAAAGCTTGCTATAAAACCACCAGAAGCTAAGAAGAGAGGAAGGATTCCCCTACAGGTTTCAGAGGAAACACGGCTCTGCTTACACCTTGATTTCAGATGTACAGCTTTCTAGTTTGTGCTACTTTATTATGGCAGCCCTAGGAAACTAAAGCAGCCCTCATGAGTTTTAATGGCCTTAAGGCTTCTGACACCAAAATGCCCCCAAAACACTTTTGATCTGAATTTTGTCAAATTTTGAACACTTATAGGAGATGATATAACTAGAATATGAGATACTTATTAAATAAAGCCCAATGACTCCATGAATTCCAAGTAAAAGTTAAGTAAATCCCTTAAAATCAGAGCTAGAATAATTGTTCTGCCACTCATTAGCTCTGTGATCTTAAGCAAGTTATTTAACTTCTTGGGGCCTCTGTTTCCTCATCTGTAAAACAAAATATCTACTTCAAAGGGTTATCATAAAAACTGGACGAAGTAGTGATGCATGCAAAAGTACTTAGAACAGTGCTTGATACAGAGTGAGTACATAATCGATGATCTTCTTCTTCTTCTTTTTCATCTCCTACCCCTCCTCCTCCACAAGTGCAGCTGAACAAATTCAAAATGATAGTTCATCAAATAATTGCAACAATGTGCTATATACTCATATAAAGATCCATTGTAATGTAGTCATTTTGCAATGGAAGTTTGGCCATGTGACAAGAATGTGCCCCTGATATGTCTCCTTGCAGGTTACTATGAACTGAATTGTGTCCTCCCCTGGCAAACTCATACGTTGAAGCCCTAATCCTCAGTGTGATTGTATCTGAAGATAGGGTCCTTGGCAGATAACTAAGGCTAAAGGAGTCATAAGGGTGGCACCCTAATTCTATAGGACTGTAGCCTCATAAAAAGACGGAGAGAGAGAGAGAGCTCTCTCTATGGCAAGCACCAAGGAAAGGCCACATGAGCGTGCAGTGAGAAGGCAGCTGTCTGCAAGGCACAGAGTGCACTCACTAGAAGCCAACCACGCTGGCACCCTGATCTTCCTCTTCCCTCTTCAGAGCTGTGAAAAAATTAATATCTGTTGTTTAAGCCACCCAGTCTATGGTGTTTTGTTATGGCAGCCAAACTGACTAATTCACAGATTCAACACTCAAAGGGTTAAATATATATACCTCTTGGAACAGACAATGTGGATCTCCCTGCTTGGCTGATCCTCCTTCCCTACTAGTCTTCCAAATTTGTAGTGCTATAGGGCCCTCTTCTTTACCCTTGGTCTTCTATCTCAATCCAGCCCAAGGCTTTAAATACCATGTGAAATGGTTTGAATGTATATGTCCCCTTCAAAATTCATATTGAAACTCAATCCCCAATGCAGCATTGTCAAGAGGCAAGGCCTTTAGGAGGTGATTAGGTCATGAGGGATCTGCCTGTATAAATGAATTAGAACCTTATAAAAGGGGTGGAGGGAACTAGCTAAGCTCTTTTTGTTCTCCTTTCTCCCATGTAAGGATGCTACAGTGAGAAGATGCCAGGTACTCATCAGACACCAAACTTGCTGGTGCCTTGATCTTGGACTTCCCAGCCCTTAGAACTGAGAGAAATAAATGTCTATAATTTATAAATTACCCAGTCTGTAATATTGTGCAGCACAAAGTGACTAAGAGATCGTATGTATACTGATGACATACAGATTTAGTCCTCATCTCTTCCTTCAACTGCAGGCCTATGTGTCCAACTTCCTTCTTGACTCTTCCACTTGGATGAATAATAAATAGCCACCTCAAATATTTTAAAGTCCAAAACAAACCCTTCATTGAACTGTTTGTTCCCTCTTTTCAACCATGCCTTGTCCATGTGGACACCCCCACCCCAAAAGTCATCCTTGATTTCTTTTTCTTTACCCCATCTGCCCACATGCAACCCATCAGTAAGTCTTGTCAGTTCTACTTCCAAATTATGTTTTTAATGTTATTCCCATTTCTCAGTTCCACTATCACCACCACAACTATTTCTTGCCATAGTCTCATTTCTTGCCATAGTCTCCTAAATGGTCTTCCAGTCTCTAGTCTTGCTGTCTTATAAGTTCCTCTCCACTCAGTAGCCAGAGTTATCTTTCATAAAATATAATTTTAATTTTACAAAAAAAATACATGTGCAGAGTTTAAGCAGGCAGAGTTCAACAAATGATATCACCAAAAGGAAACAAACAAGACATACCAATACCTTCCAGGTAAATAATTTTTAATGGCTTCAGCTCAGAGTTATCTTTTCATTTGTTTGTTTTTGGTTAGGTTTTTTGAGGTACAATTTGCATAGAGTAAAATGCAGCAATTCACATATTTAGGTATACATTCCAGTGACTTTTGACAAATCAGTCATGTAACCACTATGATAAAAATATAGAATATTTCCTTTACCCATAAGATATGGATGGATATAGATATAGATATAAAAGATACAAGGTCTCCTTCTGTTGCCCTTGAACTCCTGGGATCAAGCCTCCTGCCTCAACCTCCCAACTAGCAGGGATTACAGGTTTGAGCCACTGTACCCATCACCATAAGTTATATTTTAATACATTAACTGAATCATGTCAACTCTTTAGGCAAAAAGCCTTCAGTGACTTTCTTCTAACTTAGAATAAAATTCAAACTCTTTGTCAGGGTCCTTGAAGCCCTACAAAACTCACTTCCATTTACTTCTCTGAACTCCCCTAATAACAAGTCCCCTCACTCAGCAGGGCCCTGCTAAGGAGTTTCAATCTGCTTCATGGACGTTCAACCTGCCTCTCCCCTTGTCTGGAATGATCTTCCTCTGATGTTCCATCCACCTTACTTTTTCTGATCTCTTTATTCAGTGTAGCTTTCAATTCACCTCAAGTAAGTTATTAATTATTTTATCCTGTTTATTTCTTATCACAATTTGGGATCATTTTGTTAATGTATCTTTTTGCTTGTTTATGTCTTAGACCACCAGAATGTAGCAAGATAAAGGCAGGACCTTGGTCCATTTATGCAACACTATATTCCCAGCTCCCATGATATTATCTATTCTACCACACAGAGGGTTCTTCATATTAGGTTGAACTATTTGGAATTACCCACATATGACCATTTTTGACCTACAAGAATGGCGATTTCATATGGTTCATTTGGTTTATAAATATTTGCTGAATAAATGAATGAACTGAAATTTTGAGTTGATGCCACCAGGAAGAGAATAGACAGTTATATTTGTGTGCAGTTAGAAAGAGTTCGCTGTCCTGAGTTCACTTGATCACTTTTTATCCTAAATTGCCACCCGCTACCGTCGTAGTTTTCCACATAATAATTTTCTATTAGGAAAATTATTCATTAAAACAGATAACATGGGTCACTTAAGTGTAAAACTTAAAGGTAACACTTTTTTAAGGAAATCTACCAGAAGAAAATCTTTTTCTAATTTTTAAAGTTTAATGAAACATAATTTACATACAATGTAAATGGCTAATAATTTACATACGATAGCTAATTTTTAACTCTTCATGTTTTTTTGTTGGCAGGCAACGTGTTGGACCTTCCTGAGCTTCTCAGAAGACAGAGGGTTTTCTTTTGAGGTAAATTTGATAGTACATTTTGATAGTACAGGAGGTGATACGGCATGGTGACAGAAAAGCGCCGGCTTGGTTAGCAGGACCACCTGGCAGGGCTGCAGGCTGTGCCACTTACCAGGCAGGGGACCTTGGGCCAGCTGCTTGGCCTCACTCACCCTGTTTCCTCAGCTGCAATTGGGATGAACAGACTGCCTGCTTCAGGGTTGCCTAAAACTCACATTGGTTAATGATGTGAAATGCTTAGCGCAGTGCCTGGCATAGAGAGAATTCTCATTAGATGATACCTCAGCTGGGCTTTAGGAGCTACAGAAGAAGCTGCATCTCCATGAGCTCAGCATGTTTCTAGCTTTCCTTTTTGTTTTCTATTCAACCTTTCACCCAGCTCAGCTTCTCAATCCCTAAATGACAAAGGTTTGGGAAGGAAGACTTGGACCGAGGCTCGCATTTGTTTCTGAGAATTAAATGTTATGTTTTCTTCAATCTAAATAGGTTTGCTTGTACAGCCTTGTTCAATGTTTTTTTTTTTTCTTTCTCTCCATGATAAATGACTCTCAACTTCTTTTCCCTCATTTAATTGCTTATCTACATACAATGCCTGGAAGGAAATAAATGTAATGGCCCGTAGCAATTGGCCTTCAGGTATCAAGTTTAAGTCCCTTTAAGCAGAACAGCAAATTGAGCACAGAATGAACTGGTTTCATGGTAGCGTACTGCAATTAGATGCAAGAATAGGGAAAGCAGGGTGCTTTAATTGGTGACACAATTAGTATAGCACTGGGGGACTTCTCTTTCCACTTCTCCAACTCCGCCTGCATTCCGCTGGCTGAAGAGTTGATGACATCCCTGAAAAATCTTCCCTCTGTTGTTTCTCTGATGCCACCTCTGTGTTCTCCGCCTCACTGGCCACACTTCCTTTACCTCCCAGACTTTTAACTCTGAGTGTCCCAAACTTGTCTCATCACCTACCCCTGCTGCCCAGCTCCCCAGCCTGTTCCCCTTCTGACACGGGCACTCTCCTTCTGCTCTCTTGGGGGAGAAACAATGAAGGCCTATTTGGCACTTTTATTTCTATTCAAGGAACCAGACTGTGAACAAGTTTACCATTTAGTCCTTTGGACTGTGTCTTGAATTTATCCCTCTTCTCCATTCTCACCAGCACCATCATCATGATGGCTAATATTTCCTGAGCACCTTTCATCCAGGCATGATGCCAGGTGCACCAACTTACTTAATCCTCATAGCCACCACCTGAGCAAGCTCCTGTTTTATAAATGGACCAGTTCTTGTTGCTATTGTACAAGTTATTTTCTTTCTATAACATCCTCCTTGTCCTCCTTCCACATTCTTAAAGAAACTTTCCCTTCCTTTAAAGTACTCAGGGAGCCCTGCATTGCTTCTTGAAGCCTTCTCCAGCTTCATCATCTCACAGTGGTCTCTCTTTTCACTAAATGTCCAATATACTGCACATAAGTACCCCAAAGTTAGCACAGAATTGTTCCATGGCTGTCATATATGTTAAAAATCATTAAAAGTTCATTTTTTCTCCCATTATGGGAAGGATACATGCTCCTACTAGTAAATTTAGTAGGTAGAAAAAAATTATCACTATCTAGCCTGCTTTCCCTTTAGTCTTTATGCATAGCTTTCTGTCTGCCTATTTTTACCTTGTGTTTGCAACTTACTATTACAAAATATGCATCTCTATGTTCATTGTCAACATTATTTACAATAACATGGAGTGGATTTACATGTATTCTCTGTATTTGGATTAAAGGAGATAGAGTATGTGAAATTAAATGGGAGAAGTATCTGATACATAACAGGCAATACAAATATTATCACATAGCGTCAATTTATTTGTGAATATTGAAAGCTCCAAAAAAGAAAAAAGTTTTTTTTTAATTCCCGTAATTAGTTATTGCAGTATTGTGTTCATACAAACTGCTCAATCATTTTGGAGAAATAACAATTTTTTTCCTCATCATGAAGTAAGGTATGCTCACTGCAAAAAAATCTAGAAAATAAAGAGGAACATACTAAAGAAAAGAATACTCCCATATAATCTCTGTCTTCATAAATAATCTTTTGTAACACTTATACACTGCTGGTGGGAATGTAAATTAGTTCAGCCATTGTGAAAAGTAGTGTAGCAATTCCTTGAAAAACTTAAAATAGAATTACCGTTCAACCCAGCAATCCCATTATTGGACATATACCCAGTGGAATGTAAATCATCCTGCCATAAAAACACATGCACATGTATGTTCATTGCAGCACTATTCACAATAGCAAAGACATGGAATCAACCTATATGCCCATCAGTAGTAGACTGAATAAAGAAAATATGGTACATATTCACCACAGAATACTAAGCAGCCATAAAAAAGAAAAAGATCATGTCCTTGGCAGCAATATGGATGGAGCTAGAGGCCATTATCCTAAGCAAACTAATGCAGAAACAGAAAACCGGATACTGCATGCTCTCACTTATAAGTGGGAGATACACCATGAGAACACATGAACACAAAAAGCGGAAAAAGAGACACCATGGCCTACTTGAGGGTGGAGGCTGGGAGGAGGGAGAGAATCAAAAAACTTCCTATGGAGTACTATGCTTATTACCTGCGTGATGAAATAATCACTTTGAACATGGTCAGTACATTATCTTCTAATCTAGACTCTTTTCTATGTTCTATATGCACACAGAAATACACATGCGAAGCTGAACACATATGTGTGAAACAAAATTCAGACACTCAAATTTTCCGCCAATACGTGATAAAATCTTGCACAATAGCTTCCTCCACAGAGGAAAATGTCTTTACTGCATCTTAAAAATGGGGTAAATGAATAGTTAGGCTCTTCAGTGTAATAATCATGGTAAATATTCTCAATGTGAGAAAATACAAACAAAAGACTTTCTCTCCCAGCAAATTTAGACCCACATGAAAATTTAAGCACAATCATTTTAAACGAATTTATCCTGGAGCTTAGTGGTTCGAGTTCAAGGTTGAGGAGCAGTCTGGGGACATCAGCTCTTAATATTTTTCAAGTTTTGGAGCAAGTGGTTTCTAGGTTCTGAGTGAAGTGAAACAGAATCTCTAGGGGCATGTGGTAAAGATAGTCCCATACTATGCACTGCGTAGAGTTAAAGAGAAGAGGCGAGAGCATGAAGATAAACCAGTACAATCAGTCGTTCACATACCACTAACTACAATGATACTCCCGTTTGCTTCCTGTGAAGTAGTTACTAATAATCACTGATGTCGCTTTTTAATTTCATACATCCTTTAACTATCTTCATATAGGTATTGAAAGAGTCAACATAAAAGCCACATCCATTTTCTAATTTTGAACAACAGTTAGAGAAACCTAATATCTTCTCATATTTTTGTCTTGCTTCTGTCTCGTGAGTTCCCAAAATAGATATATTATCTGAATGAAAAGTTCATGGGCAGATGTCACACTTTTCTTGGTTTGGCTAATTATATTTCTGCTTTTGCTTAGAATAAGATTAATTTTCCTATTCTGCTAATAAACCACGTGATGGCAAAATGCCTTATTCTGAGAAAAGATGCCTTTGGTATTTTAAAGAATTGGGAAGCTATTTCAGATAAGCTGTCATATGCATGAAGATTAATTTATTCATATGAAATGTTCAATAACCAGAAAAGACTGTTTTAAATGAAACCATTTCACAATTAAGTTTTTTTTTGGTTATGGACAGTGATTTCTTCTAAGAAACAAAGCGCCTGTCTATATGAAGAATAACTAAAATAATGGTTAGCAAATATTGATTGGGTCCAGCCAAGTGAGCAGCATTTTTGAGTTTACAGATGTGGTAACTTTGAACTATATTTACGTGCTTATAATGAAACCTTACAGTTGGAGTAATAGCTTTGTTCCTGAGTCTTATGAATATTTTCCAGCTCCTTTGTCCTAAATTTCTGCCTGACAATCACCCATTTCAAGGAATAAAAGGATATAATAAGTGATAAATCTGTGCTGGAAATTTTTAATCTAAAAAGTTCACATACTATTTCTAATAAACTGAAAACTATTAGAGAAAGATGGAGGTATTAAAACCTATTAATAAGGAAATCAATGGCAACATATTTTAAATGGTTTTGAATTTTATAAAGATTTTCTTTTATAGCACTATGTCCTTTTTCTTTTCTTCTCCCTGTTTGATTTCCAACAGCTGAGCTATTTACTTGTTGAGTTATTTCATATCTATTATTCCATTTAGACCTTGAACCCTGTGAGGGCAGGAACTAACTTTATTCCTAGTGCCTGTCACATGATTTGAACTAAATAAGTATATTTTTCCAGCCTGCACTACTACTTACAATAAGGAGTTTCTTATATTTACTTGAAAATGTTTTCAACCTTCTAGGGATGACCTCTACTATTATTATTCCATTATTGACCTTTCTATGCTTATTATTGACCTTTCATCTTATTATTCTGATTTAGTAAGCAGATTTTATGTCTCCTTGTCCATACCATTCAAGGCTATCTAGATTTCAATTGTATCTTCAGATTTTTACCTTCCACATTGATGAGTCCCAATGTGAACCCTCCAAAGCAGGTTCCTACTGCACTCATCAGTTTCTTTGGTTGAGGGATAGTGGCCACTATGTCCTTCTCAGGATGTTGGAGACATGATGAAATAAAGATGGTGATATTAGCCCGCTAACTGGAATCACTCATGCTGCTCCCACCCATGTCTACCCACTGGAACAGGGAGTGGTGGCATTGGGGTGGTACAGGGCTTGCCGAGGATGTTGGCTTATAGCTATATCTCCAAACATCCAGAGCATGTCTTCTTTTTCACCTCTCCTTTAGAATCTGCTTCCTCGAACCATCCCTTTAAGTGCAGGAAGAAAGCTATTTTTAATGTGAAAATTACTGTTCCAGTTATCTCATGGTGGAAATTCTTAATGGGCTCTTACTTTGGGCATCTGTCTGGCTCTCAGTGCCAGTAACTTTCTTTTCTTCTTATCTTTGTTTTGTTTTGTTTTGTTTTAAAGATGGGGTCTCCGTCACCCAGGCTGGAGTGCAGTGATATGATCATAGCTCACTGCAGCCTTGAACTCCTGGGCTCAAGCAATCCTCCCACCCCAGCCTCCCAAGTAACTGAGACTACAGGCACCCACCACCGTGGTTGGCTATCAGTGCTAATAACTTTCTGAAGCTCCATGCCTTTAACTCCAGTGTTCTTTACTTAATGTTTTGAAATATCTGCTGCCCACAAATCCTTGCACATTTCTGAAGTTACCAAGACTTTAAGACCTCCCATACTCCTTTTTCTCCCATCTTCCCTTCTCAGTGTTATTAGCCTCATAGTTTCAAGGGCCCAGCCCAGTATCCACCACACACCATATCCCATACGTACAAATACAGCATAGATAATACTGAACATTTCATTTTTCACTTTAGCTTGATGAAAATTAATATGTATTTAGGTATTTTATAGTTATGACTCTTAGTTTTGGGTTGTCTATCTGCTCCATCCTTACTTCTACCTTTAAATGCAGAGCTATTTCCACCAGCTTGAGATAAAAGAAGACAATAGATCCTAAGTCTTCCACTTGGTTCCCTATGGGTTTTGTTTGTTTGTTTGTTTGTTTGTTTTTGGTAGAGATGAGGTCTTACTCTGTTGCCCAGGCTGGAGTGCAGTGGTGCAATCATAGCTCACTGCAGCCTCAGACTCCTGGGTTCAAGCAGTCCTCCTCCCTCAGGCTCTGGAGTCACTGGGATTACAGGCGTGAGCGACTGTACCTGGCTTCGATTTCCTGATTAAATTATTCTCTCTGCAGCTAGTTTCTTTATTCCAGCCTGAGTCATTTTCTTGCCCTGGGTGACATTTTTCTGTCTTGGACATCTGTTGTATTGAAAGCAAGTCACTTCATTTGTGTCTGTCCTCAACTTCTGTTTGATACACTTCCCATGTCTTCAAGTCATGGTATTTCTGAAACAATTCATATTGCTTTTCATTACTAAACTTTTTTTCCAAAGTACTCCTCTGCAGCCTTCATTCCTGATGTCTTTAAATTTCTCTAGAAGGTGTTATATGCTAGATCTACATCTCCTTTAGACACTTATCATTAACCCAATTTAGGGTAACAGAAATTTTTTTTTACATTGAGCACTCTCACAGGTACCTACAACTGCTCACAGTGGTCCTAGAAAGGACATAAAGTAAATTGAAATGGACATTGTTTGGCAGGTGATTTTTATATCCTTCCTGACGATGCTGGTTCAACTTTAACATACAGGTCTAATTTTTTTTTAATCCCTAACCCAATTAATAATACAAAAGTAATACATATTCATTCTAGAGTATTTGGAAAATATAGCTAATCCCAACAACCAATCAGAGATAACTACTTATCTTTTTCCTTTCAGTCTCTTTTTATATACACATACACTTAAACCTATCTCCTTATCAAATTGTGATGAGTTATACACATAGGGAATTGAAATAACCAAATATTTCTATAATTCTTATAAGTAAAAATAGTAATAAAAATGACATTCAATTTTTACTTGTTGATTCCGGTGTGCTTTTTCCTCTTTTAAAATAGTTGTTTAGTTTTCCAAATTGGCCAGCAAAAACTTACTTAATTTATAAAGTTACTGAAATACTCTCTCTTTAAAAATGAAAAAATATGATATAATAATTTTAATGATAAAATGAAAAAGGTAATAAAATAGAAAAAATATTTATCTTGTATGTTGGAAATTGAGACAAAGCATATTCAATGTTCAATTGAATGACTATCAAGTGGTATCTGGAAAATTTTATAGAAACCTAGTATTTTTATAGATGTTTTTGGAAAGAAATACTGGTTATTGGGTTTACTTCACTCAAGAAATCCTTTTGCTTAATAGGGGTATATCATTAATACTAGTTAAGTGTTGGTTATTGTATTGTATAAGTGTTGGTTATTGTATTTTCACAGTGCTATAAAGAACTACTTGAGAATGGGTAATTTATAAAGAAAAAGAGATTTAATTGACTCACAGTTCTGCAGGGCTGGGGAAACTTACAATCATGGCAGAAGGTGAAGGAGAAGCAAGACACATCTTACATGGTGGCAAGAGAGAGTAAAAGAGGAAGGGGGGAATTGCCACACCTTAAAACTATCAGATCTTTTGAGAACTTACTCACTATCATGAGAACAGCAAGAGAGAAATCCACCGCCATGATCCAATCACCTCCCCCCATGCCTTTCCTCTAACATGTGGGGATTACAATTTGAAATGAGATTTGGGTGGGGACACAGAGCCAAACCATATCAGTTGTATAGATTGAATATTGAAATATTGAAATCTTGAGTCATATAATGAATACTGAAATATATGTAATTCTCAAATTATGAACACTTAGCTGGCAAAGGTTCTTATGTGTGAATGGCTCATTAAGCTTTGGATTTCCTTTCCACTGTGTTGCTGCTCTGGATGACAACATTGCTGTGCATACAGACAGCACCACCTATTGGCCAGCACCCAGGGCCCACTCTGAGTGATTTCCTTACCACCTTTCCTTTTTCTCAAGGTCCTCATGGCCCTGCAGTGCTTGAGTACTTGTCTTTGACTGCTGGGAATCAGTTTGTTTGGCTGAAGACTGTCACACTTATCCACACATTCTTTAAAATCCCTTTCTTCTTCTTACACTTCCCTTCCAAAGCTTGCCTGGTTACCTTAGTTGAATCTCACTCTCTCTCTCTTTCTCTCTTCTGTCCTTCCGTCCCTCTTCCCTTCCTTTTTCTTCCTTCCTCCCTCCTTTCCTCCCTTCCTTCCTTCCTTCCTTCCATCCTTCCTTTCTTTGAGACAGGGTCTTGCTCTGTTGCCCAGGCTGAAGTGCAGTGGCACAATCTCAGCTCACTGCAGCCTTTACTTCCTAGGCTCAAGCAATCCTCCCACCCCAGCCTCCCAAGTAGCTGGGACTACAGAGGCGAGCTGCCACACCTGGCTAATTTTTGTATTTGTTGTAGAGACGGGGTTTCACCATCTTGTCCAGGCTGGTCTTGAACTCCTAGGCTCAAGTGATCTGCCCACCTCAGCTTCCCAAAGTGTTGGATTACAGGCATGAGCCACTGTGCTCAGCCTCTTTTACTTTTTTTTTCTTTTCTTTATTACTAAGCTTCTGCTTTGCTTCTTCCATTCTTCTTTCCTGTTTTCTAAGGGATTACTGAAGTGTTTTATTTTTTTCTCTTTTTCTTTTTTCTCCTCATACTGGTTTGGAAATTATATATTTTCTTTGCATTCTTTCAGTAGTTGCCATTAAAATATTTTTAGTTGAATATTTCATTATATTCCCATTCCATCTTTGTTTTTATATTTAGATTTTATTTCACCAAAAGTTTTAAAAACTCATAGTTGAAAATATCAAATACTTCCTCATGAGCCTTATATCCCTCCTTCCTTCCCCTGAAACAATCATTTACATTTCTTTTACTGGTCATGTTGGTATCTACTTCCATGTCTCTAAAAAACATTCATTTCTCAATTTCTTATACTTCTCAGTTTTCCAGTTTTTGGTATTATCTATTGACTTCCCACTCTAGAAAATGACTGCTCCCACCATATATGTGCCTTCTTTCCTCTTCACGCCCTCACAATACAGTCATATTATGTTTGCATTTGATATCAAGCAATATATTTACATTAATATAACTATGCACAAACTGTTCACAGCTGAGCCATGTAGGAAACTATGATAAATTTTTCTTTCCTGAGCAGCTTTTTGCTTGCCCTGGAGCAAATTATCTTGTTTTACCATTTGCTTAGTTTTCTATGTACTTATCACTAATTTAATCCCAAATTATTTACCAGTTCTCTAAATCTTCTCTTAAGATACTAAGATGCATTGCTTTCATCTTCCTGACAAAATATGCTTCATTCTTCTGATGGCCTATTGGTCTTTATGCCTGATGCATAAGACATAAAGCTGTCATCTTGGGACTTTCCCTCACCATCATTCTGGCCTCACTGTCTTACTCTCCTACATGTGTCTCCCAACCTGGGTGTATGTCCTGGGTGTGTTGCCCTGATCTTCCACTTTATTGGTTTAATTTCTTGTTTTGGTGAAGATGGTAAGTTCTGGACAGCTTAGTTAGGGAACCCTGATGTTACTGCATTTAGGTTTTCCTCCTGGACTGATCAGGTAAGATTCTTCCAATCTCCTGTCAGAAGAGTCAAAGTCTGCTACTACTATTTTGGATCTGGGTCAAGCGAGATAGTGGGGTAGAGAGAGGTGGGCATTCAATATGCATGCATTTTCTTAAGCTGGCTTTGTTCAGTACAGTGCTCCCAACTTAACTCTGCTTGGGATCCCGAAGCAGGAAACCTGTTCTCTCTCTCCTGTGAATATGCTTCCTGGGAAAGAGAAGGGAAATAGAAGCGGTAGTGTACCTTTTCATGATTGGAAAGGATCTAGTGATCTGACTGCTTCTTAAATAAACTTTCAACACATCATTCTCATTTTAGTCTCTCCTCTTCACCACACTTCCAGAAGAATCTGATGCTGCCAATTCCTGACACTTGAAGGCTCTTTAGTGTAAAACAAGTTGCTTCTTGGCTTTCCTGCTGCTGGTTTAGTACTTTAATTTGGGAGTTCTGCTAAGTCTTTTCTCACTCATCCAATTTTCCAAAATTGTGTTATTATTGTTTATTTTCCCATGGCCCAGGACTTAAAAAAATTCACTGACAAATTAACTGGATTTGGGGAGGACCAAATTTGATGCATGTGTTTAATTTACTCCCTACATCTGGGAGCTCCATTAAATTTTTACAAGTATAACTTGACATAATAAAATCTAAATTTAATTAATATATTTACCCTTCACCTCAAAAATACAAGGGCTTTAGAAATTTTCAATACTAATTACCCCATATTCCTTATTAATGTTTATTGTTTAAATTCTGCCTTTTAAATACCCTCCATCTCCAAATTAGCCATTGTTCCCCATTACTGTTGTGTATAAGAGTGCTTATTCAGATATAGCCAGATGTTTATACATTTCTTGGTCCACCATTTCTTCTTGCATGTGACTCCTTCTTTCTGGGTTCAGTGTTCTTACCATTGAAGTACATCTTTACTGAAGATGCTGTTGGTGTCCTGTCCAGAATCTCTTCAATGAGCTGGCGTACTCATCCCTTAGCTGCTGAGAGTGTTGGCTGCTAATAGTTCACACTCTTTCCCTGAGGATTCCATTCAAGCCAACAATTTCAGAAAATGCCTGGAAGGTAACAGCCTTCCCCCGTGGGTAGCTCACAGCCAATGACTGATTGATATGGGTGTACAGAACTGAGGCTCCAGAACTCCCTGTGGGATCAGACTGAGGCTAGACTTCAGCTAAACCCATATCTTTCCCAGCTTCTTTTCCTGTCCTATTCTGCTTCCTTCCTCGCTGTTCAGATTTCTTCTGAGAGCACTCCCTCAGGCAATCACTTGGACAGGAATCTAATTCTCAGGGTCAGCTGCAAGAGCCCAATCTAAGACAGTTGATAGCAGTAGTAGTTATATACACCTGAGTCTAAGGATGGGATTCTGGAGTTTGCTCACTCACCAGTGGTTCCGTCAGAATCTCTTCCCTGAAGATAGTCTCAGATGTGCTCCTGCAGTGAAATTGCTAACACTTTTACTTGTAGTGAACCAGGACAGCATATAAGTAGAAGTGAATGCATTAACTTCTGTGATGTATCTAGTATTTGAGAGTACAGGTGGAAAAGTAACTTGAAAGATTGTTGAATTGGGAGGGTATTGCTAAGCACCATTGATGCACTAAGTATAGATGCCAGGATCAAATCTATTAACCACCAATTTAAACCCAAGTGTGAGAGTCAAAGGGCCTCCATGGAAGCCTTTAAAAAGTCTCTCATCACTGGCAGCCAGAAGGCCAACTGAACTGAAGCCCAGGTGCAGCCTGTACTTATGAGTGGCAGAACGCCAGAGAAGATTAATTCTCAGCCTGTGTAAGTCTCCTTCAAGAGAATCAGGGTCCTGATTGGAAAAAAGTGGGAACATGAGAATTGGAATGGGGAAACTTATAAGACACACTTAAGGACCTTGGCCTCCCAGCTTCTCCGGAATATCTGGGCCTACAGAGGTGGCCCACTCCTTTGCTGGAAGATGGAAGACCTTCTCCTTGCTTGAAAACTATAAGCTTCGAGTAAGTCAAGTGTCTTAGAAAACAATGTTGGTCCTGCTCAGAATCTACCCCCACTTCTCTCCCCGATACCAGACAGTATGAGGACTAAGTTTCAGTATAATCCAACTGGGTAAGTACAGTGTCTGTTAAGGGAGGGGAGGATCATATGGCAAAGGCGCTGCAGGATCTGGCTGACTTAAGCCAGCAGGACCCCAGAGAAAATGCCTGGAAGTGGATCCCAAAGATGCTGGATCAAGAATGGGGAATAGGAAGTCAGGAAAGGGACACTTTGTTGTTATAGTAATACTGTGCAGTGACATAGGATTTGACACCCTGGCAATGACCCTGGAATGACTGTTAGAAGCTTGGCTTTCCTAGTATTTCTGTGACATTAATCACATTTTAATCACAACTTCCATATCTGTAAAATGGAGGACTGGGACAATATTGATTATTTTTAAAAAACTGTTATTTTAGGTTCGGGGGTACATGTGAAGGTTTGTTACATAGGTAAACTCATGTCATGGGGGTTTGTTGTACAGATTACTTCATCACCCAGATATTAAGCCCAGTACCCAATAGCTATCTTTTCTTCTCCTTTCCCTCCTCCCACCCTCCACCCTCAAGTAGACCCCAGTGTCTGTTGTCTCCTTCTTCGCATTTGTAAGTTCTCATCATTTAGCTTCCACTTATAAGTGAGAACATGTGGTATTTGGTTTTCTGTTTCTGTGTTAGTTTGCTAACGATAATAGCCTCCAGCACCATCCATGTTCCCATGAAATACATGAACTCATTCTTTTTTATGGCTGCACGGTATTCCATGGTATAAATGTACCAAATTTTCTTTATCCAATTTGTTGTTGATGGGCATTTAGGTTGATTCTATGTCTTTGCTATTGTGAATAGTGCTGTTGAATATCAAGCAGCTATGGAATGCCTCCAGAAAGCACATAGGAGTTTGTTATCTGAAATTCAGACACTGCATGCACAAATGAATGGTAGGAAAATGACTCTGAAAAGTGAACAAAAGAATGAGAAACCAAGCCAAGATGAACATTTGCATGCATGTGTCTTTATGGTAGAATGATTTATATTCTTCAGGGTATATACCCAGTAATGGGATTGCTGGGTGAAATGGTAGTTCTGCTTTTAGCTGTTTGAGGAATCACCACACTGCTTTCCACAATGGTTGAACTAATTTGCACTCCTACCAACAGCATATAAATGTTCTCATTTCTCTGTAACCTCACCACCAGCATCTGGGTTTTTTTTTTTTTTTTTTTTTTGACTGTTTAGTAATAGCCATTCTGACTGGTGTGAGATGGTATCTTCATAGTGGTTTTGATTTGCATTTCTCTAATGATCAGTAATATTGAGCTTTTGTTCATGTGCTTCTTGGCCACATGTATGCCTTCTTTTGGAAAGTGTCTGTTTATGTTCTTTGCCCACTTTCTAAGGGGTCCTTTGCCCACTTTCTATGGGGTTGTTTTTCTCTTGTAATATTGTTTAAGTTTCTTATAGATGCTGGATATTAGACCTTTGTCAGATGCACAGTTTGAAAATTGTCTTCCATTCTGTAGGTTGTCTCTTTACTCTGTTGATAATTTCTTTTGCTATGCAGAAGCTCTTAAGAGTAATTAGATCCCTCTTGTCAATTTTTGCTTTTCTTGCAATTGCTTTTGGTGTCTTTGTCATGAAATCTTTGTCTGTTTCTATGTCCAAGATGGTATTGCCTAGGTTGTCTTCCAGAGTTTTTATAGTTTTGGGTTTTACATTTAAGTCTTTAATCCATCTTGAGTTTATTTTTGTAAATGGTATAAAGAAGGGGTCCAGCTTCAATCTTTTGCATGTGGCTACTTAGTCACCCCAGCACCATTTATTGAACAGGGAGTCTTTTCCCCATTGCTTGTTTTTGCCAGCTTTGTTGAAGATCAGATTATTGTAGGTGTGTGGCCTTATTTCTGGGCTCTCTGTTCTGTTCTATTGGTCTATGTGCCTGGTTTTGTACCATTACCATGCTGTTTTGGTTACTGTAGCCCTGTAGTATAGTTTGAAGTCAGGTAACATGATGCCTCCAGCTTTGTTATTTTTGCTTAGGATTGCCTTGACTATTTGAGCTCTTTTTGGTTCTATATAAATTTTAAAATAGATTTTTCTAGTTCAATGAAAAAGGTTGTTGGCACTTTAGTAGGAATAGCATTGAATCTGTAAGTTCTTTGGGCAGTATGACAATTTTAATAATACTGATTTTTCCTATCCATGAGCATGGAATGTTTTTCCGTTTGTGTCTTCTCTGATATTTTTGAGCAGTGCTTTGTAATTCTCATTGTAGAGGTCTTTCACCTCCCTAGTTAGCTATATTCCTAGATATTTGATTCTTTCTGTGAATGGGATTGCCTTTCTGATTTAACTCTTGTCTTGGCTGTTGTTGGTGTATAGGAATACTAGTGTTTTTTGTACGTCGATTTTGTATCTTGAAACTTTGCTGAAGTTGTTTATCAGCTGAAGGAAATTTTGGGCCAAGACTATAAGGTTTTTTAGATATAGGCCAGGTGTTGTGGCTCACGCCTGTAATCCCAGCACTTTGGGAGGTTGAGGTGGGTGGATCACCTGAGGTCAGGAGTTCGAGACTAGCCTGACCAACATGGAGAAACCCTGTCTCTATTGAAAAATACAAAATTAGCCAGGCGTGGTGGTGTATACCACTAATCCCAGCTGCTCTGGGAGGCTGAGGCAGGAGAATCACTTGAACCCGGGAGGCGGAGGTTGTGGTGAGCCGAGATCATGCCACTGCACTCCAACATGGGCAGCAAGAGTGACACTCTGTCTCAAAAAAAAAAAAAAAAAAAAAGGTTTTCTAGATATAGAATAATGTCATCTGCAAAGAGAGATAGTTTGACTTCCTTTCTTCCTATTTGGATGCCCTTTACTTCTATTTCTTGCCTGACTGTTCTGTCTAGGACTTCCAATACTATGTTGAATAGGAGTGGTGAGAGAAGGCATCCTTGTCTTGTGCCAGTTTTCAAGGGGAATGCTTCCAGCTTTTCCCATTCAGTATGATGTTGACTGTGGGTTTGTCAAACATGGCTCTTATTATTTTGAGGTATGTTCCTTCAATACGTAGTTTATTGAGAGTTTTTAACATGAAGGGGTGTTGAATTTTATCTAAAGCGTTTTCGGCATCTATTGAGATAATTATGTGGTTTCTGTCTTTAGTTCTGTTTATGTGATGAATCACATTTATTGATTTGCGTATGTTGAACCAATCTTGTATCCCAGGAATGAAGTCTGTTTGATCATGGTGGATTAGCTTTTTGATGTGCTGCTGGATTCAGTTTGAAATTATTTTGCTGAGGATTTTTGCATTGATGTTCATCAAGGATATTGGCCTGATGTTTTCTTTTTTGTTGTGTCTCTGCCAAGTTTTTGTATCAGAATGATGGTGGCTTCATAGAATGAGCTAGGGAGGAATCCTTCCTCCCCAGTTTTTTGGAATAGTTTTTATAGAAATGGTACCAGCTCTTCTTTGTACATATAGTAAAATTCAGCTGTGAATCCATGAGGTCCTGAGCTTTATTTTGGTTGGTAGGCTATTTATTACTGACTTACTTTTGGAGATCATTATTGGTCTATTCAGGGGATCAGTTTCTTCCTGGTTCAGTCTTGGGAGGGTGTATGTGTCCAGGAATTTATCCATCTCTTCTAGGTTTTCTAGTTTGTGTGCATAGTGGTTTCTAGTGGTTATTTTTATTTCTGTGGGGTCAGTGGTAACATTCCCTTCGTCATTTCCAGTTGTGTTTATTTGGATCTTCTCTCTTTTCTTCTTTATTAGTCTAGCTAGTAGCCTATCTATCTTATTAATTTTTTAAAAGAACCAACTCCTGGATTTGTTGATCTTTTGAATGGTTTCTCGTGTCTCAAATTCCTTCATTTCAGCTCTGATTTTGGTTATTTCTTGTTTTCTGCTAGCTTTGTGGTTGATTTGTTCTTGCCTCTCTAATTCCTTCATCTGTTACATTAAGTTGTTAATTTGAGATCTTTCTAACTTTTTGATGTGGGCATTTCGTGCTGTGAATTTCCCTTTTAACACTGCCTTAGCTATGTCCTAGAGATTCTGGTATGTTGTATTTTTGTTCTCATTAGATTCAAAGAACTTCTTGATTTCTGCCTTAACTTCATTATTTACCCAAAAGCCATTCTGGAGCATGTTTAGTTTTCATGTCATTGCCTGATTTTGAATGATTTTCTTGGTCTTTGACTTCTATTTTTATTGCGCTGCGGTCAGAGAGTGTGTTTCGTATTATTTCAGTTATTTTGCATTTGCTGAGGATTGTTTTACGTCCAATTATGTAGTTGCCTTTAGAGTAGATGCCATATGGCAATGGGAAGAATGTATATTCTGCTGTTTTTGAGTAGAGAGCTCTGAAGAGGTCTATCAGATCCATTTGGTCCAATGTTGAGTTCAGGTCCTGAGTATCTTTGTTAATTTTCTGCTTCAATTATGTGTCTAATATTGTCAGTGGAGTGTTGAAGTCTCCCACTATTAATGTGTGGGAGTCTGTGCCTCTTTGTAGGTCTCTAAGAACTTGCTTCATGAATCTGGGTGCCCCTGTGTTCGGTGCATATACATTTAGGATAGTTGGATCTTGTTGAATCGTACCCTTTACCATTATGTAATGCCCTTCCTTGTCTTTTTTGATCTTTGTTGTTTTGAAGTTTGTTTTGTCTGAAATTAAGATTGCAACCTCAGCTTTTTTCTGTTTTCCATTTGCTCGGTAGATTTTTCTCCATGCCTTTATTTTGAGCCTTTTGGTGTCATTATGTGTGAGATGGGTCTCTTAAAGACAGCATACCATTGGGACTTGCTTTTTTATCCATCTTGTCATTCTGTGCCTTTTAAGTTGAGCATTTAGCCCATTTACATTCAAAGTTACCATTGTTATGTGTGGATTTGATCCTGTCATTGTGTTGTTAGCTGATTATTATGTTGGTTTGTTTGTGTGGTTGCTTTACAGTGACACTATTCTGTGTGTTTAAGTGTGTTTTTGTATTAGCTCGTAGTGATCTTTTCTTTCTATATTTAGTGCTTCTTTTGAGATCTCTTGTAAGGCAGGTCTGGTAGTAAAGAATTCCTTCAACATTTGCTTATCTGAAAAGAATCTTATTTTTCCTTTGCTTGGGAAGCTTAGTTTGGCTGCATATAAAATTATTGGTTGAAGATTGTTTTCTGTAAGAATGTTGAATATAGGCCCCCAATCTCTTTTGGCTTATAGGGTTTCAGCTGAGAGGTCCACTGTTAGCCTGATGGGATTTCCTTTGCAGGTAACCTGCGTTTTCTTTCTGGCTGCCTTTAACATTCCTTCTTTCATTTTTACCTTGGAAAATCTGACAATTATGTGTCTTGGGGATGATCTTCCTGTGTAGAATCTTGCAGGAGTTGTCTGTATTTCCTGTATTTGACTGTTGTCCTCTCTAGCAAGGTTGTGGAAGTTTTCATGGACAATATATTGAAATATGTTTTCCAAACTGTTTGCTTTCTCCCCCTTCCTTTCAGGGATGCCAGTGATTTGTAGATTTGGCTTCTTTACATAATCGCCTACTTCTTGGAGGTTTTGTTCATTCCTTTTTATTCTTTTTTCTTTATTTTTGTCTGACTGTCTTATTTCAGAAAGCCAGTTTTCGAGTTCTGAGATTCTTTCCTCAGCTTGGTTTATTCTACTGTTAATACTTGTGATTGCATTGTGAAATTCTTGTACTGTGTTATTCAGCTATGTCGGACCCATTAGGTTCTTTATTATACTGGCTATTTTGTCTTTCAGCTCCTGTATCACTTTATTGTGATGTGTAGTTTCTTTGGATTGGGTTTTGCTGTCCTCCTGAATCTCAATGATCTTCATTCCTATACATATCCTAAATTCTATTTCTGTCATTTCAGCCAGCTCAGCCTGGATAAGCACTCTTGTTAGAGAATTTGTATGGTCATTTGGAGCACATATGACACTCTGGCCATTTTAATTTTTGGAGTTCTTGCGTTAGTTCTTTCTCATCTCCATGTATGGGTGTTCCTTTAACTGCCATATAGATTGAGTACAGTCAATAGATTTCTGGCTGTTTTCACTAGGCTGAGGCCTTGTGCAGGGTCTTTTTTTGAAGCTGACTTCTTGTCTCTAGTTTCAGAGGTGAGTATGTTAGTGAGGTATTCTTGGTGTTGAAGCTTTGGGGTGTGATCCAGTAGGTGGCATTTAGGCTTATTGGTCAACTGGTAGACTCTTGCTCAGTTGTGTGGCTCCTCTATGTTTTCTCATAGTTACAGCTGTGTTCACTCTCAATGCTCTGAAAGTGTGGGTTCCTCTCCCCCTTGAGTGCCAGCTGTATGGCTGTAGATTGTGGTTTGACACTCCTGGCTGCCCACTGCAGCTCTGGGGCAATGTCAGTGTTTACATTCCTTCTTCAACTTGGCGGCAACAGAGGAAAGGACCTTAGTAGTGGTTGTGGTCAAGGGTCTTTTGCTTGTATCCTGGGAGCTCCACACCAGAGAGATGTAGGTCAGCAATTCCTCAGTGCAATCACCCCAGGATGAAGGGTCTGTGCTGTGGGCTCAAGCCAGGGGTTCTCTCTGGTGATGAGTGGGGGTTGGGGGTGTGGGAACCATGGGAGATGGACTGGCCTCCTCTTCTTGGGTTGATTGCAGCTTGTTGGAGGTATAAATAAGGTACTTAGGGTCTTTTCTTCTTCATTAGTCTGAGGGTAGCAAGGGCAGTTCTACTGCAGAGACAGTGGCAGAGAGGCTTTCAGGAACAGTATTTCTTAACCAATTGTTTCAACAAATATTTATTGACAATTCAACATGTACCAGACACTGTGTTAGGCAAGGGGTCTTCAATGGGCCACAAATAGATGTGGTCCTTGACCATGTCATTGGAGCTTAATGGGAGAGACTGATAGTAAGCAAGTAAACAACAACAAAAAAAATAAGGTAATTCAGGTTGTGACAACCTCTCTGAAGGAAATATATAGGATGCTATAATAGTGACTAGAGCAAGGAACGGCCTAATTGAGCTAAGATAATCAGGTAGGGTCTCTGTAAGGAGTTGACATTAAGCTCACAACTAAAGAATAAGAAGCCAGCCATGTAAATAGCTTGGATAAGAGCTTTCCAGGCTGAAGGGAATGGAAATACACAGGCCTGGAGGTAAGAAGGAGATGGGTGTCTTCCGGAAACTGATAAAAAGTCAGAGTGGCTCAGATATGCTGATATGTCCCCTGGTATTTTTTAAAATTTTTGGCCGGGTACAGTGGCTCATGCCTGTAATCCCAGCACTTTGGGAGGCTGAGGTGGGCAGGTCACGAGGTCAGGAGTTCAAGACCAGCCTGACTAACATAATGAAACCCCATCTCTACTAAAAATACAAAAATTAGCTGGGTTTGGTGGCATGTGCCTGTAATCTCAGCTACTCAGAAGGCTGAGGCAGGAGAATCTCTTGAACTTGGGAGGCGGAGGTTACAGTGAGTTGCGATCGCGCCACTGCACTCCAGCCTGGGTGACAGAGCAAGACTCCATCTCAAAGAAAAAAAATTAATTTTTGAGGGTATATTGTAGGTGTATATATTTAGGGGGTACATGTAATATTTTGATACAGGTATTCAATATGTAATACTCACATTACGGAGAATGGAGTATTCATCACCTCAAGCATTTATTCTTTGTGTCACAAAGAGTCCCATTATACTCTTTTAGTTATTTTAGAAAGTGCAATTAAATTATTATTGACTATAGTCACCCTGTTGTGCTATCAAATACTCGGCTTTATTCATTCTTTCCAACTATTTTTTTTGTACCCATTAACCATCCTCACCTCCCTACCCACCCCACCCCTATTACACTACCCAGCCTCTGGTAGCCATCCTTCTACTCTCTATTTTCATGTTTTCAATTGTTTTGATTTCTAGATCCAAAAATAAGTGAGAACATGTGATGTTTGTCTTTCTGTGCCTGGCTTATTTCATTTAACATAATGACCTCCAGTTCCATCCATGTTATTGCAAATGACAAGATCTCGTTCTTTTTTATGGCTGAATGGTAATCCATTGCAGATAAGTGCCACATTTTCTTTATCCATTCATCTGTGAATGGACACTTAGGTTGCTTCCAAATTTTGGCTGTTGTGAATAGTGCTGCAATAAACATGGGAGTGCAAATATATTTTCTATATACTGATTTCCTTTCTTTTGAGTATATACCCAGTAGATTGTTGGGTCATATGGTAACTCTATTTTTACTTTTATGAGAAACCTCCAAACTCTTCTCCATAGTGGTTGTACTAATTTACATTCTCATCAACAACATATGAGGGTTTCCTTTTCTCTACCTCCTCTCCAGCATTTGTTACTGCCCTGGTGTTATTTTGCTTCTTAAGTATTAGAACTATACTTAGTGTTATATGTTCTGTGATTATAAGTAAAACTGCCTTTGCTATATAGTATGCATAGAATATTTTAAAGTTATTACTAGAAGCTGACACGTTGTTTTCTATTACAAACAATAAAAGTAGTTTCCATTTATTGAGGGCCTGTTTCATGTTAACTGCTTTACAAATATTCCTTATCTCATTTAATTCTCCCAACAATCCTACAAGAAAGCTAATATTATCCCATTTTATAGATGAGGAAATTGAGGCTTACAGAGGGCAAGTAACTTGCCCAAAGTCACTCAGTACTAGCAAATGGACTTTTTCCCCTCTCCCTGCCCCCAAATACCAGACCCCCACTGCAAAAAAACAAAAACAAAAACAAAACAAAACTACTTCTGTAGAGCTAGTTGTCTATTTCCAAATGCAAGGCTTAAATTTTAAGCCTTGGAGTTTTCAATTTAAAGCCTTTGCCATGAAATACAGCATATTACTTTATAATACAAAACAAATAGAAAGAGCCTTTCATGATAGATACAGTGAACACAAAATTCTTTCTTTTAGGCTGCATCTAACAATTCTCTCCTTAACCCAATAGATATTATTTCAACAAATTAGCCCAGTTTTGATTTGGATGGCAAGACTCAAAGACAACAACAACAATAAAATCACAACTTGATTTAAAAGTTAAATTCAATAAACTGTAGAAGCAGCATATTAGTCTGTTCTTACACTGCTAATGAAGACATACCTGAGACTAGGTAATGTATAAAGGAAAGAGGTTTAATTGACTCACAGTTCCACATGGCTGGGGAGGCCTCACAATCATGGTGGAAGGCTAAAGGCACGTCTTACATGGTGGCAGGCAAGAGGTCCTGTGTAGGGGAACTCCCCTTTATAAAACCATCAGAACTTGTAAGACTTATTCACTATCATAAGAACAGCATGGAAAGAACACACCCTCATGATTCAATTACCTCCACCTGGTCCCACAATTGATCCCACGTGGGGATTATTATAATTCAAGGTGAGACTTGGGTGGGCATACAGAGCCAAACCATATCATCTGAAGGGGGCCAGCCCCTCCACAGCTGTGGGTATTTCTCGTCAGGTGGGATGGGGAGTCTGAGAAAATAAATAAAACACAGAGACAAAGTATAGCAAAAGAACAGTGGGCCAAGGAGACCAGCGCTTCACATACAGAGGACCTGCATCGGCACCGGTCTCTGAGTTCCCTTAGTATTTATTGATTACTATTTTCATTATCTCAGCAAGGAGAATGTGGCAGGAGAACGGGGTGATAGTGGGGAGAAGGTCAGCAGGAAAACGTGAGCAAAGGAAACTGTGTCACAAATAAGTTCAAGGGAAGGTACTATGCCTGGATGTGCATGTAGGCCAGATTTATGCTTCTCTCCACCCAAACATCTCGGTGTAGTAAAGAGTAACAGAGCAGCATTGCTGCCAGCATATTTCACCTCCAGCCACAGGGCGGTTTTCTCCTATCTCAGAATAGAATGAATGTATGATTGGGTTTTACACTGAGACATTCCATCCCCAGGGGCATGCAGGAGACAGAGGCCTTCCTCTTATCTCAACCACAAGAGGCCTTCCTCTTTTACTAATCTTCCTCAGCACAGACCCTTTACCGGTGTCAGGCTGGGGGACAGTCAGGTCTTTCCCTTCCCACGAGGCCGTATCTCAGGCTGCCTCAGTTGGGGGAAACCTTGGACAATACCCAGGCTTTCTTGGGCAGAGGCCCCTGAGGCTTTCCGCAGTGCATTGTGCCCCTGGTTAATCGAGAATGGAGAATGGCAATGACTTTTACCAGCATACTGCCTGTAAACATATTGTTAACAAGGCACATTCTGCACAGCCCTAGATCCCTTAAACCTTGATTCCATACAACACATGTTTCTGTGAGCACAGGCTTGGGGCTAAAGTTACAGATTAACAGCATCTCAAGGCAAAACAATTGTTGAGGGTACAGATCAAAATGAGTTTCTTATGTCTTCCTTTTCTACATAGACACAGGAACAGTCTGATCTCTTTCTTTTCCCTACAATCATTCCACCCCTGGCCCCTCTCAAATCTCATGTCCTCACATTTCAAAAACACAATCATGTGCTTTCAACAATCCTCAAAAAACTGAACTCATTTCAGCATCAACCCAAAAGTCCAAGCCCAAAATTTCATCTGAAACAAGGCAAGTCCCTTCCACTTATGAGTCTGTAAAATCAAAAGCAAATTAGTTACATCCTAGATATAATGGGGGTATAGGCATTGCATAAATATACCCATTCCACATGGGAGAAATTGGCCAAAACAAAGAGGTTACAGGGCCTATGCAAGTCCAAAATCCAGCGGGGCAGCCAAATCTTAACGCTCTGAAATGATCTTCTTTGACTCCATGTCTCACATCCTGATGCAAGAACTGGGCGCCCATAGCCTTGGGCAGCTCCACCCCTTTGGCTTTGCAGGGTACAGCCCCTCTCCTGGCTGCTTTCATGGGCTGGCACTGAGTGTCTTTTCTAGGTGTACAGTGCAAGCTGTTAGTGTATCTACCATTCTGGGGTCTGGAGAACAGTGCCCCTCTTCTCACAGCTCCACTAGGCAGCACCCCATTGGGGACTCAGTGTGCAGGCTCCAACTCCACATTCCCCTTCTGCACTGCCATAGCAGAGGTTTTCCATGAAGGCCCTGCCCCTACAGCAAACTTCTTCTTGGACATTCAGGCATTTCCATACATCCAATGAAATTGAGACAGAGGTTTCCAAACCTTCGTTCTTGACTTCTGTTCACCCACAGGCTCAACACCATGTGGAAGCTGCCAAGCTGCACCCTCTGAAACCACAACCCGAGCTCTACCTTTTAGAGCCATGGCTGGAGCAGCTAGGATGTAGGACACCAAGTCCCTAGGTTCCTCACAGCAGTGGGGCCCTGGACCTGGCCCAGGAAACCATTTTTTCCTCCTAGGTCTCCAGTCCTGTGATGGGAGAGGCTTCCAGGAAGGTCTCTGACATGCCCTAGAGACTTTTCCCCATTGTCTTGGGTATTAACATTTGGCTCCTTGTTACATGCACATTTCTGCAGCTGGCTTGAATTTCTCCTCAGAAAATGAGTTTTTCTTTTCTATCACATCATCAAGCTGCAAATTTTCCAAACTTTTATGCCCTGCTTTCCTTTTAAACATAACTTACAATTTCAAGCCATATCTTTGTGAATAAATAAAACTGAATGTTTTTAACAGCACCCAAGTCACCTCTTGAATGCTTTGCTGCTTAGAACTTTCTTCCACCAGATGCCCTAAATCATCTCTCTCAAGTTCAAAGTTCCACAAATCTCTAGGGCAGGGGAAAAATGCCACCAGTCTCCTTGCTAAAGTATAACAAGAGTCACCTTTGCTTCAATTCCTAACAAACCCCTCATCTCCATCTGAGACCACCTCAGCCTGTACTTTATTGTCCATATCACTTCAGCATTTTGGTCAAAGCCATGAACAAGCCTCTAGCAAGTTCCAAACTTTCCCATACTTTTCTGTCTTCTTCTGAGTCCTCGAAGCTGTTCCAACCTCTGCCTGTTACCCAGTTCCAAAGTAGCTTCCACATTTTCTGATGTCTTTACAGCAGCACTCCACTACCCAGTACCAGTTTACTGTATTAATCTGTTCCCATGTTGCTAATGAAGACATACCCGAGACTGGGTAATGTGTAAAGAAAAGAGGTTTAATTGATTCACAGTTCCACATGGCTGGGGAGGCCTCGCAGTCATGGTGTAAGGCAAAAACCACATCTTACATGGCAGCAGGCAAGAGGGCATGTGTAGGAGAACTCCCCTTTATAAAACCATCAGATCTCATGAGACTTACTCACTATCATGAGAACAGCATGGGAAGAAACCCCCTCCCCATGATTCAATTACCTCCCACTGGGTTCCTCCAAGAACACAAGGGGATTATTACAATTCAAGGTGAGAGACTTGGGTGGGGACACAGAGCCGAACCAGCTCAGGAGGAACTACACAACAATAAAAACAACAAAAAACGTAACATGTAACCAATAGCAACTTAAATGTTTACGTTTTTGGTGATTATATCAACATCAAAGAAATGCAAATCAAAACCACAATAAGATGCCATCTCACACCAATCAGAATGGCTATTATTACAAAGTCAAAAAATAACAGATGTTGGCAAGGCTGCAGAGAAAAGGGAATACTTATATACTGTTTGTAGGAATGTAAACTAGTTCAGCCACTGTGGAAAGCAATTTGGAGATTTCTCAAATAATTTAAAATAGAACTACCATTTGACCCAGCAATCTCATTACTGGGTATATACCCAAAGGAAAATAAATAATTTTACACAAAAGAGACATGCACTTGTATGCTAATCACAGCACTATTCACAATAGCAAAAATGTGGAATCAACCTAGGTGTCCATCAATGGTGGATTGGATAAAGAAAATGTGGTACATATACGCCATGGAATACTATGTAGCCATAAAAAAGAATGACATTATGTCCTTTGTGGCAACATGGATGCAACTGGAGGCCATTATCCTAAGTGAATTAACACAGAAATGGAAAATCAAATACTGCATGTTCTCACTTACAAGTGGGAGCTAAACATTGGGTACACATGGACATAAAGATGGGAAAAATAGATCCTGGCAAATACTAGAGGGAGGAGAGAAGAAGGGGGCAAGGGTTGAAAAACCAACTATTGTGTATTTTTCTCACTACCTGGGTAATGGACTCAACTTCATGAAACATACCCATGTAATAAACCTGCACATGTACCCACTGATTCTAAAATAAAAGTTGAAACTATACATATTTTTTAAAGAAGCTACCTCAGTACTCTTTGTGAAAGGTGACAAGGCAGTGGAAATGGAATGGTAAGGCGATCAGGAATTCAAAAGACATTTTAAAAGTGTAATCCTCTTGAAACAGAATGAAGAAGACAAGAGGATTGGATACACATACAGGTTGCAAAGAGGGTCTGTAGCACCTCTCTCTTTTGAAATTTATATTTACACTACTGTATACCTAGGGAATGTTTCAGAGAAGAAAGATGGGGAATACAATAAATTGACTAATTACTTGAGATTTTCTCTAGTTTTATCTGGTTTAAAAACAGTATTATAAATATATCCTAATTCAGAGGAAGTCATCAATGACGAATTATCCTATATTCTATCTCTTCTGTATGAGACCATTCCAATATTTCTACTCTGGAGGACGCTAATAGGCTCACCCTGGAATGCCCAACTTCCTCTATACTGACTTACAACTTTGTTCAAATCCCAGGATACATCTATATAAATAATGCAATCAACTCTTCACATATGCAGAATGAGCTTGGCCTTTAGCAAGATGTAACAACTTAGCATTATAGGATGCTCCTATCCTTCATTCATTCTTCCTAAATCAATGTCTTCCATCCTCTGAGTCATTTCTCTTTAATTCTATTTTTGTTATTTTTCTTTGCCTTAGGTTTCACTCACTTTTATGGTAAACAGTTTAGGTAATATTTTTCATGAAGGATGGATTATGAAAATAAATGATACATTGTAAGCCATTGACATGTTATACCATTGGGATAAATGATGGTAGGTAATTTTAGAGTTTCAATTTGATAAAAGGGGCTTCGCCAAATGATAAGGCTTAGCATTAAGGTATTTCAAATTGTTATATATTCAGATTTAATTTTATGAAAGTTAAGATCATGTAATATGCCTCAACCACACAAACTGATAAATTACCTTCATCTCCAGTCAACCATTTACACCATTTTCCAAGAGATGAGTTTTAATGTAATGTGAGGCAGCTTTATTCTCTGAGTCATCTGTAATACTTCTTGTTACTACAGCCAAAGACCTCATCAGCATTTTCATTTTCATTATAAATTCCAAACCATCAATAAAAATTAAAAACTCAACACCAGTTTATGAAACAAGGGGGAGAAGAGAAAAATATGTATATTTTCTTGCATATTTTGGGATCATGTATAAGAGAAAATGATTTTTTCTGCAAAGACAAGATTGAATTGGGCATTCTGAATACATGTTGTTGAGATAAGCCAAATATTTGGTCCTAGAAGCTGAGAGGATATGATACTGAATGATTATTTAGCACTAAAGGTTTATCTTCAAAGAGGTCTTGAAATAAGAATATGTAATTAGGCTGGGCACAGTGGCTCACATCTGTAGTCCTAGAACTTTTGGAGGCCAAGGCAGGTGGATCACTTGAGCTCAGGAGTTCAAGACCAGACTGGGCAATATGGCAAAACCTTGTATTTTTGTACAAAAAGTATAAAAATTAGCCAGGTATGGTGGTGTGTGCCTGTAGTCCCAGCTACTCAGAAAGCTGAGGTGGAAAAATTACCTGAGCCTAGTGGGGTCAAGTCTGCAGTGAGCTGTGATCAGGCCACTGCACTCCAGCCTGGGTAACAGAAAGAGTAAGACGAAGAAAAGGAAAAGGAAAAGGAAAGGAAGGAAGAAGAAGATATAATTAGTTTCTACTTGAGTCTTACTGGAATGCATTTTACTGAATTTCACTTATGCAAACATATACTAGCTTACAAAAATGTATGCAACATCTTTATGAGGCAGATACTGTGTTATGAAACACAAGAGGCAAACAACGTAGAAGATTCCTCTTTCTGTTAAGTTTATAGTCCAGAGGAGAAGAAATACATTACATATACAACCTCTAATTCATTCATTTATTCTTTTCTTTTCTTTTCTATTTGTTGAGACAGAGACTTGCTCTGTTACCCAGGCTGGAGTACAGTGGTACAATCATGGCTCACTGCAGCCTCCACCTCCTGGGCTCAAACAGTCCTCCCACTTCAGCCTCCTGAGTAGCTGGGACCACAGTCATGCACCACCACACATGGCCAATTATTTTATTTTTTGTAGAGATGGGATCTCACTATGTTGTCCAGGCTGGTCTTGAACTCCTGGGTTGAAGCGATCCTCCCACCTTGGCCTCCCAAAGTGTCGATTACAAGTGTGAGCCACTGCACCCGCCCCTCATTCACTTATTTATTGACAAATGTTTACTGAGGTATTATCATATGTCAGGCATTTTTCTAGGCATTGGGAATATAGCAGTGTATAAACCTGATACTCACTGCCTTGATGGAGCGTAACTTCTGATTGTGGTAAGTACTGCAGAAGAAAATGCAGGCTGCTACAGGAACCCCTTCAACATAAAGAACTGTATGAAAATATTGTACAAAAATATGATTCAAAAATCCTAAATGAAATTCACATTATCATTTACATGTAAGGGCAGAAGAAAATTTTTGAATATGCATGCATTTATAAATATATCCCCATGTACTCTTTTGCAGAAAACTAAAAGAACATAGAACTAGAATTTACACATAAAAATAGAAAAAGATGACCTGAAGATAAAAGAGATGATAGGATTTTTTTTTTTTTTTTTTTTTGAGGCAGAGTCTCGCTGTGTCACCCAGGCTTGAGTGCAATGGTGGGATCTTGGCTTATGGCTCACTGCAACCTCTGCCTCCCGGGTTCAAGCAATTCTCCTGCCTCAGCCTCTCAAGTAGCTGGGATTACAGGCATCTGCCACCATGCCTGGCTAATTTTTTGTATTTTTAGTAGAGACGGGGTTTCACCATGTTGACCAGGCTGGTCTTGAACTCCTGACCTCAGGTGATCCACCCGCTTTGGCCTCCCAAAAAGCTGGGATTACAGGTGTGAGCCTCCACGCGCAGCCAATGGTAGGAATCTTATAGAGGATATGTTGAGAACAAAAGCAACCTGAAGCCACACAGCTTAAAAAGATTAGGAACTGTTTGGTTGGGCATGGTGGCTCATACCTGTAATCCTAGCACTTTGGGAGGCCAAGGCAGGAAGATTACTTGAGACCAGGAGTTCAAAACCAGTCTTGCCAACATAACAAGAATCTGTCTCTATATAAGAAGATTAAAAATTAGCTGGGCATGGTGGCATGTGCTTGTAGCCCTAGCTACTTGGGAGGCTGAGGTGGAAGGATCACTTGGGCCCAGGCATTCCAGCTTATGATTTCAGTGAGTTATGATCACAACACTGAATTCCAACCTAATGGATGGAGAGAGACTATGTCTCTAAAAATAAAAAATAAAAAGATTAGGAACTGTCTGCACTAAGATGACTTTACTATTCCAAGAAATCCTTGCCTAAGAAAGTAAAGTTGCAAATTACTTTTTTGTCTTGGAAACTTTCCGATCTATGTATCTGTACTCACACAGCCTCATCGGGCTAAACAGCCTTCTTTTCAGAACAGTAGATCACTCAACTGGGTTTTCAAGTGACTGTTTACCTTTCAAGGCTGGCTTTATAGGTCTTGCCTCACTGTATCCAGCAATCCAAACTTTACCCTATCCCAGTCAGGACTGCACACCTCATATTGAAAGACATACCTTAGAACCAGACTCCCCAAACCTTACAAATATCCCACCCTTGACTCCCTTTTCTGAGGCTACTAAGATTATGTGAAGACAGTCATCTTCCTTACTGCAGTGAGCAATAAACTTGGTTTTTGTTCATCAGTAAACCATTTTGGTGGTTTCTGGAGGAGCCAGCAGTTGGCAGTGGTTACAAATCTAAATCTAAAAGCCATTTATAAAAGACTGATGAATCTAGTAACATAAAAATAAACTGCATGATAAATATCATAAACAAAGTCAAAAGACAACTGACAACCAGGTTAAAAATATGCTTTCAACATATATTACAGGAAAAGGGCTAATATTCCTAATATGTAAATAATTGTTAGAAATTAAGAGATCAAGCACCAAGCACCCATTAGAAAAAATGGGAAAAGGGCATCAATAGACAATTCACACACACACACACACACACACAGAGACACACAAATGGCTTTAACAACTCTATAGAAACAGAAAGTAGGTCATATCTTTGTTCTGTGAAAAGGCTGTGCACACAAAGCTATTCCCAAATGCTGAAGAAGCCCAGAAACCAAAGAAGGAAGTGAACAAATCCAGTTCGTCAGTAATGGGTGATTTATTGAGGAACTTATGGACAGAAGTGTGATCTTGGATGACTGCAAGACAGGTAGATCTCCACACTGTTATTTCCCAGACCCAAGGTTTGTGTACCATATGGAAAGGGTACACATGCTCCAGCAAAACGATTAAAGGCAACCCTCCAGAACAGGCGAAAATGCTATGTGTGTCCTAGCCTATAATTTGTGTGATAACATCAGGGTTGTTTTGATCTTATACTAGGGACAGTAAATAAAGTAGAAACCAGAAGTTATTCATGGGACTGGGTCTAATCAGAAGTCAACATGGTGGATTAGCATCCAAGATGGGGTGGTTTTTGTCTCCACAACCTTAACAAGGCTGTTGAAAAAGTGATCCGTAAATATACATATAATCACTTTTCAAAGTCAAGAAACAATAGATGCTGGCGAGGCTGTGGAGAAAAAGGAATGCTTTTACACTGTTGGTGGGAATGTAAATTAGTACAACCATTGTGGAAGACAGTGTGGTGATTCCCCAAGGATCTAGAACCAGAAATACCATTTGACCCAGCAATCCCATTACTGTGTATATACCAAAAGGAATATAAATCATTCTATTATAAAGATACATGCATGTGTATGTTTACTGCAGCACTGTTCACAGGAGCAAGGACATGGAATCAACCCAAATGTCCATCAATGGTAGACTGGATAAAGAAAATGTGGTACATATACACCATGGAATATTATGCAACCATAAAAAGGAATGAGATCACGTCCTTTGCAGGGACACAGATGAAGCTGGAAGCCATCATCCTCAGCAAACTAACACAGGAACAGAAAACCAAGCACCTCATGTTTCTCACTCATAACTGTGAGCTGAACATTGAGAACACATGGACACAGGGAGGGAAATAACACACACTCGGGCCTGTCAGCGGGTTGGGAAGAGGGAGAGCATCAGGATAAATAGCTAATGCATGCAGGGCTTGATACCTAGGTGACGGGTTAGTAGGTGCAGCAAACCACCGTGGCACACATTTACCTATGTAATAAACCTGCATGTCCTGCACATGTACCCCAGAACTTAAAATACAATTTTTTAAAAAGAAAAATACATATATATACCTGTAAAGTGCAAATTCATAACTAGAAAAATGCAGATTAAAAAAATGCTAAGCTATTATTTCTCACCTATCAGATGGGTAAAAATTAAAATAAAATTTTAACTAATAAAATGTAATAAATTAAAATATGACAACACATTTTGTTAGCCAGATCTTAGGAAAATAATCACTCTTTTCATTGCTGTTAAGGAATACAAACTGCTACAACCCTTCTCAAGGGAAACTTGGCAATACCTAATATAACTACATAAGGAGCCCTATAATCTCACTTATAAAATCTACCCTGAAGATACATATCCAACAATATGAAAAACATATGTACAAGTTTATTCATTGTAAGATTATATATAATTGCTAAATTTAAGAAACAAATTAAATACTCATATATAGAACAGTGGTTTTTAAATAAACTAATAATTCACACAAGAGAGCACTATGCGGCTATAAAATAAATGAGGAAGAGCTCTATGGATTCATATTCAGAGATTTCCAAGGTATATTTTTATGTGGAAAGCAAAGTACAGAAGAATATCTAGAGTATACTACTCTTCATGTAAGAAAGAAGTATATATAAGAAAATATACATATATACACATATATGAGGAAAAACATACTGGAAAGTTAAACTAGAAACAAATGAGATTCGTCACCTACAGAGGTTAAGTAGGATCAGTGTGGAAAAATTGGGGAATAAAAATGGGTAGAAATGATTAGAGAGATGTGACACACTCAGAGTATTCCTATATGCATAGCTCTAATTCCTATAAATATGGTAATGTTTCACCCCCCCAAAAAATAAATAATTAAAATTAACCAGGATGTTGGGGAAGGGAAGACCCAAAATGGAATATAAGCAGTAACAAATAAGCCCAACTGTATTACAAATAAATGACATAATTATACTAAATGGGATGAAAAATAAAAGAATTATCTAACATAACCTGGAGAACATTATTTTAACCATATACTAGAAGGCTAAAAACAGAAAGAATTGTATAAAAATATTGTACTTCAGTAAATTTGTTTTTCATAGGGTATGGGTTAGTATTTCTGAAACTACTTTATGTATATACTAGGATTGAGTAATTAAGAAATACACTGTGGATATTGAGAGCCAGTTTTCTGTCAGATAAGAGTTAAAATAGAGAAATTGTGAAGTAGCACAAACTCCAGATTGAAATCAGAGCAGGAATATCAGTGTGAACTCATGGATATACATGCAGTGAGATCCCAGTAGCAATGAGCACAACTAGTTTCCAGATCTTGGTTTCTAAATACCATTCTCGATGAAAGGAACCAGAGCTCCTTGGGGAAATGACTGAGTCCAGACTAGAGCAGGAGGAATGCAAGATGAGCTTAGACCATTTAAAGTGCCAGAAAGTAAAGACATGTTCACAAAATAATGGGGGCCAAGTCTACAAGACATCGGAGCCAACTTAAAGGAGCTACTAATGCCCAAATCTGGACAATTTGAACAACATGATCAACTGTGTGAAAGGCAAGTACAGAAGTGTATCTAGAATATATTACTCTTCATGGGGTTGTTTTACAGTTAACTTTTTTTTAATAAGTAGAAGGAGTACACTCTAGAATAATGATCAAAAGTATAGTATAGTAAATACATAAACCAGTAACATAGTCACTTATTATCATTATTATGTACTGTACATAACTGTATGTGCTATACTTTTACATAGCTGACAGTGCAGTAGGTTTGTCTGCATTGCATCACTATAATCCTGTGAGCAATACGCTGTGTTACCAGGTTATGAAAGCTACCATGTCACTACATGATAGGAAATTTTCAGTTCAATTATAATCTTATGGGACCACCCACTATCATATATGTGGCTTGCCATTGACCTAAATGTAATGATGAGGTGCATGACTATATATAAATATACATATGTTGGACATTCTGATAGGAAAATGCCTGGATATATAAGAAACAATGCTTTTACCTCTGAAAATCTGAATAAGGGAGGCTAGAGAGATAGAAAGACTTTTACTCTTCATATAATAATCTTTTTAAAAAATAATAAACTTTTAAAAATACTGTCAATATTATCCTAGGAAGCATAGTTTTATTTCTGTTTTCATTAATTAATTTGGACCCAGCATTGATGAAGTAAAGTTTAACTTTTATTTTAGTTTTTCTCTATTGTTGAATGAACATTCTTTCTCCTAGTTTCCAATTATGTTATCTACATTGAGTCATTGCTTGACTCCATTTCCATATTTGTAGTGTTAGTCCCTGGTAAGACAATAAACTTCCTTATAAGCAAATTTAAAAGCAATTATTTGATTCAAGCTTGCACAATTTTCTCGAGTCCAGCACGAGTTGTTGCCACATCTAACAATAGCAAAGTAAAGGTTGCAATGCTTACTAGTGATGATTTCTTGAGGAAGAAAAATAAGTCTTACTTAACAATAGAAACCTTTTTTGTCTTGCTGCCCAAGTCACCAATTTTATATAGGGGAAGTAGTTAAAATTAACTAATTATGACAATTCCAGGGTAAATTAATTTCTTAGAAATGTTTCAGAGAATAATACTTTCTGCCTCAAAAGTATGCATTTATTATGTATCAAATAAAATTTTAAATTTAGAGAACATTGAAGAAATATGAGATCAGAGAAATCAAAGATTATTATTAAATTACATTTCTTTTGGTATCTCCTGAGATTTCTCAATTATGCATTACTTGTATTCATTCATTTATTCATCAAATACAATATTTATCTAAAACCTGCTATGACCAAGACTGGGTGAGGAACTGGAGACATAGCTATTAAAAAAATAGTATTTATATTTATAAATGATGAAACAAAAAGAAAAAATAGAAGGTGAATCGGTAGGTAAAAAGAGACAATAGACTACCAGCCAATCTCAATGTGTGAACCTTGTTTGTATCCTGATTCAAGAAAAGACATTAAAAAGATTATCTGAAAGAGATAATTAAAAATCTGAATTCTGCCTGGATAGTTGATGATATTAAAGAGGTATTATTCATTCTTAGGTGTAATAATGACATTGTGGTTATGTTACAAAAAGGAGTCATTTCAGAAACAGACTGAAATATTTACAAATAAAATCATATGTTGTCTGGGACTTACTTCAAAATAATGTTTGAGTGTAGGGAATGGGCAGGGTTGCAGTAGGGACAGGATTGGCCATGGGTTGATGGTTACTGAGGCTGAGCGATGGTATGTGAGGTTTTATTATTTTATTGTTTACTCTCATCTATTTTCAAAAAGTTAAAAAATCAGCCCTCCCTTTGCTGAAAAAAGAAAAAAAGAAAAGAAAAACTACAGGTTTTGTCCCTGCCTCCTGGAGCTTTCAGTTTCAGAGAGAAAGCAACACTTACTGAGAAACTAAAAGATGATGTGTGTTGTAAAATGAGAGTGCAGGGTGACATTGCAATTGAGCAAGCTATCTTGAGGTAGAGAGAGAAGGTAGTCAAAGATTTTGTTGACAGTTTAGTTAGAACTAAAATTGATAGCGCCATTGTACTCCAGTCTGTCACAGACTGAGATATTATCTCTTAAAAAAAAAAATGGCCGGGCTTACTTTGGGAGGCCGAGGCAGGTGGATCACTTGAGCCCAGGAGTTCAAGATCAGCCTGACCAGCACAGTGAAACTTCATCTCTACTAAAAATAGAAAAAATTAGATGGGCGTGGTGGCACGCACTTGTAATCCCAACTATTCGGGAGGCTGAGGCACGAGAATCGTTTGAATCTGGGAGGTGGTTGTTGCAGTGAGCCGAGATCGTACCACTGCACTCTAGTCTGGGCAACAGAGCAAGAATCTGTCTCAAAAAAAAAAAAAAAAAAAAAGCCTATAAACTAAAATTGAGAGATGGATGGACTTGTGGGAGAGAGAAGATAGGGGCATATGCCAAGCAGAAAGCAGCATGTTCAAAGGTCTGAAGCATATGTACATGTATGTAGTTTACATCCCATATAAGTCAAAATTGGATGTAAAGTTTAAAAGTCAGCTGAATATTTTGTTTACATATGTCATAGCGTTTATCTGAAGCTGAGCAGGGTATATCCACATTATTCTTTGCCATGTCATCTCCAATTACATGCAAGTAAATTCAACAAGATTTGTTCTCTGTATAAGGGACGTAAAGTTGAATAACTCATGGTCACTTAAGAACCTTATAGTCCAATGGTAGAAACAGATATATTTGTCTATACCTTAGCGAAGTAAAACATGAAAAGATCTGTACTAATGGAATGAGCTGGATACTGTGAGTGTATTTAGGAGGAGTGATTAGTTGTGCCTTATTAGAACAACAAAAGGCTCAGAGAGGAGCATGCCACTAGAGCTGGGTTTTAAAAGTTAAGTAGGACTTGATTAGGTAGAGAAGGGGAAAGAGAGACCATTCTAAGCAGAAGGAACAACGTGAGCACAGACTCAGACTCAAAAGTACATATTGTATCCAAGGACCTGCAGGTAAATGATGTGGTTAGAACACAGGCTTAAAATAAAATTAAAAATGGCCTGGCGCGGTGGCTCACGCCTCCAGAACTTTGGGAGGCCGAGGTGGGCAGATCACAAGGTCAGGAGTTCGAGACCAGCCTGGCCAACACGGTGGCCAATATGGTGAAACCCTGTCTCTACTAAAAATACAAAAATTAGCCGGGCATGGTGGCACGTGCCTGTAGTCCCAGCTACTCGGGAGGCTGAGGCAGAAGAATCGCTTGAACCTAGGAGGTGGAGGTTTCGGTGAGCCGAGATCGCGCCACTGCACTCCAGCCTGGGCAACAGAGCGAGACTTCGTCTAAATAAATAAATAAATAAATACAATTTAAAACATCTGTTCAGTGCTGTGATAAGATGTCATTTGCATGTTTATATTTTTCTTTTTTTTTTTTTTTTTTTGAGACAGAGTCTCGCTCTGTCGCCCAGGCTGGAGTGCAGTGGCGCGATCTCGGCTCACTGCAAACTCCGCCTCCCAGGTTCACGCCATTCTCCTGCCTCAGGCTCCCGAGTAGCTGGGACTACAGGCGCCCACCACCATGCCCAGCTAATTTTTTTGTATTTTTTTAGTAGAGACGGGGTTTCACCGTGTTAGCCAGGATGGTCTCCATCCCCTGAACTCGTGATCCGCCCACCTCGGCCTCCCAAAGTTCTGAGATTACAGGCATGAGCCACCGCGCCCGGCCATGTTTATATTTTCCAAATGCTTCACAAAGAAATAAATGCTTCCTGGCTTCCATCACAGGCATTTCAGGAAAGGAATTGTCTAACTAGATGACTACAGATAATACAAAGCAGTGAATAAAAATAGAAGGCAGTTCAGAATATGTTTCAGCTCTCGATTCTCTAAGAAATTGATGACAGGTACAACTGAGTTAACATCAAAGCATCAAACCAAGCTTTTCATAAGTGAATTCAGCCATCTTCATGGTGCCTGGGCTTCCTTGCTGGCTCCTGTCCTCCTGTTCACCTCTGGATTTGGTAGTTCCTTTAGACTTGGTCCTGATCCTTTTTCTCTTCTCATGTTACTTTTTTTTCCATGGCTTTGAATATATACTTATGACTCCATATTTAGCACCAACTCAATCCTCTCTTCTCAACCTCAGATCCAAATACCCAAATGCTTTCAAGGCATTCTTACTTAAATGCCGCACAAATGTAAGATGTCTACAGCTGTACTTGTTCTTTTCCATCAATCCTGCCTCACCTCCAGTCTTCCACATCCTAATGATGCCACCTTCTACTCGGATATTCAAGCCAGAACCTGGATATTATCCCTGACTCCATCTCCCTCCTGTTACACATTCAAACTCTCACTAAGACCATTTGGTTCTACCTAAAATTTTGTCTTGAATCTCTCCATTTCTGCCTTCTTTACTGCTGCCACCCTAGTATAAACTATCATCCTCTCTTGCAACAACTTTCCAGATGGTCATCTACCTTCCACTATTGCCTATGACAATGCATTCTCTATCTTAGAAGATGAAGATTCGGTAATTCCCCTGATTAGAATCCTTTAGTGACTTCCCTCTACTCTTTGATCAAATGCAAAATCCTAACTAAGGCTAGCAGCTTCCTGAAAGATCTGCCCCTATCTCTCCATCATTTCAAATCATTTGTTGCCTGTGTTATTGTCCTATTGGTTTTTAGGGTCTTAAATGTGTCCAGAACCAGCTCACAACCTTCATGCTTGTTTTTTTGTTCTTTCCAGAAAGTTATTTTCCCCTGTCTCTTGGTTGGTTCTCTCTTTTAGGGGAAGCTTTTGCTGGGACTTAGTAAAAATCTGTTCCATCACTCATCAAGCTGGATTAATAAACACTGATAAAACTAGCTGCAAAGTTTATGGGAAACTAGTTATCCCAAAGACATGTGATAAAGCTTCATAACAACCCCATTCTTTGAGTGATTACTGTTTTCTTACTTGCTAAGAAACTTTGTTCTTTAAAATTATATGCTATTAGAAAAGAAACTTTGTCATTTGAAATTATATTATTATAACATAAAACATCATAGTGTCTTGGAGACTCTAAAACACTTTGACACAGAGAATCAGCCTCCATTTCCATTCCAGCCACAGAGCTTAAGAAAAGGGCTTCTGGACACAATAATCCATCTGTCTTAACTTTCTAGTTTTCAAGGAAGCAGAACCCTGGATCCTGCCCAGACCTGATGTTGAGTCCTGATTTGCTTTGAGTTCATCAAAAGCCACTTAAATGGTTTCATTTAAATCTCACCCGAACTCTACTCTTCCCCCAAATCCTATAATGATTATCTTGTCCTTGTTTGGTGAGTGAGATGCCTCACAGTTCTGTGTGTGATCTCCCTCACTGCAATGAATCTATAAATATGACTTTGTTGAACTCTAAGTTGTTTCCTTGTGCTTGTAGACTGATTGAGGTAGGACATGTGACTCTTCTTCAAAAAGTCTTCTCTAAAGTTCCCACGACAAAATAGGTCCTCCTAATTCGTTGTATCATCAGCACCTTCTACTTTTCTTTCGTAGTATATTATATCCTTCAAGACCCCAAAGGAATTCGATACTTAAGTCAAAATATTTGGTTAAAAATATTAATCAGTTATATCTGCTCCACTTTGTCGGTAATGGGGTAAAGTGGAAAACAATCCAAATGTCCAATACTTAAAGTTTGAAGCAGGTTAAATATTCCTTACCTCCCATACTACATCTCATGATGTTTGCATGGTGCGTAAAAGTTTTGTAAGCCTGTAGTAATTTGAAAGATTAATTTTTGACCAATTTGAAAAAGTTTTTAAGCAAGTTGAAGAACCTTGACAAACAAGCAAAGCAGGACTGATTAACTGAATTAGAAAGAAAAAAAACCTGAAATGGCAAAAAAAATTATTTAACACATTATTTTTATTGTTTAGTTTCTTATGTGTATTTTTATGTATTTATTATGGTATTAAACCAAGGAATATCTTATGACAGGAAAGCAAAAACAATACAAAGGACACAATAATTCCACCTACCTACAAGTAGTAGAACTTAACATCTTTCTTTCCTTAACACATTATCTCCCACTGAACACAACAATTTTTTTTATTTTTTTATTTTACTTTTTATTTTATTTTATTTTTTTTGAGACGGAGTCTCGCTTTGTTACCCAGGCTGGAGTGCAGTGGCGCCATCTCAGCTCACTGCAAGCTCCACCTCCCGGGTTCATGCCATTCTCCTGCCTCAGCCTCCCAAGTAGCTGGGACTGCAGGTGCCTGCCACCACGCCCAGCTAGTTTTTTGTATTTTTAGTAGAGATGGAGTTTCACCGTGTTAGCGAGGATGGTCTCGATCTCCTGACCTCGTGATCTGTGCGCCTCAGCCTCCCAAAGTGCTGGGATTACAGGCATGAGCCACCGTGCCCAGCCCAACCATTTTTTATTTTAAACAGTCTTGTCATTGAAGCTTTAATATTATTAATTTCTAAGCTCCAAAACCTGAGGGAGGAAAGGGAAGGCTGAAGTCTCAAGAAAGAGCAAAGTAGTGAGATGACTGAAATGCAACTTCCCCTCGCAAGTTTGTCTTGGGTTAATTCTAAGGCCTAAAAACTACCAAGTATCCACTCAGTAAATAGCTGTTGAATAAATGAATGAACAGATGTCTCAATAAGCAAAATTGGTTTAATATGTCTATTTAGTGTTCAATTTCTCATAAGGATGTTATTTCCATGTTTAGGATAAAAATTCAAAATAGAGTTTTCAGCTCCTTACATTAGCTAAGGTGGGTGTACATTTATCTCCTGCCTGGTACCTTTCCTTTCCGACAAGTTTCTAGTCTGCTGTATTACACTATCTAAAACAGCCACTCTGAGCTGACTAGCACCTTATCACTTTAGACTTTCCTCACCTCCTCTGGCCCGGCACATCTAATATTTTGTTTAATCCTAAGTACTCCGGTTATTGCTCATGTCAAGAACAGACACATTATCACTGGAATTCAGGCTGAGGAAGAAACTCCACTGAAGCCTTCAGTCTAAACATTAAGAATCAAGGAAGGCCTTTATTTATTTATTTTTCAAATACCAGCCATCCTTCATCTGCACCCCAAATCATCAAATGTTTTGATCAACTCTCTGTAAAAATTTTGAATTTCTTAAAAAACTGAAACAGAGATGATAAATACAAGTAGCCAGTTTTAAGTACCACTGCTTCTTACTTCAAAGAATTTCCTCTAGATTTGCTATTGTTTGCAAAATATATAGCGGTGGCTCACGCCTGTAATCCCAACACTTTGGGAGGCCAAGGTGGGTGGATCACGAGGTCAGGAGGTTGAAGCCATCCTGGCTAACACAGTGAAACCCCGTCTCTACTAAAAATACAAAAAATTAGCTGGGCGTGGTGGCACATGCCTGTAGTCCCAGCTACTCAGGCGGCTGAGGCAGGAGAATCACTTGAACCTGGGAGGCAAAGGTTGCAGTGAGCCAAGATCGCGCCACTTCACTGCAGCCTGGGTGACAGAGTGAGACTCCATCTCAAAAAATAAATAAATAAAATAAATATATATAAAACATATATTAAATATTCCAGTTACAAAAATAACAATTACCAAAAACTCCAACAAATAATATCTGTGCCTAATATACAATGTGGCAATGTTCATTATGAAATTTTAATACAGATAACTTTTTTTCAGAATTTTTAAGAGAATGAATTTTTCTTTTAAGAATACCTAAGCCTTATGAACATCTGATGTTCAAATACCCAGCAATGGCTGGTCGTCTTTTGCTTGCCTAAACTCCATCTGAACAATGGCAAAGCTCTGCTGAACCAACCAACATAAGGAATTGCACAGAGGATATAGTCTGAAAAATTCATCGTGAGGTGATTCCATCGTTGTGCAAACATCATACAGTGCACTTACACAAACATAGATGGTATAGTCTGCAACACATCTAGGCTATATTGTCTATTGTTCCTAGGCTGCAAACCTGGACAGCCTATTATTGTACTGAATACTGTAAGCAGTTGTAACATAATGGTCAATATTTGTGTACCTAAATGTAGAAAAGGTACAGTAAAAGTAAACTATAGAAGATATAAAGTGGTACACTTAGGCCAGGCACAGTGGCTCATGCCTGTAATCCTAGCAATTTGGGAGGCAGAGGCAGGAGGATCTCTTGAGCCCAGGAGTTCAAGACCAGCCTGGGCAACATGATGAAACCCTGTCTGTACCAAAAAAAAAAAAAAATACAAAAATTAGCTGGGTGTGGTGGTGTGTGCCTGTGGTCCCAGCTACTTAGGAGGCTGAAGTGCAAGGATTGCTTGAGCCCAGGAGGTGGAGACTACAGTGAGGTTTTTTCTTTTTCATTTTCTTTCTTTCTTTTTTTTTTTTTTTAAGACAGAGTCTCACTCTGTTGTCCAGGCTGGAGTGCAGTGGCATGATCTTGGCTCACTGCAACCTCTGCCTCCCAAGTTCAAGCAGTTCTCATGCCTCAGCCTCTCGAGCAGCTTAGGACACAGGAGTGTGCCACCATGCCTGGCTAATTTTTGCATTTTTAATAGAGACAGTTTCACCATGTGGGCCAGACTGGTCTCAAACTCCTAGCCTCAAGTGATCTGCCTGCCTCAGCCTCCCTAATTGCTGGGATTACAGGTATGAGCCACTGCACACAGCCTATAAGCTTTCTTCTATTTAAAAATTTTTATTTATTTATTTTTTACTTTCAAACTTTTTTGTTTAAAAATGAAGACATAGCCAGGTGCTATGGTGCAAGCCTATAATCCCAGCTACTCAGAAGGCTGAGGTGGGAGGATTGTCCAAGGCCAGGAGTTCGAGGCTGCAGTGCAATATGATTGCACCTGTGAACAGCCACTGCGCTCCAGCGTGGGCCAACATAGTGAGGCCTAGTCTCAAAAAAAAAAAACAAAAAACAAAAAGACATAAACACACATTACACATGAGACTAGGCCTACACAGGGCCAGGGTCTTCAATATCACTGTCTTTCACCTCCTTATCTTCTCCCATTGGAAGGTCTTCAGGAGCAGTAACATGCATGGAGCATCTCCTATGGTAACTATGCCTTATCTGGAATACCTCCTGAAGGACTGTTTTGCAGTTAACTTTTTTTTAAGTATAAAAAAGACACTCTAAAATAATAAGACAAGTATAATATAGCAAGTACATAAACCAATAATGCAGTCGTCTGTTATCATTATCAAGTACCATGTACTGTACATATTGTATGTACTATACTTTTATAGGACTGGCAGCACAGTAGGTTCGTTTACACCAGCATCATCACAAATATGTAAGTAATGTGTTGTACCATGATCAGCTCTGACATATCTGGGCAATAAAAATTTTTCAGCTCCACTGTAATCTTAAGGAACTACCACTGTATATGAAGTTTGTCATTGACCAAAAGGTCATTATGTGGTGTGTGACTGTAATATAAAAATAGTTATTGTGATAAAATTATTTTAAGGGAGGGAGACAATGGGTTTGGAAGTAAAATTAGTCATTTTGTTAGTTTTTTATTGCTGCTGTAACAGATTATGACAAACTTAAACATTAAAATAACACAGATTGGCCAGGAACTGTGACTCTCACACTTATAAGCCCAGCACTTTGGGAGGCTGAGGCAGGAGGATTGCTTGAGCCCAGGAGTTGGGAGACCAGGGTGGGCAACATAGTGAGACCCCATCTCTACAAAAAATAAAAAACAAAATTAGCCAGGTGTGGTGGCACATGTCTGTAGCTCCACCTACTCAGGAGGCTGAGGCAGGAGGATCGTTTGAGCCTGGGAGGTTGAGGCTGTAGTGAGCCCAGACCATGCCACTGCACTCTAGCCTGAGCAACAGAGCAAGACCTGTCCCTAAAAAAATAAAAATAAAAAAAACAACACAGATGTATTATTGTATAGATCTGGAGGTCAGAAGTTTCAAATGGGTTGGCAAGGCTGCTTTCCTTCTGGAGGCTCTAGGAGGAGAATCCATTTCCCTGTCTGTCTCAGCTTCTAGAGGCTGCCCACATTCCTTGGATCTAGGCCCCACATCACTCTGACCTCTACTTCATCACATCACCTTCTCTCCCTTTGTCTCACATTTCCTTTTTTATAAAGATCCTTGTGAGTACATTGGGGACATCAGATAACCCAGGATAATCTCCCAATTTCAAGATGCTTAACTTAATCACATTTGCAAATTCCCTTTTGCCATATAACGTAACAGTGATAGGTTCTGAGGATTTGCATATGGAAATAATGGAGGCCATTATTTAGTTTAACACAGTCATTAAAAAAAAAGAAATTGGGGCATTTAACCTTCTAGAAACTGAACTGAAATTTCTCCATAATCAATAGAAAACTTTCTATTTTCTCAACACTAGTGAAACCTGCTTTTCTTTGGTGACACCAGTTGATAAAACTATTTCTGATTCAATATGTTGCTTTCCCCTTTGGTTATCAGTAGTTTAATTGAATCATTGACTACAGTTTTATGGCAAATGTGAATTCTGGGTTGAACAAACTAAATTGAGATGCAAATAACAATTTGTAACATTGATCCTGTGGGTGAATTATTTCATAGTCCCAACAAATGTACTTATGTTTACCAACTTGCAATACAAGGTCTTTTTAAAAGTAATTAATTTATTTTTATTTTTATTTTTTTAAAGACAGGGTCTCATTCTGTCTTGCAGGCTGTCGTACAGTGGCCTGATTATAGCTCACTGTAGCCTCGAAATTCTGGGCTGAAATGATCCTCCTGCCTCAGCCTCCAAAGTAGCTGAGACTACAGGTATGTGTCACCACACCCATCTAAATTTTATATATTTTTTCTAGAGACAAGGGTATGTAGCCCAGGTATTTGACCCTCCAAATCTGATGTTGAAATTGGATACCCAGTGTTGGAGGTGGGGCCTAATGGAAGGTATTTGGGTCATGGGGCAGATCCTTCATGAATAGATTAATGTTCTCCCTGGGTTGCAGGTGAGTGAGTTTTTGGTCTCTTAGTTCCTGTGAGAGCTAGGTTTTATGGGATTTTTTTTTTTTTTTTAGGCTGGTCTTGAACTCTTGGGCTGAAGAGATTCTCCCACCTCAGCCTCCCAAAGTGTTGAGATTACAAGCATGAGCCACCTCACCTGGCCAAGAGCTAGTTGTTAAAAGAGCCTAGCAGTACCCCCCTCTTTCTTGTTTCCTCTCTCACCATGTGATCTCCACACACATTGGCTTGCCTTCCCTTTCTGACATGAGCGGAAGCAGCCTGAGGCCCTCACCAGATGTGGATGCCAGTGCCATGCTTCTTGTACAATCTGCAGAATCATAAGCTAAATGCACCTCTTTTCTTTATAAATTACCCAGCCTTGGGTATTCCTTTATAATAACACAAACAGAGAAAGACATATGCAATTTGCCATTTTAATCATTTTTAACTGTACAATTTGGTGGTATTAATTATATTTACAATGTTGTGCAACCGTTACCACCATCTATTACCAAAGCCCTTTCATCACCCCAAATAGAAACTGTGTTTATTCAGCAAAAACTCCCATTTTCCTCTCTTTCCAGCCCCTGGTAACCTCTGGTAACCTCTAATCTACCTCCTGTCTCTATGAATTTGCCTATTGTAAATATTTCACATAATGGTATCATACACTGTCCTTTTGTGTCTAGCTTATTTCACTTAGCATAATGTTTTCAAGGTTCATCCATCTTATAGCATGTATCAGTATTCCATTCTTCTTTTCTATGGCTGAATAATAATTGTATGTATATTCTGCATCTTGTTTATCCATTTATCTTTTTGTTTGTTTGTTTTTTAAAGACAGGGTTTTACCATGTTGGCCAAGCTAGTCTCGAACTCCTGAACTCAGGTGATCCGCCCACCTTGGCCTCACAAAGTACTGGGATTACAGGCGTGAGCCATCGTGCCTGGCCTATCCGTTTATCTTTTGATAGACATTTTGGTTGTTTCTACCTTTTGTCTATTGTGAATAATGCTGCTATCAACATTAGTGTACAAGTCACTGTTTAAGTTGTTGTTTTCAATTCTTTTGGGTATTGTATTAGGCCATTCTTGCATTGATATAAAGAAATACCTGACACTGGGTAAGTGCCAAAGAAAAAAGGGTTTAGTTGGCTCACATTTCTGCAGTCTGTACAGGAAGCATAGCAGCATCTGCTTCCAGGGAGGCTTCAGGAAGCTTCCAATCATGATGGAAGGCAAAGTGGGTGCAGGCATGTCACATGGCAAAAGCCAGAGCAAGAGAGGAAGTGGGGAGGTGCTGCACACTTTTAAACAATCAAATCTTGTGAGAACTCACAATCTTGATGACAGCTAGAGATGGTGAAGCCACTCATGAGAAACCACTCCCATGATCCAATCACCTCCCACCAGGCCCCAACTCTAACACCGGAGATTAATTACATTTCAACATGAGATTTGCATAGGAACAAACAGTCAAACTATATCCGGTATATACTTAAGAGTAGAATTACTGGGTGATAATTCTGTTTTACGTTTTGAGGAATTGCCAAACTATCTTCCTCAGCAGTTAAACCATTTACATTCCCACCAGCAGTATACTAGGTTTCCAATTTCTCCACATGTTCAACAACACTAGTTATTTTTTCTTCTAATTATAGCCATTCTAGTAGGTACAAAGTGGTATCTCATTGTGGTTTTAGCATCTTTTGAGTTGCTTATTGACCATTTACATGTCTTTTTTTTAGAGAAGTGTCTAAGTCTTTTGTCCATTAAAAAATTGAGTTATTTATCTTTTATTTGTTGAGTTGTAGGATTCTTTATGCGTTCAATTCTTTTGGGTATTTTATTAGGCCATTCTTGCATTGCCATAAAGAAATGCCTGAGTATATTAGTTTTTTTGTCAGATATATGATTTGCAAACATTTTCTCCAATTTTTTGTGTTATCTTTTCACTCTCTTTATAGTGTCACTTGATACACAATTTTGATGAAGTCCAATTTATCAGTTGTTTCATCACTTGTACTTTTGATGTTATATTTAAGAAACCATTGTCAAACTGAAGGTCATGAAGATTTTTCAGTATGTTTTCCTCTAAGAGTTTTATAGCATTTAATATTTAAGTGTTTTATAGCATTAAATTTTGGTCTTTGATCCATTTTGAGTTAATTTTTGTACATTGTGTAAAAGTATAGGTCCAACTTCATTCTTTTGCTTGTGGATATCTAGTTTCCCCAACACCATTTGTTGAAGAGATTGTCCTTTTCCCCATTGAGTGATCCTGGAACCCTTGCTGAAAATTAATTACCCATAGATGTGAGTGTTAGTTCTGGCCTCTCAATTCTATTCCATTGGTCTATATTGTCTATCTCTGTGCCAAGTCCATGCTATTTCAATTACTATAGCTATGTAGTAAATTTTAATATCAGAAAATGTGAGTCCTACAACTTTGTTCCTCTTCAGATTATTTTGGCTATTTTGGGTTCCTTGAAATTTTATATGAATTTTAGAATAGGTTTTTCTATTTCTGCCAAAAGCGCTGTTGGGATTTTAATAGCGTGATTACATTGACTCTACATATCATTTTGAGTAGCGTTGTCATTTTAACAATATTAAGTCTTCCAACTTATGAACACAGGATCTCTTTCCATTTATTTAAGTCTACTTTAATTTCTTTCCAGAATGCTTTGTAGTTTTCAGTGTACAAGTCTTCTGCCTTCCTGGTTAAGTTGATTTCTAAATATTTTATTCTTTTGGGTACTACTGTAAATAAAAAATTCTTAATTTCCTTTTCAGATTTTTTACTGCTAGTGTGTAGAAACACGACTGATTTTTGTGTGTTGATTTTGTATTCTGAAGCCTTGCTAAATTTGTTTATTAGCTTTAAGAGGCTATTTTTGGTATTCTTTAGGGCTTTCTACACTTATATCACTTGCAAATAGAGATAGTTTTACTTCTTCCTTTCTAATTTGGATTTATTTTATTTCTTTTTCTTGCCTGATGGGTCTGGCTAGAACTGCCAATACTATGTTGAATAGAAGTGGCAAACACAGGCATCCATGGCTTCTGATTTTAGTGGAAAAGCTTGAAATTTTTCCCCATTGAGAATGATGTTAGTCGTGAGTTTTTAATACATGGTCTTTATCATGTTGAGACAGTTCCTTTCTATTCCTGGTTTGTTGAACAGTTCTATCATAAAGGAGGAATGGATTTTCTCAAATGTTCTTCTATATCAATTGAGATGATCATGAGTTTTTCACTCCTTCATTCTATTACTTGGTGTATTACATCGACTGATTTTCATACGTTAAACCACTCTTAAATTTCTGGGATATATCTCAGTTGGTCATAGTGTAAAATTCTTTTAAGGGCTGCTGAATTTAATTTCCTAGTATTTTGTTGGGGATTTTTGTATCTATAATGCATTCATAGGGGACATTTGGCTATAGTTTTCTTGTATTGTCTGTCTAGCTTTGGTATCAGGGTAATGTTGGCTTCATAGAATGACTCAGAAAGGGTTCTGTTTCTCAACTTTTTGGAGGAGTTCGAGAAGGATTAGTGTTAATTCGTTTCTAAACGTTTGGTAGAATTCACCAGCGAAGTCATCAGTTCCTGGGCTTTTCTTTGTTAGGAGAGTTTTGGTTGCTGATTCAATCAAAATTGAATATCATTACTTTTTATAGATCTATTCAGATTTATTCTTTCTTCTTGAGTCAACTTTGTTGGTTTGTATGTTTCTAGGAATTTGTCTATTTCATCTAGGTTATCCAATTTTTTGACATATAGCTCTTATACGAATTCTCTTACAATCCTTTTTATTCCTATAAATCAGTAGTAGTGTCTTTCATTTCTGATTTTAGTAGTTGAGTATTCTTTTTCCTTAATCTAGTTAAAGCTTTGTCAACTTTGTTGATCTCTTCAAAGAACTAATTTTTTGTTTCATTGATTCTATTGTTTTTCTATTCTCTATTTCATTTATTTGTGCTCTAATCATTATTTCCTTCCTCTTTATGGCTTCAAACTCAATTGAACATAAAGTATTAAGAAATTTGACTTTTTTCTCAAATGTCTAAAATGTAAGAAGAAATATGTCTAGAGTCATCAAAAAGCAGCCTGTTTGTCAGATTTACTGTTTAATCCATGTAAACAGCTTTCATATAATTCATGATAGAATATTACTATGTGCTTTGGAAGACACTGAGGAAAGACAAAAGGTCATTGGGCAGAACCACCCTAGATTGACTGTTAAGGCCATCTTCTAGTTTGCAGGCCTTGTGGTAGACAGACAGAATAATATCCTGGACCTCTTGGGTGTATACAGGACAAACTGAAATAAACTCTCATTTTTAGATCATAATGTCATCATGAAACATCAATTCGGTCTATTTCTGAAGAAAACAAGCACGATGATAAAGTTTGAATGTTTGTCTCCTCCAAATCTCATGCTGACATTTGATCCCCAATGTTGGAGGTGGGGCGCACTGGGAGGTGTTTTGGTTACGGGGGCAGATCCCTCATGAATGGCTTGGTGCTGTCTTCATGGGATTAAGTTCTCACTCCTACTTCCCATGAGATCTTATTGTTACAAAGAATCTGATACCTTCCTCCCCTCTCTTGCTCTCTTCCTCCCTGATCATGTGACGCACGGGTTCCCCTTTGCCTTCCACCACGATGGAGGCTTCCTGAGGCCCTCAACAGAAGCAGATGCTGGCGCCATGCTTCTTGTACAGCCTGCAGAATTGTGTGAGCCAAATAAACCTCTTTTCGTTATATATTACCCAGCCTCAGGTATTTGTTTATAGCAATAAAAACAGACTGAGACACATGATGAAGACCCTTTGATATCCTATAAATATTGATTTCTCTCCCTGAGAGAAGAGCATGAATCTAAGTGATGCCATTACTGTAATGTGAATTCCACAACTCTTCTCAAAGATGTGGCCCATATGTTCCTAATAATGGCTTTCTAAGAATCTGTTCTGAAGGGGTACCTTCTCTCTGATTTTCATTTGCATTTCCTGCTTAGCTTACACACTTCACCTTGCCTACCCACCTGTCCTGACCCCAATAACCTCCATCATCAGACATCTCATCTTACCTACCTACTTTCTACTTTTCCTAGTCCTTCCCGTGCTTCATAAACCATGATCATGAGCTAGAGACACAAGGTCATAGCTAAGGAGTTGGGATCAGAAAATCACCTTCTGTGATTTTCCATTATTCTCAATACGTAACTTCAACAAAATCAAGAAAATCATGAAAGGACATCCTAACGGGTCAGGTGAGGTTGCAGTGGGGTTAGTCGGTCAATAGTTTCTTTATGCCAATTAGGATTTCTGCAGAAAACAATGAAACACTGGTTTAAACAGTAAAAATATTTTAATTCCTTACAGAAGCCCATGGAACATTCACTCCAGGTTTAATTCATCAGCTCAATAGCATCATCAACGACTTAGGTTCTTTCCACTTTCTGCTTGTCATCTGTGTTGGCTTTATTTTCAAGCTAGCTCCTCCCTGGTTGCAAGATAATTGCAGCAGGTTTAGTTATCATATTCGGACATGCTAACGCCCAGGGTAGTGATCCCTTCCTTGCATTTCTTTCTCATTTTAAGAACAAAGTGTTTAAAAAATTATACTTAAAATTATTGGCATCTCTGTCAATTGAAAGATGTCAATCTCTTTCATTTTTCCTAATCACTAATAACATCTACTAAAAACAAAATGTCTGTGTAAATAATTTATTTGAATAAAATTAAAGTTGTTGAGTGAGCTCAGCTTTTGAGGAGTGGGAAAGGAGGGGTACATAGATTAGTGGAAGATGAGAAGCTAGTGGGGCTCAAGTCCAGCAGGAGCAGGAGTTTGGAGCCAGGACTTCCTAGCCTCTCAGGGTTTTTTTTTAACTTCCTTACCTGAAATGATTTGTGCTATATAATTTGTCCCGACTAAACTTTCTTAATCTCAACTGTTTCATTTAATCAATAACAACTACTGCGCCACCTTCATAATATCAATTTTCAGCATTTCATTTACTGAATATCATTTCCTTTCCTTCCAGACTATTTTACTGTGTCAAATTCAATATTCCTTTGACTCAATAGGATCTCCAATCCAGTGACCCCATTATTTGTTTGTTTATTAGGACAAGAAAAACAAACTTTCCCAGAAACTCCCCAGTAGACTGCTCCTCATATCTCATTGGCTAGAACTGAGTTGCATGCCCATTCCTAAAACAAAACTGGCAAGAAAGATAGTTACCAAGATTGGTTCAGACCAAATCAGGATTTGTTCCTGAGGAGAGGATAAAGTGAGCTTCCTGGGAGGCAAATATTTACACATTCCAAAGATTCCAAAGAAAAAAAGAATAAATACTGGGTCGTTAACTAATAGTAAGTGCTACGGTATTACAGGTAAAATTTATCTTTTTAGCCCTAGCAACAAGTGACACCTTCTGAAGCCATTATTCATTTGTCAGGAATAGGGCAAGTATCAGGAAAAGAAACACCGAAATAAACTCTGTTTCCATTTATTGCATTCTAGCACTGGTTCTACCAAATATTTGTTGGATGACTTTAGGTAAAGCATCTAGCCTCTCTGTCTTGATTGCCACACCCACAATATGAGATAAATATTATTCTGCATACTTCCTGGGAGAGCTGGGAAGATAAAATCAGATCATTATACCACATAAAGCAAAGCAATAACACTTCCATATTTTAGCTTCCCACACTGCCTATCTGTCCTATTTTCATTTATTCATTTATACTTTTCAACAAACAGTTGCTAGTAGTTTGCTTAATGTAAGATATGGGATGAATATTTTCGTGATGGCCCCTGCATCTAAGTTATCATTTAGCAGTACCTGCCTTATTTCTTGTACCGACTCAGATTAGACAGCATAGGAAGAATGAAAAGGTGAGGTGGGATAATAAGGAATGTTGTTTGTGGAAACATAATGGTTGCTTCAATTTGAGTGTAAACTGTCCTTTTTACTGAAGCAATTGCAACCAAGTGTGTGAGTTCACAGGTGCCTACATTGCTTTTTTGGCTTAGGTATTGTTTGGGTTTTAATACTGACTGATATATAATACAGACAGATCAACTCAATCAAAGAAACCAACTCAATCAAAGAAAGATGGGTCTACATACAACAAAACTGAACAAAATCTGCAAGAAGAGTGATTCATACATGGGCTATTGAGGCAACATGAAATGGACATTAATCGACTAAGTAAAAAACAGATTTCTTGAAGAATTAATAAAGAACTTTTGTTTTGGAAGTTCTCTATTGTTTACAATTAGCCAGATGTGGTGGCCTGCACCTACAGTCCCAGCTACTCAGGAGGCTGAGGTGGAAGGATCACTTAAGCCCAAGAGGCGGAGGTTGCAGTGAGCTGAGACTGTGCTGCTGCACTACAGACAGCCTCCTGCGTGACAGAGCCAGACCCTGTCTCAAAACGTGCGGGGGAAGAAAGTTCTCTATTGTTTGAAATAATAAGGAAACATTAAAGGCTCTAAAGTCAGCTAACCAATAGTCCCAAAAATAGAATGGCTCAAAAAGATTGTCCAATTTTGGAAAACTAACATTTCAAAAAGTTGTTTCATTTTTTATGAATCCTAAGATTTCCATATCCTAGAAAACTAACATCTCAGAAAAAAAAAAAAAGATGGTAAAACACAATTGCCATCATCTATGCCTGTTCTGGAAAAATACAGAGAAGAAGAGAGTGTTTGGTTTTTTTAACCAGGATTTGGAAAGCCATTATTTATCTCTGTGATAGAATAACACTATGTTTTGGATGGAGGGTAATTCTAGGGGAAATTATATTTCTGAACAACAATGTTGGTTTCTGCAGGAAAATCACCAAAGAACATGAGTAGAAAGTGTATAGCTACAGTTTCCCTCTTTTAAATGGGAATAGCAAAACATATAAAGAATATTGAAAGGCCGGGTGCGGTGGCTCACACCTGTAATCCCAGCACTTTGGGAGGCCGAGGCGGGCGGATCAAGAGGTCAGGAGATCGAGACCATCATGGCTAACACGGTGAAACCCCGTCTCTGCTAAAAAATACAAAAAATTAGCCGGGCGTGGTGGTGGGCACTTGTAGTCCCAGCTACTCGGGAGGCTGAGGCAGGAAAATGGCATGGATCCGGGAGGTGGAGCTTGCAGTGAGCCGAGATCGCGCCACTGCACTCCAGCCTGGGTGACAGAGCGAGAGACTCTGTCTCAAAAAAAAAAAAAAAAAAAAAAGTATTGATAATTTAAACCTACTACAATTTTGCATCTAGTTTCTCAAGTAGTTCTGTGGATTTAGAACCAACATTTGCTGGGGGGAAAGAATTACCAACATCAAAGTCCTAGGATGTGTCAGGGCACCAGAAGAGAAGTTTTGTCACTGTAAAATAACTGTCTTGGCAGAGCATGATAGAGACTGTAAACAGCAGGTTACTTCACTGGTTATGTGCGGTTCAGTGAAGATCTCTACATTAACTGAAGCACAACTCGCTGCGTCCCAGGCTCTCCTGGTTCATGTGTGATACACTGCACTTGGGGTGGAGGTGTGCTGACAGTTGTAAAGGGCCGAGCCTTTCTTTCCTGTGGCTCTGATGCACGATTTCCAGATACCAGTCATGAAGGAAGTTCTTGAGATTATGGACTTTGTCCTAGTCACATACGGCTGCTAGGACAAAGTGCCATAGACTTGGGGGTGGTGGCACATATTAAAAAAAGAAATGTATTTGTCACAGTCTGGAGGCTGGAAGTCCGAGGTTAGCATCCCAGTGGGCAAGGTTCTGGTGAGGGCTCTCTCTCTGGCTTGCAGATGGCTGCCTTCTCACTGTGTCCTCGTGTCAGGGAGAGAGAGAGCTCTGGGGTCTCTGCTTCTTACCAGGGCCCTAATCCCATCATTAGGGCCCCACCCTCATGGTCTCTTCTAACCCCGAATAACTCCCAAAGGCCCCATTTCCAAATGCCATCACGTTGGGGGTTAGGGCTTCAGCACAGGAACTGGGCGGGGGACGTATGTTCAGTCTACCAGAGCCCCCCAGTCAGCCCCACTGTGCCCATTTAGGGGCAGATTGTAGGGCTCAGGTGGGACACAGAGGTGGAGGAAGCACAAGTTCTGCTTCCTAGGAATGGCTCAGCCAAGACAAGGACAGGGACAGTGGGATAGACAACAGCCAGTGGGGTAACCAGCAGGAGCCCCAAGGTGTCACTTTCACCCTTAGGTGAGGAAGTTGGCTGGGCACCCACACACACCAGAGTATGGACCATGTTCCCTTCAAACACGGCTCACTTAACATTCCTAAACCCTGCAAAGGGGCAGTGCTACCTTATCTCCTGAGGATGGCCCTGAATGTAGAGGAGTCACGGGAGCTGCCCACATCACCCACCAGTGACTCTTGGCTCCCCACATTTTCCCCGAGGGCCTGATGTGCACTGAGCTGGGGAAGCCCTGCCAAGATAAACTCTCCTTTCCAAAGGCCACAGAAGACAGCAGGCCTCCGACACTGCCCACATCGAGCAGAAGGGACGGGGCAGAGGGGCATCTGTCAGGCTGACTGCTGTGTTCTGTGGGCAGATGGGGCCAGAGAGGACCCAAACATGGCTCCCTTTGTCACTTGGCCGAGGGGCCAGGCCACCGTGTACCAGACAGCTTTGCCCCACCAGCCTCTGCTGCTGGGCCAGCCCCCAGCGCCGTGACCACAGCTCTGCACGCAGGCAGTGCTGGGACCAGTGCCCTGGCAGTCACAGGGGTCCTGAGCCAATAAGCGCCCTGGGGGAGGAATCAGAACTCAGACCGTGGAGGAGAAGGTGTTGGCCAGGAGGGAACCAGGGTGGGTGCCGGGTCCTGTCCATGCTGGGATCTGAGATTCTAAGAGGTGGGTTAGGGGTAAGGGGGGCAGAAGTTGGTCCATGGGGTGAGGGCAGTTCAGCAGAGATTGGGAGGACAGGACAACCTGGGAAAGAGCAGAGCATCCTCCCCAGCCTCGGTCCCTCTCCTGATGCAGTCCTCATCTCACTCATAGACTCTGGAAGTCTCCCTTTGGCGAACACCTAGCCCCCAACTCCCAGGGCACTTCCCAGACAGCCAATGCCACATCCCAGGCAGCCCCTGCTCTGCCCTTGGGGTCTGTGCCTGGCAGAAGGGCGGCTGACCCTCGGCCCCTCTTAGCCTGGGCCCCAGCTCCTCCGGGCCCTGGAACCATCAGAAACACCCACCCTGCGCCTGATGGACTGGACATGCTTGTTCCCATTGGTGATGGTGTGTTGGGAGGGAACTGTTTTAGAAATCAGTGTAAATCTGTGTCTACATCAATTCCACATGAGTTCAGTCATCATATGGGAAGGGAATCATAGCTGTGGGGGGCTCCATGCAGGACCTTGAGGGTCCCGAGGCCAGTCCCTGTGGCCACAGCAAGGAGCATCTGCTTTAGCTGTTGGACAAGACTCTCTCCTGCCCAGAAACAGGCAGAAGGACTTCCCCTGCTCCCCACCCATCATCGTATCCCAAACACACCTGTGTGGATGGTGACCTCAACGTCTCCCCTCAGCCCAGTGCCCGCGCTCTTCCTGATGAGGGTTAAGCAGGAGCAGCCTCCTCTCCCCATGTCCATGTTGCAGGCGGCTGCCTTCTCCTCAGCTCCCACCGAGCAGAACAAGAGCCAGCCAGCTCTCTCCAATCCCAGGATTTTCCAGGGATGCTGATAACGATGGGGGGCCCCAAGAAGCCTCCCTAAAGCAGGCAGGGCCTTGTGAGTGGGTGGTGGGAGGGATCAGGGCTTCCTCAGCATCTGTCAGTCCCTGGAGCATCTGAAGGGGCTCCCTACGTCAGGAGGAAAGAGTGGGGCCAGCCCCTGTGGGTTCCCAGAGCCTGGCATCTGCCAGTTCCTCTGCCCTCCCTCACAGACACCCTCCACGGAGCAGCACAGCACCGAGGACAGAGGCAGCAGCCCCAAGAGCATTTTCCAAGACAACTACATTTATTCACACTTACACACGAGGCCCCGAACGCACTGCTTCCCACCCCCACTCCCCAGCCCCTTCCCCCCAGACCCTCCCTTCCTGCCCTCCCCATTCAGCCACCCTCTCCCTCCCCTACCCTCCAAAGCTAAGGCCCAGCAAGATCAGCACTGGGGGAGAAGAAGCTTTTGACCGCTTTGGGGCATCGGATGCTAGAGCCCCATCCTTGGGGATTGGCCCCAGAGAGCCTGCTCAGAAGCCCCTACTGGCTACAATGCTGCTGCTTCTCCTTCCTGGAGACCAAGGGGTCACCCTTTCTCTTTTGAGACTGTGAGGGGCCACCCAGCCCCCAAGTCAGGGATTGCTCCCCAGAGACCCTGAGCCCAGGCCCTGGGTGGGGTATCTTTTCAGCAGGGGACAGGCTTCCAAAGAGAGGTCGCTTCTTGGCCTTGTTGGCAGGAGGAGGTGCTAGGTTGAGGCCTCTTCTCTTAGCAGATGGGGACTGATGAGTTCCCTGGGGTCCCCACTTTTCTGGGCTGAGAAGGCCCGAGGCAGGGACAGGGCTCTGGGGTAGCCACCAGGGCAGAAGCTTGTGCTGGGAACCCAAGAGGAAGGCCAGGCTAGGGAGTTCCTCCTCCTCACTTGACCCCTGAGCCAGCCCATGTGACTCCCTGACAGGAGACCCTCCAGGGAGATCCAAGGCATCCTTGGTACCCACGCCAGGGCAGGCGGGTCTGTGGTCCTGGGGAGGAGAGGTTGGCCGGGCAGCCCTCAGCCCAGGGGAATCCTGACATCCCAAAAGCACAACAGAGTCTTTGGACCTGGCCATGCCAGTGTGTGCTCTGCCTCGTCCCTGAGAGTCCCGGGCAGTCGTCTGGGGTGGGCAGGTTTCCATGCCAACCCCTTGTTGGGGGTCAGGGACGTCTCTCTCTGCTCCTTGGCCAGCTGCAAACTTAGAAGAACTTGAGTCCAACCGGGCTGTGCCATGACTAGGGGCTGCCCTCGCATGCTGTTTCTCCTTCAAGGGTAGGAGGCGCTTCTCCACTAGCTGCGGGAGGAAAGGGGGCACTTACTGGCACTGCCCCAGGTGTGAGCAGGGCCCAGGGTGGTGGAGACCAGGGCACTTAGGCGGCAGGTAGGGAAGCCTGAGGCAGCTGGGCTTTATGTCAGAGAGGGTGTGGCTCTGCCGGGCCTCCCGTTGGGCCTCACCACAGCTTGCATGCTGACTCCCCTCCCTGGCTCCTGTCCATCCTACTCCCTCTGAACCTGCATCTTCCCACTCCAGAGTGGCTCCCCAAGAAGCCGAGCATCCCCAGCGGGGGGGATTAGACAATCAGGTGGGCTTTGTGTGCCAGGTCCCTCCTGCCCCTGGGGTACCTGGGCAAGGGTAAGTCCTTCCTCCTGCTCCAGCTCCTGGCTTAGGGCCAAGAAATCCATCTGTGGATCTGGGGAAAGCAATTCTTCCAGGAATTGGGGATGAATGACGGCCTCCACCTGGAAACAGAAGGAAGAAGGCGTGAGCTTCCTGGGCAGGGAGTAACCTGGAGCCAAGAACACCTGGAGGAGATGCAGAAAGCAGCGAGCGCCCCGTCCCCACCCTCCTGGGGCTGTCTCATATCATGGTGACCACCAGCTACAGACACAGACCACAGACCTGGTAGCTACACACACACAGACAGAGACACACAAACCACACACAGACACACAAACAGACCCACATATGACACAGGAAAAGACACAGACACAGGTAACGTACACACTCCACACTCACACCCACACAGACACACAAAGACACACAGTAACAAACCACAGACACAAACACACAGCAACACACAGACACACACAATCACATACACAGACACTCAAATCCATGGAAATACACACACTGCTGAGTAGCTAAGGAACAGAGCTTAATTCCAAGGACCTGGGAGTGCCACCCCCTGGAATCCAGCCGACCCCAGCACTCCAGGCCAGCCCACCTTGGTGACGAAGTCTTTCTGGGAACACAGCTTGTCAATGTAGCTCAGGAGGCCCGGGTCTGGGGGCGTCCAGTCCTCTTCCTGTGGCTGCTTCACTTTGCCCTCTTCCCGTTGTTTCTCAGGCTCCCCCGTGGCCCCGAGGGAAGGCCCCAGCAGCTCCTCCATGATGTCCACATACTCCTGCACCACTTCTGGGGGGATCTCCTCAGGGACCTTGGTCTCTGCTGGTCTCTGGGGCCTGGGTGGTGGCAGGCGGGCCTTGGTCTCTGCTCGCCGGTGGGGCCGGGGTGGTGGCCGGCGGGCCTCGGTCACTGGCCTCTGGGGCCTGGGTGGTGGCAGGCAGGCAGTCGGGGCCTTGGGGCCGGCCTTGCTGGGAAGGTACACTGAGGCAGAGAGGGAGGAGGACGGGCGTGGTGAGGGCCACTCCTCCTGCTTGCACCACACAGGGGAGGGCAGGGCTTGGGGATGTGAAGTGGGTCCCAGCTGGGTCAGGACCACCTGAAGCACAGCGCCCCTGGAGGAGGCAGGAAGGGCACATCTGAGACAGCATCACTTGGGAGGAAGTTTGGAGCCACCAATATGCCGTGTACTCTCCCCACTCATCCCTGCTTCCTGGGCAGAGCATATGTGGAGTTTTGGACAGGCGAGGGGAGAGAGTAGCTAGGAAACTTGACCAGGTCAATACCGAACATATGCTCCTGGAAACTGTCCTGTTGGAGGGAGCAAATCCCCCTCTCGAAGGGAAGCATGGGGTGTGGGGACAGTGGCCTCCCTTGGCCCCTTTGGCCTTTGCCATGGCTCCTGTGGGAATATGGGAAGCCATACCTGGCTGCTTGACCACCTCAGGGGCCGGGGGTCCTCGAGGTTCAAGCCTCGGTGTGGCTGGAGGAGGCAGGCACTGGGGCCCCTTCATCCATTGCGATTTCTGAATCTGCATCTCCTCCTCAGCCTCAAACTCCAGGAACCTGGCGGTGAAGGAGGCCCAGGCTGTGCTGAGAGGGTCCAGGCCCCCTCCCCCCAGGACCAGGCAGCGGCCGAGGGCAGGGATAGGACGGAGTGCCTCGGGTGGGCTGTCCAGGCCCTCACTGTGTCCCATCCCCCAGTCCCAGGAGAAAGCTGCTCCCAGAGTTCTGGGCTCACCCTCCCTCACCTGGCCCCTGCAGAGCCCATGGCATCAACGGGGCTTCCTGACTCAACTCAGGGCCACGAGGTCCAGGAGGGTCTCGGGGGACCCCTCCTCCAGGTTTCAGCTGGCCAGGGGTGGGGTTTATGGCAGAAGGCATCAGGGATGATGCCCAGATGCAGGAGTCCTGAGGCTAGGACTGTAGGCCCCTGAAAGATAACCCAGGGGCACGAGGCCTGGGAGACCCCTGGTCAGGAGGGAGCAAAAGCTGAGCTCAGAGGACAGGGCCCCTTTCCCCTGAGGCTGCTGTCTATCTGTCTGCCTTCATGGAGGGGACTGCCCAGGAGCAAAGGCAGTCAGGCCAGAGATGGGTCCCATGGTGTCCCAGGTGCAGATCTCCCCAACCCAACTCCCTGGCCAGGCTGGGATGGGAGAAAACCGACTTCTGGCCACTGCTGTGAGGAGCCTGCACCCTACTCTTGTCCATAGTCACTAGCGCCCCTTCTCCCCATCCCCACAGCTGGAGGTGACCCACTTTGGGCTGTGATGCTGGCTGCTCCTGCCATGACCTCCAGTGTCAAGGCAGGGATGGCCCTAGGCCAGGCATGGGGTGCTTCCCAATAGGCCAGGACAGAGACCCCAGAACACTCTAGGTGGCAGGAGCAGCTTCCTGAGGGAGCCAGGGGCCCAGAGTGTCCTGGGTTTCTCCACACCCTCCTCATCCTCCACGTTGAGAAGCCACCGCGGCCACCGGGCCTCTGTCGTTCACTCTCACCCTGCCACGCGGGCCCTGCTCCCAGGACCCCAGACTCACTTTTCCGCCATCTCGTAGAAGATCATCCGGTCAAAGTTGCTCGTGTGCTGCCATTCCCGCATGGCCCGCCACAGTCCCTCCTCCAGGGTCATGGTGGGCTTCCGCCGGGCCAGGGATCGGAGAACTGGGCTGTAAACCAGTGCAGTCAGTCTCAGTCTATAAGCCCAGCCTTCATCCCAAGCCCACCTGGTCCCAACACCTGCCCCCTGTCCTCCCCACACCTGTCCTGCCATCTGTCCCTGTCCTGTTCTCCCCCATGTGGGCTCCTCAGGCCCCAGGACACACCCCCAAGATCAAACATCAACACAAGCTACCAAGTGGCCTCTCCGACTGCCCCTCGAGTCCTCAGTGTTGAGAAGTGGACTCAGTACTATGGGTGGAACATGTGTGTCTCCAACATTCCTGTGCTGAAGCCCTCAGCACCAGTGTGTCAGTATTTGGAGGCAATCAGGGTTAAAGCAGGTCATGAGCGTGGGTCCCAATCATGGAATCCAAGCCCTGATAAGAGCAGAAGGAGACGCCAGGGCTCTTCCTCTCAGCCATGAGGAGACATAGCCAGAGACAGCTCTCTCCAGCCAGGAGGAGGGCCCTCACCAGACACCCAATCTGCTGTCACCTTGATCTGGGACTTCTGGCCTCTGGAACTGGGAGACACGAATGTGTCTTGATAAAGCATCCAGTCTATGGCATTCGTTACGGCAGAGCCTGAGCTGACTGAGACAGTGTGCACACAGAATGACCTGGGGGTGAGGGTTAAAGTGCAGATTCCAGGGCCCCAAGACTGAGCATTTAACCCGCTTCCTGGGGACTCTGGCGCAAGGCAGCCCCTGGGGACGTAGCCTCAGGGCCCTGGAGCATGAGGAGCAGGAGCACACGTCCAGAACCAAAGCAGAGCGGTGTCCACGCCACTGCAAGCAGCAGGTCCAGATCCCACATTCCCACAGGAGCCATGGCAAAGGCCTGTGAGCCTGGGGCAGCTCCACCCGAAGAATCAGGGTCCCCAGTGCACCGGGACTCCGCTCCAAGGAGGAATGCAACCAGTTCCAGGGTGCGGGAACAGCGAGATTTTTGGGGATGAAGATGGGGCCACCTTCCACCTACACCCCAGGCAGGGAACTTCCCTAGGGGAACGGCCAGTGTGTTGCACGGTGGATGTGCTCAAGCTCCCGTTTGCTCATCAGCGGGAAACACAGGGTCACAGAGGCACCGCAGGGTGGAGAGAGGCAGGGACTGGGAATGAAACCACAAACTCTCCCAGATGCTGACGTTGCTGCCTCACAGTCACCACAGTCCACGGCCCTGGGCTGCTGGACTCATGGTGCACTCAGAGCTGTCACTGGAGCCCGTGGCTTTGGGGAGTGCTCTCCTAGATGGCCTAGTCTTGATAATGATAGTAATGGGGACAGTAATCATAACTGCTGTCATGTAATGTGTCATAGCATGTGCCAGGCACTGTGCTATGCATGTCATATGTGAGCTCAAGTTATCTCTTCACCATCCTCTGAATGAAGCATCATTGTCCCTTTTTCTAGGCGGGATTGAGGGTGAAGATGCAAATACCTGCCCGGCATCGGCCCCAGTGCAGGGCCCAAGACCATCCCCCTGTGCAGGCTCCACCACCGCTGTGCTAACTGGACCTCAGCGGAACTGCAGGTATGTGCCAGGTTCCTGCTGGGCCCTGCAGCTCCTCCCCCCGGCCCCATGTGAGGTGCTCCTGGCCATCAATACTGAGTTAAAGTGGAGGCACTGGGGTGTGTACTCAAAGACCTAAACCCAAACCGTAGCTCACGTCACACCAGGAACCCTCTCTGACCTGGGTCTTCTGTAAACATTGTTGTGAAAATTATTGAAAGTAAGGATTGGCTGGACTCACGGGACAGTGACGGGCAGTTGAGATGAGGCCCCTGACAGTCTGTCCTGAGCCGCAGCCAGATTAATACTGTTGAAAATGTACCTTCCCATAGTGCAGCCCATCACCCTCACAACCGCCCTGCAAGCTCCCCTGAACAGCGTGACCTCCCGTCCATCCAGCAGCCTCTTTACGTGTGAGCTGCAGGACCAGCTCCAATGCCCCGAGGACACTCACATGAGGAAGCACGAAAGCGCTTCGGTGTCAGGACTCTGGGGAAGGTGCCTCCGGGCCAGGGGCTTGTAGTGCTGCCAGAGTCGGAAGTTCTCATAGACACTCCTGGGGTTACAGGAGTCATCTGGCGGGGCCTTGGCCTGGGAGGAAGCCAGGCTGCCCTCTCCATGAGCCCCTTGTGGCCATGGCCCAGCATTCCCTTGGGACACAATGGGGGGCAACTGGGCAGCCGGTGGTGGTGGTGGTGGTGGAAGAGGAAGGCCCTGGGACCAGCCTCCCTCACAGGCCTGGGTGCCCCCAACCACCTGGGTAGCCATAACAGGCACCACAGGAGCAGCTGCCAGGAGTAGGGGAGGTGGACACACAACACCTCCACAGAGGGCGCCTGGAGCCTGCCAGACGAGGGGGGCCTGAGGTAGGACCAAGGTCTGCGCCTGAGCGGCCTTCACAGGCCCCACCTCTGTCCTCATCTGGACAAAGACGTTGGAAGCCCCGGCCCCACTCGGGCCGCAGCCATCCTGTTCTGCCACCAGAGGTGTGCTGGGGAAGGTAGACAGCACCAGAGGGCCGCCTGGAGGAACCCCTGCAGTCACAAGGAGCGGCCCATGTGCTGGGCCGGGAGCCGGTGTGGTGAAGGGCAGAGCGGTGAACACAGACAGGGAGGTGCCAGGGTTCACAGTCACGCCCGGTCCCAGCACTGGGTATGCTGTGGAGACAAAGGAAAGAGGTGAATGAGCTGGGGTCTCCAGGTCCACACTAGTCACTGGGGAATCAGAGGGGAGTCCCAACAGCTAAGGGCGTATGACAGGGAAACTGCAGCTTGCAAATGTCCCTGAGTGTGCATCGGATGCTCTGTTCCTCCACGGAGAGTCGCTCCACTAGAGAGCCTGGCCCCGGTCACCAAGACTCCCTGACCCCTGTCTCCCAAGAAGTAACAGCCAAGCCTTCGCTGCCCGAGGGTCTCCCTCGGGTGTCCCTGGCAGACCCTGTCAGCCTCACAGGCATCTCCCAAGCCATGGGTCAGGGATGAGTCTCTCAGCGGCTTGGTGGTCCTCAGCGTGCTCAGCAACAGGTGAGGGGCCTACCCCAGGGCAGTGCTCGGCACTCAGAAGGCCGACAGGAAGCCAGAAGCTTCCGAATATTATGGCCCCATCTCCTCTTCAATCTTCCTTTTCCTGACGCTCTTGTAAACCCCTTTCTTTCCCAGCTCGGACATAACAAAACAAAACCACTGGATGGAAATCTTTCCCAAGCCAGCGCCCTAGGAACCCTGAAGATAATCCATAACTCGTCATGCCCAGCATGCAAGTGATTGTCCTGGCACCACCCACAGCAAGTGCTAAATAGGGGTCAGATTCGGGCCACCCTTTCCGCAGTACACAATGGTCCTGGCTGCCACTCGGGAAGCTCTGTTCCCAGGGAGCAGGTCTGAGAGGCAGTGGTGGAGTCCCCTGAGACAGTGTCACTGCATAGCCAGCAAAAGCCACACACGATTAGAACACAGCCAGCAAATGGCGAGCAGCAGGGCTATCAGGGGAGGTGTCTAGGGATTTTCACAGCTGCTGGTCATGTTACAATAGATAGTGGGACAAGGAGCCCATCCCTGGCCCTTCTCCTTTGAGCTCCCAATAACTGAACATAGTGACCAACCGAAAACCAGGGGTTCTCGGGCCATGGGCCGGGTGAGGCAAAGTTGTCTGGAACTCATCCCTGTTCAATAGGACCTCATGCAGTCTCTAGTCAAGGGGAATAAGGGATACAGCACATGCACCTCATCATTCAGGACACATATCCTAACTTGAATAATAATAATAAGAGAACCATCTTCCTATTCGTGCGCTACTCTCCTTCCTCTACTGAAAAGGAAACCAGCCTTTCCAGACCCTTCCACTGAGAACCAGGAAGAATCCACACCTGCCCCCCGTTCATGAGGTAGTATAAATGGAATAGGAGCAAATTCTTCATCTCCACAGTAACACAGTGCAGAGGACAGGCCATGAGGTAGCAGACAAGAGGAAGTGGGTCTGAAGACCTGAGCTTCCACAAAAGGGCAAACAATTCAGAACAACTCAGGAAACCCAGGCCCTGTGTTGCCTGAACTTCCTCATCTGCCCCCACCCCTGTTAAAGCCAACAGCTACCTGAACTGACGGAGAAGCCATCTCTAGGGAGAGAGCTGAGGGCCTCTGGGCTGTGGCAGTTACAGTAGCCCCCAGCCTCGCCCACCCAGGGGCTGTCACTACATGCTCTGTCACAGCCAACCCACCCAACAGTTTTCTGGCTGAGACCACTTCTCCCCACTCCTCCCTAAGATCGAGAAAACTCCAGTCCAAATCTCTCTGAACACTATGGAAGGGCACCTTCCAGGTGCCTGAAGATATGGCACAGCTTTCAGGCTTGCCTATCATCCTCCCGGGGCCACCAGCACAACATGATCCCACCACTCCCTACAAACACACAATGACGTGACCTGTCTCCTTCTAGAAAGGATCAATCCATCCACTCTGTCCTTTCTCCTACACGGTGTATTCCCCCAGGCATCTTGTTCCACCTCTAAGGGGCTGTCCTCCCTAAACACAGACTCAGGGTGCCATGGCCATCCCCAGGTGTGATGTCCTTGGGGACATCCAGTCTTCCCTCCCTCCTCAACATCAGCCCTATCAACTGTCAAATTTGAATTCCTAAGGAGTTGAGGCATGGCAGACTCAGATAATGCCCCCATCCCTACAGGCTTACCTCCATTTGAAGCCATCCCCTCAGGCTGGGCACTGACCACCGCTGTCTGGCAGTTTCCACAATGTGAAAAGCCAAGGGTAAGACCCAGAGAGTGACCTGGCTCAGCAGATGCTCCTGAGTCCAACTGACGCAGTTAAAATTTGAAAGTCAACAGGTTTCTGGAACATAGGACCCCAGACATTCTGCAGAGGGGGAGGGGCAGTGGGCAGCTGGTAGGGGTGGGGAACATTCTGTGAAGGGCTTCGGCCATTAGGCAAGAACCTGAGTTTCCCTTCCAACTGGAAGGCAGCAGCAGAGATGGCGTGTGCCTCTTTAGGCAACTTTTAAATTGTCCTTCTGACTCACAGCAAAAGCTTCTACCTGATGGCCCCTTTACTTCCATTCTTTATCAACAGACCTACTTTTGTGCCAATCAACCCATGCTCCTTCCCACTTTGGCTCTTTCCCAGTCTTGACGAATTTCAAGAGCGGCCTCACTTCGTGAACAAAATTCAAAACACATTTTCAGTCTGAGAAACACAGGGGTTCTTAGGAAGGCAAGGGGACTGGGTGTTTGAAATCAGGATGGTCTCAGCCGATCCAGACATCCCCACAGAAAGTCCCGGGCCGCACTGACAGCTGAGAAAGAACATCTCAGGGCTTGGATCCCCTGTTCAGAGGACACATGCTGTTCCACCCAGTAGAGGAATGGCGGCTCCATGCTGTGTCCTGCAGAGCTCTCAGTCTCTGCACTTGAGGCCCTGGGCCTGCATCAACGTGAAGGCTCTTCAGTGTTATCACGTGGAGACAGACGATAGGAATCCTGCAAATGAGCAGAAAGGATGTGACGATTAAAGTTTCTTCTGAAGCTATTACAAACTCAAGTCAGTGAGTTGCTTCTCTACTAGTTTTTTATTGCCAACTGGAATTCTGCACTGTGTTGCAGAGTCAGGGGTGGGGAGCGTGGAATTGTTCCCTTACTATCTGCTGCTTTATCGACTGAAATTGATCAAGGCTACAACAAAAACATTTCTAGAAATCATTTGAATGCGGTAGGAAAAACTCTGGGAATGGAGTCAGAAGAAAGTATATTTTGGAGTGTGTTTTCAGGTCTAAAAATCTTTGCCAGAAATACTCTTTAATGGAACCTCCAGACTGAGTAGGAAAACAGGGCATACTATTTTTTGAAAGGCATGAGCAGGAATGAAATCAATGCCATCCAAAGGGAATGCAAGACATGCAATTGGAGGATACTTTGCTTTAGGATAAACCCTCCAAAGGTAAACCTTTCAGCAAGGGTGTTACCTAAGTGCATGGACTGCAGGTTTGTATTACCGAAAATTAGGAGTGATCGTTGCGGACGCGCTGGTTTCTCAGAGGCACGGTCATGGCGGTTCCAATGAGGGGGGGTTGTCTGGCCCCAGGAAGCGCCCAGGTGCCACGTCCCTCCATTTCCACATCTCCAACAGGGCCCTCCTAGGGCGGGCTCCTGGCCTGCCCCATGCGCCGCCGCACGAGCCTTGAGGCGGGTGAGGTTCCAGCGCGAGGCCGGCCGCCCTCAACCGCTCCCAGCGCTGGTTGCGGCGGTTCATGGCAGGGAGACGCGCAGCGCGAGGGCAAAGGGCGGTTACCCAGCGGCCTTCGCTCTCATGGCGTCCTTCTTGGTGTTACCTAAAAATAAAGCCAAGGGTGATCAGAAGGTAATCACCTCCTGGTCATGCTCCCACTGGTCACCAGTGTCCGCGGGGCGACCCCACATTGTGACTAGAGCAGGCCTGTGGCTGCGCTCAAGGCGGGAGCGTTCATAGCTTTCCTAGCGGGGGCCCTGCGGGACGCCCAGGCCGTGCTCCTTTCCCTTGCTCACCTGGCCCTGAAGTGAGGGGGGAGGTGTAACAATGCAGTGGGAACCTCAAAGTTTGTCTCGGCCATGCCTTTCACATTCCAAACAATGCAAAAGCTTGAAGAAAACCTCAGCAGTTGAAACCGTGATGCAGTTCAGCAAAGAAGTAGCTCCTGTCCTCGTAAAACAGTGAAGTTCTCACGGACAACCTCATTGAGTAAGTTGTGAAGCTTGTTGACTTGATCAGAATGATCAGCCAGCATGCCTGTTCTAATACGCTGATTTGTCACTGATAGGAGCAGCTGCAAAGTGGAAGAACAGGCCTTTAGTCATAGTTTGTTCACTTGGTAGCACAAGTTGGTTGTGGATGTAAGAGTGTGGCCAAAGTCAAGAAAAGCTTCCGTGAGAATCGCTTACTTATGTGGGATTTACAAATAAAAAGTAGTGGTATATTATTTGTAAATTGTAGGCTACACATGTATCTAAAGTTTACTGCACACACGTGTGTTATCTTGGGTGGTTGGGTTAGTGTGTACTTGAGAATGTCAGGAAGATTTATTTTGGATTTTGGGGGTGTGAGATTTGTGCGGGTGGTTTTGTGTATGTGAAAATATGTTTATATGAATTCTTAGTTTGGAATTTGATGTGTATTTAATTGGTAAGAATCTAATATGTATTCACATGTGTGGGTTGGTGGTGTCTGTGTGGAGACTGCAGATTAAAGAATGTCATAACTGGGCCGGGCACGGTGGCTCACACCTATAATCCCAGCACTTTGGGAGGCCGAGGCAGGTGGATCACCTGAGGTCAGGAGTTTGAGACCAGCCTGACCAACATGGTGAAACCCCGTCTCTACTAAAAATACAAAAATTAGCTGGGTGTGGTGGTGCATGCCTGAAGTCCCAGCTACTCGGGAGGCTGAGGCAGAAGAATCACTTGAACCCAAGAGGCGGAGGTTGCAATGAGCCCAGATCGTGCCACTGCACTCCAGCCTGGGCCACAGAGCGAGACTCCGTTCCCCGCCCCCTAAAAAAGAAGGTCATAACTGTTTTTGTGAGAGTGTGTAGGAGTGAGAGTTTATATTTGGAGAATATGAGATGTAAGATATGTATACCAGAAGAATTGGGGTTATATATTTGTGATTTGGGTTGTGAAGATGTATTTTCCATGTGTTTTCTCAGATGAATGTTGGCGATTTGTATTTGTCTAATGTTTGGCAGATTTGGAAGAATTATCTTGTGCACATGGGCAATAACAGAGAAAGTGCTTGTGTCTATTTTGTGGATGTACGCTCTGTTTGGTTTACGTATTTGGGAAATATAGGAAGACCTTTTGTATATTCAGGGCATGTTGCAGGGTGATGCGTGCTTCTTTTCATGATTTTCAGGGGGTGTGTATGGCTATTTCAATGTGTGAGGGCAGATCCATGTCTACTGGGAGACTGGTAGGATGAACGTGTGCAGTTATGAGGTGGAGTTTATATGATTCTGTGTCTTGGAAGATGGAGGAGTTATTTCTGTGTGAGCATTTGGAAGTGTGATTACATATGTGCAGGTATTGTGGAACTGTATGTGTATTTGGGGATATGAGGTGGCATGTTTGCATATTTGTGGCGTGTTAGTTAATCACGGGTATATTTAGGGCATGTAGACAACTACATGAGTATTGAGTCTGTGGGTGTGTTCAAGGGCGTGGCAGTTTAGATGAAGGTTTTGTGGAGCTATGTGCTTGTGTTTTTCAGTAAGTGGTTATTAGGGTTATATATTCTGGGAATTTAGTATGTGTGTGTCTGATAGAGAGATGAGGTTCTCTTTTTATACAGGAGAGTGGGAGAGTTGAATTTATATGTATTAGAGGTATGTGATATGGTTATTGGTTAGTACTTGGCAATGTGGGAGCTGGTTCATACTAGATTGGGATAATTTGGGATTGGGAACTGTTTTTATGGGTATTTATAAATGATATGCTGGAGATATTTCTGTGCATCTTGGGTGTGTATACTGGTTTGTGTGTATATTTATCAGCATATAGATGAATTATCTAAGTCTGTTTATAGAATACGGGATTGTTAGTATTTAAAGTGTATTTCTTTGGAGAATGCTAGGATGTTGGTACATGTGTTTGGGCATGTTTAGGGGATGAGGTGAGGAGGTGGTATTCCGGAGATGTAGCATATTGATTGGATAGTGTTTCGGGGGATTTATACACTCAGAGATTGGGGATATTTGTGTGAGTTTGTATGTGCCCATGGGTATATGAAAGTTGTGTGCGTATATTAGAGTATTATTGGTGTTTTTGTGGTTTTTTTTTGTATTGTATGGGTTTTATCTGGGAGGGTGAGGTGTGTATTCATGGGTAGTTTGTGAGTGTGTATATGAGGGGTTTTGGGTATATTAAGACTTAGTGGTCCTCTGTGTCTGTTGTGAAATGTAATACTCGCAGAATTTGGTGTTGCCACTTGTATGTGTGTTCTCAGAGTTCGTGAGGTGGACTTATATGTATTTGATAAAAATAGTTTGTGGTTCTGTGTGTGTTTCAGTTTATGTGGCTTCCGTGTTTTGTATTCTGGGAGATGTGGGAGGCTCAGTGCATGTATTTGGAAACAGAGAGGCTGTGTAGGTTGTGTTTGGATTCAAGAATCATGGATTCCTGTATTTTAGAGCTGTGGGATTGTATGTGATTCTTTTTCTGGGTGATGCATGACACAAGTGTTGTATACGTTGTGATTTTTTTTTTGAGCCTATAGGATTTTCATTATGTACTGTTAACAAATCTACTGAAAAGGATTTTCTTAAAAAAACAACAAAAGAAAAAAATAGAAATTTGATTCCACTGAGCTGTTTGCAAATCAAGGAGTCCCAGCCTTCAGTGCAAAACAAAGATACACTCTGAAAGAACAAAGAGAGGTATTATCTTTTACAGAGAAATTCGTTCTCAGATTCCCGATCTGGTTCACTCTGCAAATGAGGGATACAAGCTTGTTTATTTCTGATTGGCTGATGCAAGTCACAGTCTATTTCTTAAGTCCATATGAGAAATAATCTGTAAATGACACGAGCAAATTTACAAGTTAGATTAGCAACTTTACATTGCTTAAAATCTGATGTTATATTTTTAAAAATGCCTCTGGGTACAGGCAAAATTATGTCATATGGCCACTGGAACTGAAGTCCTTACCAGCTATGTGAAAAATATTCAGATTGTTTCTGTTATCTCTGCATTTTAAAGTAGCAAAATACTAAGCCATTAGGTTATTGAACCTGTAATATTCCCACAGGGGTTTTATGTCTACCCCATGGGATTCAATTAATTTTCCTGGACTCTGGTTAGACTGTTTCCTTTCCCTCTTAGGCATTTGGCCCCCAAAGTCAGGTAGGTAAAAGTGTCATTTTTAAAGATTTTACCTGTCAGGGAATTTCCTGGTTGGTGCTCCTGGAAAGCATGCAGCTGGCCGGCAGGAGTCTGACATTCTCAGTCAGTGGGGAGAGAAGACATGTGTCTCCCAAAGCCAAGAGGTAGCCAGGTGGAGGACAGCAGGACTTTCTAGGGGGTCCAAGGGGAAAGTTCTGAGTGGACCCTGGGAAGGGACATGGGTGCCCCATCTGAGATGACCTGTGTCCTTCCAATGCCTGGTATCCCCAAGAGGGGCCCAGACATGGACCGCCCTGGGGAACGAGGATGTGGTGCTGCCTGGAGGAGCTAACACTGAGGTTTGGGGAAGTCACCACACAGCTCCCAGAACCCAGAATCTGTGACAAGCAACCATGTGTGGAGAGGGAATGGGGACAGTGGAAGGACACAGCTCAAATGAAGACACTGCGGACATGTTTCCATGGCTTTCTACATTCTTCATCACCATCGAGTGTTCTCCTCTACACAGTGAGCACAACATTTTACCCACGTGCCTGATGGACAGGCCAAGCTGAATGGAAGCCTTCTGAGGCACTGGAGCAGAAGGGAAAACTTGCACATGGTCGCAAAGGACTTCACACTGTTCCATCCCCTCTACTGCCATCCAAGAGGCCTCTTGACTCTTCCAGAATCAGATGTAAAAGACAAGGTCAGTAAAATCAGTATCCATGCCACCTGAAGCTATGATTAGGCATTGTACACGAACATGGCACTTTTATTTACTTATTTATTTATTATTTATTTTGAGACGGAGTTTTGCTCTTGTCGCCCAGGCTGGAGCGCAGCGGCGCTGTGTTGGCTCACTGAAACCTCTGCCTTCCGAGTTCAAGTGATTCTCCTGTCGGCCTCCTGACTAGCTGGGATTACAGGCACCCACCACCATGCCTGGCTAATTTTTGCTTCTTTTTTTTTAAGTAGAGATGGGGTTTCACTGTTGGCCAGGCTGGTCCTGAACTCCTGACCTCAGGTAATCCACCTGCCTTGGCCTCCCAAAGTGCTGGGATTACAGGCATGAGCCACCGCACCTGGCCTGAAGATGGCACTTTTAAAAAGATTTTTTTTCTAAGTAAAATGGCCCCCAAAGAGCCCAATGATTTTTTTAAGGGTTTATTTTTAATTTTTAAAAAACTGGATAAAAATGAAAGCTGTAAAATATGGGAAGTAGAGCAAGAGAGCTGCTGAGTTTGCATTTGAAATTGTGAGGGGCTGGGGAGGACACGACCAGGTAGAGAGGACCCCTACCCACTAGTCTCTGCTCTCACAGCTTGCGCTCCCCACACTCAGGCTGCACCACCAGGGAACACAGGACAGAAGTCTAGAGGACAAGAGACCAAACTCAAGTCTTCTTTCTTGTGGTTGGTTGGGTGTTTACATGTGCAAGTGTAGTAAGCCACACCCCACAGACATAACGTGCCTGTCTGTGGATGCCATAGGCATGCTCCTAAGCTCAGTCTCTGGTGACCCCGAGTCTCTGGGCAGGCCACGGGCCTTCACTTCTCCACTTTCTTGGCTTTCTTGAGGATGTCGCATTTTTTCCTGTTAGGGCAGTGGCACTGCTTGTCGTTGCTGGGGATACATTCGCAGTGCCACAACTCCTCCACCTTCTCCACGGGGTAGACGGCTTCCATCTAGTGGCAGATGAGCCGCAGCTGCGTAGGGTCCAGCTGCTTCTTGTTGCAAGCCCGGAAATGGTTGTACTGCAGCCGGAGGTTCTCGGCGGTGGAGGAGCCCCGCGGCAAAGTTGCCCACGGAGAGGCTCTGCTGCACGATCTCGCGCACCTCCTTGTGGGACAGCAGGTAGGGAGAGCGCACCGGGAAGCTCGGTGAGGGACCACCACCTCATCGAAGGGGATCTTGCAGAAGTCCTTGCTGCTCCTCTCGGGGGCAGCGGGGGACCCTCAAACTCCTCTCTGAACCTCTCAGGATTGATTGCATAGCCCCTCATGTCTCTACACTCGGGGCCAGCACGTGGACCTTGCACTGCTGCTGGTAGGAGCTCCTCTGTTCGTGTTCCAGTGCAGGTTGCCCATGAACTCAAGGGTCCAGACGCGATTGTTTTTGGTGCGGAGGTAGAGCACGTGCACTTAGTGGCGAATGAGCTTGATGCAGGACGGGTCCAGCTGCTTCTTGCCCAGGGAGTCGCTGCAGCTGTGCTGCTTGTGCAGGTTATCATGGGTGAAGAGCTTGGGGAACAGGGGCACCAGCAGGCGCGAGGTGAAGTTGCCGACGGACAGGCTGCTCTCGTAGATACTGCGAAGATGCTCGTTGCTGAGCAGGCCGTCGGCGCCGGGCACCTCCAAGTTGGGCTGGGGATCTCCAATTTGTCCAAGTCAATAGGTACCAGTCAGATCTTCTTGGAGCGGCACCACTCGCCCTTGAAGCTATCCTCCACCCTGATTACTGAGATGTCATCGGGCAGGCTGGAGGAGTTGTAGCAGTTGTCGTGTGGGGGGCTCGCCTTCGCTGCCCGCGTCCAGCCCCAGGCCCTGGAGCTTGTCGTTGATGCACTGGGCACACCGCTGCAGCCAGGCCTCCTCCTCCTGCATGTGGGGGAAGTAGACCTCCTTGAAGTTGCGGATGATCTGCAGCCTCTGCGGGTCCAGCTCCTGCTTGCCGCCGTCCCCGTAGCAGCTGTCCTGCTCTCCCAGCTTGTGGTAGTGGAAGAGCTCAGGGAAGAGCCAGTGGAGGAGGAAGATGGCAAACTCGCCAGTGAAGAGGCTTCATGCAGGAACTAAGTGAGGGCCTACATGTCCACCACGTGGTCTGAGGCGATGGTGCTGCTCCGGTCCAGAGACAGGCCCTCCTCCTCGTCTTTGTGGTCCAAGAAGTGGCCGGGGTCCACTGCTCAGCCTCAAGCTGGCAGCCTGGCCACCGGGCTGGCTGTTCTCCATCGCCCGCTGGGCCCAGAAGCGGCTGAAGAACTTACTCAGCTGGGGCAAGCACTCGGTCTGTCACACAGCCCTCTCCTTCACTGAGGGGTAGTAGACCTCCATGTAGTTGTGGATGAGCTGCAGGTGCAGTGACTCCAGCTTAAGCTTGGCCTCAAAGCTATAGGCACTGCAGCCTCGGGAGAAGTTGACTGTGGCTGAAGAGCTTGGGGAAGAGCTGCACCAGCGGGCAGCAGGCCAGGACCCCGCCTGACAGGCTCTGGTCTAAGATCTGCTTAAGCTCCATGCCCGTGAGCTGCTGTGGGGTGGTGGGGTTCGGCTGGAATTTGGCCACCATCTCAGTGGGGTTCACCTTCAGGGAGAGCAGGTCCACTTTGCTGTGTAGCTGGGACCTGTTGGACATGAGGGTGTTGAGCATGTAGAACATCTCCTGGATCAGGAAGTAGATGTTAGGGTCACTGTTGGTGGCTGCCCCAGTGCTGCCGCAGTCCCACTTCTATGGCTCATTCAGGAGCTTAAGCAGCGAGGGGCTGTTGCTGGAATTTGCCTTCTGGAAGAGCTCATACGTGTTTAGCGGGTCCCCCGAGGGAGGGTTCTTCTTCTCCACGACCTCGTGTGAGATGCCATACAGAGGCTTCTTGTAGTAAGGGGTGGTGGCATGGTTGCGGGGCTCCTCCTTGCCTGGCCACACAGAGCCCGAGCTCCTGCCTTGCCGGCCTGCTCTCCATTGCCTTGGCAGGGCGAGCTGTTCTCGGGTTCCACATGCCTGCTAGGAGCGCCTCTGGGATCAGCTACCTCCTCTCCACGCTGGGGATGGAGTCTGGCTGGCCATTGCTGACCAGCTGAGTCCTGGAGGGCAGTAAAGACACTGTCCAGAGGGTGCTTCTCAGAAGTCCTGGAATTCACGGAGCAACCTAGAGCAGCATCTTTGGCCTCTGTCTCCACTCTCACTTCTTAGAAGTTCTTCTACTTCAATTTTTTTTGGAGATGGTTCTGACTCTGTCACCCAGGCTGGAGTGCAGCAGTTGCTCAGAGCTCACTGCATCCTTGACCTCCCAGACTCAAAAGAGCCTAGCTACTTAGGAGTAGCTAGGACTACAGGCCACGGCCACCATGCCTGGCTAATCTTTTAAATTTTTTGTAGAGGCAGAGGTCTCTCGTTGTGTTGCCCAGACAAGTCTCAAATTCTTGGGCTCAAGTGTTCCTCCCAAAGTGCTGGGATTAATGGCGTGAGCCACTGTACCTGGCCATATTTTTTTTTTCAAAAAATTCGTTTGTAGAGTTTAAGAAGTATCTTTTGATCAAGAGTTCTTATTGTATTTATGTTTGCAAATTTCATTTCCCATTCTGTTGCTTGCCTTTTCACTCTCAGTGAGTTATTTTATGATTACAAATCCTTATTTTTTATATTATTTTATTACTATTTATTAACCTATTTATGTTATTTATTAGCCTTCAATCGTTACTTTTTGAGTCTTTTTTAAATCTTAAGGTCATAGAAGTGTCCTCTGTATTACTTTTTAAAAACTGTACTGTTTTATGTTACACATTGGCTTCTATATGAAATAATTTTTGTGTATGTTGTGAGGTTGGATGTTAATATTCATTTTTATCTGTACCGATGTACGAAAGACAGCACAATTTATTGAAAATGAATCTTTTCCTCATTGTACTGAAGCACTATTTTTTTCACAAATCAGCTAAATATATTGTGTGGTTCTCTTTATGAGCTCTCTATTCTGTTTCATTGAAATATCTATACTTGCACCTTTTCCATAATGTCATAATTAATATACATTTATAAAAACTTTATATCTAATAGTGTAAGTCTTCACATTATATTTTTTCTTCAAAGTTATCTATACACTGCATTTTTATTTGCATTTTATAGTCAGTTTTTCAGTTGCCACCAAATATAATGCAGACAAATTACGCTATTACTAATCACAGTATTGTGATTTTCAGTGTATTACAAATGTAGATTTATTTAAAATACTGAATCTTTCTTCTAATACCAGGAATGACATAGGAACACAGTACACCTTTATTTCTGTTGAATATCTTTAATTTCTCTCAGTAAAATTTCACAATTTTCACTAAAGGGATTGCATATGATATGTTACATTTTATATTAGGAATTCAATGTTTCTTCCTGGAAACATTTCAGATTTTTAATATTTTATTTGATTTAGACTCACTACATTTGGAAAGCTTTAATTGTAATTTTATTTTTAATAGATATAGAGCTATTCGGATTTGCTATTCTTGTGTCACTATTAATGATTTTCTAGAAATGTATCTATTTCATCAAATTATTTCAAAATTTTTGACTTAAAGTTACTTATTACATTCTCTTTTTCTCTCCCATGACTATAGAATCTATAATGATTTCCTTGTTATTATTCATGATATTTAGAATTTGTGGATACTCTTTTTTTTAAATTTCATGCATAATCATGGTATATTTTTATCAGTCTTTTCAAAGTAACTTTGGCTTTTGCTGATTTCATTTATTTTATGATTGTTTCCTTTTCTCATGCTTCTTATGTATCTTCTCTTTTCTAATTCTTTAGATTTAATTTGACATCACATTTTAAATTTTTGAAATTGACAATTAGATTATTAATTTTCAAGCTTTAATTTTTTAAACATATTTATATAAGCATATGCATTTATCTCCAAGCTGAGGTTTGCCTAAGCCTCCCATCTTTTAACAAGCAGTATTTTTACTTTCGTTTTTATTAAATTCAAAATATATTTTAATATTCACTGTAATTACTTTTTCGATCCATGAATAACTTAGAAATATGATGCTTAATTTCTAAACATTTGGTCACTTTCAAAGTCTTGCTATAGATTTGCAGCTTAATAACATTGTTGTACAAAAAACACTGTCAAGGATTTCAAATTTTTGGTATTTATTGATTCTTGTTTTGGGCCTAACCTCAGCCTATATCTGTCTATCTAACCTATCTATCTATCTATCTATCTATCTATCTATCTATCTATCTATCTCTCTACCTACCTATCTATCTCTCTACCTACCTATCTATCTGTCTATCATCTATCTACCTAGATAGACAGAGATATCTATAGATAGCTATGGTAAATTTTGAAACACGTTCCAAATACATTATAATAAATTGTGTGTTTTGCTATTTTTGGGTGCAGTTTTTATATCAAAGTATTTAATCCTACTGCTTTAAATTTTTGTATTATTATTGATATTTTGTATCCTTTTTGCTATCAGTTATTGAAAAAGGTATATTAAAGTCTTTATGATTGAAGATGCGGCTATTGCTCCTTTTAGTTCTATAAAAATTGTAAATGTGTGTTACCTGTGTGTGAGTGAATATACATACACAAGTTTGACAACTTCCTCAATAGTTGATTCTTTTATATGGATGATGGATACATCTTCCTTTCAAGTAATAATTTCTGCCTTAAAATCTCTTTTGTCTGATATTAACATAGCTAAACAAATTTTCATTTGGCTTGTGTTTGATTACCTTTTATATGCATATATGAAAGGTTTTTAAATTAAGATGGTTCTATAGATAGAAGATATATAGATAGAAGATAGTAGATATCTTCTACAGATACAGATATGTATATGTATTTATATACATATATAGATATATTAACATTTATATCTATATCTATGTCTATATCTATATACAAATGTATACATGCAGATATCTATATATGTATATCTACGTAAATATCTACATGCCGATATATATATATCTATGTGTGTATATATCTATATACATGTAGATTAAGATAGGCATGTATATGCATATATACAGATACCTATGTATATATGTATCTATATACATATATACATGTAGATATATACATACCTATATACATGTAGAAATACAGATGTAGATATAAATATATATATGTGTATAGAGATGTGTAGACATATATAGATGTATACATATATAGATAGGTCTATATAGAAAACCATCTATCTATATCTAGATAGAGATATGTATTGATATCTCTCCCTATCTATCTCTAGATAGATTATCTAATCTATCTGTAAAACTATCTTAAAACCATACTAATTTAAAAATCAAGATTCATCTTAATTTAAAAATCTTAATTTAAAAGTTAAGAACCATCTTTATTTTGTGGTTCGTATACACCATGGAATGTTAGGCAGCCATAAAAGAGAGTGAGATCAAGTCCTTTGCAGGAACATGGATGGAGCTGGACGGAGGTCTTTATCCTTAGCAAACTAATGCAGGAACAGAAAACCAAATACTGCATGTTCTCATTTACAAATGGGAGCTAAATTATGAGAACACATGAACACATAGAGGGAAACAACAGACACTGGGGCCTCTGGGAGGGTGGATGGTGGGAGGAAGCAGAAGATCAGGAAAAACAATTAATGGGTACTGGGCTTAATAGCTGGGTGGTGAAATAATCTGCACAACAAATCCCTGTGACACTAGTTTACCTACATAACAAACCTACGCATGTGCCATTGACCTGAAAATAAAAGTTAAAAAAATTATTAAAAATATGTCAGTAAAAGTCTTTAACCAACACAAGATGGTTCATCCCAAGAGTCATCTTAATTTAAAAATCTTCACATCTTAAGAAGCTACACGGGAGGCTGCAGCAGGAGAATGGCTTGAACCCAGCAGGTGGGGGTTGCAGTGAAGCGAGATGGCAACATTGTACTCCAGCCCGGGCGAAAAAAAAAAAAAAAAAAAAAAGCAACTTTGCTGCTTAAATTGAGTATAATAGCCATTTACATTTAATGTGGTGAATGAAAAATTTGGTTTTCATTTACCACCCTACAATTGAATTTTTAATTCCTCCACATATTCTATTTGCCTTTCTCAACTATTATTTTATAGATAAAAGGACTTACAGAAAGCAAATACATGACTCAATATTCCAATAAAAGTGCTTTTTAAATTTATATTGAGCATTTTATCCTTCTTTCTTAAAAATCTTAAGCTACACACATTACATAGCTAGGCACTGATAAGAATCCAGTACTAGATAACCATTTCAAAGGCATGGATAGAATGCTTTCCAGGTATGGATTGTTTCCATAACTCCCTTTCCATACATTTTAAAGCCATTGCATAAAAAATAAGGAATTTTGTAGAGAGGAGTGAGTTTATATCCTTTAATATTTTCTCACTTTAGAAGTGCAGTCTTGGGATGATATAAACTCTGTAAACAGACTATCATGCTACATTTACAGAGAATTATATCATGGTGTCTATTTTTAAGACAAGAATAAAAATCATGTTTTTTTCTAATAATAGAAATGGATAAGCAGAATTCTGGCTTCTAATAATGAGAACATACTATCCCCTAGTTTGAAATAAGTTAGATAATTTTAACTTTCTCATGTTATCTTGAAGTTAATACATGATTTGTATTGAATGTATCAGTGCACTACATGAAGTCGTACATTTGGTACCATCCCATTTATCTTCCACATAAAGTGATTTAGTGTTTTAATACACTTCTTTCCATATCCTGCAGTTTTGCATAGCAAAAGAAGCATGCACTTTGAGGAAAATGTACCTTTTAATTTTCTGTATTTTAAATATTATGGGTACAAAATATTTGTATATAATTATGGAGTACATGTGATGTTTCAATACCTCCTTTTTGATCCCAGATCTTTCCTGAATTTTTTGTCCAATTTGTATTGCGTTATTTATGTTTGAAAAGGAGTAATGATGTTTAGTATATACTGTTATAAAATAACTGATTCAAAGGATGTAAAGTATCAGATACTATGTCCAAATATGATTTTTAAGCAAATGTTCCTAACAATACATAAATAATAACATGGAATAAAATAAATTCATATAGCTTTATGATAATAATTTTACCTAAATTAAAAAGTGTTATGTGCAAACAGATGGTATACGACACTTGGCATGTAATAATGCAATTAAGTCCAATTGAATATATTGCTTGATTTATTTCCACAATCTTTGATACATGTATTGTATATCCAAACATCAAAAACCATAAGTAGCCTGTATAATGCTTTTTTTATTTTCTGTAAAGTTTTTAATATAAATATATAAAAGAGCATCTTAAATTATTTAAATAAGTCAATTATTTTATATGTGGATTTGGTATTAGAACATATATCCTCTTTTGCACAATAAACTTTTTTAAGTGTCAGAAATTATATAATTATATAGTGACTTTTGTTCACAAGGTAGTTAGTTGTACGTACCTACAAGATACTTGAAAAATATTTTTGTCGAGATTGGATGCATTTTTCTCTTATAGACTCTTAAAAATGTTAACAAGCCAACACGTGAACGTAATGAAGTATTTTTTAATCATCTTTTCTAGTGTTGATAATGAGTTGGCTGATATAAAGTCATTAGAGTGGCAATTCAACAAATATTTTCTATGGCATAACAAATGTCATTAACTTGCTAGTCTGTCATGATGTTGCAAAGCTAAAGTCACATTCATTAGTGTTTTTTGTTGTTGTTGCTGTAGTGGTGGTTTGTTTTGTTACATGAAGTGGCCCACTTCTTGTATTAAATTATTTATTCTTTCTGAAAATGTTCAATCGGAATGTAATAATACCTTTAAAAATGATTTAAAAACGTATTCCCATAGGTGGGAATTGAGCAATGAGAACACTTGGACACAGGGTGGGGAACATCACACCCCAGGGCCTGTCGGGGGGTGGGGGGCAGGGGGAGGGATAGCATTAGGAGAAATACCTAATGTAAATGATGAGTTAATGGGTGCAGCAAACCAACATGGCACGTGTATACCAATGTAACAAACCTGCATGTTGTGCACATGTATCCTAGAACTTAAAGCATAATAAAAAATATATATATTTATTTCTACTGAACACAATGTCTATATATTAGATGACCTAGAACTGGTAGGGGGTTCTAATCCAGGGGATTGTTGATAAACTCAGACAACTTCTATAATTTTTACATTGTTACTCTTCAAGTCTTGTCATTGATTGTCTCAATATTGGAAAATAACATGTCAATATTCAGTGTAATAAACTGGAAGAAAAAATGGGCCAATACCCCATTCAATTAAAGACATTAAAAAGAGTGTGTACGTATTACTTCTGCTCACATCTTAATGTTCATCATGTCGTCACCAAGCCAGATAGAACCATATACTGGGAATGTAATGTTTATCTGAGAAACCAAATGCCTAAATACAAATTTTAGTAGTACGAAGTAAGAGGAAATAAATATGGGGGATTTTCTAGTCTTCTCTATTATATATAAATTGCAAGATTTGGCTACTTTAAAAAATATTAACATTTACTAATTTTTCATCAATTCAAATATCATATTGTAGAGTGCAATTTAATCAAATTAGATAACAGTCCCAAATATAACATTTAACTGTACATCTTCCAGAAGCCAAAAAATGAGAAATTATTTGTGGCTTTTGGCTAGACAAAGATTTCTTAGATGTGGCCCAAAAGAACAACCTAGAGAACAAACAAAAAAAAACAGTTACAACAACAGTTACAATAGATATGACTTCATAAAAACAAAAAATTCTATATTTCTACCCTATATGCCTCAAACTAGGAATAGACATTTCCAAATTATATCTGATAAAGAATGTGTATCCAAAATATGTAAACTCAATTATAAGGAAAATTACAGACCAATAATAAACAATAAGGAAAAGAATATACTTGAACACATACTTTGCCAGAGGAAATTCAGAGACAGCAAATAATCACATCAAAAGATGTTCAATATCTTTAGCCACTAGAGAAATACAAATTAAATGAGATGCCATTCCACATCTACTAGAATAAATACAATTAAAAATACTCATCATCTTGTGTGTTGGTGATGATTTAGAACAACTGTAATTCTCAAATACTGATGGTAGGAAAGTAAAATGATACAGCCACTCTGGGAAAAAAAAATGGACTGTTTCTTACAAAGTTAAATAGACCCCCATCATTTTATCTACTTATTCTACTGTTGCTCTTTAAGCAGAAAACAGTATAGCATATATACATACAAGAATGTGTTTGCAAGTGGCCATGACAAACTTATTTATAATAACACTAAACTGTAAACAACCCAAAGTTTATCAATGGGTGAATAAATAAACCAAACACGGTATACTCATAATGTGAGATATAACCACACACACACACACACACACACACACACACACACACAAAACCATATTTTCAACAAACGGTGCTGGAACAATTGGACATCCACATCCAAAAAAAAAGAATCTAGACACTGTGTTTACACAATGTACAAGAATGGATAATAGATTTAAATATAAAAATGTGAGACTATAGAAGAATGTTATAAGTTGAATTTAATAAAAATTAAAACTTCTGCTCTAAGAAAGTCATAGTTAATATTTAAAAAACAAGCCAAGACTGGGAGACAATATTTACAAAACATGTATCCAATAAAGAACTGGTATGAGCACTCCACAGAACTCTTAAAACTCAAAAAGAAAAAAAAAAAGATAAATAATCCAGTTAAAAAATGGGCAGGAGATCTGAACAGACATTTCACCGAGGAAAATATATTGATGGCAAATAAGCGAATGAAATATGCTCAACATCATGTATTATTAGAGAATCGCTCATTCGAACGAGATACCACCGCATGCCTACTAAAATGGCTAAAATCCAGAACACTGAAAACACTAAATTGTGTTGAAGATAAAGAGCAAGGGAAACTCTCATTTATTGCTTGTGGGAATGCAAAATGGCACAGCCACGTTAGAAGATAGCTTTGCAGTTTCTTACAAAGTTAAATGTAGTCTTACCACATGGACCAGTAACTTCACTCCTATCCAAATGAGTCAAAAATATTTCACTCCTATCCAAATAAGTCAAAAAAACTTCGCTCCTATCCAAATGAGTCACATGACTCCTTAAAACAGCTTTTCTCATAACAAAACTTGGTAGCTACCAGATGCCCCCAACAGGTGAGTAATGGTTCAATAAACTGGCATACCTATAAAATGGGATATTCAGTGATTAAAAAATAAGCTATCAAACCATATAAAACATGCAAGAACCTAAAATGCATACAACTTAGTGAAAGAAGCTAATCTGAAAAGGCTGTATACTGTATAATTCCAATGATACAACATTCTTAAAAAGGGAAAAACTGTAAAAAGATCAGAATTTCCAGTAGTCTCCAAGGGAAGGGATGAATAAATCAAGCACAGAAATTTTTAAGAAAGTAAAACTATTCTTATAATATTGTAGTAGTGGATACATGACATATGTATTTGTCCAAACGCATGAAATGTATAATGTCAAGAGTGAACCCTAATATAAAACTAATGTATGGACTTTCATTTATAATAATATGTCAATATTGATGCATCAATTATAACGAATGTACCACACTAATTCAAGATATTAATCATAAAGAATATGGAGAGTAGAAGAAAGTGTATGGAAATTCTCTCTGCTTTGTTAGTTTCTACTATAAACCTAAAATTGTTCTAAAAATAAAATCTATTAATTAAAAAAAAATGAACTATTGTTACCAGTATCAACATAGGCGAAAGTCAGAGTAGTTATGTTGAGTGCAAAAGACAGACAAAAAAGAATAGATTTTGTGTGTCTCCATTTACATAAAATTCTACCAAGTGTAAACCATTCTGTAGCATCAGAAATAGATTAGTAGTTGCATGGAGATTGAGTAGGGAAGAGGGGAAGAAGCGATTACTAAAGACACAAAATAACTTTAGGGAAGTGAATATGTTCATGATCTTGATTGCCATGGTGTTTTCTCGTGTACCAATATGCCAAAACTTTAAAAATACACTGGATATGTTCAGTTTATGTCAATCACACTTCAATGAAAAACATTTTAAAAATTATGTATCTTGATTTTATGTTTATGCAGAGATATTATTTCTCTATATCTGCCATATATACCTTTTGGCATAGTGTAAAGATATATAAACATAGTATATAAATATGGTATTTGTAATATTCTCATTCATATGCAAAATATAGTTTACTCTTAATTTTTTAACTTTTCTTCTGTTTTGATTCTGTATCCTCCAGACATTAACATTGAGAACTTCATATACAATTATGTATTTAAAAATGAGTCATGTCTAGTATAATACAAAATTTCAGCAATGTAACATGACAGGAACAAAATATAAATGAAGTTGCTTTGTATAGATTCATTTTTCTCTTTAAAACATTTCATAGCATAATGCACTTATTCAAAAGTATTAACATATATATTTAAGTGCACTATGAAAAACAGAATCAAGAAATGGATACCATATTGATACTAAATCCTATGTTAAAGTATGTTGAATAATTTGTAGTTTTTCAAAAGTAACTCAGTCGTCACATATTAATAATGAATATATTTATTTTTAGGAACTCCTTTTAAATAACTATTAGGTATATAGTTTTATGCTGAGTTTTATGAGAAACACAATAAGCATATCATTTTATGTCAGGAACAGAGAGTATATTTGTCCCTAGATCATTTTCTATAGCTGTCAAAATGTTTCAACATCTTTTAAAACTCCAGAAAATGAGGAAGAAATATAGAAATGTTCCTAGGTTGTTCTTGTATTTTTATCTAGTTTTTTCCATTCTGAATTATATTAATTCTTCCCAATGGCTTATTTAAAAATGGGTCTTCAGTTGTCTTTCATTAAAATTCTATGGGGGCTCATTACGTGTAAGAAGGTTTTATTTCACACCAAGTATTTTTCTGTTATGTAAAAGGAAAATAAAGTTCTGGGCTAAAGAAATAACTTTTTTTTTTAAATTTTCCCTATTGGGAAGTAGTTGAATATATACTTTGCTGTTTTCAGCCAAAACATATTAGAATGTGATTCTATTTACAACAAGAATGAAATAAGGCTGTGTTACATTGGCAAGCTGTAATGGGAAATGTATTTGTCACCCTAGGCAAACTGAAAGGGCAGATATATTGAATTCAGTAATGCTGAATAATTAAGCCTTCACTTATAACCCTTATATTAGAGAATTCAACTTAATAAGTTAAGTCATTTTCCAAGTGTTTGTTAATGTATCAAAAGGATTTATACATTTCACAAAGGGGGACTCAAGCTAAGCTAAAGATTTGTAAACACAACCAATTCACTAGAGAAATAATTTTAACTGTGTTTTTCTTGTTTTTCCAAACCTAACTCTTTCATGGAAAAAAATAAAGGCAATATTATAAAATAGATGAAAGTGCAGGGTAATTACCTTGCATTGAGAAGCCTAGAGCTCACCTGATCCACAATATTTGATAATCCATGTCACCCCGGTTTACTTCCACAGTTCCCTTAAAGACTGAAGCAGCTCTGCAGCTCTAACAGCTCTGCAGCTTTCAAAATTAAGCAGTCAGATTTCTGTGTGGCTGAGAATTTCTAGCAGTCTCCTCCATTAGAATTTCCCATGCCCAAAATGTCCCATGCTATACAGTTAAATGATTAACGTTTGAGTAATATTCAGTTTGAAATTTAAATTTTTCCTCTTGAGGGGAAAACATGCTTAGCCTTTCATTATAAAATTATCCAAGCTTTCCTCTCATTTCAATGTTCAAATTCATTGCATGAGTTAAAGCATCTTAAGGCTTCCTTCTAAACAATTTATATATTTGCCCTACGATTTCAACTAGTCCTAATCTCAGAGGATCACTTCACTGGAAAAGTTGTGCAAAAGTAAAACGAAATGGAGATTAACTATACTAAATTGTCATGTTGAGCTTCGTGATAAATTTAGTTACAAAGATATTATTCAAATTGGAATTAACTGCAAATCTCCCCCCAGTGAAAGTGGAGTGAAATTGGCCGGGTGCGGTGGCTCACGCCTGTAATCCCAGCACTTTGGGAGGCCGAGGCGGGCGGATCACAAGGTCAGGAAATCGAGACCATACTGGCTAACACGGTGAAACCCCATCTCTACTAAAAATACAAAAAATTAGCCGGGCACGGTGGCGGGCGCCTGTAGTCCCAGGTACTCGGGAGGCTGAGGCAGGAGAATGGCGTGAACCCAGGAGGCGGAGCTTGCAGTGAGCCCGAGATCGCACCACTGCACTCCAGCCGGGGCGACCGAGGGAGACTCCGTCTCAAAAAAAGAAAAAAAAAAGAAAGTGGAGTGAAATTACTATATAAACCTAGAGTTATGACCATCAAAAAACATGATATAGCAATAAAATAATTTAATGTTGACTTAGGGAGTCATAAATCAGATATTTTATTCAATGAACTCTGATTTTTAATTATAAGAATTATAAATTAGTATCTAAAAGTCATTGGTTCTTAATAAATAATGAGTTGACAAAATAATAGCTGAAAAATAAAATTATATAGGATGGTTATATTGTGAAAATTTCCATTAAAAATTAAAATAATAAAAAAATCACCTTTGGAAACTACTTTTATTTAAAATATCAGGAATCCAGAAAATTGCAACTTTTCTTGATCTACATAATCATTTTTACATGAAATTTTAATTCCATACCCATTGCAAAGATTTTTCTTAATAAACATAGTATTAAGTATCAAACACCTTCTGTGAAAGTACAATAGAACACAAACATATACTAGAGGTATTGTTTTCTGCATTTATGCATGAACAATAAGATTTTTAAAATTTTTGACTTATCTGTGGAAATATGATAGAGACAATTGTATGGTGTGGTTTAAGTATTATTCATTTCTGCACTTAGATGAGGTAATTTTTTCTTTTCTAGATAAACTCTAATTCCAGTTTTTCCGTACAGTACACACATATACATGCATATATATGTTTCTGTTAAACAACAGTAGTGAGATTTTAACAAATGACTTACCTGTCTTTCTGAAAAGTGTCTTGTCTGTTAATGTCATATGAGCCTATAAGGGAAGAAAGGGACTATATTACAAAGGAACAGAAATGATCCAGGAGAGTATGAATACAACTGGATTCTAAGAATACTGGGCTATTGGGTATTGGGATATAGATTGGGATAAAAGAGTATACCCCTATCAGAGCACTGTCAGTTTCACTACTGATATGGTACAAACACATGACAGGATGGTTCGTAGCATCAAGGAAAAAGTGATGGCCTCAGGTGAGGTTGCAATGTCAAATTTCACATGGAAGATGACAGAAGATGCACATATCACAAAGAAAATAATATGTAGAATAGTTAAAATCTACTCTCAATAATTTTTAAGTTATTTTAAATTATATACTATTGTTATTAACTATAGTCACTATTTCCACAGTCACTATAACTACAATCACTATAGATCTATTACATAATGTACAATAGATCTCTGAAACTTATTTCTCCTGTCAACTGAAATTTTGTTTCCTTTGACCAACATTGAGATAGCAACTTTTATCACAATTTAAAAATTATAATAACATAAAACAAAATAATTTTATAACAAGGAAAAGGCATTTCTTGAAAGCTAATTCACAAAATTGAATGAATGAATTGCTAAACAGAACAATGTCAACAACCAAAACAACTCTAGATATCTCAGGCAGAATGAATTCAAAGAAAACGACTGCGCATATTTCTTCTCAACATTAGATTCACAATGGAATCACCTGGGGCAATTTTTTTTTAAAGAAACGAATGCCTACATATCATGTCCAGACTCTGATTTATTTGTTATTAAATATGGCCTGGACATCACTCTACTCCTGACATCCCTGCTCAAGAATCAACTTCCGGGAAGAGAGACTGGGACTCACTGATTTTGGTGCTATTCAGTTGAACTATGCCCTTATTGATTTTTCACCTGCTGGTTCTATTCATTATTGATAGAGAGGTGTTAACACCTCCAATTATTATAGTGGATTTATCTGTCTGTTCTTGCAGTTCTATCTATTTTCACCTCATGTGTTTTGACAGCCTGTTACATGCAAACACATTAAGGATTGTTACGTTTTCTTGGAAAATTAAATCCTTTGTTACTATGTAATACCCCTTTGTATCCCCCTATAATTGTTCTTTCTCTGAAGTCTTTTTGTTGGAAATTAATATATTAATCCAGCTTTCTTTTAATTAGTATTATCATGTTATATATTTTTCAAAGTTAACTCTCAAGCTTGTCCACAATGTGCTTCCAGAAATTAATCAACTGCATATTAAAGTTTTCTACTCCATTACTAACTCCTGTGGGGGCTCCTGGGCTTTTGCTCCACTAGGCTATAATTCTTTGCATTTTCCCATCTCTCTAATTTAGTGGGGATTTAGGGTGGGGGCAGCAGTTTTTCTGTGACCTCAGTCCTCTAACGGATCTAAAATGAGTTGTTGATAGTCTGTACAGGATTTTTCTTGTTGTAAGGATGGGAGTGATGACTTCCAAGTTTCTTACATGCTCGAATAACTGACATTTTTAATTATATACTCACCCCTGTGGTGGTAGAAGAATGCTATAAATTTTGGATCCACAGAACTAAAGTACTAGGAGAGGGAATTTTTCACAGGAAAGATGGTTGCTACAGAAAAAAAAAAAGAAAAAAAAGATAAAGTCTTCTCTGCTATCTCTGCTAGACTCTCTAAACTCTCTTCCTGTCTCTGGAGTCCAGACACCCAAGCCTCCTTTTAGTTTTGAGCTTTCACTATGCTTTTATCTTAAAGACTTTGCCTACTATGTCTTTTCTGCTGAGAAAGCACCTTATCCTCTCAATTACCTGGTTAACATCAAATATCAAATCATGCTTCTGACTGAAGGCCAAGTACCACCTCTAGAAGAAATCTTCCCTAAGAACAGCCTACATACAGTTAATTGTGTGATCCCTTTTCTTATATCCTTCGAATACTCTTCCTTCACATTACTCTTCCTTCACAGCCTTTAGCCAGACAATATATTACAGGAAAACAGGGAGAACATGATTTTGCCATTCACTCTTACCTTTGCCTAGCCCAGTGCCTGGCAAATAATAGATTCTCATTATATATATATATATATTTGAATGAATTAATAAATCCAAGTAAAGTAATTGATGTTTTGGAGTTATCTAAGGCTGTTAAAATCAGTTAAATATAGTTAATGTGAAGCAAAAAACTGTAAACAAAATTAACGTAATATACACGCTGATGTTACTATTTTAGAAAAAACACAATAATTTACAAATTCCTTTCAATAATTCAATTAATGTTTATGAAATTTGATTGAAGACAAATCTGTCAGGGCAATCTGTGAATGCTTTGTTGTAAATAAAAGGTAATCCTTGTAATAAGCAAAAACAAATTAACATAACAAATGTCAATTTACAGATAGACAAAAAGTGATTGTTTTCTAGATGAAAAGAGGATTATTAACAGTTGGCATAAGAAATCAAAAATTAGTTCAACAGTCAGTCATATGGAAATGTCAAATATTGACATTAATGTGATAAAGAAAACAAGAGTTTCTGCAAATAACCTCCCATCCCTGATGTGAGTCTTTCATGTCATTCTATAGTTCAACTAGTTCTTAATAACTCAAAAACAGGAAAGATAAAATCCATCATTTTGTTTTACTACCCAGATCCCTCCTGTAGCTGTCATACAGAGTGTGATTTATGACTTGTAAGTTGTGCTATGGAGCTTGACAAGTAAGTTTGATTTCATTTAATATTTTCTTTAAACCGTCTTAGATCTTCTCTTTGACAAGTATTTCATCTACTAGTGTTCTCAAAATGTAAAATGGGTAACTTAATGAGAACAAAAATTGTACCCTAAGACATATTTGCACTATCTACATATTTGCAATTAAATCTTAACAGATTTAATTGTAATAGAATCTAATGGTTTTCCTCTTGAATTTTTTTAGACACCAGAAATTTTCATTACTAATAAATAATGTTTAGCTTCCTAGTCACAAACCAAACAGAAAGCAAATTTCATCAGAGTTTAGAATGGTTAAAACCAACATAGCTGCAATATTTTTAGTTTTGCTTTAAAATTTTTTGAATCAATCAGTAAATCAATCAGAGTTGACCATTATGTAATCCACAGACCTTGAAATAACAGAGATATATTTCTCCGCAGATCAATATCTATATATGTTTTTAAGATGAGTAGAAATTCCCCTGAAGATCATAAAGAAAAAGTATGTCATATAATATAGTAAATAAAAATAAGTTATTAATTTTTTCTGCTTATTATGTTCCAGAATCTGTACTAAGCATTTTAGAGGATTATTTTATTTAATTCCCACAACAATCCCTTGAGAAATATACTACAATAATCATCTTTAATTCACAGTTATTGAAAATGAGACACAAAGAGGTTAAGAATTTTGTCCAAGATCAGGCAGCTAACGTGACTTAGCAAGGGTGTAATTAAGAAAAAATATGTTTTCCTTATCTTATGGGAAATTTGGAAAAGCAAATATCTACATTCTCTTTTTAATAAAAAAAATATATAAAATGTGAGTCTCTCTTAAAGCAGGGAATCAACTTTAATTAAATTGAAACAATACACAATCCTTTGTTGTTCAGGTTCTATATTATTATTATTATCTCTGCTGACAGCAAAAGCTAAGAATAGAAAATATTTCTGACCCAAGCTGGCAAATTATGAATCAACCTGCTAAAGAATCAGAATAGACTAACAAGTGGAATTAAATGTGATTATTCTATATTATATATATAATATAAAAATTTCTTATTGTTATAATTTTACTAAGATTCTACCAGTTTCAACTAAATTATCTTTTAAATCCTAGCTTAATAAAAGAAATTGGCATGAGATGTTTTCATAGGAAATAGTGACAATTCATATTATTTTTAATTAAGTGTAAATGAGATATATTATTTCTGTATTTCATTTTCCTTCTAAAAGTTATCTTTAAAGTTTTAGTTTTTCTGAAGTTGATAGCTATTACTAACTCTTTTGGGCAAAGTTTTTTGAGATAGATTAATTTATAAAATTAGGAAGAAACTAAAGTAGTTGCAAAAGTTTCTAAAAAGAAAATAAAGTAGTTGTCTCTATGTTATAATAGAAAATGAGAATGTGAATGCAGATCATTTTGACTCTCAGTTTGTGTTTTCAGCAAATATTACCTGAATATTGATATATAAATTAGAATTCCCCAAAGGAAAACATTTTAAAATGTTAAAATTAATAAAATCATTAACTTACATACTTGTCCTTAGTATCAGGACGATCTCCAGTGGATTCAACAGAGCATCTGCAGTTTTGTTGAACAAAGGTTTCTGCAATATAGACTTATGGTGTGAGCTTACTGGGTCACATTCTTTGTTCCTTCTTGGAGCTTTGGGAGGCATTTATAAAAGAGCTGCTGCAGTAGAAGGACTGAGTTGTGTCACACTGAGGATTTAAGTTTCTATGGGAGAATCAAATTCACTTTAGTATAGGGATTTAGTGGGTTTCCCTAGCCTTATTAATAAAATACTAATACGACATGAAAAATGCATACTTTGTCTTACAATAATCCAATTAAGACACTATTTTTGCATAGCAAAATTCTTTACTAAACACCAGTTGCAAATCAAGTGAAATTGCATTGGCAAGAGGTGATCATACTGCTCTCCTACTCCTGCCCTTTCCTCCTACTCCAGCTGAAAGTACTTGCTGCAAATGTCCTTTTATAGGAGACTTTGACCCCAGGGTGTAGAAAAGGAAAGGAAAAGGTCAGATATATATGTCTTGTCTATAACTGAAACCTAATACCAGCACAAAAGCCTAAAAGGACCGATTTTTAGAGGGTGTTGGCAGGAAACTCTTTGCTCTGCTATCATCTGTTTTAAGCTACTTTTATACGTGATTTATTTTTTCAGCTTCTACTCTGCTACTATTCAACTGCAAATGCAATTTGTTATATTGTACACTTCAACACCTTGAACAGCATCCTAATTATTAGTGAAATGTATTACAAGTTCATAAAGAAAACAGCATTTTGTTTCTTCAGTCATCTACTTAGGATGAAAGTGTTATTTAGAAAAGAATAAATGGGAAAAATGATACGTTAAAAATAAAAATTGCATATTAACTTTTTAGATCAAATAAGCCAATTTTAAGCATTTTCATGGACCTTTATAACCAAAATAAACATTTAAATACCTGAATTTAAGTGAACACACTTACTAATTGAATAAAATACAGTAAGTGTTTGTATATGTATCTGCATGTTTGTGTCGTATTTTGGAGTTGTTATTCAGCTTTTACAGAATATTCAAATAGAAAACCAAATAAGATTGTCACCTATATTGCATAAATAACCAGAGAAAAGTCACTTAAGTGGCCATAAAAGAAATGTTGAACATAAATGCAGAGAATTCTATTTAGACTAAGAATGCCCACATGTATTACAGTCCCCAAAAAGCAATTAAGCAGAAGAAATTGCTTTCAGAGCTTGGAAAGATTTAAAGCGTTACCATTAAAGTTTGAGTTGGATGTTACTCCATGAAGAGAATATATCCTTAAACACTGCTGCCCTGTGCATCAGAACATACTCACTCCGATATTGGACCTGTTGCTGGTTAGAAATGTCTTGACAAATGGGATCTAATTAAACTAAAGAGCTTCTGCACAGCAAAAGAAACTATCGTCAGAGTGAACAGGCAACCTACAGAATGGGAGAAAAATTTTGCAATCTATCCACCTGACAAAGGACTAATATCCAGAGTTTACAAAGAATTTAAACAAATTCACAAGAGAAAAACAACCCCATCAAAAAGTGTGTGAAGGAAATGAACAGACACTTTTCAAAAGAAGGCATTTATGTGGCCAAAAACATGTGAAAAAAAGCTCATCATTACAGAAGTGGTCATTACAGAAATGCAAATCAAAACCACAATGAGATACCACCTCAGGCCAGTTAGAATGGCAATCATTAAAAAGTCAGGAAACAACAGATGCCGGAGAGGATGTGAAGAAACAGGAACACTTTTACACTGTTGGTGGGAGTGTAAATTAGTTCAGCCATTGTGGAAGACAGTGTGGTGATTCCTCAAGGATTTGAACTAGAAATACCATTTGACCCAGTAATCCCATTACTGGGTATATACCCAAAGGATTATAAATCATTCTTCTATAAAGACATATGCACACGTATGTTTATTGCAGCACTATTCACAATAGCAAAGACTTGGAACCAACCCAAATGCCCATTAATGATAGACTGGATAAAGAAAATGTGGCACACATACACCGTGGAATACTATGCAGCCATAAAAAAGAATGAGTTCATGTTCTTTGCAGGGATGTGGATGAAGCTGGAAACCATCATTATCAGCAAACTAACACAGGAACAGAAAACCAAACACCACATGTTCTCACTCAGAAGTGGGAGTTGAACAATGACATGTGGGCACATGGAGGGAAACATCACATACTGGGGCCTGTTGCGGGGTGGGGGGCAAGGGGAGGAATAGCATTAAGAGAAATACGTAATGCAGATGACAGGTTGATGGGCAGCAAACCATCATGGCACATGAATACCTATGTAACAAGCCTGCATCTTCTACACATGTATAACTTAAGTATCATAAAAAGAAAGAAATGTTTTCATTAATAATATTTCTCACCTTTTCTAGATATAAATTTAATTCACAGTTGGGCAGGGCATGGTGCCTCACACCTATAGTCCGAGCACTTTGGGAGCCCAAGGCAGGCGGATCACCTGAGGTTAGGAGTTCAAGACCAGCCTGGGCAACATGGTGAAACCCCGTCTCTACTAAAAATACAAAAATTACTACTCGGGAGGCTGAGGTAGGAGAGTCGCTTGAACCCGGGAGACAGAGGTTTCAGTGAGCCCAGATCGCGCCACCATACTCCAGCCTGGGCAACAGAGCGATGCTCCATCTTAAAAAAAAAAAAATCAAAATAAAATACAATAAAAAATAAAAATAAAATTTAATTCACAGTTGTAACCAGCCTAAATTAAAAATATTTCTTAAGAAAAAGATTGAGACTTCATGTTTTAGATAGTTGTGTTTTTATGACAGAATACCTACACACACACACACACACACACACACACACACAAACTAAAGAACTTTTTCTGTTATATATCAAATCATACTTTTGTTAGTGTGTTTAATTTTATTTTATCTTTCTCTCTGTGTGTTTCTCTCTCTCATCAATTTATCTATTATCTGTCTTAATCAATCCATCCATTCATCCTTCCATTCAATCTTCTATTTTAATATTTTTAAATAAACTGCCTTGTTGTTGTGATTTGTATTAATGTAGACTAGCAGAGCCTGAAATGACAGAAAGACTTTTATTTGCATGGAATCTCCTCGAATCAGCTAATAATTCACTATGGACTCTATTTACTCAGATTAATAACTGTGCAGAAATGTCATTACCTGAAGAGCACAAATCTGGGGACAGACAGAATTTTAATCATGGGCTCTGTCATGACTGATTGGTGATTTTGGTTGCTTAAATAATCCGGACTCTAGTCTCCTCAATTATAAAACAGGGAATAATAATGGACTTAACTTTATTATATGTTAAGCAACATAAATTGCTTTGGGTATTCAAAGAAGATAATTAATTGCCGTGGATTAGGAATCTGAAATAGAAGCTTGAATTCCCAGGAGTGAAACAAATTTAGCAATATTTGCATGACTATTGGAGAACCAGGCCACTTAACAGGTATACATATGCCCCTCTGACTACCTCCTAGGTATTTTCTGCCACGTCAGCAGTAGGCCGAGGACCAGTTGGCTTAGTGTCTATATTGTTTACATGTGGCAGCTCAAACAATGTGATATGAATATGAACTAAGGAGGGAGACACTTCACACTTAACATCTGTTCTTCAGTTTCCCCAACAGGATGCCTCCAAATGTGAAAGGGAACTCATCAATAACAAGCTGAGAAATGAGTCTAAACAACTGACATTTTGGAATAACATATTTGACATTTGTGCAGTCCACTGGTTGTGGCTTAATCAAGAAAGCCATCAGATATCCACAGTATCCATCTTTTAGGCATACACATCTAAAAAACACATCCATTTGTCTTATTTTAAATCCATATTTTAACGTTCAAAATATTATTTCATGGATATTTTGCCACACGATTATGCTAGTTTTTACTATTTTCTCCCCTAGTGTGTAAAAGTACAAGAGAATACAAATTCCTTGGCAAGTCAGTTATTTAGTCATTTCAAATTTTGATATTTCCAGAAGTCATAAGAGGATTCTTCTCTCACAGATGTGATTATAAAACACATTTGATTTACCAACTTTTAGACTTCTGTTTTCTACAAATTAGCTCTCTTGCGCAAGTGGAGAAATAGCATATGTATTTGGTACTAAGTTTCCCTCATAATTGTCAGAACCTCACCATTTATTGTTTTGTAGAAACTGGGCTTTAAAAAAAATCAGACCATATGATAATTTTGATATTAATACTCTTCTGAAAGACTAAGTGAATGAACTAGTCATCTATATTCACTGATTAAAAACAAAATAAGACAAACTTATTCCATAGTATAGTACTTTGGGTTTGTCTAAAAAAAATTCGTTTACAAATACTATTTCTGAGAGACAATAGCATTTCTCTAGGATACATCTATGTACATGCAACTGAAGAAAATAGCTTTTAAATTTACTTTATCTCTTGTAGTAGTTTTATAGCTACATAAGAGTATTGTAATGCAAAAGGTACATCATAAAAACTGCTTTGTTATATGTTGTGTGCATTTGTATTTGTGTATTTACATATCGACAGCGTACTCACTATTGTTCAGTAGCATATTTTATGATGAATGATGAAACCAGTACAAATTACATGTGAATTTGACTTATGAACTCTTCACATCCACTACCTCATAAACACTACAAGCTAGAGAATGTAGGGACTTGAATCCACAAACCACAGATGTCAAGATTAATCTATTACGTTTTGAGTACTTGAAACTGCCTGTACAATTGAATTTATAGCTGTTTTTTAAAAAAGAAAATAGAACTGAGAAGTGCTGCAGCAATCATACTTTGTGATTTAAAAGAAAATAAATACTATTAGTTCATGCCCAGAAAAACAAAAACAAAAACAAAAAACTATGGGAACTTTATTACCCTTATCTATACTCTCCCACCTGCAAGAAAAAATGCCTCTCCTCACAATGAATAACACTAGGTAGAGGAAATATTTCTGCTTAGTTTTAGAAGGAAGAGAAAAAAAAATTGTGAAACATTCATCTGTAAATAAGAATCTGAAGGAAAAGGCAATGTGGAGGAGGATAGGGCATGACTTCACTGCTGGGAGGGAGATGTAGCCTGGCAGGCTCACAGCGACTTTTTCATAGTCAGAGCCACCTACCCAAAGGTAGAAACCAAAGCAAGTATAAATCAGAAAAATAATCCTCAGTATATTACATTTAATGTCAAAACATACTTTGTAGAATATGTGAACTGCAATCTTATTTTGAGAGCTAATCTAGAATTATGATTATATTTGGAAGCCTGATTCTGTTTTCCTCATTTGGTCCATTTGGTTATACATTAAGGCTTGAACATAAGGTTTGTCATATAAAGCTGTCTTTAAATAGGCTCCTATGACATTTAAAGTTATCTGCTGGGAAATAATCAACTTTTTCAAATTCATAATAGCCTTGCTTTGGGGAAATTAGTTTTGATTTGATGAGCAAATGGATCACTAAGGATCACTGAGGTGGGGAGTAGTGATGGGAAGCAGTCATAGAAACCACTAGTTAACACATGTCACGGCTAATAATATCAGGTATTTTGATGCTAGTGTCAATGAGATCCAGCATGCCAGTTAATTTCAAAGAAAATAAACAACAACAAACACTTTGATTGTGTTATACAACCTGCAGTCATTATTTTCTATTAGCTGTTATCTGTCTGTTTATCCATTGATTGATTCATCACTGTGTGTATGTGTGTGTGTGCATTTCAGAATGGAATGAGTGATGAAAATTATATTCTTTCATGCATAGATATTTGTAGAGGGCCTGCTGTGTGCCAGATATTAAGCAATTGCAATTGAGTAAAATAGTATTTAAAAACTACTCACTGCCTTCAAAGAGCACAGCGTCTAACTAGGGAACTCAGACAAGTAAATAGGCAATTACAGTGTAGGATAGTTCTGGGGATCAGAAAACAAAACCCCCAAATGAAAGCCTCAGCAGCAGCCTCAGAAACAAACGTTTTTCTCTGACCTTCTCCCATCCTCTTGTCTCTCAGTTCTATTCTCCCATAAGGCTGGCCATGGAAACTAGAATCTCTCTTCCACAACAGAGGGTCATAGTAGACAGAACCCCTAGAACCCATTTTCTTCAAAGCCAACCATAAAACCTAAATATATTACTCTAATTTTTCCCCCACCTTATCTGTGTGAAAACTGGACATAAAGAAATTATCTGACTCACATCGTTTGACTGAACATCTTAAGACCCCCATTCCAAAGATGCTGCTGCCCCATAACCAGAAGAAGAAAAAAACACATGCTTAGAAATGTCAAGAAAAATCTGGACTGACAGGCCTTGCTGGGTTTCCCCACCCAGTCTATTAGCATTATTAGGTCATATACCTTTCTTGCAATAGTATTTCTACACAGCTGTCCGTACTTTGTTAATTTCCCCTGTATCTTAGGGTCTGCATTTGGAAGGCTGCCGTGTGTATTCATTAAATGAATGTCTAAGTCTTTTTTTTCCTCCTAATCTGCCTTTTGCAACTAGATTTTTAGTAAAACCACAGTGGGACAAGGGCCTTGGCATCCACAATAGCAAGTCTTATAAGACAAGGTTAAGTATAGAATGAACCCACAATAAGGAACATAAAATTTGAGGAGCTTAATATAAATTATGGAATTTGCCAATTCTTTCCCAATGAAAACAATAACATACTGCACATATTTTTCTGAAGCAGAGACAATACCTTCTTACACATTAATTTTATCGCTGATAAAATGATTAATTGTATCACTGATAAAATGATTAATTTTATCATTAATTTTAAAGTGAAACACAATGGTCATTACTTGCCCAAGCTTAAGAAGCTAATTATCAGGCAGGGCATGGTGGCTCACACCTGTAATCCCAGCACTTTGGGAGGCTGAGGCGGGCAGATCACGAGGCAGGAGATCGAGACCATCCTGGCCAACATGGCGAAACCCCATCTCTACTAAAATACAAAAAAAAAAAAAAAAAAAATTAGCCGGGCATGGTGGCACGCACCTGTAGTCCCAGCTACTTGCAAGGCTGAGGCAGGAGAATCACTTAAACCTGGGAGGCGGAGTTGCAGTGAGGAGAGATTGTGCCACTGTACTACTCCAGCCTGGCAACAGAGTGAGATACCGTCTCAAAAAATAAAAAAAAAAATAAAAAATAAAAATAAAAAAAGCAGCAGCAGCTAATTATTATCAGAGTTGTGAGTAGAATCCAGGACTCCAAATATGAATCCAATGCTTTTTGCATAAGTTATGCTGCTTCAATTTACATTTCTTTTTAAAATAGTAGAAATTAGTGGAAATGAAACATTTGTAAAGTTAAATCTTCTTGCTTGTTTTTCCTTTATTTTTTTCTCCAGTTTGCAATGAAATCAGTATAACAAGTAAAAATTCAAATAGATAACTAATCAAATTAATGGCTTACAATTGAAGAATAACATCATATAAATGCTACTACTGATCTTAGAAGTCCCATCCATTTCAATGAAAGCTTTGTTTGGGAATTCCACAACTCAGTCTGCTCTTAGTAGGGATGTAGGAAATTGTTTCTCTATCTGGCCAAACTAATATGGACTTTGGGATACATTCTGTTAAATTCTGTACTTTGATGTGATGTAATATAATCCAGAATAATACATTTATGCTACATACAATGTTTCATTAGAGATTTAATGAACAAACACTCTGATCCCCCTCTGTGATACTATTTTAAAAAGAAGCTTATTATGATGATTAAATATAAATGCAGGTGTAGGCTGCCTAGGTTAATAATAATAAAATAATAAAGACCAGAAAAATGAGCTGGCCGTTCTAGAACTTTGTTCTCAGCTGGAGGAGAATCGATAACATTGTAGGCTCACTCTTGGCTCTAATTGACACTCAGAATAATAGGATTGAATACTAAAGCTCATCTCAACCAAATTGAATTGGCAATAATGGCTTTACATCCACAACTGATTTACAGGTTAACTGTAAGGCCAGTGCCTTTGTTATGGAGGCAGATCAATTTTATCCAAAATATATGTTTAAACTTATTAGCATTTTGGCTCTGGAATCAGTAAAGCATGTGAATCTGTTCCAACATTCACTAGCTTGCCGAGACTGAATATTTCTGAGATGCTCTGAGTTCCAGTTATTTTTTAACTCTAAAATAGATGTAAAATTTCAGGAAAGAGATAAAAAAATTTTGGTATATACAAAGTACTAAGTAATAAATTGTAGACTTATTAAATGTGAAGGTAGAATATAAAAACAAAGTGGCTATAAAGGAAGTTATCTATTTGAAATTTGTGAAATCTGGACTTTACCAGTCTAGAGCAGAGGTCAGAAAATGTTTTTTTTCAATTGGCCAGATAATAAGTGCTTTAGTGTTTTGTAGGGTATATAATCTTGGTTGAACTCAACTCACTGTAGCAAAACAGCAGCCACGAGTATATGTAAATAAATTTAAATGGTTGTATTATCACACACACAAAAAAAAGTTTACTAAAACAGATAGGAGGGAGTGACATAAGCAAGATGTTGCACTTGGCAACTCCAAGCTTCTGTCCCTCCATAGAAATATTGAAAAATGAGCAGAAGCCATCAGAATCAACATTGTCAGAACATTGGAAAACAGACAGGTTTATAGCAACACAGTGAACACTAAAGCAATAAAAAGTCAAGGTAAAAATAATAAAAAATAATTGTGGCAGTTTTACTTTCCCTTTCTATAACCACTCCCCAGTTGAAGAGCAGTCTTGCAGACAGCAGCCCACGTTCCCAGTGTGAGAGAATAGTCCCTGTTTCCAGAGGTAGAAGAGACAACTTCATTTGCAAATTATTTTGGCCCGTTTTAACCTATATGGGGGCTACCTGGAGGAATGATGTAAGGTGCTTTCATCTGTTTTGTCTATTGCACAGCATATCCAAGCGGTAAAAGTGGTGGGAGTTGCTTAAATATATTGTTGGACTCCTAAGAAACCTAAGCTTGAGGCAAAAGACATTTAAGATATATAAACAAACATCCAAGGCCTGGAAACACAATAAGAACAGAGATTTTCCTTGGAAAATTAGGGTAATATAAAACACCCATGAGTTAGGAGAGATTTGAAAAGCCTCATACATGCCAATTATACAGTGCATGTTCAAAAAATACCTAAGAAGTCCTTAAGTTTTATAGGGTTTTGGAGCTTTGTTTTGTCTGATACTGTTCCCTAAACTTTTATTTTTTCAACCTTTATTTTAAGTTCCAGGGTACATGTGCAGATGTGCAGGTTTGTTACGTAGGTAAATGTGTGCTATGGTAGTTTGCTGCACAGATCGACTCATCATCTAGTTATTAAGCCCAGCATCCATTAGCTATTCTTCCTGATGCTTTCACTCCTGCCACCCCCTACCACGCTTAACAGGCCTCAGTGTGTGTTGTTTCCCCCATGTGTTCATGTGTTCTCACGGTTCGGCTCCCACTTATAAGTGAGACCACGCAGTGTTTGGTTTTCTGTTTCTGCATTAGTTTGCTGAGAATAATGGCTTCCAACTCCATCCATGTCCCTGCAAATGACATAATCTTGTTCCTTTTTATGGCTACATAATATTCCATGGTATATATGTACCACATATTCTTTATTTAGTCTACATATCCCTAACTTTAATGCAAGTCTGGCTAAGTGTTTAAAGAGGTACTCAGACAGAGCCAAACAGTAAAGACAGACAAAGGTTGTTTGGTTTGTTGTTGTTTTTTTTAGTTCCTGGTGTTCAAAAAAACTCTGTCAAACACTAGCTGAACAAAAGCTAAAGAACAAAAACTTTATTCACAATATATGCAACAAATATATTTGCTGAAAAACAGTAGAGAGGAGTCATTATACCAAGAGTTTACTACAGCCTTCAATAATTACAAAAGAGCAAACCCTGAGAAGCAGGAACATTAGATTTCCAGAATCACATTGTAATATTCAAGTGTCCATTTTTTTAACAAAAATATCACAAGGCATACAAAAAAACAGGAAATAAGACTTATTTAATAGAATAAAATAAATTAACAACTACCATCCCTAAAAATGCCTAGATATTGTAATTACTGGCAAAAAGATTATTTTTAAAAATTATCTTAAACATGCTTAAATAATTGAAGGAAAACCTGAACAACCAAAGAAGAAAAATCAGAAAAATAATAAGTGAACAAAATAAAAATATCAATAAAGAAAAACTATAAAAGTAGCCAAAAATTCTGGAGCTTTAAAGTATAAAAACTGAAATAAAAAAATTAAATAGAGAAATTCAACACAAATTTTATCAGCCAAAAGGCAAAATCAGGAGATTCACAACAGGGTGATAGAAATTATCTATTCTATCTATCAAGTCTTAGAAGTAGAAAAAAAAAATAAAGAAAAGTAAATGACATCTACGGGGTTTGTGAGATGCCATCAAGGGGACCAACGTATGGAGGAGAATCCCAGAAAAAGACGACAGACAGAAAAGGCAGGACAAATATTTGAAGAAATCATGGCTGAAAACTTTCCATATTTGATGAAAGATATAAATATACAAATTCAAGAAACATGAATAAACATAAGGTAAGATAAAGAGATCCACACTGAGATATACAGTTGTCAAATTATTGAAAGCTAAAGACAAACAGACGATTTTGCAAGTAGCTAGGGAAAATCAATTTATTATGTACAAGGGATTCTCAATAAGATTAAGAGCTATTTTCTCATTATAAATGATGGTAGTGAGAAGATAGTGGACAAACATGTTTTAGTCCTGAAAGAAAGACCAAAAACAGTAACAACTGCTTACTGAGAATTCTTTATCTAGCAAAACTTTGTATCTCTTTTTACATCACAGAATAGATTGCATAACATAAAAGTGATGTTCAATAATTACTTGTTAACATAGTTTTGATTAAAACATTCTGTAGAGTTCAAAAGGTTCTATTTTTGCATATATGTTCCCTTTGTTTTTATAAATAAATAAATAATATTAACTTAAAAATAATGGATGTAATGGCTTTGAAAATTCTGAGATTCACCAGATGGCAAATGGTGCTGAAATCAATAAATGGCTTTAAAGCAAAGATAGAATCCAGGGCACTGCCAGGAAAGTATGGTCCAAAATTGTAGCCAAAAACATAACTGTAAAATTTTCCATATGTTGCAGAAAGATCAAAGGTTGTGCTTTGGAATGCCATTTAGCTAGACAAAAGGTCCTCTAAAATATAAAGTATATGATATACAGATAACTCAATTGAACAATAGAACCTGCAGGAAGCTCGCAGCATTGCTCTACAGCCTCCTCAACAAAAGTTCAAGAACGAGAAGAGCATATTTATGAAAAGGTTACTGAGTTAACCTTTGTATATTAGTGAATCTCAGTAAGATTCACAGCAAATCTACAAAAATTTGAAGGTAAATTACATATGTAAAAATATTGATAATTTAAACTGAATAAGCCAGAGTCATTTTAAAGTGGGCCACCCAAATTTCTTTAAGCAGATAGCAGGCTGAGTAAACTACTCGACTTAAATATGTTCTAACTTTTATGAAAAAGGAGGGCTATTTCGAAGGATAGAACTGAGGCCAGACAGTGGAATCAAGAAATAGCCATTAATGGGTAGGAGTAGGATTAAATCCTCATCAAAAAAAAAAAAGAAAAAATTAACATTTTCCCAGCTAGATTTCAGAACTCTCATTGACTGCTGACTTCTGTATGTCTCCTTTTTTATTCTATTAAGTCAGAGTGCCTGTGATGATTATTCTATGCCTGTCTCATCATTTTATGATGGATGTGTGAAAGATAGGTAAGTTGTTTCTTTAGTTTCAGAGGACTTCAAATCAAGACAAACTGTACTCAAGGAGTTGTATTTGCAGTGAGACCTGATTTAAATGACAAGATTCTAGACTTCAAACTAATGCTGTGATGAGATGAAGCTTTGGTAGACTTAGGATACAATTAGTGAGGTGTGTGCATTACTTGGAGCCAGAGAGCAGTCTACAGTAACTGGCCTCTAAGAAGGACCCCAATGAACATTACCTCCTGGTATTCATGCACTGGTGTAGTTTCCCCCATCAGTGTACCACGGTTCATCTATATGACCAGTAGAATATGCCAGTAGTGATGGTATGTCATTTCTAAGATGACACTTTTTGGCACTCAAGGGTTAGCCTTCTGGGAAACATAGGGTTTGGGATTTGAAAATTTAGAAACTGAAGCAACTTTTATTCTGGTAGTTACATGCTCTCATTACTGCTTCTCTCTATATATTTCTAATAATAATTAATTTAATTAAATATCTTCTTATTCTCACCATACAATTTTTTCATATTTTACTATTGGTAATGATTTTAACTACTACAGAAGTGGTCTATATGTATCTGCCTATTTATCTACATCTCTACAAGTGCATAAATGTGTGTGTGGTGTGTGTGGGGGAGTGTATGTATATGTGTGCTTATAAGTTCATGGATGAATTACAAAGCTTTCATATGTGCATTTCAGTTTACTCAGGAGTTAGCAAATTTATTTTTGGACATTTTCACCCCTCTATTACTATGAAAAGATCCACATTTCCATTTACATGTAATCTCTTTCTTTCTTCCTCTCTGTCACACACGGACACACACATACACACACACACACCCCACACTCTAAACAATTCATTTGTGTAGATTTGTGTATTGCCCTCTTCTTGGTTTTGTGTCTCTAAATTATTTACTTAAATATTAAGTTAGTTAATTTAATTGTATTCCCCCTCTATAATTTCCATATACAGTTTACCTTTGAACCATATAGGTTTGAACTGCATGGGTTCACAGATACATAGATTTTCTTCTGCCTCTGCCATCCCTGAGACAGCAAGATCAATCCCTCCTCTTCTTGTGCCTCAGCCTACTCAACATGAAGACCATGAGGATGAAGACCTTTATGATGATCCATTTCCGCTCAGTGAATAGTGAAGATCCTATAATTCTCTTAATAACATTTTCTCTCACTTTATTGTGAGAATGCAGTGTATAATACATATAACATGCATGACATATGTTAATTAATTGTTTATGTTATTGGAAAGGCTTCTGATCAACGGTAGGCTATTATTATATTACCAGCAGTTAAAGTCAAAAGTGATACAGTGATTTTTGACTTCATAGAGGTCAGCACCCTAACCACTGTGTTGTTCAAGGGTTAACTGAAAACGCACTGGATTGCATGAGCATAAGATAATAATGAGACCTTATTACTTTCCAGTTGAGGTAGGGGAATTTAAATTCTATATAATATCTGCTATCAATAGATTTGCCCAGTAAAGTTTTATATCAAATAAGTTCTAAGTCTTATTTCACATTTTTATCTCAGTTTCTAAATGTGTCATTATTACATTGGATTTAGGAGCAAAATCCATTATAATCTGTTCTAACAAGAAGATTGTTTTTTGGTAGTCTCTTAAACTTCATATTGGGAGAAGATTATGCTCCTTGAGGATAAGATTCATACTGTAACAATTTTCTATATCCTCCAAAATGTTTTGCAGATTCAATAACTATTTAATGAATTGAGTTAAATTTGCCTATACTCTTACAAGTCATACTCTCATAAATAACCTTCTAATCCTCAATTCCTCTAAAACATAGAAAAAATTGCCAATATAAAAAAGCAAGAAAGAAGGTATTAACCATTTGTCATTCAAAATATGACTCATTCTTTTTTTTTTTTTTTGAGATGGAGTCTTGCTCAGTCACCCAGGCTGGAGTGCAGTGCACAATCTCAGCTCACTGCAACCTCCACCTCCCGGGTTCATGCCGTTCTCCCGCCTCAGCCTCCCAAGTAGCTGGGACTACACATGTCCTCCACGATGCCCGGCTAATTTTTTTTTTTTTTTTTTTTTGTATTTTTAGTAGAGACGGGGTTTCACCATGTTAGCCAGGATGGTCTCGATCTCCTGACCTCGAGATCCACCCGCCTCGGCCTCCCAAAGTGCTGGGATTACAGGCATGAGCCACCACACCCGGCGACTCATTCTTATACAACTACCTTTGTCAGCATTCTTGCCATTGGACTGTCTAGCCCTTGATGCTGTTATATCATGGCTTGTTGATACAGAAGGTAAAGTTTGGAAAAAAGAGGCAGTTATGTAAAACAATCTTAGAAAATCCTTGAGTTTCCCTTAGAATCTTGTGTCTTCTACATGTTTTTTATTTCACACATTAAGTTTGCAGAGTTATGTCATAATTTCATGAGTGTATCTGTCAGAGAGCCCCTTGAAGTCCTATTTAATCCAACTAAGACTATTTTTTCTTGTTTTAATATCATTCAACTTGTTCTCTCTTTGATAACTAAGGGAAAAGAGAAAGACATTCCATATAATATATCAGATGCCTAAGTGCTTTGGATAGTCATAAGCCTTTTCTCCTAGAGCTTCCTAATTAGAAATGCCCGCTCTTCAGAGTTAAGTTTTCCAACTTGCTCCTTCCATTTTATAATAGTCTATTTAGGAAGACTATTATCAAATAAAAATCAGAATGATAAGTGGACACCTATTTTAGCCTTGGGATTTATATGACAATTCCCTAAGACTTTATATTTCCAGAAAAGAAATTCAAACTAAAGGTCACAATTACTATTATTATGGTAATCCTGATAAGATGTGCATTTTAACTAAAAGAAGTTCCCACTATTTTTTTCTTTTTACTTTTCAATAATCCTTGAGACCTTAGTAGAAGTGTGCAATAGTCTTGTGGTGTATTTTTAGTTTAAAAGTCTATCTAATTACCGCTTGGTAGATATTGTTCAAACTCACTTTTGAATCCAAGTGTTTTTACCCTCATAGAATTTTTTTTAAAGGAGTATTTGCTTGCTTCTATTATACTATAACTATTGGAGCTACTAGGAGGCCTTTTAAATTTCAACAACAAATAGGCAGAATGAAGACTAACTGAAGGGTTGATGGGCTTAAAGAATAAATAACCTAACAAAACCACCAGGCTAATGGCAAAATCAACATTAGGAACCAAGTCACTTTACTTGGGATTAGTGGATACCAAAATGTGCTTTCTCTGAAGCAGCATTTTACAAGGAAACATGAAAATCCACCTTTTTTGTCCTTTAGCTAAAGGGAATAAAATCGTATACTTTCTGTAATTTTAACCTTGTTATAACAGATGCTACATGAACTCAAGTGGAACTCTGACTGCCTTGAGAGCATCCCACCATCCGTTGCTGCTGCATCAAGGTATTAAAAAGAGAGACAGAAGGAAGAGGTGAGAGAAGCACAAGTTTAACAGTGTGAGGGCATTTTGCTTAATAATAAGACATTTCATTAAAATATTAGCTACTTTTGTTAGCTAGCAACTCTTAATTTTGCCTAAAGCTGACCCCATATGTAGGGTTAGGTTTTGAAAGAAATTCACCACCATCAGAAGTAGGTCTGGAAGTTATAAAGGAAAGCTTAAAAAAAAAAAACAAATATGTGCAACACCTATTTACAAAGAATCCATTGGGAAATCCCCACTGAGCCCAGGTAGATGGCACATGTCCTCTTTGGTTGATGATATCCACTCTCTCATTTCCTATAAAGCTCCCTGATTGACATGGTGGGGCTCTGTCCTCAGAGCAGCACCTGTTTCCCCAGCTGCTTCTTGACCATCTTGCATAATGTCTATTTTGTGACAGGCACTTGCTGTAGGATTGGGACCTAGAGTGCCCTGAGGCAGGATTCTGACCCTCAAAATGGGACCTTTTTTGGTGATTGATCCTGTCCAGATGAGACTTCTCTTGGTTTGAGATCTTCCACTGAGAGGCCGTTTCACCAACCAGGCTCTGAAATTTCTGCTCTGCCTGAGTCTGGAGGGATTCAGCTCCTACTCCCCCTCCTGGAGGCTGCCCAGATGCCCCCCAGCTCTGTGCCCCTACCCAGCCATCAGAGTCCCTTCCAGCTTTTGTCCAGGCTGGCCTGTCCTCCAGGACACTTGGCAGCTGGGACCCCACAGGACTCTCCCTCTGCTCTGCTCCAGCCTCGAATCCTAATGTCCCGGCTCTTGCCGTCCAACACTGTGTCTGCCCTTGCTATCCCAGCCGCAGTCCCTTAACTCTTCCCTTCCTCCAAGATGCAGTGAGAGATGCCCAGTTGGAAGGAAACTTTTATGGTCATGTCCTTCTCCAACTTTCCTCTTTCTATCATTTTTGTCTCTTTTAAACCTCTCCTGTTGACGCTGAATTGGCACTGGATGCCACAGTCAAGGCTTGTACCTGTCGCTAGCGTGCACATGCCACTTCTATTCTTCACTTTGGCAAAGACCATACTTTAGTTTGCTGATGGCCAAGTAGATACAGGAAGTTCCCAGTTGCTTGGGCCAGAAAGAAAGAGAGGCCCCAGGTGGACCTGATGACCCCCCTAAACCCCTACCTGGACCTCACCAGGATCCAGTCAAGAGGCCAGTCTCTTGGCCCAGGCCCCCACCTCTTTCCTCCAGAAATGACTTGCTAGGGCTTCTTCAGAGCCTGGAGTTAGTGACGGGGAAGCTGGCTCTCCAGCCTAGGCCTCTGGCAGGTGCCTCAGCGATGTCCAATCCAATCAGTGTGATGACCAGGGACAGCACTGGATTGGCCTTCAACCCCAGATTAATAATCAACCATCCTTAGAACTACTGTGTCCTGGGCAGCTCTCCAGGGCTGCTGGCAGGGTCTCCAGCACAGCACTGGGTGGCTGTCTACATTAGTGCCCTAACCCCCTCCTCTACTACCCCCTCTCAGGCATCCATCTCTATGACTCAGCGCCTCTGAGCTTCCAGAGTCACAGGTTCCCAGGGTAGTTTTCTTCAGATATTTATTTTCAGAAGAATGCATAGATTTTCCGCCAGACAAACGCATGCACACACACACACACATACAAACACACGCACACAAACACGCACATGTGTACACATCTTTGTATCAGTTGATCGGACTACTTCCATTTGTGTTTTGTTTATTGCAGGACTGGGGTGGAGAGACTAAATACCCCTAGCACTGAGTCACCTCCTTCCTCTTTTCTCATTTAGAATGTTTGTCAAATGCCTTCTTTGGGCACCTCACAGGGCCAGGCACAAGGGGAAGGGGTATTTGCAGCTGACTTCAATCCAAAGCTGAATGTGGATGTTGGCACCTGCTGCTCCCTCTCTCCAGACATCTCCCTGTATCTTTGCTTATTTGGTTTCATATTGATTGACCATCAACCACCCCCCATCCCTGTAGAACGAGAAGCTCATGAGAACAGGGGTCTTGTTCTCTAGCTTTTGTTTCTCCACCGAGAAGAGTGCCTGGAAACAGAGTCAATGCTCAATAAACATTTATGGAACAAATGAATCCTCCAGCAGCGTGTCCTCAAATCAGCCCTCTTCTCTCTGACGGGAGCTACCATCTGTGCCCCCTTTACCAGTGATCTCACTTTTCTAGGGCAGGAGCTGTACTCAGTTCACATCTCTGTTCCCAGGGTGCAATCCAGGGCTGGGCACAGAGGAGGATTGGGTACAAGGATGAAGAGAGAGGCAGAGACCTCGAGCAGACACCAGACCATCTGTGCTCATCCAGGCCTGAATTTCTGGAAGTGTCCAGTTCTTGTCACCAGAGCCTGGTCAAGCCGTTCAGATCCCGGATGTGACCTTTAATGCTTGCCTTCCTCCAAACTCACACTCATTCTTTGAAACACTTCATGTCATCAAATAACTTCAGAGGTTTGTTTTTCGCAGGTGGGGAGTGGGGTGGGTCACTTCCCTGTGACTCTGCCTTGTGATGGACATTTTGGTTTCTCAAGTGTCCTCACCCTGTGTACTCATGTCATCAGGCCCCATCCAGCAGTCCTCCTGGTTCCCATTCAGGGCGCCTGCCAGGCACCAAGAGGGGCCCTCGAGGTAAAGAAGATCACTCTCAGGGCTGGGTTTCCTGATGCCATTGACACAATATTGAAGGGCCCATAGACCCAGAAGACAAAGGACTTTCAGTTCACACAGCAAATAGGCAGATCTCCCAGGAAGGTGGGAATGTGAAACTGACAGATTTGCATTAAACCAGGATCCTAACTGTGCCACAGACTTAGAGAAAGGGTGGTTTTGAGTGGGCAGAGGGCAGGCAGGAGGTAAATACACCTAGGAGCAAAGAAACCTGGATTCTGGAGGGGACGAGTTTCTTCCCCAAGGATGTGTACCCATAGGTCTGTCCTCTCATAGACTCGGAGGTGAATTTATGCTGCTCTTATGACTATTACTGAATTTTGCTATTTATGCCAAAATGAAAAACTGCATTTCCAGTGTCTCAGAGCAGCATGATCTCCTGCATTGTGGAAACATAAACACAGTGGAGAACCACACCTATAGCTCAGGCACCTCAGTGGTGTCTCAGATGGAGGACAGGCAATTTGAGTTCACCATGGGACAATTACCAAATACAGCAGCGGACAAGCAGAGTGAGAGCTGATAGAAATGACAAGCCTCAGAAATAGCCCTACAAGGAGTGTGGACCCTACATGACAGATAAATTAATATTTACAATTTATAATTTATTTATAATTATTTATTTATTTATGTTTATAATTAAATTATACCCTCAAAAGAGGGTATAATAAAGGAATGAATGAAAATTATATAATTAAGTTAATAAACTAGAATTAAAAATACTATAGAGCTAATAAAATGGAATACTGGTTCTTTGTAAGAGACATAAACTTAGCAAATATGGCCATGGTAGTTTGGGTTGTTTCCTCCTTGTTGTAAAATTACATCTCAGGCCCTTTGCCATAGGACTTCACAAAGGCTCCCACTAGAGTGTGAGGAGTAAACACTCCAGTCCCTTTGCTGTTTGGTGTGGCCATGTGACCATGAGCTAAGATGAAGGGAGCCACAGCTTTACGTGTGCTTACAGGTTTGATATGGCTTTTGTGTTTCTTTCCCACTCATGGGAAGTATATTTCCCTGGAAAGTGATATGGAACAGACATGAATTCACCTGAAAGTCTGGAGTCCAGGTGACTGCTGCTGAGTCCAGGCTCGCTCAGCTGAAATCAGCCAAAGCTCAACAAACTGGAAGATCCAGAGCAGAAAATAAAACATTTATTGTTGTAAGCCCTGAGAGAGAGATTTACTATTGTGTTAGCTGACTGATACAATATCAATGATTAATAGAAAAGGTATAAGAAATTAACAAATCAGGAAAGAAAAGAGATTATTATACTAAAATAGATAGTACTAACATTATAAAATTATACCATCTACAGTAGATATTATAGCAATACATTAGAAAACTAGTTAAAATACATATTATAAGAAAGTTTATAATTACTCACATTGGCCCTAGAAGTGTTAGAATAATAAATATATTATTTTATCACATAAAATATTAAAATGGAAGTCAAAAATTATCAACCATTTCTCCATCAACAAAATGGTTTTGTGGCGAGTTGTATCAAATCTTCAGAGAAGAGATAATTTCTCTGCTTTAGAAATGGTTTGTGTCTACTTAGCTAAAATGATTAGCCAAATATGTAACACAGAATGCACAAGGACAGAAAAAAAGGAAGGAACTCTCAGCCAACCCCGTCTGTAAGTACAGATGCAAAAATACAATGTAAAAAATAGCTATTAAGACCAGCAATGTATTCATGGTTAATAGAAGTCTCTGGAATCTGATTTCCTACATTCATTAGCCCATGAATTAACTGCATAATATTTGGCAAATCACTTTGACCTCCATATGCCTCGATATTCTTACTTGTAAATTTGAAAGAATGATAGCATCTATAAAATAGGGTTAATGAGGATTACGTGAGTTAATACTAGTGCCTGGTCCATAGTCTGTGTAATGAGTGTGTCAAGCATCAGACCAAGTAGGGTATATCAGAGGAATGCAAAGATGGTTCAACATCAAAAAATAATGTAAGTCACTAATTTAATGAAGAGCAGGTTTTATTAAGAGCTTAAATTTATATCTCTCAGATCTTGGAGCTTGAAGCTCTCTTGTTCTCAAAACTAATATGTAGTCTTAAAATTCTTTTGTCATTGATGGGCATTTAGGTTGATTCCATGTCCTTGCTATTGTGAGTAGTTCTGCAGTGAACATTTGCATGCATGTGTCTTTATGGTAGAATGATTTGTATTCCTTTGGGTATATACCCAGTAATGAGATTGCTGAGTCAAATGGTATTTTTCATTCTTTTTTTTTACACTTCGTAAATATAATTCATAAATAAATACTTCATAATTTCTGGTTTGATTTCCCAGAAAGATACAATAACTCTAAATATGTATGTACTTACAAATATGGCCTCAAAACATATAAAGAGACAATTGACAGAATTATAAGAAAAAGCAGAAAAATCCACAATCTTGTGGAAGATTTTCATACAACTTTCTTATTAACTGATAGACCAAGCTGACGCAAAAATCAGTAGATGATAAAATATTGGATGACACACTAAAAAACCTGAATTACCTGACATATAGAGAACACTGCACCCCAAAATTCAAGGGTAAATACTATTTTTATGAAACATTAATAAAAATTGAGCATATGCTGGGATATTAAAGCAAGTTTCAACAAATTTCTAAAAATGTTCCCTGACCACAGAGCAATTATTCTGTATATCAATGATAAAAAGATACTTTGAAAATCCCTATATATTTAAGAAGAAAATTAAGAAATATGCTTCTAAATAACCTGTAGGCCATAAAAAGCCATTCTAATAGAAATTAGAAAACATCGTAACTGAATAATCATGAATAATTAAGTATCAAAACATATAAGATCAACTAGAGCTGCACTTGGAGTAAAATTTATAGCCTTTAAGTATATATTTTAGAAAAGAAGAATGCTGAAAATCATTAATCTAATATCCATTTCAAAACGTTAGAAAAATAAGGCAAGTTAAGCCCTAAGAAAATAGAAGAAAATAATGAAGAGCATGCAGCCATAAAAAATAACCAAATCATGTCATTAGCAGCAACATGGATGCAGCTGGAGGCCATTATCCTAAGCAAATTAAGGCAGAGATAGAAAACCAAATACTGCATGTTCTCACCCAGAAGTGGGAGCTAAACATTGTATTCACATGGACACGAAGATAGGAGCAATAAACACTGTGGATTCCAAAAGCAGGGAAGGAGGGAGGAATGCAAGGGTTGAAGAACCACTTACTGAGTATTATGTTTATTTCCTGGGTGATGGGATCACTAGGAGCCCCAACCTCAGCATCATGCAATATACCTATGTAACAAGCCTGCACGTGTACCTCCTGAATCTGAACTAATAATAATAAGCAGAAATTAATGAAATAAAATGCAACAGAAGGGATAAATAAACCCATAAGTTTGTTCTTAGAAAAGACCAAAAGAATGGATACGTTTTTGATGAGATTGATAAAGAGGAAAAAAGAGTAGTCACCAATAACCAATATCAGGAACGATGAGGAGCCTAACACTACATATCCTACACACATAAAGATCATAAAATGATAATAGAAATAACTTTATGCCAATAAATTTGAAAAAGTATAGGAAATGGGTAAACTCATTGAAAAATATAAATTCCAAAACTTACACAAGAAGATGTACAAAAATCTAAATAGTTTTCTACATAGATTTATAAATGCAATCTATAATTATGTCTTCCTCAGTGAATTTTACAAATAATTTAAGAAATTGTTCTAATCTCACACAAAATCCTCAAGAAAATAGAAAAAAAATTAAAAATTTTTTATTTTTGAGACCAAAATGATCTCAATACAAAAATTTGACAAGGAAAATACAAAAAAGGAATATCACAGGTCAGTCTCACTCGTAATGCAAAAATCCTGTGATGCATATAGATAAAAATTTCCTCAGCAAATTATTTGTTTTTTGCATATATTTCTAAATTATACTTTAAGTTCTGGGATACATGTGCAGAATGTGCAGGTTTGTTACATAGGTATACACGGGCCATGGTTGTTTGCTGCACCCATCAACTCATCATCTACATTAGGTATTTCTCCTGATGCTGTCCCTCCCGTAGCCCTCACCCCCTGACAGGCCCTGGTGTGTAATGTTCCCCTCCCTTTGTCCATGTGTTCTCATTGTTCAACTCCCACTTATGAGTGAGAACATGCATTGTTTGGTTTTCTGTTCTTGTGTTAGTTTGCTGAGAATGATGGTTTCAAGCTTCATCCATGTCCCTTCAAAGGACAGGAACTTATCCTTTTTTATGGCTGCATAGTATTCCATGGTGCATATGTGCCACATTTTTTTAATCCAGTCTATCATTGATGGGTATTTGGGTTGGTTCCAAGTCTTTGCTATTGTGAACAGTGCTGCAATAAACATATGTGTGCATGTGTCTTTATAGTAGAATGATTTATGTACATTTTAGTATGTACCCAGTAATGGGATTGCTGGGTCAAATGGCATTTCTGGTTCTAAATCCTTGAGGAATCGCCACACTGTCTTCCACAATGGTTGAACTAATTTACACTCCCACCAACAGTGTAAAAGTGTTCCTATTTCTCCACATCCTCTCCAGCATCTGTTGTTTCCTGACTTTTTAATGATCACCATTCTAACTGGTGTGAGGTGGTATATCATTATGGTTTTGATTTGCATTTCTCTGATGACCAGTGATGATGAGCTTTTTTTCTATGTTTTTTGGCCGCAGGAACTGCCACATTATTTTTCACAATGGTTGAACTAATTTGCACTCTAACCAACAGTGTATAAACATTTCCTTTTCTCTGCAACCTCATCAGCATTTGTTATTTTTTGACCTTTTAATAATAGCTATTCTGACTGGTGTGAGATGTTATCTCATTGTGGTTTTGATTTGTATTTTTTAATAATTGGTGAAATTGAGATTTTTTTCTTAAGCTTGTTGGCTGCGTGTATGTCTTCTTTTGAAAAGTGTCTGTTCATGTTCTTTGTCCAGTTTTTAACTTTTTTCTTGTAAATTTGCTTCAGTTTTTATAGATGCTGGATATTAGACCTTTGTCACATGCATAGCTTGCAAACATTTTCTCCCATTCTGTATGTTGTTTGTTTACTCTGTTGATAGTCTTTTGCTGTGCAGAAGCTCTTAAGTTTAATTTGATCCCCTTTTGTCAATTTTTGCTTTCATTGTGATTGCTTTTGGTGTGTTTGTCATGAAATCTTTGCCTGTTCCGATGTCCAGAATGGTATTGCCTAGGTTGTCTTCCAGGGTTTTCATAGTTTTGGGTTTTACATTTAAGCCTTTAATCCATCTTGAGCTGATTTTTGTATATGGTATAAAAAAGGGGTCCAGTTTCAATCTTCTGCATATGACTGGCCAGTTATTCCAGCACCATTTATTGAATAGGAAGTCCTTTCCTCATTGCTGGTTTGTTTTTGTTTTAGCGTTGTTGAAAATCAGATGGTTGTAGTAGTGCAGCCTTATTTCTGGGATCTCTGTTCCATTCCCTTGGTCTATGGGTCTATTTTTGTATTAGTACCATGCTGTTTTGGTTACTGCAGCCCTGTGGTACAGGTTGAGGTTTGGGTAACGTGATGCCTCCAGCTTTATTGTCTTTTTTGGTTCCATATGAATTTTAAAATAGTGTTTTACGGTTCTGTGAAGAATGTCATTGGAGTATGATATGAATAGCATTGAATCTGTAAAACGCTTTGGGCAGTATGGCTATTTTAATGGTATTGATTCTTTCTACCATGAGCATGGGATGTTTTTTCATTTGTTTGTGATTTATTTGAGCAGTGTTTTGTAATTCTCATTGTGGAGATCTTTCACTTCCCTGGTTAGCTGTATTGCTAGGTATTTTATTCTTTTTGAGGCAATTGTGAATGGGATCGCATCCCTGATTTCACTTTTGGCTTGTCTTTTGTTGGCGTATATAGGAATGCTAGGGATTTTTTATGTTGATTTTGTATCTTGAAACTTTGCTGAAGTTGTTTGTCAGCTGAAGAAGCTTTTGGGCCAGGATTATGGGGTTTTCTAGACATAAACTTATGTCACAAAGACTCAATGAAAAATTTCAATGAGTCTCTTCAAAAATGTATAGGTTCTCCCTGCCCCTATAAAAAGGGGATATAAAAATATAAATGGCTTTCCATTTGCTTGGTAGATCTTCCTCCATCCCTTTATTTTGAGCCTATGTGTGTCCCTGCAGGTGAGATGGGTTTACTGAATACAGCACACTGATGGGTCTTGACTCTTTATCCAATTTGCCAGTCTGTGTCTTTTAATTGGAGCATTTAGCTCATTTACAGCATGGGCAAGGACTTCATGTCTAAAACACCAAAAGCAATGGCAACAAAAGCCAAAATTGACAAATGGGATCTAATTAAACTAAAGAGCTTCTGCACAGCAAAAGAAACTACCATCAGAGTGAACAGGCAACCTACAGAATGGGAGAAAATTTTTGCAACCTACTCATCTGACAAAGGGCTAATAACCAGAATCTACAAAGAACTTAAACAAATGTACAAGAAAAAACCAAACAACCCCATCAAACAGTGGGCAAAGGATATGAACAGACACTTCTCAAAAGAAGACATTTATGCAGCCAAAAAACACATGAAAAAATGCTCATCATCACTGGCCATCAGAGAAATGCAAATCAAAACCACAATGAGATACCATCTCACACCAGTTAGAATGGCGATCATTAAAAAGTCAGGAAACAACAGGTGCTGGAGAGGATGTGGAGAAATAGGAACACTTTTACACTGTTGGTGGGACTGTAAACTAGTTCAACCATTGTGGAAGTCAGTGTGGCGATTCCTCTGGGATCTAGAACTAGAAATATCATTTGACCCAGCCATCCCATTACTGGGTATATACCCAAAGGATTATAAATCATGCTGCTATAAAGACACATGCACACGTATGTTTCTTGCGGCACTATTCACAATAGCAAAGACTTGGAACCAACCCAAATGTCCAACAACGATAGACTGGATTAAGAAAATGTGGCACATACACACCATGGAATACTATGCAGCCATAAAAAATGATGAATTCATGTCCTTTGTAGGGACATGGATGAAACTGGAATCATCATGCTCAGCAAATTATCGCAAGGACAAAAAACCAAACACCTCATGTTCTCACTCATAGGTGGGAAATGAACAATGAGAACACATGGACACAGGAAGGGGAACATCACACACTGGGGCCTGTTGTGGGGTGGGGGGAGGGGGGAGGGATAGCATTAGGAGATATACGTAATGCTAAATGATGAGTTAATGGGTGCAGTACACCAACATGGCACATGTATACATATGTAACAAACCTGCACGTTGTGCACATGTACCCTAAAACTTAAAGTATAATAATAATAAAATTAAAAATATATATATATAAATGGCAAAAAGAGATATACAAAATTTCTACTGTTTGTAAATAGAAACATATAAAATATAACAAAATCAGTTATATTAGAAGTATTGGGGGAAAACAAGGTTCCAAAAAGATGGTAGGGTATAAGATCAACAAATAATATATATCAAAAATTTTTCTTACAAACTAGCAATAATTAATTTAGAATATAAAATAGTATAGTAACAACAGAAAATTAAACCACAAAGTAAGTAAAAATAAATCTAAAAAGAAATGAGAAGACGGCCGATTAGAAGCAGCTGTAGTTCGCAGCACTCACAAAGAGGAATGAAAGGGGCGAGTGAACACAGCACCTGAAATTGAAATATCCAGATAGTCACATTGGGACTGTTCAGGGAAATAACTTGACCCACAGACAATGAAGGAAAGCAGGATTGGACAATGGCCCACCCAGGAGTGACACAGAGCTAAGGGAACCCCCACCCCCAGCCAAGGGAAGGGGTGTGTGATTGTATTACCCCAGGAAACCACTGTTCTCCCACAGAGCTTTGTAACCCACTGATCAGGAGATCCCCTCATGAGCCCATGCCAGGTCTGACACACAGAGCTGTGTGCAGTCTTGGCAGAGCAGCTACTCATGCACACACAGAGACTTAGGAGTTTTATATGCCCTAGCCCCGGGATCCCCAACAACTGTGTCTGCAACTCAGAGGTACAAAGGTGGGAGGTCCACACATACCCCTAGGAAGGGGGTAAAATCCAGGGAGCCTGAGCAGCCTCATTCCACGGGCTCCACTTCCATGGTACCTTGCGAGATAATACCCATTGGCTTGGAATTCCAGGTTGCCATCAGTAACAGGATGGAGCCTGCCTGAGACAGAATGGAGCCCCAGGGAGGAGGGTTGACTCAGCCATTTCAGTCTATGGGCTTTGGAAAGTCCACACAGTCCAGACAAGAAAGAATCCCCGCAGAAGCACAATCTAGTTGCTTTGACAGATGGTGGCCAGACTGCTTCTTTTAGCAGGGACCTGATCCATTTCTCCTCACTTAGTGGGACCTCCCAGCCAGGCCTTCCAGCCATTCCCGCTGGCACATATTACGGACAGAGCTCTGATCTCTCCCTGGGACCACCTTCACTGGTGATACCTCCAGGTATTGGAAGAACTGAGGCAACTAGGGTCTGGAGCAGCCTCCCAGCAAACCACAGCAGCCCTATGGAAGGGTGGGAAGACTGTTAAAAGAAATACAAATAGACGGAAAACAACAACAACAACAAAGAAAAACAACAAAAACCCCATCCAAAGGTCAGTAACCTCAAAGATCAAAGGTAGGTAAGCCAACAAAGATTAGAAAGAATCAATGCAAAAATGCTGAAAACTCAAAAAGCCAGAGTGCCCCTTTTTCTCCAAATGACTGCAACACCTCCCAGCAAGGGCTCAGAACTGGGCTGAGGCTGAGATGTCTGAATGACAGAAGTAGGCCTCAAAAGGTGGGTAATAACAAACTTCACAGAGCTAAAGGAGTATGTTGCAATCCAATGCAAAGAAGCTAAGAATCTTGATAAAATCATATGGAAACTGACAGCCAAAGCAGCCAGTTTTGAGAGGAACATAACCAACCTGTTAGAGCTGAAAAACAGACTGCAAGAACTTCACAGTGCAATTACAAGTATTAATAGCAGAGTAGACCAAGTGGAGGAAAGAATCTCAGAACTGGAAAACTTGCTTTCTGAATTAAGACAGGCAGACAAAAATAGAGACAAAAGAATGAAAAGAAATGAACAAAACCTACAAGAAATATGGAATTATGTAAAGAGACTGAATCTATCACTGACTGGGGTATCTGAAAGTGATGGGGAAAATGGAACCAAGTTGGAAAACATACTTCAGGATATCATCCAGGAGAAATTCCCCAACCAAGCAAGACAAGCTAATATTCAAATTAAGGAAATGCAGAGAACCCCAGTAAGATACTCCATGAGAAGATCATTTCCAAGATAAAATAATCAGATTCTCCAAGGTCATAATGAAAGAAAAAATGTTAAGGGCAGCCTGAGACAAAGGCCGGGTCACCTACCAAGGGAAGTCCATCAGACTAACTGTGAATCTCTTAGTGGAAACACCACAGGTTAGAAAAGATTGGGGGCCAACAGTCAACTTCCTTTAAAAAAAGAATTTCCAACCCAGAATTTCATATCTGGCCAAACTAAGCTTCATAAGCGAAGGAGAAATAAAATCCTTTTCAGACAAGAAAATGCTGAGTGAATTCATCATGACCAGGTCTGCTTTGCAAGAGCTCCTGAAGGAAGCACTAAATATGGAAAGGAAAACTGTTACCAGCCACTACAAAAACACACCAAAGTACACAGAGCAGTGACACTGAAGCAACCACATAAACAAGTCTGCAAAATAAGCAGCTGGCATCATCATGACAGGATCAAATCCACACATATCAATACTATTCTTAAATGTAAATGGAGTAAATGACCCTAATTAAAAGACACAGAATGGCAAGCTGGATAAAGAATTAAGACCCATCAGTATGTTGTCTTAAAGAGACCCATTTCATATGCAAAGACACACATAGGCTCAAAATAAAGGGATGGAGGAAAATTTACCAAGCAAATGAAAAACAGAAAAAAGCAGGGGCTGCAATCCTAGTTTCTGACAAAACAGACTTTAAACCTACAAAGATAAAAAAAGACAAAGAAGAGCCTTACATAGTGGTAAAGAGTTCAATTCAACAAGAAGAGATAACTCTTCTAAACATATATGTGCCCAATACAGGAGCACTCAGATTCATAAAGCAAGTTCTTGGAGACATTCAAAGAGACTTAGACTCCCACACATAATAGTGGGAGACTTTAACACCCCATTGACAATATTAGATAGATCATTGGGACAGAAAATTAACAAAGTTATTCAGGATCTGAACTCAACTCTGGATCAAGTGGACCTGTTAGATGTCTACAGAACTCTCCACCCCAAAACAACAGAATATACATTCTTCTCATTGACACATCATACTTACTCTAAAATTGATCACATAATTGGAAGTAAAACACTCCTCAACAAATGAAAAAGATCTGACATAATAACAAACAGTCTCTCAGACAATAATGCAATCAAATTAGAACTCGAGATGAAGAAATTCACTCAAAACCACACAACTACATAGAAATTGAAAAACCTGCTCTTGTATGACTCTTGGGTAAACAATGAAATTAAGGCAGACATCAAGAACTTCTTTGAAACTAATGAGAACAAAGACACAACATGCCAGAATCCCTGGGACACAGCTAAAGCAATGTTAAGAGGGAAATTTATAGCACTAAATGCCCATATCAAAAAGTTAGAAAGTTAATAACCTAATATCACAACTAAAAGAACTAGAGAACTAAGAGCAAATAAACCCCAAAGCTAGCAGAAGAAAAGAAATAACCAAGATCAGAGCAGAATTGAAGGACACAGAGACACGAAAAACCTTAAAAATATCAACAAATCCTGAAGGTGGACTTTTGAAAAAATTAATAAAATAGATAGATCACTAGCTAGACTGATAAAGAAGAAAAGAGAAGATTCAAATAGACACAATCAGAAATGATAAGAGGGATATCACCACTGACCCCATGAAATACAAACAACCATCAGAGAGTACTATAAACACCTCTGTGCACATAAACTAGAAAATCTAGAAGAAATGGATAAATACGCCCTGGACATATATGCCCTCCCAAGAAAGAATCAGGAAGAAATGGAATCCCTGAATAGACCAATAATGAGTTCTGAAGTTGAGGCAGTAATAAATAGCCTGCCGACCAAAAAAATCCCAGGACCAGATGGAGTCACAGCTTAATTCTACCAGAGGTACAAAGAAGAGTTGGTACCATTCCTACTAAAACTATTCCAAAAAATTGAAAAGAAGGAACTCCTCCTTAACTCATTCTGTAAGGCCAGCATCATTTTGATACCAAAACCTGGCAGATACAACAAAAAAGAAAACTTCAGGCCAATATTCTTGATGAACATTGATGCAAAAATCCTTAACAAAATACTGGCAAACCGTATCAAGTAACACATCAAAAAGCTTATCCACCACAATCAAGTAAACTTCATCCCTAGGATGCAAGGTTGGTTCCACATACGCAAATCAATAAAAGTGATTCATCACATAAACAGAACTAAAGACAAAAACCACATGATTATCTCAATAGATGCAAATTTTCAGAGGCTTAAAGTATTTATCTATATAATTGGGAATGTAGACTGTCCTGGATTTACAACTGTCCGACTTACAATTTTTCCACTTTGCAATGACTTAAAAGCAATGCAAATCCAGTAGAAGCCATACTTCAAGTATACATATAACTGAATTATTCATTCAGTTTCAGTCCAGCATTCCATAAATTTCATGAGACAGTCAACACCTCATTATAAAATCAGCCTTGTGTTAGATGATTTTGCCCAACTGCAGGCTAACATAAGTTTTCTGGGCATGTTTAAGTTACTCCAGGCTCAGCTATGATGTTTGGTAGGTTAGGTGTATTAAATGCATTTTCCACTTAATATATTCTCATCCTGCAATGTGTTTATTGGGATGTCACCCCATCATAAGTCGAGATACATCTGTACATGCTTCTACTTGCTTTTTTTCTTAATTTTGAAGAAGGCTCAATAATTTCTGTGCTGGGTCCTAAGCACATATGGAATGGTGATCAGATTAAAAATTATCACTCATAAAAGACTGAGAAAAATTTGCCCTTATTCTCATTGGTTTTCTGAGCTTCCTTCCGCCCAAGAAAAGCAATAAATGCACTGAGGAAGAGTGTTCACAGGTGTTATAGGGGGAGAAGTGGGAGGTGGGACACATATGTTGCTGCCTCCTCAAGCAATTGGAGACATTGTCTCATTCCTTCGCAGCCCTGGGTCATGAGAGTGTGGTCCCATTCCATGCAGACCTGAGACTAGGATGGCTCACTAAGGCCTGGGACTGAGCCCTGAGTGCCACCATCACTGCTGGGCTGCAGAAATCATTCAGGTGGCTGAGTAGGGGACAGAAGACATGGTATTCCCACCCACAAATGGACCATGTGGACTCAGGAAGCCCGTATGTTCTTCCAAATGGTGGCTGTAGCTCCCCATCCCTCTGCAGCATCATAGTGAAGAGAGGAGGTGGCTCCTCCTACCAAACAAAGAAAGCACATCCTGAGATTGAATTTTCCAATCTTCAGGCAAGTGGGGGCTCAGAGCCAGAGTTCATTTGATTTACAAAAATACAGAAATGTGATATTTCTTGGAACCAAAGCTATGGAAACTCATGTGAACACATTCACGATTTATTAAGCTTAAATCATCTTTATTCAGCTCAGGAGTGGGGTGGCTGGAAGCATAAGCTTCAGGTCCAGGAAGATGGGTTTGGATCCAGCCTCTGCCACTTGCTCTCTGGAATAATACTCAAAACATTTAACTCCTCCAAGCTTCAGTGTCCTTATAAAAAATGAGGAAACAATACTGGTCCCGTGACATTGTGTGAAGATTGAATAGTACATAATATGCTGTATTAGAAGTGCTTGTCAAGGTTCTTGGCAAATGATAGGTGCTCAGTCAATAGCCTCTGTGTATAGTAACAGTTCTGGTAGTAATTTTGGTAGCTGGGGGGATGGTAATAACTGTGACAGCAACAAGTATCTTATTCCCATTTCACAGATGAAGACATAAGCTCTGGGAAAAAAAAATCTTCAACTGTCACTGATTATCATGCCCACCCCATGACATATCCTAAGACCTGGCACGTGATAATTTTAATGAAATATCTGGGTGAATGGATTAATGAAAGGAGAAAGCAGAGCCAGTGGTGTAGGGGGTGATGTGAATGCCCACTGAAATCTGAAGTAGGGTGCAGATTTGTTCATCAGTTGAAAGTTACTCGGGTCACATCTGAAGGCGGCTCTAGGTCACCCTAGAGGCCTAGGCTGGCTGTCTTCAGGTCAGGGGGCTGAGTTGCCATTCAAAGACTCAAAGGAGTGAATCGTACACATCAATCATGGGGTTGGCTTGGCCACCACCCTGCTGGAACACTACCTGGCCTTCTAACCTCATGGAGAGCCTGACCAGGCCTGCCACAGAGACCTCAGAGTGCCAGAGAATCTCCACTGTGTCCTTAGCTCTGCACAGTCAGGGCTTCCCCGAAGTCTGCCTCTCTCTGTCATTATGCTTGGCCAGGACTGCTCATCCTGATGGCACTGGGTTGCAGAGGGAGAGCTGAGGGGACCAGGAGGCAGGCACTTTGTGTGACTTTGGAGGATCCTTCTACCCCAAGGCCTCACTGCTGCCATCTGTAAGTGAAGGAACTGGACCAGATGGGGAATAAGGAGGGCTCCATCTCATGCCAAAGGCCAAGGCTAGGAGTGGCTGCCTGGGGTGCAGTGCTGGGAGAGTTTGCAAGGGGAGTGTCAAGGCTGGTCAGTGATTATGGGGAAGAGTCAGGGCCCATCAGGGGAATGAAGTGGCTAAGGGTGCCTCCAGTCCCAATAGCCACAAGTGAATTCTGTTGAAAGGGAGTTCTAGCATCTCACAGACCAAGTGGAGCCTCAGGATGGAGGCTGAAGGCCAGAGAGCGTCCTCCCTGTCCCATGGCCTAAATGCCTCTCAGAACTCACAGATGGTCAGTCGGGAGTACAGGCAGTTCCTGTCATTCCACTGCCCGTCTGTGTACATCTCCACACACTGCTCTTTTCCCCGACCTGCGGGCTCCCCTCGGTACCAGTTGGTATAGTTTACAGGGGTCCCGTCTGAGTAGCGGAAGTCTCCAGGGCTGGGACCCTCAGTCAGGCCTACATAGGCATATGTGTTGTACTTCTTCACGAAGCTTGCAATGGCCTCATTTTCCTCTGGATTCCTTGGGACAGCAATGCGGCCGCCTGCTCTGGCACATGCCTCCTGAATGGCATCAAAAGTGACGGACTGCCCATTGCTGGAGAAGACCTTCTCTCCTGCTGTCATTATGGAGCCCTGCAGACTGAGGGCTGAGAGCAGAGGAGTCCGGGTCAGGTCACTGACCACTTTGTCTCTAAGCCACCTCCCTCACCTGGAGTCTCTGCTACCAGATTCTCCCCAGTCTCTCCATCTCTGCCTCTCTCTATGTCTTCTCTTCCTCTTCCAATCACAGTTTTCTAAATTCACTTTTAGACTCTCCTCCATTTATTCATTCACCTAAGTAACAATTACTTATTGCCAGAAATGGTGCAATTTCCTGGAATTCAGTGGAAAGCAAGGCAGGTGGAGAACTTGCTTTCCTATGAAATGGGGAGTGAATTGTGTCCGCTTCTGTCTCCTCTGGGCCATTCAAAGACATCAGAAAAGCAAGCATCATTCCTTTCCCCAAGACCTGCATGTGCATGCCTATTTGTAGTCTCTATGTTCTAGAAGCTGGTGCTGAGAATGAGGGGAATTTGTGGGAAACTCCTACCCTGTGAGGCCCAGGGGGTCCCCTTACCTCCCCTTGTCTGCAGGATTTGATGTCTGAAGTCGTGGAGTGTGGCTTGGAGCTCCTCATCTAGATGAGCTGGAACCCCTGTGGAGAGTGCCCCACACAGAAGGAGGGGCAGGCCAGTGAAGACTCCCACTTGCTGCCACGCAGGCGTTTTGCCATCTGCAATACTGGAACTCTGCCCATTCATTGCTGCTAGGCACCACCCAGACCCTAGGCTCAGAGGGTCCACGAGATTCCAGTGTGTCTCCACACCCTGTGGTCCCCTATTCTTTAGTGAAGCCTTGCCCCTGCTGTGATCCCCACCCCTTGTCCTATTTTCTGCTCTGTCCCTCGAGGGTCTCTGTCTGCCCGCCTCTGTGGGGCAAGTCCCTCTCCCGTACCCCCCACCAAGGGCAAGCATGATGCTCTCTGCACTGCCCTGATGGACTTGCTTACCGCTCTGAGCTTCAAAGTTCCCCTCTGTCTGTGGGGCTCCTGATCACACCATCTGTCTGGATGCCTCATCCACATTCACCCTTCAGACTGCCCCCAGGGCCTCCATCCCAGGACAGGCCTCCCCTGCCTCCCAGTGCTGTCCCTCGTCCCACACCTGACTCAGTGTGTCCCCATCGGTGGTCATGAGGCACGGAGGACTTCCCACACCTGCCCTTCCCTGAATTGTGACCACACTCCCCAGACACCTCAGCTTTCTCCCTCAAGCTTATCCTCTCTTACTTAGGTTAAGCCAAATGCCCTTGGGGAACCTGTAGGGTTTGTCTGATCCCCATCATCCCCGTGTAACTGACTTCAGGGTCGCTGTGCCCATGTTTCCACTGCCCACCTGCCCCACCCTGCTCACCTGGAGGGCCCCTCTCGCCAGGCTCCCCCTTCTCTCCACACTCTCCAGGGACACCAGGGGCTCCAGGCAGCCCATCATTTCCAGGAGGACATGGCATTTCTCCAGGTGGACCCATGGGGCCTGCAGAGAAAAGAGACATGGATGTGTAGGATCTGTCACCCACAACTGGTTGGAGCTAGTGAGACTCGATGCCCATTATCACCAGGGCTGGCTCAGCTATCACTCCGTGGGCACTATGAGGACAGACTCTCCAGGATGCGCCATCCTAAGGGCCCCAGGAACCCACCAGCCCTGCAGACTGAAGTCCCACCCAGCTTACTATAGCCCCCAGCTCACTATGGCCCACAGCCTAGGGGCCTGGACAGATGGGCCTCCTGAAAAGGGGTCTGTGTCCCTCAGCTGAGGGTGGGGTCTGCAGCACAGTACCTGGAGGGCCAGGGTCTCCTTTGAGACCATCTCTCCCATCCCTGCCTGGCAGGCCGTGGGATCCAGGAGTGCCGGGGATACCAGGGCTTCCAACACAAACGTCCTTCACTTCGCACGCAGCACCAGAGGCTGCCATCAAGATGAGGGTGAGGGCCAGAGGGCACAGCCACATGGCTCTGGGTCCAGTCGCTGCTCCTGCAGGAGGGATGGCCGTGAGCCCATCTGCCACCTCTGCCAACATCTCCCCCACTGTGCTCTGTCAGGACTCAGGAAGCTGGGCAGAGCCCGAGAGGCAGGGCGGGCGAGACCAGAGTGCTGGGAAGACCCGAAGCTCCCGGGAAAATTCCCAGCATCATCTGGCACCTGGCATGGCCTCATGCTTCATTCAGGCCTCCGGCTGGAGGTTGTGGGGTCTCCAGGCTGCTGAGGAGGAGGAAGAGGAAGGAGCTCTGGGGAGCCCAGGGACCTGGGCTCCAGTGCAGTCTCCTTTCTGTCAGTGCCTCACTATGTTACCCTGGGAAACTGGCTTCACCTCTCTGACTTCAGGTGAATCTTCCATGCTCTGCAGAAAACCTGCCCTGTCCCTTCCAGGCTATTAGTCAGGTCACTCACTCACTGACTCACTCCATCTGTCCTCATCCCTGCTGTGTTACTTTCTTTTCAGGCTCCAAGAAATCAGCGACCCGAGAAAAAAAAGATGAACGGGGCCTGCAGCCTGGCGCCCCTCAAGGTGGTCAGTCGTGGAGTCCCCTTTCTTTTTGGGGTCTGTTCTCTCACTGCCCCTCCTGTAGGCCCTGCTGAACCCTGTAGGGATGGATCTGGCCAAAGAAAATAACAAACATGAGGATCTTTGCAGGTCACCTATGTTGACTGTGCTGTGAAACACCTCCCAGTGGAAAATGGGGAGCTGCCCTCCTTCCCAGCCTGGGCCTTGGTCAGGCCTGTGGCTGCTGGGCTGGTCCTCTCTGCCTGCGATCCTCAAGCTGGAGAACACCCAGGGGATGGGGCTAAACTCACCCACACACAGAGCCTCCAGCTGCTTGGGTCTCTGCCTCCAAGTCAGAGGGTAAGGTAGACGCAGCATTTATAGATGTGGGGGCTGCCAGGCTTCCTCCTCACCCCTGAGAGCCCTACCACAAAACCTGTGCTCCAGGCAGGAAATGGGCATAGTGTTTACACAGCATGTTTCCCCAAGAACACTCAGGCTGGAGGATCTCAAAGGACCCTTGAGGAGAGCACAGAACCTGCCAAAGAGGAACTCCAGGTCTGTAAGAAGAGAAATCCCCCCCTTGGCTGAGGTCACCCACCCTGTCCCTAGCAAGCTCCTTAGCAGTGAAAGCCGAGAGCCCTTACACAGGCACTAAGGAAGCCCCACTGGGTTCCTGGTTTAGATTCAGACAATGAAGAACTCACTGCTCCAGCTGAGGTTGGTCAGGTTCATCCAGGCCAACTTGTCTGCCCTGTGACCTGGCTCAGCCGTGAGCCCCAGGCCCCCCCACCAGCCTGTGTCCCTGGAGCCTGCAGCCGAGTTGGTGGGCACATGGGCAGAGTGGCAGGCAAATATGCTGCACGTTCCACTTCCCTCTGCCCTAGCAGGTTCAGCTGGAGGAGTCAGGGCAGCACCTGGAAGGTCACAGGAGAGCTGCAGTTTCTGTCTTTGGTAGAACATCACTTTGGGTGATGTCTGGCAACCTGCAATGGTGATTATGCTAAGTGTCCCAGTGATATATGAAGCCCTAGTTGTTGAGGTCCTGGTTCGAGCATCTGGATTAGGAGGGAATCTCCAACTGTGGAGGTGGTAATGATGGGAACCAAGACAGGAAAATCTCCCCTGGCTTATTTGGAATTGGTTTGAAAAATTCCAAACCATTGAGGAGTCTGGAGCTCTTCCAGGGAGTGGAAGCTCAGCCAATGGACCCCACTCCCAGGAGCGGGAGGCTGGGCAGTGCCAATTTGTAGCACGGAGTCTTTCAGCTGCCCCAGTGCTGCTGAAAAAAAGACAAATGATATTATCAAAAGGCACCTCAAGAAACTGTCTCAGGAGACTCATCTCCCCTGGACTACTCTTCTTTCCATAGTCCTGCTATATATCAGAAACACTCCTTCAAGTCTGGGTTTGAGTCTCTTTGAGACTATGTATGGATGGCATTTTCTCATGAATGATTTCTTGCTAGACCAAGAAACCTTTGTTTTAATTAAGCACATAACCTCTTTGGTCCATTTCCAACAGGAACTGAAACAACTGTTGAAGGCCCAATCCCATGAACCAGGCCCACCTCTATTCAACCCAGGGGACCTAGTACTGGTAAAGGTACTTCCTTACCTTTCTCCCTCAATATGCCCTGGTTGGGAGGGACCTTGCACTGTACTTCTTTTCACTCCTATGGTGGTGAAGGTCAAGGTCAGCAGAATAGACTCTTGGATTCATTATACTCGAGTAAAGGCCTGGGAAGCCAACAGAGTCACCTCTTTCAACCCAGAGGAGCACCCAAAATACCATTGTGAAGAGATCAGGGAACTCAAACTAAAAATCACAAAAGATAAGTGTTAATTAACATTTCATGTATGTCCTCTTTGTAGTCTTGCCTATGCTTGCTGTTCTTACCTTTGTTCTGTTCTATACCACGGGGTACAATAGTGTTTTCAGGGTAATTAGTATATTTTACTTCTTATTTCTGTAATCTTTGGCACTAGATTCTTTCCTTGTATAATACACAATTGTAATCCATGCCTACTTAACCTTATAAAACTTTTTTTTTCCTCTCTCACTTAGAGGTTATCAAACTCAAGATGATCAGGCAATCAGAGCCTCACATGATGGCTCCCTTTTGTCAGGGACCTTTAGATAGACGTCTGGGAGGAATCTGACTGACATTTTCCCCAAAACAACTCCCCCTGTCAGCAGGAAGTAGCTAAGACTGGTCATCGTCCATATTCTAAAGGCAGTTAGATGTGCCTCTTCAGAGGAGGGGAATGATAATGACAGGAGACAGTGACACACTGGGTAAAAAAAGGGTGACTCCCCAACAAAGACCCCACCCTCAAGCCTGAAGACCTGTGGCCCTAAATGGGAAAAGACATTTCTGTTTTCATGACCAAAAAGTTGCCTTTTGTTCTGCCACAACCCCTATCCTGCAACCATATAAACCTTGAACCCCAGGCTCCAGAAGCAGACCAGCAGACTAGCAGACAAGCAGATGGACACTGGAATGATGTGGCAGAGAGAGAGAGAAGAGGAGGAACATCTGAACACTGAGGGGAGTTTGCCCAGGGGCGATCGGAGAAGATACCAGCTACTGGATGGCCCACCTCCAAGGGAAGATCACCTTCCCACTCCATTTCCCTTTCCATCTCACTGAGAGCCACCTCCACCACTCAATAAAATCTTGCACTCATCCTTCAAGCCCACATGTGATCTGATTCTTCCAGGATGCTGGGTGAAAGCTTGGGATACAGAAAGCTGTCACACAGGCCCTCTGCCCTTAGGATAAGGCAGAGGGTCCATTGAGCTGATTAACACTCAAGCCACCTGTGTATGCAAAGCTGAAAGAGTTTTGTAACACCAGGATTACAGGCACCCATCCCTAGACTCTACTGCAGAGCTGGAGCCCAAAGCACTCACCCCAGCCTCTGAACCTGCCCATCTGCATGCTCCCCCTAGGGGTTTGAGCAGTGGGGCAACCAAACAGGTGAGCCACACCCCTGTCATGCATCCTGTGAGGGGGATCAGGGGACTCTCCCGTTTCAAAGGGGTGCAGAGTGGAGGCCATGTACAGGCACTAAGGACAGTGCATGGGTTTCTCTGCATATTTGAGGCCTCTCTCTTAGTGCTCAGGGGACCCTTCCCCTGCCCCCTTTTCCAGCTGCCCTGGGTGCTAGCAGTAGGAGGAGGCTGTTTGTGTCTGCTGGATCTTTCTGTCACTTTGGATCATCACAGCACTCTATGAGTTGTACAGAGAGTAAATCCCCATTCCATACTTCAGTCAACTGAGGATGACAGGGGTTACATGGATTGCCAAAATTACCCAGAAATCTTCTTTCCAGGTCAGTCCTCTGCTAGAACCTTCCCAGAGTCAGAGGAACATGCTTATTCTACCTGTACATGAAGACAAGGGAATGCACAAATTAATTTACTAATCATGGATATATTTCAAAATCGCTTATAATGTCAGAATCTAAGGGACAGCTCAGCCACATGAAGGGGATGGAAGTTAAGGCTTTTCTTTCCTGAGGCAGCCAGTAAACTAAGCAAATATGTGTGTATGCATTATATACATATATATACACACATATATATTGTGTGCTGTATATTTACATACATATATATTACATTGATGCCTCTCTAATAATGCCATTTTATTTTTAAAAAGAATAACACTGTAAATATATTTCTGTTGCCTAGAAATAGCATCCAATTTGCCTTAAAAATCACATTACTTGTTTTTATTTTCATTGTTGCCAATGCAGCCTTGTCACCCTTCTTTCTGCCCTGAACATTTTGAACCTTCCAAACCCCAGAGAAACACATCATGCTTTACTGAGGTTTTGAGGAGAGGGAGAGAGGTTTTCCCATTCTGCACCTTGGAGGAATTGAAACTGGCAGGTGGCAGCAACTGTCTTCAAAGAAATAGGCTCAGGAACACACACATGCAGACACACACACACACATTCTCTTACTTTGCACCAATAAGATCATACTGCATATACTGTTCTACAATTAGTGTTTTCTCTTACATATGCCAGCCATCTTTTCAGATTGACACATAGGGATATAATTGTAACTATAGTCTTTTCTTGGAGTTTGTTTGTTTTTACTTCTGGTAATATATTCTTTACTATCTTTTTAATTTAAAAAATGTTATTTTTGACACAATTATTTTACATACATATGGGCACAGTGGACTATTTTGATACATGTATGTAATGTGCAATGATGAAATCAAGGTAAGCAGCATATCCATCACCTCAAAAACTTATTGTTTTGTGTTGATAACATTCAAAATCCTCTCTTTTAGCTATTTGAAAGTATACATAATTTTTTGGTTGGCTATGGCCACCCTACAGTGCTAAAGAAGGCTACAACTCATTTCTCCTATCTAGCTGTAATTTTGTACCCATTGCCCCACCTTTCCCATTTCTCATTCCCCTTAATCTTCCCAGCCTCTAATATATTCTGTTCTACTGCTTACTTACTGTTCTATGTTTACTTCTATGAGATTAACTAAGTTTTCTTAGCATCCACAAATGAGTGAGAACATGCTGTGTTTAATTTTCTTTTCCTGGCTTTATTTCACTTAACATAATGGCTCACCCATGTTGCTATGAATGGCAGAATTTTATTCTTTCTTATGGATGAACTGTATTCCATTGTGTTTAGTTACTACATTTTTTAAATCCATTCATTCACTGATAGACACTTAGGTTGATTCCATATCTTGGCTATTATGAATAGCTCCGCAATAAACATAGGAGGGTAGATACCTCTTTAACATACTGGGTGCCTTTTCTT